>NC_060878.1:22016931-23454302 GCF_021901495.1 Neodiprion virginianus | reverse complement strand
ATAAATGGCATTAACGTATAAAAACAAAAACGAATTCAATACTCTTAAGGAATTGAAACTTTCAGCATCCCCAGGTAGATGTGCTTGCTCCCTTAAGTAAGAGCAGAATCAAAGTTAGAATTGCCTGCAGAGAATCACATTGGGCTCCTCGACCAGATATCGACACCACAAGTCTCAGATGAAAAGTGCCTGAAAGCTTCACTAATTGTGAGCGCGTCCAGCAAGGTATCAGAGGAATAGAAGAAGCTGTCATTGTACTGCGGTGATGAATCAAATCATCCGCAGTGCTAAAGGCACTCGAATCTCGCAATACGCTAGCGAAGTGAGTGCTGAGGAAATCAATGGAGAAGTTCGCAGGACAGAATGAAAGGAGGTGGAGGGGGGGGGGGGGGGAGGTAAATAGCATGTTTTTTTCAAACAAATACCGACATTATATGTTACGTTATTTAAATTATGTTATGTCAAGTTATTCAATATGTTATTCCATCCTTTTTACATTAACCTTATAATGTGCTGCGTGACAACTCCTTTTGTATGTATTGTATACTATCCGAAGCAAATAAACGATAATATATATACATATATATATATATGTATGTGAATTAGGGTTGTTTTAAAGATCATTTTTGAATTTCGACCGGCTCACACCCTAAATCAGCTACAAATAATTCCAAAATAATTCCCTAATTTTTTCACATTTTTATTTAAACTCTGACCCGTAACCCGCAAGAGGGTGGATTCTCCATTTAACCCCTTGAGGGACACATTAAATCTGCCGAACGGATTTCGATAAAATTTGGTTTACGGGAGTTTTTTGGATCATTGACTACGCATCTGAAATCAAAATTAAAAAATTCGAAATAGCAGTTCCGACATGGTAGCCGATAATCTAAAAAATTATTTGATATTGATAAAATTCGGTACTCAAGGACTTTTGAAGTTGCTGATTACGAATCTGAACTTGAAATTACAAAACTCAAAATGGCGGATCCAATATGGTGGACCAAAGTCTCAAAAGTCTCTTGATGCTGTCATATTGAATCGACCATTTTGAATTTTATCATTTAAAGTTCAGATTCGTAATAAGCGACCTCAAAAATCCACGAGCACCAGTTTTATCGAAACTGAATGACATTTTGGATTTTGGTGTCACAATCAGCGACCAAAGAAACCCCCCTAAACCAAATATCGAAATCTGTTCGGAAGATTTAATGTGCCCCTGAAAGGGTTAAATGGAGATATCCATCTTCTTATGAGCACGGGCTAGAGTTGAGATAAAAATCTGAAAATATGAAGGAATTATTTTTGAATTATTTCGAAGTGATTTGCGGAGTGAGCGGGTCGGAATTGAAAAATGACCTTTTTAAGGACCACCCTAATATATTTATATGTATAAATAGCGATTGATGTAGGTGAGGGACAGGGAGAAAAGGATTTGCTAGTTTATTCTTGACTTTGGCTACAAACAACGTAGATAAAGACGTCAGCAGGTGTATGGTGTATATATTATGCAAGCTCAAAGCGTTTTCTCGGCAATTCTCGGTCGGGAAGATCTGGCTGAGGTAGTGAGTTTCTAGAATGTCATGCCGCAGGGGAACTCCAGAGTCCATTATGATTTATAGGGCGATATCTACGTTTTATTTCGGTCCACAGGGGATTTCATTGTGGCTCGAGAAAGGGATTTGCTCAGGGGTAAAAGACATCTTCTTCACAGATACCGCTGCACGGATTATGGTTACTGCAGAGCAAAATCGATGCGTTCACATCTGACAGAAAAAAACCTCACGTTTACAGATATGAATAACTGAAATACACAATTTGACCCCTGCCTAACCTAGGAATCTGAATGGTGGCACTTACTAGGACAGCATCCGACCCCCAGATCACGGATTTTGCTAAGACTTCTAGGGGTGTCTTTTCGGGTCAAAATATGGAACTCCTGATGTTCGTTCTATCCATTTACATGGATATTATTAGTACATAAGACATCCGTTTAAGAATATTTAGTTAACTATATTATATATCATGTATTAATTAGTAAATCACTAGGGTTTCTTCATAATAAAATATTGCTTGAGACCAAATTTGTAGGGAATTTTATAATCTACAACTTTTTTAACAACTTCAAATGTCATTTAGAGCCAAGGAAACAAGATATTTACAAAATCACGGTTTTTGCGATCTTTGACTCTGAATATACTGACTCGTTTACACGACATTCTATGAGACTTTTGAGCTAACTTATAAAATGTAAAAACAAAGATTTATGCAAGTTAATGGCTTATTTCTTTCCTCCTTTCGATCCGAGGTTAAATCCTTATTTGACTGGACTTCCGTGATATTCCATGATCTGTCAGGCTACGATTCGCATTTCTTAATTAAAGCATTGGCTACAACTTTCGAAGGTACTGTTCAACATCCACTCGTGAACAAAGAAAAACACATTCTTTCATAAAATTTACGAAGGCAACGGGTGTCGAGTTTAGATTTATAGATTCGTTCCGCTTTATGCCCAGCAGTCTCGAAAAATTGGCAACATATTTAAACAATAATAGAAAAAAAATTACACGCAACTTTTGCAGTAGCTTACATGAATTTTAGTTATTGACTAGAAAAGGTGTTTTTCAATACGATTATATAGATAATTGGAGGAAGCTCGAGGATAGACAGTTACCAACCAAAGAACAATTTTATTCAAAATTATACGATCCGGATACATCAGATGACGATTATGCACACGCGTCTAAGATTTAGCAAACCTTCAATGCTCAAACGTTGAGAGATTATTCGGATTTGCATTTAGAAACTATCGTTTCTCTGTTAGCTGATGTTTTTCGAAATTTTCGACGAAATTGCTGGACAACGTACAAACAGGATCCTTTACATTATTACACAGCATCCGGTGTTTCGTTTGACACAATGCTAAAATGCACTAGAGCTTAATTTGGGTTTCTCGAAATCCCAAAATAAACGATGTTATTCAGGGTCGAGTTCTGAAATTATGTTTACAGTTAGGCTTGAAGTTGACTGAAATTCACAGAGTTCTGAAATTTCGACAAACACCATGGCTCAAAAAATATATAGATTTAAATACCGATTTCCGAGAAATACCAAACAATGATATTTAGAAAACTTTCTACAAGTTAACGAATAACGCAGTTTTCGGCAAAACGATGGAAAATTTTAGAAAGTAGAGAAATGTCAGGTTGATTATGAAATGGGTGGGAAGGTATGGTGCGAGAGTTACCATTGCCGAACCAAATTTCCATAGTTGCACTGTTTTTGATAAAGATATGGTGATAGTAGGATTAAGTAAACCGAAAGTAAAGCTAAACGAACCATTGTTTGCAGGCTTTTCCATCCTGAATCTTTCAAAAACTTATATTCACGATTTTCACTATAATTACGTCTGAACGAAATTTGCAAATCAGGCAAATTTGTACACCGATACGGATAATGTGATATACGAATTCATCGTTCCTGACATGTACGGATGTACGAAGCAGGACTTGGATAAATTTGACATTTTTGACTACCCACTTGATAAAATCTACGGAATGCCTTTGGTAAATAAAAAAGTACTCGGTTTAATTAATGATGAAAAAAATGGTAAAATAGTGTCAGAATTTGTAAGAATGGAAGCAAAATTATATTCATTCAAAGTGTTTGGTGATAACAGAGACAAAAATCGAGCTAAGGATATTAGTGGATCATCATGAAAAACAATAACTTTTACGGATTACTTGGAATATGCTTTACCACATCAAAATTTGTTCAAACGTTAAAACATGATATTAAGTAAAAAGCATGAGGTCTGTACTGTAGAACAAAAGAAAATAGCGCTGTCGCGAGCTGCAGGTAGCCTGAACGCAGCGTTCCTGGCTTAGTTTTTGGTACCGTGGTGTGAGTACACATCGTGACATACCTGGGAATGCAGCTTCTTTCTCTAAAGGTTTCTCTCTCGCGTTGAACTAGAATTGAGTAAATTCGGTACCAACGGCGCCAAAACACCCTAGATCGGTGGTGACTAATTGTTTTGACGTTGAATCTGCGTGGGGAAAAGATGAGCGGATCTTTCAAGTACCTCCTGGAGAATAAACTTATTTTTTTAAACATTGAATAATTCGAATATCAGCGCGAGGTACAAAAATTAAATTACGGAAATTAGATGTCACGAACAAATGCGCCATTTCCATTATAAGCTTAATATTTATCTGCGATCAACATTTAAAATAATCTATTTTTGATTTACACCACGAATAACCTGTATGTTGCACATTATATAACTGTCGAACTGTAATCACCGTTGTGTGTCCTGTACTCTAAACGATGGTACTACCGAGCAGGGTAGCGTTTGCTAAATAAATAATTCCCTAACAATATAGGGATTTCTTTGGACAGTTGATACAAAATTACTTAATGGCTTTGATCTCGAATAAAGGGGCGTGTCCTAGGAGTTCTAGGCACACGACTCAACCACTTGGCATGTTCACGTGTAAAGGACTGGGCATAAGCTCGAATAATCCCAAGTTATTCGAAGAATTATTAGAGTGTAATATCACTCATTGTATGGGCAGTATAGATAGATGGAAATGCTGGTACATTTTACAGCAATACTAATTGGTTTTTGTACTGTTAAAGGTACATAGCTCGGCAAATTTGCCTTCGTAAGTCACCGTTCTCTTCAGAAGAAATGCCATTTCCAAGCTTCACAGGTAATTTTAAGGGAAATAGGGAAAATCTTCGTAAAAATAGTAGCGTATTAGGGTTTCAACATTTTTTCATAATACTGACATACTAAGAGGTTTTCCATTACTTGGGTCATTTAGAAATATTTTTGCACCACAAAAATATGTTCGTATTGCAGAAAAAAAATCCCCTACAAATGTAAAAATATTCGGGTAAAATTTTGTATGCAAAATATATTTAAATTTTTCATGCTTATTTATTACTTTTGTTATTAATTTGACTTTTGAGAACAATGTTTATATTTTAAATTAAATGTTCGAACAAAATAATTTGTGGTATTCCGTAGATAACGACACCCAATTGAACCGTAAAAATTATGGTTTTGTGAAATATAAGAGAGTTTTGAGAATCAGTTTTTTTTCCCTACGTGAAGTTGGAAGTATAAACATTTTTCTCAAGCATCACCTGATTTTTCCAGTCCATATTAGTTTATAAAAAGAAAATGTAACTGACTTGCAAAAATAGGGAGATTTTAGGGGGAAATTGACTGTTTTACTGTACATTTACGGGAAATCTCCAGTTTTAGAGTGCTTACAGGGGGAGAAAAAGGAATAGGGTACTTTTAGGGAAATAGGGAGCCACTGTGTAGCCCGCATTTCCGCTTGAGTACCGGGAGCTTCTCGCTTTTTATTTTCAGCTGATTTATGTATAAAATAACGATAGATTTTTTAAATTTTTCTACAAAGCTTAGTTCGCAGACGCTTTTTTCTGTGGCAGATTGTTTCCGCAGATTCTCACGCTCAACCAAAAAATTCACATCTTCTCAAGAGAACAGTGTATTCTTAACCCTGCGACAACAAACTATATTGGTTGAATAATGGAAGTACGTACTGATCTACGTACTGGCTACAAATTAATAATCTGAAGTGTGGATTTTGATATTTCGATAGTAAACATCGACGGTACATTATTCGAAAGCGTCAAAATTTATAGCTACACTTACTGAAAACAAGTCAATATTTGTATGTTATACGATAGTCTTTACCTACCTTATCGGTTGCCATGACATTGATTAAAAAAAAAACGCAGAAAAAATATTTGGTTCGGTCAAGCGTTTGAGCACCGAGGAAAATTATATCACGACGTTCACAGCGAAGGGATGGGGTGCGCATCGATCGAGGGAAATTTTACTGTGTTCACTACGTGTAGAGTAGTTTTTATGGGGCTCAATTTCAGGAGTTTTTGCGTTATTGATCAATGGCATTATGGTCTTTGCAGTTCCCGTTTTTGTTTCGTTATAAATACTACGTGCAGTAGCGGTTTCGGACAATTGCTTACCATATCGGTCTCAGAGATCTTAATATGTATGCTAGATGTCACTAGCGTTGTGACCGAGCCGCATGGAGGGGAGTCATCGCTGCTGATTCAAAGACGAAACTTTTAATGGTTTATATTTAATGTGTACCTTATCATTTATTTATTTACATATATACTACAGGTTTAGTCACGATTCGGCTTTTATTGTCTGTCTGATACCAAAGCTGTCCTGTCGATGGGTGAGATCGTTGGTTTCATATCCCAGCCGCGGCTCAAATTTTCGGGCCCGCGCGTTGGTCAGGGTCGAAGTTAGTGGTGTTTCACGAGTTGGTCGTGAACAATATGAAAGTCAAATAGCTGGTAGATTTTTAAAAGGGCGTGATAGGTACTAATAATTTGTATCCATTAATCAATATGACATGTATTGGGTTTGATCTCTTAACACAAAACGTCAAATATGGTGAAATAAATGTGAACTTTTTTTTCTCTTAACCTGTAAGGCTTACATCTTCCACCGTCGACAGTTTGACGAAGCAAAATCATTGATCAAATCGTCATATGACACTGTTCCGCCCTGACGTACCTTTTTTTAAAATTTCGTTTTATTCAGAATAGTTTTTGCACAAAAATCATTCCCACCTCTCTTGGTAAAAGTCACGTAGAGACAAATAGCAGTTCCTAATATTATCTATCATAAATGATCAAGTAGCCACAGGCGTGGTCTGATTGGATATCAAAGCCTTTAAGTAATTTTGTACCAACTGTCTAAAGAAATCCCTATATTGTTAGAGAATTATTTATTTGGCGAACGCTACCCTGCTCAGTAACACCATGGTGTAGAGTACACAGCACACAACGGTCATTACGATTTGACGGTTATGTATTGTGCAACACAAAGGTTATTCATGTTGCGAATTGAAAATAGAATATTTCAAATTTTAATCGCAAGTAAATGTAAAGTTCATAGTGGAAATGGTGTATTCGTGTATTGTGCAGTGTTGCGGAAATAAACGTGCACATTACGTAATACTTAATTTTTGTACCTCGCGCTGATATTCGACTTAATTAATGTTTCAAAAAATTAGTATATCCTCCAGTAGACGAATCCCGTAAAATTATCGCCACAACCCAGGACGTACTTGAAAGACCCGCTCATATTTTCCTCACGCAGATTCAATGTCACAACAATTGATCACCACCAATCTAGGGTATTTTGGCGCCGTTGGTACCGAATTTACGTCCAGTCCAGCGCAAGGGAGAAACCATTTTAGAGAAAGAAGCTCCGCTCCTAGGTATACCATGTATACTCACACCACCGGCGCGTATCCTGAGACACAAATGTCCACCACAGAACATATTAAATAGTAAAGTTACACTTGGTCCCTCAAAGACGGTCGAGAGCGAGGGATACTCCGAAATTCAATGTGCAGATAAGAAAAAGTCCATCTCTGGGAATCGACCACCCTTTACACGGTTTGGGATAAGCCGGAATTTATGGATAGCAGATTTCAAGCTGACTTAGGGCTTACGATAAGATTGTCACGTCTATTTGTATCGGCATTTTTCCTCGGTTTGTTCACAAAGGAGGTACTATAAATCACAAATATACGGGGCTGCTCCCTTCAATTCGACCACATTCTAAACCTCATTACCGCAAATTTCTTTTTTCCATTCATGGATCATGTAGTCTCGCTGCACGAAAAAAATTGTTGTCATCATCTTTTTAGGCTATATTTGCGTTATGCCAAACCAAAAGGTGGTTTATACGTGTACATTTAATCAGGTTTTTGTTATATTATTAATGGATTTTAAGGAGGCTTAGAGGTTTAAAACTGATACTTTTCATAAATTTTATTTCGAAATAGACGTACATTGAGTATAAAACGCAATGATTATATTCTCATCTATGAATATCTATTTGAAAATACAAAACTAAGAACTACTTGAAACGTAATTAAAACCATAAACTTAAACTTCAATATAGATAGATAGATTGATAAATAGAATAAAATGAGCGGTCTTAGAGTGAAATCGAACGAATATACTAGATTTCCAACTAGTTTGGAGCTATATAGAATAATGCATGGATCGATATCTGAGTTTTTTTTTAATGATAATTTTAGTATTTTTTTATTATTATATTATTATTATAGACCTTTGTCGCTTGCGCATGTAATGATTTGATCAATACTCAATGTACGACTATGCTGTGACGAAAATAAATGGTATCGATTTTGGGCTAGCCAACCTTTTCACTAATCATTATACAGCATAGTGATTACCAATGAATACGAATTGTTTCTACAAAAGGTGCCCGTTCGATTTAATATAACTTGACAAATCACAGTATTGAGTACCGTAGATAAATTTTTCTTTAAACTCTCTCGCGATAATAATTACATATGCCAAAGGTTAGTGAATTAAATGAAATTCCGATAAATCATTCCTATCGTATTTGCATCACACTCAAATTAGGTAATCCATACTGAGACCGAAGAAATGACTTGTTTTGATTTAGGAAACTATTGAATGATTGATTTATGTGTTGATTGACTTTTTCTTTAGTAAGAACGAAATGTTCGCGGAACAAAGAAAAAGAAATGATTGAAAACAGATTCTTCGCCTATTTCAAATAAAAATAAATCATTTGCATTTAACGTAAAAACTTAAATAAGGAAACAACATAACTTGTTTTGCATAAACAAATCGTATCGCATTACCACAAAAGTAACTTTCAACAATTCAATTTCAAATTTATACCATTCCTCAAAATTTCTACACTCCACTTTTTTATACGTATGTACTGCTTCAGATAAAACTGTGCCGCGAAGAAATGAAACAAATATTTGATTCCATGCAATTTATAAACGGTTCATTTTTAATCTCTAAGAAACACTAGAGATCCTGAGGTTTGACAGGTGGTTAGATCGATGTGGATGGATCAACAGTACATTTCTTCCTTCTCGCATACAGTACGATATGTAAGGTGAAGAGATCGATGAAGTTATTGTACTTCTCTATAAACTCTTGTAATCTGTGATAATTATCGTTTAAAAACTAAATAATAAAAGTTTGACACCCTTAGTGACGATATGACTTCATATTTAAATAGTGGGAAAGTGACGCTAACTTTCTCTTGTATCCAGCTTTTAGAAAGTCAGGGCATCATGACTGAGGTTGATTGCATTGAGCTTTCAGGAGAAACCAGAAACTCGATCCAGCCGTGCGAAATCTCCCCTCTGCTTTCTCTGTCATCAATCACACTCGAGGACTCGATTAAGAATCTGTATATCTTGTACTTCGCAGCCTGAGTGATCGTTGACTTTTTTTTCTCACTGCAGTTGTTTTTGGCAAGAAATTATTTATCAATTGCCAAGGCCACAGAATTGATGTCTAATCATCGATGATGCATAGGTTTCTCGAAAAAACTGACTGTAATAAACTCAGAGCAGGAAAATACGGAGCAGCCCTTCGTTATTTTCGTTCTTCAAATCTTCCGTATAAATCAATTCGTTTACAAAAATTTTTATTACTGAAAATATCGTGTCATGTCACATTTCGGTCAACTCTTTTCATATTCAATAGATTTGATCATTCGAAATTCAATTACTAGGCGTCCGTTTATCCACAATGTGATTATCCATTGACTATTTGCCTATACTGCCCTTTTGCAATACATGCGGGCTGCTTCGTGACCAGCTGTGTGCACAAGACATGTTTGGCCATGAAATTTTCGTATGCAGAACGTTTTGACCATCGGTCGATCGCAAATTCTTGAGTACCGACTGTTGGATTTGAGGTTTTTGGAAACAATTTTGAGTAATGTGTCTCACGATTAGATGTGTTAAGACTTTATCATATTTTAAGAACGTGCGCATAGGAAAACTTTGTACCGGAAGAAGAAGGAAGTGGATGATCTAAAACTATGAGTATATAATACGTAGCTTAAGGTTCAAACCACTCATATACACCTAATTGTACCGTCTAATTGTATGTCACTATGAAACATCGATTTCACATCGAATATAGTTCAAGTTTCGACACTGACCGATCTTAGAATATCTGACTGTCTAATTGTGCATAAATGTTGAGGAGGACGCAATTCGGGGAAAAATTGGTGTCCATAATCCAGTAAACCCATAAAGTAAGGGATTTCGTTAGTTAAATGTCAACTCATACAATGTCTAAAGGTTGTCGTCTCAAGCAATCTCGACCAAGACACCGTCAGTTGATAATGACAACACAGCAGCCAAAGTTGTTGCCATTTCTACGAGCATTCCGAAGCCCTAAAAGAAGGATCGTCAGCCAAGGGGGACCAGGATGACATCAACGACTCGTTCTATTGCGGACTAAGATTACTTACTCGCATCTTTTTAGTCACTTGGTTCCATCGACTTGACGCTTTCTCCAGATTGAAACCTTCCCACGGCGTCGTTTCCACCCCTCAGTGACCTCTCGGGAACTGGATGAACGAGAACACAGAACCTCCTCCATCCATTTCATTTCATTGCCCCACACCGTGGCTCAACAAGATGATTACACTTCTCGTCACTGGTACGCTGTACCGAATTTCTCGATATGAAATTTGAGTACCGCTGGCATTGTCGGAGACTTGGTAAGCCCGTTTGTCGCCAGCTTCTTGCAGGCATGTCTCACACTCATATCATATCTTCATATACAGGAGTATACGTATACGGTAGAAATATTTACTACATTCGACCTATGTGTCATCTACAAATTATAATACCAAGTTTCTGAAGTTAATACCTATATGCTCGAAGAAAAGCGCGATATGTTTACAATTTGTTTTGGTATCATTGGTTAGCTTTGAATTGACAGTTCATATCTTGGGTTCCCGATTTGGATGAAATTTGGTATGAAGCTAGTGCTTGGCCCAACCCTTGGATGGCCAAGTATTAGGACCCACAGATAAATCCGAGATAATATGCTGCGAATATATATTAACTATGTATAATTCACCTTAAAAATAATGTTTTTATATTAAAGGCTCTGAAGGTAATTTTTTTTCTAAAAATGCTCGTCTTGCATGTTGCGCTACTCCAAAAAAAAAATAACCAATGTTCTTCTATTTCATCCTATACAAAAAGGTGGCAACGAAGAAGGAACATTCAAATGAGAAAACCTATAGTGATCTCTCAAGCATAATACAATCTAATCTTACAGGTATGTTATGTTCATGTATATAATGTCCACGGCAAGATGAAAAGAGTTGGTTTCCTGTGACGCCAATTTAAATGAAAACATTTCAAGGGGACTACCAAGCGAAATCATAGCCTCATGACAAATGCATGATGGAATGGTAGTGATTTTTTTTTCTATATGATTTTGGATATCCGCAGTTTCGAATAACTTAATTTTGCGCTCCGTGTCATTTGGTATAAGTTACCTAACTTCAATTTCACGCACTGTGAGAGCCATCTTCGTCGCTCCTCCAATGAAACTCACCATCATAGACGTTGGAAAAAATAGCGTGTATCACATGTGCGGATGGCTGATATATGACTCATGCGATTGCAGCACTCACCCCTGGTGGCACACGCCAGTAGGGTGATACTCAATACTTTAGTATACGACCCTTATTCCATAACCTATTGCAAAACATTACCACCTGAATCGAGCGGAATGAAGAAGTAACCAAACGTTACTAGAATGTTTCAGTTTCCCCCCACGATCGTTGGTAACACAATGTTTCCCCGCGCACTCTCGAGATGGAAAAGCAAATAAATTTCGATTGTTTGTTACTACTATAATCAATGTTACCACTCTTACTAGTCCATTCATTTTTCAACATATATTTTTGTTGCTATGGTAATAGAATTTCATAAGATTTCAAACAAGAAAGTGGAGGGTGAAGTTTGTGTCATCCTGTTGGTTCCAGTATTATTATATTCCAGTGTATTAAACTAGAACTTTTAGAATGATACCGTCGCTTGTATCAATCAACCTCATTTAATTCGTGAAAGAACAGTTCTTCAATCGCCGAACACGTTGGTTCAAACGTACCGAGAGATTGGAAACAACAATTCCGCGTTTGCTGAGATATTTATGTTTTTAGAAGTAATCGGTGATAAATCTCATCAAAAAATGTCTAACATGTTGAAATAAGAATTTTTCTCACAATGTAAATTTTAATGTTCATTCAGAAAAATGATATTGTCCATCAGATTATATTGTGACTTGAAAAAAAAAGTAATCTGCTCAAGCAAATGAGGATATGTTTCAGTGGAACCAAGAGAGAATTTTCAAGTTGTTATATTGTGTCCCACATTCAATTCAAATAATTGACTAATACAATGAAATATAAATTTTCTTACTTTCAAGCAATTACGTGTAGTCGAAACTTGCAAACATAGACTTGAAATTGATTTTAATTTTGTCATGAAATATGATTCTAAAGCTAAATACCTTGGCTTAATCCTTTCATGCATAAATTTTTCCTTAGATGCGATTCACTTGAAATTTTGCATAAATGTGTTTTTGGGGTCGCTGATTACGAATCTGAACCTAAAATTTGAAAATTCAAAGTAGCGGATCCAATATGGCGGACAAAGAAAAACATCACGAAGGAAAATTCTGAAAAAATGTCAAACTTTTAGGTGAGTATTAAGTTTGTGTAAGAATTAGCATTTGGATTTTCATGGTAGATTAGCAGGATATGTATTTTTTCGAAGAAAAGTACGAATGTCGACCATTTGTTTTCATGTGACATTTTTGCAATAAATAAATAAACAAATTTAATATTTATTTAGACTTGGAAATATTTCAGAGAAGATGTGGAACCAAAAAATTGGCAGTTGTTACCAAAAAAGTAATTTAAAATAAACAAAAAGCTCCAAAAAAAAAAAGGTGGGACGCTGAGCGTCCTAGCATAAATTGAAGGGTTATTAATCGATCGAAATCTAAAGTGGGATGCACACACTATTTCAATAGGTAAACGTTGCAAATACCTAGTTTTTCCAATTAGTACGTTGAAAGAGTATTAGAAAGGAAAATCCGTTTCATAATTTACTGTACCTATTTCCTAACATTACAGTTTACGGTACGGCGTGCGGGTCGAGGTATAATACTATATTCATTGTTACCACTCCATTTACAATAGAGTACTCAAAGTAATCTTGTCTGGAAAAAATAAATTTAGCTTACACATAAAAGGTCACATGAAACTTGTACAAGCTTATTAATTAAATGGTTACGTGGGTTTGGAAGGTTAAAAAAAACATATCTTATTAAATTTGATGTTTTTTTCTAAATATAATTTCGAAGATTGAAAAAACATTTTTTTCTAAATTTTTTTTCAATTATACTAATAGAATTATTTTATTCAAACTCAAGGCATATAAACGAACAATATTCAAACAATATCTCATAAAATTTTCATCCAAAAATTTAAAAAATTCAGCCGTCCGAACTGGTTTTCGGAATCCCAGTATTTTCACGGTTGATATGATAACTCATGCTAGCTTCATCTGAAATCAAATATTTTCTGTTTGAGTATCGCTACTGATTGAACACAGGATTTTTTGTTCTTCGATTACAACTTATTTTATAAGGCAATACATGGAGTAAATTATACCGAAAATCGTACTTTTTTGCACGAAACTCAGGAAAAAATTCAAATTTCAATTTTCGTTCAAAATCTTAATTCAATTACTAGTTATAATCACGTACTTACTAACGGAAAACATTTGTTTTTTTGATTTCAGGTAAAGCTAACTGAGTTATCGTATTCACCGCGGAAATACTGGGTGTCCGCAAACAGGTTCTAGGCGGCTGAATTTTCAAAATTTTTGGATAAATTTTTTATGATATATCGTTCAAATATTATTCTTTCATATGTCTTAAATTTGAATATAATATTCTTTTATTACAGTTGAAAAAAAAAAATCTGAAAAAATTGTTTTTTTTTAATCCTCGAAACCTAAACAACCACTTAAATGCTTTGCTCATGCAATTTAGTAAGCTGAGAATAATGTACGATAGCCAGAGTGGTATTGGGCACAAATCCTTACTATTGCCGATTAATAAGCTAAATGTAGGCAAGAATGCCTCTTACAGTGCGTCACGTGTATTTAATAGTGTACACAATAATTTGAAAAAGTTAAGACTGCCGTTATGAGTTAATTAAGAGAAAGTTGAGGAATGGATAATAATAATAAACGCATGGACTGGCAAGCAGTAACTGATACTCATTAATTAATCATTTATAAATCATCATTAGTAGTAATGTTACGAACGAGCCTCCAGCTCCGTGACTGCACGGCCGTGGATGAACCACTTATTCCACTGCCGCCTCAGCGAGTTCCGCTGGCAATCAGAATGAACGTTTGCAGATGAGTCAGAAGGTGGCTCATTTAATTTGACAAACTACCAACCTGGTTAAGCAATGTCATATCGAGGGTGGAAAAGCGCACGATTGCCCAATGGCCCCCGATCAAAGCCAACATTCCACTATGACAAGCCAATCGAGCTGACCCGAGGCGAATCCACGCGGAGGGAAATGATTATTTGTGTCAAGTGACATTCGTCCGATTGAACAAAATGCCACAGTCGAAGGCGTCGAACGCAATGCTTACTTAATTTAATAAAATACTTTTTATGGACGAAATACTTGTGACAACTTACAAATAAAATTGAATCAAGCCATTGAATGATCATGCTGAATATCGATTTATTCAAGATAACACGGCGCGAGTTCCTTGCGGTAATGTGAATTTTAAATCAAGAAAATTTGTGATTGAAATTACTAAAAATTTCATTGAACACATCTTAGTCGTTTTGTTTAAGTCTATGAAAGTGTTGTTTCAAAACAAATCAAGCTTGTGCTTAAGCTCTAATTTATGTTTTGTTCTAATGAGTTCAATGACTAACCATTAATGAAATTTGTTGATACGGAAATCTTGTGTATTCTTGACTGAACATTAGATTTATTGAACCGCACAAAACGTATGCTTCGATTGATGTCATGTATAATTCTGTTGGCTTAGAATTTTGTGAGATTCACTCGATATTTAATGGATATAATCCGCAAACTTATTGTTGTATATATATAGAAGTACGAATTGAACATGTATCAATTGATTTTATTTATTTGAAGACAATATGATTTTCGATGACTCGAAACTTGGTACTATGCTTGCTCCGTTTGTAATAGGTCTGATGTCACATTTATCTAACGTTATCCGTTTCTGACTACTTGGCCGACTACACGGTTTCATAGCTCTCTCTGAAGTTACTGTCGTAGCGAGAGAGTTCACCGCCTAGTGGCCGTTTACAGTACTGATATACTGATGTTTACGATAAAATTTTTTTACAACACTGCATGGGAAGTTAACTTACTATTATCTACTTGTTTCAAAGCATGTGGTGTTTCTTTTACCTGCTAAACAATCTAGTGCAACTGATTCAATCAGTTACGCCTGACAAGCTCCGGTTAGATCAATAAAGTACGGCATTTAATCGATGTAAATTTTTTGTATGCTACATTAATGTAGTTATTTTATTTGAAGTACCGAATTATTTCTGTCAATGAACACGAGACTTGGAGGAAAAACACATAAACTTTAAATGAAATGATATTTAGTTGACTCAATTTCGGAAACACGTTAAAAGTTTCGCTTAGCTAAATCATTTTAACAAACTAACTAAATCAAAATTGTTGTGTCGAAGTCGTCGTATTTGGAACAAATAAGGGATACCAGATTGAAATGAATGGACTCCAGCGAAATCTATTTTGTTGGTGGCAGAATTCCTTTCCCTCTGTGTCTGTAGCAAAAAGTTAGCCAGCATCGAGGAGGCGGTAGAGAAAAGTTCTCACCAAGCTCCCTGCAGTCCACAAGTTCGTTCACGCCTTGCTTATGGAGTAAGAAGGGATCCACGAGTCACCGGTTTTGGACAGAACGGAATCAACGATCACTTCCGCCGGGATCGGGCTATACGGGAAATCGTGTGAACTCTTTGGTCACAGTCCTGTAAAACGTTACGACCCCGCTGCACACGACCTCCTCACTCATTAACCTAAATTTCTCTTTACCTAGACGTTTGTCCTTTCATCTACCATTTGCTCGTCATCAATTGTTTCAACTATTTATTGTTTTCTTCGGGATCAAATATTGTACCTAATCCATATTCAATGTATCGTCACTCTATGCAAATACATACATTATACATTAGGGTGGTCCTTGAAAAGGTCATTTTTGAATTTCGACCAGCGTGCCCCCCAAAACGGCTTTAGATAAATTGAAAATAATTCTCTCATTTTTTCAGATTCTTATCTCAACTTTAACCCATGCCCCAAGGTGGGTGGATTCCAAACCTTTCGGGGCATATTAAACCGACCTAACAGATTTAGATGAAATTTAATACAGGGGAGTTTCTTGGATCGTTGATCACGAATCTGAACTAGAAATTTGAATGTTCAAAATAACGGATCCAATATGGCAATATTAAGTGACTTTTATGGTTTTGGTCCACCATATAGGATTCACCACGTTGAATTTTGAATTTAGATTTGTAATCAGCGACCCAAGAAATCCCCCTGTACCAAATTTAATCTAAATCCGATCAGCAGATTTGATGCGATACTGAAAGAGTTGAATGGGGAAATCCACTCACTGTGTGCCATGGGTTAGAGTTGAGATAAGAATCTAAAAGAATTAAACAATTATTTTTTAACTATGTAGAGCTGATTTGGGGGATGAGTTGGTCAAAATTCGCAAATTACCTCTGTAAGGTGCACCCTATTACAAATCTATATCTTCATTGAATAAATCTGTAATAGAAAACTTAAATCGAACTCCAGCCCTCGCTATGAAACTCATCTCTGCTAGTGTCTAGGGTTGATTTCAGAAAGCGGAACTCGAGCTTACAGGTGTGCTTTGGCACTTTGACAAAGCGAACAACCCAAACCAGGTACCTTTCAGCTCATCGGGAGGTACCTGTCAAAAATCGTGCCACAGACGTGGTTAGGAGTCAACCGTTTGCATGTAACAGTAATGCAAATCAAAATTAATATTGTTATCCACATTTCGATTCTTTATTTTTCATCTTTTATGTACTCCTGTTTGGGTTTCAAGTCTTTGCCGCCCTGGAGCGCTGGTGGTTCAAGCTATCATCCTCCTGCCTCGCAACGAGTGGAAGTCCAGAAGTAATTCCAAGTCTGTACATCTACTTTACCCACGTATGGTTCGTAGTTTGCAGTCAACAAAACAGTAACAATTACCTACTTAAGTACCCGCGTATCAAACTGAATTTGGTAGTCAGTGTACTGATAAAACGTCCGTTCATCAATAAAACTATGGAGGGGGGGGGGGGGGGGAGGGGCCGTAGCACTTGGACGGTCTAAATTCATGCCTAGTTTTAGATTTTCTTTAAAGAAAATAAAATATTCTTAGAGCGATTTGAGTTTGAGGTTTTTACTACTTATAGTTTCAAGAATATTTTGGACTTTTTTAGTGAAATGAATCACGAAATGGCAGCATGGCGCATATAAGTAGTGAACGACTCCGAACTTGAGGGCTTTTGCGGTAGAGCATCTTCTGACATCACTGCTCAACTTGCAACGGATGGACAATTATTTTCGGGTTAAAAACAACTTTTCGGGTTCGAGCTCTTAGCCCAAATGTTTGAAGAAATTCCTTTTCAAATGTATATCATTATGAATAAGACATTGTTATAAAAAATTTTATAAAAAAATTTTTCGAATCAAATTCAACAATCTAGCCATTATTACAAATGGATAGGCAAGTTTTAAAGATTGTGTCAAAATTTCAAGATGATCGGATAGAAATTGACCGAGGAATCTGCGCCGCCGGATTAAAAACGTCAGCGTTTGCTATACGTATACGCGCCATGCCGCCGGTTTCTAGATAATTACAATAAAAAAATTCTAAAATGTTCTTGAAAATATAAATAATATAGCCCTCAAACTGAAACTGTTCTATGTGTTTTCATTTTCTTTTAAAAAAAACTCTTAAAAATAGCCATGATTTTAGACCGTCCAAGCTGTACCCCCCTACCCCTCAAAGCTAAACTAAAATTAAAAGCAACAAGTAAAGCGTACACTCTTAGCTATACCCAGTAAACCAGCAAAGTAAGAAACTCCTTAAAATCAAAACAATTCCTTCATCTTCTTGGGATTGCGTTAGGCCTGTAGACCGAGTTACACTCTACAATAGGAGAGACAGGGGGGAGGAAGGCATTCTTATGTTTCGTATGTAATTAGTTCATATGTGGTCTGTTCTCCGTTGCAGACCTGAGGAATAAATAGAATGAAAATAGAAGTATGTATTTGCCAAGAGGCCGATGTTCTTTTCTTTAAATAGCACTTATAGCCCTTTCAATTCTCCTTTTCAATCTATTAGCAACATTTCTCCTGCATTTGAATACGTCAAATACTTCATACTTTCAGATTTATACTTGTACCAAAAGTGAACCTAAGTTTTCCAAGCTGCTTTTCGTCATGAGTGTGTGTCTCTTGATTCTACAGAAGCACGGTGGTCGATAACCGAAAATGCCTGATCGGTCCCGAGGGAGTATTAAAGTGTATCGAGTCCCAACCATATAGCTATAGCAAGGTGACGGGGACTCGAACAATCCCGCCAGGATCGTCGAGGAGACATGAAAGCCACATCCCGTGGCCTCCCACAGTTGAGCCTTTCACCAACAGGGACGATAAAAAAGAATCGGTATCAATTGAAGAGTTTCTCCGCGGCGCGGTCTCATTTCACGACAATGGGACATAATTCTTGCTTGTCCATTCCATCACAAAACCACTTGATCTTACGTTTCTCCGTTCTCTTAGCTACGTCAGCAAATACGCCCAGGGATCAGAGTTGTGAAAAATGCATTGTTTTGTCAATGCATTATCTATTTCATTACTCATTAATTTTGCAATGATTAATGCATTCCTTTTTCATTGTGCATTTTTTCACAATTTATGATGGGAGACGCTGCATTATTAATTACACATTCAATGAATAATGCAATTTCTCCCCATTATGCATTATTTTGGTAATTAATAATGGAACATCGTAGCATTATTCAATACACATCAAATGAATAATGCAATATCTCTCCATTATGCATTATTTTGGTAATTATTAATGGAACATGCCTGCATTATTCTTTACACATTATTTTGATAGTTAATAACACTAGTCAACAGTGCTTTTGTTGACTTTGATATTTGAGCGGTCTTCGAAAGATGTGATTTCAACGACCCTAGGAGTACGCGTAGTTTTTTGAAAAGGGGTCTAGTTTTTTACTTCATCTATACTTTGATATATATATATTACGTCCGTGAACATCGTTTATTCCCAAGCGTTAAGGAACAAACTCGTTAGCCTTCGTCGTTACGTCCCGGGACAATCAGGACTTGGGATAAGGGTTGAATGACTGTTTGGATGCTTGAGATATCAACTATATATTTGTTTGAAGAATTTGTGGAATAGTTTAAACAGAGTGTGTAGTTCACAATACTTCGGTAAGAAGAGTTATACGTGAGTTTGTTGAGTATTGAAATAGAGTTGATCGTGTCGAACGTTGGAATAGAAATGGTCCCGAGGTAAAGAGCAGGAGTGCACGAAAGGTGCGAAAATGGTGGGGAATAGAATTAGCAGAGTCGGAAAAAAGCGAGTGACGTGAGCCAGAATGGAAATAGGAGGACAGGAATGAGATGACAAAGTTACTGTAAGGATCGTGGGAGAGTGACGAGATGAGGGTGACATGTGGCGATACGCGGGACGTAACATATAACTAAGAACAGCAATTTTTAGGAGAAATATTTGATTTGTCAATAAAAATACTATCAATAGCTTTGATTGTACTCACTTCATTCAGACAAATGTGTAAAAACATAGATAATGTAATGCTTTGTTGCTTCCTCCATGAAAAAGACGGCACCACGGGTTTAGTCAAAAGGGGGACTACTATAAGGTATTCTGGAAAAAAAAAGTTTCTTTCGAACATGCATCGAAATTTGAATAGAATATTTCAACCAAATATAAGCTCTTGATATTGATTTTTTGCCATTTTCCACTTAAATAGTACGTAAAAAAAATGAGAAATTTTTTAATCCTTTTTCCCGTCAACAGTTTGCCTCATAAACTTATAACGATTCTTATAAGAAATTTAACGCTCTACAAAAAAGTACCAAGATCGAATTGTCCTAACTCTAACCGATTAAAAGTTATTTGGCCCCAAACATTGAGTCATCGAGAATATAACACTGCAATAACATAAAACTAGAGCCAATCTGATATACTCGTAATCATAATTATATTTGTGGATTCTACCTTCTCAAACACCAGAATTCATAGAAAACATCATGGCAACAAAAAAAAGTTTTCATTTTGTAGAGCTGTGTAATGGGACATCGCTGTACCATTCATTACATTTCGAATAAATAATATATTTTGCCCCATTATGCATTATTTTGATAGTTAATACGGTGAAAAAATAATGTATAATTTTTAAAATTTATGAATCTTAATTATCAATATAACAGTTATTTGAAAATTATTTAAGTGTAAGTACTCAGTGTGATTTATTCCGGATGTTATCAGTCTTTATTCTGACCTCCACAACAAAGAGGTATTTTTCAAGTAAATATAGTGCATTACCTAATGAAAGGCAGAAAAAAATGAACTATAAGTAAACATTAATATTGCCTTTTAATAACATCATTTTTCTCATTACGTTAATGCAGTCAACTAATCCACGATATTTTATATATTGTGCGTAGAAATAAATCCTATCGGTTCATTAGCAAACTATCTGTAGGTATATAACTTTTTAAATCAAAAAAATGTTAGGCCCATTTGCCGTGTAGCCACAAAATGCGATTTCATTTATAAATTTACAATAAAAAATACAGTAAAATAGAAGGCATTTGAGTTAATAATATGCTTAGTACGTTATTTTAAAAAATAGCCAAAAAATACAACTCTGTCATTTATCCACACGTATTACTGCAGTCATGATTATTTGACTTCCAATCAATTAATCAATACTTTGGTAATTTGCAATTGTATTTTCATCCATTGTCAATTATTCAAGTAAATACAAAGTTTCGATGCATTACCCATTATGTTTGTAATGGACAATGCATCATTTTTCAATCAATACTTTCGCAATCGTGCCAGGAGTGCAAAATAGTTTATGAAGGCAGCTATGATGTATTCTGTATCAATTTCTGGGGGGATGGGTGCGGAGTGGAGTTGGCTGCAATGTGTTCTGTAAGTGAAATTTTCTAAAGTTCTATAATTTTCTTGTTATTTTAGCTATAGTTGATTTCTGAGAGAAATGATTCATTTTTTGCAGAATCACCTTGTAGTTTTCATCTAAAAGAAGGGCTATAGTCAAAATCACGGGCCCTACGAATTTTCGGAATATCTGAAAAACCGTGTGTCGAAATCGTTTTTCGATTTCTCTTCTATTTCTATTTATCTAATCTATTCGTCGGGAAACATTCCAGGCAGCGAAGACAAACGATTTGAACGCATCGTTTCAGAGATATTCAAATAAATTCTGGAGGTCCGTAATTTCGACTACAGCTCCCTCTTAATTATTTACCGTCCGATGACGGAAATTCCTAATTGATGGAATTGATCTTCGACAATAATAATTCACCCCACGAGTCTATCATCGATTTAACGTTACAGGGATTGTTTCAGAAGCCAAATTCGCTTCAATATTTGACATTCCTTTGACTTGTTAAAAAATTGCATTCTAGTTCTATAAGGGTTTCGAAAGAGTATTGATGTATTTTATTACGAATTTTTCGAATGAAGATTCATTAAAATCAACCGATCTCTTCTTCATCGTGTTTATCTTTCTAGTCTTCGAGTCGAAACCCGTAAAAATTTTATTCACAGTCGTTCAAACACCTAAACTTCTACAAAAACATTGTAACGATTTCTCACGTTAGTGACTTGGCGTCGTTTCTCATTTAGTTTCTTCTTAATACTTTCTATTCGATAAAACCTCATACATGCAGAGACATAGGGACGCCGAAAAATTGCTTTTAAGAATATCATTTCATGAATAATGATAACCTATTGTTGAAACTTTTAAAATCAATGAACCTACAAGATTTTACGAGCGCTGAAACCATTTACCAATCATTACAAACCTAGCCATGTTTTTTCCTCTACCCCACAGAATTTGTTGGAACCTTGCCCAGAAACGACTTTAATTACGAATTTCTTTGAAACCCCTATGGATTGGAAGTTTGAACAATTTTGCGATATTTTCGAGGTATGGAGATTACGAGCAAAGTGACAGTTTCAGTAACTGATTGTGAGGTACATACTCAAGTCGGAGTCTGCATAAGTTCCTGATTAGGGTTGTCGCCTCGGCATATCCTTTCCGGCTGTAAGACTATCTATATAGACTGTACAAGTGGTTCCATTTGCGCAATCTTGCTCATTAACCGACAAACTCTAAATACACGGACGTGTACGTGTTTACCGGTAAGAGTAATGCCTAACCTGTAATACTATACATATAAGTTCTATGCTTGACTAGACCTGCAAATTCACCGACTAAATGCGCTGGTTCCGGAGCTAATCAATGTCCTAGGAGTGATTAGGAATTAGGACTGAGGTTCGGTGCCGGAAAGCCTAGAATTGGTGCTCATGACTTGGATAATGAGTTGAATTCAACGAGACAAGACTTATCTGATCGACATAGATTTAAAATAAAAAATCCATTTTGCACGCAGTAGACCATCGGCAAATAATGTTTCTGTGTCACCTTTTCGATGTCCACGCCCCTGAATATTAGCCTCATTTTGCATTAACCATTCAATTCCACTGATCGATAATATCTTTTCACATACTTATAACTAAGTCATTCTTATTTCCATATGCATTGCATGTATACGATTCCTTTTATCTTCTAACCGTTTTGAGAAACATTTATTCTTGTTTATGTTAACCTCACAGTCAAATAATATTAACGGCAGTCTGAACCCAAACAGACTTACGTGCAACGCGCGTACCGGAAGGACCAGACCAGAGAACGCGTGGTATCCTTTCAATATTGCAAATTAATGGTCAAAGCGTTTTCTCTGTTACAATGTCTTTCACGGCTTTGGCTATTCATATAATCAGCAATTGAGCAACAACTGTTTAGCGTCAAACAACAGTTCGTTAAGGCAAGCCAGACGCCCGAAAATCACATTAGGATATTTTCCGACATGCAGGAACCGGCGTGCACGTGCAGCGTAGTAAAACCTTTTTCAAGTGGTGTCTGTCTGGAAAATGACGACCGAAGGCCAGAATAGGTTGTAATGATTCAAATATAACCGCGCAATGAACATGGCACGAGTGGATTAGGTTAGACCCAGGGAGTGGGGAACCTGGTTACAAATTTGAAATTAGGTGGCTTGGTCTACGTCTCTCCAGGAGGAAGGAGGTGCGGAGGTGTTCCTCTCTGAAATAGTCGACTAACTGAGAATAAAGGAAATCTAAACTACGAGGACATACCTATTAAAATCAAAAATTAAACACTCCAAACCCAAGCCCACATTTAAAAAGAGACGATAAAACGAAGAAAATTAAAAGTGCAATAAACAAATATAGTGCCTCGACGAAAAACCGTTATTGACAATACTTTATAATTTCAACGATATCCACCTATTTTAACAATATACACTGTTTTAACTATATACACTTGGAATGAATGAATGGATGAATGAATGAATTTTAAACATAATGACGGCTCATGTGTGGCTATATTTATAAATAAATTAAAATTTCACTCTACTATTCATAATTGATAAAAGATTTTTAATATTGATTTAGCCTCATTTTTAATTTGCAAATAATCTTATAAGGTTATCTTTGTATATATAATGCACGTACGTAAATTCTTACCCGCATCCGCGGGAAAAGCCGGAGTGGGCGTAACTAATCCTCTACACTGGAACCAGAGAGCAGGGGTAGTTCAGGGTTAATAAAAGGGCCCAAAATATCATCCAAACATACGTAGACCTTTCGTATTGGTCTTCTTAACATAAAAACGGAAGGAACCAATTAGGAAGCACGTTAGAAAACTGCACAGCAAAGAATGAACTCTAAGGAGCGATGGAGTAAGCAGTCCTTTGATCAGAGTAGTACACACAGTATGTTCAATATCTTCACGAATTAAATAACGCTGAAGAAATTCCGTATCTACTTACCTTCTTATTTAAATATCACAATCTCATAACAATATTTACTCATTCTAATCTTAACTCAGTTTTCAATAGCTCTTGTATCATTCATTAATCCACCGGCGTTTGTTTGGCATTGGAGAATCACCTTTCTATCTTTTGGAAAACCCTTCCACAAATTCCCGTTGTAAATAACAGTTTCGAAGTATTAGCAGACATTTCATTCGTTCAGATAAAGACAATAATTCGGTTGCCGAAACCAGAGTAATCAACCGTAAATATTGTCAATTTATATCGTATCCAGTCATCGTCGAGTACGCAGAGCCGCCTATAGCCCGAATCGTCAAGATGAAGGAAAGGTAAGTGAAAACTTTTATTCCAAAATCTCAACCAAGAGAGGAAAACTCCGCGTTTATCTCAAGTAAATCGTGATTAGGAATTTTGTCTTTGTACAAGCGTCAGATTATTGTGGCGATTTCAGGTGTTCCGTAAATTCATAATATACAACCGAAATCCGGCCCATAAGACCTGAACGTAAACGAAAAATAGATCACGGTTCTTCTAGCTTAAGCAGAGTGCCAGTTTCTTAATAAGTCAGCTATCGTCAGCTAGCGGAAGAGGGACGCTGATGTGGCTCTCGTCCCGTGATCTATACCGGAGATTCAGGCGAGTTTGGGAACAAAAGGGGTTATTACCTGGGTAATGGGGTGCTGATAACAACTTTAATGCTTAGTTATCATTTTGCATTTTCACAATAAGAGGGTAGAAGAGGCGGCAGCTTCGCAAGCAGGACAGAATCAACCATCATGTTTGTATAAGGGCTGCCGGTAATTCACAGGTATAAAATATAACAGATACGATAAGCGGGTGGGGGTTAAAGTATAGCAAGATCAAAAAATAGTAGGGTCACAATATTGAATTTTTTAAGAAGCGAAAACTTAATTTATAGAATTTAAAAGTGTGGTAAACCAAAGTAAGGGGACGTGAAAAAATAAAAAGGTCAGAATATACATAGAATGACAAAAATAGAACCATCGGAATTCGTCTCGTTAGGGTTACGCCACTCTAATGACCGAAAAAAAGGCTTAACATTGACAATTTATTTTTGGAGTGTGGAAAAAGGAATAGGATTTCTTATCAGAGGGTTTATTTTACACGTATTGAAGTATGAAAAAAAAGAGCGAATCTTTGTAATCTTTTGTTTCTTAATTTCTTCACGGGAGGATGGATTTCTCGAAAAGTATAAGACCTGGAACAAAAAACCAAAAAATTGTATAATCTATACATTATATTTCCTATGGAAGTACGTAGAATTTTTTTTTTTTTTTATCAAATTTTGCAGAAACGGTGCACTTTTAAAGAACTGAGTCGATTTTTGGCTCAAAAATAAGCAATAAATCTTTTATAAAAAAAAGTTTACATTAAATAAAATGAATATCAATATAACATGGACAAGTAAAAATATGCGTGATGCACTTCTGGATTATATCAAGAAAATTTATTATCCAACCAGAGAAATCAAGATTGTAGTATATTTATTGCGTGATAATGGATATTTCAAAATTTGAATTTGTATGTAAAGTATCGGAAAACGTTTTTTTGTCACAAGATATATTGGTGTGTGTACGGTTAACTCTAACTCAACTTTTGATGCAATTGATGTATATGATCAAAATAAAGGTGTGGAAAGTCTGATATTGAATAAAAAACTACTGTTTTTACAAAATCACCTGAAAAACATTGCTAATGGTATAAATATTATTCAAGATGTTGAATTTGGGGAGCATTATGATGACAAATATGAAGATGAAGATATTTATTTAATTTCAAGTGAAAAAAGTAAAACAAAAAACAACGTCGAATATAAGAATTTGAACAAAGAGTGTGACGATTGACTACAATACTTAAGAAAACTAAGTTATGAGAAGAACATGAAGAATGAACTAATCAAGTGAAATGATGAATTGAGGAAGCATAACAAATTCATAAGATCTTTGGCCACAACAATTGAAAATAGTTCATCGCAAACTGTAGCTACTTATGCTAATACCCTTGCAAATCCCTGATTAAAATAAGAAAGCGTTCAGTTAATAGTCAAGCCAACTGAAAGTTTCAATGGTGATACGTCAGAATTAATACGAAAGCAACTCTCTACCAAAACAAATGCTAAAATCCTGAAAATGATCAAGGTTGAAAATGGAACAGTTTATATAAAGTTTAGTAATACACAGGACTCTAAAGCCATTATTCAAACCCTAAATAGTAAAAATAACAATATTCTAAGTGCAAAAGTCTGTTACAATATTAATAGACGTAAAAATTGTTGTGATTATAATCGTAGCTTCAAGTTATGCAAGCAGAAAATTAAAAGGGCGCAAACTTGTTTGAAATGTTCAGGTGACCTTGAGGCTAAACCATGCAAATCTGATATAAAGAGATGTATAAATTGCGTAAGTGCAATCAAAGATTTAACCAAGAAAAGATCAACAGATCATGAAGCTTATGATGTCAGTAACTGCGAAACTTACAAAGCTAAGTTGGAACAATATATTAACAATACCAATTACACCTGAAACCTGAACTTCCTTATAAACCTAATACTACTATTTCTAGAATAAACAAATATGTAAAGAAAAACTTTTACTTAATAGTTTTTAAATATTTGAAAATCAGTGGACATAGAAAATGATAACCTCAATGATGAACTAATTTTTAACGAGGGTGACGAAATCAATAACAACAAGTATTTTGACAAGTCTGAACTCTTGATCCTACATGCAAATATAAAAAGCTTAAGAAATAATATTTTTAAACTTGAAGCCTTGCTGAAGCCTTCTCTCACGCTAAAACCTGATGTAATAATCTGTTCAGAATCTTGGTTAATAGATAATATTAGTTTTGTAAATTTAACTGGATATAATCGCCTAGACAATAATAGTAGAATTAACAAAGCAGATGGAGTGGCCCTTTTTGTAAAAAGCACAATAATCTATGATGTTGTGCCTGAGCAATATGGCAAATTCAAGATAACAAGCATATTAATTCAACTAAATGATAAAAGTATGTATAAGATATCTGGTCTCTGTAGATGTCATGGTTTTCATTTTGACTCTTTTATTAGTGAGCATAATAAACTTATTATAGCTAATAAAAAAGTCGCCAATCATCTAATCTTGGGTGATGTGAATATTGATCTGCTGGAGTTTAAGGGGTTAGGTGGGTTTCAAAATTTCAAAAAATCGAATTTTTTTTTTTTGCTTATCTTATAATTGAATATGTTGAGAATATTCCTTTAAAATTTTAAAACGATCCGAGTCATATTCTAAGAGATATAGCCTTTGGATGTTTCACCCATCAGGCTATAACCGAGCGTGACGCAGGTATATGGAGGCAGATATATCGAGGCAGCTGCTTAGCTATTGTTCGTTTATTTTTGTGATGCGAATACTAGGCTTAGGACTTGCCGGATGTAAAAAATTCTGTGGTTTGATGGATATAAGTTCCTCATTCTTGAATGCATCAACGTACAATTTTTATGTTGATAAAATACATGAGTGCGTCATAACTGTTGCCGAATCAATTTTGTTGTCTGCTGCAAATCAAGAAAAAAAATTAACGTGTGATGAAAATAATGTTGAAGATACGACAGATGTTACCGCGTCAGGTGACGGCACGTGGAAAAAACGTGGGTTTGCATCATTATACGGTGTAAGTACGATTATTTACATGTTATTTGAATGTGAATCTTCAATCGCGTTTTTCTCGAAACTACATTTTTGAAATCGGTAGTCACGATTTCTCGAAAACTTATGAACCGATCTCTTTCAAATTTTGCACACTTCTTCAAAATAACATTATCTCGTGCTTGAACGAAGGAATTTTTTTTTTTTCTATTCCAAGTAATTTTTCAAGGCCATGAAGGGTGCAAATTTTACTCTAAATAAGGGTTTTTTGTTTTCAACGCCGCCAAAAATGTAATTTTTGTTTTTTTTTTCCTTCGTCCAAGCACGAGTTTTTAACATCTACTAACAGAAAATTTTTGGTTTTTGCATTTCAGACGAATCTGTCATGAGTTATCCTGACTACGCCGAGAGAACTTTTTTTTGAGGGGTCATAGCAGACGACGCGTCCACGCCTTAATTTTCAATATTTTTCAATGAAAATTTCACAAACTACTGATAAAATATGTATCTTTTGTGTGTTAAATTGATAGAATGAAATATTCTGTCGATTAAATAAAAAAAAATTCATAAAAATGTACCTATTTTGAGCTTTTGAAACCCACCTAACCCCTTAATAAAAAAATGGAGGATTATACTTTTCAACTCAAAATGACTATCAATCAATGATTAACACAGTTACTCATCCTATACTGTTTAATACTCAAAATAATGATAAAACGCTTGCACTACTCGTCCACAAAATACTTAGAATACACCAAAGATCACTAAAAACCGGACCTAAAATACAAAAATCTAGCAAAGACTGGATCACGTCTGCTCTAATAAATTCCATTAATGTTAAAAATAAACTCTACAAAGTCTGGAAGAAAGATCAAACTAACGGTGACAAGAAACTGGAATATTTAAGTTATAAGTGTAGGCTCAAAAGCTTGCTAAGTTTGCAAAAAATAGACATGATCAGAATCAAATTAGAGGAGCTAATCCTAAAAAACCTTGACAATATGTACACTGTATTTGGAGGTTGAGCCGAGAATTTTTTGTGGCGAACTCGGAGCGCGGGTGGGGGTAACTCAGTTCTCGGAATTATATTCCCCTAACCGCCCGAGCCCGGTCTTATTCGAAAGTTGCACTGTAAGTGGTTTTGAGAAAAATGCGATTAAAATGAGCACTCAGCGCGTTCTCCGAGGCACTGTGGGAAAATCGAGAATCGAACCTTTTGAAAAAAAATTTTCACTATATAATCAACTGAATATGGTTTGTATGACCCTGAACTATTGTTTATGCTAAAATAAGAAACAAAAAAAAATTTCAAAAATCCTAGAATGGTGTTAACCCTTAATAGAAAATCCTTTGCAGAGTCTAGATTTTGTCGTTTCATGTTTTCACCTGTCTGTATTTTCAATTTTCTTTACTTGGACTTTCTAAATTTTAATAATTCAACGATTCACATTTTCACATTTTTGAAAATTCAATATTTTATTCCTTCTATCGATCCGCCATTCTAGTTTTTACTCCGACCCTGGTAAGCAGAGGGCATCGCGGGTCATCGATGCGGTACGGCTTTACACTGCTTTAATATTACTACTTTCTCAGGAACTGGCCGCATACATTGAATGGACTGTCGGTCACTGTCGCCCCATCTTCAAGGTAAAACCAGGTGCATAAATCGATACCAGCCAACAATCGATTGCCAACTTGCCAACTTACCAATGTTAAAAGTCAAAAGCCGAATCCACCTTCGTGTTTAGTACAGAAATAGGAACTTAGGTATCCAAGAAAGACCGGATCAATAACCTCAGAATCGGAAAGAATCACTACCTTCAACTTCCATCTATGTTCTTCCTGAAATATCATCGTCCCATTCCGTTTCCATTCAAATTTCATGGCTTTCTTTTGAGAGCGTTCATGCACCTCAACAAACTATTTTATGAAATTGAATTTAGTAACGTTACTTTAACGACGCATGTTCAGAAAAAATCGTTACTTGAAACCTTAGGATTTTCGGAAATTGAGTTAGTAAATAATAACAAAGAAAACATGTTCATATTTTAAAAAGTTAATCTTGAAAGTCGTTGTAAAATTGTACATTAACTGTTTTTCCATGATATTTCGTTATGTTAACGTTACTAACTTCAGCCTTCGACTATGTATTGTCCGTAAGGGCTGGTGTAGATCACTAAAAAATTTTGCATTGAAGAGATTGTTTTAAAGAGAATCATTCGTATTTAAAAATTGATAGTTTGGTGAATTCGCCTTCTATAGTTATTTTCAGAAGAAAAAGTGGTTGATTTTCGGACTTTAGATAGAAGACTTCGATTGAATTACACCTACATGATGATGATAAGATACTTGACACAGACCCAAATGAAGAATATTACATATTTTGTCGTAATAGTTGAACATTAGGTTACAACTATGTTCCACGAAAATCTAATTAAGAGATTTGGATAAGTTGCATTGTTAAATCAAGGTACAGATGGCACAATGTTTTCAAAATTTTAAGCTATTTGTAAGTTGCTGCTTGTGATTGAAAGGAACAAAAACGATTCAAGTGAAACGCAAATTTATAAGTTCAGGATGATTCGGATCATGGTCGATATAGTACCAATGTTAAATTCTCTGATACGAGAAGATACGTGCATACACGGAAAGAAAAAGTTTCGTAGCTATAACCAGAAAATCTGTGCCGACAATTTGAGGTTGGTACAAAAATAAGTTGATGTTCAAGCCTTATTTGAGTAAAAAAATGTATTTAAGTAATTTTGAAAATTTTCTCGACCGTAGTAGAATAGGGGAAATAAAGTATCTTGGGTGTGACGGTCAGTTTTACATAAAAAAAATTATATATTTATAACATTTCAACCGAATCATGGCCGGTGACCTTCAGATCTGTAATATAAGTACATTACAATAGAATAGAGAAGCAGTATATGCTGAACTTAAGTCGGTTAGCTCTCCATAAACATGTTCATAATATAAAAAATAGTACATATAAATAGTAAATGATATAAAAATAAACTAATACAGAAAATTAATGATATTCCGTGGGGTATAATATTCTTCCATTGTAGGAACATGCGGTATATTGCAGGTTAGGAAACCCATTTTACATTTAGACTCGAATTAAGCAGGTACAAAAATTGAACTTTATAAGAGATCAACTAAGTTATATAGAGAAAACCATTTTGAGTAGGAAAATTGTAAACTATCATATACTAGTTGTTTTTACTAACAATATTTGACTTTTATTTACGCCTGAGGCGTTAACCCTAGGTTGTCACACCGAGGTTCCCGAGGTCCCCGGTCAGAACATCTGAATATATTAATCAACAATCCTCCAGGTGCCGGAGAATTTGGCGGTCTGTAGTTGCAAGTGGTGACATCTACCAGGATTCGATGAGTACCTTGGCACAATTAGGCATCTCGGAAACTCCATCGGTAAATCCAAGGCCGATATCGTCTACACCTACTGCTCCAAACATTAATAGAAAAGCAAATACTAGCGCCAAGACAACAAGAGACAGGCCCAAAAAAAGCACGATACTTAACAGAATGTCCACCATCCCCGTAAAAGACGCTCGAAAACGTATGTTTTTACAAGTAGGCACTGAAAATTCGGAGGAAGGAAACCTAGAGGAATCTGCTGCCACAAGAAGTACACCGCCGCCGAACCAGCAAGCTTGGAAAAAGCAAAGCAACAGCAGCATAATGAACAGCCAGGAGGACAACTCTCTGAAGCAACAGGAGCTAATGATACACAGCAGACTCAAAATCCGGGACTCAGTAATATCCTGCGGGAAATGCATCTAATGAGACAAGAAAATAAGAACACATTTGATGAACTGAAAGCGAAAGAGTCGGCCAAAAACTCGGCGTTCCGCCGAGAACTTCACAAACTGAAGGAAGATCTAAAAATCAAGGACACCGAATGCAAGAAAATGCAAGCTTCGGTAAATAACAGATAGACAAGCCTCAAAAATCAGATGGCAGACCCGCCGACATCTCAAAGGGATTTGGAGCTCAAAAAACGGGTAGCATATTTGGAATTAACCTAAAAAATACAACCGCTCCCATCGAAACCACTCCGGCCAAGCTCAGCGACGAGATGGCGCGCAAGATCGACGTGTTGCCGCGTAATATTGAAGCGCAGAATAAAACTAGCCATAAAAATAATATTACTATCAAAGGACTGAACCTTAAGGTCAATGACCTGAAAAAAGAAATCGGCGATTTCCTAGTAAAACAGTTCGAACTCACCGACGTCGTGTTCGGAGTTAAATCCGTAGGCACGGGTAGGAAAGTCGTGTAGACAAGCCTACACAACTTCCAGGCTGTACTAGAAATCCTAAAAAAAAAAAAGGCTGGTCGAAAATAAACCGATTATCTATGAAAGTGACCTGACATACGCAGAATGGGCAACACGAAAAAGTAGGACACCAAAACATCATGATTAACGACATTTAAATGCGCTGGGACGATGGACGTGGTAAACTTGTCGTACTCAACGATCAACGAAACGAGAAAAAATGGACTAATCACGACAGGGAGAAGAATCAGAAGAATACAAGTTACTTAGATTCAATATTAGGGCGTTTTTTTCAAGTAATATTCCGTGAAGTACAGTAATGCTCCGCAATAGTCAACCCCTAAATAATCGAAACCCCTCAACAGTCAACGAATTTTCCCTTACGAGACCCCGAAACAAGTTACCGAGGTTCTCCTTCTATAGTATACCTCGCCAATGACGTTTGCATCTTGCCGTCATCACAGTGGTTCCAAATCCCGAATCGGTGGCCAAATATAGAAGGTACTATCGAATCGCTATCAAATTTGTTACCCGGGGGTTTTTGAGGTCGTTGAACACAAATCTGAAGTCAAATTTCCAAAAAACAAAATGGCGGCCCAAAAATGGCGGATAATTTTATTTAAACTTGAATCAATCTTTATGGAATTTGGTACCAGGTGGTTTTTGAGGTCGCTGAACACGAATCTGAAGTCAGATTTCCAAAAAACAAAATGGCGGCACAAAAATGGCAGATAATTTTATTTAAACTTGAATCAATCTCTATGGAATTAGGTACCAAGGGGTTTTGAATAGAAATAATTTATTATTACGTACATGTGTAGGATATAGTAGATTAGGAAAGTATGTAAATGTTAATACGAATTTGAATACAAATACTTATTTATTAAGAAATTACATTAAATATTACATTCATATAATAAGATGACGTAAAGGCATTTAAACTTAAAGGCTCCAATTGCTATCCGAATCGCTATCGTTATTGTCGCTAGAGTCGCTGCAGTCAGACATTGCAACTACTCTTGGTTTGTTTGCAGTTGACGATTCCAACAAGGCCATGGCTTCACGCGATAATGATTTGCTTGACTTAGCTGGTAGTTTACGCAAACTTGAAATAACAGGGTCAGATGCAATCAAAAGCCGCGCAAAAACATCCTCCATATTTTGTTTCCTACTAAATTTTCTAGCAAAGTCTACTCTAAATGATTTTATATATTTATTGCAAGATTCCTGGGCTTCCTCGGACATCTGTCCTATCGGCACCATGGAAACCCCTATTATTTTTGCGCCGTGAATTAAAAGTTTGTGCATAGTAGTCGGCATGTAGTACCAAGGATATAGTAGCACGTATCTACGGGCTGTTGTCTACGGGGGCAGTATAATTGACAATGAACATTGTTAACAATAAATTGATGGCACATTTTATGAATCGTAAAATGTTTTTCTTCGCAGCTATAAAAAATTACTTCAAATAAAAGTTGTAGATAATATTTTTCCCTACAAAACTAAAAAAAGAAACGAAAATCCGACCAATAGGAGCCGAGATATCGAGGATTACCTGCTCTTCATGTTTTTCAAGATGGCGGACCCAACACAAGGAAATTTTGTTGGATTTTGGTGGTTTTAGGCATCTCTAATGACCCTCTACTTGTCCTAAAAAATTTAAGAATTAAGTCCTTTTTGCCATTTTCAAACCTAATTATCTTGTACTATTAGACAATAATAGAAAATTTCTAAGAATCACTAATAATTTGTTAATGAAAATGATAGTCGAATCCGGTACAATAATAATTATATTTATGAGAAACAAATCACTCAAATTCGCACCCTACTGTGGTGCACTTCGCACAGTATAGTATACATGCCGCGCCAGCACGCGCCTTGCCTGAATTCCCGCGTCCATTCGTTAAAAAATTCACCATAACCAGAGGGGCAACTCGGTGCACCTAATTTTTTGGTGAGGTATTACTCAAAAGTGTATACAATAACGTGGCACTTAACCAGTATTAGAATTATTTAGAATTATTAACTTTTACTCAATGTGAACATAACTTTTTTCCGCAGCGAGCACGAGAATTTACGGTAGATGTTCACAATTTTTGTTGCTCGGTGTATGATTAATATAAGAAATCGCAATGATATAATAAGTGTCCTTACATCTAGGAAGAGACTCCATTTTGCAGAATTAAAATAACTCAATTCTACTTGAAGATATATCACTTTAAACACAACAATATTTTTCTAGCGTAGCGCACGACCAACTATACCAGCTCGAGCGCTCCGTTACGAATGAGATCCCAACGGCTAAATGCAACACCTGCAACCTACCGACCCTTGAAACGGTTTCTCGAAATACCCCTCTACCTGACCCCACAAGTAAAATTCCTTGAATATAAACTTCATTTTTCAACCGATCCAACATGGTAACCGATCCAATATGGCGGACGAAAATTTCAAATTCTATCGAATCCGAAGAGAGAATTCTGCCCAGGGGCTTTTGGGGTCACTTCTTATGAATCTGAAATCAGATTTTGAAAATTCAGTATGGCGAATCCAAGCAGCGACCGCAAAAACCCGTGCGTAGAGTTCTTTGACTGTATACGATGAAATTCGAAATTTTCGTTCGCCATATTAGATCTGCGATCTTGAAGTTTTGAAATCTGATTTCAGATTAGTAATCAGCGACCTCAAAACAATAGAATATGATCTTGTTAGAAAAGTTGCCTTAGCATAATAATGTGTGACTCAAAGAGTTAACCTGTGATAGTACTTCGGTTCACGAGATAGAATTTTTGGGTTATCCAAACCAAATTTATGGCCCATAGTTAAGCAATGATTTGCTAATGCAGATATATTAGGATCTTTGCATTTGATACTGTACTTGTGATCATTAACTCTTTTATTAAGATGTTATATAGTAAAGCTAACCGGCTTATTGATTCTATGGTAATGTACACTTGGGGACGATGAATCTGAGACGGCTAATTGTTTACATTAGACAGTTATGTTGGCAACGCAGAGAAACCTACAGCGCCACAGTCGGCCGAGTGCGAAACAAACTCAACCTCGATAAAGATAACATAACCTATAACCGTAGAATCTAGCCTTAGAATACGTGTCAATCCAACAAGTCATTATCCCCGCTGTATTTTAAGGTTTGATTCGACGGTCATGGGTTATGTTATCTTTATCGAGGTTGAGTTTGTTTCGCGCTCGGCCGACTGTGGCGCTGCAGGTCTCTCTGTGTTCCCAACATAAGTGTCTAGTGTGAAAAATTAGCCTGCTCAGATTCATTGTCCCCAAGTGTACTATATTACAGATCTGAGGATGGCTGGCCATGCTTCGGTTGAAACGTTACAAACATATAATTTATGGATATAAAACTGAACGTCACATCCAAGATACTTTGTTTCCCCCTTTAACCAAGTTGTTGTTGTTGTTCTATAGGATTGGCAACTATTGGGATTTTCACTTTGCAATACCTCATCTAGTGGAAAAAAATCAAACTAATGCAACCAGGTTAACAACTGACCGTGTTTTTTCGCATATGGATGGTAGAACAGGTATATTATTGATTATGTTTAATTAATTTATGGGATATAAGTAATTTAAAACCCCAAGAATTACGATTTGTCTTCATTAAAGTTAAAACTCAGGTTATGTGGTGATAAAATGGCGCCGATAACCAGGCTCTGTCGTGATTAGGACATTTTCCAATAATAACACTGAATTATTACTTGCATTTTTGTAAGAACCATCCTTATCAGGATACCCATTTCACTAGAATTTCAAACTTACTGTAAGAAGAACAAATTTTCCCAGCACTAATGAATGATTTTCATTTCACTGCTTCGAAAGAAAAATGAAGAAAGATGCCATTGTAAATTATTGATTCATCGTACCCATCTGGACTATATTTTCAGTAACTGGCGACGTTTCGTTCGTTGACCCCTACTTAAAGATTCGTTGAACAGATTCGCGCTCGGGGTGTCGCCTGGGCGATCGAGAACTCCCTCGCGAAAATGTGAGGCAGATGGCCGTAAGCAGAAGACTTTGACTGGTGGCCTTACGACATGTCCGAAAAACCCTGATGACATTGACTGACGACCTCCTCGAAGAGGGGTTGAGCATGCAAGGAGGGTCACCCTTCGGAGCGACTCTTGGCACGACTTCACTGCTGAGGTTGACATCGCGTATTTGTAACTGTTAATGCCCGGAAATTAATATCAAATTTCTTAAATGTTTTGCTAAAAAGAGCGACCGCGGTGGTTATAAATCACTCTCGAAGCTTTACATTTAGAAACGGAAAATGGGAGAACCCTGTAAGAAGGTTCCTGAATATTACACGCAAGGAAAGGATTATTTGAGTCAAGTGATATTTGTTTGATTCAACTAAATGCTGTAGTCAAATGTGGCCAACACAACACTTACTTAATTCAACAAAATACTTTTGTTGGACGAAATACTTATGACGACATGCTGACTGTTAATTTATTCAAGATATCAGGGTGCGAGTTTCTTGCGATAATGTAAAGTTTGTATCAAAAAAATGTGTGATTGAAATGATAAAAAAAATTTGATTGAAGGCATCTCGATTGTTTTGTTTTAGAAATATGAAATTATTGTACCAAAACAAATTGAGCTTATTTCAATTCATGTTTTGTTGAGTCAAGAGTTCAATAGTTGAAACAGATTAAAACCACAAAGTCGGTTAAAGCGCCCGGCTCGAATGGCCGCAACAACGATTTTTGTAAGAACTTACCCGAGAATTGGCAACTCTACTTGACCAGAAGCGACTGTCCACTGACTGGATAGAACTGCATGCATCCATGATTCAAGAAAGAGGAAATCGCAAGAACCCGAACAATTATAGATGCATCTCACTAGTTAATTCCAAAATTAAAATTTTGACTCATATTTTATACAACAGGCTAGTCGAATGGATAAAGCTTACAGAACCATTGCCAGAATTGCGATCCGGATTTAGAAGAAAAAGACCTCGTATTGACATCATTTTTATTTTGAGCGTGATTTCTCAGAACCACCTCATTGTCAGTAAACTGAAAGGCAAAGTGTACTCGCTTTTCAGTGACTTTGTTCGTGTATTTGACTCTGTCAAGCACTCGCTATTGTGATAAAAGTTGTTGGAAATTGGTATTAGTTCTAAATTTATAAGAATTATAACGAGTCTATATGATAACGTGTCCATAGTAGTGCTAACCGCGAAGGCATAGCCAAAAAAGTCGAGGTCACCGAAAGGGTATTATAGGGCAAAATCCTTAGCCCGCTGCTATTTGCTGTGTATTTAAACGACTTTGACAGATTTTTTAGAAGCAGAGTGGTAAAGAGAATTTCGATTAACCATAAAAATGGTTTATTCTCTATGCCCATGCCGACAACCTGGCTCTGTTTGTCCAGTCTTCAGTAAACATGAAAAAGAAAATCAAAATGGTAGGACAATACTGTGAAATAAACTCTCTCAAAATAAACAAAGCCTAGTCAAAGATACTCATATTGCATAAAGAAGAGCTGAACAAAAATTATAATCAATTTGTATGTGACAATGAACCTCTTGAAATAGTGAGCGAATTCACATATCTTGTTTCTTTCTCTACGCAATGAAAGCTGCGACTTATTTGGCAAAAATTGCAGTGAGTTCGGTATTGGGCATTTTAAGCAGCGCTCACTCTAATACTTGGAAAATGAAAGAACTACTACTGTCCAAATATCTGGTAGAAAGTGTTCTATTTTATGGAATTAAAATTTATGGATTGTGATATTTACACGAAATTAACAAAATTTAAACTATTTATTATAATAGGATTCTCAATTTACGTAATTCTTGTCCAAACCAAGCAATCAGACACGGTCTACAAATACACCCTCTATCATGTGAAGTTTTGCAAAGAACACTTAACTGGATACAGAAACTCAGGAATATGGATGACAATAGATTGCCCGAACTTTGTTTTAACAATCTGCTCAATTTTTCGAGGGCTCACAAAGACTCGAGTAAACACAATTAGATATTACAATTTCAGAGTGTACTTGAAAACCGCAATATTGCATTTGATCCGGAACATAACGCTAATTTCTGTACGGTCAGTGCAACAGTTATACAAAAGTATACAGAGGCTTGCGCGTCTTACGATTCGGAGCGCATTAATATGTCATTAAGTCTTGAATTATACTCGTGGTTAACCTCTAAACCTAATAACCTGATATGTTTTGATAACGTACAGATACCTACGTACAAGCTCCAAGCTCTAGTACAGTACCGCCTAATAGGGACAACAAATGCGAGAATTCTTCTTAATAGGAGCAGATGATCATTCAATGAAGACGAAAATTTTTGTAGCACCTGCTATATTCCCGGAGAGGAGAGTCTGTATCACGTTTTATTAGTTGACCCCGCCTTTACTGAACGCAAAGTGAAATACTTCGGATACACTAATTTAAGAATCAATGTATTCATTTGTAGATGTCTCCGTCGCCCATGCGAACTACACTGAAATATAGAAAACAGGTTAAGACAACAAAAATTTCTTGTATTAACTGAACATTAGAGTTATTCAAGCGCGCAGAATATATTCTTTGAATATCATTTATAGTTCTATTGACTCCAAATTTTGTGGGGTCTACTCGATATTTAATGGTTCAAGCCCGAAAACTTATTATTGTTCATGTAGAAGTATAAATTGAACGTGCGTCAATAGTTTTTGTTTACTTATAGTCTATATCAATGTCGATGACTCGAAACTTGATATTATGCTTTCTTCGTTCGTAATAGGTCTGATGACAAATTTATCTTATGTTATCTATTTTAGACATTCCAGCCAACTACTCGGTTTCATAGTTATCACTGAAGCTATTTTCGTAGCGAGAGAGTGCACCGCCTAGTGGCCGTTTATAGTACTAGTACGCTGATGTTAACAATAAATAGATTCTCTATTTGTTTCAAAGATTGTGATGTTTCTTTTACCTCGATAACCAAACAGTGCTGTTCATCCAATCAGTTACGCCAAACAAGCTCCGGTTTGATCAAAAAAGTATGGCATTCGATCGATGTAAATTTTATGTTAGCCAGATTCGTGTACTTATTTTATTTGCATTACTTAATTGTTTCTGACTTTGAAACACTATACATAAACTTTAAATGAAATTATATTTGGTTTACTTCATTTCGGAAACATATCAAAAGATTCACGCAAATCAATACTTGAATCTATAACGACACCAAAGGCTTTTCCTAAATCAAGGTATTCGGTGGACCAAATCATTTTGATAAATTGACTGAATCGCAATTGTTGAATTGAAGTCATCGTATTTCAAACAAATAAGGGATACTAGATTGAAGTGGATATACTCAAAAAAAAAACCTACTTTGTTGATCAAGAATTTATTTTCCTTCGTGTAGGATCGTATAATTCACTTTTATCAATTTTGAATATTGATGTGTTGAAGATGAAAAGTAGATTATGATGCTTACATCACACGAAATAGCGAGGCGATGATGCTGCTAAGCGCGCTGTAATAGTTGTTTGTTTACGTTGATGAAATCTGAAAATGAGTGCTGGCAATGTTGTAAAACATAGAGATCGTGAATACCGAGAAGCTTCTCAATTTGTTAAATCACAAAATTCTGGATGGGTTGGAGAATTTTGTTAGTAAAATGTTAAACCATTTAGATTAAAAATATCCAAGTTCATATAAGTCAAATAAATAACAAAAGGGTAAAAATATAGATTCTGCACCGAGTTGCACAAAATCCAAATACTATCTAAAATTCAATCGTTCTAATCACTAAGACGAATTTCAATATTTTAATATAAATTTATTCTGCAGCGAGGGGTGGATTCTGACGGATTCAAGGCCACCCATGTCGTCTGCGACATAGGTTAAGTGGGTGGTAACAGACGATATCAAGCATCATCGAAATTCACTTCTGTAGGTGTACAAATAACCTGAAATCCACAAGTTGTGGCGCAAGGTTCAATTAATCGTACGTTACTGCTATGTGCTTGATATTTTGAATTATTCAATTAAGGACATACTTTGGCCACCGCAAGAATTTTCAGCGACGAGAAATGGCATTTTCGCCGTTCTCAAAGTCTGCAAACTAGTGATTTCAATCTCTTCATGGTAATTTCTATTACCGGGAATTCCTGGATCCCCCCCCCCCCCATGTGCCAAAAGGTATAATACCATAGGGAGCGTGGTGTGACTATACATGGTGTGCCTAGAACTCCTATGAAACCCCCCTTTCTTCGAGATCAAGGCGCTTAATTAATTTTGCACCAACTGTTTAAAGAAATCCCTATATTTAAGGGAATTATTTATTTATTTATACTCACTAGGGTGGGCCAAAAAAAATTAGTATTTTTTTTTTACTTTACACTCTGGAAATCGGTTGCTAGATACCTCTAAAGGATTCTCACCAAATATGAGCTCTTAATTTTGATAACAAGGTCCTCCGCTTTACAATTTTGCATTTTTTCCTGAGTTATAGAAACAAAAATTCATATCTCTTTGACAACTGTTCGTTAAAAAATATCTCTCCTTATATTCTTGTAGGAAATCGAACGCTCTACAAAAAAGGTCTCTTACAATTTTTTCGTCAACCTTACCGTTTAAAAGATATCAAAGCTTAAAGTTTGATTATTTTAAGAGAAATTTCTGTTTTGCTTATGAATTTTTTAACTCGCTTACAAAAAATTTTGATGAATTGCACAACTCATAGTTTTGTAGGAAATTAACTGCTCTACAAAAATGGTGTCCTATGATTTGTCGATTAAGTTAAGCGTTTAAAAGATATTCATCGTCAAACTTCAATGCATACTAATTTTAACAGTTTTTGATGAATAATTCGAAAAATTTCAATTTAATTTATAAGTTTCATGAAAATTTATTCCAATGTGAGTTCCTAAGAAAAGAGAAATGTTTTAAACTATTTTTCTTTTATTTTTTTAGTTCTATATATATTATATATTTTTTAATTTTCACTTTTTAATATATATTTTTATACTATTTTTCTTTTATTTTTTTAGTTCTATATATTATACATTTTTTAATTTTTAATTTTTAATATACATTTTTATACTATTTTTCTCTTTTCTTAGGAACTCACATTGGAATAAATTTTCATGAAGCTTATGAATTAAATTGAAATTTTTCGAATTATTCATCAAAAACTGTTAAAATTAGTATGCATTGAAGTTTGACGATGAATATCTTTTAAACGCTTAACTTAATCGACAAATCATAGGACACCATTTTTGTAGAGCAGTTAATTTCCTACAAAACTATGCGTTGCGCAATTCATCAAAATTTTTTGTAAGCGAGTTAAAAAATTCATAAGCAAAACAGAAATTTCTCTTAAAATAATCAAACTTCAAGCTTTGATATCTTTTAAACGGTAAGGTTTACGAAAAAATTGTAAGAGACCTTTTTTGTAGAGCGTTCGATTTCCTACAAGAATATAAGGAGAGATATTTTTTAACGAACAGTTGTCAAAGAGATATGAATTTTTGTTTCTATAACTCAGGAAAAAATGCAAAATTGTAAAGCGGAGGACCTTGTTATCAAAATTAAGAGCTCATATTTGGTGAGAATCCTTTAGAGGTATCTAGCAACCGATTTCCAGAGTGTAAAGTAAAAAAAAAATACTAATTTTTTTTGGCCCACCCTAATACTCACACCACGGCAGTGAATGCTCTTTACAGTCACTTGCAAGTGCTGCTAAGTAATGTACGTATATATATACCCCATCTGTACCGATAGCACGAGTAGGGTATACAGATTACAAATCCACTCACGCGGGTTGTCTTAGTAGCAAAGACAGTACGACTAAAACCAAGGACACATGTAAGAAAAAGAGCAAAAGAGCAAGAAATAGATGAGGAGAAAGACGGCAGTGAAGTGTTAATTACAATTTGCTAAATACCGAGATCCCCAGGAACATTCGCAAGCGAAACTAAGGAACATCGTCAAATCAAGATTACAACCAATCAGTTAGTATATAATTATACATGAAAATAATGACAAAACAATCTGTACCTAAATTTTAACTGGCAGTCGACGGTATTAGGGCAGAATGCTTCCTTCGTCAATCATTATTGTTAACCAGTGAGTGCAATTTTAAACCATACACCGAGGAGAGAAGGTTTATATTGTAAAAAGAGAACATGTTGAACAGGGGGGTGGAGAATTTCTGAATTAAAATCCTCGCCGTGCCATTTAAAAGGCGACTCGATGATACTTTATGGGTGACTACGCAAGAAAATGGATTTTCACAGTCTGAGAAGGTGCACTTTTGTATAATTAGTAGTATCGTTGGTGATCTTTTTGTTTGTATCTCCTCAAAGAATTATTACACGGGTCTGCAGAAACATTGTTCTTTTAAATTTATATTTAAGTAAATAAATTTTGTTTCTACCCATCGAATAATAATCAAAATCTTCATTTTAAGTTTGCTTTTGTCTTTCTTGCGTTGATAAATAAGTCTTGAAGTTTTTGGTTCATAGTTAAGACGATTTAAGAAACTTTATAAGTAGTAAATGAAGATTTTGGTTATTATTCCGAGCATAAAATTAAAATTCATTTATTTAATTATAAACTCAACCAAAAAAAATGTTTTCTCCTGACCTGTGATCAATTATTATTTTTAAGTAAAAGTGATTTAAATGCGAAGCTGAAGTTTGTTTAAATGTTATTTACAATAAATGTTTGAGAAAATAGGCAATTTTTCTTAAAATCAAAAATATCGTTCCGGTTTCTACAAAAGACAACTTCATCTAGTAAAACTATTCTTCCATTTATTAGTTACGTTGAAAAAATTAAAACTTGGCATCTGGAAGCCAGGCTGAAAATTCGTGTTGACCGGTGTTATCGGTGAAATATTCGTATAACAAAAACAGCGCATACTTGCTATCAATAAGAGAAGTTAGAATCAGAAAATGTTTTCTTGATTTCAGAGAGTCTCTGCTGAAAGTACCAACTTACGCCAGCGCCAAGGCATGAATAATTTTTACGTGAGCCGAATGTAGCAGACAAATGCTATGAACGAAAACTTGTGCATGTGTTGACGGTATGCGCGTGGCACGGAACTGGCACGACAACTCTTTAATTCATGCTGGGACGCTCAGCGTCCCACTTTTTTTGCAGTTTTTTATTTATTAAACTACTTTTTTAGTAACAACTACCGAGTAGTTTGATTCCACATGGTTCCCGAAACACTTCTAAGTCTAGACAAATATAAAATTTATTCATTTAATCCAAAAACATTAGATGTAAATGAATGTTCGAAATTCGTGGTTTTCCACGAAAAAGAGAATTTTTTGCTAAACTATCGTGAAAATCCGAATGCCAATGCTTACACAAACTTAACACGCACTAAAAACATTTATAGAAATTTTTAAAAACTTTTTTTTTCGTTATGTTTGCCCGCCCGCCATATCGGAACCACCGCTTTGAATTTCGGGTTCAGATTCGTAATTAGCGACTCCAAAAGCCCATTTATGCAAAATTTCATGTGAATTTATTTAGCTTTGATTCACATTTTATGACAATATTGTCGACTTTGATTGCCGTAGAAATAGCGATACAATTAGAGTATTTAAAAGTCAAGTAGACCGTTTTCTGTAAATCAACTAATAATTGATGAGTATATAACCAACTGTATACAGACCCCAAAAGCCCATGAATTCAAAATTTCAAGTGAATCGCATATAAGGAAAACTATATGCATGAAATGGTTGTCAAGAGGCTCCCGGTATATCATCAGAGGCGGTAATGGTATTTTCCCGCGATTTATAACATGGTATAGAGTATCGAAACCATGTGGCTGAAGTAGCTCGGGTAAACGATTTGCAAGAGGAACCATTTCGCGAACCACCAGAACGGTGACAGGAAAACAAAGAATAGACATGGTAAAGCGTAATAGTTGAATGGTGCAGAGTAATTAAACAAGTTCTTCCAATTCCCTGCAGCGATCCACAAATGAGAGAGTTTCCGTCACTCTATTATACATTCGAATAATTGATGTACCTACGAATAACCCAGGGGTAGAACTACGAGTTTGAATGATTTTCGAATGTTACGGAAGACTTGATCGATCACACAACTCATGAAAAATTCGTGTTCAAAAATAGTATGTAGACTCTGGAACCCGGACGATTTTTTTTTATAAATCATCTCATATTTAGGTTGATTTGATCAACCGTTTTCAGCTGCTGAAAAAATTGTCCCACACCATTTATTAGCCATTAAAATTGTTACATTCACTTTCCAATTGCCAAATTGGTCGTTGTTAACACGCAATAGATATAAAACATAAATGATTATTACTCGCTAGATATCTTCGTAAGGGAATGTCACAGTACATAATACTCTCCGAGCAATTCTGGCTTCAAAAGACCTCTTTCCAGGCTTCGTGTTAAGCTCAGAAAAAGCTTAATTTTAACTTCTTTTGATGAGTTCTCGATAAGCTTATCGTACCAGAGCTGAGTACTGGTTTTTCTGAAATTTCATACGAAACCCTTCGAGAAAACTTTATCTTCAGTAACTCCGCGTACTGGAGTGTAGCTAAATTTTATAACAGTAGACTAACCATGATTAATGCTGCAAAACAAAATATAAGCGATTAATACATTATCTAGACGTAGTGCATGTGATCAACAAAGACAGTGAAATCACTCTCTAATGCATTCATATTGTCCTTAAAAATGTAAAGTATGTAGATTTATTAAGGTGCATACGCGGCAGCGCGTATAATAGGATTGCGCATAAAGCATTTACGCTAATTATGCATTTTGACTTCCGGGATACGACTTTCTTTGTGATATTTTAGTTTGACAAATGAACAAACTGGGGAATAAATCTTGGAAATTCAAATTACATTACTTATTTTTCAATTTGATCGGTAAAAACAGTGCTATGTATCCGGTGTAGTTTAGAACAAGTGACAAGTTGAATTCAAAAGAACATGAATTCAAAAATTCAAAAGAAGTAAGACGAGAAAGTCCAAAGAAGATTTAAAGCTAATTGTTAATAAGCTCCTAATTGACTATTCATCGGTTCTAATGTTTTCGGAAAATCAATCAATAGTGTTAGATTCTGTCGGTGTGGTACGTGAAACATAATGTTTTCCTATCCGTAGCTCGTCTGCTTATCGGCTTCTTGATACGAAGCTATCTAGACATACTGGCAAAATCAATGAAGACGTTACCTTGTCGGAAATTGGATTTTTTAAGAGTGTAAACGAGCTGTGGTCTAGTATCATTGTGTCATAACACACGCGTGTGTATAATGGAACGTCACGCTTCCATCCGTGTACATATTACAAAATTCACGCCCGTTGGTATAATTCGAAAGATGAAACGCACCTTGTCACCCTTCATATCACTAACCAGATATGCGTTCGAAAAGCCCGTCAATTACTCATAATGATAGTAGGTCACTGGCTTATCGTTAGACGTATGTAATGGCTACGCGTTTTCAACCGAAAGTGAGTTGCGTTTAGAATATTGAATACTTTGTGGTCAGATATCGAATACAGAAATTTCAAAATAATGAGAAAATTCTTTAAAAATTCATGGGTATTCAGAAAAAACAATGATTTCATGTCACTTGACAAAAAAAAAAAAAAAAATGCAATCCCTAAGAATTTGTTAAACGATGTTTTGTATAAAACAATTTATTGATAACTTTTGGGCAATTATTATTCAAATTTTTATCTTATCATAAAGTATTCAATATTGTCGCCGAGATTCCCTCACTTGGCTGATAATGTATAGCCCAGTACATCCTTAGCCCCTTGAGTGCCGCGGACAAAGATCTTTGTTTTTCTCGACTTGGCCCAAAGTGCCGAAAAATCACGAATCTTTGTTCAATGAATAAGTGCCCTAGCAACGCCTGATAATATGTCACCCGTAACTAAAGCGTATTTTCTTATATTTTGGGCCATGCTGAAAAGGATCACATCATTCATTTCCTGATAGCCCATGCTAGGAAACTAATTTCGCGCTTACAAAGTTATAGTTTTTATCATTTCCAAGAAATCTTTGTCCTGACATAGAAGTCAAGTAGACGGGAGAAATGATCACCAGATGATCAGATATTGGGCACCCGCGGGTTTTCGGGGGCGCTGATCATGAATCCAAAATCATATCTGACAAATTCCTTGATGGCGACCTACTACTGCGCATGCGCATTAGTATGACTGGTATATAATTGAGGAATTGCTCCGAAACTGGTCACTCGGGGTTTTTCAGGGACGCTGATCATGAATCCGAGATCAGATTTGACAAATTCCAAGATGGAGACCTACTACTGCGCATGCGCATTAGTATGACTGGCGTATAATTGAGGAATTGAACTGAAATCGGCAAGTCGGTGGTTTTCGGGGGCGCTGATCATGAATCCGATACCACATTTGCGAAATTCTCAAATGGAGACCCACCACTGCGCATGCGCATTTGAAAAAAACCTTTATAATCGAGGATTTGAGCTGACCTCGAAATTGGAAGTTTTTGGGAGTGCTGGTCGCGGGAATGTAATCGAGTTCACAAAATTTCAATATCCTGACCCAGTAATGGACATATGCGATAGAACATTCCGTATGAATGTGACTGGTATACCTGAATTGTTGATTCAGAAGTTTGCGGGCACACAGAGTGTACAATTCCAGAGCGAATCCTGAATTATACATGAGCCATACCAATGCGCATGCGCAGTAGTCGGTCGCCATCTTGGAATTCTCCAAATCCGATATCGGATTCGTGATCAGCGCTCCTGAAAACCCCCGAGTAACTAATTCCAGATCTATTCCTCAAGCATAGATCAGTCATACTAATGCGCATGCGCAGTAGCGGGTCGCCATCTTGAAATTTTGCAAATCTGATATCGGATTCGTGATCAGCGCCCCCAAAAACCCCCGTGTGGTCAATTTCAGGTGAATTGCTCTAAGTTTGAGTTTTAGCACTTTGGGCACATTTCATAAAATTGACTTGGCACTCAAGGGGTTAGAAGTATCTGCCTAACGTAAGTTTATTCCCGATTCAATTATAATGGTTACTTTTTTACCTGAAAAGGGGGAGGAAAGTAACACATTATTCCCTCTTAAGGACGTTGCCTACTGAGCTCGCGCGGGAATTTTGGCTTCCCGCGCGACTCAAGCCAGGCGGCCAAGGGGAAGAGTGGGCGGGACTTAAGTCTATGCCCCTCGGGTGCTATGGGCCCCCACTCTGCACTCCGTTGGGACCAGGCCGCTTGCACTTGAACGTTCTGAAGTTCTGACGTGCGAGGAATATAACTGGAAGCCCGTATGAGTTTCGCGTGGTTGATGAGATTAGGATACGTTTATCCAAGGAGAGGTTGGCACGTATCCATATTATTTCAAATATTCATTGCTTATGCAAATAATGATAAGTTACAGAAATCATTGAATAATCTTCGAGTTTTCAAGAGATCTATTGCATAACTCGTTGCAGTAAAGAGAAAAATAGTACAAGCGAAATTACCCGAAACAGCAGTTAGCTAATTCATGACTAAATACTAGGGATGGGCGATATCAAGCATCCCTACTAAATACAATGCCATCAATGACCCAGGTCTCACCACGTGGAGGTCGCTGCGATGAAGAGACTCACCCTATCCCGTCCCAACCTCTCAACCATGCCAGGAAAAATTAAAAGTGTTCTATCCGTGCAAAATTTCGAATGGGCTGTAACTGAAAAATGAAAATTTAACAAGCAGGATATACATGCGAGGGTTGATTTGTAATACAAAACATAAAAAAATGGGCTACACACAAAGAAAACAATCCTTAAATCAAGAATTAAAATATTCTTGAATCAAGTGCTGAGTATTCTTCATTCCAGAATATGTGATATTTTTATTAAAAAAATAGCATACTCTTGATCAAAGAAATAGAATATTCTTGAATCAAAAATAGTTTTCTGTGTGTAACATTATTGTGAAATAGTTATAAAGGAAAGGAAAAATATAGAAATATGTAAAAACGTCTATATAGTTACTCGTTAGTACTGTCGGTTGTCGTTTTCTTTTTCTTACGGGTAATAATTAGTCGTTGAGGGTTTTGATTTGACCGCAGAATTTCTAGCTTCAATTATAATTATTTGAGGAGGGTCGCGAATCGGAAGTTGTCGAGCTCGTCTGGAGTCTACTATTGCTGGCAAAAGGCAGAACTTTACGCTGCAACAATGTCTTCAATAGCACGTCAGGTTTTCAATTCATTAGTGTATTCTGCTTTGACCTTGGCAAGTAGATGTCAAATATCACAATCAAATAGTCAGTTAGGTAGATCAGTGTGCGGTAAAAGTCATCGGCAAGTTTGTAATCGTGAGTGGACGAAAGATGGAAAATGATTTTCGGAAGAATAGGTTGACAAAACACACATTGAGAAAGGGGCGGTAAATAATAATTCGAATAGAGTTAGGAAAATACGGTGTTCTGAATTAATAAAACGTGCATGTTAGTCAGTCCGTCTGAAAAGGAAAACAATCAAGTCTATGTAAGCAAACTTGATGCCATTCTATTTACCTCAACCTCTTCCGCTGATAAGCCGCCAAATTTTTCCAACCCTGGCCCTTTTTCTTACTTTTCCGTAACACTTTCCTTATCTTAGTCATAGCGAATGACCGATGAACACTTATCAAGGAGTTTTAGATACTTTACTAATATTTATTCACGAAGAACACACCGAATAACACTCGCGGCTCGCGGTTTGAATTACGGGTTTGCACGTGTTAAATGCAGACTGCTGCTACGGCCGCTAGTTCGTACGACGGGCGACTTAAGCCAGAGATGGCGCTAGCAAGCAATCGCTTTTCGCGGCGAAAATCCGATGTTTCATGCTTCAGCTTGTGCAAGTTTTCTCGCAACTCTTGAGTTCGATCTTATTGCTCTTAGTCCTAAATCAAAGGTGAAGGATCTATCTGTGTCGTGTATTTCGTAGAATTGTGAAAAAAAAAATTCGTTCTTGTTTCAGTACAATGGGAACTTTGCTCACTTGCAGTGCTGTTTTTTACGACTCTGAAAAAAAAATTGAAATTCGGAAAAATACACGACCCAGATTGCTTTTTTGCCTTTAAAATGCTTCTAATAGAAGTTCGATATCTTTATAAATGACGGAGAAAACTTGCATCGCGTGAACGTCTGCAAGCAGCAGTTCCGCCGGGAGTAGGCAACGTCCTTAATGTATTTACGGGAAATATTGTACTATTACTTTTACGGAGGCCAATTTTTGTAGATTTTAGTAGATTATAAGCTTGGAAATGGAATTTTATTTCATGAACGAAAAACTGCCTCGTGAAGATGTATATGTTGAAATCTTATGAGCACTTACGATGGTGACTGTGAAGCTGACGTTTTTATATCAATTTTTATAAATATTAAGACTTGGATGATAATACAAAGGAAAACGTGAATGAACAAAGATTATTGGAACGTCGATGATCGCATTGAATGAATCCTGAAAATAGTAATCGTAGCGCTATGTTACATCCCTTGCCGAAGTTCTGTTCATGTAAATATATCTGCAGCCTGGGATATTACCAACGAAACAGAGCCTTTTCATTAACATTCTTCGTCATATATTGCTTTCAACTGGCTAAAGTTAATTACGCTGTTTCAATGCCTCATGAATTATTGCGCGGAGAAAAATTGCCATTGAAGATTTGTTTGAGATGTAGAACTTCACGTTCTTGCCAAAGCATGTTAGAACTGCCAGAAGTTGAGAGTATAAGACAAGGATCTTCGACTTTGGCAATGCATACAAAACCCGAAAGACCAAAGGAAAATCTCAAACAAAATTTTGAAAATTCGATTAAAATGTATGTCAAGATCGTGCTTGACAACGATCCAAACCATCCAACATTAGATATCCTCTCTGTTTTATCTTCATCTATATGATCGGAACGGTGATTTTTCTGCATATGTGGTGAAAATTCCTAATTTTTGTGTCAGCGAAGAATCGGCTGCAGCTAATTGCAATGTTCCTCTTATACCTATACCTAATACCTCCATATTCTCCGGTCACTCAATCTCACTTCGCAGTCTTTCAGGAACGGATTTGATTTCAAGATATTGATTGTGTGCTGCCGAGCCAAGAGCTTGACTGAGATTGCTCTGCGTCTTCTGATCTCCTCTCTGCTGCCTATCGTATCCTCGCTTTCGTCCTCCTCCGTTGCCATGGGATGATCCTCTACAATTGGTAAGAAAATTATCAATCATAAATTCATTCCTAGCTACCTATACTTGCTTCAAATATCAAGTAGACGGATCGGATTTCACGGCCTATTGGTTTGGACGGCGTTATTGGACTTGAATTAGCTGAAGCGAGCTCAACTTCAAATCGACGACAAATCGGTATTTTTCTTTGTTGGTTGTGAGCCTGGCATTAAAGCTGTATTATCCATATGATTTTTTTCATTATGACCAAAAGCCAACAGAATTTTTTTCCCTCTAGGTGAAGACAATAACATAATCCCATGATATTGTACGTATCACTGACGGATTATTAATCTCGTTCGATTTGTTATAATTAAGCGGATACGTCTTTCTTGTAAGTTATGACCCAATTTAAAATTGATTTCTAATTTGCATTTTATCACATATGTTTCACCTTACGATTAAAACTGCGTCTAGTAACAAGATAAGTGATAAAGATATGCACTTTGCTCACTTAAGCACCACCTGTCGAAATGTTAGCCATTTTAGGAAAATGTGAATAACTTGCACAGTAGCTAACCGTTACCATTCGAAGCTTTTTTATTGGAAAGACAAACAAGGAACGAAGTTCACACATATCCGAGACACTTCCTCGGTGTGAATCGTAGCCGTAAAGCGCGCGCTTCCAGCGTCACACAGCACTGGCGATACAAGAGGACATTACTTCTACAGGAATAGTTTCTACACAGTTAGTTTTTACAGAGAAAATTTACATGAATTGCATAATTTGCACGGTCAGGGACAGTTGTAAATGTCATCGCCGTCATTTTTATTATAAATCCCACGCATCATCACCGCCATCTTGAATAAAAATTGCACGCGTCACCGCCGTCATATTAAAATTCATGATGTGTACCAGATCGATTCACCATAACTTTTCGTAACCGATGAACATCACCAATTGCGTAGAATACCTCCACCTAAACGTTACCAATATAATCATGACTATTCGGGGCCGATGACATAACAAATTTTGCAGAGTCCCTCTGCCTAGACATTTCTAATGTTAAAATAATCGCACACTGCCTGGTTCTGCAGCGTTCATTTCTCTAGAGTTTGAATAATTCTGATCTTATTTGAGCAATTTTTCTTGTAGAAACGAACTTTGAGGAACGATTTCTGTAAAAAAAGGTCCACTCCCGACGATACTGTGTCAGGCATACCGTTGTATCAAAAGTTTGGCCGGAAATGTTCTAATTTTTTTATGTTACCTACAATTCTCCGCATTTTGTCTCTAGAAGGAAAGTTGCGCGTTGATGTAGAAGAAGCTTTTTCCCGAAACTGTATTACCCTCAAGGCTTCACGATATAGCGTACGTGAACTTTAGACTGATCGTGCCGTCGTCGGTTGCACGAACATACACGCAGATACGAGTGCCTCAAGATTCTTGAACTTTACAAAATTCAATAAGAGATACATGGAATGCGGCGAAATGCAGACTGGGCGCTAGCGGTCTAAAAATCGAGTGAAACAATTCAATCTTAGTGCCTGCGAATTTTTTAGTATGCACTCGAGACGCATTCGATTCTCTCAAACGTAGATCACATCATATCCACGTATGAATTTTTTTTCTAACTACTTCTAATCTTCTCTCCATTCTACACAATTAAAGTATAAGTTGAAAGATTTAGTCACGGATCCTTTCGAATTTTTCAAATGACGGACTTTCCCGCGCCGCTTAACCAAAAAATCACATTCCAATGATTTATTTATCTTTTCTATCGATGTAGCTCTAATGAAAAGAGATGACCGATGAAAAACTGATCTTGTGTACAAATATTTTGCAGTTTTGTTTAGTGTTGAAGTAATATTAGAAAAAAAAATTTCACTCTTAGAAAACAGTCGTAACCAAAAAGTTGCGGAAATCTTTCATAACACAAAAATGCCGGAATCGGTTTGGCTGAAATTCATATGCAGCATGTCTTTGTTGATTCTAAAGATTTTCGATAAATTTACAGGTAGATTCAGTAGTAGTTAAGAAGTTGCGAGTAACGTAAAACGTGTCACTATGACATTTCTTAACCACTCCTAACTTTAATGGCGCTATAGTTACGGAAAAAATTATGATAGGTGTCGTGATCGGCGGTACAGTTTTGGATTATATTAAAATTTATAACATGTGAATTTCTGAATAACATTATCTAGATATCAAGAAAAAGTTCAATCTTGTGCTCAAATTCATTGTTCCTGTCAATAAGTTTCCATAAGTTTGTAGGGTGAAAACACGGTACTTGTGCCTAAAAAAGTCTCGTAGTAGCATGTGTATTATCACTTGTAACTTCTGAATTACTGCTCAATTCACTTTGAAATTCATGAACGTACTTTGGGTCAGAGCAGACCCGCAGTATGTGTATAAATTATAGCGAATCGACAAAGGCGTTTTTGTATTACAAATCATTGACGCAGATTTTCACTAGAAACTGCACTTTTTGTACGAAATTTTTTTTTTCACAACAGCTGTTACTTTGGACAGTGTTCCAGATTGCTGCCTTCATCTTTCAAATGCATATGTAACCTTATACTTCATATCTTGTCCATCTATCTCTTACGTTTTCTCGGACTCGCACATGTCTGTCGTGTACTTACTCAGCTATGTGGGACCACCTACTTCTCTTAGACCTCCTCTAAATCTTTACCCTTCAGGGTCGCTGATTACGAATCTGAACGGGCGGGCAAACAAAAGTAACAACCGGAGATGTCGTTTTTTCGTGGGAAAGTGCGAATTTTGACCATTTGTTTACATGCGGTATCATTGCAATAAATAAATAAATCAATTTTATATTTTGATTTTTTTTTAGATATGGAAATATTTCAGTGACCATTTGGGACAAGAACACTTGGCAAATAAACGAAAATTCCAAGTCATCGTGTCATGTTTTTTAGTACCATATATTCTGTATAACAAGGCCTTTTTTATCCGCCAGTGGGATGAGATAAAACTGTTGTCTAGATCTTGGTTTATAATTCCCCATAGTGATTGTTTAATCATTGTAAACTTTAATTGAAATTAAATTAACACATCGACCTCGCCATTAAACATCCGTACGAATCTTAACGTGTCAGTAAAAAATAAAAAACAAAGCTAAGTTACGAGATCCAAGGAAGCAGCAAGTTTTACAGTTTTCTTTGCATTACAGAACCGCCGCGAAGAAAACTCAAGAAGACGTGGATTCCAAATTTTATCAAAAGATTCGCAAAATCACATGGACTATTACACGACGAAGCTGCTGCCGAGTATTAAATCAAGGGATAAGTGATTTTTAATATATTTATGACTGACCAACTTTTTACATCATCACTATAGACAATTTTATATCCCAGTGTGAATTCCGGCGTATTTTATCTTAATTTATTTGTGAATATTTGGAATGAATGTGTCATTTTAATCTTTAGAACAATGGACAGGATTTAAAAAGTTTTTATATGTTATTTATATTTTAGTTACATTTCATCTACATTTTATTTATATTTTATTTACATTCCCTTTATATTTTATTTATTTTTCATTCACGTTTTATTTATGTTATTCATATTTAATTTTTTCCATTTATAGTCAGTGTCATATTTATTATCGTACTCGTCAATTTTTTTTTTATAAGCCTGTCCATTGATTTCATATTTTTTCTTTTATGTTGACAATAGACTCAATTTCTTCACCGTCCCCTTATTTATATTATTTATCTCCCCTTATTGACATATGTTTTTGACCTCCCACATTAATCAGAATATAGGAAAAAACAAAAATAAAAACGATTATTTACAAGTTTCACAGAATTCATGCATACTTCCCAATGAGTCTCGCGTACTTGCTTTAAAGTAAGGTTTTTCGTGTGTTCGATAATAATACGTGTATGACACATTAATAAGCCACCTAAATTGAGAGTAGGTAGATTAATCTCTGAAAAATTCGTAAAACATTATGCTTACCCTAAAGATAGTGATAAAATCGGTTGCTACTAGGTTAAATCTTGGAATGAAAAATTGTCCAGACTTTTACGCGATGTTGTTCTGAATAACTTTTCCCCAATTAACGATGTATTGGCTGTACGTTCTCAACGAAAAGTGTGTCTCGTCGACAATATTGAATACTTTATGATAAAATGAAAATCGGGAAAAAAACCAACCAGAATAAAGGTGTTAAGAAAAATAAATTCGAATAATCATGATGCCCAAGAGTTGTCAATAAATTGTTTAAACAGAACATTATTTAAAGAATTTTTCGGGAATATCGCTTTTTGTTATGTAAAATGAATGCTTTAATTTGTCTGAATACACATGAATTTTTAAAGAATTTTCTCATTATTTTGAAATTTCCGTTTTCGAAATTTGCTAATGATATATTTACGAAACTATTCTGTTAATGCCCTGGAAACTTCTTAATTGTAATGTACCAAAATGCTTTTACAAAAGCGAGACCAAAATTCACGTTGTTTCCTCTATTTTGCAAAGTTTAAAATTTTCAAAAGGAAATTTCACAATAATTAGTAAATTCTTCAACAATTCATGTCTATTCAGAAAAATCAATGAAGTCATTTTAAATGACTAAAAAAAAAAAAAAAAAAAACATTCCCTAAAAATTTGTTAAATAATGTTTTGTTTGAACAATTTATTGACAACTTCTGGGCACTGTTATTATTCAAATTTAATTTTCTAATCGTCTTTATTGTAGTTGATTTTCTTCCTACTTTTATTTTATTATAAAATATTCACTATTGTCGACGAGATTCAATTTTGGTTGAGAACGTACAGCCAGTACACCCTTAAGCTTAATTTTTTTTTAATTTTAATTCCGACCTCTGTCAATGCTCTGTTAATCCCAATTACTTTCATTGACATTCAAACGGTAACAGCAATAGATCCTGAATCTTGGGTATTTGTAACTGGGAAAGTTCGTCGCAGTTCGAATCGCTAGCGAAATTGTGTTGCTTGCAAATTGTACGTGCGGTGGTCCTGCATCGAAGGGTGCTGGCCTATTTTCCAACGGTGCCTCGACGAATCCCAGGTTGAACAGGGAGCCCCAAAGAGCCGGGAATATCGTTCGCGCGTTGATTAACGTGTCGCACAGGGTGTCTCTGGGGTGTTCACGCGACTGTACAGATATGTTTGCGTCAATATTGGCAAAGCGACCCGCGCCCTCCACCCTTGAGCGAGACACGAGAAGGGGCCACGTGGGTCATGCGGGACGTATAGCCTAGCCGGTAGCCTCCGTTCGGCTTGAGTTATAACGCGCCCCTAAATCTGGCATAAGCTTTGGGCTCAGTGTGCGTGGAAGAGGTGCTTCAACCGCCCTTTCATCTAGTTCTACACTTCGGTTATCGTTTATGGAGGCACGTCATTGAGTTGCCACTTTCGGCCGCTATCCCTTTACATCTGTACCTACCTACATAGGTATTGATATAAACACATCAATCGCGTTTATATAGCTATCAAAACTCAACTATAATGATCAAATGTGACAGGCCAAACGGAGCTATGGGGACCACTCCCTGCAGAGGCTTCACAAAATGCATTTTTTTTTTTACTGCCTCAATTTATTGTTTGAAACCTGTAGAATACGATGCAGTCAGTGATTCTGGTCAATTCTCGAAACTGACATTCCCAGAGCGATGTTGGAAGCAAGCGTAGAATCTCGCCGTCAAGTCCGATCGGCAACGAATCGAGTGGCAAGAGAAGCACAGTTCGTTGGCGACAAAAGAGGTCCGTAAATTACACAGAGAAGAGATGAATACGCAAAATGAGTATTACGAGGAAGCTGAAGGACTATTATATGGTGCTGGAAGAGCTGACTAGTCGGTAAGTCACAGAATCATACGTTTTGCCCTTGTCGAAACTTTAAATGCGTTTATCGCGAAACTTTTTCGAACATCGGTGTACACAATTACTCAAAAACTATTTTACCAATCAAGTTCATATTTGGCACACGTTTTCATGATACTTATGTCTAATTGATGAACCTAAGACCGATTAAAAATTATCAATAGAAACATGGTTTTGGCTGGATCAAAGTTTGAAATTTTTTCCGAAAAATCAACATTGTTGTTCTATGTATGTAATAATCAATTTTTTTGCGCAGACTGTTTCAGACAACCCTACGAGTTACTGGAGGGTACATCTCATTCGGGCACCCTTCCAGATAGCTTTACGGCAACTAGTTATATCTCCACCATTTTTCATTTTTTATAGCAGCAAAAGCCGTTTTTAAAACTAGAATTATTTAATAAAAAATACATACGACACTCAAAAGATATATAAATTTCTTACCCTCCCAAAAAAAATCACGAAAATCGATTACGATTTGGTATTCTATAGGACGTGGCCCCCTTAAGTAATTCGACGTAAATTCATGCAAAGGGAATTTTCAATTTCTGCTTGGTCTCATCGCATCTATTTTTCAATTGACTTCAATTTATTTCGCTGATATCTGTCACAAACCACTTTTTGGGAACATATTAAGTTTTCGAAATAGACTTCTGTATTCGTTGCACATGTTTCGTGATGATCACATTACATTATAAGTTAAAAATAAGTATCTAGGCTGAGTATCTTGTAGTGTACGCTAAATTCCTTGTCTGAGTTCCCCAGTCGGGAACTCCCTAGAGATCAGAGGTTGGCAGCTAGACTCGGGGGACTACGTGCTCGGTACTAACAGATTTGTTGTATCTATTAACGGAATAAAACCTTGGGCATGTGATGGTTGTATGTTTGAACCCTTTCTATATAACATTAAATTTTTGCCTATACAATACGTTTCGATGACATAAAAGATTGGTTTCATGCAGTAGAATGATTGTGGGTTAAAACGTGTTTGAATGTTAATTCTTGCCTGAAGCTGTACGCGAAATCACTAGAAAAATAAATGGGATAGATCCAAGGCTTATGTCGCCACGAATTCAAGCTTATATGCCTCACTGATCCCAATCTGAAACCACAGCTGTTTCGATTAAGGTGAAAATCTCGAAGCCATAATCTTCTGGCCGGACTTTCGTGACATAAAGATTCGCGACGGTGACGTGTGGTGGTTTGGTTTCATAATATTTTCAGTCACGACGTTTGTTTGGTATATAAATACCTCGTACTAGCCCGCCGTGCAATCTATAGGACACGTGGCAAGATCAGTACCCAAGACTAGCGAGTGGGTCAAACTTGGATTAGATGTTTGATCATTGTCAAACCCCGTAAAAACGATCCCTCTGATCCCGCAATCGCTGTAGCAAAGATGAATTGTGGAAGAGGATTTCTTTTATGGCATACTTTAACTTTGAAGATTTATTTATTACGATGTATCAAGAAGCAGAAACCGATACAATTAGCATAGCGTTTATTTATCGTTTATTTATTGATGAGGTCAAAGAGTATAGTAGAGAGTGCAAGCTGGCATAAGGGAGCTATGCAATTTTCCGTATACGAAATTCTGCGCTGTCTGGAGTATCAGTAATATAACTAAAGTCGAATGTAGTGCTAAAATTCAAATCTCGGATCTAGAATTTATGGTCCAATAAAATAAAAAATCAATATAAATAATGCAAATATTTTTCATACTATTTCGGTCTCATTTTATTGCACTGTATGCATACATGTTACATTACATGAAGATGTATGATATACTCGTATTTACAGTGTAAGTTGAAAATTGTTTAATTAAAATGGCACTTAATGAAATTATAGGCTCACACTCTATTACACCATAAAAATATAACATAGTATAAATTATTGAACACAGACTAATATGTTTATTTATATAGGTATATTACTTTTTTTACTATTACGAGAATTTAAGACTTTCGATGAAATTTATATCTTTTTATTTTATTTAAAATCGTTAAACCTGAATGTATTATATAAACTAAATATTGGATTATTTAATACAATAAACGAGTTACAAATTCAAAAATTTCTATATAACCGTCAACATATAAAATAAAACATTGTAGATGTTACCGAAACACGATAATAGTACGTATGTATGAAAACATCTTTTTTTGTTATTGCTCTTTGGATGTAAGATTTTGCCACAAAACTGTTGACAAACAAATCTTTTTTCTCTTTAGGTTGTTCAATTATTTCCCAACCAGTTGATTATAAACTACTCAAATATATTACTTTTAATTACTCTGGTTTTATTTGCTTTGGTCTACAAAATTTGGTAATCTTTTCATTATTGTCGGACTTTTTCGACGAGTTTTATTTTAGAAATTCTCTATGCAAAATAATAATTAATCCCTACTCAAGTACTACAAATCTAGCAAAGAGAGAGAGAGGAGGCAGAATAGTTAGGAGTCCAAGACAGTAGAGGCGCTGTTCACTGTATACGGTCACCTTCCACTCTCTACCTCTTTGGAGGGCATTTTGGTAATACCGAGGTATATACATAAGTATGTAAATAGCTCTAACGAAGAAGGCGATAGAAATACAGACAACTGTCCAGAGAGTGAACTCAGTCTTACGTCTATCTTTATAGTTGGCCTCTCTCTCATTGGCTATAATTATTTTTCCAAAAATCGCAAGGTCGACTCGTTTTTCCGACGAAACTTTTGATCCGGTGGGACGATCAAAGTTTGCAAAAGATTTCCGTGGACGATCTACACCTACCCCTTGATTACCCACAGAGTTAATTTAGACCCGCAGCGGCCAGGCTGGAAGACGACCTCGACCCAGGGAGGAGTCGAAACGGCTCGTATTTCACCAGGTTATTCAAGGAAAACTTGTCCGACATTGTAATTCGAATAAATATTCCTACGTGCACTGTAGGCAGGCTGAACTGTGTCGGATATCAGAAAAAAATTCTGCCCTCGTTGTAAGCGCGAGATGTCGTGCTGACCTCAGAAATGACGTGACTACGTCTTTGACCACGCGATGAAGAATGGTGGAAATTGGCGGGGGGTCACGGGATGGCTGGAAAAAGTTAGGTTAGTTAGGCTGCTTTTGCCAACAGGATTACATAAGAGGCCAACGAAGTAGGTGAAAACCAGTGTTGCCACTCTGGTAATTGAGAATGTAGCAACTCTGTGAAATAAAATTTACTAGATGAGCAGTAGAGTGTACCGAATGGAATTAAAATATTGTGAGGTTATGTTTTTTGCCACCAGGTAGTGCTTTCATTGTTTTCGCACTTCTCAGTGAGGCAGGCCACTGAAAGGTATCTTTCGGTAGGCTCATGCCCCATCTAGGTTACATATTATCTACGCCCAGGTTATGATGTCGAACCGTATGGAGGGAAACATACGACCTTATAATATGGTCTCTAAAATGTAGGGACATGTAGGGTTTTACATTGGCATAAACAGCATGTAACATCGATGGTGGTTCAATTGAAAATTCAATATTGCCTAGAAAAACCAGGATTCAAAAATTGTATTAAAATAATCAAGGCGTACTAAAATATCTCCAAATGTGCTAAAGACGTGCTTGGCACGGTGCTAGAAATCGGTCCGAGTTCTCGGATACAGGTTTAGAAACTTAAATTTCACCATCATTTTGCGCTCGGCGGAATCCAGACGGCGCTGCGGTCGAAAACGTGAAGTTGAATGGTAATTATTTACATGCTACCAACAGTGCAGAATCCTGAATAGATAAAGCGATTGAATCATAACCTATATTGTGCTCGAAAAGGTAACTTGAATGTTTTCTGTTTAATATTGCAATTTCCCATTCCTATATATTAATTAATGCATCTCTAATAATTCTATTTATTTTGGAATTTTCATGTGGATCCAGATACTGTATCATATGAAATGACGGATAAGAAAAAAAAAAATTGAAAAAAGTGCTCGCTATTGCGTTAACAGTTGATGCTGTCGAAAAGGAAGAGAAATTATGTATTCAAAAGTAACGAAGATCTATTCAATTTGTATTCATTCAAATATATTTTCATTTTACATTTGATATATACCTTTGAAATTCACAAATGCGTGATGCAAACTCTGCAATCATCTGCGATTGGCTGCCTGAATCAGAACAGGAGTGAATGCAGCAACTAGTACGGAATAATGGGACGCGATCCACTTTTTCATCCGCGTTTTCGATCCAGGAATTACGTCCGAGTTTGCTGTATACACGATACGAGTTCTGGTAATTTTTTCTCGGTCCGAGAAATCGGTCCGATTTCTATCACCGTGTCAACACGTCTTAAGAAATCATAAAGTGTACCAGCGTACTAACAACGGTGGAAATGCAGCAGAAGAGTACAATTGTACTAGAAACGGCAACACTGCGACGAAATCACAAAAATATGATTGGCCACTGTACAGAGGTTTTTACTTGTCGTGCTGTCTGTAGAGCTCAGTCCTCGTATGACAATCAGCCGCACTTATCCTGCATAACGCGAGTGTATGATGGAAACGACACTCCCTCGCATCCCCCCGAAACTCGGCTTAATTAGAGACACTTGCGTGGTCGGTGTCATACGACAGGTTTTCTTTGTTAGTACAGCCGAGGTATGCCCTGCGGGATGGAATCCACCTTTCTCTCACAATTCGTACTTCGCTCTGTCAACCGGAAGGCGAACACGGCAGATATCCCATAGAATCTCAGAAACTGACAGGTTTCTGGCGTATACGTTGTTCACAGTTCTTCATACGTGAAAACTCGACGACAATTAATAATAATCGCATGTTCGCAAACATTGTTGGATTTTTAAAGCTGTTAAGGCGACCCGCAAGTGAAATTCTAGCCCTACGATACACGTGTGCTACAAAGCCACTGATTTTTTTTTTTTTGTTCATGGTTTTGAATAAGACATGATGTCCCATGTTGAAAAATAATTCCAGCAAAATCTACGCTATTTTCGAAATTGATATTTTTGAACGAAGAAGAATGCGAAGTCATAAAACATGAAATTGAGGAGCTTGCTAGTACGAAAAACGGCCTTTTAGTGGTTTTTATTTACTTAAAAACGTATCTCCTCCTTCGATACTTGATATTAAGATTCGTTGATTTTTTCACATGTCCTTTAACTATTTCGAACAACTTCACTTCTGGATTTTGCGACACTCTTCTTAGTTCAAAAATATCAATTTTAAAAATGGCAAAGATTTTGCTGGAATTATTTTTAGACGTAGAACATCATTTCTTATGCAAAACCATGTATAAAAAAAAAAAAAAAAAAATCAGTGGCATTGTAGCATATACCTATAATATGTGTTGTAGGGCTAGAATTTCATTTGCGGTTCGCTTTAAGTTTGGAGGAGAACTCGTGTTGCAGGCTTAAATAATTGCAGACCGACAGATTGTGACTTTTGGTTCTTCTTTGTTGGAACTTTTGTACTCACACAGAGAAAAAAGAAAAGGGGTGAGTAGTAACTGCACCAAAAGTTCGGTGAATCGAGAGTATCGATAATGTACGACAGAAGTTTAATACTCCGTATATCGAGAGCGCGGTGTATTTGAATTATGCTTTTCAACAGAAACCATTTTTCAACAAATTTCAACGCGACTGAATTAAACAGAATTCCTTTCTGTCAAAAGATTCCATTACCTTTCATACTCTGATTTGATCTCTTGAAATCGTACTGTAAGGTGAATGAATGAAACCGCATACAGTGGGATACGACCAAATTTTGTTATTTTGGGTGCACGAGTGATGTGGCGGCCATTACGGCATTGTCGCATTCATTCATCAAATTTCGGCATCGCTGTATTTGCAACCCTCGTGATAGACATGAAACAGTTTTTGTCATCAAATCGGACAATTTCCAGGCGTGCCCCGATATTTAATTTCTAATTTTTTTTTTTAAACAGAAGTGCGGTCCATCAGCGTATATGATGAAATACCGATATTTTATATACATGCATTCACCGTTGAAAAATACATAGGAAACGTATAATTTCACTTCCATGCCAAAAAAAGAAAGAAACTGAATTGCGTGACTGAAAGGCTTAAAACGCTTTTCCTGTTGTTAATCCACTGCAAAAACGCTGGTAAAAACTAAATTTCATGGTGTCGTGAGCTTTGAGTTGTACTATAGCTTCATTATTTTGTGAGTGAACAAGTCGTACCATTTTTTCATTTCTTTCACCGCTTGTTTCTTTCTTATATCATTCTATTTTCTTATACCGAAGGTAGTATTTCACTGGTAGTTTGAATATTCCAGCACCGAACAAAGCTTCTAGATATGACTTCCTTGTGAAATTCGGCCCGTAAATGCTATACTCTGTTATCTAGGCACCTTGGCTCATTACTAATGAATTCAAAAAAACGACCATGTACAGCCCAAGAAGAACCCGCGAGATTATAGTTCATGTATCTCTTGCAATTTGCATTTTCAAGCACTTCGTGGTACGAGTGAAAATTTAACAACGCTTTCAAGTGCTCAGATTTTCAGAACGAGATTCATAGTATAATATACATGCATGTAGGGCATAAAATTCCATAAATATAGGTATACTACACACCAGACGCAATAAAAACATGAAGACGTTGTCTGGATCTTTATTGTGCTAGAAATTGTACGTTAAGTATTTTTGTAGCTACAGATTTTGTAGCATTCTATATACTTTTAATCGTTTTTATTAAAAACTGGGACACACGTGAGAACCTTTTTCCGTGGAGCAATTGCATGTTTCAACAGATTTAATGTGTAGAAAGAAAATGCTTTCGGAATTTTTGTTAATGGTCTAATGACAGTTCTTGAGTTCAAATACGAGACTTGATTAATATTCCTATAATCATGATGCATACATTAAATCATCGTTTGCCATTAGGAAGTTACTGATTTCAAATATTTCCCGTTTGCAAATAAAAAAAATGCCGAAGATATTCTAGTCTAATACACGCTCGAAATAATGGAAATGAATTTCCAAAAATTGTACAGCTAATATCTTTATAATAATTGAGAGTAACTTCGCGTGGTGCGATGTTTTTTAAATACTTTAGTGTAATAGCCATGAAAATCAGCAGAAACGAAGTCAATAATAATTCGTGCGAACAAACTTTAATAACTCACTGAAAGCAACATCGTTACTCAAATACTAGAAATAGTAGCGCTAACTTTGGAGGAACGAGAAAAAGTTTTCCCGATAATTAATAAATTATACAGTTTGCAAATGACTCAAAGCTGCCGTAAGTTGTTCAGCACATGGCAGGCAACTGAAAGATAATCCGTTAAATATTTGTACGACAAGACGGGCGTAAAATGAAATTCATTCACAAAGAACACCAGTTTGGTATCCTCCTTCAAACTCGTTGCAAATTATGTATGTTTTAAAACATTGAAAACTAAAAAACCTCGTATTTTCATCTATCGACATAAACGGTTAAAGGGTTGATAACGACTCCCAGAGATGGGCACACTAGGGTCGTCCTTAAAAAAGGTGATATTTGAATTTCGACCGTATTGTCCCGAAATCGGCTCCAAATAATTGAAAAATTACTACCCTAATTGTTCATATTTTCGCCTCAACTTCTCATTTAACCCATTCAGAAGCACATTAAATCTGCCGAATGGATTTTGATAATATTTGGTATAAAGGGGGGGGGGGGGGGGGTTTCTTCAGTCGCTCACTACGCATCTGAGCTCAAAATTTGAAAATTCAAAATGGCGAATCTAATATGGTGGACCAAAATCCAAAGTCATTTGAATTCGATGAAACTCGGTGCTTATGGGTTTTCGAGTTGGTTGATTACAAATTTGAACTTGAAATTAGATAATTCAAAATGGAGCACCAAAATCCTATAAATCACTTGATGTTGCCTTCAAGTGCAGCTTCTTGATTTTCGGCTATATTTTCACACGAAATTTACGATGAGTTAAGGTAAGTATTTTTTTTGCGTGTTATTTTACTGTAAACACGAAAATTCGCAAACGAGACCTCTAAATCTTGTCCGATCGAACTGAAATTTACAGGGATTTTATTTTTCATCATATACAACAGCTTCATGAGTAATCCGCTCTGGAATAAAAAAAATTTTGGTGAACCACTCTATTCTACGACATATAAGAGTTGCAACGAAATCGGAGAGGGACGCTAAATTGATTTTCCTTGACAGAGTAGAGGACTTTAGGTAAAGAGATAATGACGAGTCACTATTGAATGTAGACAAATTTTTATAACCTAACAAAAAGCCAAATGTGTAACAAATTGGGAATTTGTTAATGTGATAATAATCAGCTGAAAGAAACAATATCTTGGTTGAGATAAATTTTCGTGTGAAGTGGTAATCTATTTGAGGCGTGGCGGTTTTGTATCAGAAAATAATTGGCACAAGGCACCAATTCTGGAAAATGTTTGAAAAGAACCAAATTTCGTTTAAGAAATTAATTTCCACGCGTTGGATGTTAGCTGTTTATTAGTTTACACTTCACATTAAAGATGACTTCGAAATATTCAATTAAACACTGGCTATCATCATTTAAGATTATTGATCTATATGGGGTCTAAAAGTATCTGTATATACGGCACGTATAACGTGGACTTGAAGATTGCCTGTATGAAACATTCGTTTTGAAGTCATTTAGTCCATTCATTTGTAAGTATGTAAGGAAGGTTTTTTCAGCGTAAATACAATATGTTTTTTTTATTTCTCATAACTGCAGACTCGTAAGCGGGTTTATTAGAGACTAGGCCACTTCTTTTCTAATTTTGACGCTCTTTTAGCTCAAGAAATTAACGCCGATATCATATACTTTTTGATTCATAATCATTCGATCATTGATGAGTCGTCTCAGGAAATTTAGTTTTAGAGATTTTCCATAAATTCATTCGTGTCGTTAGTTAAGGATATTGTCGGGCAGAACTCCATAGTTTTGATTAATCTTACACGAATAATAATATTATGAAAGAAAAAATAAATGATGACATATTGAGAATGGGTGAACGGAGTTTAATAAAAATTGGTACTACAAGGTTTCTATAGTCGCTGGTAACGAATTCATGGTCAGTTAAGAAAAAACTGTACCTTATAGCTGCAGGTCAAATAATTTGTCCCAAAGACGGCGAAGGTGTTAACAGTGGAAATGTTGGATAAAAGCGTAAGAAAATATGAAATTGAAAGGAAAATACTTTGGATAACATTTCAGGATATCTGCCTACACAGCTCTGTAAGAATTCGTATGCACTGAAATGTGCAAAATTAGTTGGACGTAGTGACATGTAAAATTATTTAACGCAACCGAAAATAATTTTTAATTTCTTTCTTTTTCAAATAACTGATCTCTATGGGGCCGCATTACGAATTGGAATGTTTAAACTGCTACAGCGCTCCCGAGATTCCATAACTCGAAAGTTACCATGAGTCCGTAATAAAAATTTGACATGAGCACTTCGACGATCGAAGTTTTGTCAATACTGTAAGTTTCGAGTATCTCCACCGCTTGACGAAACAAAATTCTCTTTTCTGGAATCAAATTTGTATGACACTGTGCTATTTATTATTAATCATGCAAAGTATCTCGATCTGCGACAAAATCCGGGCCAAGTGAATTACGTTCATAGCAAATGATATTTGCCTTTGGTAGCTTGTGTTTGCGATAAATTTTGCAGCTCACCATTTTGTGATGAAATCTGTGCCGATGGTGTACACGGAAGTAACTGTCCGGTTGTTTTCGGTGCCATTTAGGCTGCTCTCGGTCCCGTTCACCTCCATTCCCAAAATCTCCGGATCCGATCCCAATCCACCCACTCTTTAATACCTCGTCATCTCCAATGCATTCTGGAAAGAAATCAGTAATTTTCGTTCATCTGTTGGTACGATTAAAAACAACAAAACATGAAACAAAGGTTGAATGGGTGCAATTGAAAATAACCATTTGAAGCATACATTTTTCCTTGCAGTCAAATTCCTTGAAACTGTTTATAAAATGGTTCTCGGGGCTGCTGATTTAAAAAATGGGGGTCAGATCCGACAGAAACTTTAAAATGGCGGATCCAATATGAGCGAATAGGATCAATTTTTATATTTTCGGTCTGTCACAGTCACCGTCTCGAATTTCGAAATTTTGATGTCGGATTCGTTTTTAGCGACCCTAAAAACTCAAGATTACCGAGATCCACTTTTCTAGTCCCTATAACCTTTCCACATTTACGTTTATTCTGTACGAACAGGAATTTTCAACACTTTATTTATTGATAGCGCTCACTATATTCGCGGAATCATCATAATCCCTCTCAAAACATCAACATTGATATCTTAGAAGTCCAATCATGGAAAAAAAAATGTCGGCAATATCTCAAAAATTGAATATAAAATGTGGAGACACCAGTTTTCATCAAATTCGCGCATATTTTGATTAAGTTGATTCACCACCTTCGCGAGACTTCCTTGTAAATATCCGTAGGACGAGTTCACATAATCGAAAATGTGAATTTCTAATCATTAGTAATTTACAACCTCGGAGAAATGGAATTACTGAACGGTTTCCCAGCACCAAAACTGTGTCATTTGAATAATTTCGATGAACGATTATTCATTTAATTCGTACACATTCGCTTTATTGCCTTCTGCAAGTTTCTGAACCATGAGCAAGAGCGTAATTTGCACATGATATCAGAATAGCTTATGTTCTTTCAAATGTAATTCCGAATAACATTGAGGTTCGTGACATTGATTTAACGATGTGTTTTTAGAAAAACTCGCTATCTCGCTACTGAAAGAGAGTTTTACGAAATTCAGTAAACCATCAGGCGCATAGTCCAGCGTTGCCAACCCTAAAGAAATTTCTTTGGATCTAAAGTATTTAGAGTCTGTTCAAGGAAAAAAGAAAAGTTATTTTCTTATTAAGATATATTCTCGTTTAGGCAGAAATCTGAAGAAAATCTGAAGAAAATCTGAAGGTCTCTGACAAAATCTCAAGACTGATAGAGAAATCTCTAAAAATGGACTGTGAAATCGAAACAACAGACTAAAAATGAACCAATTGCGAGGTTACTGTGAACATATGCACCAATTAGATAGCGTCTGAAATTTTCAAACGCACTTTATTTGACAAGTTGTTGGTCCTACATATTAAGAATAAAAACATTTTATACAAGTAAAAGTTTCTAATGTCTTTACACTTGCAGTTCAAATTATAGGATATAAATCTGTATGTGTTACCTCGTTCGGTAATTATCATTAACATTTCTAAGAAAATTGTCCGTGTTATCAAGCGAAAAAACGTATATAAATATTATGTATTCTTGTATTTATTGAGTATCAATACCGACAAACAACACTCTTGTAAATGAGAAATGTGAAAAATTATTGTACCACTATTAGGACATCTGAAGAATTATTGTGGTGCCATCCAAATAAGAAATCTGAAGAACTGATTTGGCGCCATTTAAAGAAATATTTGTCAGATAGGTGGGCAACACTGGTGTATACATTGATGGACGACATCGTGGAGACTACGCAAGGAGCACGAATTCAAATGAGTGAATTTACAAAACTTGTCACAGTAATCGTACACGTTAGGTTTATTATTTGTACCACTAGCGTCGCTAGTGTTCCTGTAGCACCGAAGTGTCATCAATTGCAGAGATGCCCAAGATCGACTAATCGATGATCTTGCATAGAAAGTTTTCACCATCGCTTTATACCTCCCCCCCCTCACCGTTTTTGTACTCATAGAAGACTAGTGCCCTCTTATTTTTGGAAACGATTTGTATACATGAAGTTCGAGCTCCTTGTATAGTCTCGATGGAGGACATACGTCAGAGAGCTCAAATAGACTAGGAAATAAGCATGCAAAGTAGTACTTTTTGATATGAATCCGGCAACTTGATCTAAGGGTAATTCGATGACGCTGAATGGAATGGTGACGATAATTTTGCAATCAACCTCCGAGATCATTATAAAAACAGGTTAACCCGTTTTACTCGGAACCTAATAATTTTATGAAAAAACATGTCCGACAAAAGTTGCTGGGGATAAAAAAAAAAAAAACACAGAAAAGTATTTCATGTTCATCTTTGTATCGTCCAACATAAGGGAGAAAAAAAACGAAAAACCATTTAAATGGGGGGCGAAAACCTTAAAATTTCAAATAATAAATAAATTATTAAATTCGTATGTATGAGACAGACATATGTTTGTCCTCAGCTTTCTCGTGATGCTTCTACTGAAAAGAAATTTTGTGTAAAAATAAAGTTTCATTCGCCTTTTTCTTCCTTATTTTTGGAGATACGAAGATAAACATAGAATATACTTTTTCAACTTCCCGTTTTCAAAGAAAAAACGAAGTTATTGCAATCACTTTTTAAATGAAAAGTTGAGTTTTCAGTGAGATCTTGACGTTTCAAGGTCTAGAGAATCATCCCCGACCATTTTTGGACGGATGACTGTGTGTGTTTGTATGCATATAAGTGATAATTTTTTTTTCGGACGATATTTCGAGAACAAGTTACCGGATTTAAATTATTTTGGTCTCAATCGACGCGGCTTTTCCAAACTTAAGACTGATTAGACGTTGGTCTTGATCGGTTCAGTACTTTTTCAATTATTTAAATAACAAAATACCAGAAAGAAACAAATATAAATGGTAGTATTTTGAGAATAGATGAATGGATTTGAATGAAAATTGGTGCGGTAAGGTTTTTTGGGTCGCTAATCACGAGTCTGAAAACAGATTGCAAAATCCAAAATGACGATCTAATATCTATTTAGATTCTGGTAAAAATGGGTAGGCGACGGTTTTCTGGGTCACCGATAGCGAACACAAGGTCAGACTTCCAAAATTTGTAATGATGGAACCACTATAGTGATTCAAAATTAAAAAAAAGACGTCACACTTTCATGTAATATGGCACCCGAGGGCGTTAAAAACGTTAATCACGAATTTGAATTTGTAGTTCGAAAGCAGAATTGGATATTATTCCTTCGATCCTGCAGTGTGAGAACGGGAAGATCGAGGGCTGGCTCGTGACGAGTCTAAATCCGTTTGTTCGTTTTTTTTCTTTTCTCCTCAACAACTTTTGTTGAACATATTTACTGATAAATTTATCAGGTTCCGAATTCAACGGTTTAATCCTTGTTTTATAATGATCTCGGGGCTTGATTGTAAAATTATCATCATCATTCGATTCAGCGTAATCCATTTACCCTCAGATCAAGTTTCCAGATTCATACCTAAAAAGTACCATCTTGCGATTTTTTTCCTGACATAGAAGAGATGGCAGCAGCTGCGCGGTAGTCACTGCAGGACAAAATTTCGTAGAAATAGGAATGCAGCAGGATATGTACGTGTTAGCAGAACCGCGGTAGAGCGCCCGACTGATTTGCTCGTCACGATTGCATCGAAACGGACCTCATCTGGAGCACGTTGCCGGATTTTGAGTCAAATTTCAATCTCACAATTAGTGAATTTCAAAGCATAGTACTTCGGATTTCAGAACTTGGAAATCTATCGAGGATTCATTAGCGCATAACACCGAATGATAGAGCAGAAGTTATCGGACAGAGAGAAACTTTCATGAAGCATAAAATGGTAATGTAAAACATTAATTATATTGAACGAAATATAGTTATCTAGTATCATATTTTCTAGTAATTCCAACAATATTTAAAGTATTATTGTAACAATACGTCTATTAATAAAATTTTTTACTACTTGTAACAAATGAAGTTTTCTCTGTGCAACTTTCTACAGCTAAGATACGATTAAAATTTGTTATTATGGGTTATGTATTATACGAAGGAATTGAAGAGGGTAATTTATAAACAACATGGAAATAAACTTTTTTTTTTCATTATCTCTAAAAAGTTTATAGACTCCTGAATCGGACGACAATGAGTTCCGATGAAAGGTCGTGATCACTACATTAACATGATGATCGAACGTCTTTGAAACAGTCACTGCAGAAGTATGAGACAATTCAAAGAGCTTCAGCTAATCAGGACCACCATCGTTAGACCTCGCGAACCTTTAAGACGTTCGGAAAGTTCGGCTGATATTATCTCTCACCCGGCGAACTTAGCTCGGTTGGTTGGCTGGCCGTTCCGAGCTGTTTTCGTTTAACCCTGCAACGTAGTAGGTCTTATCCAACCGGAGATGCGTCATTTGCATACTTATTTTCACCAATTCTCTTATCAATGCTTTTGCCACGCTTTGTTCAGCGCGAAACAATTTCCACTGACAGGTTCCGGAACACGTACATATATCCAGTTTTAGTCATATATGTAGTAGACTGGGCCAAATTTCAATGGTACTGTAAAAACATTGTTCATGACGACAAATAAAAATTATCCTGACAGTTTGAGCCGTTAATATTAATATTAAGGGGTGTATCGTTACAGCTATTGATTTTTTAACAGTTACCGCATTTTTTTACCCAAAATCCGTCAATTATCAATCTGAAAAATTTTATCAATCCATATTTTTGAAGGAAAATAAATTTCCTACAAAAAAGCTCTCTTACTATTGATTGATTTTCGTAATAATGGCTTGATCTATGAAAATATTGATTTTTCTGGTAATTACAAAAATCAAAAATTCAAACAAAAATTTGAAAAAACAAATCGATGTTTAAGGCACGATTACAAGGAAACGGCTTGATCTACGTCAATTTAGTAAGAGAGCTTTTTTGTAGGAAATTTAATTTCCTTCAAAAATATGGATTGATAAAATTTTTCAGATTGATAATTGACGGATTTTGGGTAAGAAAATGCGGTAACTGTTAAAAAATCAATAGCTGTAACGATACACCCCTTAATATTAATATTAAGGGCTCAAACTGTCAGGATAATTTTTATTTGTCGTCATGAGCAATGTTTTTACAGTACCATTAAAAAAAAATTCTTCGTTTTTTTGGCCCAGTCTAATATGTAGTATATAATAAAACTTTTATTCCAATCGTACATATTTATAATCACGATATGTACGTTATTTCTAAAATACTGTTACGTAAGAGGGCGAATTAAATAATCAGGAGAATTCAAAAAGACTGGGGCGGTTTATTTTAGAACAAAAGTAAAAGGAGACGCGTGTAGTTTAAAGTCCGTTCTAGGAATCCAGAAAGATACTCGTTGATTCCAAAAGACGTTTGTTGTCAGGGAACATCGGATCTTCATTTTGATTAATTAAATAAATACATGCATATTCGAAGGGGGAAACCCGTAACCCGGTAACAATACTAAAACCATTATGGAATTACTTTGTGGACAACAGCAAGAGTAATTAGGTAATATACACACCAAGGCGGTTCTGAAAAAGGTTATTTTTGAACTTCAACCGGTTCACCCCCCAAATCGGCTCAAAATAATTGAAAAATAATTTCTCAACTTTTTCCTATGATTTTTTCTAATGCGCCCCTGAAAGGGTTAAATGAGGAAATCCGCCCTCTTATGGGCACAGGTTACAGTTGAGATCAAAATATGAAAAAATGAGGGACATTTTTTGGAATTATTTGGAACTGATTTGACAGGTGAGCCGCTTGAAATTCAAAAATGTCTTTTTTGAGGACCACCCTAATACACAGACTCGTGACCATGACGCGGTCGCGTATTTCTATAAGTATCCGTCGATGACTGTGATGGTTGTACTTTGGTGGACATTCATCGAATTGTTAAGCTTTATCAATTGCCAAGATCAACGTTGGTTTACCGAGATAACAAGATGCACTTGAATCGAAATTGATTATTGCTTGCAGAAGTTCATCGTGAGGATAATTCAAGAATATTGTCACTATGTTTAAATTCCCAGTTTCCCAGTGGAATTTTTAAAATATTTTTCGTCCGCAGAACCTTGAAAAAGATGTGATTTGCTTGCTGCTGACGATCTATCCGAAAATGGATTCAAAATTTCGAAGGATCAAACGTTTTTATACAGAAAACAGAGTGGTCCATATTTTTTTCTCACGACAAGAGGTGCTGAAAATTCGAAGTAGAATATCTGAAATCGAAAAAAGTAAAAAATTCATCAACGTATTTTTCGTCAAGGATATGGCCTAGATGTCTAAAATTCGGAGGATTTTTATACCTCGGTACACATGATAACATAACAAAATTAGAGCGAAGTCGAACTTTCCAGCCCTGGCGGCGTAACGACAATTGGCGGAATCAACCATATGCTGTTGCTAATAATAAACGTCAACTAATTATTTTTTCTTTCATTCAAGTAATAGATTAATCGGTATTATACTTCTAATCTATCGCTTTGGAATCAATCAATTTATCGGGTCTTTCAATTATTTGTTTTTTCTAGCAATCGATTGTCCAATAAATTGGAAGATCCCTTTCATGCATATATTTTTCTTTTCATGCGATTCACTCGAAGTTTTACATGCATAATATTTCGGGGTCGCTGATTACGAATCTGAACTCGAAAACAGAAAATCCTACATGGATGAACAAAAACAAGAAAAATGTTGAAAAAATTCCGTAAATTTTTTAGCTGTGTGTCAAGATGGTGTAAAAATTGGTATTCGGATTTTCATGGTAGAGTAGCAGTAAATACTTTGTTTCGTGAAAAGTACGAAGTTTGACTATTTGTATTACTGAGCTACTTTTGCAATAAGTAAATAAATAAATTTTGTATTTTTTTAGACTTAGGAATATTTCAGGGGCACTATGGAACCAAAAAACTCGGCAGTTGTTACCAAATAAGTAGATTGATAAATAAAAATCTGCAAAAAAAGCGTGACAATGAGCGTCCCAGCGTGGATCAAAGGGTTAATCGATGTTTCCGATAAACCAATTAATCGCACAGGCCTAGCGAATGGTATAGTTGCACCTTATATACCAGAGTTTCAGATTATTATAAAATACTTTCAAGGCTGATGCTGGTCTTCTGCCTATTTCTGATTGTGGTTGCAAATTGTCATTCGATCCAGGACTTAGTAATGTCGATTTTCCACCCTTTCTTCGTATTCAACCCTGAAACCTTTGTTTCCCGCGAATCGTTGTATTGTTACGAGGCCGTGTCCTTTGCAAAGCAATCGGAGCATATCTTTGCGCGGAGAAATGTGCGTTCAGCACGCAATTCGTGAGTTGTTATCAGCCGCAGTTAGCATAATTGATGGTTATGAAAACTCATCGATCTATAAAACTTCTCAGTACGATCGCTTCGTCTGTTTTGAAAAGAATGAAGACGGATCAAGAATTTTTTTTTGTAACCGTGACAAGCAAAAGTAATGAAAATTAATCATACAGCAAGTACATGTACGCAGTGCTCAGCGAAAAAATACTAAGAATTTGAACCATTTTCCGTTAATTTGTTTATTTAATATGAGAAGAAAAAACGTGCGTTTGCTGGGTTGGTAAGGGTAGGAGTACTACATGACCTTTAACATATAAACGTCTGGAAAAAAAAGATCTCGTAGGACTTCCTGATTTATTTATTTAGGAATCATTCCTTACCAAATACTTATTTGAGATTTTCAACTCAACAGACCGAACACACATGGAAAGAAAGACTCTGGAAAAGTATTTGGAATATCATTTCACGAATAGCAGACTACCGATGGGAAATCAACGAGCATGCAAAACTTGGTGAACGGCGAAACTATACACCAACCATTACAAGGTAACGTTGTGATGATTTTATTAATCTTACAATGACACGGTACACGCAAAACAAAATACACAATCAATACTTCTTTCACATCGACATTGCTTTATTTTTTAATCAATCGAATTATGGGATGATTACTGATTACAAACCGTATGTTTCGATAATTTCGTACATAAATTAACTCCACAGACAACAGAAATGTGGGCTTATCTTCGTAATGTGGTTTCATCGTGGAGTCCGTCACGTTCACTTCTTATTTAAACTTCCCAACAGGGTTGGTCGATATTATTATTATGTACTCGTAGAATAACCAGGACAAGAACAATGATGCTTTTTTTTCTTCATTTTCTTCACTATGCTTGGCTAAGCTTGATAATGAGTCTTAACAGGTGAACGTTTGATGACCGACTTGTCTAACCGCAATCCTCACTGAGCCAAGTGCCTCCTACTCTGCGACATGTGTTTGATTACTAAGGTGGTCCTTATATTGGGTTGAAAAAAAAATTCTGTCTGGAAGGCAAAACGATTTTTTTATTTAATGGAAACTGAATATTCGAAAATATGGATTTTTTTGTCTACGAATAACTTTGAAATAAAATTGAGTACGGAATATAGTTAATGAGCATATTTTTAAATAATATTAAACTTCCCGCTTAAATTCGAAGACTAGGGAAATGAAATAAAATTCTGAAAAAATTAAGGAATTTTTTTTTTCACTATTTGGAAGCGATTTGACACGCTCCATCATGAATTTTTTTTCAACTCCATATCAGAACCGCTCTAGTGCCCACACTCGTATTAAGATTTAGCTGGCACCTTTACCTGGTATAACATTGCTGGCACCTTGCGGTCATTTGAGACCCCAACCGAAAGTTGCTTGCTGTAACGAAGCAATTTGATATTTTAACTTGACTGTTTTTGGAGGTATTCATTCAAGTGTCTTTGGGAAGATAAAAAGGGTCGCAACAATAATTTTCAATTTTAAGGTAGTAAAAGATTTGAAAAATTACAAAAAAATATAATGAAAAATGACGTTTTTTAAAAAGAAATTATTAACTTTTTTAACTGTCTACATTAAGAGCTAAAAAATGAGCTGGATACAGTCAAAATATAGAACATTTAAAAAAAATTCAGGCTTATTATGTCAGCCGAAAAAAAGTATTTATTTAGAAAAAGTAAATCAAAAATTTTCGGTGTAAAAAATAATCATTTTTTCCAATGGTAGGCATTTATTTGTTAAAAACAAGTCTGCTTGCCACGGAAATTGTTTCCAAAGCTCATTTTTATAATAATTCACAGTGGAAATTCGAACGTTGATTATACGACACCTAAAATAATGAAAAAATATATACACACTACTAGACCAAATAATTCTGGAGCAAAACACACTTTTTTAACACAGCTAGCACCTTGGGGTTGCTGACGACCCCTCTCTACTTTGCGACACTGCTACAGCAAGACTGACGTACTTAGACTTACCTGAATGACGCTCGAGGGAAGTGGTACATGTCATCTGTCAATAAATGACGTTATAAGTCACATTTTTAAACTTTCAAGTTACAAAAATCTCGATTCAAGACACTTGGGTCACGAACGATTGCAAGATGCCAACTAAAGGTTAACCCTTACAACGTCATACCGACGCGTATAATGCCTGACGTGTACGACGGAGTGTTGAATCCGAAGTCAAAATCGAAGCGACGGTTATGTGTTGGGAGAGGTGGAAATATTATTTTCCTTTCATCCCTTTCAAACTCGCAAGGACCTCAATTCAGAGGCTAGAGATGACGCGAGGCGCTTTCGCCCCAGCAATTCAGAAACTCGACCCGAGTTCGTTGCAGCACGTTGGCAGGTTCAATTACACGTAGAAATTGAGCGAAGACGAGTGGTGAAATCGAATTTTCTTGCCTGATAAAAGCGTCGCGACATTTTATTTCGAAGCGCATTGCGAGTCTTCGTTGATCCCCGTCACCAAAAATCGAGGCGGCTCAAATATTTTGGGCCTCGTTATCTCTCTCAAGGCTCAGGGGCTTCTGGGAACCGGCCTGTTTACGGGAAGCCAACTTCCCTCTCGTGTTATACGCCTCGAGCAAACGCGCGCAGAACGGATCTCCGTCTTCAGATTACGAGATTACGAACGTCAGGAGTCAGCTCCGACTACGGCGTAAAGCTGCCGAGCTTTCGTAGATACGCAAAGTGATTGGCGCGCGCCTATCTCTGGATTTCTCTACCGCGATTCCTGGCATCGTTGCGTGGGTCTAAGCCCCTATATACTGTCTATTCCATAAGGTTCGTTTTAAGATCCCATCAACAATAGAAAAGATGTCACCATCCTCGTGCTGCGGATCCAGGACGGGCTCGATTTCACTGAATCCGATACTATTGTGCAAGTGGTTAGTCGGTGTAGGTACGGAGAATTGTACATTTGGGAACGTATATTTGAAGGAAAAAGTGAAAAAACTTAACAAAGCTTTTCGCTTGAAATTGACGCCATTTTTGTAAAAATTAATATTTTCGAAAAATCCCACGTACTTCCCTAGATTTTGGCATCATGTTTTGAAATCTTTTTCGTCTTTTGTTGCGGATGGTAACCGTGAAAAAAGACAAATTTGCTTTCATCAGCCATTCCACTGGCATTTTGTTTTCAAGTAATTTGAAAAAAAATTTTCTGTGTACTTAAAGACTCATGTTAATATGTACGGAAAAACAGAATTAAAAACTATCAATTCATTTATCTTAAAGAAAATGGAGAAATGACCCTTTTCTTTCATCTAGCCAGGTGGTATTTCCGCTTAAAAAGGTCATTTTTGAATTTTGGTCGGCTCACCCTCCAAATTGATTTCAAACAATTCCCTAATATTTTCAGATCCTTATCTCAACTCTAACTCGTGCCCGTAAGGAGGTGGATTTCCCGATTTAACCCTTTCAGGATCATAATCCACCGAACGGATTACGACAAAATTGGGTACAGGGGGCTTCTTGGGTCGCTGATAACAAATCTGAACTCGAAATTTGAAAATTCAAAATAAGGGATCCAACATAGAGGACTAAAATCCAAAAGGTTACTCGATTTCGATGAAACTCGGTTTTAAAGGATTTTCGAGGTCGCTGATTACGAATCTGAACTTGAAACTACAATTCAAAATGGTGGATCCGATACGACAACAGCAAGTGACTTTTGAGATTTTTTGATTTTTGAGTTCGGATACGTAGTCAGCGACCCAAGAAACCTTCCCATACCAAATTCGATCGAAATCCGTTTGGTTGACTTATTATTCCATTGAAAGGGGTTACATGGAGAAATCGACCCTGTTATAGGCACGAGTTAGAGTTGAGATGAAAATCTGAAAAAATATGGGAATTATTTTTGAATCGTTTGGAGCCGATTTAGTGGGTGAGCTGAATTGCATCATTCCAAATGAAATTCAATAATGTGATCACTTTGACAAGTTATCGCGATAATTGTGCTGTTTTAGTTGCAAATCATGTTCTTTTGTTTTTTCCGATAGAACCAATTGTTTATATCATACTGATTAAAATCAGAGTGATTCGGTATCACTCATTCATACCAAACATAAATTCCGTTAAACCCAAGTATCATTTGCACGAAGTCATTCTCATGAAGCAAGTCAAATTAATTTTGCTGGATACACAACACATCGTCAATGTAGGTCGTCGTCGCATCAATACTGACGTCAGATATATCATTCACGGGGAAGCAGTTCAATACGTCTTGGTATGTTTTGGTGAGATCCAAAACAGACATCATACGTATTCTTCACGCCAGACAAGATCAATAAAATATTGGCACAGCAAAAAAGGCATTGTGCATATCGTTCAAATCCATATCCATAGTGATATAATAAATCCATCCCATTTTGCCTGGATCTGAAAAACATCGACCGTCGGCCAGTTGTTTTGACCCCCTTTTTTAAGGTTTTTTTAATTTTTGTGAGTTTTGAATAATTGCAAACAATCCTATAAAGTTCGAAAATGGTTTACCGTTCAGTTGCTGAGTTTTTTGCTTTCAAAGTTCAGCTATTTTATATTGAGTAGATAGGGACTGGGATAAAAACTGACAGTTTCGAGTTGGTTGTTTTGGAATAGAATGTTTAGGACAGGAAAAAATATTGAATAAGGTGAAATTGATGATTAATATCCGAAAAAAATCCGATTGTAATTTCATTTAGGTTGTACATTTGGCAACATCGCAAATATGCACATTACGCGCTGTATTCAAATTAGTTGTTTCATGCTGTTCAGCGTATGGTTTTGCTACAATACTTTATTTTTAATTTTTTGCGAATCTCCCGTTAAATCGTAACTGATCTTACATTCTTATTCACAAAAATAAAAGTATAGCGAGGTTATAACCGAAGGTTCAAGCAGACTACAACACAAAAAAATCATGCGACGTTGCCATATTTATTTTCAGATTATTTGTCGTTTCGTTTGTAAACAGTAATGTTGTTGTTTTTACTAATGCGCATAATTTCTTTTCCGTCAAATGTCTTCCATTCTTCTTTATACCTTCTATATTTGTATTATAAACACGTAACCTTACAAGAATTATTCAATCGGAGTTCGTTGCCTGAAATTTTTTGTTGTTTGAACTTTTTCCGATAGGACAAGTCATTGTGATCTTTCAAATTGTTCGCCTGAAGAAAGAAGTAAAAGATTCTAACGAAATCATAACTAACATCATATTTTCTTCTGTTTAAATAAAATCTCATATTCAACCAGTGATACGTGAAATTGAAATTTACGAATTCTTTTGGCCCAAGCGAGCGGATTGAGTACACGAGCGGATAAAAATATTCGATATGGCATAATTACGGGAGCAGCAACTTTCAGCAAGAAAAGCCGAACCGTACACTTTTACAGGGCCACATCACCGAACGTGCTTTGACCCGAAATTCGATTTTGGCCGGTGCGGATTTTTTCGCACATCAGCTTTAACCCAAATATTATTTCAAAAACCCGACAGCCGTATCAGACACTTAATTATATACACACCGACTGCACGAAAAACCTGATTATTGAACGATCGTAGATTTCTAAATTTGTTCAATATTCTTGCTGGTATTTTCGAAGATAAATTCAAAATATCGCGACTCATGCTCATAGATAAATTCAAAGAAATCAAAACTGTTCTGACTTCAGGGTGGAATAACATCGTGGGTTTCAGTTTCCATTTCCATTTAATCGACGATGCATTCATTCGACTGTATAACACAAGTCCGCAACCAAAAAACTGAACAGGTTTTGTTATACTGTTTTTTCCGTCACTTTTTTTCGGTTATTATCACTCACTGAAACCTGGAAAAATGTAGCTTTGTTTAAATATTATTACCTGCTTTGTAGCATTCTGTACACACGTATAACGTGCCCACACATTCTCATGTGTAATTTTACTAAATCAATATGGCCTATTATCGTCTACTACACCTTTAATGTGAGGCGAAGTTTTCTCAGGTGCAAAAATACATCTTTTGATGTAGCACAAAGACTTCTATGTCAGTGAGCATTTTGGTTCATGACTTACCCTTGTAAAATTCAATGAAACCGTCTTTCACGAGGCTTATAGATGTAATATAAATTTGAAATAATAACACGGACACAGAAAATAAAAAAAAGGTCTCTGGTCCAGCGAACGAGACCACCATACCTATTATATGTTTTTGGACATGCCCAATTTAAATATGGTGTGAAGATTGCTCCATCACACTTAGATTTTGAGTACTACGAGCTAGTATCTATGGGGTGCTCGATTCTGTTTAAGGCGCGATAAAATAGACCACCATATCTACGGCTATTTCTCATCAAATTCCGAAATTTAAGTCGCGAGTCATTAGTGCTGAGTCACAAGCATTTATTATTGATGTAACATTTTTATTCAAATGTAAGTTATTGGCACTAAGATTGTAAAAAATAAAAACCGAGATATCGTAATGAAAAAACAAAATTTTGTCAAATTATTGCTCTAAAAGTCATTCCCTGACCTTGTCCCTTAGTCCGAGAACAATAATAATAAAGCTATTCATCTCAAATATAACAATATTCTTATTGATTTAATATTGCTAAAATATTCGAAAATAAGTGTTAATTGTATGTCAAAGCTTTTAACGCACTACGACAAATACGTAAAACGGATGATGAATTTTAAATATATGTCCCGCAAAATAAAATCACTCCCTCACCGTGTTATGAACATTCGATTTATGATCGTATCGAATGAGATTTGTGAACGCAGCCTTAAGTTTCTAAAACTTGGCAACACACATAATATGTCAGTGGGGCGTTTTCTTTTCACCATTGAAATGAGTCTGTGTCAAAAAGCATTTGGTTTAAATTATTCAAGAATTACATTTTTATTTGTCGTTCCCTCACTGTACGTATACAAAGGTGCATCAGTATATATGCATATGTTTTTAATTCTGTTTATTGCGTTTTGGGGAGTAAAATGCATACATAAAATGCTAAAGCAATTTGACGTTACGTGCCAGTGTTTTCTGCAACTTTTGTTCGAATTCAGCATTTCCTCACGGTCATTCCCTCATTGCATTTAAAGGTGAGGGGATGAGGATTGTATGAACAAATGACTTGTGCAATATTATATGTTAATAACTTAATACAAAATAGTCGTTTGGACTTCTTTATTGTTTTTCTTCGGCTTATGTAGCATATTTTGTAATTATGAACAGATATATAGCGAACAAAATGGCAAGGCAAAAGAACTTATTTCCATATTTTATAATTATTTGAAACTCGTTTCTGTATATGTTATCAACAAAAATATGGAAGACCATTACTTTTACATAGAAGTCATTTAATAAAACTTCGGATGTCTGCGATAAAAATGTTTTACTCAATACAAAAAATTTTGCTGGAATCCAATCTGAAATCTCGGAATTTGATGAGTAATACCCCTTTATGTTTTTGGATATCGAATCGAAATCCGATGTCAGATAGCTCGATTACCCTCGTATTAGGAATTATCCATAGGGGTTATGACCAAAAAACTAATAACACTGGGGGTGACGGAGAAATTCTCATACTGGATTTAGATTCAACACATCCAAAAACACATAGGTATGGTGCTCTAGTCTGTCGGACCAGAAACTTTTTTTTATTTTTGTGGCTGTACAATTATTTTTGATGATGATGAATGATTGATTCGTAAGATAATTTTATTCGAGGTGATTGGTCTTCACATTTCGAACATTATTGCATAAACGTTAACAGAATAGAAGAAGTGCTTTGTATTCAGCCGAATAATTCATCGCCAAATATTTATTAGAACTGGAAATATCTTCGCATAGTTTTTCATTTTGAGTAGTATGTGGGGTAACGAAACCTTTAATGCAAGGCCGTTTACTGTCAAGCATACATTTTTGAAGGGGAATCCGAGAACACTAGTTTCTGTCAACGTATCTAGTTAATTTTCCGACGTTTTTCATTGTCGAATGAATGCTTCCATTATACTGTTTTGCCTAAAAATGAAAGTCTGATTCTCAATTCTGGCATCAATCTTTACCCAAGTTCATTAATATAAAATTACGATTTCGCTAATTGATTAGTATACGGAGGAAAAGGATTATTTGAGTCATGTGATATTTGTTTGATTGAACTAAATGCTACAGTCAAAGGCGGTGAACACAACACTTACTTAATTCAACAAAATACTTCTGTCGGGCGAAATATAATACTTGTGACAACTTAATGTAGAATGGAATCATAACTCAAGATAACACAGCGCGAGTTCATTGCAGTAATGCGAATTTTGTATCACGAAAATGTGTGATTCAAATGCTATGAAAATTTTTTGCATTCACTGAACATACGAGTTATTGAAACGCACAAAACGTATTCTTTCAATGATGTCATTTATAATTCTGTCAACTCCAAATTTTGTGGGATCTACTCGATATTTGATGGTTAAAACCAGTAAACTTATTTTTGTATACGTAGGAATATAAATTGAACGTGTGTCAACAGAATTTATTTAATTGTTGCCACCATTAATTTCGATGACCCGAAACTTAGTATCACGCTTTCTTCATTTGTACCAGGTTTGGTGACAAATTTGTCTTGCGTAGTCCGTATTTGACTTCCTAGTCGACTACTCGGTTTTGTAACTATCACTAAAGCTACATATTTCCGTAGCGAGAGAACTCACCGCCTAGTGGCTGTTTATAATACTAGTATACCGATATTTACAATGAATATATTCTCTACTTGTTTCAAAGCATGTGGTGTTTCTTTTAGCTCGTAAATAAATAACTGCAACTAAATCAACCAGTTACGCCAAACAAGCTCCGGTTAGGTCACCAAAGTATGACTTTCGGTTGATGTGAATTTTTTTTTTGGCTAATTTCATGCACTTATTTTATTTGAATTACCTAATCGCTTCTATCAACAAACATACAACTTGGAGGAACAATACATAAACTTTGAAATAAATGACGTTTAGTTGATTCACTTTCCGAAATACACCAAAAAGATTCACTCGAATCAATACTTCACTCAATCGCGACAAGAAAAGCTCTTGTTGAATCAAGAAATTTGCTTGACCAAAACATTTTGACAAATTGACTAAATCGAAACTGTTGAATTGAAATCATTGTATTTAGAAGGGATACGAGTGTGAAGTGAATAGACTCGAACAAAATCCATTTAGTAGGTTCACGAAATCCTTTCCTTCCGTGTACACTAATATACTCCATAAAAAGACCAAAAAAAAATATAAATAAATAAAAATTGTTAGAATATCCAATACGACCAATATATATTCATCAGAATTTGCGCTTAAGGTAGTACCGTGATAAATCACTTTTCTTACAATATCTTTCAATTTTTGAATACACATAATTTGAAGTGTCCTTTATACGTAGGAATTTTTTTTAATAGTCCTTGCGGTACTAAATTTTGCAATATTAGCGATCAAAAGTCGTACAATTTACATGTATTCCCTATCCCGACCGTAGTTAGAGTGAGCATTTTATTTAATAACAGCTATACTTTTCTTAGAATTTTTTTTAAAAACTGAGAATTATTAATTGAGGATATAACAAGTAATTTTTTTCAAAAAAAACATAAACAAGCGGTATTCATTTTTTTGTAAATAATTCTTAAAGTTTGTTGCTTTTAATGATTTTCAAACTTTCTCTCATAACCTGACCCGTGAGAAATAGTGACTTGGCAACGTTGCCCTACGCGGGAAGTTTAAAATGCCGTAAAGGCCCAACGAATTGAAATAAATGTCTAAATTTAATCGCGAAGTCATTGTGTATTATTTTCAGTCTACAATTATAACTAACCTCAAATTGATTTCATAACAATACATTTCTCTACAACACATGCTTGAGGGGCAAGAGATACTGAGTTAGAATGCAACGTTGCCAAGTCAGACAAAAGACGCAATGTGAAAATTTTTATACTTCTGCGCATGTGAGAGGAGGCGCAAAGGTGTTCTGTATCTCAACTACTTCTTACTTTGGTTATAATGTTTTATACAGGGGATATTTCTCTGGAAGTTGAGGACTGCTGCTATCACGGTACTACCTTAAGACGGCTCTCGTAGGCTTCAGTAATGATTTGATTTGTTAACTACAGTTGTTTCAAAGCTATAGGTGTACGGTGAGATCAGCCTTGGAGATGCATATTATATGTTTGGCCTGAGTTACTGCGCTTGACATCTGGAAATGAAAATAGGATATAACTTGACTCAGGCGAAATCAGCATTCACCCAGCGATATACAAGCGTTAATTCAGTTTGCGCGGGGAGGTACTCGGAGTAAATCAATGCACACTGGGAGTTCCTGCAGTCGAAGAGCGATGGGCACGCAATCTATCGAGCATTCGCACGCAACGAGGCGGCTGGTCGACGCGCGCGCTTTGATGTGTCGTAAACCTTTGTATCGTAAACTCCAGCAAGTTGTAAATACTTGTTTGCTGTGCTTGGACGAATTATACAATGAATTCACCGCAAAACCATTTTTGAACATAGCCTGAATCTTACGATTAACAACGAATGTTATGTCGTTTCGGAATTTGGTATTTCACTGAGGGAGGTTGGTTCGTCAAAAGTCGATTCGTTTTATTATTTTATTACAGGATAGTTTCAGATTAAGTATTCGTCAAATCAATATATTCGTAAGCTGTAGTCAAGTTCTCTTCGCGGATGCAAAAAATAAAAAATATTGCAATTGCGAACGCATGATTAGATATCGATGCTTCATTTCAAATCGCTGCAGATTAAATGGTTGAAAATAAAACAAATCCGTTTGATTTGATTCACGACAGTTCACTTTGTTTAGAATAATATTTCGTACAAAGTCTCTAGAACAGATTTTTTTTAGCGGTCACTTCAATATTCAATACCGTATGTCATTTTTGATCACAATCAATATCGGTGCAATGTTGTAAAATTGATTATTTAACGATACCAACATGTTAGAGAAATCGTTACAATAAATTTTTAGAAAATAGTAAATCGAGTATAGTGAAACATCGTACAGTTAAATCGAACGGATCTATACTAAATTTTTAACCATTTTGAGGTGATTTGAAATGTAGAATTGATATCGAATGTTTTGTTTGTAGATCCAGAGTTTCATACTTTTTTCCATTTGGAAAGATCTTCGTAACTGAGAAATATGGTAATTATATGAATACTCAACGTACGCCTAGCTGATACAAAATTGATGAAAAGTATCGATTTTCTGCCAACCAACCTCCTCAACACGTTTGTCCAAAATGTGTTGCTGTTGAAACGAATACGCGTTACAGGATTTGATATTCATCGTGTGGCGTATTCCATTCGAAAGAAGGCAGTTAGTTTTGCTGAAAAGTGTACCGTACGGATTAGTCATACTGTTCCATGCATTCGCACTTCGTTCTGACGTGACAACCGGCCAAGGTTTAACATAAAATTAGTTTATAAACGCGTGTACCTGATCGTATCGACGGCCTGAGTTCTCAGCAATTTCGTGAAGGACCGTGGAACAGTTAACCCTTTAAATGCATAGATCTTACCTTATATGCGATTCACTTGAAATATCGCATGCGTGGGTTTTTGGAGTCGCTCGTTACGAATCTGGATCGAAAATTCAAAATGGCGGATCCAGTATGGTGGACAAATAAAAAGAACAAGAAGAAAAATTTTTAAAGAATTCTCTAACACATTTTGGTGTGTATTAAGTTTTTGTAAAAATTGGCTTTCGCATTTTTATGGTAGATTAGCAGAAAATGCTTTTTTTCGTGGAAAAGTACGAATTTCGACTATTTATTTACATATGATATTTTTGAGATAAATAATTCTTGTATTCGTATTTAGACTTAGAAATATTTCAAGGATCATGTGGTCCCAAAAGACTCGGCAGTTGTAATCAAAAAAGTAGCTTGATAAATAAATCACTGCAGAGAAGAAGAAAAAAAAATTGGTACGTTGAACGTCCCGGTGTAAACTGAAGGGTCAACGTACTTCAATGATTGAGTACACTTCAAGTGGTGTACTTGATGTAATATTTTGTCACATTTGCGAGATCGTCGGAAGTCACAATAAATGCAAACCATCTATACTTAGACGGGAAAGTACTATTCAGTATTCATTCGGAGGTGACTAATCACGCGGATCAATGTAAACGGAGCAAGTTGTTTGGCTGTGATAGAAATCAAAATTAACTCCAGATCAGGATCGCAAAAAATGAATTGCGCAGTAGAACTGTACAGTTCAGAATTGACGTATCGTCAACGAGACATCCGACATTACAAAAGGGTGATTTGATTCAGTTATAGGTTCAATCGAATAAACTATGAATTAAGTTTGCGACGGGAACAAAGCAATTATAACCCAAAGTAGAAGAGTCCACAGGGGTATACAATCGATTTGAGGATATGGGAATTGCGAAGGCAGATTAATAACTCGTACCTACCTAATCATTAAATAATCATGAGCTCTCGGAGTCGAGCTAAGTAACTCTGTGATTTGAAAAGCTCGCTTGGCGTCGCATAATTTTTTACTCCAAATGTACTAAACGAAAAGAGAGAAGACCCAGCATGAAATTATGCATTTTAGTCATAAAAATATTAGTGAGCTCGTTATTGTTCTTAGGTATCATCCCCTAGCAATATTTCAAATTGTTTCCAATTCATACATGAACGAAATTGAGCATCTTGTCCGAAAATGCCTTCCATTACACTCAATTCTAACGGCTATTGTTCTTTATTTCACGTATCCTGAATTCAGAAGTGTCCGAATTTTTTTTGCCATCACATTTGATTTTTGTACGAAATTGAAAAAAAAACTTTGTTGTATATATTTTAAGATAATGTTAAGTCGGGCCACCACCCGTCTATTATTCTTGCTAATTCTCTCACATTTTTTATATTAACCCCACAGTTTTTATCCTGTCCTACTACTCCATCCAGACTCACGCTACTCGCTATCACACTTACTCAGCTAATTCCATTGCTTTCCCTCTGTATTTATACACCTTTCCTGGACACATACGTTCTGTCTGTAACTCACTCATATTCTAACTTTCAACAACCTCAAATTATAGACTCCTTACCTACCTTCCGAACTGCACATTTCGTTTCTACTGTTCCGTCAAGTTTCTCACAATAAACATATAACTCATATTCTGAGCTTACCGAAAGTTATTCAACCCTCATCCTAACCTCCGGTTGTCCTAGAACGTAGAAACGAAGCCGAACCAAGCTATTCCTCACCGTTCGGGAATAGACAACCTACGCGAGTGTAACAATAAAATCAATTTATTTAGTCAATAATATATTTACAAATACTCAAACATTTACAAAGAACATATCAATTACAATTGTTAAATTACGATTTTTCTGATTGTGAGCGATATCCTTTGTGTTTTTCCATATCATTACGCCTTTACGCCACATTACGTAATTTTTTTATGGATTTTATCTGGAATATCACGTTTTAAGGACCAACAGTAATCAGCCATCATATTTTACATTCCATCGACCTTCGTACCTTGTTTCTATACTTTTGATGTATTTTGAATCGTGGAAAAAGCGCCAAAACTCAATAGATTGTATAATAATTAAAAAATAATTATTTTTCAGAAAAAACTGGAAATTATCACTGTATCAATTTTATTGAAAACCTGATGTGATACGACAAAACGAATAGTGAATTCGTAATCGGTCTCACCAAATTAGTAAAAAAAGTTAGAAGTGCATTTTAGAAAATAAATATCTTGTCCTCCTGTGATCATTAAGTGTCTTTGGACGTCGTAATTTAACCAGCTCATTATCTTGGCTTTTCAGCAGGAAAGGTAAAAGGTATTTGCTGCCGGTAGTAATGGCTACATCCGCCCCTCGTCCGAATACCCAATCTAATAGCTTACTCTCGTTGGTCGGTGATAGACACACACATATGATAGTATGTCATATAGTTAGCTGTAACGTAATGTTACATTGAATAAAGCATCAACATGTGCTAACTAACTTCACTTCAATTAGGTTACGGTCACATTGCTCACTCTAATTAGTTACAAGTGGTTTATTACTGCCAATTTCTACACCCATGATAGACGCACACATATGCTAGTATAGTTAGCCGTAACGTAATATTTCATCAAATAAAGCATCAACACATGCTAACTAACTTCACAACAATTAGGTTACGGTCACATTGCTCTCCCTAATTAGTTACAGGTGGTTTATTACTGCCAATTTCTACACGCATATAATTGCTGTTAGTCACGACGTATTTAACTTCCACCTTCTACCTTTCTGGAGATTGTTTCGTAGGCGATTTGAAATCCTATCCGTTCCTAACGATCTATCATTATTTCAATAATACCGTGTGATAAATGTCACGCACTCATTTGGTGAAAAATTCTAAGCTCGATATGGCACGACACCCTCGTACAGCAGATTGAAATCTAAGGAAAAGGAAAGAGAAATTCGATACCACTTTCTTTGCGCTTATCGAAGCAAATATTATAAAGGGAAGTTTTTTCGAACACGTGAAACATGAAAGTCCTTATTATTTTCCAAAGTCTGTAACGATTGGAAAAACCATGCCAAGATAATTCAGTTTTAACCGGTATGTTGGTCATCAGATCTCTGGGCTCTGAAAAAATAAGGCTAACTTGATTGAGTGTTCACTTTTAATTTCATAGAACCTATTGAAGAACACTTAAAAATCATAATACTTTCATTACGGTCAATATTTACTATACGCCGTCACAATCGGACGGTTTGAAAATGGTTAATTCACGAGTTAATTATAAACTATGGAAGTACATTTTTAAATGACATATACGTTGAATTGACTCTGTTCACGTGATTGTAAGCCATTTGGTTTATCGTCAAGAAGGAATTACACGGGTCTGCAACAAAAATTTTTTTCAGCTGCATGGAATGTTTCTGGTACACGTTATGTTTTAGAGTGTGCTGAATCCAAAAATGACTTCCATTTTCCTCCATCACGTATAGTATTCTTGGAAAATACAAGATGTTTGGTTAAAAAAAAAAGCATAACAATAATTAAAAAACGACCATTTTATTACAACGAAATAAACAATATTTTTTATCAAATTAAACACACAATTTCTTTATGAAATATATTTGACATTCCGTGCTCATTCTTTTCGCCCACGAAACCTGTTTTTCTCCTTGATAAACCTCTAAACACGCGTCCGCTTTCCATTTTTTGTTTTCCTATTTGTATTTATTCTCGATCGCTTTTGTATAGGATTTTTATAACCAAGAATAGGATACCATATTTCAAATTAAACGGGACTTTCACTGTAAATGAAACTATAAACACGAGTTCAAGAAAAAACCTGACGTGATGGAACTTTTTGAGTATTTTTCCCAGTTTCAGTGAGTGAAAATCTGTAAGAAACAGTATAAAAAAAACCCGTGCAGTTTTTTGGTTGCAAATCTGTGTTATCAGGACAGTAATACAGTGGAACTCTGCATAGAGTGGTCGGTTTTAATCTCCTTAGGTGAATATCTCATTGATAGAAACGAAATGAGATAAAAGACAAGATCTCGTACAAAATTTGGAAGGTTTCATGGGACCAGATTCAGCGGTCACGATTTGCAGTGCCCAATGTTATAGACGACCGTGGAATTTTCCGCTCCTTTCATTTCCGTGGTCAAAAACATAGAATCCCTCTTAAAAAAATCGTCTTGACCTTGAAGTGACATTGAAGGTCACCCTCAACGTCAAATCCAACGTCGAGACTGGGTAGCCAGGGAAAAATTCTACAAACTTGGTAGTCAGCTTTTTTTTTCTAAGACTCCAAGTATTCAAGTTATACAGCCGTTCCGGAAGTTTTGGGACAACTTGTCCGTATACTAACAATGATAGTTGAACAAAAATGTGTATATTTCAAATGACAAACTTCACAGAAGATTTTCATTCGTTCGCTTCGTATAACATATAAAAGTCCAAGGACTTGTTACACAATACACCATTTTTATGCTTGAACGTGGACTGGCTTTATTTTAATAAAAACACTAACATATTTATTTATTATGTTCATCGAGTAGTTTTGGATATCATCGCAGGAGATAGACAGATTGACATTTTTCTAACAACCAGTTTTTCGGTCACCAGAGTTCCGAAAACGTTAGAATCATCAGAACTCGAAGAAATCATTTTTGACCGAAACCAGCTCTTTTCCTGTACGACCACAGGTGCTGAAAAGTATAAATTATGTATTGTCCTAATTTAAAACAATCTTTTATAAGATTACATTATTGTACATTATACAGACATCTGCGTGCAGTGAATAGCGTGACTCGTAATCTATCATCTTTCATCTCGGTCCCTTAATTATTTTGGCGAAATGCCCCGGTTGATGAGCAGACTTTATTACAAGTGAAGGTGAACGAACGTACTCCTATCTCTACACGGAGGTTAAGCATTATTTGAGTCAAGTGATATTCGCTTGATTCAACTAAATGCTATAGTGAAATGCGGCTAAGACAATACTTACTTGATTCAACAAAATACTTTTGTCGGGTGAAATACTTGTGACAACTTAATATATAGAATTGAATCAAGCCTTTGAATGATCATGCTGACTATCAATTTATTCAAGATAACACGCGCAAGTTTCTTGGGATAGTGCGAATTTTGTATCGAGAAAATGTGTGATTCAAATGACTAAGAATTTGATTGAACGAAAATTGAGCTTGTTCTATTTCAGGTTTTATTGAGTCAAGAGTTTAATGGTCGAAGCAGGTGATGAAATTTGCTGTTACAAAAAATTTTTGCAATGACAAATTAGCGCAACTAATTCGACCAGTTATGCCAAACAAGCTCCGGTTGGATCAACAAAGTATGGCATTCGATCGATGTATATTTTTGGTTGGCTAGATTCATATGCTTATTTTATTTGAAGTACCTAATTGTTTCTGTCGACAAACACGCGATTTGGAGGAACGATACATCTACTTCAAAGGAAATGATATTTAGTTGATTTAATTTCGGAAACAAGATTCACTCGAATCAATAATTCCCTTAATCGTGACCAGAAAGGCTTTTGTCGAATCAAGGAGTTCGCTTGACTAAATGATTTTAACAAACTAACTAAATCGAAATTGTTGAATCGAAGTCATCGTACTTGGAACAAATAAGGAATGCCAGATTGAAATGGATGGACTCCAGCGAAATCTGTTTTGTTGGTTCAAGAATTATTTTCCCTCGGTGTGTCCTCATAGCGTACGAGACTTCCATGAGCCACATGCGTGGCTAACTCCATGATACAGGCGAATATGGGCTCGGTGAATCGAGCAAACGCGGGGTGCTTGCAGGGATGAGAGCGAAGGCTGTTGCCGCGGGTGAGGTGTCAAAATCCTGAGACGAGCCGACATCGAAGGGTGCTACAGATCAGTCGTCGCGCGAGGACTGGGCTAATGACTTCTCGAGACGTTAACTCTCACGACTGCCGAGTCTCAACCCGGTGAGAATCTGGTCCAGCAGCCTCGCCCCCGAGATCGGGATTGCTGGCACTCGATAGCCGTCGATCAAATGCCTCGTTTCCTCCACAAGGAGCCGTCGGCTCATCTGCTCCAGCTGAACGGAGGAGGGAACCTTGACTTCCAAGAGGGTGCGGTACAAGGGAAGAGCGATTCATTCGTCGAAGGCGGATCGCTGCCCAGACTTAATCTTGCGGGATACTTGCAGGCTTTGGTCGTGAAAACGTTGGGCGTCAAAGCGAGGGTGGACTTAATGACTTTACAGTTAGCAAGTTACATATGAGCTTTCCGAGCGGTATGATGGATGATCGCGATGGTCGGTCGCAGTTATAGTTTCGCTACTGAAGCTAATATGGCTTGTTTCAAATTTGACTTCGAACTACGATGAATCCTTATGGAAATTGGTTCCGGTTGAATTGGCTCAATTTTCAGTACGTTATCGTACATATCCTTCCGATCAAAAGTTCTCGTGGACACAAGTCCCGAAAATCAGTAGATTCCGAGATATAGACTTTGAAAAGGAGGTGTATGGATTTGTTGATATCTATCGATTACGCGGTTTTTACCAATTACAAAGCTCCAAGGGGGACTTGAAATCAAATACATTATTCAAAAACTGCTCAGCAGATTCGCAGAGACTCCGCACACGCATGAAAAACAGGACAAGTCGATTATTGCAAGAGTCGGAGGGTCTCGTTCTTTACGCGAAATCTAATGTTGCTCCTCCTTCCCGTAAACCAGCGAGTTCATGGATGAAATAAATACACTAATGGTATCAATCGCATCGTACTGGGTATCTTTGAGAATCAACCGTGCAGTTTATTGATTGATTTGTGTGATTTCAAGTCCCTTTGAAGTTTTATAATTTGCGCCATTCACGAAATCCATAGATATCAAAAAATCTGGACACGTTTCTCCCGAAGTCCGTATCTCGGAAACTACTTATTTTTGGGACTTGTGCCAATGAGAACTTTTGATCGGCAGGATATGTGGTATAACATACTGAAAGTCCAGTCAATTCAACCGTGAGTCAATTTCCATAAGGATTCTACGGGGTCCTTGTATGTTAAATTTTGGTGGAATTGATTTATTCTCTGTTCTAGTCTAGAGTCCCTGGAAAATAGCATTCCGATTAATCGCTGACATTAAATTGTAAGTTATTGTTGGACCTTTAAACTGTGCTTGACTCGTGATGGTAACCATGGTATACGCACAGTCTTACGTAGTACACAATCCATATGAGTTTTTCATTGAGTTACCTCAAGTATAACGTAAATACGTGCATATGTTTCACACATGTGTCTTAGAAAGTTAGGATAAAACTATTAATAAAAGTATCAATCCAATATAATAATTTGAATGCCAGTAGTTTCACTCATAAAGTATATCGAATATTTGCACTATACATAACAATTATTTTCATAATGCTTTTCTTGTTCGAAAAGTAATGAATTTACAAATTTCACATGTTCTGATAGTGTGACAGGTTTCGGAATGAGCTTGAAACGATAGGCAACTGATTTGACGTGAAAATAAATAACCCATGTAGGTATAAAATATTCGTTCTATTTACGAAAAAATTTAATGGTTCGAAAGAAAAATTAAATGCCTCGTTTTAATTGTTTTCGTAACTTCTTTACAAGGACAGTTTTGTGTAAAAATCTTCGCCATCGATAGTGTTAATTGTAACAACAGTATTGCAGGTTATGTTTCCATTTGCGGTCGAATACATGTAATTTACAATAATGCATATTTCAGAGTAATTCCCCTACTCTTATTATTAGGTTATTGTAGAAGATATCTTGCAATTTTAGGTCGTAATAAATGTCAAATGAATATTGCGAAAATTTATTTATCGTGAATCGAACACTTTCATCATTTGAATATCCGCACGTATCCACCACGAATGCTGACCAGTTTCGAAGAATCAATCAAACCAAAGCCTCGCCTATCTTAACCTTAACCATGTCTAGTATACAGGTTTGGAAGCGGTAGGTGGTGCAGGAGGCCCTTATTTTGAGGCTAGTTATATCGTTCATAGATATGCATGTTCCGCAAACAAACGTCTATGACCATATTTTTAGTGTTCATAAAGAAGCTGTCAACCACGGTTCCAGTCTCACAATTAGTAATATAAACGTAAAACAGTAATGCCGAAAGCTGAACAATATGTGAAAAGCTAATTTCGTTGAACCCAGTTACCTTGATATTCATTTAACCCCTATTAATTGGTGAAAATATGTGTACAGGTTTTAGGCAAGTCGTTAGAAAAGATCCAATTTGCACCTGATTTTTCATTGTAAAACGTCAAGATAGCGATGAATATCATAAACTACACCCCTGCCTACGTAGTGATCCAAGTGGCTGTTGATGGAACTATCAGTTTGGCCTGTGTCGTGGATATACATGGTGTGCCTAGGAGTGCAGCTTCTTTCTCTAAAAAAGTTTTTCTCTCGCGGTGGACCGGACTTGAGTAAATTCGGTACCAACGGCGCCAAAATACCCTAGATTGGTGGTGTGGATTTTTGTGACGTTGAATCTGCGTGGTGAAAAGCTGAGCAGGTCTTTTAAGTAGCTCCTGAATTGTAGCGATAATGTTACGGGATTCGTCCGTGGAAAATATGTTTATCTTTCGATACATTAATAATTCGAATATTAGTGCGAGGTGCAAAAATGAATTTACAGAAATTAAGTGTTACCCAATGTGAACAATTATTTCCGCAACATTGCATAATACACGAATGCACCATTTCCACTATAAACTTTATATCTATTTATCAGACTGCCCCTTAACACAACCTTTTTTCATTCATGCCTTAATTTGTTTCTAAATAAATGATAGAGGACTGTGATTGGGCTCAAAATTTTTTTCCATATACTTGGAACCAAATTATGGGGAGAATGAAAAAAAGGTTGTGCCAAGAGGTAGTCTACTATTTATCTACAATTAACATTTGAAGTAATCTATTTTTGATTTACATCACGAACAATCCGTATGTTGCATAACACATAACCGTCAAACTATAATGACCGTTGTGTGTTGTGTACTCTACACGATAGCCATAGAGACTAGAGGTAAGGAGGCCGAACGCATATGGCGGAATCGTCGAAAAGTGGATCGTGAAAGTGATGAAAGATCTTGTAGTTCGGGATGTATCCGCAAGCGATACCAGCGCCTGGTTACGAATAGGATACATACGTGAGGGTCGAACATTCAAAATCACCGCGCCGACGGAGCCCGCAGTGGGGAGGGTCGCCAGGCGGGTACAATCCATGGATCGTTCATCACTTTCACAGTCATTTTGCCAGCATTGCGTTCCGCCTCCTTACCTCTAGTCTCCATGACGATAGCATTGTCCAGCAGGGTAGCGGTCACCAGATAAATAATTCCCTAACAATATGGGGATTTCTTTAGACAGTTGGTACAAAATTCTTTCAAGACTTTGATCTCGAAGTAAGGGGGCGTAGGAGTTCTAGGCACACCATGTATAATCACATCACGGTTTGGTCTGAAAATGAGGGGTTCCCTCGCAATCGGAAAATTGGGTTCGTTTCCAGACGTGTAAACAACGCCGTGGGTCGACTGTCTGTTGGCTCTAAAACTTGCATGGATCGTTTTTGTCTACCGGATGTTTATATAGCGTCAAGGGTTCGTCGGGGAAAAAAGCCTTGTCTGTGCAGCGATATCACGGCAAGGGGAAGAAAGAAATTCTATAGCAGATCGATATTTTCGTATCCTTGGACATACGTCCTGAAATTAGAACGTTCCATAATTGAACCCGTCGTATAACTCAAGGCCTTTCCCCACCATCGTAGCTACTGGTGTATATCCGTAACACAAATTTCTCCCAGCATGCGACACTAACTGAATTAAATACTTCGCAATCAGGCTTATTCTGAAAGAATTTAACGAACGTGGAAATTGATGCCGAGTTTTACGAGCAATTGTAATACCCTTAAAAGCCCTGTCTCTCGACAGATTTTCGTAACAACCACATTTTTCGGTTTGGTCTGCTGTAAGGCACGCGCATTATAGGTACGATAGTTAACTATTTCATGCATATATTTTTCCTTACATGCGATTCTCTTAAAATTTTGCATCTATGGGCCATTTGGGTCGCTGATTACGAATGTAAACGCGAAATTCGAAAATTCAAAATGGCGGAGCCAAATTCAAAACGTTGATTGATTTTAATAAAACTTTATGTCACATGGTTTTTGGGGCACTGATTACGAATCTGAATTCGAAATTCGAAAATCCAAAATGGTGTGTACAAAATGGCGAAGAAATATAAAAAAAAAAACAAGAAGAAAAATGTTGAATAAAAGCTGTCAAACTTTTTGGTGTGTATTAAGTTTGTGTGAAAATTGGTATTCAGATTTTCATAGTAGATTACCAGAAAATGCTTTTTTTCGTGGAAAAGTACGAATGTCGACAATCTGTTTACACATAATATTTTTGCAATAAATAAATAAATGAATAAATAAATTTCAGACGCTGAGCTTCCCAGTGTGAATTAAAGGGCTAAAATATTTTGTATTATGATTGGTACCTGTTCCGTCGTTTCAATGCCGGGTAAAAATAATCCACAAAACAAACAATCAAATATAATTCAAAGGTAGAGCTATATTAGTTGAATCAGATGAAGTTCAAGAAAATGCCAACATTTATTGGAAAGTTTATCCACTGTTAGCCAGCGTTATTTTATGTCTGAATAACTATGTGCCGTAAAAATACGTTTACTATTAAATTCAATGGAAAATAGTGAAAAATTTCAAAGCAGGCAAAATATTTTTTACGTTTGAATTGATTTTGTTATAACATATTCTAATTAGTCCAATAAATCATTCAAACTTTGCGCCCGAACGTGCAACTGACTGTAAAATCATCGAGCAGTCGAAAATTCGGATGAACCTTTTCATTATAAGCAGATTCAATGATAGTTGTTACGAAATATCACGCAAATTGAAGAGATCAATTTCGTTAACGCCAAAAAAATGTGACCAACTGTTCACATTTTTACCTCAACAGTTGGTGTGCGCGATTCGAAAACGAATCATGTCGACAACAGTTTTCAATTATTCAACGCAATTCAATGGTGTGAACAAGTTCTTTATCACAGATCGAATCACTATATTTTCTGTGGCAAGATTGCTTGAAGTATTTTTTCCTCGAACAATAAGAGCAAAAACTGACAAGTCTTCATTCAATGATTTGCGCGGACCAAATGATATCTGGATTCAGTAGCTGATGAAAGTTATTTATAGTTAAATAATAGTGTAATCCAAGCAAAACGCTGGTTTTGGACAAAAGGAATTCCGAGCAACAGAATACATTATGAGCCTTCAAATTAACGAATTTCTCGACTCGGTGCATCGATACTCGGACTACTTTTCAGAATTTGTTCTAGTTCATCTAATCCGGTGGGAAATTGATAAGAATCACTTAATTGAGTAAATGTTAACGAGGAGTCAAATCGCTTACGCAAAAAAAAAAAAATACTTTATTGTTTCACAGTGGCCGGTGTTGAGATATTATAAGTGGAGGCAGTTTTTGAACTTTTGGCTTTGAGTTGAAAGTTTCGTACGATTTTATCGACAGTTATTTTTCTGGTAGCAGCTAGAATTTTCTAAATCACGTTCGATAAATGGTAATCTTACTTTTGAAACTACTCCATTACTGTTGTACTATTTTAACACAATCGAAGTTGGTTATTGCTTTTCGACCGTTGTTGCATCTTGACCCGACAATAATAAATTTTTAAAGAGTGCAATGTACTCCATAATAATAATTTCGATCTTGCGAGCCTCACAAGTTTCAAAGCAGATAAAATAAAGTTCGTCGTGTGAGTGGTAATGAACAATACCGGCTATGAAAGTATTAGTCAGAATAAGAATTCCACTTTTTAACAGTTTTCAATCATTTATTCTGACAAATATAGAAAGTTAAGATTTTCCGCGCTTCATATTAGTATGTATAAAACTTTTATTCCGGAATTGCTCGAACACCTTATAAGTCTTTTCTGAAATTTGAAAGTTGTGCGTAATCAATTACTAAATATTGAGTATATTTTATAAGGTACGAATAGCAGAGTAAAATTTAATTTATTTATGAATATATTAAAACACGAGCCGTCATTTGGTTTAAAATTCACTCATCCATCCATTCCACAATTCATTCGCTCCATGTGTATATTGTTTAAAAATGGTGTATATTGTTAAGATTATAAATAAGTGTAAATAATTGTGTTTCGTCGAGGCACTATATTCTTGGATTTCATAGTGTTTTTTGTTGTTTCTTCGTTTTAATCGACTCTCTTTAAATTTGACTTGACTTTCGGAGTTTATAATAATTAATTTTAAATCTTCTTCTTCGTGGTTTAAATTTACTTTTTTATTATAAGTTCGTCGATTTTCGGTCTGTTAATGCTCAATTTCGGAGATGGAGAACCTCCGCACCTCCTTCCTCCTAGAGAGACGCTAACCAAGCAACTCCTTCTTCTTAAATTTGAAATTTGTGACCAGGTGTTCCACTCCCTGTGTCTGACCTCATCCGCTCGTTTCGTGCTCATTGCGCGGTTATATTTGAATCATTGCTACCTCAGTGTTGAAATACACGCAAGATATTTTCTTTACGGGATTATTCTAGCCTTTTAATTCACGCCAGGAGGCTCAGCCTGTCATCTTTTTTTTCCAGCTTTTGGTTTATTAAACTACTTTTTTGGTAACAACTTTCGAGTTTTTTGATCCCACATGGTCCCTGAATCATTTCCAAGTCTAAAAAAAATATAAAATATATTTATTTATTTATTGCAAAAATAGTACATGTAAACAGATTGTAGAAATTCTTACTTTTCCACGAAAAAAAGCACTCTCTGCTAATCTACCATGAAAATGAGAATACCAATTTTTAAACAAACTTAATACGCACCAAAAAGTTTGACAGCATTTATTCAACATTTTTCTGCTTGTTTTTTTTTTCTTTTATTTGTCCGCTATTTTGTAACTACCATTTTGGATTTTCGAATTTCGAGTTCAGATTCGCAATCAGTGACCCCAAAAACCGTGTGACATAAGGTTTTATCAAAATCAAACAACGTTTTGAATTTACGTCCGCCACATTGAATCCGGCATTTTGGATTTTCGAATTTCGAGGTTAGATTCGTAATCAGAGACCCCAAAAGCTCATGCATGCAAAATTTTAAGAGAATCGCATGTAAAGAATAATTTATGCATAAAAGGGTTAAGAGTTTCAGGCTATCATTATTTCAGATTCAAAAATTTGGGCGAGAATTCCAGTTCATATAAAATGATCGATCAAAGGACCAAGAGATCCTAGCTTTTAGTTTTGCGTGATATAAGAAAATTTTATTCTAGTGGTACACGATCTCGTAGCTGAGATGAAGAACAGCATAGAAGGTAGTGTTGGGGAGAAAAGCAGGTTTATTAAGCAGGTTAGGAATTCCAGGCGATGCCGGGTAAAACCGTCCATTTCCCAGTCCTTCCCAATTACAAATAATTTGATGTACTGTCGATAACGTTTTTTTATTTACTTTGCAGAGGAAGCTGCTCAGAGTTGATTGAATTCCAGCGCGGAGATAGATTGCCGGTGGAAGAGTGGCGGCGAAAGGCGAAGGACTGGAAAATTCAAAAGAGCATGGCTGCATCGTGGAAATGAAAACTCAATATACGTACATAAGACAATTAACTTCCAATTAACCCCTTGAGTAATAGTGCTAAGTATGCTTACCTATTTTATACCCATATTTTGTATATTTAGAAAAGTTTTCAAAATATTTCTTTGCGGTTCTCTGCCATTTCTGATAGTGTAATAATAGGTTTCCAATATTCAAGAGTGATTATTTCGATATAATGTAAAATATTATTGTTAGAAACAAAATGATGACAAAAAATGGTGAAAATTAAAATTTACCCCTCTACACAAATACACGTTTCACATAAATTATAAGATTTTGGGGTCGCTGATTACGAATTGGAAAATAGATTTTGAAAATTCAAAATGACGGATCCAATATGGTGGACCATATAACTCTGACCAGTGATTTTTGGGGTCGCTGATTGTGAATCTGAAATCAGGTTTTGAAAATTCAGTATGATGAATCGAATCAGTAGCCCCAATAATTTCTATAAAGTTTTTTGACCGTATTCAATCAAATTTGAAATTTTCGTTCACCATATTGGATCGGCCATCGTGAATTTTTTAAATCAGATTTCATATCCGTAACCAGCGACCCAAAAACCATGGATTACTATCTTGTTATAAGAGTTAACTCAGCAAATAATATGTGACTTAAAGGGTTAAAGGAGAAGTGAAGTTTGGCTTAATGAATACAAACTAGTGATTTTTGGCAAGTTTTCTAGAGAGTCTGACGTATCAGTTATCATATTTGTAGCATGTTATTATTCGTGTCACATTATTTCAATGTAAATCAGGATAATTCTAAATAAACATTTTTTTCCTAACCACCCACTTTATGACCTTGACTATTTCGGATTTTTTTTCTTTATTCATTGTTCTGATCGCTGATAGTTCTCGCTCCAAGAATTACGAGAGTTTGCAGAAAATAATTTTTTGTTTGGACACTATTTTTTTAGTAATTAAGTAACTACTTCCCTCACGAACAGCACTGACTTTATATTTGAGAAAATGTACACAAACACGTTATTAAACGACGATTTTAGGACAATAACGATAGTAGCAGTCATTTTTTTTCCGAATTTCTCCAAAAGGATTGAAATTCTTTATCTCAGTTCATATAATTAGTTGAAAAAAAAAATTTTTTTTCTGTGCTGCGATATTACTCAATTTCGAGAAATCCAAAGCAACCGCACTGTTTGAAAATGGAGCATTTCGCGGATGCTTCAGAGGTTTCGAAAATTGAAGTTTCCAAGCAGGTGTTGAAAAAATAACTGTATTAGTAATTACCTCAAAATTGATAGCATGAAAACCTCATACTCCTCTGGAAGAAACAGAAAAAATTGCAGCTCACTCGCGTTTTCATTTTGCAATCATCGTTTCTTATCATAAGTTTTGTGTGAATATTCTCAAGAATTGAGTCATTATTGTTTTTGCGATAGCTTGAATAATTTAAAAAAAATATTTAAAAATCGAATTTTTTGTGGTTTTTGGAGTGAGGACAATCATATGAAAAAAATTAAAAATATTCAGGCCCGCAAAGTCGGGGATTAAGCATTACAATCTTTTCTAGCTTTGCTTACCATATATTGTATAATAAATAAACTCTTTTCATACTTTCTTAGGTAACATTACTATTCTGCGTCATGGAATTATTTTAAAATTTATCAAGACTTCTGATAAGAAAGAGAAGTTTTTTTCATCTACTACAATATTGATATAAAAATTTTGAAAGTAGATACTTTGTAATATAATTTTCTTTTCAATCTACCTAATTTATAATAAAAATATCTCGAAGCTCGACGAAAAATCGTTCTTGTCTCGAACAAGCAGTTCGGGCGTCAATTGGATAAGGACCATTGAAATGTTATTTCGAAGCTGTGTCCGGGATTCAAGAAAAATTCGGTTTTGGTAGTTCAATAACAACCCATTTTTTTGCCGGCGTGCACAGATAATACCGGATCAAAATTGCATTTTATCTCGAAAACACTGAGCTCTGCACAGGCTTGGATTAAGGAGGCACGATACCTAAGGCTGCTCTACAAAAAAAAAAAAAAAAAACCGAAAGTCGGTCGTGCAAGGTCCGATAGGTTAAATTTAAAAAGTACAGACAGAAAATTAAATCCACTGAGGTCAAGAAAAACATCTTATTATAATACTTCTCGTATGTACTTAAGTTTGGATAAAATGGTATTGTATTGGGAAACATATTTTGTATTACAACATTGAGTGTTAAGTTGAATTATGTTTGTTTAATATAATTTCATCTTTCACATACTTTTGACCCGTACACATTTTGGACAAAATATCGCGAACGGCTAATTTTTTCCCTAGTCGATTAAATTGTCAATGCAGACTCAGCATGCAGTTACATGAATCTGCATTGCCAACGTAATCGACTGGGGAAAACATTGGCCATTCACGATATTTTGTCCACATCTGTACTAAATTCTCGAACTTTGTGCGGGAAATTTTTCGAAATCGGACTTACCCCAATTTTTTTATAATCTAGATACTATTTTGAAAGATTTAACTTTGCAAATTGAAGGGCCGAAGATTTCGAGGGCCTAAGGCTACAGCCTTTTTAGCCTTACGGTTAATCCGGGGCTGGATCTGCAACTGCAGTAGCAATTTTGCGATCTATATATTCGTACAGACTCTGAGTATCGCGGGTGAAATGGAATGATGGGTGGCCCAAGCCACCCCAACTTGAAAACATTCGACATGACCTTTCATCAGTGGTGCAGTTCTGGAAAGCCCATAATTCACAACTCTTATGTTTGCCTCCAAACTTTAGTTCCGGGCAGACTTTATAAGCTGTACTGTGTAGATTGAATATCAACCATGTTCCTCGTGAAACGGGATTCGGAACACATGGAATATGGGTTTGAGATGAGGGAAAACTGCTGAATGAGTTAACTCTGTTTCACATCTACACTGTTGGAAAAATTTAACTAAACATAATGGCCCAGCTGGTCCACTATATTTGCATTATTTTTTACATTTCTCTTATTGAATATGACAGACTTTTTTGTAATTTTAACATTAAAATTGTGGTATCAAAACTCAATTTATAATTTTTACTTTTTGTTCACACGGTAATACATTGCAAAAGCAGTTGAATGAACCCAAAGCTTTGAGTAGACCTGCATGGACTTTTTTTCTAACCGTGTACCAACGTCTGTATACCTACGTACATATTTTGTTCAATTTTTCGCAGACCTTTTTCTTAGAATTCCTCCGCCTTAGTTTCAAAGCATCCGAATTAACGGTGCAAAAGCAATTTGAGAACGTACTTGGAAAAAATACGACATTCAATGAGAAAATTGCTAAAATAAGACGTGAGACCTAATGTTGCGTGTGTGAGTATGGCAAAAACCGAGTGTGAATTTTATACACTTACTCTACGAATAAACGTTATACGTTTACTTTATATGAGGGATTCTCCGTCAACTCAGCCACTTTTTTTTCGACCATCTCAGATCTGCCCCATTAAAAAAAATTAAGCCACACAAATTCTGGCGATTTTTCGGCGATATTGTCACACATATTGGAAGACTGTAATTTTTTCAGTAAAAAAAAAGGATCCTTTTTGAATAAAAAAAATTATTTCTTCCATTTTTGGTAAAAATGCAGCGTTACCGGAACGTGAAATTTTTTTTAAAAATTCCTCTCGAAAGCTAACAAAAAACTACAACTTTTATGTGGAGTCATTTTTTTTCAGTTACTTCAAGTTTCCGAGATATTTTGATTTGAAAAAAAACGGCAATTTCTCAAATAATGAATTAAAAAATCTGAAAAAATTCACGTCGAGTACCTTTTAGTAGTACTTTGATATAACCAATTATGGGGCAGATCTGAGATGGTCGAAAAAAAAGTGGCCGAGTTGACGGAGAATCCCTCATATGTGAACTGGAAAGCTGAGCGGGAACAATCGGTCGTTCCGCATGTTTTTTAAAATGAGTCGAATGTTAATCATGGCCGCAGAAACTGGGCAGTGCAATGTGCTCATGGTGAAAACTGTAGAGAATAAAATCATCCCTTTTCTATGCTACCTACATATTCTCTCAGTCGTTAAAAATTTCCATTTTATTGACAATAAAACGACAACAACACCTAACTCAGTACGTGATAACAAATTACACAGATGGAAAGGTTCATTTGATACAAGTGATATCTGTTTCATCGAACTAAATCCTATAAAGTCAAATGCGGCGAACAAAATACTTACTTAATTCAACAAATACGTTGAATCAAGCCTTTGAATGATCATGCTGACTTTCAACTTATTCAAGATAACACGCTGTAAGTTCCTTGCATTAATGTGAATTTAGTGTCAAGAAAATGTGTTACAGTAACGACTAAAAATTTTATTGAACGTACCTCCATCGTTTTGCTTTAGAAATATGAAATTATTGTATCAAAAAAAATTGGGCTTGTTTATTCATGTATTGTTGATCCAGGAGTTCACTCGTTGAAACAGTTGATCAAATTTGTTGTTACAAAAATATTTGCAGTGCTGAACATCAGAGTTATTCAAGCGCACAAAATGAGGTCCCAAAATTTTGTGGGATTTACCCGATACTCAATGGAGAAGCCGACTATAACGACTGAAAAAATAATCGAATGATTTTATCAGGTGTATATTAAACTTGCTTTATATAAATTGTCATCGAAATTTTTTTTGAATTAACAGATGTGGGCATTGAACGACCGACTAATAACAGAATTTTCCCTATACCGTAGCATTTATATCTCGGTGAAGGGTTATTTGAAAATACAAAACAAAATATTATCAATATCTATACAAATGTAGTTATCGTACGTGGCCGTTTTTCGATTATTTGCAAAATGGCAACAGGTTGAATAAAAAAACGAAAATTGGAAAAAAAATTCTAATCCGTCGTCGTTATATAGAAAAAACGGCCACGGACAACCACAGTTATATTTGTTTAGCTATTGATAAAATTTTGTTTTTTATTTTCAGACAGCCCTTCACCGAGATATATATATATCGACGCCACGATGGAGGGGAATTTTTTTTATTAGTTGTTAAGTCAAGGCCCATATCTTTGTTAATTTTGAATAGATTTATTAAAAATTTGTATAAAACAAGTTCAATATACACTTAATAAAATACCAAAAATGCGGAACCGTATTAATTAGTTATCCCTGTGACCAAAATGCTTAAAAATCTGCCTTACCCCTAAATGGCTTGAACTCGAAAATTTATGATTGTATATGAAGAACCATAAATTAAATGTGCGTGAATAGTTTTTTATTATTTATTGTCGTTGTATAAGATTCGTATAAGCAATTTGTGTAAGATTCGAGGTTTTGCATTTCCGCGCCAAAATATATCGATTCTCGATATAACTGTAAGTTACTCCGCCTTACTTTGCGACCTCTGAGTCAGTTGCTCGATCGGAGCCTACGCGCGTGCTCGTATACATATATTTTACACCATGTAACAATATAACTCAGAACAAAACCAATGCTCAATAATTATAATTGTATAATTAATTACATTTCTATTAAACCAGTAATTTTATTTGCGTCTTAATAGAGAGCGCATAAAAGCGAATAATTCGAAAATTTCACAACTAGCGACCTTCGAATCTCCTTTCTTGTGCAACGAGTTATTGCAACTCCTGAATCATTTCTCGACCAAATTCGATAATAAACATTCACATACAGTCGTCAACGTTAATTCCGATGACTCCAAACTTGGAATTATGTTCTATCCGTTTGTAACAGATCTGATGTCGACTTTATTTTACGTTAGTCGTCTCTGGCTGCCTGGCACACCACTCGGTCTCATAAGTGTCTACGAAGCTACTTCCGTAGCGAGAAAGTTCGCCGCCTAGTGGCCGTTCATAGTACTAGTATACCGATGTTTACGATGAATATATTCTCTACTTATTTCAAATTACTGATTCAACCAGTTACGCCAAGCAAGCTTCGGTTAGATTAACAAAGTATGGCATTTGATCGATGTAAATTTTTTTTTGGCTATCTCATGTGCTTCTGTTATTTGAAGTACTCAATTATTTCTATCGCAAAACGTGCGACTTAGAAGAACAATACATAAACTTCAAGTGAAATGATATTTAGTTGATAAAATTTCGGAAGCACATAAAAAGATTCACTCGAATCAATATTTTACTCGATCGCAACAAGAAAGGCTTTTATTGAATCAAGCAATTCGCTTGACTAAATCATTTTGACAAAATCTATTTTGTTGGTTCAAGAATTCTTTTCCCTCCGTGTTTCACCAGAGACCTCCGGTGCAAGGGAGCGATCATTATACAAGGTGGTAGAATCCGATGCCGTAGAAAGGGGTAAATCGGCGGATACAACTGGGATGGAGATTGCGTGGGCGCATTTCTGATCAGACACAGGGCTGTCCTAACTGTTTTTAATCACGCCAGATTAATCTCAATCGTTCCGATAGCGGGCTGCATTTGTCAATCTCCATCATTTCCACATGTTTTACCAGATGAACTCTGTATCACATTTCGGTAAATGTTACCAACTAAATTTTTCTGCCGCAGGTAATGTGCTTGAAACTGCGTAATGCAAATTTCTTTCAACGAAAAATGTAATATATATCATCACAAAAATCACATTAAGTATCATGTTTACGAGAAAAGTCGGTAACTCGAAATAGATAATTCATCAAATTAGATGCTTAATCCGACACAAAATTGTTCCACGCGCAATTCGAGCTACATGTGATTGAAGGAATGCTCTACACTGTTCAATCCTACACAGTTAAATCTTACAACGTTCATTTCTGCACGGTGCTAATCTTATATACGCGACTTAGTTCCACTCCAAGTTTGAGAAGCTCAATGAAAAGTTGAAGACTGAGGTAATATTTAATGCGTCGCATTTTGGCAGATCTGCGTAGTTGGTTTTAAAACCTTTCCGAATGCCTACACTGAGAGAAAAAAGTCAGTGAATGTAGAAAAAAAAAAGAAAAAAAAAAGTTGGTTTCGATCAAGTTAATGCGGCGTTCACGGATAGTGGAACGAATATTTGGTTCTGACAACAATTTATAAGTTGCGCCAACTACTCTTATTGACCAAATTATTATTTAACACAAATAGGAAGATGTTCAGTCAACGAAATATTAAGTTGAACGAGCTGTATGATATAGTTAATATGAAAATCATTTTGACGATCTGAATATCCTACTTTTTGATCCATCAAATATTTGATCAACGCAACATCATGTTCTGTTAGTTTAAAAAAATCTCAGTCAACTGAACTGAATATTTGGTTGAAAAAATTACCGTTATCTACAAGCAATTAAACATCCAGTTCAGTATAGTGTTTCAATCATTAATTGAAACAACTTATTTGCTGACTGTAGTCTCATATCGTTCGGATAAACAAATCCTCAGGTTATGAAGTAAGGTAACGTTCTATTAGGATTACTATAAATTTCGATTTACGAGACTAAATAGAATTAAAGGAAGTCCTGTAATCATTTGGAATGGTTATAATCAAAAATAAAATTGAAATTTTTAGCCTAATTACGGCAGTTGGTAGATTTTACACTAAGGCGAATAACTTGCAAATATAATTTTTCGTAAGTCAGATAAAACGCATTTTCAATCTAGCCACTACGCCAGACTATCGCACAGACTTCGGGTCAACTTTTGCTCACTTAGATGATGAGATATATTTATCTTAGTGATACGAAGTTATTGCCAGATAATTTGAAAAGATTTCATAAAAAAATACAACGATTGCATCAGTATTTCAACAATTTTAAGGCAGTGAAAAAGTAGATGAAATAGTTCATTTAACGAACGAGATGCCCCCGATCAACAAAATATCTATTCGACATAAATATTTCGTTTATGTGATTGATCTAACACACTGAAAACTTGATTTTCTTTACCTTCATGTTTTCCAGCTGCTTCAGACAGTGGGTGTTGAGGTTTTTATTTCGATCATCAAAATATTCAAAAGTAGCAAAATTTATTAGCCTATTCGTAATTGCAGATGGATTTATTGAACTATTTGCAATGAAAACAATTGTGTTGTTGTTTCGACTGATACGTACATTTGTATCAAGAAAAGTATTTGCAGTTGGTCAATCATCAAAAGTTCCTGACAAAAAGCACGTTAAGTTCATTCAACCGTACGTAGTCAATGATACATAAGTTTGAACAGAAAGATTAAAATACACTTAGTTTGACGAAATGAACTTATTTACTGAATCACATATATAGGTTGATTCAAGAGGATCAAAGTTGTTTTAATAAAAAAAATATTTACTTGAAGCGATTGCGCGCATCCAACCGCAAGTACTCTCTTATTCGACAGGATCATTGAGTTGACACAAATAAATATTGTTTGGACCTATCAAATTTTCAATCTAATTAACCGCATGGTCCGAATAACTCGTTTAGTCGATTTGATCTGTCAGAATTTATTACGTCAAATACGGTATATTCATTCACACAAAATATTGACTGAAGTAACAATTTTTTACCCAACCAAATCGATTTGGTTGATTTAACGATTTGTTTCTCTTCGTGTCCGAAAGTATACATGCAAGTTCGTTATTAAAATAGCGAAGATTTAGTGACCAAGATCCTCTTAAGACTTCTGTTCTTTCGTCAGACAGTTTGCAAGAGATTATTGTGGTTCTGCCAAGCATCCGCCATACAAGTAGCCTTTTGAGGTTTGACCGCGGAGCTTAGAGAGCCTTTCACCATGCTACTTTTCATATCCCGTTAAATTTTCTCAGCTCTGATTTCAGAGCAGCTCGAAAACCACTAACGACTTCTACGGGCAAAGTTTGTGCGGCTTCATTTCCTTCCTTGCAAATACACGGAGGAAAAGGAATTGTTGAATCAACAAAGCAGATTTTCTTGAAGTCCATTTACATCAACCTAGTATCCCTTATTTGTTGTAAACATAATGACTTCAGTTCAACAATTTCGATTTAGTTAGTTTGTCAAAATGATTTGGTCAAGCGAGTTTCTTGATTCAACACAAACCTTTTTCGTCGCGATGGAATGAAGTATTGATTCGAGTGAACCTTTTAATGTGTATCCAAAATTGAGATAACTAAATATCATTTCATTTAACGTTTATGCATTGTTCGTCTAAGTCGCATGTTAGTTGTCAGAAACGACTAGGTACTTCAAATAAAATAAGTACATGAATCTAACGAAAAATGTACATCGGTCGAAAGCCATAATTTATTCATCTAACCGAAGCTTGTTTGGCAGAACTGATTGAATCAGTCAGTCCAACTTGCTTACGAGCTAAAAGAAACAACACATGCTTTGAAATAAGTAGAGAATATATTCATTGTAATCGTCGGTATACGCTTACTATAAACGGCCACTAGGCGGTGAACTCTCTCGCTATGGAAATAGTTTCAGAGACAGTTTTAAGACCGGGGAGTCTCCTACCAAGTCAAACGCTCAGAACCAAGTTTCGAGCACTGAAATTGATATTGACGACGAATGAACAAAAACTATTATAACACTATATCTATTGTTATAATTTATACTTCTCCATATACAACAGTGAGTTTTCGGGTATTCTCCATTCAATGTCGGCTAAATCTCACAAAATTTGGAGTCACCACAATTGAATGATGTGATTTGACGGACACGTTATATTTAAATAACATTGACGTTCAGTCAGTGCAAAAAGATTTTGCAGCAACAAATTTTATTATCTGCTCCAACCATTGAACTCTTGATTCAACAAAACATCATGAGTTAAAACAAGCTTAATTTGTAGTGATACAACTATTTCACATTTTTTAAACAAAACGATTGAAGTGTATTCAATCAAATTTTCAGTAATTTTAGACACTCATTTTGTTGATACAAAATTCACATTCTTGCAAGAAACTCGCGCCGTGTTATCATGAATATATTGACAGTCAGAGCATGACCGTTCAAAGGCTTATTTCCATTCGATCAAGTAATTCGTCCGACGAAAGTATTCCGTTGAATTAAGTAAGTATCGCGTTCGACGACTTTGACTATAGCATTTAGTTGAATCAAAGGTATATCACTCGACTCAAATAATCCTTTACCTTCGTGTATCATGGGTAGTGACGTTAGATCTGGTTCTTATTCGGCCCTACCGTGGGAAAAGATTTTTATACCCCAAGATTCAATTGACATCAACGCTGGATTGATTCCGTCCATCAGTTGACAATTTGAAGGACAAAAACTGTCACCTGTACGCCGTGTATTTCAATGTGCAGACATTGATATTGACAAGAAGAAAAATAGGCAATCTATCTTTCGCGGCGCGTCAACGGCAAGGGAATGAAAAATGGCAAAAGCATTTAGGTTCCGACGCAGCATGCAAGAAGAAGGGTGACACGCGAGCGGCTGGAGGGCCAAGAGTTATAAATTGTTTTCGCCGGCCAATGTCCACGGTGCACGTTTTTTAGCCCCAGACGTAGCTGAGTAATATGTCGGTATATCTATCGGCGATTTCGCATCGAGCTTCGAAACTGTAATCACAGATTAATCGTCGCGCTAATTACATTTTTGTGTTATTGCTTTAACGCTGGAGATTTTCCGGCTACAGCACAGGGGCAACTCGGTCGCTTCACTTGCGAAAGGCTCCCTGTATTCTCCGGATTAATGAACCTGGGACGCGACAAATTCGCTTCACGAACGACATATCGTGTAGATTGCTTTTGAATAAAACACAAACTTGATATATTGTTTCATCCACACGCTTCCTCGGTCATATGCTTGCGTCGAGAGTGTATGGATGATCCCACAGATGACCAAGCAACTACGTATTAGAGATGAAGTTTTTTATTTTTCTGCGACTAAAATATTATACTTTAATTTTTAAAAAAAAACTATGTTTTGTGAGTTTCAATAAAATCACGGAAAATAGATTGAAAATTCGATATTTTTAGATATATTTTGGCCTTTAAGAGAGAGTAGGCTGTATCGTGTAAATACATTACTTTAATAGTTATTTAACCCAACCTGCTATAACCTAACCTAATATCATTTCCTAAAGAGTAGTACTACGGTTTACCTTGTAGTACGATATAGCCTTATACTTTCCGCCTTATGAATGAAGTGCAAAATAATAATTTTTGGAACATTTTTTTGTACGAAAAGTTGAACATTTTGATTGACTTCTTAAATTTACAGACTGGAATGATAAAGGAATCACGATCAAATGCATGAATTTAATATTCCATAGATCATGCAGATTTTCTGAATAACATCTATACTAGGATAGTCTTTAAGTACACTGTTGATGATTTTTTCATCTGGGTCCTCGAATCCATCCCAAATAATTCAAAAACCGTCCCAAATTTTTTCGGATTTTTACTTCAACTCCTTATGCTGTGTCACGACTCACGAGGCTTTTCTTTCGCCATAACAATAGCATGAGATTTTGTGTTTTCTACTTTACACTTTATTTATTTTCCACGGAATTTTTCATGGTGAAAATCTGTATCAAACCGAGATTTATCAAGTGTAATTAGCTCTTAGCGAAGATATTTTTTCGTTCTGGGATTCACGTGTTAGGTGTACCATATCGTTGACGCGATTTTCTGAATTTTCGAAATTAAATTATTGGAAATAGTTAAAAAATGAAGCTATTAGAAATTGAATACGAAATCGTTCCGATTTCTACAATCCATCGACGTGTGACATTACCGTAATTCCACCTGCATTGACAGGGGCTGCTATCTATGTCTTGGTTATCCTCTCCCATTTGCAATGCCCTGCCTTTTTGAATATATCCATGCAATTATTTTTATACTCGTTTACTCTGTTTAGTACGATTCACATTAAATCGACTGGTATCGGAATGTCTTCGGAAATCCAATATTCATCATATTCATAATTTTCACGATTTTCACGACTTCCACGAGTTGCACTACTCTGATAATATTTTTATAATATTTTTATTGATCTCATATTGTATCGTATGACGTATCAATTTGGATATAAGTGAGCGCCTCTCTCGTTACCCTGCATTATCTCCAATTCAAATCGTTTATTTAATTTATAATTTTATTACTATTTTATAATATTTTCATAAACGTTGTAATCGAAATCTTGTATCACTACTGCAGTATGACTAATATATTTCGTCGGCTCATATTATTTATAGTTTATTATCTATTATACAGCAGCAGTAAGATTGTATATTCTTTGATACTATGTTTTACAAAACTTGTCTATACACATTGCACACAAGGATTACGCGCTTGAGGGGACTTTGTCACAGGGCGTCGAATAAATCTGTTCCTCTCTCTCTCTCTCTCTCTCTCTGTCTCTCTCTCTCTCTCTCCCCCGCCCCCCTCTCTCACACACGCGCGCGCGCATATACACACAGAGGCACACTCGCTGCTGTTTTTCCCTTCTTCAGATTCACGCCGTGCTTTTTACCCTTCGCATGGACGGTCATCTTCTTTCCTGGTAGGTCTTTATGGTTCTGGCCCGAGTCTCATTTCCTGGCACCGATCACCGAAACTCAATCAAGTACGTATAATTTCACAAGAGGATAAGAAAGAAAAAGAAGTAAAGGCGACAGGAAGAAAGAAAGAAAGAGAGAGTTATACAAGAAGGGAGTGGAACGAAGAAAGGATTAGAGGGAGAAACCTCTGTCTGGTGATAACGTGAAAGCTAGTGTATCTCTGAAGAGGATGCTACAGTCAGTTTTTACTGAGAGTAAAATGTCACTGCTTTTGTCGTGGCATCATCGAGGCCTACGCACCAATAAAGTGAAAATGCCGATCAAGTATATCCAAAAACTCTGTAGTTTCCGTACTCCTATAATATACGGTACAGGAATACACTTCTTGGCAACATTTTTCGGGTATTCTCATTCGGCACTGCACATGAAATTGCGCTGACTATGGCAGTTTTACATTCGTGATACGTAGGCTTTGATGATCGTCAAAATAAGTGACCTGACTGCAGCATCCTCAACCCTTTGCGAAACAGCGTCTCATATATATATATATATATATGAGACAACTTTTTTCGATCGGTAATTCAAAACTTACATTTAATTTTTGAGATATTATCGCTGGCGTTTTTTTTTTTTTTTTTGCATATTTGAGCTTCTAGGATGTCAATGTTGAGGTTTTAAGAGATATTATGAAGATTCCGCGAATATAATAAGCGCTATAAATAAAAAAGTCTTGAAAGCTTGTTTTGACAGAATAAATGTAATTGTGGGAAGATTATGTGGACTAGAGAAGTGTAACTCGGTAATATTGGGTTTTCGGGGTTGCCAAAAACGAATCCAACGTCAGGAATTCAAAATTCAAGATGCTGGATCCAATATGTTGCACTGAAAGTACAAAACTTGATCCTATTCGATTGAAATTTGTTACTCGGGGGTTTCCGGGGTCATATTTGGTGGCTGAAAAGACTCCTCAGTGTGCATTTTCGAGCCATTCCGATCACTTTCACATTTTCAGTCCGCCATATTAGATCAACCAAAATGACTTATGACAAAATAATCTTCAACAAAAAGAACCTTAACCAACAATATTAATACGGAGGCCGAACTTGATCTAACCTTTGCATTGCGACAGTCACCTTCCGCGTCTTTCGCACGGGATGGTGCGTTGTGATTTCGGTTCTTTTTTATTCAATAATATTTTTGGTTAAGTTTGTTTTTATTACAGGTTATTTTTGTCACGAGTTATTCTTGCCACAAGTTATTTTTATCGTGAGTTATGTTTTACAAGTTATTTTTGCATGAGTTATTAAGGTCAGTTACCGTGAATTTTATATTATATTATCGACATTTCACGAGCCTGTTTGTACAAGATACTGTAAGATCTGTTAGCCTCGAACAAATTTCGTTTGGTTTTAGTTTTTTTGCGTGTGTTCCTTTCACTCCTGTCCCCAAGTACACATCTGCCAAATTATGGTCGCCGAGGCCTGAAATTGGTCGGCATCATTTTCGATATCTTTTATAGTTTCATTTAATTATTACCTACTCATTTGATTTTGCATCGTTGGCACTCTGTGCGTGTCACCCAACTAGGGATGGGCAACATCTGAGTACATTTGTACTTAAATTACCCTCAGTAATTACGAACGATACTTATGTACTAGAAATTGACTAAATATCGAGTCCTGATGTACTTCGCAGTTTATGAAATACAAATTATTAACTACAAATTTATATAGGACTTTTTGAAATAGAAAGTACTAAGTGCAACTATATTTTGTACTTTGTGAATTAGGAAATAGTAATTAAAGTTGTACAATTAGTGTAAAAACTTACATGCTAATTTAGCATTTTGTGACATTCTTAAATACCTGAAGATTATTTTATATGAGAAAATATTCAGCTGTAAATTCGAACTAGTTGCAACGTACATTTTTGGGGAAGAATTTGTTCATTTTCTGAAAAATATAACAGTAAAAACAAAAATGAGCAAGAAATTATAACAATAATAAAGAAGAAGTTTAAAGTTTCTCCGGCAAATATGGTAAATATCAGAACTAATTTGAAATTTTATGTATACATCAATAAAACAGCTGCTAGCATGAACGATACAACCGCGTAAATTTAAAATGATAAGATCACATGTAATCATGTTTGAAAGAAAAAAATGGATTTACCAAGTCAGCCTATTTTTCGATTTATGTACTTTGTAATTACAGCACTGACAAGTACCAAGTACATCAATACCGCAGTACTTTGAAATGACTAGAATTATAAATACAAAGTACATCATTACTTAGTACTCATTGCATTGCTGAATACAAAATCCATCTGTACTGGATAATTGATAATTTGATCAGTATTAAGTAATTTTATACTTTTATACACTGAACTTGAAAAGTACAAATCCTTGCACCTAACACTATTATTCCATTCAATTTTCTCCGCCTCTTTCTTTTCTCATCAGTTGACTGATTTTATATCATCTAGTTTAGGGTGTTTGCTAACGCGTCATGTCCGGGCCTTGATTCTCGCATGGCTCACACGGCCGTTAAGCCTGTGCTCAAGTGACTTCCGGAAGTCAGCCTGAAGTTGTTTAGAAACTCGGTAAAGTCTCGTCCCAGGTAAGACATTCTATTCGACATCGACTGTGATGAAGTTTCCCAAATGCGGTTTATACGATGTCATGCCGTATCTGCGTCGTTCTGTACAGATGTAAATAAATCAAGTATGTTGCACTTTCAGAAGTTTAGTTGTAAGATTCATTGTATCTCCGAATTTCAATCAGACGTACAAGTACTGATCTGATAGGGTTACTCTACGAGAATCAAATTGAATAACCTTACGAGAACCTGACGAGGTTTACCCTGCCATTTCCGCATTACGTTGTTACAAAGCAGGTTCCAATCGAGTTATCCTATCAAGACCCTATGACCAAATCGAATTCGCCCAACCGATCCTTATGTTGGTCTCGGATTACATTCCATTCAAAAAAGCACAATCAACGAGACGCCATTTAAAGAAAATCCTTTATAGATTTTTTTCTCTCCGATGCACTATTGATTCACAGAGGGAAAGGATTATTTGTGTAAAGTGATATTCGTTTGATTCAACTAAATGCTATAGTCAAAAGCGGCGAACACAATACTTAATTGATTCAATAAAATACTTTTTCTTCATACCTCGGTCGAAAGTACGTACTTTCGGCCCTGATTTCAAGGCAGAAAGTCTAACTTTTCCGCCTTGCTAACGCTATGGATGCGCCCTCTACAACAGCGGAAATAAACATGTCTCTCGTGCATGCCGGTACGCGAGACTGCCACAACTGCCGTCATTGCCGGCTACTACCACATAGTTAACCATAACTGTGTTATTGTTTTTCCGCAGGATCGAGAGATAACCTTAAAGTTCTTTAATTTATATTGATTAGATTTTAATTAGATACTCAAAAATAAAATACAACGAGTGAAATCACCTCGAGTGACTAATCTATGGACGAGGAAGAAGTGATCAGAGATTTTGATGCAGAGGCTGACTTAATAATACAAACCGGCACATTACCAAACAAGTCAGCAGACAGGTACAAATTAGTCTACGATGCGTACAAAAAATGGAAGATGGACCGTACAAGTTCTGTGTCAACTTCAGAAGAGATTAATTTGATTGTATGTTTTAAAAAATTGAGTAAGAGGTTAAGCCCTCCAACTCTATGGTCCTTTCGATCAAGGTTAAAAAAGACCTTAAGTGCAAACGAAAATATTGACATTAATAAATTTCAAAATTTGACAAGTTTTATTAAAAACAATTCTAAAGGACATAAATCTAAAAAGTCATTAATCTTTGAGTGGAATCAAATAATGGACTTTATAAATAATGCACCAGACCTCACACATTTAGTTACAAAGGTAGGTACTAAAATTAATTTTATCAAGCTCTTCACTAAATCAAAATCTCATTTTTATAATAATAATTATTATTATTATTTCAGGTTATTCTTATATTTGGCATTTGTGGGGCCATGCGATGTGATGAGCTTAGTAAAATTGAATTGGATAATATCAAAGATCTTGGTGATAAGTATCTTGTTTCTGTTAGCGAAACGAAAAATGATGTTCCTCGTAAATTTATAATTGGGGAACATTTTTATCCCAAGGTCAAGCAATACAGCTCTTTGAGACCTGAGGAACCTTTTACCAACAGATATTTTATCAAATATTATAATGGAAAATGCCTGAAGCAAGTAATCGGTAAAAATAAAATCGGTGAAACGCCTTACTTGATAGCATCTTATTTAAAATTGCCCAACTCTAAAAAGTATACTGGACATTGTTTTCGGAGAACTAGCGCGACATTATTATCTAACTCAGGTGCTAATATACCAATGATGAAACAGTCAGGAAGATGGAAATCTACAAATATTGCACAAGGTCATTTTTTTAATCAGATTGTTTATAATATGATCGTTGAAAATGAGTTTATTATATTCATATTTAGTTCTTGAATAGGTACTGAAATGATACTGATTTTGTTTCTGAAAATCTTATTCAACTTTTTACAGGATATGTGAAGAATTCGATGAAAAATCGAGAAAAAATTTATGAAAGCATAAACTATATAGCCGCATCCACTGTAACTGATCCAGAACCATAAACAAGTTCAGCGAAAAACGACTGTTCAGTTAAAATAACAAATCCAAAAAATTCTGATGAACTTTCACATGCTAAAGTAGACTTTCACACCTTTTCTGACGATTTTGAAATTGATGATGAGGATCTTGCTAGGATTGATGAACTTGATGAACCTGAAATACCGAAGTCACCACAGGTGTTTTTCAGAACCGCGAGTAACAAAAAAATTCTCGAACCTAGGAATAAACAAATGATAAAACCTAGTCATTTAAAAAAAAAACCAATTTTGGTTTTTTCAAAAAACAAAAACAATAAACTACCGCAAAATCCGATCAAAATGATCGGAACCGATCATTGTACAAGCGAACAAACGTCACAATCAATCTCTTTTAATCCAACTACTGATCTAAATCCGGGTAATATTTATCAAAACTGTACATTTCACGGAAATATCATCAACAACTTTTATTTCGATTGCGATAAATAGAAAGATGACAAAAATAATAATTTATAATAGTACTATCATATAAATTTAATAATTTCGTTCTTTTTTATGCTAATACAATAAATAATATATTTGTTATTTATTTATAATTATAATTTTAATTCATTACTAAAGATATTTGTTCAAATTTATATTTTTCTTCCAGTATAATTGTATTTGATGCCTGCCTCCGACCAGCAGCACTCGCTTTGCTCGTGCACAAATGTCGGGCAGGCATTAAAAAAGGATATGCATATTTATCTATCGTACTTTCGACCGGGTATGAAGAAAAATAGTATACACCACACGGGCCGATAGTATGAAAGTCCGGAACTGTGCGCCGTGGAGCCCTCGGCTTCGCCTCGGGCCCTACTCCGCGCAGTGCAGAAAATTCATACTTTCGGCCCTAGTAGTGTAATATACTATAAGTTTTTTTTATGATTTAAAAACTAGTATATGAAATGTTCGCTCGGCAGACCTGAATTGTTCGATTAAAAACAATGTGAAGGGCCACAGAAAAATGTTCTGCCACCATGGTAGCGCTGAGTTGTCAATTGACAGCGCTTCAAAAATGTAAAAAAAAAGGTGTGCTAAATCATTTGTTCGTGTCTGCCTCTTGGACTGATGGTCAGAATCGTCCTCAAAACGTTGAAAATCCAGAGGCAGACATCCAGACTCCTGATTTTCCAAAGGCAGACCATTTGAATATAAATTTTTTTTTCAACTCTACGCTCGCGCCAAGCCACAAGTAAAAAATTCTGCGCCTACAAAATGTTAATAAAAATAATTAATGTTACATACAAGCAACCGACAGGAACAATTTTAAAAACATATTTCAAAAATTCGGGTTCTAAATCTGTTACCTGCCGTCCCGCAGGTATAAAATGAACTGTATAGTTTGTCTTTCTTTCTTAGAGAGAAGAAAGTGAGAACGTTATAACTCCGTAGAGAGTTGGGGCATACCTATACATAGATATATGTGCAGGTATATACCTATACATATATAATAAATTGTTAAATAATTATTTGTTTAAACAATTTGGTTAATAACTTTTGGGCAATATTATTATTGATGATTGTTGTTCATAGCATGCCGAATGTTGTTGATTTTTGTCAGATTTTTATTAAGTAACAAAGTACGAAAAGTCTGATCGTATGTATACAATTTTTGGCTGGGACGATCCACGACATACATCCTTAAATTTATTTGCGTCTTCTGATGTTGTAATAAACTGGTTTTTTTTCTTTTTTTTTTATTGGATCCAATAAAAAAGGCTGAACAATATAATAATACTAAAACTATTAATACCAACAATAAATAGCCGTAATACCCACTTTCCCTTGATTCTGCGTGAACTTCAAAAAATGGTACACCTCAAAATCAGTGACCAAAATGTCTGCCAACTTTTTTTTGTATTCGGGTAGCCCTATTGAATCGAATGGACGGAACTAGAACGACGAACAAATGATTTAGTAGAGTTTTTTTACATTTTTACAACTACGTTCCATGATAATGCAGGGCCCTGCATGTCTGCCTCTGGATTTTCAACGTTTTGAGGACGATTCTGACCATCAGTCCAAGAGGCAGACACGGACACATGATTTATTACCCCCTTTTTTTTAAATTTTTGAAGCGCTGTAACTCAAAAACGCAGGGATGTAGGACCTTAATTAACTGGCCCAAACCGATTTGTATTAATCTTAACTTTCATCCCTATCGATATGAAAGACGAACAAATCATTTACCAAAATGGCAGCCAGCTTCCTAACTATAGATTGAAGTGAATGGACTTCAACAAAATCTATTTTGTTGGTTCAAGAATTCCTTTACTTCCGTACAGTATGAATGAACGTAGTCAACAGGAGAGATTTTATACATGGTAAATCAAACCGCATTGAGCGTAAATCTAACCGTGAATTGAACGATATCTATGCATATCAATGTTAATTTGATCGCTATAGCACAATGAAGACCATGCTGTTTGTAGACAGATGGGCAACAACTAATTACTAGAGATGATGTATATCTATATGGGACAGTCTATACCATTCGGATTTGGCCCGCGGTTTTCTTTATAATTGTTCTCACTTTGAAAGGTACTCGTTGTTTTTTTAAAGATTTTTTCGACAGGGTTTTAATTTTCTACTATTTTTCAAAACCATGTTATTGATCGACGCAAATTAAAAATCTGGAATGATTTTCAAAAATCTTGTGTGACATCAAATTGTTTCAGCAGCCATCTATAGTAGAATGACTTCCGCTTCTAATTTACTATGTTTTTTTTTCGGAAAAAGTTTGAAAACAGTAAGAAGGAAAAATCTCTATACTCCGGCTCTAAGCTTAAGAAAGTTGATACCTGACACATGATTTTTCAGATTTTTAAATTGTATCGATCAATAGAATGGTTTTAAAAAATTGTTCAGAATTGAAGTCGTGTTAAAAAAGCCTAAAAAAAAATCGAGTGCCTTTCAAAGAGAGAACAATTTTATAACAAATCGCGGGGCAAATCCAAGAGGTTAAGGGTCAGACACAGGTCGAAATGCTATGGACTGCCCCATATACAGTATAATATTGTACATACTATGTTTTGAAATTTTAGTTAATGTTACTGCTGTTTAAAAAGAGGTTTCGTGCAAAAAATAACTTGTGCAGTCTGCCAGTTTTACTAAAAACATAATCAGTTGTAAATTAAACAAAGTCGAAGCCATTAATGAAATTTCATTAAAATTGATCTGACCATTTTCCATTTATTGTTGACCGATTCTAATCGCAATCTATTCAGTTCCAAATCGGAATGAAACACATCGATTTAGATCAAGATCATCTAAACCCATTTGTTAGTTTTCGAAATATCGTCGGGTAAAGAATTCAAGTGAAAAACGAACTTTTTATTTTCGGGGTAGATTACAATAACTTCCCCTGTTGAAAGATCGGCGAGTTGATAATCTCTGCAATGACATATATCTTTATAACAGCTTCCTGTACGAAGCTTGCAGCTCGTATCTGAGCAGATTGTATATTTCAATGTTTCCTGGCCAAGTTCATATCAGCCGCATTGAGCAAAGAAACGCTGAGCGCTCCGGCGTTTTTTTCACGCATTTACACAATCACGCAAACGTATTTAAACTTCAGCCATTATTCTGTGTCAACTTATCAACCTTAAGGGTAGAAATTTTTTATTTGTATTTATTGCAGTTTAAATTTAGTTGATTTGCACTACATATAAAACTTTGGTTTACCTAATATTTCGAATAATTGTTACTTCTAATTTTCTTATAACCTGAACGCATTGTTATTGTTGCTACTCTCATTTAAGTAAGATCTGTTGTCAACACAGCATGACTTAGGTATTGTGTGAATTAACAGATTTTCGACCAGCAATAAAAGGTGAACAATGTTCGTTTTTTCATTGATATATCCTAAAAGAATTCAATTTCATTTTCATTCATTTGAAGACTATTTGATTTCCTCCAACGTGGCAAGTCGTCCAATTTTCATAGAAATTATTTACGCGTAACGTAAAATAACCTCAATTTTTGACATCGAAATCAAACACCTTTTCACATCATTCGGTATCCTTATGGATTTAAACTCAGAATCCTTACGTAAGCTTTGTTCTTCAAAGATACCCACTTTTCAGAAATATCTCCATTATTTAACATAACGGGTTGACTAAATCTATGTGAATTATGAAAATCGATTTTTCAAATATGTTGTTCTCCGAAAGTATAATCCTTTTTGTATATGCCTTTAATCCTTTAATGCACCCTGAGATACTCAGCGTCCCACCTTTTTCTTTGCAAATTTTTTTATTTAATAAAATACTTTTTTGGTAACAACTGCCGAGTTTTTTTGGTTCCAGATTATTTGTAGATATATTATGGAATGTTTAAAGTATATCCCTGAATTTAAAATTCTTTAAAAATTACTGAGCCAGAAGCGGCCTTATATTACTACTCTTCTCTGTTGTTGACGTTCGCCACAACTGATAATTGAAACATAATGAAGAATTTTATAACCCCAAACTGAAAGATTTGAAGTGAGCACATGAGGTAAGTATCACTATATCAGTATCTTTCATAGATAAGAGAAACACGCTATTTTACGTTTTTACGTGTTCTTACTGCAATGAAAGTTGCGATACTAATTCGTAGTATTTCAAATTGTAAATACACTGTAAACGAAAATGAATAAAAACATTCAAAGACCACGATGATTTTTATGTTATCTATCCATTATTTTTCGTTTATATCCGATGTTCACAAAGTATTTCTTTTCTTCGAATATTGACGTAACTGTTCAGACTTAGTCTATAAGAGATGAAAATTGACAGTAATCTTGTTTGAGATGGCATACTATCCAATCCTACGATTTTCAGGGTCGTGGATTTTAGAAATTGTACACCGAAAATTTTCCAAAATTTGAAACACGCGATATCACTTTTTAGCCGATTCGTTACTCACGAACACCATGGTTTCTCATGCGTAAAATACGCCGTGAGCGTAATGGATATTACTGCATTCACTGCTATATCTCGATCTGCCGGAAAATTCAGCGCTTCAGAGAAATTATCCCGCAAATATCTCGCATTCTTTATTTCGAATGAATTAAAAATAGAAATGAAAACATGACTACCATGGATATGAATTTTTGCGAGCGTTATGGAATACGTAATTAATGTCGGACGGAAAATCAGCAGTTTTTCGAGCAATAAATCTTTTATTCCAAACATTCATTGCGTGTTTCTCACACTTTCCTTCTCTTTTGAATGACGAAATTGTTTCAAATTTTGGAAACAAAAGTGAGTACGAGGTAGCTGCATTAAGTATATATTCGTACATAGAAAGAAATCTTGAATGAACAAAATAGATTTTGTTGGAGTCCGTTCCCTTCAATTTAGTATCTCTTATTTGTTCCAAATACGATGACTGCAATTCAATAATTTCGATTTGGTCAGTTTGTAAAAATAATTTAGTCAAGCGAAACCCTTGATTCAACAATAGTTGAATAATTATAATGTTTAGTCAGTGCGAAAGATTTTTGTAAGAATAAATTTCACAACCTGTTTCAACGATTGTAGCATTGAATTCTTGACTCAACAAAGCATGAATCAAAACAAGCTTAATTTGTTCTGACACGACAATTTCATACTATTAAAACGAAAAGATTGAGGTGCGTTAAATCAAATTTATAGTCATTTGAACCACACATTTTCTTGATACAATATTCTACATTATCGCAAGAAACTGACGCCGTGTTGTGTCGTGAATAAATTGATAGTCTGCATGATCATTCAAAGACTCGATTCAATTCTATATTAAATCACAAGTATTTCGTCCGACAAAAGTGTTTTGGTGAAATAAGTAAGTATCGTGTTCGCCACGTTTGACTATAGTATTTATTTGAATCAAACGATATCACTTGACTGAAATAATTCTTTCCCTCCGTGTGGTTACACCCGCCTAATGTGATTTCATAGATATTACGGTTCAGACAACTGTTCCAGAATAATATACGTTCTCCTCGTCGCGCCTTACATATTGAACAGAACATGATGTACCTAATTCGTAACTTTTAATCCTATACATAGACACATGTGCTCACAGTGGCATTCAATCACAGACATGACATTACCTCTAGTCTGGTTGGTCGTTTTGTGAATTCTAAATTATGTCAGGTCTTCCGATACAGCTTACTCCAAATAATACCTTAACAATTTATTCCTCACAAAATAAAACAGATTTTCACTACGAAGAACGATTCATCTCTTAATATTTTGATCATAGTCTAAAAATTAACACGCTGCTGACTCTAAGACGTTCAATTGAACCAATGCAAATTATACGAGTGAGGACTTTTTCTCATACGTTACAGAATTTAATTTGATTTTCAATATTCGTTCTTTGTGAGTGAATTGTATGAGATTATGTTGGATTGTAACGACGTCTTCCACAAACATTTTCTCGCTTACGATGAATATCGAAAAAATAATGTAAAATGTAGATTTTGTTAGATTACAAACATTTGTCTGTCATGTGATGAAGGACTGTGTCAATATTAATTATAAATCCGGTGTAAATTCAAGCAATAACAATAAACTATGGAAACTATGCAAAATTTTGGAAACTTGTTCAGAATGAGTGAACGCAGTTTTGATGAATTCGATGCGTTATCGATACTTCTGTCAATTTTGCAATTACATCCGTAATGCAAACTTGCTGAAGCCTACTTTTCGGTAAGGAGTGAGAGATTAGAATTGTCAATCGACAAAAGGACCAGAATATTAAATTTTCATACACGCAAGAATCTTATTTATAAAATTTAAAAATGTGGATAGTCCTAGCATAGAAAATTGTAAGTACAGAAAGTCGAAATACAGTACGACAAAACATAGAACGACAAAATCGAGATTCTATACACGATTCTTTAGTATCGATAGAGATTCTGATGATTCTACAGTTCGGCGTTCTACGTTCTGACCTTCCTATTATTTTACTTCTCCATACCTTAAACATTTTTAAATTCTATGAATTAAGATTTAGCTTCTTTAAAAATTCGATATTGTGGTCCGTCAATTTTTCGATCTTTCTATATTTTTACCCCTACCCTCTTTCAACGTATTGACTCGAATTTAAGTAGAACTTAATTTAAATTTTAACTGATGGCAGAGCATAATACGCGCTTGAGGCGTGCTTACACTTCAGCTTAATTTTATTGTCCCTATGTAATTAGGCCTGAGCCGCTCAGTTAACTGCGTGCTAACTGCATCGAAATTCCCTTGTTATCATGAACATAAGACTTAAGAAGTGGATAATAATGAGATTCTATCACAATACAAAATCTTAATTATGAGAATTAAAGCTTGAATAAGCTTTTGATGATGATACGCAAACTCGTCAACGTCTTTCACGAATCATTAATATTTTCGCCCAAAACGCGAAATCATTAATTAATAAAGTACACCTTGACTGAATTGTAACGAAAACGTCACTGTGTCCTTAACCTTCCAATTCATTTCAATCAATTTTTATTTCTCAAACTACTTTTTTGGTAACAACAGTTTTTTGGTACCACGTGGTCCCCGAAATATTTCTGATTGTGAGTCTAAAAAAATTCAAATTTTGTTTATTTACTTATTGCAATTACAGCACATGTAAACAAATGCTCGAAATTCGTACTTTTCCATGAAAACAAGAATTTTCTGCTAATCTACCATCAAAATCCGAATGCCAATTTTTACACAAACTTAATACACACCAGAGAAAAATTTTATCTTGAAAAAGTAGACCTCTCATTTATGTTGAGTATACGTGGAGAATACATGAAACATAACATGAGTTACATCGTTGAAATCGAAAATCGCATTGTCAGATCGCTACTTTTCGTTTCATTCTTGTCACTCCCGACGTACCATTTGACCGAATTTGGCATATAACTCAAATCAATTAGCTTGGTATTTTCGCCGAAATGGAGTTCAATGATTTTATCCAACGAACGTAAATATATAGAAGAGCCGGCAGAAGAATAATAATAAGTAAAAAACCTCATTCTATTCGATAACCTGGAATGTATATTCTGATAATATTAGGGAAAATAATAGTGATCGATTGATAATTTACCTTGTGATTGAAACGGAGAACGTCCCGAGGGGGTAGCTCGTCGATCAAACTTCCATTCCGTGCGTCGTGTAAACCAGTTTGATTCCTATTTCACTTTTCGACAGTTAAACTTTCGATCATTTGTAACTTATCACTCCAATGTAAAGTAATCGGACAGAGGCATTTCAGACAATAATAACGAAAAGAAAAGCGTTTGCGTGATATGGTAGAACAAGGGCATATAGGGTCTTATTGCGTGTCGCGATATTCATTCACTTATTCATACATTAAACGCGTTTCCTTTCTTCCGGGTTTTCCGTCATCAGGGAAACGGCAACTTCAAAATACTTCATCACCAGAATACTCAACGATTCTCCCTTCTTTTTTTTTTCTTTTCTCGCCAATTCTTATCAAGACAACGTTACACAGTTTTCAAAATTAACTTGATTTCAATTCCACAGCATTTATGAAATAAGTTATGTACCAATACTGCTCCACAGCTAACGAATTTCAAATATTTTACCGCAAGAAGCCCGCATACTTATAATGATATGGATTGGTTAATTTTGTTTTTTTAGTTTCCGTACAATTACAAAGTTAGTAGCGATGAGCAATTTCAAGGTTTATTATACTGGTAACAATATACATTTATTACGATCAGTGATATAAGGACGCGTGACTTGATTCAAATGCAAAACAAACAAGTGAAGATTTGAACGCGAAACACACCGCGAGTCATGAACTCCCATATTCGATTTTGATATGCAGGTGCGAAGAATGCAAAGAAAAGTTTTAAACAAACGCGAATAAATTATCAGGAAGACTGAGTTTGTGCAACGGACGAACGGTTGAATCGGGGAGAAAAGTTTGGGTGGGAAAATATTCTTCAAGTTATTATGAAATTCGCAAAAAGACGCGCCAAAAATAATCCCGACATGCTCGTCCTTAGCTGGCTAGGCTCACCGAGTGGTTTGGCTGACGGACGCGCGACGGGAATTCAAGTGAGCGTCAACGGCGTTCCGACGTCGCCGACGACGCGCGTCAGTTCCGCGACGACGTCGCGCAAGCGCTTCCTGATAGATGCGCGATGCCTCTTACGAAGCGGGGGGCGAAACGTGCGTTCGACCACAGATTAATAAAATCATCACCGTGTTACAGATTCAATACACATTTGATGTGGGTGAATATCAATCTCGATTCTCTCATCATAGACAAATTTGAGGGACCATGTTAGTGTAACGGATCGAAAAGTAGCTGATTTTCGCGATTTTTTTTTTTGAAGGATAAAATACGATGATCAGTCTGATTTTTTGTATGCCCAATCGAAGCTCTCGTGAAGAGTAGAAAATAAACTTTTATACGTTTATTTTCATTTTATTTATGTTTATTTTATAAGATTGAGAATGACTTAGAAAAAAAGGAGTCCTCACGGTGTACACGATTATGGCCGTAAATATTGTCTGAAATAAAATTTCTAAAAAGATTATTAATCAGTACGAAAGCCGCTATCTTGCTATGAAGATTCTTTTTTTTTTTTTTTTATCAAAAGTGAAACAATGGCGGCGCGCGGCGGTTTCAACAAAAAGTATAGAAGTTAGCCTAAGGTTCTTTCAGGCAATAGAATTCTGTGAATACAGGTTCGATCCGGATGCCCTTTTTCACAAAATAACAAATGCCACCTTTACAGAGATCTATGATTACGATATTTTCCAGGTCTGGTTTATGGCAATCAAGACTTTCTTTCATTTATTATTTACATTAATGTAATTGAGATAAATAGTCTGACTCAATATGTGAACAATATCGTCTGAAGAAGGATCACTAACTCAAAAAAACAATTTAGTGTACCGTAGAAATTAATCTGTCCGTCTCACTCATAGAATACCATTCTCCGGAAAATTTTGTGACCATCTACTATTGTATTTATTTAATAGGACTAGTGAAGAACATTCTCTAGTCTAGCCTTTTAACTGGCTTAGGAAGTTTTTGCGTAACGTGGAGATTAGGGTGTCCCGTATTTAGGGTGTAGACAAATTTTTTCAAGCATACCCCCTAAATTAATTTCAAATAATTCAAAAACCTTGGCCTAATTTTTTCAGATTTTTATCTCAACTCAAACCCGTGCCGACAACAGGGTGGATTTTCTCTTTTAAAATACACGTGTTTTGGACACGTTCTCAGTATATTTTATTATAAAAGTAATAATGTTCAAAAAGAAATGGGTAACCGCGAGACTTTAGTGGGCATTAGTGCTGATGTATGAGAAAAAAGTCACATCATACCATACAATCTCGACGAATTTGCACTTCCTGTAAGTGCAAAAAAAGTCAGATTTCGACTGTTTTCGACGTCGCTTTCCCGTTCTGGCCTTAAAACGGCGAACTTGCAGCAGAAAAAATATTCGTCGGTAAGACTTCAATTAACGTTTTTCAGAAGAACTATTTTCCAAAATAACAATTTCCCGGTTCTCTCACTTACCCTCGCTGATGGTGCTGACGGTCCTCATTGGCAACCCGAGGTTTGTGTATCGCAAATTCACGGGAAGTAACATATTGCAGACACGCGGGAAGAGGTTTTCGCAATTGAGAAAAAACTTATCCTGATTGTTGCGTAGCCGCGTAGTAAGCTAGAATAATAATTCTCATGTGCTTCGGAAGTATCTTCAGACAGGCAACACTCACAGACACTTGAGTACACTTGAACTGGAACTTCCTGAATTAGGTATGATTTCACAAGTGCCTCCGCCGCGCGTCGTAAGCTCTTTGATAATTTCGCGATTATTGATTGTACATTACACTTCGCACGCTTGACGCCACTGTTGGTACAAATAGTAAAAAGAAAATAATAATTATGCGTTGCATTAGTTAAATTTTTAGATTTCAAATGAAAGACGACTCCGCAAGTCGATTATTTACCAAGATTCAAGTCGAATAAGAGATGACTTAAAAACGTCGACTGCACGTACAGGCATCTTGCCTTTTGTGTAATCTGGGAAGCGATTACAAGAATTGCCAGAAAATTAAGGTTTACAAGGATAACGTGCGAAATACAAAAGAATTTAAAAAAGATTATAATTGTGATTGAAAACATTGCAATCCATCCGGCAAATTTCAACGACTTCAAGGTTTACAGAGAAAACTTGTGAAAAATACAAAACAATGACAAAATTTTACAAAAGATTACAAAGATTGGGACGAGATAATTGTCAGCCGAGCCGGCAGCCAGCTTACCGATTCTCGAAACGGACCAGCTGCCGCCACCTCGCAGTGTCGATCGTTTTATGCCATGGCTTCGAGGTGTACGACAGCGGTTAACAACCCTGAAGTTTCTTTAGATCTATAGAAATTAGCGTCCGTTCGAAAAAGAAAAGTCGTTTTCTTTATAAGAAATACTGTTGTTCGGGCCAGAATCAGAAGATCCTTGACGAAATCTCTTGCCTAAAAGCGAATTCTCTAAATATGGTCTGTGATCGAGATCAACGAATTGTGAGGTTACTGTGAACATATTCACCGATTAGATAGCGTCTGCAATTTTCAAACGCACTTTATTAAACAAATTGGTGGTCCTAGATATTAAAAATAAAAACACATCACATAAGTAAAAGTTTCTAACATATTCATACTTACATTTCAGATTGTATGATATAAATCTCTCTGTGTTACCTCGTTGGCTATTTATCATTATATATTGTGAGGAAAATTGTTCATATTATAAAGCGAAGAATGAAATATATCATGTATTCCTGTATGAATCGAGTTCCAATACCGTCAAATAACACTCTTGTGAATGAAAAATATAAAGAATTATTGTGGCACCATTAGAACATCTAAAGAATTATTGTGGTGCCGCGTAAATATGAAATCTAAGGAATTGTTTTGCCGCCATTCAAAGAAATATGCTTCGGATAAGTTGACAACGCTGGTGTACGCAATCATATGTTAGCAATTATGGCTGCGTAAACCGTAAACTCATGGGAGCTTCCGGACCGGCCTTCCGCCGATGTAAGGCCTCACCAACATACTAGACTATAGTAGGTATGTCCAGTTAGAATCGTTTAATCCGTATGCTTTTCAGACTGTTCCTTTATATATTAATACCGGCACCACCGTCTACTAGCGATTTATAATCGTATCAAAATATTTTAGCACCGTTTTATGCGTACGTATATTAATATATTAAGGACGTTGCCTACTCCCGGCGGAACTGCTGCTTGCAGACGTTCACGCGATGCAAGTTTTCTCCGTCATTTATAAAGATATCGAACTTCTATTACAAGCATTTTGAAGGCAAAGGAGCAATCTGTGTCGCGTATTTTTCCGAATTTCAATTTTTTTTTCAGAGTCGTAAAAAACAGCACTGCAAGTGAGCAAAGTTCCCATTGTACTGAAACAAGAACAAATTTTTTTTTTTCACAATTCTACGAAATACACGACACAGATAGATCCTTGACCTTTGATTTAGGACTAAGAGCAATAAAGTCGAAGTCAAGAGTTGCGAGAAAACTTGCACGAGCTGAAGCATGAAACATCGGATTTTCGCCGCGAAAAGCGATTGCTTGCTAGCGCCATCTCTGGCTTAAGTCGCCCGTCGTACGAACTAGCGGCCGTAGCAGCAGTCTGCATTCAACACGTGCAAACCCGTAATTCAAACCGCGAGCCGTGAGCGTTATTCGGTGTGTTCTTCGTGAATAAATATTAGTAAAGTATTTAAAACTCCTTGATAAGTATTCATCAGTCATTTGCTATGACTAAGATAAGGAATGTGTTACGGAAAAGTAAGAAAAAGGGCCAGGGTTGGAAAAATTTGGCGGCTTATCAGCGGGAGAGGTTGAGGTAAATAGAATGGCATCAAGTTTGCTTACACAGACTTGATTGTTTTCATTTTCAGACCGACTAACTACCATGCACGTCTTATTAATTCAGAACACCGTATTTTCTTAACAACCTCTTCGAATTATTATTTACCGTCCCTTTCTCAATGTGTGTTTTGTCAACCTATTCTTCGGAAAATCATTTTCCATCTTTCGTCCGCTCACGATTACAAACTTACCGATGACTTTTACCGCACACTGATCTACCTAACTGACTATTTGATTGTGATATTTGACATCTACTTGCCAAGGTCAATGCAGAATACACTAATGAATTGAAAACCTGACGTGCTATCGAAGACATTGTTGCAGCGTAAAGTTCTGCCTTTTGCCAGCAATAGTATACTCCAGACGTGCTCGACAACTTCCGATTCGTGACCCTCGATAAAATAATTGAAGCTAGAAATTCTGCGGTCAAATCCAAACACTCAACGACTGATTTTTCCACCCGTAAGAAAAAGAAAACGACAACCGACAGTAATAACGAATAACTATACAGACGTTTTTACATATTTCTATATTTTTCCTTTCCTTTATAACTATTTCACAATAATGTCACACACAGAAAACTATTCTTTATTCAAGAATATTTTATTTTACCTTTCTGTCTCTACTTCAAATCTGTATCCATGTCCTATTCTCTACTATTGCGAAATCTGTGTATAATGTATGTGTATTCTCGGCTGTAAATCGTCAGTTATCGTTCTCTTCTCTCGCTATACATATCGCATCACCTGTGTATCTCTCTCAAATAAAGAATTTTTACTGAGCAATCGATTATTATAAGCATTCCGCTTCCTCGCTATAGCCATCTATCAATAATTCGCGGATCCCATGTCAACGATCCAAATACTAATCAAGTGTCCGATTATTACAAATACTCTACTCCTTCCTAAAATTAACCCTGGTTGACTCTGAGCATCGAGCTGGAGGGGGTTGCAACCACTACCGAAGGCGGTAATTCCAATCGAACAGGACGGTACACCGTTACAAGATATTAAAAAAATTATGAACGAAATCCAGAAGATCACAAGGGATTACAAAAATAGTAAGTGATACCAAATATTACAAGTGATAACAAAGATTTTAAGGATTTTAAATATTAGAAATATTACATGATCATAATGAATTTCAAATACGGTAGGTGATTATGAGGATCACAAAAGATATCAAGGATTGTATAATATTAGGACTAGGGGAGAGATGGGTAACATGGTACCTTGAGGGAGGCATAACATTAGACCAATGTCGGCAAGGCAATTTTTTTATCTTAGGCCTAAAAATACATTTTAATCGTTATCGACGTTTTTTGAAATCCCATCTGATTATACAGCGGCCCCATTTTGTCTACTAAGGCCCATTTTGACTGCCTACCCTCTAGGTAAGTGTAATGTTTCAGTACTCGCTAGCGATGTGTTCATCGGAGTTCAGTAATGCAGCATTCCCGAACTTACTAGTGGTCAACAAACAAATTGACAGTCCTCAACAAACACAGACTCGCATGGGCTGGTAATGTGAAGGCATAGGCAAGCATTTGCTTCGCCAGTACATCTGAGGATGTGACAATACGGTACATTTCTACCAGCATCCAACAATTAATTCCCAGGTCTCCGCAATATATTACGGATTTACTGCTGGGCATTCTGTACCTCACCACAACCGAGGGGCCATCATCCTGCCACTGCCGGACGTAGCGTCGCCAGCATGTTGATGGCTCGCTATTGGCAAGTTCAGCAACTTTTTACCGGCATGCGTGAAAAAATTACTGATACACTGTTCGATAGTACGTATCTTATGAAAACCGAGAGATTCACCTTGCCACTGACGAACACAGTTTTTTCTAGAATTTGATCGTTTGATATCGGCCCCTGAAGCAGTCTGATAACGTTATACCAAATTTTACATACAATGTCCTCAGTTTTAACCAGATTACCATCACTTTGGCTTTATGGTACATGGTATTGCCAGCATTTTGATGGCTCAAATACTTTATTTTTACGAACGACTCAGAAACTCTGCTCAAAATTTGATTAGCTTGAAGTCAAGTGGAGTCAAATTAGCGGACGAAATAATATTTAAATTAGTCCAATCCTTGTCACGTTATCGGTGGGCAAAATATTTGTCCTCTTGTATACATGCACGTACAAATTCATCTAATATTGATTTGAAATTCTTTGCATATAGTCTCGAATTGTGAAGGTCCCTATCTCTCTGAGTAGAGAGTTAAAATCAAAAAATCATGTACTGGTCTGCATTTTTCTTCTTGTCCGAGTGTGTGGTAGCGTGTTTGCCCGGTAAACCGCGGGAGAGTTGTGAGCGATTTCGCGAAAAGCGTCGCGTCGCGACGGTTTTGTGTCGTCAGGCCTTTGTGTCTACGTGGGTAAATATTAGTGGAGGATGATGAGGCTTAGCCCTTCCTTTCACCGCTCTCTTGATATCCTACCGGCGTCCTTTCACCATTCTCCCACAGCAGAATATCCGTTGAGACGCGAATGTTTCTGTATACCCTTACCATCGCGTCTGCCGCGGTCAACGCACGTATGAGACGCATCATAGACAAAGTTTAATGTAGGAACTTCTACGCGATCCGACGCGACGGGAAGCTTGCACGCGCTCCACCAACAGCAGGAAGATACGTCTCATCTCACAGCACAGCGGTACGATGCACGTCAGATCATTACAACATCTTTCGATTTTCACCTGCATTTTTCCAAATTGTAATTATATCCGCCAAGGATCCCTCAGAATCCTGATGGAAATTGGCTCTCGGTCGAATTGGCTGGATTTTTAGTATGTTATAGTACATATCCTTCAGATCCGAAGAGTTCTCATGGACACGTGTCCCAAAAATTAGTGGTTCTTGAGATATAGGCTTCGGAAGGGGGGTGTACTTATTTTTTGATATCTATGGATTACGTGATTTTTATCAATTGCAAAGCTTCAAAAGGGACTTGAAATCGAATATATCACTCAAAAACTGCACAGCCGAATCGCAGAGACTCTGTAGATGCGTGAAAAACAAGACAAGTGGATTTTTGCAAAAGTCGGAGGGTCTCGTTTTTTCGGCGAAATCTGACGTTGCATCTCCTTCCGGTAAACAAGCGAGTTCACAGATGAAATCAATCACAGCTTTCTGACCATCTTTGAGAATCAACCATGCAGCTTTTTGAGTGATTTGTTTGATTTCAAGTCCCCTTGAAGCTATATAATTCGTGAAATTCGCGTGATTCATACATATAAAAAATCTCGACACCTTTCTGCCAGATCCTGTATTTCGGAAACCACTGATTTTTGGAACTTGTGTCCATGAGAACTTTTCTTCGGGAAGATATGTACTATAACATACTACAAATCCAGTCAATTTCAGTGGGAGCCAATTGCCATAAGGATTTTGCGCGGTCCCTTGTTGTAGATTCTTAGTGTGCGGCTTGATGTAATCGAATTTATAAAACTGCACAGCAACGATAAGTAGGATTTTGTCGTCGCGTATAGAAATATGGATAAATTGTTACGAGTGTGAAGTTAAAAATTGAAATGTTCCAGAATATAGTTACGTTTAAAAGAAATAACGCATACGTATTTAAACGGAAAATACACCAAATACACGTTTTGTGATAAGTAAAGCACGTTCGACTGTTTTCTCGATTAGTTGTCTAATAATCTTCTACTGATTTCAAGGAATATTCTGTAAGTTTCAGTTGAAATAAATAATTCCAAGAACTCACAGTTCCAGAACAAAGTATGCAACAAGTGCGGCAAAACTCGCAAGAAAGGACAGTATCCTGCATTTGGTAAAACATGTCACTGATGTAATAAAGTAAATCATTTTTTTAAACGTGTAAAAATAAAAATTATGTTAATAATGTTGAACGTGAGTCAGAAAAATGCCAGGATATATTATGTGTAGATGCAGTAAGTAACCAGAATAATGATTCAGACCAAGTATGTGTCTGGTATGAAATCATACCTATAGATGGATATAAACTAAATATTAAGCTTGATTTAGGTGCTCATTGTAACCTCATTACATTGAAAGAATTACAGAATAAAATTCGTCCAGCACGAGATGAAATCAAAATGGAACCAGTTAGGTTAGGCCTCTATGGTGGGTTCTCATATTAGAGGAGTAAGAGTTTGTAAACCAAAGTGTAAATTTCCAAGTAGAGAACTTACGTAAAATATGTCATAACAGCAGAAGGTAAAGATTAATTCCGCACCATCATATGTCTACCTATACTAGTAAGACTTGATCTTATCAGAATAGTATATTTCATAGATAAACCAAAATATAGTGATATAACTGAAAGTACAACGATGTTTTTTTTAACAGAGCGATTGTTAAAAATGTTGAGTATAATGTAAAAATCAAAGAAGGCTCCAAAGGCACTATATGTATATGTATATGGCAGAATTCAGACGCGTCTCTGAATTGAAACGTATGTATGAAAAAGGCGTTATTGAAAAAATTTGTGAACCTACACAGTGGGTAAATCTCCTTTTCATTACTAAACAAAAAATTGGAAAATTATAATATGGATAGACCCCATTGACCTAAACAAGTGTATTCTGCGTCAACATTATGTAATCCGTAGTTTTGAGGAAACACATCACAAATGGATGGTGCAAAAGTGTTTAGCACCTTAGATACTGACACTGGCAGATAAAATTGTCAGAAAGTAGTTCAAAATGTACAACAATTATAACTCCATTTAGTAGATTTAAATTTCAAAATAATAACATTTGGGGTTTCGTTAAGTACGGAAATTTTGCAGTCATGCTTTGATGACATGTTTGGTGATATTAAAGGTGTTGCTGTTCTGATTCATGATATTTCAATATGGGGCAAAGACGAACAAGAACGTGACAAAAGATTGAAGTAAATATTTGCAAGAGCTCGTAAGAGAAATGTTACATTTAGCTCAGCAAAATGTCAATTTAGAAAAGAAGAAGTGCAATACATAGATCACATAGTTTCAGGAAAAGGCATACAAGTGAGTGATGATATAACGAGAGCCATGGTAGAGTTTTCTCTACCAGAGAACAAAGAGTAGTTGCTAATTTTCTTAGGTATGATTAAATATATTGGAAAATTCATACCACAGCTATTAGAAGTCAACTCAGTGTTAAGAAATCTAACCAAGAAGAATAGCGAATGAAATTGCATGCAAATGGAACGTTGGCTTTTCCAAATTTAAAAGAGTTGCTAATGAAAGCATCAGTCTTAAGATATTATAACATAAACGCACCAGTAACATTGAGTGTCGATGTATCACAGAATGGTCTCGGTGCAGTCTTTTTACAGGAGAATTTACCAGTTGCGTATATACACTTGGGGGAAATGAATCTGAGACGGCTAATTTTTTACACTAGACAGTTATGTTGGCTGCACAGAAACCTACAGCGCCACAGTCGGCCGAGCGCGAAACAAACTCAATCTCAATAAACATAACATAACCCACGACCGTCGTTGACGTGTCAATCCATCAAGTCATTATGTGTCGTTATCCCCGCGGTATTCTAAGGTTAGATTCGACGGTCATGGGTTATGTTACGTTCATTGAAATTGAGGTTGTTTTGCGCTCGGCTGACTATGCCGATGTAGGTTTTCCTGTGTTGTCAACATAACTGTCTAGTGTAAAAAATTAGCCATCTCAGATTCATTGTCCCCAAGTGTATGTAAGGCTTTATCTGACACAGAGCGTAAATATCCCCAGATAAAAAAAAGAGGCATTACCTGTAGTATTTACATGCTCTAAACTCTATCATTATATTCTGTCAAAACAATAACCGTTGAAAGTAACCATAAGCCATTAGAATCTATATTTGGCAAACAAATAAGTCAAACACCGCCTAGAATCCAAAGAATGAGCCTGACGACACAGAGATATAATACTAAAGTAAAGTGCAAGCCAGGCAAAGAATTATTACTTACTGATGCCTTATCAAAAGCATACCTGTAAGGTGAAATAGAATGAATTTGAAAAAAAAATGAATGCGGTTAATTGGTAAGCTTATCGTTTACATTTATGAATAATATACATTTCAAATACGAACAACTAGATATTTTATTTAGTGTTTTTATTATTTTTGATTAACTGATTTAATATATTTTATACTGATGAATAAGAATTAGGTTTAATATATTTTATATGAATATATGATGAATAAGAATAGGTTTAATATATTTTATATTTATATACTATTTTCATTACTTATATTAACCCTTCACGGCACACATTTTTCCTTACTTACTATCGACTTGAATTTTGTACTCGAGAGTTTTTGGGGTCGCTGATTACGAATCTGCACTCAAAATTTGAAAATTCAAGATGGCGGATGCAATGTGGCGGACCAACCGTCCAAAAACTCGTTTAACGAGAGCGAAAATTGGTGTTCGGAGGTTTTCAGGGTCGCTGATTACGAACCCGCATTCAAAAGTTAGAAATTCAAGATGGCGGATCCAATATGGTGGACCAAAACGCGAAAAATCATTGGAAAAGAGCAAAAGTTGGTACCCAGGGTTTTCAGGGTCGCTGCTTACGAACCCGCACTCAAAAGTTGGAAATTCAAGATGGCGGATCCAATATGGCGGACCAAAACGCGAAAAGTCGTTTGACGAGAGCGAAAGTTGGTGTTCGGAGGTTTTCAGGGTCGCTGATTACGAATCCGCATTCAAAAGCTAGAAATTCAAGATGGCGGATCCAATATGGTGGACCAAAACGCGAAAAATCATTGGAAAAGAGCAAAAGTTGGTACCCAGGGGTTTTCAGGGTCGCTGATTACGAATCCACACTCAAAAGTTAGAAATTCAAGATGGCGGATCCAATATGGCGGACCAAAACGCGAAAAGTCGTTTGACAAGAGCGAAAGTTGGTACACGGGGGTTTTCAGGGTCGCTGATTATGAATCCGCACTCAAAAATTGTAAATTCAAGATGACGGATCCAATACGGCAGACCAAAACGCAAAAAGTCGTTTGACAACAACGAAAGCTGGTACTCAGGGGTTTTCGAGGTCGCCGATTATAAATCCGCATTCAAAAGTTAGAAATTCAAGATGGTGGATCCAATATGGCGGACCAAAAATGTAAAAAGTCGTTTGACGGGAACGAAAGTTGGTACTCAGGGGTTTTTGCGGTCACTTATTACGAATACGCGCTCAAAATTTAGAAATTTTTGAAGTAATACAAATAATATTTAAATAATCCGAATAATTACAGATATATCGTATGTGTTTGTTTCTCTTATCATTTTGGAAGATGCATTCATTCACCGTCTTTTTCTATTCGATATATATCATAATTATCGTTCGTAAGGTGTAAACTCCAGTCGTGCGTCGGAGCTGACACACACACTTTTTTTTTAATTGCAAAGGCTTTGAACATTTCCTAGTCATTAATTACTTTCAAAATATGTAGAAGTTTTTCAATTGAGATACACAGATGGTTCAGTATTATAACAATTTTGAAGTCACTTATCAAGATTTGGAATACCCACAGTAGTTTGTTCAGATAATGGGCCGTGCAATTGATCGGTGCAATTTTCAAAATTTTACTCAAGATGGGGATTTTGAACATGAAACATCTAGTCCACTTTGGCCCGGACTCAACGGAATGATGAAAAAATATGTATGTCCAGACAGTACAGAACTTATTTAAAAAGGTAAAATCGGACAAAAAATGTCCACATTTAGCTTCGTTACGGTACAGAAACACACCTATTGAGAAAGATATATTATCTTCTAGTGACATAATTTATCTCTCGACAGAAGACATAGTGATTGTATACAAATTAAAGAATAGTTGTTAAATAGACCAGCAAACCCAAAGGCTCAATATAATGAAAACGCCCATGATTCAAAACCTTTCAGTATACGAAACTCAGTTTTTGTGCAAAAGAAAATGAATAAATCTCGGCATTCAGGAAAAACCGCACAAGTACGAGTAGGACTAGCGCCCTGAGGGTTCCGTACAAACTTAATAAATTTTTTCATGTGATATAACTACTGTGACAATATTAGGTGATCTCAAAAGTCCCCGCGAAATTTCGCGCCACACAGCCATCTAGATTTAGGCGTCAGGTGGGAGAAACGGCTAATAATTTGCAACACTCTACGGGAATATGCCAAGCCGACCGATCTTCGATTTCCCATAAAAATTGTCTAGTTATTTTTAATACCATTATAATTAATTTTAACACATCGTTATTACCAGTTGATCTCCATAATAACAATAACGCATGATTTAATAATAAATAATAAAACAAAGTCACGAAATCGACGGAATCGTCAATTTTAAACTTTATCACATCGCTGAGTCAGCACGAAGAAGACTTCAAACTTCATCGCAAAATTCTTAATATCACCTGGATAATTACACCACGGAGCTGCTGCCAAATATAAAACAAAGGCCTGAGTGATTTTTAATCTATTTATGACTTTTAAGCTTTTGTGTTATCATCACAGACAATTTTATATCCTGAATGTGTAATTTTAATCATGATTTATGACGATGACAATTATGACAATAGACGGGATTTAAAGAGTTTTTATATTTTCTTTATATTTTCTTTATATTTTATTTATATTTTATGTAGATCTTATTTGAATTTTATTTATATTTTATTTATATTTAATTTATTCATTTCAATGTCACAATTATTATCGTTCTCGTTTTTTTTTCTTGTAAGCTTGTCCGTTTTACATTTGATCATAGATTCAAATTCTTAACCGTCCCCTTATTTACATTTGTTTTTATGTCGTCCATTAATCCAAATATATACAAAAACAAAAACAAATATTTACATTACAAATTAACTATTTTCGAAGTTTTTCCTTCACTTGTGCTGTGAGACTTTGCTTTTTCCCAAATTACATGATTTTAGGCTAATGGGAAGTATACTATAAGTTTTGATGAGTGAGTTTACTAGTCTCAAAATATGTGACATAAATGGCCATATATTTTGATTGCATTGACCTAGAAGCTTGCATTTCTTGTTGAAATATTGAGACCATCTAATTGTAAGGGTTGTAACCAGTTTAAACATAGTCATATTTTGTATCAGGCCGTTAGCCACCCTGCTCTCTCTCTCTCTCTTGAATAAAAAATACGCGTTGTTATAAAAGCTTTGTCTTCGCGTGTCCCGTCTTTTCCTTCTCAGGCTGTAATTACATCACAAGTATTTCTGGTAGGAATACTCATCCTAATCTCAACATTTCTTAAACCTCTGAAGTACCGTAGACCTTAGATTTTGGTATTAATTTCAACTTGATACCTCTACCCGTTCATGAGAAAAAGGTCTTGGCTGACAGACAGACTGACAGACAGACAGGCGAACCACGAAGTGATCCTATAAAGTTTCCATTTTCATGCGTTGAGGTACGGCATCTTAAAAATCAGCAAAACATGTGAAAGATCTTATGAAGTCAAATTAGCTAATGGATCTAGTATTCAAAGAAATAGAAGACATATGCATCCTTATGAAGGAAATCTCAGTAAGCACAATAATCCAAAACTTGTCACAAGTAATTCCAAACATTCAATCCAACAAGAACATCGAAGTGCAAATATTCCTCAATCCATTAGTACAGAATCATATCATAATAGCGTAAGTGAATCAACTCCTGCAGTTGAAAAATACCCTACCTCAAGGTTAAGTAGAGTTAGTAAGCCACTTAAACACTTGAATGAATATGAATATGATTTGCATAATGCTCAAGCTACATAAAAGGGAAACTAATGTAAACTGTAATGTGCATGTACTATCTATGCGCCCTGCTTTACTGTAGTAAGTCGGTATGTAATGGACAGCCACACGCTTCACACATATTCTAACTCGTACTGTATAATAAATAACACATTCTTTCACTAGTGTCCTTATCACTCATCCCAATCATCCGAACCACACAAATTATAAACAGTGATATAACAGGAACAACATGATAAAGCTTTCAGTACAGGTTAGGATTTAGAAAACGAAATACAACACAACTTGCAGAACGATACAGGACTTTTGGTTTCGACTTAGATGAGGTATTTTAAACGTAGATAAGGTAACTTATAATGACTGATAATGTTTACCCCAATTCCCAATCTCTGCGTGAAAGTAAATCAAAAATATTCATTTATTGAGATGCTTACCGGATAGTCTGCTTTTATGATCTGTTTTGATATCCCCAGCTTGAGAGAAGAGCCTTCCTGATGGCACTGATGTCCCCGCTATGCTGACGTATTTCACTGCCAGTTCATACAGTCACGGAAAAGCAAGTTTGAATGATTTCTAATGTTGTAAAAGATTTGAATCGCGCACAATGACCTACTGGCTACAAACTAAGAGCTTCGTTGTGTACGTCGGTGTACGTCGATGCCACCAAGAAGTCGTGATAAGTCCAAAAACTCGTTCGCGTCACTCTGCATATCTGGCACTGCATCAGCTACAATTTCTGTTCTCTAAGTCATAGAAACTCTAATTTTGTCATTCATGTCAGGTATTCCAGTCAAAGCAGCAACGGCGTTTTGAAATTGTAATCTCTTGAATCAAGGATCTAGTATCGTTGACATTGCCAGAATTTGATTGCGCTCGGAATCCGCGAATCGACCAGCAATCGCTGTTTGAAACTTTTCCTTGAACTCCACTCCATGTGTAGTTGAAGGTTGGTATCTTCGAATGGCATCTTACAAGCAATGAACCACTGGTATAATCACACTACATGTCGGATAAAAGTCTCCACTCAGATTCTTAATACATTTAACAGGTTTCCTCAGGAATAAATCTTTCACCACTAGGATTTCATCATGCTTCAACATATCTGGTGTGTTGTAACATTTCGATGTTACGGGATGAACATATTGCTCGAGGAGAACAAATCGTTCCAACATATAATGGGTCGAGTTCCAACGCGTTGCAGCGTCTTGAATGAATTTCAGTACCGTAGATTCTAGTTTACCGTCACGTATTTGCAGCTTCTTTAATTAATCAGAGACAACGACGCTTTTCCTTATCAACGTGACGATAATATTACTGTACTCTACTGTACTGGGTGCTGTGATCTTTCTTAAAACCAGCTTGCAGAAGATCTAGGATAGCAAATTGCTCTCCAAGTACAAAGTCAGCTGATTTGCCACAATACTTTCAGGGACCTTGGAAACGTGAGAGAGGTTAGTTACAGGCCTAGTGTCAGTGACAGAAGTCTGAGGATTTGATTTCTTCTGAGGAAAGGGATTACATAGACTCTCTTCCAAACGTCCGGAAAGACACCGACCCGTAGCGAGGCGTTAAAGAGACGAGCTATATGAGGAACAAGTAATGGAAGTTGGCTTTTAACATAGCAAAGCCGAATGCCATCAGGGCTCTGACCACGTGACTTCGCAACATAGGATAATAACAACGCATGGACTTGATCATTCTGGACACATGAAAACACAAACCGAGATGGAATAGTCGGTTCTTGTAGCACGATTTACTGCAAATCCCTTCGAGAGCAGGATGGGCGTACACTTGTCACTGAGGTGTAATAAATATTGAGTAGGTGAGCAGTGAAATGGTGGAGAAGCGACGCAGACGCAGTATTTTCGAGACCTAGTCGCTTAAGCTCGGACCAGACACTTGACATATCAGTGAGATTAGACAGACGACCCTTAAAGTATGTGTTTTTGGCAGTCTTGACTTCTAACCTGATAGCATTCTGAAGAGCTCGGTACTGACTAAAGATAATACTAGATTATTATCGCCTAGCAATGTATAGAGTCCGTTTCTTACTGAAATAAGGTGTTTAATGGCGGGAGTAAACCAGCCAGCAGAAGGGATTTTTAATCTCCCGTGTGACTCTAGGTGCATGTGTGTCTAGGGCTTGCAGTATAGAATTACAAAGTACACATGCAAGAGCATTCGGGCAGTTAGCTATTTGTGGCACAGAACTGAGAATGTTTAATTTTAAGGCATCTCCAAAGGCTAGGACGTCACAGTTTCTGAAATCACGATATATCTTGACATTGGTAACAGGTTTTGGAACAAGTAGCTCATAACTAAATTCAATCAAGTGGTGGCCTGCTATAAACGGGATGTCAGATTTGGTACATGAATGTGAGTTATCAGCTGAGTCAATGATGGCCACATCCAGCCAAAAATCATAATGATAAGTGTGATGCGTATTTCCATGAGGTACTAGAAACAGTGAATGACTGTGGATGAATTCTCGAAGATACTTAGCCTCGAAATTATCTGAACTTAAATTGCAGTTTGAGTCCCAAGGGAGAAGAGACAAGGACTTTGCACCCCAAAGATTTATGGATGTAAACCCCAACCCCACTTCCAACATTATTAGAATTATCATCACGCAGAAAACCATAATTTTTTATTTCAATAACTTGATTTAGAATATTCACATGCAGCCAGGTTTTGGAGACAGAGATTATTTAATATGATTCGCCAACACAGAATGACCGAATTTGGTCTGCATGGGCAAGTAACGAGTTCCCATTTAAATGAGCAATCTCAAACTGTTGGATAACAGGGCGCCGGCAGGTTGAACATACCCGGGGCTTCACAGGTTGGTCCATAAAGTTCTCGTGAGTACATAGAGGTCGGCCTCAGAACGAGTAATGATGATTTCATCCGACGAGGTATCACGCTTGACGTTGACTGCATCATTTCTGGTTCAGATATAGCGATAATCCAACGCCCGAGCACGTTCCTTAGTTGTAGGCAGAAGTTTTGCCAGGGACGGAAAAAGACGTTCCTTTATAAAAACCGCAGAATGCGGATAATTCCCATTCAAGCTCAGCTCATCCGCATAGACATGACTTCTGGCGCGCTAGGCAGCCAAAATGCGATCCCAACAGTCAATCGATTCAAGCCAAAGATCGTCTGCGGCTTATCCAAGTTCTTGGTGCTCTTAATGCGTACGATTTCAATGACATCAGCGGAAGTGACTGGAGTCGCAAGAAGAGTAGCCGTCGACCGAAACACGGATGGCAGATCTTCATCACCAAGCTTCGGGACACCTGAGATCATGAGGTCACTATTCAGAGAATTTTGTTCAAGCTTTGACAGCCGATCAATAAAATCTGCGTTAAGTGACGTAAGGCGCGCAACCTCTGCATCCTGATCCCGACGAGTTGCTTCCAAAGCATCTACTTGAGCCGTGAGATCTTGCACGTTTCTGCAGAGTTCTGATACAAGAGTGGTTGTGGTGTTAGACAGTGTAACAAGTTGGGTATCAATGTCCTCAACCGTGGCAGAAGGTGCCAATAGACCGTCAATTTTGGCAGATTTGGCAGTAACTGCTGCTAAGATAGCATCAAGGTCGCATTATTGCGAAGTACACTGAAAGAAATTTTATTGCAATATTTGGTTTTCCGCATAGCATTTTAGGGACAAACGAGGTACAATCATAAACATTCCTAGAATAATAGGACAATATACTATTTCTATATTATATTAATATTATCTTGACAAGCAAGAATTACTATATGAGCATTTCGTTACTCAATATTGTTACACAATACTTTTCACGACTGTACCGCGATTGTCCCTAAAATGCTATATTTTATTGTACTTTTGTGTATGGGGAAAAGCAAATATTGCAATAAAATTTCTTTCAGTGTGGGCGTTAGGCTTCATGGCACAAGTCGAGGTAGTATCCTCGACTGAGGATTTGTCCGGTAATACAGCGAAACCCATCGAAGTCGCAAGTGTCACTGTTGTACATGTTTTGCACTTAAGAAGATTTCCATTTACAGTAGCTTTTGTAAAGGCCGTACACTTTGGATGATAGCGACCAAAGCAAGCAAAGCAGACACTGGGGGTCTTGATTTCCTTTTTGCAGCCCTTGCAGAAAATGGGCAATGACGAAGGCTGCGTAGTGGGAAGTTCGTCAATCAAGGCTGCAGATCACGGTATTAGCAGGGACAGTTTAAAAAGATGAGTAGCCAGAGTATTTAACAAGATACACGCCGGATAGACACGTGGTCAGTGTCCACTTAAAGTCCAACACACACTCACCCACCACACAGCTAAACACGCGCATAGATAGAATTTAGATGCCAACAGGAATATATACGTCAAACTTAGCACGGCGCTCACCACATACCAGCTCACGCACGTAGAATTGAAAATCCAGCAGGGATATACACGTCAGATTTCAGAATTTATAAACAGAGGTAGGTCAAATACAAACTACGAGTGACAGCACAGTTCCAAATGACAAGAGCTACAGTAAAATCAGTTTAAAATTTCCAAATCATACGATTTTAGATGGCATCAAGCACTCTTTATAGGATGTAAAATACGGTAGTGAAACCAAATTTTTTCCAGGAATAATGCAGTCTCAACGCAATCGCGGTCTTCTAAGAATTTCATACACAGATGCAAACCAACAATAACAGTATCGATAACCTACGATAAAGTAACGGTCCGTCAAGATACGCATCACAAAGATTCGAGACAAGAAAGTTCAACACTGCATTTCACTGATACTGCACTGTTAGTGTGGAGAGATCACGATAGCCGAAACGCACAACTGATACCCATCCGATGGTACACTCCAAAACTTTTTTACAGTAATTCGTGCAATTTATATATACTACAAGGCATAGAGCACATTTTGACACGTCCGTCCAACCAACCTGCCAGCAGAGAGAGAGAGAGAGAGAAAGCGAGAGAGAGAGAGAGAAAGAGAGAGAGAGAGAGAGAGAGAGAGAGAAACGCATTTATTAATGCTTCGGCAGAGAGAAATCAGCGGAAGCCCAGCGAAAGGGGATGCAGCAGGCTTCCCGCATTGACTACTTGCCACTGCTTCTCGAAGCCTCGACGGCAGAACCTCAGTAATTATATTATGTGGCTGTTTGAAAGCTTTGGTCCTCTCCAAGAGACGCGGCCTGCTGCTGGTCCTGCGGAGGCTCCGCTGCCAAGGATTTTATTTGCGTGCTGCTTCGAGCACCCTAACTTGATTATGATCTTTGCAAATAAACGGCTTCACTCACTTCAGTCCACGCAATACTACTACAGACGGAGTACAACCCAGTTTCTGCAGTCAAGTACTGTATAACCTGACTTCTGAGCAACCTCTATTTCATTACAACAACTTTGTGTTCGGCACGCCCATATTTTCAAGCACATACACCGAAGGAAAAGAATTCTTGAACCAACGAAATAGATTTTGAAACCCATTCACGGCAATCTAGTATCCCTCATTGGTTCCAAATACGGTATCTTCAATTAAACTACTCTGATTGAATTAGTTTGTCAAAGTTATTTAGTCAAACAAATTTCTTGGTTCAACAAAAATCTTTCTTGTAGCGATCGAGTGAAGTATTGATTCATCTGAACCTTTTGATGTGTTTCCAAAATTGAGTCAACTGAATATCGTTTCATTTAAAGTTTATGTCTTATTCCTCCAAGTCACAGGTTCGTTGACACAAACGATTAGGTGTTTCGAATGAAATAAATACGAAACTCTAGCCACCAAAAATTTACATTGATTGTACGACATACTTCGTTGATCTCACCGGAGATTGTCTGGTGTAACTGGCTGAATCAGTTGCACTAATTTGTTTACGAGATGAAAGAAACACCGCATGCTTTGATATAAGTAGAGAATATATTCATCGTATACATCAATGTACTAGTATTATGAGCGGCCACTAGGCGGTGAGTTCTCTCGCTGCGGAAATAGCTTCAAAGATAGTTATAAAACCGGGTAGTGGGTGAACCGAAACTCAGATACGAATAACGTTATATAAATTTGACATCAAACCTATTACAAACTAAGACAGTATAATACCAAGTTTCGAGTCATCAAATTTGATATTAATAACACAAAAAGAAAATACTTTTGACACATGTTCGATATAAATTAATATAAAACATAGTTATACTTCGACATATACCGCAATAAGCTTTCTAGTCTTACCCGGTTACAATCGAGCGAATCTCACATAATTTTGAGTCAACAACATAAATGACATCATGCGATGAATACGTTTTGTGTGCTTCAAAATAACTCTAATGTTCAGTCAATGTAGAAGTTTTTTTTTCCATTAAATTTTATTACATATTTCTACCATTGAACTCTTGACTCAACAAAAATGAATCAGAACAAGTTTAATTTGTTTTGATATAATTTCATAATTTTAAAACAAAACGATTGAGGTACGTTCAATCAAGGTTTTAGTCATTTCAATCAGACATTTGCTAACTAAAAAATTCACATTGTTGCAAAGATCTCTCGCCGTATTATCTTGAATAAACTGATAGGCAGCATGATCATTCAAAGGCTTGATTCAATTCTATATTAAGTTGTCACAAGTATTTCGTCCGACAAAAGTGTTTTGTTGTATTAAGCAAGTATAGTGTTCGCCGCATTTGACTATAATATTTAGTTGAATCAAACGAATATCGCTTGACTCAAATAATCCTTTCCCTCCGTGTATTAAAGCGCATTCGGCGCAGGAGAGATAAAAATGAGACGTTTTTAATTAAAACCTTAGTAAACAAAGAATTATTATTTCACCGGTATTGTTTCATCCCTCGTATACATTTGTATGCCAATTCACCGTTGTTGAGTTTTTTGTTTTTCTACTTATTTGTATTTCGCATACGAATTCGGGGTGCATGGCATTCGCACCATTGTTTTAGGAGCTAGATTCTGACAGCAGCCTCGGAGTAAAAATCTCCCCAGTACTTTTACCCTCGCCTCTGCCGTATGCGTAGGAATATTTCCATCTCCCCGCGAAGTCTATGTAAGTAATACACCTGGCATGGATGCGCCTCTTTTACGCCCGAGTATTCTTGCACGTATAAACACAGACAGCCTCTTTGTGCTTTTGCCATTTCTTGTCTTCACACTAGGTTGACAGTCCGACGAGGACAAGAAGTGATCCCCGGAGGGAAGGCTCGTCTCTCTTCGTCCAGCCATCGTAGCTCGCAATCTCTTCCGTCAACCTCAGCTCGCAAGGTTTTCTACAAATCTTTCAGCGTCCATACTGTTTACCAGTTTTTCTTGGCTGCTGCAGGATCATCGAGAGTATGACAACGTAGATTCACGCCCCCGAGGTGGAGGATTTTCTCCTCACAAAGCAGTAAAGTCCTTGGCGTCGCCTGATGTCCCATCAGCTGCGACGATGAGGATCCCCCATATTCGCGGGGCGACCGACGTTGGCGATAAAGATTTCATCTAAACGACCCGCAACGTGCACTAAGCGACGATCGCAACTTTTTCTCGATGCTTGTAATACTTTGTGTTTGGGAATGTCAGGCTATAAACAAAATAAACAACGTGACATCAGCATTGAATGGGTAAATACCCAATGTTAGGAAAGACACAAAGCTACAATTTCACGGAAGGAAAGGATTATTTAAATCAAGTGATATTTGTTTGATTCCCATACATGTCATAGTCAAATGTGACAAACGCAATACTTACTTAATTCAACAAAATAGTTATGTCGAACGAAATACTTGTGACAACGTAATATAGAATTGAATCGAGTCTTTGAATGATTATGCTGAATATTAATTTATTCAAGATAACACGGCTGGGTTTCTTTTCAACAATGTAAAGTTTGTACCAAGAAAATTCAAAAGTTCAATGGTTGAAGCAGGTAATGAAACTTGTGTTAACTGAACATTAGAGTTATTCAAGCGCACAAAACGCATTCATCGAATGATATCATTTGTAATTCTGTTGACTCGAAATTTTGTGGGATTTACTTGATTGTAATCGGGTTAAACGCGAAAACTTATTGATTTATACGAAGAAGTAAAAATTGATCATCCGTCAGTAGATTTGTTTATATGTGGTCGATATCAATTTCGATGATTCGAATGTTGATATTATACTCTGTACGTTTATAACCGGTCTGATGGCAAACTTATCATATGTTATCTGTATCTAACTTCCTGGCAGACTACCCCGTTTTATAACAATCTCTAAAGCTGCTTCCGTAGCGAGAAAGTTCACTGCCTAGTGGCCGCTTACAGTACTAGTATACTGATGTTTACGATGAGTATATTCTCTACTTGTTTCAAAGCATGTAGTGTTTCTTTTACCTCGTAAGCAAATTAGTGCTACTAATTCAACCAGTTACGCCAAACAAGCTCCGATTGGATCAACTAAGTTGCATTCAATCGATGTAAACTTTTTGTAGTCTAGATTCATGTACTCATTTTATTTGAAGTACTAATTGTTTCTGTCATTGAACATGCGGCCCGAAGGAATAATACATAAACTTCAAATGAAATGATATTTAGTAGACCCAATTCCGGAAACACATAAAAAAGTTCACTCGAACGCGACGAGAAAGGCTTTCGTCGAATCAAGGAACTCGCTTGACTAAATCATTTTAACAAACTGACTAAATCAAAATTGTTGAATAGAAGTCATCGTACTTAAAACAAATAAGGGATACTAGATTGAAGAGAATGAGCTTCAACAAAATCCATTTTGTTGGTTCAAGAATTCCTCTTTCACCGAGCGTATTCGACATATCGTTCGAAATTAGTAAAATCTTTCATCAATTTTATTCAAATCTCTGCCGGTATGCAAGAATTTAACAAAATTGTTTCATGTGAATAGACATGAATTTTCAAAGAATTTTCTCATTATTTTGAAATTTCTGTTTTCGAAATTTCGAATTTTTTGAAAATAGAGGAAAAATACCGAATTTTGGACACGTGTCCGTAAAAAAGTTGTACATTACAATTAAAAAGTTTCCCGAATATTGAACGAAAAGTTTCGTATACGAAAATTTCAAAATATTGGAAAAATTTATTAAAATTTGATGTGTATCCAGAAGAATTAACGAATTCATTTCATGTGACAAAAAAAAAAATCCCTCAAAATTTGTCAGGCAATGCTTTTTTTAAACAATTTGTTCATAATTTTTGAGCATTATTATCATTCAAATTTAATTTTCTCATAATCTTTATTGTGGTTGATTTTTTTCCATTTCTCACCTTATTATAAAGTATTCAATATTGTCGACGAAACTCATTTTTCGTTGAGAATGTATAGCCAGTAACCCTTAAGCACAACAGACGTTACGTTACCTGGTGACAGTAAATATACTACATTACCTAAGTCATATTTAATAGTAAAAATGGATGTTCATAGCATGTTTCACACTGCATTCACTGAATGTCATATGAAGAAGGTCCAACAGTATCCACAATGTTCTCTGTGCTTCGATGTTTTTATAGAATCCAATTAAAACGATCAGCTGATTACCCATTTCCATCGCCATATCACTCTAAGCATCGCCATACTGAAGATGCCATTTTTCGACGGATGCTTCGCGCAGAATTTTTGAATGGATGAATTTTTATCTTAGCGTTCATTGCAGATGGGAAGTGCCGTTGTCTTATTAACGCTCCGTGCCAAAGAAATTAAACTAATTATCCTTTCACTGGGTGATTACCGTTTGCCAGTGCGCGCTAAAACGCATGAATATGTGGTTACTAGTATGTGCGGTGGCCAGTAGACAGGCGCTTAAGGCGCCTTTGAACTGGGTTGTTATATTATATTACGTGACGTCTTAATCACTACAGTGCTTCTGGACGTTTAAATTAAACTTAATGACTCGACACTAACAATAAGTGATTTGATTGGTCGGATCTAACGGAATAGTCAAATAAAATCACTTAGTATCGTGTTGTACCAGAAAATTGACGTAAATCATGAAAGGGTTCCAGTCACCGGAAAAAATTCTCGTTAAAGCGTGCCATATTTACGGAAAGCTAACCGATGGAATAGGTTTTCCCGAATTGCATGGTGTTATCATACGTCCCTGACATTCTGTCGAGAGTGAAATACATTCTGAAATCGTAGAAATAGTAAACGTTCGACAAGTCGAACATTCCAGTCTTTTATGTTTGATATGACGTAATTTTATTTATTCATCATTATTTATAATAATCATTATCAGCAGCCTAGATGAGCAATTACTGAATTAGGGACGTACACTTTTATTCAAGGTACGATTTAAAAATTTTCCTACCTAGATTCGTACCCCCGTTATCGCACACTTCAACGAGGAAATTTCCCCGCTTGTGGCGTCATGGAATATATAAATGAAAAAACAGTTCAGCGGTACCTTAATCTACGCTGCGGATGGCATGTATTAGATACGCGTATAGTGTGACACAGGGAGTAAAAAAAATCGTAGAATCACCCAAATCGATTTAAGCTAAACGAATTATTTCAACTTTCAGCTAATTTCATTGAAAATTTGACGGTTCCAAACAATGTTTAGTTGCACTAACCCGAACATTCCGGTTGAAGACAGATGTACCTGCGATTGAGTGCGTGCCTTTGCATCAATGAAATATTTTAATGTCGTTGAAGAATATAGTAATCTTCGGAATCAAATTCAACCTTTTTGAATCAACTCCTACACGTCATTCAGTAAACAAAATGAGTTTGCCCAAACGAAGTGACTTTTATTTTTTTTCGTTCACTTATACTTTGCTGAATACTTATGGTTGAATGAACTGAATAGCAAATGTGTCTATCGTCAGAAAATTCCGATGATTGGACGAAACAAATTAACTTTCTTAGCCTAAACAACTCAACTTTCGTACGATTAGTCTAGACAAATCTATATCTTGTAGGTCTCACCTGTTTTGTTGGTCTAAGTCAGTGAAAATATAATTCAAGTAATTGGAAATACTTTTCTTGATTTAAATTTATGTATCAGTCAAAACAACAACATAATTGTTTCTATATGTATAAATATTTCGATGAATCTATTTACAATCACGAATAGCCTAATAAATTTAGCTACTTTTGAATATTTTGGCGGTCGAAAAAAAACCACAACGGTTCGTGGTATGAAACAGCCGAGAAGATATGAAGATATTGAAATCCACATTTTCAGCGTGTTGGTCGAAACGAACGTTCACTAACTTAACTGTTTCATCCGCTATTTCGATACTTTCAACCTGTTTGAATACTGATAAAGTTCTTACATTGTTGCACAAGATCTCTTGACATGATCAAATGGCGATAGCTTCGTATCACTGAAATATCTCGTCACCTAACAATCTTAATAACAGGCATGATTTATGCTCTGTTGTAAGGGTAAGAAGGACAATGCTAGTCCAATTCAATTGTCTCAAAACTATTCTGTTCCCAAAATATATATACTTTCCGCTTTGAGGAAAGAATTTTTATGTATTAGTTTATTACAGGTGAGTCAAAAATTTATACAGACGATTGTTGTCAAAATCTTGCCGCCATCATTACGTAGGTAGTATATAATTTGCAGTTTGACTAAGAATAAAACATTTTATGTACAGACATATTCGTCAATCTTTGTCAAAAATCTCATAAATATCTCACAATAGTTTTTAAAAATACGTATTACGTGTGCAGTTGAAACTTTTTCATTTGAAATAAGTACTGAAAACATGGAAGTTCAGATCACTTTTCTAAAGTTGGAAACGAAAGATCGTATCTCAATATTCCTCATGTGAATACCTTTAACTTTGCGGAAAAAATTATACAACCTTTCAACTTTTCAAATGACAAAAGATTATCTAAAGACGACCTTATGCCATTAGACACGCATTATGTAAATATGTAATATGCACGCAGTGATATGTGTTATCTAAACAGCATTTTTACAAGATCGGTAATTTATTTATGACTGATAAGCGCTCATCTTGAGCCTTGACACCGTAACAGACCATTTCGTTTTTCCAATCGATCTTTGGTCGGTGATCAGTTATATCTGAATGCATTCCGCTCTTCTTACCTGTCGATAACGGTAAGATAATACAGCCATTACGCAAACAATTAATCCTGATTATATGTACGCTAAAGCGCGAGAACAAAGTAAGCGTTGATAAAAAATACGAGGCTGACTTCATCCTTAGCAGGATGTACGCAATTGTACCTTAATGAAAATAATTCTATTAATTTCTTTAAAAAATTCTATGCAAAATTGTAGGATTTGGGCCTATTCATAGTTTATGAACTTGGATCTGTTGACAATTCGTAGTTTTTCGTAGATTATAATCTTGAATATTATAATAAACTATGAACCAGCCTAGACCCACAATTTTGCATAGAAACTTTCAAAGAAAGTCATACAAATATTTTCACCAGGGTGAAATTGTCCCAGAGCATTAGTTTTGGATGAAACGATTAGTAAAAACTACAATTCTTAAAGAATTGTTACGGCTTGCCCTTTTTCCTACTTTGTCATAGAGATCATTTTCACCAGGGTAGACATAGACGTGTAAGAACCTGATATCTATACTCGTGTACAGGTCGTAAATTCGTAGATAAAAATTGGTGACCTATTTTAATAGAGCAAAATCAATAATTTCTTACTGCTTTTCAATGACTAATCCCGATTTGTTAAGTTAGAAATGTGTTATTCTTCATTAACTAGTGAAAACGGCAGCGCAATTTTATTTTCCTAGGAAAGCATGGCAGTTCTTTTGTCGGAAATTTTTTTGAAACGGTGTTCAAGGCCCTTTACACTCCAATAACTAGGGGAGAAATTATTTGTGACCGGTCGCAGTGCTGCTATTTATATAATGTTGTTACATTTTTCAGTAAAACATTCCGTATAACTCGGGGAATTTTCGGAATTTTAAAAAAGATAACAGTTGACACGGGCTGTTCCGAACCAACTCAATAAACGATTGATTATGACATTTTTTATATTTTTACCACCATCGCGCACTGCCGAAACCCTATATGAAATGTTTTTTATGTTTCTTTGAATAACTCGTTTTTGGCATATCAGTTCTTAAACTTTTCTTAAAAACGTCCCAATCGGTGTTCGAAAACTGCTAATATAAATCTTTGACTTTCGATTTACGTTAAACCATTCACGCCAACTTCAAAATGGATTTTTAGTTTGTTCATGTGTATGGTACTAGATTGCATGTGAAAAGGAAGGTGAATACCATACAGAGTTGGAGAGATTTCGTCACTCTAAACTCACAGCTCAATCTCTTCGAGGGACGAGAATATTCCAACGGCCGTCTTGGCCATTCGGTATAATGTTACATTATACTTATGACTATTTAATGTGCACAAAGGGACGACTCTTTTCAAAAAGAGGGGCGGAGGGGGGAGGGGGAGTAGCGAAGTGCTTTCTCACCCCTTATACCACCCTGCAGAGTTAATGCCGTTCATCTGTACCGCTCAATATTCGTTTTCAACTGTTTCATTATTTGCCCCTGTCTTTGCGGTTACTGAGCCAACTCATATCATTGTACAGCCGGCTGTCTCAAGACTTTGGAACGAGAGCACTTACTTGTCCAATATGCTCATTGTATCAAATACATTTTTGCCGTGATATTTCTTTAGCTTAAAGTCATGTAGTACTCCTACCTTCACCAACTGACCAAACTCACCCTTTTTCTTCCCATATTAAATAGACAAACAAACGGAAAGGGTTCAAATTTTGAAGATACGTCGCTCCTGTGGAGCGAAGTTCAGGGAGGTTACTTATAAGCAAGTTACTCCCAACCAAGGAATGCTCGGCAATTGGCTCGGCTGATCGTGAGAGTACCTTTTATGTATTTACGAAATTATTATAATTGCTAGTTCTGGTCTGGCAACCTCAATATTGCATAAAAACAGTCTCAGGATGGCTCATTTTACCCCTCATTCTTTTGAAAATTGCGCAAAGTATTTTAGCTACGCACTTTTTCCCTCCAAAATGCGAGAAATATGGAAATGTAACACGTGCCAAAATACCACACATCTCTTTGACGATTTTCCGGATGCGAGTAACACGTTCCTGAATTCCGTTACAAAAGAGCGATGTACCGTCGAAATTTATATCTTTTCCGTTCGTCTTTTTATTCAATATAGAAAGAAAGAGTGAGTTTGCTCGGTCAGTAAGGGTAGGAATACCGCATGACCTTAACGTTTGGTTGCAACAAATGAGGGACCTTTTCGGTTATAACCCAAGCAAACCCTGATTGCTAATTGTGTCATACTGATATCAGAAATAGGATTAAAAATCTTCATTACATGAATACGAATGTGAAGTTGGTGCCACGAGTCGAAGGTTAGTACAGGAATTACACGAATACTAGCGTGAACGCACCATAAGCCAAGACGAGCGCTGTAATAACACGAGTCAGATATCGTATATCCGCACGTATGTTACTAGCTGTTTTTCTCAACACTTTTGATAAAAAATTTTTTCGAGAAAAGGTGAATGTGCGCCTGACATTGCGCAGAACTTGGGTCAGACAACTTACACTTATAATTACAGTGCGTAAAAAGTAGTTATTCCAGAGTATAAATGTGCCGAAAAAAACCCTAGTGTGTAGGATATAGCATCTTGCTTGCGCGCATGTGCCAACGTCGTATTACCACATTGTTTAGAGGTTACGACTCTAAACACATAGTACGACCTTTACGACCGCTTCAGAGGTTTCAAAAAATGAAGTTTCCGAACAGGCGTTGGAAAAAATATCGTGTGTCAGATGTGCACACTCGTTACACAATAAGTATTATATCATTCAATCAAGAATGAACGTATTGAAAAATGGCTCCGTGAGTTTTGTTCTTTGTGCGACTGTTGTTAGCCTTAGCACTAAATAATTATTTTGTGAACTTTCTTCTGGTTCCTAAAGGTAGAAAACAAAACAAAATTTGGATCTACTATCGACCTGGTTCTACGGTATAGAAATTTTGTAGGGACCTTCCTTTGATTTGCGATTTTATTTCGTAAACCTGATTCTACTTAGATTAGAGTTTTATTGGCAGGTACATTTTGCCATCTTTATACGATCGATGATGGATCACCAGACACCTCAAATTGACTTGAGACTCACGGTGAAGCATGATTAGACAATCACTCATTTCTCAAAGCCGGTATGAGATTAATAATTCCAGAACTTTTGCGTCAGTAAATTCAAGTTTTTAGTAGCATCGGGGCCACAACATATTTTCCAAAACTATGGAGAATCACATTATTGTTTCACAGAACAACTGCCACACCAAAGCTTTTCACTACCATTCCGTCATCTGCTTATTTACTTCAATGTCAAATTAAGGCGAATTTGGTTACGGGAGCCGAAAATCATGAACTGGGTCAGACAGGAAATATGTCATTTTATTTCCCAAATCTCAAAGGTAATTAAAGTGCTCTATAAGTTGTCCACCGTGAATTATGGACGCGATACGCAGTTTCAATAATCCTTCAAGTTGCATTAAGACGAATGAAAATAAAAATATTTTCATATAGACTGTAGATCTTCAGACAACAGTCATTATGAGAACTAATTCGATAATTATCAATGTCTGCAGGTCTACTTCTCAATCTCTTTGCAATATCGATTGAAGATTATGTAGTTATCTTGACTTACGAAATATCAGCTAGCTTAATATTATCATTGTACACAATGATAAGATAGAATTTGTGTCTTCGCAAAAATTATGACAAGAACCTCTGGGCAAATTGAAATACAAACATACATCATGTGTGATGCTGCAATTATTTATCAATCAATTATAAACAATGCTCAGGTGTGCCATGACCGACAATAAATTACCGAGACGGGATACGAAGGATATCATCTGAGATGAAGAATATTTGTACATAGAAGCGCCGGTTTTGAAGAAAAAATATTTATCAAATTGCGGGAATCCACAGTAAAGTGAGCAAATTATATTTCGATATGTATTTTCAGGGACTTTTTCGCTTTATTAACTTCTGTGTTATAGATGTTTCCCAACTCGAAAACAGAGGAAGTTGCTCGAAATTATTTGCAAGCCGCTAATATAAAAAATGACTAGTATAAGTACATAGAAAGGATAAAAAGTCTTGGGTGTGACGGTCAATTGCCAAAGCAATGAAACTATTGGGACGTTTCGGTCGAAGCATAGCCAGCCATCCTCAGGTCTGTAAAACGAGAAAATATGCATATTTTATAACATGTGCTTGATATAATAATACGGTAGACTAAAAAATAAAATCATTAGAGTTCCGGGGTGTAAATTTTTAACCCATTGCACGTTGTCAGAACTTCTTAGATTATAGAGGTTAGGAAACTCCACTTGATGTTTTGACTCTAATAAACTACTAAATGACTCTAGATGATATATATTATACATATATTTATATAAAATATTATTTTCAGAATTTATCAGCAACGTTATTGGATGCTAACGATTAATAACTTACGATTGTTGACTTCTTCATAAGTACATATTGAAAAATGTCCTCACCCCTCGGCCTTTGAATTCGCTCTTTAGATCGGAGGCTCCACTAGGTAGGTACGCACAGCACCACGTAGCAGAGCTTTCCTAAGCAGCGTAACTAATTCCTAACGACGCCACAGCCAATATTGGGGCCTATGGGTCTCGAGTGAACCCATAATGTTTTAGAGGAAGGATGTGTAACTTGTCCCAATCACATGCAAATCTCAGCAGGTTGCTTTGAAAGCCTCAACACGTCTCTAACAAGTATAGCCAACTTCCAGCTGCTCTTCAATCGACGCGGAAGTCAGTAAAACCATTTCCTTTTGTCCCCAACATTAAAACACGTCTAGTTAAATGAAAAATGGTTAATCATATTGTACGTGATTTGTATCAACATAGTTTAACACGCACCCCCCGTTTTTTAACGCCACAGTTGAAAGAGCCAATGGCTACAAGGATTCTCACTTTGCAATGCCTCATCTGGTGGAACAAAATAAAACTAATGCAATCAGGCTGACAGCTGACCGTTGACCACGTTTTTTTGCATGTGGATGGTAGAACAGCTATATTATTGATTACGTTTCATTGATGTATGTGACATGAGTAATTTGAAACCCAAGAATTACAATTTGCCGCCATTAAAATTAAAAACTTAGTTTATGTGATTATAAAATTGTGCCGGCAACCAGGCTATGATGTCTTCAGAACATTTTCCAATAGATGGTAACAAACGTGAAAATACATGATACGCAACTTCTTTTGGTACAAAATTCGAATTTTGAATCCTTTTCCAAGTTTTTAAAGGCTAATTTGCATGACTTGCTTACAAATGACACCCATCCAAATTTTTTAGCAACGTTACTTGCAGCACCTGAAAATGACTGAAAAAAATCGGTGTTTTGATCTGATTGGTGCAACAATGTGAAAAATTGAAATAACCGAATTTTCTCTCCTTTATCAACACGTGGACTTTCGGCGTAATGTCATTTCTGTTTTGCCATCTGTCTACAAAAAAAAAATCAAGTAGGTTGCGTATTAATTTTGAAAAGCCAGTACACCATTTCATAACGTTGAAACACTGCTAAATTAATGAAAAACGGGCTCTCCTCCCAATTCGGAAGATGCTTTAGACATAACTACTTTTTGGTTATACTTTTAAAATTTTGTTTTCTCGTTAGTTATATTCACTTAAAATGGAGCGAGGCTTAAGTCCCAAATTTGAAAAGTCCCGAAAACGCTTAATTCCGAATTATTTGGTGACGACACTTAAAATAAAGAAATCAAACTTTTACAAAGCAACAAAAGTTTCGAATGGTCGGAAATCTGACGGCTCAAACTTCCGAAATGCAAGATTCTGAAAATTCAAGTTACGATACAACATACTTCCGAAACGTACAGTTCCCATAGAACAAAATTCCGAAAACTAAAGTTTGGATAGAGTGAAATTCCGAAAGTTAAAATATACTCACACAGCGTAGTTTAATCAACAATTGGGTGTGAAAAATCAGAAAAACCAAAAATCAGAATTATGAGGATTCGGAAAATAAAAATATCGAAAATCCAGAACAAAGAAAGATGAAAGTGGCGAAATTTCATCACGCCAGAAATTCACAGAACTGAAAACCTTCGATTATTCGAAATTTCGATGTTTCAAATTTTTTAATCTTCACATTTTCGCACTTTTGGAACTTTGACTTGCTGAAGTTATGCCCTTTCGGAAGTTTTCACTTCCACAACTTTGATCGTTGGGTTTCAGACCATCCGATACTTTGATGTTTCATCAAAGTTTGGTTTCTTTAATTTGAGAAAAATTCGGAATTCGGTGTTTTCGGAACTTTTCAAATTTGGAATTTCAACCCCGGCTACTTAGAGCAAGCCACTGTATACGTCTAACCGAGCAAATTTCGAAACACGCGTAAGCCGCATTTGAAATATTGCTACATCAGAAGCCAAGCTAATTGGAAGGGCAAAAAGGTCCAGTAAACAAATTCTAGTTGATCTTAATTATTATATTGGAATTAATTACCTAGACTTGGCTAAATAATAAATAATACCTGCCGCATGCGAATAATACCCAATAGTTGAACTGCCATTGGGATATTCACATCGGTAACGAAGCATTCCGAAATATCCTGTGGTATCGGGTCAATCTTATTGCCAATGAGAGACTTGTTAGTTTATCTGTTGACATGTCGAGATCTCACTTTCAATGAATCTTTCTGAAGTTTGTAGTATTTAATGTTCTTTGCGACACCATCGTTAAATATGAAACAGCCTGGGAATATTGATAAGAACTAGTAAAAAACGACTCGCGTCTTTTTTGAATTATTTTGACAAAGTCTAACGGATCTCGACTGGACATGTTGTCAAAAGGAATTGTTTATCTTGACCACCTGTCCGTCTCCGGATCATTAACTAACGGATTATGCAGTTCTCTTCTCAATAAATGTAGACAATAATAAAGACTATACATATATGTGAATTTGTTTATTGTTTTTCACTGTTTCGTATCAATAATCCTAGGCTACTTCAAATAGAGATGGTGATGAATAGTGATGGATAGTGATGGGACACAATCAACATTGAATACTTAATCAGAGTGAAAGTTAGATCTCGATATGTCAACAGAAAAACTGAAAAGTCTTTCACGGAGTGTCGACCTGACATTATATGATAATTTGGAATATCTCGTTATTATTGTCAATGCCCGAAGGACATAAATATTGGATTTATGATTCAGCTAATGCCAGGTAATAAATGTTAGTGAAATAATGAGGACTATCAAATTGAATTTGTTCACCTTTTCCTTTTTTTAAATAGTTTGATGCATGTTCTACCCATATTTTATACGCGGTATACGCATGTTTTAAAATTTTCTTGGTTACACTTGCATAGTAAATTGTTTTAAGAATATGGGGCATTCCATGTCAAATTGACCAGGGTGTAAGCTTCGATCGCCTGGATTTGGACCGCGATTTTTGTACTGTTGTTCCAACTTTAAGAAGCCGTCAAATTTTGTTCAAATTTTTTGAGCAAATTTTTTATATTGCATTTTACTAATTGAAACCTTTTAATTCCCCTAAGATTTTAAAAAGTCAACAATAGCAAGTAAGTACAAATAAAGCAATTCATGTAGCTACGGTATAACAAACGTAGCAGAACACACTGGTTTAAAACTTATTCTTCTATCTAACAATTAGATATCAGTTGTCTGAAAGAGTCATCCAATCGTAATTTTTCTTGTTGTAAAGCTTATTTGAAGTTTCGGTTTTGCATCCACTTAGCACATCAAAATACTATGTCATTCATCGATCCGTATTCGCAAATAAATGTGTTCTATCAGTTTTGTATGGGTCGGTCATCAATTACATTCGTTGTCTATGAAAGGATTTCCAGAGAGATAAATCATCATCTTATCGTGGATGAGTAGAAGATCACCTGATTAGAATCTGCCTTAAATATCGTGAAGCTACACGTTTCTGATGGTGGTCGAGGTGTCTTTTTACCACGCATGGACATAACCATCTTCTTCAGTCAGGTAAATGATTCGAAATACTTAGTGCGTAGAGTAATGTACCTGAAACTATTTTGTACATCGAGTATAGAAACAGTTTAAGTGGAAGTGAAACCTATATAATGGAGGTTTTTCTCCAGAGTATGGTGTTATATTAGAAAGTGGATAAGAGTGATGACTGTTATATTTCAGTATGCATACTAGCGCTGTAACATATTGGTTTTACTATCGAAGGATTTAGAATCGTATCAATACCATCTACGTATCTTTCTAGGCATATTAGTCCATGAAAATTTACTTTGAGCTCTTAACCCCTTGAGTCATAGTGGTATGTATTTTTACCATCTATTTTATATCCATTTTTGTATTTTGAAAACTTTTCAACATATTTCTTTGCGATTTTTTGCCATTTCTGACAATATGTTAATAGCTTTTCAATAATCGAGAGTAATTGTTGCGGTATAATGTAAGATATTATTGTTAGAAACAAACTGATTTAGAAAAATCGTGAATATTGAAGAAATAATTCATTTCCGATAAAGTCTCTCTGTGTAAATACTCACTATATAAATATATGTTTTACATAAGTCAGAAGTTTTTGGGGTCACTAATTACGAATCGGAAGTCAGATTTTGAAAATTCAAGACGATGGGTCCAATATGGTGGACAAAAATTACAAATTCAATCCAATCCGGAGAAAAAACTCTGGCCAAGGTTCTTGAGTTTGCTGATAACGAATCTAAAATCAAAGTTTGAAATTTCAGTACCGCGAATCCAATCAACGACCGTAACTCCTGCGTAGAATTTTCTGACCGGGTTCGATCAAATTTGAAATTGATGGCCGCCATACGAGATCCACCATACTGAATTTTTTAAATTCGACCTCAGATCAGCAGCCCCAAAAACCATTGTCTAAGGTTTTTTCACCAGATTCGATTAGATATGAAACTTTCGTCAGCTATATTGGATCTGGCATCTTGAATTCTTGTTATTTAATTACCGCTTCGTAATCAGTGACCCGAAAAACCATTGAATATCATCTTATGATAAAAGTTGACTTAGCAAAATAAGGTGCGACTCAAAAGGTCAAGTCAAAACACGAATTACAGCAGTTTCCTGCCGTGTTCGTCGCATTTTGCCTTATTAAAATATTCATATATATTTGACATTTAAATAACACGTCTTCATCTTTCAGCCATGCAGAATTCTGGCTTTTTGATCGCGACTGTGGTCGCAGTTGTGGTGACTCTGACGTGGTCGACCCCTTTGAAGTTCGACGAGAACTTCCCGGTAGACACCTCGATCTTAATCTACAGACTGCCGTCCACGGTTATCCCAAACCACTATGATCTTGAACTAGTACCGCTCTTCACACCTGACCAGGAGTTCACTTTCACAGGCCAACTTAACATCAGCATCTCAGTGGTTGCTTTAACAAATGTGATTATTGTACACAGCGCAAACCTGAACATCAACCAGTCTGCGACTACGTTGTACAACGTTGCTAACGAGACTTTTGTTGCCATCGCTACTCAGACTTATGATGAGAATAGAGAATTTTGGATTCTCAGTTTTACAGAAAATCTTCCACTCGGAAATTATCGTCTTTACTTCAGTTTCGGCGGGGAATTGTTAACAGATATGCGTGGACTCTACCGCAGTTCCTACCAAATCGGAAACGAAACCAGGTCAATAGTTCAATAGCTCTCACGAGAAAATTGTGTGCACAGTGCAGATACAATTTATGCATCACGGCAATATAATAGCCAAAAAGCACCTCCAGAAAAATGTTTGTACAGGTTCACATACTGAGTTACATTTATTGAATATTTGGTAACATTAGGGTTAATGTCAATAAGCCCATGGTGTATCGTGTGCAAGTTATAAAGATAACTCTATCTCACACTATGATCTAGAAAAAATTAGGTCAAAAAAGACACACATTTACGTTCCAGTGAATTCCGATATTCCGTGATGCTAATTGTATTTTGATTTCAATATAATAACTGATGTTCAGGTGCAGATGAGTGAAGTATTTATTTGGACGCCACAAAAGCTACTTAAATTAATCTCGTTCAACTTCTCTTATCTACGACTCTTTACTAACTTTCATTTCAGATGGCTTGTGGCAACGCAATTCCAGGCTACGTCGGCTCGTCGTGCTTTTCCCTGTTTTGATGAACCTGGTTTGAAAGCAACCTTCAGTGTTCGCCTCGCGCATTTCACAAACCAAACTGCCCTTTCGAACATGCCCAATATATCTACTAGCGATGCCGAGTAAGTCGCAACACCCTTATATTTTGCACATTGATGCATCTCATGCTAAACGTTGTGGTTCGCGTCTTAGCGCAACAATTGGAGGTCGTGTTTGGACGCAATTCGAGACAACGTCAGTGATGTCGACCTATCTCTTAGCCTTTGTCATTTCGGATTTCGAGAAGCTGAGTAGCGAGGACGGATTTTTCGCCATCTGGTCACGGTCAGAGGCAGTTGATACCGGGTCTTGGGCCCTCGAAACTTCGCAAGCATGTTACCAGGTGTGTTTGAATATACTGGGTGAAGATCCCTGGCCTAAAATTGACCAAGTGGCCATTCCAGACTTTTCTGCGGGTGCAATGGAGAACTGGGGATTGATCACCTACAGGTATGCTCAGTTCAAAGGTGCAGATTGCTAACTAATAACCAATGCGAACCTTTTTCGAACGTCAAGAGACGAAATCTAGCTGATGTAGCCTCTAATTTTGGCGAATAATTTTCCAGAGAGAGGTTGCTTCTTTGGCAAGATGGCGAATCTAGCACAACGGCTCGCGAGACCATCAGTTCCATCATCAGTCACGAATTTGCTCACATCTGGTTCGGAAACCTGGTTTCTCCAAAATGGTGGGATCATCTCTGGTTCAACGAAGGTTTTGCTAGTTTCTTGGAATACCGAGTACCGTCACTAACTACTTGGATATGGCGTTATGCTGAAAGAGCAATCACTGATCAACAGCTACCAGCCTTGATTACTGATTCTTTGGAAACAACACGTCCGATGACCAACCCTGTAGGTAGTCCTGATTCGATCTGGAGTAGCTTCGACAATATCGCTTATGCCAAAAGTAAGTATTATCCGTTCATCTTCACAGCAGTGATTTTACATGTTCTACTTGCTGTCTGCGTCGAAATTCTCGACTTGAAACATTGAGTTCTAAGTGAAGAGGATACGGAAATCGAGATACGTTGCATTTTTTAAAATATTTTATGTCGAGTCTGAAACGCTGTAAAATATAACTAGGTAAATGAATAATTCAATCATAAAATTATTTCTCACAAATTGGTAATATGGCGTGGTTTTCATCAAACCATTCAAGTGGTATCGTAAAGAGTAAATCCGGTTTTATAAAGTACTGAATGAACTTATAAATGAATTTTGCATATAAGAATATTTTACATGACAATAATATTATTTTCGCAGCTATATCTTTATCCGTGCAGTATGGTTTTTAAATGTATCCTGAAATGCATGTTACTTATTTATCCGTTGATTTCTCAAACACTGAATTTTAACGTGTAGGTGCTTGCGTGATACGTATGCTCAACCGCGTGATGAGGGAAGACCTCTTTGAACTTGCGCTGCGAAATTACCTCAACCAAACGTAAGTTAGTTAGTTGTTAACTAACATTTCAGATCAACGAGACTAGAAATCTAGCTGATGTTGAACTTAGGTATGTTTGACGAAGTTGTTGGATTGGTTAACTTGGCCTCACCGCTATACTCATCTGATTGTACAGTGCACTAAAAACAACGGTGTTAGGCTCACATCAATATTTTTATTGCTAAAATTTTCTTCTGAGCGGAACAAGAAATCTTGTTGCTTAATGAAAACCATATTGGTGGCGAGGCTAATGAGTAATGGAAAGAGACCTACACAAATATTATTGAAAAAATATAACTAAATTAGCTATTATTCAAGATCGCGAAGGTATACCGTGTTCTGATGTGTCTTGTAGCGAGTGCATTGTAAGATCTCGGAAAAACTAGTTACTAGGCTAATAACATAATTATCTTATCAAGCAGATGTGTTTTTCCGTGTGACACCATAATTGATAGTGAAAATGGCTAATTCTCCCTTACAGAGCTTTTGGAATTTTTGAACCGAGTGAACTTTGGGAACAAATGCAAATCGTGGCTGACAGTAATAGCGCGCTACAAAACCATATGCCGATCGCAACAATCATGGAATCATGGACAGAACAAGCCGGTTTTCCCCTAGTCACCGTTTTGAGAAACTATTCAACTACGGTAGTGGCGTTTAGCCAAGAACGATTCTTCATGAATCGCAACTCACCGACAGCTGACCCAGAAGCTCAAAGGTGGTGGATCCCTATCACGGTTGCTCTGGGAACCAACCCTACGCGATGTAACAGTGCCTTTATACAACCCGACTGGCTTCGCGCCCAAGATAAAGCTATTATGATGAACGGATTCGCGAACGATACCTGGGTAATAGCAAATTGTCAAGGGATAGGGTTTTACAGGACCAACTACGATACTCAAAACTGGCGGATGCTCATCGACTATCTGAAGAGCACGGACTACGATCAGATCAATGCCATAAATAGAGCCATATTGGTCGATGATTCACTTAACTTGGCGCGCGCTGGATACATCGACTACTCAATCGCTTTAGACCTGCTCAGTTACATCACCAATGACCTTGACTTCATTGTGTGGCGCGCTGCCATCACCGATATCAGATACCTTAATACGATCCTTGTGAGCAGTGAAAACTACGTTTCCTGGCAGGGATTTTTGCATAGCTTGATTTCAAACGTCACAGAAACCTTGGGCTGGGTTCCCAATACCGCAGACGATCATCCTACTAGGATCCATCGAGAGCAAGTTCTCAATTTGGCTTGTCAGATTGATTACCCGGGCGCTCGTTCCGCGGCTGAATCTCTCTTCGACTTGTGGATCACTAATCCGCAGTTGAATCCGTAAGTATAAACTTGAGGTGCGAAATGGTTCAAATGTTGGTCAAAAATGGGGTCTTTAATGCCAGTTTAATCATTGTAGGGTTGACCCAGACTTGAGATCAGTTGTGTATTGTTGGGGTGTCAAAACCGTCCCTGAGACAACTTGGGATATAATGTGGAATCGGTTCCTGACAGCTAGCCTCGCCACCGAAGAGAACTTGCTCCTGCGAGGATTGGCATGCACTGAAAATCCGGAAATAATTGAGAAGTACAATCAAAACCCGCACGATCCGCTAGTATGAAAGTATTCTTCAAACATTTTCTTTCACATTAGCCAATTGGTTGTTTTCTGCGTTTTATAGATACTTGCGGCTATCCATTACACCGAATTCAGGTATCCGATCACAAGATACATACACGGTCTTCTCAGCCATTCTGAACAGTGGCCAAAATAACGTTGACATACTTCTGAACTTCATCGAAAACTACACCGCAGACATCGCTGAATTGTTAGTAATTTAAAAAGTTTTTATCAACTACCAATTAGCATTAGAAGCGATTTCTAAACCAATCATTTAATAAATGTCTTTCTTGTAGCTACGGAGGAATGGGTGATGTGAATAACATGCTCATTAGTATTGCGGGTCGTATCACCAACCAGCAACAGCTTGAAAAGGTACGTCAAGTCATAAATTTATCACCCATGCTGTCAAATGAAAACTTTTGATCTTGGTAAACAATCCATTTTACTTGAACGCCACTTCGGAGTCTGCATGTCTATTCATCGAAATTGGGAAAAGCAAGTAGAATACTATTTCGAATAAATGCATGAACATAATTCGCAGGCGTTTACCGAGCTCTCTGTACTTCAATTATGGCAGCAGTTACCGATTAATTCACTATCGATATGCGTATAGATTCCCATTGTATTTACATCTTGGACAATTTTAGTTACAAGAAGTTACCAGCTCTGAAGCATTAGGTGCGAGCTCTGCAGTCATCCAGCGTACACTTCAAACTGCTAATGTAAATCTGGAATGGATTTCGAACTATGAACCACTCATCGAGGAATGGTTGTCTGAACAGGGCTTCATTTCTGATAGCACTGCTGCCCCTGTGGTTACCACACTGCCTCCAGACGTAGAAACGACAACCCTTGAAAGCGGTGCACCAATTCTTACATCAAGTTTATTTCTTATCTCAAGTTTTGTGGCTATGGCGATGAGTAACTACGTGATTACGTGAAACACTGATCCGACTGGATAACTCATTCAATATAGTAAACTACATCCATCCTAGTCAATCATGTTACGAGATATGCATAAACACACATATCCTTCGGATGTACAAATGCGTGTTCGTAAAATTTCACATTGTGCATGGTATACCGCAAAGCACAGACTCGTCTTACTGCATTCTTCCATGACCACGAGCAGGTGCAAAGCAGGTATTTACAATTAGAATACCACATTGAATGCTGTTGGAGGTGCAATAAATGCAATATTATATGTTGACCCCATTTCTAATTGCTTTTTAACTACACAGAAGCCGTAAACTATATTCATTTTTTTGACCGCTCCACCCTGAGCTTCCTGAGAGCAGGAAGTTATGAAACGTCCATTGTAGAATGGATTTTCGCAATTATATTAGACTTATCACTTAGTTCTTCTGACCTGATCCCTACATCGATTGGAAATCTGTCGTTTCGTAATACAATGAATCGATTTGCAAAGAGAGCAGATTTTTGCATCCGGCATTGATGTATTTATTCATAGAAATTTTCAAGCTCTATTCGCGTGTAGACATAAGCATATGAAATTTGTTATGTGGTTCCAAATAATTATGCTACCAGTTGCATCAGTTTTTTAGGTGCATCAAGTACAAATCCTTTTATGCATACATCTTTCCTTACATGTGATTCACTTGAAATGTTGCATTGATGGGCTTTTACGGTCGCTGATCACGAATCTGAACTTTAAATTTAAAAATTCAAAATGGTGGACCCAATATGGCGGATGTAAATTCAATAAGTTGTTTCATCATCATAAAAACTTTATGTTACGTGTGTTACGTCCTCTAGACCTCACATTCTTTTCTCGCAGTCTTGTAGTCGTTATACACTCTGCATCCTCTCCTTATCTTTGCCGAGTTAACAGTATGCTCCCTCTACTCCTAAACTGCGACTACCCAGTCCCTTCTATCCTTCCTTCTATGTACACATTCTCAAGTCATCTTCGATTCGGCCAACATCTAAATTCACCTCTCTTCCTTTTTTCCTCGTCCACATCATCTCACTGTACTCTCCATATCTTTGACAATAAATAAATTACACACTAAAACATTAAACTCCTCAATGCAACTTCCTCTCATTTCCTGTGATCCTTCGTACGTGCGTGTAGTCGACGGGTTACGAACTCGAAACATGATGTAATAACATCACAGCTGCGCGTGGATGCGGTCATCGATAGCCGCTCCTCGTGATAACTACCATCCACCCCGTAACACATGGTTTTTAAGGTCACTGACTAGGAGTTTAAACCAGAATTTCAAAAATTCAATACGGTGGATCTAATATGGCGGACAAATAAGAACAAGAAGAAAATTTTTTTGTTGTCTATTAAGTTTGCGCGAAAATTGGCATTCAGATTTTCATGGTAAATTAGGAGGAAATGTTTTTTTTCCGTGGGGAAATACGATTTTATACCATTTTTTTAGAGATGCTATTTTTGCAATAAGTAAATAAATAAATTAAAAAAATTTTTTAGATTAAAAAATATTTCTGGAACCATGTGAAATCAAAAAACTGGGCAGTTGTTACCAAAATAGTAGTTTAATAAATAAAAAGCTGCAAAAAAAAGGTGGGACGCTGAGAGTCCCAGCGTGAATTAAAAGATTAAAATATAATAACATAATAACGTATTGAGAACACATCATCTCTGACACTGGAAAATATCCGACAAAGATGTGACAATATTTACTTGATGCAGTGAGTACACACATATATAATAGGAAGTGATTAGGTCGGGTATTAAAGCATCACCTTATGAAAAAAACCAGACCGTTCACAAATACATGATCAAAGGGTAGCTAAAAATGATTCCACTGCTCTGGTACTTTATGGAAATGTGTTTATAATTGGAAAGATACGTGCACCTATTGATCAATTCCTCAATAACGCAGTTTCCTGCCTCTGAAGCCAGACATGCCTATAAAGAGATGGTATTGCTTGATAAGATAATACTTGTTATGTGATAACGATTCATCATTGCTAGATTATTAGAGCCTTATATTTGGAAGCCATTATTAAGCGTGGTTCTACTTCAAGCGTGATTATCGTGCCAGCGATCGTCAGAGAAGGTGAGATATTCGAACTGAAGATCAGGTTTTGTTTCAGTGGAGACTAGTGAAAACACATGTGACAAACAAGTCGTAAGTGGGAATACAATCAAAATACGGCTTAACAACGCTGCAGACATGAAGGAGAATTTTATTTTTATAATTTTTGCATCAGCCACTCTTTTCATTCCGTCTGCAATATTCAATTGTTCTCAATAAAATACTATTCATTTGATTCATATCTTTGAAGTCTCGCATTTGCTCGCCTTCGAACCGCGAGTGAGATCTTCGTCAGTTCTGCAAATTACGTCGTCGAGGTGGAATCCATGTAAGAATCTTTTTTTTTTTTGTCTTGTTTTTGTGATTTGGCATCTGTAAGTACTGTTATTTATATTTCCGAAGCACTTTTTTTCAATACGTCTTACATCATCATGATTATGATTTTCTAGTTCCAATTCATAATTTATATTAATCAGTAAACGTGCATCCGATGCGATTCTTATGACAGGCAAATATCATCGCATATCGCATATCGCAAAGTTCAACATATTCATACTTCTTTTGTAGAAAGCGGTAAAAATTCTAAATTGATAAGCGGTGGGTGTGTACTCTTGAGGATCAACTGTCGACTGTACTCGACGAGATGTATGAACTTGAATACTTGTGTGCAATCAGTTTCTATTGAAATCATAGTATCAATCGTTTTCTCTAATTTTCTTGAGTGTGCGATTTCGTTGAAAATACGAGGTTGCAGTTCGTAATACTGACGTGGCGAGACTTTGACAGAAAAATCATTATCTTGCAACTTCAAAATAATTAAGATAGAGGTAACGATGAGTGCAAATGTAAGTATAATGTCAATATTGTATCACGGTGTATTGAATTTCAGGCAATCTCCTAAGATTGTTAAATTACGACTTTTCCGAAAAAAATCATTGAAATGTTAATGTTACGAACTTTAATCTCGTTTAAAATCACAATCATTCAGTGACTATAATACATATTATACATTTAATAGCCGGAAGCACTTGAGCAAAGATTCAAAAATTTTGGGACATCTTACACCAGTTTTGACAGTTTCAAAAATTATGACTATATTAGATTGGCTCTAGTTTTTACGTTATTGTAGTATTGTAAGGAGTCGGATGGTTTCTAATATAGTCATGATTTAATTCAAAAATTCTTCATTCACAAGCACCAATATTCGCGGAAAAAATCAGAGAAAAAAATTCTATGCTACGTAGTATTTTTTTTAATAAGCCTTGAATATTAAAAAAAATCAAACGTTGCATCTAAATACTGCTTTTCTGAGTCATAATATGAAAATGTCCATAAAGTGAATAACTAAGGCCAAGTTCCAAGGGTCGATGACATAAAATTTTACTAAGGCCACTGAAATATGAAGGGCAACAAAACCTCTGTTGACCAGTCTAATGAATACGTAGAAGAGAATCAGTGACTCTATATTATAGATGTTCAATAAGTACATGCAAAATTAAAACGATAGTGACAATTGCATAATTTGCTAAAATACAGATGGAGTATTCATGGCACCTCCTCGTCGGTTTGGTAGTAGTGGCGATTTCTGCTGTAACGTCAGAGTCTGTGAACCGACGCTCGAGTACGTCGCGAGTTGACAACGATGTAGACTACCGACTGCCAAACAACACAATCCCGCTTCACTATGACATTCGACTTGTACCCTTCCTTGAAAATGGAAATTTCACGTTTGGCGGCGAAGTTACGATAGATGTAATGGTTGTGGAGCAAACCTCTACGATTGTCCTGCACGCATACGATATTGACATAAATAATGACACCGTGGTGGTAACATCTGACAATGTGACATATGCGATCAGCAACAAAACCTTCAATACAGATCTGCATTTTTATACACTGAACTTCGCAACGAGTCTCGAACCAGGAAACTATTCTATCTATATTGAGTATGTCGGAATTTTATCGGCTAGTATGGAAGGCTTCTATCGCAGCTACTACACTACGAGTTCTGGGGAAACAAGGTCAGTGATTAAAAGATCTAGTTACCATAGAGTTAACCCTTTGATTCATGCTGGGGCGCTCAGCGTCCCACATTTTTTTGCAGCTTTTTATTTGAGAACAAGGAAGGACACCGTTTTAAGTATTTATGTTCCTGGAACAGCTGGTATCGTCATAATACTTGCTAAATACTTATACCCGTTTTTTATTTTCAGGTGGCTAGCAACTACTCAATTTGAGCCGGTTTATGCCCGTCAGGCATTTCCGTGCTTTGACGAACCGGCTTTAAAAGCACGCTTCACGATTAGCATCGCTCACTGGCCGAACCAAACTGCTATTTCAAACGCAGCAGTTGCGTCCACTTCAGGAGCCGAGTAAGTATAAAAAATTAACACTCTGTAGTAATGAGAATCTTTGCAAAAGGACGTTTAAGATTGCTGCTAACTTTAAAAACATTTATACGTGATAAAATAAACACTTACATAAATCATTCAAATTCTGCTATCGTCTCCTAATCTCGGTTCAAATCATCTCAATTATCATTCGTCTTTCGTCTTTCGCTGTTCGTCTTTTGTTGACTATCCATCCTCGACTGCAGCCTTCGAAACAAAGCCCGCCCTTACATTTGTTGTGCCTAACAAGGATGGTATCCCAGGCCGATTTCTCCGATCTTATTTATTTTTTTGTAATATGTTATGGTAGACTAAAAGCTCAACGATACGTATTTTTTTTTTTTTTTTTTTTTACCGCCTTTAAATACTCTATGGTGATGAAACCACCGTCCAGGGTAAGGCATGTCAAGGGGCAATTTGGCAGTTTCATCCACAAGAACATAACGAGAAATGAAAAATGTAAATATCTGAAAAAAAAAATGTCAAATCGTCCCTTGACATACCTTAACTTTGAGGGTAGTTTCATCACCTGAAAGTGTTTCATGGCAGGTAAAATAAAATGCGTCTCGTTTAATTTTTAGTCTACTATACCATATTACAAAAGAAATCAAATTGGAGAGATCGACCTGGGATACCTACCTTGTTTGTAAGTCAAGTGCGCACTCTCTCTCTCAAAATGCAACTCTAAACACCCTTATGCGCGAGTGGGCTTCTCCGAAGTCTGTCCATTGTTTTGAACTATAAGTCATATGCTTTTGCCGTCGCTGAAATCTCCGTGACAAAATTGATTTTCAATCCGACGAAAAATGTACTTTCCATTTCCAGTTCTACCATAGAAAATCGAGTGTGGACATATTTCGAAACGACGCCATTAATGTCCACGTACCTTGTCGCCTTTGTAGTATCTGACTTCGAATACCAATCAAATGATGACGAGTCATTCAGGGTTTGGGCTCGCTCAGACGCTCTGAATACTACGACCTACGCCGTCACCGTTGGTCAGGAGATATTGGCTGATATGAATGATTTTACCGGAATCGACTACAACCTGTCATTCTCGAAGATGGATCAGATTGCAATACCAGACTTTTCCGCGGGAGCTATGGAAAATTGGGGTCTTGTTACTTACAGGTCAGTTGTATAACACGTTGCGGTTCTTTTTCTTGTTATCGCCATAAAGTGAAGACAGAAACAAATGCTTAAGCCCACCGACATATATCACCAAATGTGATCGTTTTAATGTACTGTCAGCAATGAATCATCAATAAGTGAGCTCTTTTCTTCAAGTAGTAAATATTTTCTCTCAAGTTCGCCAGTGACAATCATTACCACGATATATCGATCATTTGGCACTTACAGTAAAATCAAGTATGATAAAGTATGTTGAGGATATTATTGAAGCTCTAATAGTGATGCGAGTTCCTCAAATCGATTATTCGCGTAATATATCATTGCCGTAGAAGGCCGGTTGGAAAAGCTGCAATGCTTTTACTGAAAATTTAAAGGGACTCGGAAGCGAAAATAGCCCGAAAATGAGATAAAATTCAAAAGGCATCTGTCAAGAACTGAAACAACATACATACATTCTAATTTTCGCAACGTTTTTATCGGAGTTTTAGCTATAAAATTCAGTGGTTAAAGTTGGGGAAATATAAATATTTAAGGGAGATCTGCACGGATAAACAAGACCACGAGTCTCATGCACCGCTTCCTTATTGCCATGATTCCGAGTGTACGATTTTCAAGCCCCATTATCATCAGGGAATGTTTCTCTAAGAACTGAGCCTAAGGTTTTTGAAAAAACATGAATACTAAAAAACTGAGGGCTAAAATTTGAAAAAAAAATCGAAAAATGAATGATATTAGTTGTATAACAACAATAATAAAACATTTATTTACATCAATGTAGGTTAACTTCGTATAAAAAGTTGATATCTTCATTAAAAAAAAACGAAGGCTATCTGTTATAGTGTTTTTGAGTTATTGTGGAAAAACCAATGACAAATGTTGTTTATATAAGTATGTATGTACCACACCCAAACGCAAGGTTGCTTTCAACGCTGAATATCTTGTATTATTAAAATTTGTCCACGTGTACCACTGATTGTCATCGACAAAAATGTGCCGAACAACTTAGAAATAACAAAAATTTTGTACATTTTTTCAGTAGTTTATAAAAGCGAATTGAATACTTAACACATTTTCAGCCCTCAAGGCCTTCCTAGTTCACCTGAGCTCAATTTTGCGAATTTTTCAGTTTTTCTTACGCTAAAGTGTTTGGAAGAGATTGTAGTAAGAGAATGAAAAAATTTTAATAATGAAAAATTTCGAAATTCTACGCTTCCTAATCCGCTTAAATATGCATTCTTTAATGAATGTCAGACAACCGTTCTGGATCAAAATAATTTGTGAGAGGATAAATTACCTTTAAACCAGTTTCTTTTGACGGGCTTTTGAGAATTGAACGGTCAACTCTTCGAAGAGCAACAAGTAGCAACAATTATGATTAAATATAATTTCAGAGAGCGGCTTCTGTTGTATAAAGATGGTGTGGCGACCACACGAAACAAACAAAACATCGCGACGGTGATTGCACACGAGTTCGCTCATCAGTGGTTTGGTAATCTGGTGAGTCCACTATGGTGGAAATATCTTTGGCTCAATGAAGGATTTGCAACGTATTTCGAGTACTACTCGACAGCAACCGTTGAAACGACTTGGCGTCTAGCAGAACAGTTCACGGTCGATTACTATCACCCTGCACTACTCGCCGATAGTTTAGAGACGTCTCATCCCATCAATGAAGACGTTTACAGTCCGAGCGAGATTAACGCAATTTTCGACACTATCTCTTATTCGAAAGGTACGCTTGATCGATCTATCATTAAGCTATCAGTTACAGTCAGCATTAACACAAGCGTGGCAGTAAATTGATAACAAATTTCATGCTTGTGTTATTTGTTCAAATAACCGTGACGTACTTATTAGAAAAGAAAAAATATTCCACAGAAAGAAATATTTTTATTGTAAAATAATTTCCGGGAGATATTGTGTTATATTAAAATACTCATGCTAATCGGTATAAACTACTTCACGTTATCTATTCCAAGATTTTCATAGTTCAAAATTCGTTCCCCACGGATTTATATGGAGTTACCGTCTTCATGCTTATAAACAAAATACTTCCTGTGTGTTTCTTACCAAGCTGGTTCTGTCATCCGTATGATGCAGCATTTCCTTGGGGGGCCTGTATTCCAGGCAGGATTACAACTTTACCTGCAGAACATGTGAGTGCGACTTCTCATTCTCCGAAAAAACATGTTACGACTTTGGAAAAATATTTGAATCTTGAGATATCCTACAATTTATCATTGTAGGGCATATGGTGCCGCAACACCTGATGATCTCTGGGAGGCGCTTACAACTGCAAATACCAATATGTCGAGTCCAATTTTGCATACGCACGTTGACATAAAAACTGTAATGGATACCTGGGTGAACCAAAAAGGATATCCTCTGGTTACCGTGACAAGAAACTACACAACAGCTACCCAGGAAATATCACAAGTAAGCTATAATTAAAATGTTTTATCGACCTTATCCATTAATGTAGTATAGGTTCTCAGTGTCATAGGTCCAATAAAGGCAGTCAAAATTACTTGACGTTTCGGCCATTTGAGGGAGACTTCTCAGAAACAGCATAATATATTTAAATGCAAAAAAAAAGACATACAAAAAAAGGGTATAATATAATACAAAGAAAACCAAACGAGTCAAAATCAATTGCAATAGAACTATTAACATCAAATACGTGATATATCGCCAAAAAACATACTAATAAGATTCCTAGATGTTAACACATCCGGACATTAACAAAATTATAGAAAGTTAAGTTGGAACAGCAAGTTCATCGATCTGTAACAGTACTGAGGACTGTAACAGTACACACAGCAAGCAGGCAAATCAGTCAAACACTTACAAAAAAACCACTAGGGTATGCTTGAAAGACACTTTATCGGGCTCCTTTGGTACCATGTTAGTTAAAAACGTAATAAAACGTAGCTCTCAAACCGTGATTAAATAGGATCAACCCATGGTATAGTAACGTTAGACCTTTAGTCATGCTAAAGGCGGGAACGAGTAAACACCTGGGTAATAAGAAAACAAAGAGTGACAACTCATAATCAATGAAAGTGTCAACCATCCAAGCGCCAACAAGTCTAACAGTTGGACTAGTTAGATCCATTGTCATGAAAGGAGTCAGTTGCTAGACTTACTCAAAATCGAATTATGATATGCCTTACTTAAATTGTTAATATTTGGTGTAAGAATAACACAACTATCGTCACTAACCATATTACACAATTGTAAAATCAGTCTTTTCCTATAATCCCTTTCATGGCAAAGAATACTTACATCATTAAAATAAAAATTATAATTCAGATCAATCCTGTATTTTGTCAAAGCGGTTTGTTCATCCGTATCCATAAGAATGTCCCTCTTATGCTCGTTGACTCTAGTTTTCAAAAGCCTCTCCGTTCGACCAATATAACATTGGTCACAATCCTTGCGAGGTACTTTATACACAACTTTGGACTTATTTCGGATAGGAACAGCATCTTTTGGTCACACAATATATAATAATATAGTGAGCTCTAATCATCACCGAAGATAACGAAGAAGTCGCCGAATCCGGCTATAAATAATTGTTTTCCAAGAACCAAAGCACAGTATCAGAATTACAACGAAGTATACAGATTTTAAAATCGGATGATTTACCTCCAGGAACGTTTCCTGCTGAAGGGTCGTGGCTCATCGAATGACACAACGGAGTACAAATGGTGGATTCCAATCAACTTTGCTTCGCAAGCTAACATTGCCTTTACTGCGACAGCACCATCTGACTGGATTCGTTCACAAGATGATAGCGTGGTGATTAGTGGTTTCTCGCCTACACAATGGGTCATCTACAATGTGCAGCAAACAGGTAAAAAATCGGTATTATTTCTACTAAAATTTAAACACGGTTGTATAAAATGAACATAATTATAAGAAACCTCTGTCGATTCAGAATACGAAGGTAAGATGAGAAAATAGCACAGATCATAACCAGACATTGTCGTTAAGAGTGTAATAGCACCATGCAATATGATAAAAGTGACCACGATTTCGTTGGAGGGTTCAAAGAATTAAAACAAAAAAAATCAGTGGTAACGAGCATGCTTACACAAGTTCCTGTTCCATAAAGAAGTGATGAATAGCGGGTGGTTGCAATCACAGTCTTCAAACGATTAACTGTTAAAACATGCACTTCCTCAAGACTCAAAATTTTGTTCAGGATAGGTTAGGGTAGATTAAGAGAAGGGTAAAACGTCAATTCATGTAGCTAATAGAAAAATCCGATCGGGCTGGTGATTTTTTTCCGACCACTTCTTTTCACGCCGAATGCAACGCAGAAACCCGCGAAAAAATAACTCAAATATTCGGAAAATTTCTACTATTTCTATACTAGTTTTATTTCGAAAGAATTTACCGCAAATTCCACGTCCTTATTTGTGACAAATGTTATAAAGAGCTCCAAAAAAGAAGATGGTTACTTTTTAAATCATTTCCACGACTTCTGAAACATTTCTTGAGCGTAAAAAAGTTGTTTTTGCCGAATATTTCCATAAATATAAGTTTCCTGGCGAAATGTGTATCTACTGAAATTGTAGGTCTTGTCGAGATTCGGATTTTCAGTGGTACACATTTTTTTGCGTACCTGCATAATTTTTGTTCTAATGATTGAGCACCTGATTCACAATTTTTTCTCCAAAAAAATCATTTTTACGATGATAATAATCATACAGATACAGTATTATTCATTCAACTTCCCGTATACTATACCGTATTCCGATTAAAACTTTTTGCGATGTGCTAAATAACATCGCTTATGTTAAGATATAAAATGTTTACGTTCCGTCTTCTGTGCATTTGCTTCAAACTACCATCGTAAAATTGATCAATTACCTATTATAAATGCGCCATATATCGGAACCAAGGAGACATCCAATCGATGAAGAGAGAAATCATTGCAGCATTGTACCACGGAGTCTCCAATGATGTTGAGCGACAACACTTCTTCTGCCCCACAGGCGCCAGTTCTTGGTGCTTTTACCAATAAGCAGTAGCTGAAAATCGAAAACCTGGTCTGCACACGAAAAACATAACAACACTGCTGAACCAAACGGTGTTCACTCATAGCATCCCGATCTATCAAAAGGTTTCAGATGAAGAATTGTTACGTCGTTATAAGCAGTTCTTCGATGTACTGAAACGTTGATAAATAAATAATACTGTCTCTATGTTATTAACGTTACCGTATAAGTGATTTTATTTCGAAAACTTGTACTTCGGGTGTCCAACCATTTGAATAGAAATTATACTGGTAAGCGAAAAAATGTGTACAATTGGAAATACGCGTCTCATCAAGACCTACAACTTTGGTGGATACACATTTCACCAGAAAACTTATATTTATGGAGATATTCGGCAAAACCAACTTCTTTGATCTGAAGAAATCTTTCGGAAGTCGTAGAGTAAAAGTATGAATTTTTTTGGGAACTTTTTATTACATTTTTCACAAGTAAGGCCATGGAATTTTCGGTAGGTCAATTCCTTCGAAATAAAACTTGTAAAACTTGTCCGAATATCTAAGCTGTTTTTCGGTGGTTTTCCGCGTTGAATTCGACGTGAAATGAATAGTCGAAAAAAATCACCAGCCTCGTCGGACTTTTCCATCACGTACATAAATGACGGGTGTATCCTTCCCTTAAATCACGTACTTCCTCAAGCATCAAATTCTTGTGCAGGTTTCTACCGCGTCAACTACGATGATACTAATTGGGGCATGATTTCCTCGTATCTCCAGACGTCAGCCTATATAATTATTAACGTACTAAACCGTGCGCAGCTCATTGACGATTCGTTAAACTTGGCACGTGCTGGGTACCTCAACTACAGTGTCGCTTTGCCTGTAACCCGTTACTTGACTCAAGAGACTTCTTATGCTCCATGGGCAGCTGCATTCACTGCTTTTACTTACTTAAACACAATGCTGGCGAACTCCACAGGCTACGAAGATTTCAAGGTGAGATTAAAAAATTATGGAAAATACATTGTGTTCAACATAAATGATTCATACTACTTGAGATGACTCTATGTTTTTTATTAACCGCTGTGGTTTGGCTTTCGCTGCGGGTCAAAAGTTCGACTATAAAAAACCATATTTGTAGGTACAGGTTTTGGTTTAACACATTTTGTAGCGAAGTTCAATGAATCATAGATTTTGTTTTTTGTTTTCGATTTTAATCTCCATTAATTTTTTTCCACAGACGTACGTGTTGTCACGCGTTACTCCGATCTATGAATCCCTTGGCCATGAGGAACTAAGCTCTGATGAACACATCACCAAATTACATAGGCTGAGTGTTAATTCTTGGGCTTGCCGGATGGGCTCCACAACCTGTCGGGAGAAAGCAGAGGAACTACTGCTGGACTATTACAGTAGCTCAGATCCAACCGATTCAACGTTAGTAGTTGATATTCTACATAATCACGGTATTCAGAGGTTACGTGATTTCAACCGACACCTCTTACATTTGAACTGTCTCTTTTTCGCAGAATTTCTGCTGATTTGAAGGCTTGGGTTTACTGCGAGGGCCTACGAAACGCCAATACTTCTGTGTGGAATTTCCTATGGGAAAGGTACTTGGCTACGGATTTCTCTGGCGAACAAACTCTGATCCTGTCGAGTTTAGGATGCAGCCAGGATGAGGATATATTGAATAAGTACGTCCATAATCGGTTTGTCATTTCAGTGTGACGGTGTAGGTACTTGTTAATATGGCGACTATCTTCTTTGCAGTTACCTGGCATTATCAATATCAACGAATTCTTCAATTCGTTCCCAGGATACGTCTAGTGTTTTTACATCGGTCTACACCGCTAGCCCTAGCAACGTGGACGTGGCTTTCAATTTCCTCGTCAACAATTACGAGGAAATATCCGAGTTGTGAGTATACCTTTGGAAAGAAGCTTATCCAACCCCACTTCCAATATAATTTACTAATATTATTCACAAATCTTACACGCACTAAAATTATATGATTTACTTTCGTGTAGTTACGGTGGAATGAATCGTATTGGCAGCATGCTGCAGGGGCTAGCCTCACGGGTGGTCAGTTCTGAGCAGCTTCAAAAGGTATGAGAAATTATGTGAATTGGTAATCCACTTTAGCATGAATTTTTAGTAATCTTGATTAATGCTGGGTACCCAAAACGATTCTGTAGCTGAAGGATTTCGTTGAAGAGAAACAAGACGTTCTGGGAGTTGCACTTACATCGGCTCAGCAAGCTATCGAACTTGCCGAGGAAAATATCTCCTGGCTAGAAAACTACGAGGCTGACATTGTGGAGTGGCTGGCTGAAGAGGTGGCAACCATTGATGAACCTCAAGACAGTGGATCCGAACGCGTCAGCTTCGGCATTCTTCTCATGACCATATCTATAGGTGTTATAGGATTTATCTAGAACATTTCCAATGGCAGACCAATGGCAATGAGCATTTCGATTAGGAGAGTGGTTATCGTTAGATCTTTACGACTATTTTTCAATTCCCACTGATTGGTGATTCCTCAAAAATATTGATATTATCTTTTAAAATCCTATACTCACGGTGGAAATTTTTTCCGACAGTTTGTCGTCAACCCGCGATATTTAACTGGATGATTTTACAACATCTGTAAGATCACCATGTTTTCAAAATTTCAAAGATCCATTGAGCATCACTTCACGTGTTCGAACCATATTTTATATGTATAATACGGAAAAAAGTGAACATGATTTCGGATCAGTATAAAAAAAACTTAATTAAAACTGAATATTTTACACGGCTTGTGAAAGTCGTTGCTTTTTTTAAAATGCGATTTTCATGAGTACCTTCAAAATTTTATACCCAACCCCTGTTATACAGATTTGACCCAGTGTTGAATTGATTTTTTCATGAAAATACTTTTGTATATGAAATAAATACAGCATAGTGTAATAAAACCTGTTTTTCCCAGATCTCTGGCTTAACCCATTTTTCTGCAGTCCAAATCCTCTTTGCGATAAACTATTTTCCGTATTAACTTGGGATTTTTCGAGCTTCTTGTCAGATATCTTACTAACAAAGCTACAAAAGAATTTTTTTTCAGTATCATTTTTATACTATAGCGAGATATCCGGCACGAATAAAAGTTCACTTTTCAGTTAAATGTTTTAATGAAGCATGTATATTTCCTCAGTACAGACAAAACATACTTTTATAATTCAAATGGCAGTTGCACTTTATCTAAGTTATCAAATGCAAGATTACAATTGACAAATCACCCGATTGGTTAATGACAATTAGGTGATAAAATTTCCGAGCTGAAGGCTAAACTGAATCACATGTTAATTAGGACCAAAATTTACACAAGTTACAGATATTTGTGTAAGGTATTAAATACCTCTCTTAGTGATGAGACTACAGATTGGCTAACTAATTTATGAGTGCATTTTCAACGCTGATTAAATCTTCGGTCATGTAGAATATAAATATGAGACCCCCAGAAATGCAACTAGGCTGGGATTTGTGTGCTGACAATACATGATTAATCGACCGATAACGCTTAGCATCCCAGATTAACTAAGTGCCGTCTACTCTGGCATCAGAGTTCACAGTCGTAGCCAACTTCGTACATCTCAGGGGCTTCGACGGAAATAATGGTAAGTTTATCGAAAAAGTAACAATTATATTGATTAAAGGTACACTGTAATTTTTAACAAAACGTACACACTCTACGCAAATGAAAAGTGATGTCGATAAAAAAAGACTTTTGACCGCGCTGGTTCACTAATGAATATTATTAAGCCACCAATTACAAATTTGACGATGAAATAATTTCAAAAAACATGATAATCTACCGTTTTATACTAAGATACGATATCGTTATATAAGTGGGATTATCAAATTATGCAATGAACTTTTACGCAGATGAAGTATCTGACGCTAATTTTTGCTGTCATTACAACTTCCGTAACCTTGGCTCATGACCCCTCGCCAAAAGATAACCAAAAAACACACAAGGTTAAAGTTGGGGCCAATGAGGACTACAGGCTTCCGAACAACACTGTTCCCATTAATTACAGCGTGTGGTTAGTTCCTTATACGGAAGAAAATTATTTTGAAGGCAAGGTGATAATCGAAGTGACAGTCGTCGCTGAAACTTCCACTATCGTTCTCCACGTCAACCAGCTTGAAATTAGCAGCGTGGCAGTAACGTCTGATCTTAGTGTCCCTGCAATCAGTACTACAGCTTATGATCAAGATCTGCAGTTTTATACGTTTACTTTCGCGACGGCTCTTACCCTAGGTAATTACTCACTGGATATAGAGTACACTGGCCAGCTAAGGAATGATTCAGTTGGCTTCTACAAAAGTTATTACAACACCAGCTCCGGAGAGATAAAGTAAGTAAACAAACATGATCGTGAAAATTGATCGCTACGTCTAAAATAACTCATTTGGTGTCACTTGAGCGATATTGTGACGAAGTTGTGTAAGAGGTAATTCCAAGAGATAAGATGCAATAGGGAAAACCCCTGCATTACACCGAGAGAAACGCCCTTCGTCATACGAACATTTATCCACGAAGTGCTTCATCAGAAAAGTTATCTCTTAAACCCACATTTTGTTCACTGCAGGTGGTATGTGAGTTCATTTTTTGCGCCTATTTATGCTCGACAAGCGTTCCCATGCTTTGACGAGCCAGCCTTCAAAGCCCATTTCACCATCAGCATTGCCCACTGGCCTGATCAGGTAGCCATCTCTAATGCACTGGATGAATACGTCTCTGAGCCCAAGTACGAATTCTTTTGGCATAATTGAACAGGTTTGTAAAACAACCAAGATATTTTTTCATGCAATAAAATGATTTTAGCTCGACGATCGGAAATCGAGTATGGACCAAGTTCTACACAACGCCTCTTATGTCTACCTATCTCGTCGCGTTCATGGTTTTCGACTTTGAATATGTTGCCAACACGGGTGGATCCTTCAGGATCTGGTCTCGCCCAGAAGCTGTGGGCACTGCAAGCTACTCGCTAGCTGGCGAATTGCTTTTGGACAATCTGAGTACATTCATTGGAATAAACTACAACGAATCGTTTCCAAAAATGGACCAGGTTGCACTACCTACCAGCGCTACAACCGCTATGGAAAATTGGGGTCTTATCACATACAGGTTCGAAATATTTTCTCATCCTAAAACTGGATATCAACAGCATTCTTATTAAAGCTCGACTGTACTTTGTGATCAAAATTATAGTGCTGAGTGAACGGTAGTTTCTTTTTAGGGAACGTTGGCTATTATGGCAGGACGGTGTATCCACCACGCGTGACAAACAGAACATCGAAACCGTTGGGGCCCATGAGTTTGCTCATCAATGGTTCGGTAATCTAGTTACTCCGGAATGGTGGAGTTACGTTTGGTTGAGTGAAGGATTTGCCACGTTTTTCGAGTACTACACAGCCGCCCAAGTTAACCCCAGCTGGAGATTGATGGAACAATTCACCGTGGATATATACCATACCGCGATGCTTGCTGATAGCTCGGACGATAGTCGTCCAATCAATGAAGACGTCTATAGTCCAGATGAAGTCAAATCAGTGTTTGATGTAATCAGCTATTACAAAGGTCTGGCACGTTTTTCTATGTACCCACATCACTAAGATATTACCTAAAAATCTCACCAACTAATTGTAAAATCGTTGGGTAACTATAGTTGGGGCAACCCTTAGACTCTTTAGATTCTGTAACTTGCAATAATCAAGTTAAGTTTTTGAAATTGTTGAATATTGGATGACTGAATAACGTTTTGTGGCTAATCCAGAAAATCCAGTATTTTACTCCTATGATACGAGAACTTGTTACACAGGTGGTTCCATAATTCGAATGTTATTAAACTTTTTGGGAGAGCCTGTATTCCAAAAAGGCTTACAAACCTACCAAGCAAATAAGTAAGTACCACTTGTGAGAGTTTTTCTGCTCATTAGCAGCTCTCTGAGATAGAAATCATGTAAGAATCTGCCGACCGGCATTTTAGTTCGTATGGTACTGGTACTCCGGAAAAACTGTGGGATGCTTTGAAGGAAGCCAATGATAACTTGGATGACAGCATTCTTATTGGACACGTTGATATTAAGACGGTTATGGATACCTGGACAAATCAGAAAGGCTATCCTCTGATCACCGTCACCAGAAACTATACTACCGAAACTCAAACAATTTCCCAGGTATCACGTCGACAATGTACACTGACTAGTACTGTTCGGTATATAGTAAAATGTCATTAGTGACAAGTGCTGCATATTTCATCTTGGATGGTTACGCTTGATAAATTACAAGCTTTGCGTTTTTAACTTGTTCATGTTCAATCAACAGTGATGAAGCAGCTGTTATTAAGACGTAACTTATTAAATTAGTTGATGTAATATATCGCACTTGACCTAATGTTACAGACATTACAGAGTCGTCACCAAAACCACTGTCAGTCTACGTGTAAATTTATATATGATCTCAGATAGCTTACGTAAAATCAGCTTTATACTTGGTCGACTAGTACTAACATTTTTTTTTTTTTGTGTTAAGGAACGTTTCCTGCTCAAGGGGCGTGGTTCTTCAAACGACACAACAGAATACAGGTGGTGGATACCCCTCAACGTCGCTTCGCAGTCGTCCCCGAGCTTCAATAACACGAGGGCTACCGCGTGGATTCGAGCACAAGATGAAAGTGTTTTCATGAGTAGCGGTCAGAATAGCGATTGGGTCATTTGTAATTTACAGCAAACAGGTAACTCATTCAATATCACCAATTACCATGAACCCTTGAACGAAAGTGTTGCAAATGCGGTTGGAGCTTATTAAGATGTTAAATTTGAACGGTTGTTAAGTAAACCGAGATGAATTCTGTATCGCTTTTCAGACTTTGAAACACAATAACATTCATTCCCCAGTTTAAAAATCACTTGCAATAGCTCTTATAACGAATCTCTGAAATAGGAACCTGAGCTTTCACATCACACAAACCATCATTTTGAATACTCGAATTCTTTTACTGATCGTTGCCTTGGAAGTGATGATCCAATATAATAAACGCACACATTCTTGTATTTAAAACACTCAACTCACTTTGTAGCATATTTAGGAAGCCGAGTGATGCAGAAACTATTCAACTGTTTAAAACTAGAAACGCGCGAACCATAAATCTGATTTTATACAATCATCATTTCAACAACTGTTTATTAGAAGACGAGATGCGTACAGAACCTTACGTAAAAAAGCCTAATGACTGGATATCGATTTCAGGTTTTTACCGAGTCAACTACGATGAACAAAACTGGAACCTGATTAGCGAGTACCTTATAACTTCAAATTTCACGAATATATCCCCGATAAACCGCGCGCAACTTATTGATGATGCATTCAATCTCGCACGTGCCGGATATCTCAGCTACAATATCGCGCTATCGCTCACTCGTTACCTGAGACAGGAAACAGACCATGTTCCTTGGACTGCAGCATTTAACGCGTTCGCGCACCTTGACAGAATGCTAGCTCGCTCTACTGTCTACTCGAATTTCCAGGTAAGACAATCCGCGTCTCTGAATTTATATCACTTGCTTTATGTTAGAATCAATTGGAACATTGATTGTTTAGTGTAGTTTGTAACGCAAAAATTTAACACGTAATTTTACTTTTCTTCACCTTTGATGATACAAGAAAAGTATTGATTTCGGTTGAAAATCACTTTTCCTAATTTGAACGATTCTTTACATTTTCGAACTTCTTGAATCCGAAAGACAGATATTTAGAAAAATTTCGGTCGGTTGGTATGTCCTAAAAACTCCGGCGATTATCTCGGAAACGACTCGATGAAAAAATTCAAAACTCACAGGATTTTACAACGAAATGATAGGTATGAAAAAGTGCCATATCCCGTTCAACTTGAATTCCCGGTTCTACCGGATATAACTCGATTTTTCATGTCTTACCGACAAGCATAAACGTTTACCTCATTATTACTCTTCTTTAAATAAACAATAATGGTTTTTCTAATTTACATATTTATTTTCGACAAAATTTGTAAATTTTTTGAATTTAATCAATTTTTTCATTTGTGATTTCCTTTAAAACTTTTTCATTTGGCTGCCAAATTCTATCAGTTTCTGATATCTCACTCGGCCGTTTCCGAGATCGTCGCGCAAGTTTGTTCAAATAGAATCTTCCCTTTTAATGGTGATGAAAAGTATTGCAAAAAAAATATTTCTCTGGCTTATTTTTTCTAAAACGACATCGCCTGCGCACAATTGATCTAAATCATATTTTTTTTCGTTGTACCTTCAGAGTTATATATTCTCTCGAGTATCTCCTATCCATAATAGTCTCGGGTACACGGTTCAGGATGGCGATGAACATGTAACAAGTTTTCTCAGGGCAAATTCGCACTCCTGGGCTTGTCGGATGGGCTGTCCTGGTTGCAATAGCCAGTCTCAACAGCTTGTACAAGACTTTTATAATAGCGGAGGGAATACCTCGTAAGAATTTGAACTTCAATTGCACCTAATAATGAGGTTCATGTTAGTAGCGTTACTTTAGCGATGCATGTTTAGATGAAATCGTTACTTGGACTCTTAAGATTATTTGAAATTCAGCGAGTAAATAATATCATAGAAAATATGTTGATATTTCAAAAGTCAACTCCTTGAAAGTTGTTTTAAAATTGTACAATAACGATTTTTTCCATGACTTATCGTAACGTTAACGTTACTAACTTCTACCTAATAACCAAGCTTCTGGACCACCGGTTCAAATTTTGATATCATTTCCTGTTAGCATTGCAGTTGACCTCAGAGCGTGGGCGTATTGTGAAGGGCTGCGGATTGCTGATGCCAATGTCTGGAATTTCATGTGGGAGAGGTATCTAGAGACGAATGTAGCTGGAGAGCAGGCCTTAATTCTTTCGGGTTTGGGCTGCAGCCTGGATGAGAATATTTTGCTCAGGTGAGAACCAAATATAATTGATAACGCAACGTATTTAAGAACAACATGGATAAGTTCTCGAATAGCTGATTAATGATTAATTGTCATCATATATCAACCACCATATCTGCCGCTAGTTGTTCGTGTTGAATGAATAAAAGTTTTTTCCAAGCAATTAGTTTTCAGGTATATAAAAAAGTATAATTTTTTGTGAAAATAATATCACACAAATATTTCATAGATACCTGACATTCTCCATTACTGAAAACTCTGGCCTCCGTTCTCATGATAGACTTGCTGCTTTTACTTCAGTTTACTCGAACAGCCCATCCAATGTAGACGTTGCACTTCAATTTTTGTTTCACAACATTGCGAACATATCTCTTCAGTGAGTACCATTCACAGCAATTCTTATTTCCTAACCTACTTTTGGTTCAACAAGTTCATCTCTACACTATCACGTGTTTCAGCTACGGAGGATTGAACGTTGTCGGAAATTTGCTGCAAAATCTTGCCACTCATTTAGTGTCAGAGAGTCAGTTGGTCAATGTATGAAGTTTTTTCCTATTACCTACACCAATGTTTTGAATATTCTGGTTTACTAAAGAAAATTTGGTTCTTACAGCTCGAGACGTTTATTTCTGAGTACGGCGATCAGCTAGGAGAGGCCGCATCCTCGGCCCAACGTGCAATAGAAATCACGAAAGAAAATATAAACTGGCTTGACACCTATGAAGGTGATATAACCCAGTGGCTCGACAACGAATTAAATTCTGCCGGAAATTTACCAACTGCCTTTGGCCCGATAATTCTCTGTTTTATATATGGGATTCTCAACCTTGCAGGTTGATTATCTTAAGGAGAAAACTGTTGTTAAATATATGCAATACGAGGTGTGAATTTTACTCAGGTTGTGAAACGTCAAATGATCGTTGTAATTTTCAAGAAATAAGTAAGTAATTCAAAAAATTCAACAAGTGTTCCATTATTTCATTTTAATTTATAAGATTGACCCTAACGTCCAATATTAATGATTGAAGCGTATTGCAGCATAGAACAAAATGTGATACCGATTAGCCTCTGAAATTTGAAATTGCCTATCAAAATGCACGGTAGATCAGTGAAATTTACTATGATCGGAATAATAGATTTAAATCGGGTGTTTTCACGTCAATCCCGCAAACTATTACTGAACCAATTCATACCGATCATAAAGTTATAACAAGGAATAACACTCATTAGTACAAATCATACTCATAAGTAACACTTATCCGTGAACATTCTTATATAACGCTGATACATAGACAGAAATTATGATGTCTGCATCAATGCTCGATTAATTATCCAATAGCGATAAAACCCTCAGATAGTATCTGGTACATGTGTCAGAAATTTTTAAACACGTGTATTCTTCAACTGACGATGAGTCTGATTAACGCAGAATCAATATTGTGTACGTTCTCAGACAATGACTCAACATTCCTCCGAATGTAGGTGACAATCACGTCAGAGACCGTTGACTCCTACTAATCAACAAAATTGAGTTTAGCAGTGATAAGCATGATCGTAATTACGAGATGAATACGTGCGCCAGTTACTTCACCCCATCACAGAAGTTCTAGGGGAAAGTTCATCAGTTACCAAATTATTTCACTCATTATCAGAAATATTAGAAAGAAGTTCAAGTACTCGTTACTGGAATTGGAACAATCCGAGGTTGACGGACGCGTTTTAGAACAGGAAATTATGGTGGCTTAAACTTCAGCTCGGTTAATCCCGTCAGTAACTGATACGATACGTTCAGACAATCTGAAGTAGGCACAACAAAATTTGACAAGCCATAAAAGATAAAGCTGACATAGACAAATATCACATTGTGCAAGGACATCTAAGAAGTTGTACTGACAATGAGCTATGCATACGAACAATTACAACCCACTTAACAAGCGCTGATCACTTTCGAGGGTGCTCCGACAGGTTGTGTTTGATAAGCGATAAGATTGAGAGCACCGAATTTTTTTTGCGGTGAGTGGATGACAAGTGCACCATATAAAAGCAACGAACTGAAGTCGATATCTGGACTTGTTCTGCCATTTGTGAAACCATCATCAGTGAGTGCTCTTACGGTGACGTAACGTTGACCGATTCTATCCTTTTCATCACAGTGCTATGAAGTTGAATAATTTATCGCTTCACCCTTAACGTAGTTTTTACCTTTAATTGAATAGGAGAGTAATGAATGAATGAGTGTTGTTATTTTTTTCACCTCTTACTTATCAATATTTGAAATTTCTCTCAAATATTTTCAAGTGTTTGTACTGTAGGTCAGAAATGTATGTAATCATCATGTGTTTACGTTGTCCGTTTAGTTTAAATATCTAACCCTATATCACCTGCTGTGTAAATATTTCTGACAATTCTTTCAAATGATTACCGGTGATTTTCTTCTACAGAAAAAACAGAATGACCTTGATGAAGATCGTTCTGCAACTGGCCCTGCTGGTGGCCATCGCTTTTTCCATCCCTGTTCCCCGTACGGAAGTAGGGCAATTCGGGATTGGAAGTCGCGTGGACGGCGATTATCGTCTTCCAAACAACACTGCTCCTCTGCAATATAACATCACGTTGGTCCCGTACATTGTCGTTGGCAATTTCACCTTTGACGGTACAGTCGACATACTCCTCCAAGTCTTGGAAGCTACGTCGACTATCACTTTGCACACAAATGCATTAACCTACAACGAAAGTCTTACAAAGCTCGTGAATCAAAATGGCTCATCAATCAATGTTACTAGTCACACTTACGACACGGCTGAACAATTTTTAATTATTGGAGTTGCAAGTCAGCTCTCGATTGGAAACTACACACTCAGTTTTACATACGTTGGTGTACTCGATAGCGATATGTATGGGTTTTACAGAAGTTCATACACCAATGCATCGGGTGATACAGTGTAAGTTCTTAACTCAGTTATTTATTTACAGTTGGGATACCATTTTCATATTCGTTAAAGCTTTTTCGCTTCAGGTGATATTTGAAATCATTCCGTCACTCTCGGGTCATAAATTCAATTCATCCATTGATTGGTATCAATTCTTAGCGGAGTAATAATAATACTTGATACAGAAATGTCACATAGGAAGATCTATGTCACTGTAATTCAATTTATCAGTGACATATTCAATAAGCTCAAAACATTCGGGACAGAAATTTGATTATTTTATTTCTAAAATAGCTGATCTTGAGTTGGATATAGTGTTGCACTGAATCATTCAGATTCGATTACCTAAGTTTAACCTTTTAACCTGAAATTTAATCATTCAATTGGAAATCATATACAGTGACGTATAATATTACTACTTCTGTATCTAATCACATATATTGTATTTTACTTCACCCTTTTCCATACACCTCAAAACTTCTTTACCGATCTTAAACCCCTTACAGATGGCTTGCTACTACACAATTTGAGCCTACAAGCGCTCGCCGAGCTTTTCCATGTTACGATGAGCCAGCGTTGAAGGCAACATTCGCCATCTCAATCAAGCACGAACCTGAGCTCCATGCACTTTCCAATATGCCTATCAATTACACCTACGAGGACTCAACCGATGGAAAAATCTGGACTGTGTTCGAAACTACTCCTATAATGCCCACTTATTTGGTTGCTTTCGTAGTCTCGGACTTTATTGCGATAAAAAGTGACGACGAAACATACAATGTTTGGACCAAACCCCCCGCTATTGATCAAGCACAATATGTTTTTGACATAGGACGTATAGAATTGGCGGAACTCGAAAATTACACAAACATATCTTACATGCTACCAAAAATGGACCAGATTTCGATACCCGATTTCTCGGCCGGTGCCATGGAAAACTGGGGTCTCGTCACGTATAGGTTAGACGAATTGTGCAAGTTCTGCAATAGATTCTATCTGATGAAGATTTTAAGTAGATTTCTAACGGAAAGTTCCATGATTTCAGAGAAAGCATGTTTCTGTACGAAGAAAACGTGAGTACACTCTCCACGAAACGAAGTATAGCAACGGTGATTTCCCACGAGTTTGGTCATCAATGGTTTGGAAATCTCGTGAGTCCTGCCTGGTGGAAGTACCTTTGGCTGAATGAAGGTTTCGCAACTTATTTCCAGTACTATACGACAGACGTAGTATGTACCCTTCTTTCGACACTAGTGGCTAATGCGCATTTATTTATGATTTAACATCTATAGACTATGTTCTAACAAGATTTTGACCACCACATTAGGCGGAAGACAACTGGCGCCTAATGGAGCAATTTGTGGTCGTAGCTCAGCAAGCCACTGCATTTGTTAGCGATGCTTCAGCAACCTCTCATCCGATGAACCAAGATGTGGCGAGTCCGAGTGAAATCAGCGCCATTTTTGACAATATATCATACAGGAAAGGTTATACCGCCTATTAGTAACGTCAATCACTTTATACTTTCTTCAATGAACCCATCACTTATTTGTTTCTAAAATTGTTTTGTAGCTGCTTGCGTGATTCGTATGATGTCGCACTTTTTGACGGAGGAAGTCTTCAAAGCTGGACTTACCAAGTACTTGAATAAGATGTAAGTCTTGGGGCGAAATTTTTCAAACGGAGATCCTGGAGAAGAAGATGAGTATATGTTTTGTTTTATAGGGCGTACAGTGCAGCCACCTCGGATGATCTTTTCGAGGCACTAGACGAGGCTGAGAGTGAGGCATATATACTTCCAACACTGGTCTATGTTTCGGATATCATGGAAACTTGGGTGGAGCAGATGGGATATCCAGTCGTAACGGTGACTAGAAATTACACCACAGGCACAACAGAAATCACTCAAGCACGTTTCTTGCTTGGAGATGCTGACTCGAGCGATACACACGATTATAAATGGTGGATTCCCATAAACTGGGCGGTCCAATCAAGCCCTGATTTCAGCTCCACTGTTGCCGCTGATTGGATTCGTAGCCAGGACGAAAGCATAATAATCAGCAGTTTCAATGCGAGCGGATGGGTTATCTTCAATAAACAACAGACAGGTGCAATATGCATACAATTTTGTTTCTCGTGAACGAAAATCTATAACGCAGCTTTCTTATTTCTAATCATTCTGTTTTCAACTCCAATCAGGCTACTACCGCGTAAACTACGACGACACGAATTGGGGAATGATCGCCAATTACTTAAACAGTGATGATTACTTGGCCATCCATGTCCTCAATCGGGCTGCACTCATAGATGACGCTCTCAATTTGGCCAGAGCAAACCTACTTTCTTATTCAGTTGTGTTAGATGTCACTCTTTATTTACAACGTGAGGTTGACTATGTCCCGTGGTACGCCGCATTCACTGGCCTTAGCTACCTTCACAGAGTATTCGCGAACACAGATGAATACGAATCGTTCAGGGTAATATGTCACTGTCAGCTGTGAGGCTTTTTCAGCGTGTTACTGAAACCTGAGTAATCATCATTGGCAGTCTACTTTAAACAAATATTTAATTTCCAGACCTACTTTGCCTTCCTGACCAGCAATGTTTTCGAAACAGTTGGTATCGAAGAGTCTTCCGATGACGAACACATGACAACTTTGAACAGAATCAATGTCATAAACTATGCCTGCAATTTCGGTCTCCAAAGCTGCAGGTCTAGTGCTGAAGAGAAACTCATTAACTGGCTCGATAATTCAACGGTCAATCCGTAAGTTCCTAACCATGTGGCAATTACCGACCGTAATGACTCAGGTGTGAGCACTTGAGTCTATGGAGTGGAAGGACCCAGGTTCAAGTCCCCGGCCTATCAATGAGGCTCTGAACGGCAACTTGCAAAAATGTAAGACGGGTCACGCCGTTCAGGTGCTGAGTTGCGGGGTGGTGCCTTGAACTCAGCCCGGCTACAATCGGGAAAGGTTTTCAGCAGTCTTTCTTGTCCGTCGTGCGAATGCGGGTGTTTGTATTGAACATCTTAAGTCGACTGCAGCCGCATAATGTTGACTACTGATACATCCCCTTCTTTGCTCTGCACAAGCCAGATAATGGCTTCCGGCGACATACCCCATCGGGTATGCCGGGTGTAGGCAGTAATAAAATATATTTGAAAAATAATGTAAAGCCAACCTGTCAATTGAGTCGAAGACTCCTTCAACATCTGCATTATTATTTCAGCATCGCCCCAAATTTATTGACCAACACGATTTGCGCGGGGCTACGTGGTGCAAATTCCACAACATGGAACAGAGCTCTAAACAAATATTTGACCACCGAATCTTCTACCGAGAAAACTGCGCTGTTAGCTGGTCTTGGGTGTTCTGAGAACGAGAGTATCATTAATAACTGGATGAGTGCAATTATCAATTCCACGACTGGATTAACTACGTCAACTTCCTCATCGGCTTTCATTTACGTTTATCAAGGAAGTCCATACAACGTAGATCGAGCCTTCGACTTCCTCGTTGATAACGTGAACGATATTGTTTCATAGTGAGTCGATTATTAATTGAAATTTCTGTACTTCACGTGGGTGATCTGTTCACTAAATAAGTAAAAACTAGATGATAATGTTATTGATGATGTGTTTTTTTTCTAGTTTTGGCAGTAACTCGACAGTTCAAACATTCCTCACAGGCACCGCCTATCGAATGACGACCCAGACCCAGCTGGACAAGGTAACTAGCATTAGTTAGTTGGAAGAATATTTATTGAACGGGTTTTTATGTAATTGATCTTCTGAGTTCTGAGACTTTTTTACCATTAAATATATCGTATTGCAGCTGAACGCGTTCATCACAGCACAATCCGCCATCCTAGGTACGGCAGCCGCGACAGCTATCGAGTATGCTGAGTCGAATATCGCATGGAATACGGCTTATGAAGAGGAGGTCAGAACTTGGCTGGTTGCAACGCTGGCCGAATTAGAAGCTACTGCAACGGAAACGTACGAAACAACGACCTTTGAGGAAGATTACGATGACAGTTCAGCTGCTACTGCATCTTTGAACTTCTGCGCAGCATTACTGATATTCGTTTGCCTCGTCCAGACAAATTAGATGTAAATGTAATCATTGTACGCTTATATCGATAAATGATTGAGAAACCTGCAAGAATCGTGACCCGACGTAGTTTCGAGAAGATTGGTTAACGTTGAATAATCACTACATTAGTGAGATTTTCAATGAACGTTGGGGTTCTACTGCAGAGTCTGAATATGACTACTCATCAGGAAGTCTATATACACTATTTCAACAAAAACGTTGCACTCTTAAAACTTTCAATAGTGCAACGTTTTAATTCAAGAGCTATAACATTAAGACCATCTCTGACAATCTGCGTTATCAACTTTTGTTTGTATACACATAAAGAGCAGTATTTAGTCAATTACGTCGTGTACATTAGGGTGGCTTTCAATTTGTACTTTTTCGAATTTTAACTTGGCCGATTCCGAGATTGGTCCCAAATAAATAAATAAAAATCTACTTCAAATCACAAATCTCTATCTTAGCCCGTAACTTTCGTGCAAGGGTTGTGAAGTTTGCCATTTGAAATATACACTTTTTTTTCTACAGTTTCAGTATATATTTCATCGGAGGACCAAGTGTTCGCAAAATAACTGTATGAAATCAGTGAGCATTGATCCCAATATTCAATAAAAATATTAGCATTGCTTACGAAGCATTCTATATTTTTGTGAGTTGGAGATTAGTGAATAATTGACACAGAATGCTCCATTGACGATATTGATATCTTTCTTAAACAGAAGCATCAATGCTGATTGGTTTCTTACACTTATAGATTTTTTTGTAAATAATTAGTCCAACGATCAAATAAATGTATACTGAAAGTTGAGAAAAATGTGTATATTTCAATTGGCAAACTCACAAATTTTGCGAGAAAGTTTAGAGTTAAGATGAGAACCTGCGCTTTCGACAAGATTTGTATTTATTTATTTTGAACCAATTTAGGGGGCATGCCGGTCAAATGTAGAAGAAATCGAAAATTGAACCTCGTGTTGTTCTATATTACCGCTGTGATAAGTTACAACCCAATTTATTCGTCCTCAATCTATAGTGCCCTTGTTAGGCTGGGCAGTGAAAACAGAGTCAAGAAGTTTAACATTGATTTTACAAGTCTAAAAAATATAGAGAAAATCCAATTATTGCGTCACTTTATTCATCATTTTATTTACTTGCGTTGCTTGTTCAAACATTATAAAGTTTATTCGAAATCAGAAAATTCAATTTTTGAAGTATTCAGCCTACTTTGAAAATTTTTGTTTCATTTTTAAAACAGACTAAAGATATGCCCAATATATTCCCCAAGTGACAAAATAGAATAATTTTTGGTTTAGTGGCTGTTAAAAGAAAGAAAACAAACAAATTTCTAGAAAATTTTTTTTAAATTAAATGTACAAAATGGGGTGCTTGAAAATAGAGATGCCACGAATATTTGGCTACTGTTCGGTATTCGGCCTATTTGGCCACTTTTTTTAATATTCTGTATAAAAAAACGCATATATTAAACAAAAATATATCTATTTTAATAACAAATTATTGCTTAAATACTTAAAATCTATCAGTGGTAGGTTGTGATGAATAGAAACAATTTTTTCAGCATTGATTGGTAAGAAACGATCGCGCTTGTCCTTGTAAACAATACCTGCTTCTGAAAATAGTCTCTCACTATAACTCTACCGCCAGAAGACGATAGATAAATCTTAGCGAATTTTGACAGGCTTGGATACTGCTTCGGGTTTATTGACCACCACTTGTAAGAGTCTATCGTCCGATCTTGATACGCAGTTTTCAAATAAAAATCAATTTCGTGTATCGTAGAACTCTTCTCTACATCCTCCTCATTTTACATATTATTGTGAATATAGAAAGTTCTTCCTCTTCAATATTATTATAATCTGTAGCGACTTCCTCATAACAGTTCCAGAAACTGTCGTGTATTTCAATCGTTTTATAATTTTCATTGGCGTTTCTTTTCTAACGAAGTGGAGAAGAATCACCATCAGTACTACTAGACTCATCGCAAATAATTTTTGCTTTTGCTCTTTTCTTTTGAACCTATCCCAGGAAACTATTTTTAAAACGTAGGTCAAAAAAGTGGCAACCAGATATTTGTTACTATCATCAAATTTGAATCGTTTTTCAAGCTCAACTTTCAGTGAAGATCTCATTTTCAATAAATTTGGTGTTCTATCTGCACTCTCTTCCTTCCCCAAGTATTTCAACAATGTGATATCACGTGTGACCTATGGAATCACTTCAGAGATGCAGTAAATACCTGAACTGGTTATTTTAGTAATGTCTTCGAACGGTTTGAGGAGAAGTAGCTCACTTTTGTTCTAATAATCGATCCACTAAATACTACGTAGAATTCCAGCGTGTGCTTACATCTTGTACTAGTTGGTTTGGAAATTACTCGTATTTGGAAGATCCACGGTTTCAACCAACTTCGGATTCGGTTTCAGCGCATCAAAATACATAAGAAACATACCTGATCTGGTTAAAGAAAATTTTTTCCATTCTCATAACTGCAATTTTTTATAATTTTTAACGATTTTCAGCGCTTTTTTGCAATTTACTCAAAATTTTGAGGGTGTACGGGCCAAACGGACCTCAGATTTGGATTCAGCGCATCGAAACACATAACCCTAGATGGGTCTGGTCAAATGTACAGTCCACTTTTTTATTTTTGTGTGCCGGTGTTATTATTATTATTGATCGAAGTTGGCACCTTGAAAAAAAGTTCGTTGGTGGCCCCGGTGATTTTGGCTCTTGATGTTATCTGAATTAAAAAATTCTTGATAATTTTTGATCTATAGACACGTTATTCTAGTCAGAACTACTGAGGTTAAATTTCATGGATAAATAACAAAATGGCGGACTTTGAAAAAAAAGCGTCTTCTTATTTTAGCAAAGAAGGGGTTATAAAATAAAAAGTTAGGGGTGAAAAAATTTCTCGGTAGTTCCGACGAGAATGATATGTCTGTAGATCAAGTATTATCAAAAATTTTTGATTTCAAATAACATCAAGAGCCAAGATCACCGGGGCCGCCCACGCACTTTTTTTTCGAGGTGCCAACTTCGATCAATAATAATAATAATAATAAACTATTAAATTTACCAGAAAAAATTTTTTTGTCTATCTTTAATATGTAAATAAAAACATCCTAAGTATCCAAAACGATACATTTTTATTTTCCTACAAAAAAACGCCCTCCAAAAAAGACATGTAAATCGGCTTAAGTTAACAGACTAGTACCTTAAAATTTATGTTACGTGTGATAATTGTCTTCCGGAATACATACCATCGTGTGATTTTATCGATGGTTTATATCGATAAATCTAAAATTTGTACTAGCAATGCGTTTATTAGGCGTTGGTTTACAAAGTGCAGCAAAGTTTTGTGGTTTGACGGCCATGCCACCTTTTTCAGCTAAATCTTCGTACCTCATGATACTGAACGAAACACATCAAGAAAGTAAAAACGTAGCCGCATTTTTTATGGAAAAGGTCTGTCGAGAAGAAATTGACTTGAATTCTAAGAACAGTATCTCACGGAGACTCAAAGACCTACTCTGGCATACTAAAATTGAGATACTCCTTACGGAAAAATCATATGTAACGAAAAAAGAATGCGTTAGTCATATTCAAAAACAAACCGGTACGCGTCTACGTGGATGTAAAAAGAATAACAAAGGACTCTGCGGTAAAGAAAAACTTACTAACAAAATGATTGATAAATTGTCAGAGTATTTTGGTAAGGCTATTCGTGATCATTGTGATTCTTTTGAAAAAATGAAAAATGCCATTTGGACCACGTTCTATAGTTCAACTGACGCAAAGCCGCTTCATCAAAAATTTCCTGCAGGTGCTGGACTAGTGGTGTAAGTATCAGCGTGCAAAAGCTGAGAAGAAGTTACACTCTTTGAAACACGATTCCATTGCCTTGTCATCAAATATATTAGCTGCAATAAAACCTATTTACGAAGATCTTAAAAATGCTGAATTACTGGAAAGATGTACAGGGGGATTTACGTTTCAATCATAGCGTTTGGAAGATCATACCAAAAAATATGCTAGCTTCACCATTGTTAGCATAGTAATTAACATTGCTTCCTGTATCTTTAACGAAGGTGAAACACTCGAGAAGCAAAAGTACTTCAATGATGGTAGAAAATCGCTTCTGCTACGGCTGCTAAGACGGAGGAGGGTTCACTTTATGGTCACGCAATAGATAATTCAATGCAAGTCCGAAATTTTTTTTTTTCTTATCTACGTATACATTGCACTTAAAACTTTAAACGCGTTTTTCTCGAAACCACGTTTTCAAAGTCGGTGATAACTGTAACTCCGGAACGGCTTGACCGATTACTTTTTAATTTTTTATCACTCATTCTATATATAATTGTCCCCTGGGTGGACGAAGGATTTTTTGGCTCTGGTGAATATTTTTTATCTTAAAGCCGAAAACATCAGTTTAATTTTGGTGGAAAAAAAAATTTCGACTGAACATTCGCCATTTTGTAAAAAATAAAAAATTTTATCAGCCCTTCGTCCGTCCAGGACCCAATGTGATTTACTAATGATCCCCGTTGACTTTTTTGATTTCAGATGATCCAGTAATGAGCGCAATGATCACCACAAAACGCCTTTTTTGAACCTCTTGCAGACTAGCTGTATGTCGCTTATTTGCCACTAATTTGCTATAAAAATTTTCTTGTAACTTCTTGAAATATGTATTATTTATATGTATTACATTTAACAATTTTCAAAAAGAATCTTATAAAAAGCATTTTTTTGGCGTTACAAGTAGCTCTCACCCCTTAAGCTTGTATTATGCTAGCTTGACCTAAGCCTCTGAATTTTAAAGATAATAAATAAATTGTATATTGAAAAAGAAGATTTATTTCTATCAAGTCTATCAACAGAATAATAAATGCGAAATGGCGTACCGGATAAAAAAATCACAAGCGCTGAATAAGTAAATACCTACTAAATAAATATGACTAAAATTGTGTTTCACTTACTTAATTCCTATTAACAATTTACTTACTTGCTTTCTTTCCATCTCCGCCTCGCAAAATTTTGTTGTTACACAGCAAACACGCGGTTAGTTCCCAATAGGCGATTTTTTAATAAATGGCGCCATTTTGTGAAGCTTTTGGCGAACGGTGACATTTTTTAGTAAAAGTGACTATTAGTGAAACACAATCTAATGCAATTATGAAAGAATAATACGTGTCACGTCACGATCTACTCGTATTAAATCAAATAAATTCGCCCGTTCGTCACCTCCGTACGCAGCGCAATGAGACCATGAGCGTGACCGAATATTCGGTATTCGGCCAAATCACGATTCATGACATCTCTACTTGAAAAATAAAAATACTAACTTGACAAAGCTTTTGAGTACAAGATTGATATTGGATAGGATTTGAATATGATGGTCCGAAAGCTCGTACAATTAGCTACAAGGAACACACAGGTCTAGAAGAAATTTTTTTTTTCAGCTGCATGAATTTTTTTGGGTAAATACATTGTTTTCTAGTGCGTGAAATTCAAAAATCACTTCCATTTCCCTCCATCACGCACAGTATTCTTGAAAAATACAAGGTGTTTGCATAAAAAAAAGCGTAACTATAATGAAAAAATTACCACTTCATTACAATGAACTAAACAATATTTCTTATGAAATTAAACGAACAGTTTGTTCATGAAACCTTTTTTTCTTCTCTTTGAAATACCTCCAAACACGCTTCCGGTTTACATTTCCTGTTTCCCTGTTTATATTTATTCTTGAGTCTCACTCTGATACATATCAAATGGAAGTGAGAAATCACTTTTGCACAGGATTTTTAGAATCAAGAATAGGATACCAGATTTCAAACCAAACAGGAGTTTCACTAGAAATGAAACTACAAACACGAGTTCAAGAAAAAATCTGACGTGATCGAACTTTTTGAGGATTTTTCAGGTTTCAGTAAGTGAAAATCTATAAGAAACGGTATAAAAAACGTGTGCAGTTTTTTGGTTGCAGACCTGTGTCATTATCGGTCGTTGAGCTTTCCTCGGTAAACGACCGAGATATCAACCACGAAAAAAGAGACTGTAAAACAACATTGCCATTACCACCGGTAGGTAGCTAACGAAATTGCGTTAAAGCCTTTGGCTTGGCCTAAGGAGCAATATCCATTAGTAATAATAAATATCCAGTGGAGATCAAAATTGGCGATGGTTGCTTAACAAAGTTAAGTTTTTCAGCATTCGATGACTTTTCTGCCATACGGGCGTTCGCAATGACTATGAATAAAAGTAGATTTATCTAGTGTAAGTACAGAATGTATGGCTAAACGTCGTCTTCTACGGCTAGTAAGTGGTGTTGCAAAAGGTGATAGGAATTTTTACACGCAGAGAGAGATAATACGGGTAATAAGGCTGTATCTACATCCATAAGGTAACTGTAACTGACAAGAGTTTCAAATACTCATCTACATAATGCAAAAGATAACGGTCATTATATCAAACCCTGTCACAACAATGCCAATGAGTTATCTTCAAAGAATGATATTTTGCTTAAACGTTTCATGTCAGATACTTTGACGTGTCAATATTTATATTATGTCCAAGGACATATTTGTAATATAAATATTAAATGCAATATTTAATAAAAGAACCGGTTTTCAGCTTTACGAAGTATTACGAAGTAAATACGGTAGCAACCAAGTTAAGATATTTGAAATGTGTAAGATGTACTCACGGAATATTTTTAATGAAACAATGATTGATAACTTTGTTTTTGGCTGAGAAGCATTAATCATCGTGCGGAAAAAACATTACTCAGTACATATGGGATATTCTCGGTGTTGTAGGTCGATAAAAACTCAGTTAAATCAGTGACGTTTCGGCCCTGAGAAGGGGGCTCTTCTCAGACTGAAAATATTTATCTAAATATAGTGTAGATATACTATGTATAAAGATTAGAGTAAATGAAATATAAAAATATAAACGACAATAGTAATTCTGCATGGAAAAAAAAAAGAAATAGAAAGAAAAAAAACTAATAACGACTATGAGGTCACAATTTACAGACCCTCTTAACTAAGTATAAATTTTGTAAAAGTCACGTGCTAAAATTGTACATACATGAAGCATGAGAGAAATCGGTAAACAGCTCATGTCCAAAAAAACAAGGGAAAGTCGTTAACTGAAACGTAAAGAAATAAGGTTAGTGTAGTCTCTTCTGCCAAAATCAGCCACCTTCACAGTTTCATGTGTAAAACGCTTACCGAAGAAAGGATGGAAGAATTCTTTATTTATCGGGTTCCTTGGGTACCATTTTGAAGTGGATTTCTTACCCGTACTCAACGGCGAGTAGCACGGCAGACCAGGAAAAATAATGCCTGAACAAGGAGAGAGATATATAACAAGAGCAGCAACACCAATTATATACTGAAAACATGGCATCATCTATCAAACACATCATGGCACCATCAATCTACGACTAACACAATTCTAGTTAGATCCTCTGTAAAGAAGAGGATTGTTCGGAGAAATTCATGTATATGAAGGTCAGGGAACGTCGAAATACAGACACCAGTTTTTTTCCAACGTTTCGGCCCGTTCTGTTTTAGAATCAAATTTCATTAGTTCTCCTATGACTGATCTTGTTTTGTTTCTACAGATTTTTTGACAGATAAGTTCACCGTTAAAAGTTGCGGTTATAGTTCCGGAGTACAAATAAACTCCTTTGGTTTTTTAATTTCTTTTTTTTTTTTTTGATCATGTTTTGGTTTTTTATTTTAAGTTCTTTGGATGTCTGGTCGCAAAGTAAGACCATTTGTATATATATAGATGTCATCTAAAATTCATATAAACAAATGAAAGTTCTACGTCCAAACTAAGGTCAGTTAAGTAATCTCTTATGGTTGATTCCTCAACGAACAGAATTATAAGCTTGTTGCACGTTTTTGTTTAACAGTGTTACGGACATGAAGGACGTTAACCGCGTTTGCTATATTTGTAAAGAAATAAAACTGTTTTAAGACTACCTCCACAGCAATAGCATAATATACGTCTGCCCCTAACTCTTATTGGTTAGTATATAATAAGTTGGACTGTTATTTACCTTTTTTTTTAAGTTCTATACGATTGTACAAATTGTTAACAAAGCAATTATTCTTTGGTTTCCGTTTGTTTTTTTACTGTCAGCATAAAATAAAATTGTTTCCCTGAGGAGGGCCCACAGAACGGGCCGAAACGTTGGAAAAAAACTGGTGTCTGTATTTCAACGTACCCTGACCTACATATCCAAGAATTTCTCCGAACAATTAGATCATTGAGGTCAAGATGTTTCTCTACAAAGAAAAGCCTGCTTAACTTATTGGCAACAAACCCACGGTAAACATCAGTTAATTGCCAGTGTCAAATTTTAGATTCACCGAGTTGCCATGATTAATTACTATACTGCACATCGCTAACATAAGTATTTTTCGGTAATCCTTTTCCTGGCAGAGGATACTAATATCTGGATAATTTCGGGCATGATCAGAAATAATTTTATGTTTTGTCAAGGCTGTTTGTTTATCCGTTTCAACAAAAATGTTCCTTTTGTGGGTTCATTAATTCTGGTTCTAAGGAATCTGCTGGTTTGGCCGACATAACATTTTTCACAATCGTTACACCTTATTTTACAAACCAAATTCAAAGACGTCTTTTTCGGAACTGCAATCTTCGGCGAAACGAACAGCCTTGACAAATTATTGGTGTTCCTGTAAACACACTCCACATTAAATCTACGTAAGACACGACCACTTGACTGACAAGGAAAGCATCCCAGGTCGATCTCTCCGATTTGATTTTTTGTGTGATGTGTTATAGTAGATTAAAAACTAAGCGACACATATTCCTTTTATCTGCCATTGATTACTTTAACGAGATGAAACCACCCTCCAACGTAAGACATGTCAAAGAGGCATTTAGCAATTTCACCCACAAGATCATAATATCTTTCAACCAATCCAACTGGAAAAGTTTTCTCAGAACAAAAATGAAAAATATAATTTTCTAAATGAAATTATAAAAAAACTCCCAAATTGCCCTTGACGAGCCTTAATTTAGCAGGTGGTTTCACCCCTATAAAGTGTTTAATGGCAGATAAAGAAAATTACGTGTCGCTTAGTTTTTAGTCTACTATAACACATTATAAAGGAACTCAAATCAGTGAGATCAACCTGAGATATCTTCCTTGTGGGACAAACCCTCAACATAAGAGGATCTTACATGAGGCTTGAAAGGCGGTAAAACATCTTGGCTACATAAAACAATACCAGATTCAATTTTTGGCCTTTTCATCAAACACGCTACCGTAGACTCATTCGTTAATCAATTGAGGTGGATAATTATTTGATGGTAAGACTTACTTTATGAAGCTTGTGTTCTTATCATGAAATCTGCCATTCGCCGATAGGATCCCCCTGCCCACTAACAATAAGTTATAGATGTTCGCTGTCTTTTGTTTCATTGAATGGTGAGAATCAAAATTCATGTGTCTCCGAGATCAATTTGGTGTTTTTTTACCAATCTGTTACTATCACACCATTATGCCTTATTACATGTACATCGAGAAAACTAATTTTCCTTTCAACTTCTAATTCCAAGGTAAACTGCAATCTGTCATGATAGCTGTTCAAGGTGGAAAGAACAACACGCAGACACAACATGCATTATCCAAGAAGTTCGAGAACCCTCCGTTACATTACTCAGTACGTACAGGTTATCTATAACTGTTTTTCATTTTGGTTATAAAAGAGTAACTAATGTCATCTTGACTATCATAAGCTTATCTGTTTGGTGTCAATAAACTCAGTTCACTGTGTATATCTGATATAAACACATACTTATATTTATATACCTATCACTTCAATTCAACAATGAATATTGTACGTTTCCAAGACTTTTCCGTGATGCTAAAGCAATTCAAACTTGCGACAAATTGACAACGATGAAACTACAGTAATAAATCTTTCACCCAAGATTTGCAGTCTTACTGTCAGCCAAGAAACAGAACAAATTAAATCAGTTGCGTACAAATTATGCCTCCTGTCTTGTAAACTGGACAATCAATTCTCAATCCGATCCCTTATTGAGACCGAACTGTTACAACTGAATTTCAATGTGCTTCTTGTTTACTTGCACAAAAATCATTGCTACAATCTGCTGAATTAGTGTTTGACTTCCGTGTAATAAGTTTTTCTTTTCATTGACCTTACACATTTATTGCAATTCATTTAATCTACAGAACGTGTCAATAGACAGATACTATATCACATAAGCAAACGAGACTATTTGCAGAATGTAAGCAACGTCAAGCTACGTACAGATGGGGCGATTCCTCGGAATTCATCAATACCAATGAACTTTTAGCAATTTTTAGTAAAATGGCCACTGATGCAAAGTTAAAACTACGTCAAACGTTTAATAATAAAGCATCTAAGGAGCTCGTACTTTTTTGGCAATGAAAGAAATCTTGTTTTGTTCGGCGATAGACTAACAAGAAATGTATTCCAGGTCGATCTCTCGGATTTGATTTCTTTTGTAATATGTTATAGTAGACTGTAAACTAAGCAACACGTATTTGTTTTTTTTTTTTATCTGCTACTCAACATTTTAAAGGGGTAAAATCACTCTCCAAAGTAAGGTACGTCAAGACACTTTGACGAAGAAATGATAAAAAAAAAAATTTACCGGGGCTTGATTACGAGACGCAAAAACTCAAAGTCATAACGCTAGCCGCTGCGCCACCGATCCGCTTGAACGTGGCGCGGGCGAGCAGACTGATGAAGTGGCGTCGAAACTTTAACCGTTATTTTCTCGAAAACGGTCGAGTGTTTACTGATAAGCCGAAATACATGTTCGTTTATTTTTATACTTTTTTCATTCCGCGAAGTCTTGTCCAAATCCGTCGGTTACAGTTGGCGGCTTCTCCTCGTTAGTCTACTTATAACATATTACAAAAGAAATCAAATCAAAGAGATCGATCTGTGATACCTTCCATGTAAGTTAGAAATTAAGTTTCTGACTTCCTGTTGTTTATTCACACTTTCATGTATTTGAGTTCTATCTTAGTTTATTTAATAAATCTACTATCATCCACTAGCTTGCTCGGGCTTTTCCCCCTACGTTGTGAAGGTTCGTAAACCTTACGCCTAAGCAAGTTATTGTTTGTCGTTAGTTTCTTTTATTTAAGAAAACCCGATTGCCCATTCCTTCCCGAATTGCCCTATTTTATAGTCCAACAATTTTCACCTTTAAAGTGACGTATGTACTTTCGTCTTTGCGTCTGAATTTATGGCATATGCCACCCACACAAATTAATTAGTGAAGAGAAATCAAGGATCGCTTATGTTCAGAGATCTGAGCCAGTGTAATAGTTTATATCTAAAGATCAATGATAAGATATTATGGTATTGGTGGGACAAACAGCACGGCGATATAATATGAGCGATCCCAGTTATCGATGCTTCTTGCGACGGATGATGCAGAGCAACAGAGAGACCATCATGATTGAGTCAGGATATCGACTGTTCATTTGCATATTGTCAGGTATGTAGAAACTGTGTTGAAATTATTTAAAAATACTCCACACATCGCCCGCAATTTACTAAATGAAAGATCCTAGTGCCGAAATAAAGTTTAACAATTCCAAAGTTTCTGCCTCGGACAGCTTTCGAAAAACTGTCAAAAATCCAAAGTACTCTACATACATAAAAAGCCGGTTTTTAGATGATATGGGAAAAAACGGCAGTCACCGAAAATCGCATAAAATCCAGTCATTGCGTATTCGTCAAATTAACTCTTGATCATATGCAGTTTTTACACCGAATTGATTAATTGAACTTGTTTCGCAGGGTTGGTCCTCTTGGAAGCTAGTCCTTTACTTCCACCACAAAAAGACTTAGTGCTACATACCGGTGACGGAAACATAGAACTTTCCAAAGCTGACAGCGATTACCGACTACCGAACACATCGAGGCCTCTTCATTACGTCATCAAGTTGAATCCTCATCTTGTTGAGAACAACTTCACTTTTACCGGGGAGACAACAATCACCTTGGAAGTTCTGCAAGCCACGAATACAATTACGATCCACTCTAAAGAACAGACAATATCTGAAAGCAGGACCCTCCTATCAAATTATGCCAACACTACGAACTACACCGTTACACACTCGTACGATACTGAAAGAGACTTTTTGACGTTAACCACATCAGTCACACTGATAGCCGGAAACTATTCGCTCTCTTTGTATTATACGGGAGATTTGAGAGATGATATGATCGGCTTCTACAAAAGTTCGTACAGTAATAGTACAGGAGACACAATGTAAGTCAATGAAACTACGGTGAAACACACCTGTAATTAGTTGAATAGAAAAGTCACACTCCATATTATAAGAGATCAAGTAGCTATATTAATTTGTGAATTGATCAAACTCACCAATTTCTAGATCGAAATTGATATAATATGTGCCACGTGCTCACTTATCAGAAGCATCATCTGGCCATGAGAATAAAAATACCAAATACTTTTGCTTTTTTTTACAAGGGATGTGATTAAAGATATCTGACTGAAAAAACTGTTGATATTTATTTTCAAGATGGATAGCAACCAGCAAATTCGAACCGGGTTTCGCTCGCTACGCTTTTCCCTGTTACGACGAACCCGCTCTGAAGGCAACTGTGGACATTTGGCTGAAACGGGAATCGTCGCAGCATTGCTTGGCAAACACGCCGATACTAACCGAGTATGAGGACAGGTAAGTTTTATGCCTTATTCAAATTTCAGTGGTGTATACTTATCATAAAATTCACCTGTAACATTACGAATGTTTGATGAATCAATGCATTCCTTTAGTTTTGAAAATTTATTATCAGTTTACAATACTCAGTCTTATTTATTGCGATCATTCTCTATTCACTTACAACGAAAGATTTATTTGTCTATGTTGTGTGTCAGGAGAAAAAATTGCGTCTCCTTGAATTGAAGTATCTACAAGTTAACTAACATTGTGATGAAATGCCAGGCACCAATAAATCAGCTGATAGATCTAATCGGATTAATGGCGGCTTACTGACCAACTTAGAAATCGATTCTATCGTTTTAATCGTGTATTTATTAAGCAGAAATCTCTTTCATCATCGTATATACGCAGTCAGGCTGACTAAGGCTGATTTATTATCTAGATAATGATGCGTCCAAAATTTGATTCTATATCACTCATCACCTTCAATAAGCTTTACATTTACCAAGAGTGGATTAGTCTTAAGTATGCATGAAGTATATTGACGTGGAATGCCCCATACATGTGCATGTATACATGTGACAGTTTACGACGCTTAAATATGTTTTTTGTAATGACTAAAGAACCATTCTTATGAATGGGATAGAAAAAAGTAGCTTAAAATCTTTCATTTATAAACGAAAAACCCGAGTGAATATTCAAACATGAATTTGAGTGTGCTTTTATTGGGTAGTAAATAATCCGCAATTTTCAGCGATGACGGAAAGACGTGGACCGTTTTTGAAACTACGCCATTGATTTCCACCTATCTAGTCGCTTTCATAGCTTCTGATTTTGCGGGTATAACAACAGATGACAACACGTTCGGGGTGTGGGCGAGATCTACGGCAATTGCTACCGCGCAGTATGCCTTTGACTTCGGCATTGAATCATTAGAATCCTTGGAAAATTATACAGGTATCGCTTACTACAATTATGCGTTGGACAAAATGGATCAAATCGCCATACCAGACTTTTCTTCCGGAGCGATGGAGAACTGGGGTCTTGTTACGTACAGGTAAATCTTTTGTAACATTATTCCATGAAGCAGGAACATCTAGACCTCTGTATCAATTTTTTTACTACACTATCTTAAGGGAGAGATATTTACTCTACGAAGACGGAGTCTCCACAACTTCCGACAAACAGAACATAGCCACGGTTATCAGTCACGAGTTCACTCACCAGTGGTTTGGAAATTTAGTCAGCCCTTACTGGTGGACATATCTCTGGTTAAACGAAGGCTTCGCAACATACTTCGAATATTTCATAACTGCCGAAATCGAAACTGATTGGCGACTCGAAGAGCAATTCGTTGTCGCAGAAATTCACGCCGATGCTTTCGCTGCCGATGGTTTGGGAACTTCTCATGCGATGAACGCTGATGTTGAGACTATCTCAGAAATTCGAGCCATCTTTGACTCAATTTCTTACGGCAAAGGTTGGCTCCTAAGCTCCTTTCTTCCAAGCTCAGTACCATTCTTCATATTTCACTGACACAAATGATTCTGTTGCAGCTGGTAGTGTGATACGAATGATGGAGCACATGATCACGAATTCTGTTTTCAAAGCTGGCCTAACAAATTATCTTAATACCAAGTAAGCACCGTCATGTTTTTTCCATCGATGCAAGATTTTGTTAGTATCATACTCACGAATACCTTGATCATTCAAGTGCATTCGACTACGGCACTTCCGACCGACTGTGGGAAGCTATACAGGAAGCTGTTGATGCGAATGGTCAGTCGTTGAACGTTAAAGAGGTGATGGACACTTGGGTAACCCAAGCTGGATTCCCCGTCGTCACAGTAACTCGCGATTACGATGAAAATACTGCGGTCTTAGGCCAAGTGAGATGATGCACAGAACGTAATATCTATTTAGACATCGCGAGAACTCTAGTTTACAACCAGGTTTCATGTCTTTCAGGAGAGATTTTTCTTGAGAGACAAAAGCTTATATGATTCTGCGGTCTATTGGTGGGTACCGATCAACTGGGCAACCGCGTCTGACCCTGATTACTCCGTCACCACACCCACCACTTGGATCCCTGGTAATGAAAGCATCACCATCCAGTCCCCATCTAGCAGTGATTGGATTCTCTTGAACAAACAACAAACAGGTAGGCTATACGTGAAAATACTGTATTTGCATGTCAAAGTTCCAGATTAAGAACTCTGAGTTCATCATTGCACTTAGTCAACATTGAATTATAGATTCATCCTAACTCGGAATGACATCTCAAAATAATGCATTAACGATCAAAACCTACATTTCGTGAACTGACGCTCAGGATCGTACTAATACAGTGATGATTAATTAAACTTGAAAAGAAAATCGAATTGTACGTATCTCTACTGAGTGAAAAAAACCTCAAGTAAATTTAAGAATAACTACGACGACTAATATGAATAATAAGCTGTACGTGATTGCTCCTAATCTAACAAGTAAGGTATCCCATGTCGATCTCTCTGATTAAATTTTTTTTGTAATGTGTTATAGTAGACTGAAAACTGAGTGAGACGTTTTCTTTTATCTGCCATTAAATATTTTAAGGCGGTAAAACCACTCTCCAAAGTAAGGCATGTCAAGGGGTGATTTGGCAGTTTCGGGGACAAGAATATAATATTTTTTAACCAATCTCATTGGAAAAGTTTCCTTTTAACGACTAGTGAAAAATATCATTTTCTCAATAAATAATTAAAAAAAAAAAAAATAAATAAAAAAATAACACTACCAAATCGCCTCTGGACATGATTTACTTTCGAGAGTGGTTTCACCCGTTTAAAATCCTTAATGGCAGATAAAAAAAAAATACGTGTCGCTTAGTTATTAGTCTACTATAACATATTACAGAAGCAATTAAATCGATAAGAGCGACCTAGGATACCTTCCTCGTAAGTTTGATCAAAAGCTAGTACACATAAACATTCCAATGCAAGTTTGACGAGGTAGAAGCCGAATTTGATTTTATAACTATACATCAATAAATGCAATTTATTGAGGTTTTGAATAAACAATAGTTCTGTTTGTGAATGTCCACATGTGTACAATTGAACTTGAGTAAACTGTTGTCATACAGGATTCTATCGCGTCAACTATGACACAACAAACTGGGATCTACTCAACACATTTCTCAGCAGCGCAAACTATACGCAAATATCACCGATCAATCGAGCCCAATTAATCGATGATGCTCTTAATCTGGCAAGGGGTGGTTACTTGGACTACGCAACAGCTTTGAACGTGACGAAGTATTTGGCCCAAGAAACGGACTACATTCCTTGGTACTCCGCACTCACAGGATTCACTTACATCAACAGACTCTTGGCGCAAACTGATTCCTACGATAATTTTAAAGTAAGCAACATTGAAAACCGCCATTTTTTCTTCATTGCAATTATTATTATTGCTTATTAATTGTTACTTTCTAGTTCGAGCGTCAATTTTTCATCAATGTCGTATCAATGGATGTGGTTTGAGTAGATATTCTGGCAGCCATATTTATTACTATAAAGTAGAGTTCTACTGGTATCAGTCAGATTAATCTGATCAATTTTAAAATTTATCATTATAAGCAATCGACAGCGTGAAATGACGTTCTTTAGGATGAATACAAAAGCTCTTTACAACACTGCCCCGTTTTATCTGAGGTGACTATCAAATATTAAAAAAACTCATAACTGTCGGTCTTATTGATTAATTTGGATTAAGTATTACTCAACTACTATCGTCGAATATCAACCTCGCGCATACTTTTATGAGTTCTTCACGAACTCATTCGTGGTATCTAGGACATTGATGAAATATAAGCTCAGTCGTAATTATCGCGTTCATCTAGTCTAGATTTGAAATATTCTCTCGCTGCTAATCTCCCGTCGCATCTAGATATCATGCAAACATTAAACAAAGTAAAAGTAATTTTCGCTCACTCCGCGACTGTTGATAACAGATGAAATTATCACATATCTTCACTTACAGACATACCTCACAAGTCTCTTGGCAAATGCCCTTGAGACGTTCGGATACGAGGAATTGGATGCTGATGAGCACGTACACAAGTTCCTCCGAAACAACGTCTTGACTTGGTCCTGTAGACTGGAATTAGAAGCTTGCGTGGAGTTTGCAAAGGAAAAACTTTTGAGCTGGCTAGTCGATAACGATGAAACAGCGTGAGTTTCAGTGCAGGCCCAAAATGTCGCAAATTGTAAAACAAAAAAGGTCACAGATATTATAAATGCCATATATTTATCTTTGATTCAGGATCACGCCGAACCTGAAAAGCGTTGTTTACTGCACAGGAATTCGTAATGCAAACTCAACGATATGGAATTTAATGTGGAACAAGTACCTAGCAACTGATCTTTCCTCTGAACAAATTCGCATACTCCGAGGACTCGGGTGTTCAGAAGATACGGATATACTTAACAAGTAATCGACGTAAAATACTCAGATAACAATATCCGTGCAAATTTTGAAGCAAAAAGACAGTTATGATGGCAAAATATTGCTAGCAATATTAGAACAAGGTGTGTTCTCAAATTGCTGTCAAAATCTAAGCGAATCATTCCAAGTAAAAGTTGTCAGCTACATATATATCTGCTGAATGCAAATCTTGCTATACATAAGACTAACAAAAAATTATTGCTGTAAATTTCCTGCACAAAAATTACCCCGCGAAAATTTTCGGTAAAACGCAAAAGAAAAAACCGCGGCAAGCAAAGCGCACTCTTTGCACAGACACGCTTCGTTATCTGGGTATGGATTAAACGTTCATTAGAATGTACAGATTAATTTTTTCAATTAATGCCGAAACGCTCTCTCACGTTCCGATTCCGTTACAAGCAATTTGAACGTTTCAGCTACATGGCCCTTGCGACAACATCTGGATCTGGCATCCGATCACAGGATTCGTCAACAGCCTTCCAATCGGTGTATACCTATGGTTCTGCTAACAACATTGAGCCAGCGTTGGATTACATCATCAATAATTTAGAAGCTATTATTGAATAGTCAGTGTTAATAATCGAACATCATGATCTTCGTACATCTTAAAGGAAAGTATCCCAGGTCGATCTTCCCGATTTAATTTCTTTTATAATATGTTATAGTAGACTAGAAACTAAGCGATACGCATTTTTTTATATGCCATTAAACACTTTAAGGGGGCGAAACCACCCTTCAAAGTAAGGCATGTGCAGGGGCAATTTGAGCGTTTTTTTTCTTTATCTAGAAAATTACATTTTTAATTTTTATTTCCAGTTGGATTGGTTAAAAAATATTATGTTCTTGTGGATGAACTACCAAATCACTCGTTGATATGTCTTACCTTGGAAGGTGGCTTCACCCCCTTAAAGTGTTTAAGGGCAGATAACAAAAAAAAAACGTGTCGTGTAGTTTTTAATCTACTTTAACGTATTACAAAAGAAATCAAATCGAAGTGATCGACTTGGGATACCGTCCTTCTTAGAATCTTCTAAGTAAGCTAAACGAATTTTTTTTATATATAGCTACGGTGGCACCTCGACGGTCACTACCTTACTCTCCGGGATTGGTCTCCGAATAACTACAAGTGCACAGCTTGAAAAGGTAATGTCTCGTCGATATTTCATCGATAAGAATTAAGGTCGTGTTTGGAAAATTGAACCCAGATATCTGGCAATGAGTAATGCCACTCGTGCATATAGTCAAAGCGTACAGAATTCACCGGGAGTTGATACATAACATGAACCGCGAAAACTAGTAGCACCAAAGCCGATAGTCTGCCACGGAAAATCAGCAAGATTTAATGATTGGAGCGGCTTGATAGCGTTGCAGGAAATTACTTACTTATCTATTCGTGATTTCAGCTGCAAAATTTTGCCACTGCCCAATCTACTCTTTTGGGAACTGCGGCAAGTACCGGAATTTCGAACGCCCAGAATAATTTAGCCTGGATCGAATCGTACGAAGCAACGATCAGCAGCTGGTTAGAAGAAGCTGTCGCTGATTCAAGTTCGTCTAATGTTGGAATTAGTAGCGCACTGTTGACACTATGCCTTGTTTGTTTATTGAATTTTTATCAGTAGTGAAAAAGGAGTTTAAAACGATATTTTTAAGTTTACCTTGTATAGTTAAATAAAAATTTAGGATTATACGTAATATCTGAACGTTGCCTATCAAGAACTTTATTAAATAGACTGACGCGGAAAGATTCGCCCCATTTATTCCCAACAACCATTGACTGGTTTAGACTCATTTTCTGAATGGCAGTCATATTATATATTATGTTTCGCTACAGTAATAACACTTAAGAAATATATTGCAAATAATTTATATCAATAGACTGACAATGAGTAAACTTCAATGGTGTGCAAAGAACCTCCCAAAACAGGGGCATTTTTTGCCCATTTTGGAGTCCACGCGAATTTTTCCGAAACAACAGCCAAATGATACCTTACGATACCCTAATACTCAGAAACAAATTTTATCCTAACTTTACGAATGCTTCCGTAGATACGGGGCAGCAAAGTTGTCAACTGTCGATATATTTAGTAGAACAGACCAACAGATGAAAAAAAAAATCAAATTTGGAGGAGCAAACATATATTCCCATGTATTTGTCGACGCCAAACCAGAATCTGATGTCAAAAATACCCGTAATATATACCCCTTAATAATTAAGTAAAGTCAAAAAACGGGTATTTTTGATATCAGATTTGGATTCAGCGTCAAAAAATACATGAGAATATTATGGTCGCTGTTGCCAATCTGGAATTTTTTAATTCTTACTTCAACTTTATAAAACCGCGTTGACGATCTAGACGGATTTAGAAAATCTGTCGTATATTTTTGACCTCAACATTCCTCAGTTTAGATGAGTATTATGAAAAAAAAACGTAGCTAAAAATACGATGACTTACGAAAAATTAAGAACTTTCACAGAAATGATGACCACAAGATTACAGAGAAGTAAAAAAAACTACGATAAATTACGAAAAAAGGACGAAATCGGTAGAAAATTCTACGACAGAACTACGAAAGTCTTCCAAATGATGTAGAAAATCGTAGAATATTGTCGCCAGGAAGTAGAAAAAACTGCGATAGATTACGCAAATTACGATAATCTACAGGAAATTCTACGACTTGAAGTTAAATGACGGAGAGATTAATAGTTCTAACCTTCTTTCAGACGACGACCTAGGCTTTCACACACGATATGGTGTACATAACGAACCTTGGGGTTGTTTACATTTAAAATACATAAGTAGGTTCAGAAATTGGCCCTGAGTGGTGCGTTCACGTCAAATTAGTGAGTATACCGCTGGACTTTAATGTTTATTTTATTTTTAACGCTTATTTTGCTTGATAATTGTTGGGCCAAATGGCTAAACTGATTCATTGTTTTTTATTATGGTTGTACTCAAATGGTTTGTGTATAACGTAAGTTGTTTTCAATAAATGTCATAGTTCTGAGCTGGGCCGCCACCAAAGGGTTGAAACGTCAACATCTATGGATAATTTTGATCGTTGATATTGGATACCAAGAAAAGAATCTCTTTTATATGAATAAAGAAGGTCGATTAACTCGTCTACATAATATAATTATGAAAACCCACGTTTCGGTGGGTTATCGGCAGATGTATGTAATAAATAACTAGAGTACAGGGAATTTTTATTGTTCTTCATAATCGTTTAGTCGATCAATAGATGGAGATAAAGACGTTACTGTACCCCTGATCCAAGAACGTCAAATAAAGTGAAAGAATCAAAGGTACACAAATACTTCAGATTACCTTCTGTTTCCAATGACCGACAAAATGTATATTGACAGCGGCAGGTTCATAATAAGACCACGTTTCTCTTGGGTACACTCACGTCAGATCCTGCTCGCCATTAAACGGTTCCAGTTTTGCGTTCATATCAGGGGGGATTACAGGGGGAAGCAGCCGATTACACGGATAAAATGCACCGTAATGCCGTACGTATCTCCTGCAAAACGATAACAAGACGAATCAAACTCTGGCTGATACATCGATAAGGATGTCAATGTCACGAAAGAATTCATATTGCTGTTTCTTAAATACCAAACATGACGTTGACATAATAATTACATTGAACGACATTTCTTGATGATTAGTTTTATACGGACCACGTCCTCATATCTTTGTAATTAATGGATCTAATCAGAAATAATTCGCAATCTATCCTGTAGTAATGCACGCAATATCCTAAAAATTGAATAGCACTGAGTTCATAGGTGGTTAATTGCTTCGGCATTTCTATAGACTTTTTATTGTTATCAGAAATAGCAAACTCTTCTTATTTCACACTCCCGATGACATAAACACGATGTATAATGTTAATCATCAGAGCAAATGCATCAAATCTTGCTACCATGAGTGGAAATAAACTGGAGATAACTCGACGAAAATTCAGTATAGCGAATCCAATCAGCAACCCCGAAAAACCCTGCATAAAGTTTTTTGACCGTGTTTGACCAAATTTGAAATTTTCGTCCGCCATATTGGATCCACCATCTTGAATTTTCAATGTCTGATTTCAGATTTGTAATCAGCGACCCCAAAAATCATAGAATACTGTCTTGTGATAAAAGTTGACTCGGCACAATAATGATTAACGGCACGATAGTGATTCAAGGGGTTAAGGTTCAAGATAATCCTGCAGCTGATACTCCAGTAAGAGGAGGTGATTAATGGTGAATAATGAGAAGAGTGTATCATGCACGTTAACACGAAGAAAAAATGGCAAGAGCATTGACCGACGTGATTGAACATCGTGAACATTGCAGAAGCTGTTATAAGAATGATCGTGCAATATGCGTTTCTAGAGGATGTTAGATAATTACAGTCATACAATCGTTAGGTGAGAAAAAAGAGTCGCATTATCGAGATAAGATAGTTACGACTGTTATAAAACTAGGTATCACGAGCTGCGATCGGAGGACCGAGAAGAGACCTCGGATCTGACAGGTACGTGATCGTCCGGCAATCGATTACTGTTTGCTATCTGCCTCTTTCAACCATAGTACCTATAGAATTACACTTCGTGACCAGGATGGGTGATTGACGTAAGTTTCGTTGATTGTTGCTCAAAACATGACTATTTATTGAAGTTCCGATGTTTTGGCCGGGCTCCGTCGACCATCTTCAGGCTACATAAATACATAAGTGTTTAATTTAACATGCATGTGCTTAGAACTAGTTTACATTTGTGAGGAAACATTTGTAAGTCGACATAAACAGTTGAATCAAATGAAACATGTAAGTAGGCACAGGTTGTTAAAAAATGTGAGTACCCTGGCAAAAATTTTTCACGCCAAATTTACACTACGAAAATTTCTTGCGTTCTTCTACGACATTTGGAACACTTTCGTAGTTTTTTCGTATTTGTCGTAGACTTTCTCGTAGATGACCGTAAATTTACGTCACTTATCGTAGTATGTTTTACTTCTCTGACAATTTTCTACGATTTTCTACGCCATTTGGAACATGTTCGTGTTTTCTGGTAGAATTTTCCATAGATGATCGTATTGCGTAATTTATCGTAGGGTTTTTTTTTTACTTCACTGTAATCATGTGGTCAAAATTTCTGTGCAAGTTCATAATTCTTTATAGATCATCATATTTTTAAATAAGTGTTTTTTTGCATAAGACTCACCAAATTGGGAAGAGATGAGTTCAAAAATATACGACAGATTCTCTAAATCCGTTTAGATCGTACTCAGAAAATGAGAAGATCAGCCTTCGGATACAGAACCAAATTTTGTCCCGTAAACTGTCTGCAATAAATTTTCATTGTGAGAGAGATGCGGCATTAAGCAGACGTTTTGGATTCAAAATTGTAATTTGTTTTCATAGAAAATTGTAGATTTTCATAAGATTTTGTAGAAATTTGTACTTTTTTTACAAAATTCAACGCGTTTCCACGCAGAAAAGTTCGTAATTTTTGGGTCGAAAAACGAAATTATTTTTCATAAAAAGTTGTTGATATTAGTAATTTTTTATTAATTCACGTAGTTCGCTACAAAATTCTACGGATACAAAATTAAATCTACTTCGAGTATGTCATTTTCATTACTTTTCGTACAAAGTTGTAGATTTTCATAATTTTTTGTAGAATATTGTGCTTTCCTACGAATTCCAACACAATTCTACGAATTAAAGAATTCGTAATGTATGGGTCCAAAACCGAAATTATCTTCCGTAAAAAGTTGTAGATATTCATAATTCTTCGCTAATCCGCGTAGTTTTCGATGAAATTCTACGAAAAAAATGTCAATCCACTTTCAATATGCAATTTTCTACGATTGATAATTTAATTTCTCGTAGAATTTTGTACTTTTCTACGAAAAATACTACGATTTTCTACAACCGAAAATTTTTTATAATTTGACGTAGAAATCATTTTCGAAAGGGTAATCTGATTATATTTATGTAATCTTAGCATTCACCGACCTTAAAATAACTTTAAAGTCACTATCAATTTCCTAAATGCATTTTAACCAATAACTTTGTAAATTCAAATCGCTATACATTCTGCGTACACATAACCTCTTTGAGGGGTCACATGTTTGATTAATAAGATATTATTTTATCATAGTTAACTGCCATATTATTCAATCTTAATAACGCAGGAACATTTAGGTTATGTTATTAACAAATGTTGCTTTACTATATCCAAGCACATGTATATCAAATTAAACAAAATTAAACATTTATATATTTATGTAGCCTGAAGATGATCGACAGGGCCCGACCGAAAGGTCGAAAATCCAATAAATAGTTATGTTTTGACCAATAATCGACGAAACTTGCCTCACTCATAGTATATGTATTATTTTCATCTCCGTATCATTTTTCAGCCTTTTTATTTGTGCCCTCCTAGCCATATTTAAGTTAAGTCGGTAGTGAAATAGACCAACAACGTTACGGCTAGTCATCAGTGAACCGTGTGACCTGGTACATATCAAATTCCGGGTATTCAATATATGTATAGGGTGTATATTAAATGATTGAAGAACAACCGGTGAAATAGGCCGATTTTTACCACCACAGGTAAGGTGAAACTTATAGATATCTTCAAATTCATATTTACTCCAATGTAATCAACATTATCGTTGCGTCCTTCACGCCAAGTGGCAACATTACACGTATGGATACCATGCTTGGAATGAGAAGAATATTTTTGAGATGACATTAAATTTCAACGTTATTTTACTTGTTGGTAAATAATTCTTTTCACATGTCAAGAAAAAGAACTAACAGAGTGAAAAACCTTTTTCTTGTAACCTTTCTGCGCGTATATTACTACTCTTGCTTAGAAGTCGATTTAGAATACAGAAGAATTTGCCCAATAACTAAAATGAAGCTTTCTTTTAAGCCATTTATAAGAAATTTGTCAAAAACCGTTAAGAATCGTATTGTGAACCACAACGGTTTTCTCGATATGCCATTTTTTTCAATTGGTTGACGAATTTAACGCATAAATTGCTGTAGATTCGATTTAATGAATGCACAACTGAATCCAAACCAATTCACGTGCGGACTTGATTATTTACAGATGATAATATTCATATAAAATTACCGGCAAAAAAAAGTTCGTCAATCTGGAACATTTTATTCCAAAAATAATTTTTTTAATCCGTTACAATATATTTAATTTTAAAAAAGTGCCATCTTTTCCGTAATGGGCCTTCTTTAGTACTCCTCTTCAATTATGGAGTATGTGCGCGGTTTTTGCAATTATCTTAACCGACAAAATAATATTTCGTGTGCTTCTAAAAATATTCCACATCATAAGTTATTAAAACCTCTAGAAACAATAATACGAAATGGTTCTATACAAACGGTTATAAAAAGTGACCTCATATCAAAAATAAATATGAAGTCGAGATCACAAGTGACCAGAAATGATGGCCCGATATCAAGGCTGATAAAACCACTGTTTTAGGTCAATATTGGGAGCTCATAACTATTCATACGTCCCCGTAATTTCAATGGACAGACAAACGTAGTTGCAGGCCTGCGCCTAAATGGAGTAGACAAACTTGAGAACGAACGTTTCATGAAATATGATCAGACTACATGATTTTCCTCAGTACCAGTGAATAATATATAATCAATTTCTGTAAGGTATAACAGTGAAATATTTTGGGTGATTGATTTTTGAATTGAAAGACAATAAATTGGAGAATGTTGTTAAAAAATGGAAAAAATAATACTAATTCTTTCCCCAAATTTCATTCACCATAAACGTGTGTTAAAATGAGATATTACAAGGAACTGAATTATATGTGGTGAAACACAAAACTCTTGACGAATCACATTTTATTTTACTTTAGCTTCACAATGTATACCACAATACAAGTGCAGTGGTATCTTATCATTTAAATTTCATTGCCCAGTTGAGAAACCTATATTTGCTTAACCCCTCAGATTATTCTGATCATTTATGAAAATAACCATTAAGACGCATATGGTACAAATGAAGAGCGATCAAGAATGATAGAAAATATATGCATTTCTGTAAAATTGTGAATTTAGACATGCTTCAGGAAAGCAGAACGACGCGGATTGCACTTTACAACGTTACAAGTTCCTTGATTGGATGGATTGGGATAAAATAATGAGAATTAACAGATGTGAGCTTATGACAACTTTGTGCAGTAATAAAGTACGATATTACAACTAAAGACATTATAGTTATCATCTGAGTAGTCAAGTGTCCACTTCACACGTTTGAGAATCATTGACGCTCAATCATTTTTGCCTCGGAATCGTGACGCATAGAGTAGGGATAAAAGTATTAATAATGCGATAAGATATTAACAATGTAATAACAATCACCTCGAATTTGCCATTTCCGATTATAAATTCGCTAGTCCCAGGTACGTTGATATAATTTGTCGTTGAATAGCCAACATTTCTCATTGATATGCGCGATGTTGTCAACTCGCATTAGACATTACAATTGCCTTTTCACTGTCACCGTAACATAGGCTTACGATGATTTTTGCCCGACAAAACTAAGTAGTAATTTTGATAGGTATCAGGTACGGATATGTGAAAGAAAATATTTGAAAACTTCTATCATTCTATTTTCTTAGTACTACTCAAGTTACCTTCCGATTTCTATGTTGAATATATTCATTAATGGTAGTGTTGATATTTAAATATTCATCTGCCCTCACTAGTTATTGTTTATGGTGATTTTAAGCATACTTAGAGCTATGTAAGTACAAGAGAAAAAGATTGAACAGGAGTTTTGAAGAAATTAGATAAAGATATCATAGGTCTTTTTGATTTATCTAGTCTCTTAAGTCTTGTTTAAAACTAATGCTGTTTACTTTATTGCTAAACATTCAGTTTCATATTCATTATATTTAATCTTTTGAAAAAAACAGTAAAAAAATCTTTAAATATGCATACCTTGTATAAAAATAAATCTGGATGTGCTGTAAAAAACAAGCGCTATATTTTAATTCGACATACCTAAATACATAAAAAAAAGGATTGTTACCTAAGGGGGAAATTAAAAGTTACATTTCGAAGATTTGTGTAATTATTCAACAGCTAATGCTACAGACAATGTGCAGCTGGATAAAACAAATCTCAGTGAATGATTTCATACTGGCACGACCTTCATTAATCACAAGTCACATAACTTCAGTACAGGGCATTCCAGCTAAAATTGACTTACGCTCGACCTCATTTTTTCAGATTCAGTGCTCAATTTCGTACGGAATTCAAACAGTTTCGCGTTAAAAATTTTTTTTTTCTGAATCGACCCAAGATCTGACGATATGCCATAAAAGAACCAGTCTCGGTTGACGCAAAAAGGTTATTTCAATCTACTTTATCTGGTGAGATTTTAAAATGTTTTCAAAAGTTTGTACAGAATTCTTGACGGTTGAAGATGATATCAGAACTTCTTCAAGGGTATTAGCCAGAGTATTCCTGAAGTTTATACAATATTGCAGATCATTTTCAAAGTTTACCAGAGAATTTTCGACAATTCTAAATAATACCGGAACGTTTTCAAGAGTTAACTGAATATTCTCGAAGTTCAAGGGTGGTTCAAAATTTTTTTTAAATGTTACCAGATAAAATAAATGGTCTTAATCCTCTTAACGTTATGCGAGGCGGGTTATTCACTTTTTCACGGAATATTGTCGACTTTCCAATGTTCGTAACGAATGCACCGTTTTATGAGAAAAAAACGGCCCAAATCAATCATTATTTACTTAATGAATAATCTTATTTTTTTTTCTTACTTCAGAAGGAAAAAAAACACCTTTAGGGAGGTTTTCGATTTTTTCGCCATTTTTGTTCATGATACTTTGAACCAAACTAAATGTTTTGTTTCATTCAAATTCTCATATCTTACCTCACGTTTATGCGCTACGTCCTCTTGAAAATTATCAGATTTTAAAAAAGGAGATTCGAAATGATCATCAAGCCATTCCATTCAAAAAACCAGAAACAAATTCAAGGTCTTCTTGTGGGCTAATAGAATTCCAAAAAAAAAAAAAATTGAGAGCAGAATTTGAATGATAAAGTCGAGCGTTGGTGGAGTTCACTTGGAATGCCCCATATGTACAAAGTACAACTGAAATCAACTTTAGCTAGATATTTCTACGAACGATTTTAAAATTGTGAATTGAAGCTCTATTGAAGTCGTAACTTAACCAATAATCATTCTGGTCGGACAGTCGTAGTACAGTAAAGCTTTATCATACACCGATAAACCTCGCGCCACCGTATATTGTAGGTATTATTCCGTCATTCCATGCCATAAATTAAACGAATTGTTACGTAAACTAATATAGTATCGAACCATCATCGTTGGACAGTAACCAAACAATCCTCACGTAATTTACGATAGTGACTATTGTAGTCAAAGAGAATGAAAGAGCAGCAGGTGTTTGCTGAACTAAAGAAACTTATGTTAATCTGGTCGTTACAGAATGAGAGCCACTCCGGTGGTAGTGGCTGCCGTAGCGGTGTTGCTGGCTTCGACATGGGCTTATCCCAACGTCGAGGACCATGCTGCCAAATTTGAAAGCCGACAAATTCAGGACCGTGCTGATGAGGAATACCGATTGCCAACCACTTTGTCACCGGAGAATTACACGGTCATTTTGGCACCTTACATCGAAGACGGAAACTTCACTTTCGATGGGTTTGTACACATCGAGATGAAAGTCATCGAGGAGACGAACTTGATAACGTTGCATGCGAAGGACTTGAACATTTCATGGATCGAGGTTACCTTAGAGAACTCGAATACCATAAATATTACAGATCAAGCTTTGAACGAGGTTACCGACATCCTAACACTCACACTAGAAAGCTCTCTAACAGCAAATTCATCGGTATACCTGAAGATTCTATACGTCGGCGTACTCAACGATGACATGACCGGGTTCTACAGAAGCTCGTACACCGATTCCAATGGTACTACAAAGTGGGTCGCCACCACTCAGTTTCAGCCAACTTACGCAAGACAGGCATTTCCATGTTTCGATGAGCCGGCTTTCAAGGCAAAATTTAACATTCTCATTAACAGACCGGAAGAATATCACGCGATCAGCAACATGCCGATCGTTAATGCTTCCGAAGTGAGGTAAACAGTTTTACCAAATTTCATAACAGTCTACAACCTTTATGGGGCTCAAGAAATAAAATTGAAGCTGCATCTAAAAATTAAGAACAAATACAATTATTATCGTATCCGTTTTTGTCCCAGCAATGGCCGTATAACGGATGTCTTTGATGAAACACCAATAATGTCTACATACCTTCTGGCCATTCTCGTATCTGATTTCGAAAACTTGACAACATCAGATGGGAATTTTAGCATGTGGGCGAGACCGAACGCCATTTCTCAAGCGGAGTACGCCCTCAGCTTAGGTCCCCTAATTTTGGCTTACTTTTCCGAAATAACCGGTCATGACTACCCTCTGGCCAAACTGGACATGGCAGCTTTAACTGACTTCTCTTGGGGTGCTATGGAAAATTGGGGCTTGGTTACGTATCGTGAGACTGCGATGCTTTACGACGCCAACCACTCCTCGGCCACAGCCAAGTCGAGAGTTGCCACCGTCGTGGCTCACGAACTAGCTCACATGTGGTTCGGCAACATTATCACATTAGAGTGGTGGGACTATGCTTGGCTTAATGAAGGTTTTGCCAGAAGGTTTCAATATTTAGCAACAGACAGTGTAAGTGTAAACCTAATATTGAGCAATATGCTGACTCTTCTTCGTCTGAAATATCTGACTAGATTTGCAGGCAGTCTCATTTAGGGAAACTAAAACTGGAAAATGGCTTACAGGTTGAATCGTCATGGAATCTGCTACATCAGTTCTTAGTCGACCAACATCAGGTAGTATTTGCCAATGATGCCTTAGAATCAGCGCATGCATTGGTCGCTTCAGTGTTGACTCCCACCGAGATTTCAAATCACTTCAGCACAATCTCGTACAATAAGGGTGCCAGCATTATCAGGATGATTGAAACTATTTTAGGGGAATCGATTTGGCATGCGGTTCTCCATGAATATATCGATGCTCAGTAAGCCAATTCTTCCATAGTATGTTTGACCATGATGCGTGGAATGTCTCTTTTTGCTAGCAGATGTGCTTTGATTCTGTATTCACGTATGTTATTTATTCAACAGTTTGTACGGCAATGTCAAACCGGACGATCTTTGGGCGGCAATTCAGGACCAAGTTGATATCAATGACGTGGACCTTGGCAATCAGACTGTAAAAACTGTTCTGGACACTTGGATATTGCAGGCAGGTTACCCTGTTGTCACGGTGAATCTTAACCAATCCACCGGAATCGCTACGATATCTCAGGAACGATTCTTACTACGGGGAACCGAAAGTTCTGTTACCAACTTGACCTGGTGGGTACCGATAAGTTACATCACTGCGAGTGAGCCAAACTTCAACGACACATCAACAAAGTACTGGCTGGGCAATGAAACCGCGACTATTCAAGTGGACAACGGAACTGCGGACTGGCTTTTGTTCAACGTTCAAGAGACCGGTTACTATAGAGTCAACTATGACGTAGAATCGTGGACAAAGATCATGAACCTACTTAATAGCGCGGATTTTGAAACAATCCACGTTCTGAATCGAGCCCAGATTGTCGACGACCTCCTCAATCTCGCTAGAGCCGATTATGTCAGCTATGAAATTACTTTGGCCGCAACGCAATATCTTGCGCAAGAAGGTAACTACGTCCCGTGGAAGGCATTTTTCACGGGATTGAACTACTTGGATCGTCGTTTTCTCGGACAAGATGATATATACGCCTTGTTTCAAGTAAGGAGCCTATGTCAACTTACAGTTATAATTTTTTCAATCTTGTACGCTCATATCTTCACCTTTCGGCAGTGACAGAGGCACTGTCAATTGAAACATGTGTTTTACAATTCCTTAATTATAGACTCACGTCCTGACTCTCACCGACAACATTTATAACGAACTTGGCTTCGATGACGTGACCGGGGAAGATTGGTTGGACACGCTTAACCGACGTCAAATCCTGGACTGGGTCTGCAATTTCGGGCACGAGGAATGCATCTCGAAATCCCTTGAATATTTCGCCGCGTATAAAGCAAACACTTCCAACACGTAAGGAACTTTTTTCCCATAAGATATATTATGAGGATAAAGAAAAACAAAGTTGAGTTGAAAGGAAACGTTCCTCAAAAGCACGCCTAGCAATAAAGTTCAAATTTCATCACCATTCATCACATAATGACGGTAATATGAAAGAACGTCGCATCTCCTATAGTGAAAGAAGAACGGGGCATCTTGACCGAGGTCAAATGTTTCATTGATACAGCACTCGAATTTTCGGTGCATGAATTATATGAAGCATTTTTTTCCAACAGATTCAATAAGTGTTTTAATCATTTTCTTACTTATTTGGTCTTCGTAATGAGCTCGATTTTATGTCAAAGCTTCTGACCATTCTGTAATCCCAATGTGAAAATCATTCCCATTCTGCAATGTATATAATTTTTGTCTTCATTTTATAAATTGAAAAATTCAATGTAATTGACATATTAGAATTGAAGAATTTTGTTTGTTCGATTTTATGTGAAAGTTTCTGATTCCTCATTATGAAAGCTAAATAAATGAGAAAATCATTGAAGCAATTTTTGAATCTATTGCAAAAAGGTGCTTGGCATAATTCATACATCCAAATTTCCAGTGCCGTATCAACGAAAAATTTGATTTTGGTCGAGATTTCATGTTCTTCTTCCACTATTTGAGATGTCACGATCTTCTAGCACAATTTGAGATATCACGCTCTTCCACACTGCGATGGATAAAATCGAGTCGTTCCGGGAAAAAAAAATATTTTCGCGCGCAAGAAAATTTTTAAATGGCTATTACTCATTTTAAATGCCTACTGAAATGTATCGAAAACTCAGCTCCTATGCAAAAATTGGCCTGATTAATAATCTTCAATCTCTGATCATGCAATATTATTTCGAAATTTGTCAGCTACCGAATCTGAATTGTGTGCAGAAAGAAGAGATTCGATTTTCAAACTCGAACGTTCATATGAAAATTAACGAAAATTGGAACCACCGTGTCATATCGTATTCAACATGTACTATTTTCGCTCAGGGTTTCTCCAAACCAGCGGACTGCCGTGTATTGTACCGCCATCAAGCACGGAACATCAGACGACTGGTACTTTCTCTGGAATCAATATTCCCTGGCGAATGTTGCAGCGGAACAGATAGTCATACTTCAATCACTCGGCTGTTCTAGAAACTATACTATTCTCTACGACTATCTGCACTATCTTCTTGAAGAAGAACGCGGAATCAGAGCTCAGGATATGTCGACGGTATACGCTGCGGTCTACACTTATGGTGGACTGGAAGGCGTAAACGCAACGCTGGATTTTGTAGCTGATTATTACGCAGACATTGAATCCTAGTGCGTTCTCGTTGAACAATGTCATTGATGGGACAAAATTTTATTGAGAGCCATTTTGTCATTGTAATGACAAGTTTATCACATTTGCTTCTACTTTGTTTCAGCTATGGTAGTTTAAGCTACGTTTCAAGCATTTTGTCTGGTGCGTCTCAGAGATTGTCCACTCAGGAGCTTTTGGACAAGGTATGTGGCTAACATTGTTGAGCAAAGCTTCAAAGTATACTAAAATGAATTTTTTCAGTATTTTACGGAAAAACAATTTCAGCTGTGTCATCTTTTGGGGTATCAACCCAATTTAATGTTGTATCGGTTTGTTTCAGTTTTCTAGCATTATCGAAACTCATGCCGACAACTTGACGACGATATCAAGTAGCTTGTCATCCCAGCTTACTCTCGCTCAATATGAACTGAATTGGTATGAAGAACACGCAGCCGTCATTTCTACCTGGCTCTCCGAACAGTATGAAACTATGGATGATTATCGTCTACCAACAACAATTTATCCAACCACTTATGAAATTTACCTATCCCCTTATCTTGTGGAGGATAATTTCACATTCGACGGGAGTGTACAGATCGCAGCGAATGTCGTCGAGCAAACTAACAAAATCGTACTGCAGTACTACGAAATCACCATAACCAACGTTTCGGTGGCGGCGAACTCCTCATCCCTCATAATTTCTAACACGACTTACAACTCGACTACCCATAAGTACACGATTATACTTGAAACAGCATTGGCGGCTGGAACGTCCATCGTTATTGATATTATTTACGTGGGAACTCTGGACGATGATATGCAAGGATTTTACCGAAGCTCATACATCAACGCCGAAGGTGAAACAAGGTATTGTATCCAAGTATTTCATGATAGAAACATTTTCTCTGCCACGATAAAGTCCTGTAGGGCCTATTCCAATATCGCACGGTTCTCGAATAGATTCATGTAAGAATATATGACCATTCCAGAAAATTGGGGCCGATCCTGCAAAAATTCACTGTATGGCATTCATTTTTAAACTAACGATAAAGCATGAAGAATGAATGTTTATTGCAAGTCTATTTTTCAGATGGCTAGCTGCCACTCAATTTCAATCTACGTACGCAAGACAGGCATTCCCTTGCTTTGACGAGCCATCTTTCAAGGCAAAGTTTACTCTCCACGTTCGAAGACTAACAAATTACACGAGTATCAGTAACATGCCATTGGCCAATTCAACTGCATCTGAGTAAGTAAACATAATTAGTAAATCTTTTCAAAAGATTTAAAAAACAGCGAAGTCAAACAACGATTATGATTTGAATGAAATATCTTCTTAAAAAAAAAGAAACTCAATATTTACAAGAATATTTGAATTACCGAGTGATCATCATTATTGTTGAGTTGAACTATTCATGGACCTGACGAGCCAGAATTTTTTACATTATTCTTCAACATGTGATCCGAGAAAGCCATAACACTTTGTGATAAGTTTCATATTTTTCGATTCATGTATTGCCCAAGTGTAGTATTCTTAAATTCGTGTTGTTTCAAAATATACTTGCTAAAAACATATTTTCAACAATTTCTCAAGAAATTGAAAAGAACAAAAACTACTTTCTATGTCATGAATCTCACGAACACTTTCATAGGCTTTTTGATTGTTTTGAAAGAATAACACTAAACTAACGATGAAGCATAAAACTTTTAAGTCCTTGGCAAACTTGGTATCCCTACTTGTTCCGCACTCATGAATCTCTTAATATCTCAGTGCCATGAGCAGTTTGCTATATTGAAAACAATTCTCAATCTACAGACAATATCAAAAACTCTATACGGTGAAAAACTCAAGCAATTCCTATTACGATATGGAACGACGGGTTTTTTGACATCTGTCGTCGACATTGAATAATTGAAAAGTGTGTATGTTATTCAATTTGCCGAGGCCTATTGGACGGTACAAATAAGGACCATGTTGACCGAGATAAACGTAAGCTTATAGATTAGAAATTAGTGTTAGGGTTATCATCCTGTTACTGACTATGAGTTGTTGACGAATGGACTTCCAACGCCTGCTGAACGAATTTTCACAACGTTCTTATAGCAATTATGTATACTAGTCGAGAGAAGCATGAGTCGAAACAATTCCTCAAAACTAGTTGCGTCAGAAGTCAGATTGAATAGAAAGTATCTTAGACTTGCATAGGGCAGGCATTCTGCAGAAAAATTAATAACCCTTCTCGATGTCAGGAACCAACATACCTCGCTGAATTCTTCTAGGTAAAGTCTGTGAATTGTGCTGTGAAGAATGATCCTGCCGTGTTTATCTATTATTAAACGGATTGCGCCATAGTTTTAGGGTACAAATAGAGGCGCTAACGAAACGATACACATTCAAAGTATCGTTTCAGGCTGGATTCTGATACACTTAAAGGCTTTTTTCCATCCTTCCCAACCTATGCCGGTCTGAGGTTATCATTTGTAGCTTATATTTTTGAAAAATCACATCCTCGACAAATTACTCCAGATTCAAGGTAGTTATTTTTTTCTCTACAACCATGCATATCGTTCAATTGCACTACCCGATTATGTATAACATTTGTGTCAGTCTCAAATGTATAGCAAATTAGTTTATCTAGTATGCTGCTGCACAATGTTTTTGTCATATTCATCGCTTCAACGGCCCACGTATGTAGGAGATCAACTGCGACTTCGTATACCTACTTTGATGAAAGATTATTAAATGAATTTATTTACATTGAAAGTTAGTCCGTTCTCATCGCAGTAAGTTTCTAGTATCTTAATTTTCGTTTTGAAGCTGTGCGAGTTTTCAGCAAAGAGAGTAACTCATGTTATCGGCATAACCAAGGTTGAGTTTTTAATTTATGGTTTATCGACATGCCCCGTACTAACCTATCAACTATAGTAGGATATTGTTCAAAATCACAGATGAACAGGAAGAATAGTAAGGGGCTGAGAATTTAGCTCTGCAATACGCATTCCGTATGGTTTACTTTTTCTATTACGCTGCCAGAACTACGTGTGTCTATTATTACTCTACCGTGGATGTTTCTATAGACTCATAGAATTTCAAGCTGACACCTAGTCTTAACAATTTATGCTATCGTAGATCATGTTTTTCTGAGTCGTATGCCCTGACTAAGTTCATAAAGAAAGCGAGGAAATTGTGATTTAGCTAATTTCATTTTATTTGGACTAAAGAGATCAGGGTCAATAAATTGTCAGCACATTCGTTGCCTCTGCAGAACCCTGATTGAAACTCTGGCAAGGTCTCTGTAGTTTCAAACCACTTTACTTAGCGATCCTGAAAGATTTGTAAGAATATTTTTACTGTGGTGATTACAAACGAAATGCATCAATACTCCCAAGATCGTTAACGTCGCCTTTTTTGTATAATGTTTGCAGCATATGTGTACAACAAATTATAGTTTCTTAGCCACGTTGATATTGTAGCCACTTGCTTCATGGACCATGTTTCAACGAAGCATAGAACATCCATATCAGTGATTATTGTAGCAATATACGAGGTGTTACTGAACCCATGCACGTTCCAAAAGAAGATTCTTAAGGGGAGATATAAATTCGAAAAACTGGTGATTTCGAAAAATTAACAACGGAGCCAGGAATCGAACCTGGCGTCTAGAGATGCTTGACCGGAGCCTTACTTCACTAGACCACCTAGCCGCCCTGACTCTGTTGTCGTTAATTTCTCTCATCACCAGTGAGTTCAAATTTGTTTTCATGTGCTTGGTATGTGTGAATACTCACTGGTGAAGAGAGAAATTACCGACAACAGAGTCAGGGCGGCTAGGTGGTCTAGTGGAGTAAGGCTCCGGTCAAGCATCTCTAGACGTCAGGTTCGATTCCTGGCTCCGTCGTCAATTTTTCGAAATCACCAGTTTTTCGAATTTATATCTCCCAACAACGAACTTCTCGTAATTAATGATATGCACATCCGCATATCATTTATTAGACGGCTTTGCCCGTCTTGCGTGGCTTTTCATAGGCAGCGTAAGATTCCAACATGTAAACATTCATCTACATACATTCTTACATCGGGTGCTCAAGAGACGAAAACGTTCTATTCGAAGATTCTTACTAGATGGAGGTGTCAGTAGGTGTTTGTTGCTATTTCCTTCTAGTTGGCCTTTGCCGTGTGGTATGCGACGATGGAGTCTTTACGCTTACAACCAATACCTTGCTTATATTTGGCGGTATTCGCTATTTCTACAAAATCTGTTACACGATCGCCAGCAGTATTACTTGTATTTGTTCTCGTTAAGGGGCAGCATTTTTTTCGATTTTATATGGACGACGTGGTAGCCTTCCCTTTTCTGTGTCATCCAAGTCATTGTCCTCAATCACAAGAGTAAATTTTTCGTCTGACAACGGACGGTCATCCAGAACTAATTGATTCACTTTCAAAATCTGCTGTTTACCTCGACTCCTGAAAAAATACCGCGCTTTCAGTAACCTTTTCTCTAGTGTACGCTCTTCCGTGGAATAATCATTTTCTCTGGCCAGATTCATGACAGTAAAAACTGCGGTTTCCTCGAAGAACAGTTTTTTCAACGGGAAGTGATTAGCTTAATAACAATTGGTCTAAGCCCGTTTTTCCGGAAAATTTGATGTATTCTTTATACATATTGTATGCTTTATTTATATTTGATACACGCATGCCTTCTCAATACTGACTCCCGCTGTTCACTCTATAGTTACTACTTTATAAAAGAATTTTTTACTAACCATGTCCGTGTCGTCAACTTTGAATGGCATGGATGCTACTTGCTGTCTCTGTTGTTTCGGTACGCGAGAGCTTGTCTATGGTATTAAGTTTTCCTAAAGTTAGTGATACAAATTTCTTTAACTGACCCGTGCTGCTTATTATCAAGTGTGGCTATTTTATCTTTGTAGGAGGAAATAGTACATTACGCTACGAGTGCGCAAAGCAGATCGTTCCCGCACGAGCGAAGCGAGTGCGGGATGACCTACGTGCGCACGAGTATCGTATACTATTTTTCCTACTAAGTTGCGCAAAGTTCGACCACTACAATTATTTTGAATAATTGAAACGTATAGAACAGTGGCGTTGGGGCGCTGGGGCGGCGGGGGGGGGGGGGGGGGGGGGGGGGGGCGAAGTCCCCCGCCCAAAAAAAAAAAAACAAATTATAGAACTATTATAAATTTATTAAATTAAGAAAAATCTGATTTATTTTTTATTTTCAATTATTATTAATATTTATCGTAACGTGGCAATTTACAAAATGAAACGGTATATTTTTTAATGACTCGGTTTGTTTACGTCTTTAAAACGTGCGTTCTGTGTTTTGTATTCTGCCGTTTTCTTAATACGGACAACGAACGTCAAAGTATCGCTCGCACGTGTTAATGCGTAGAGAGTGCCGCAGAGATGGCACGCGCGTATATACCTTGGAATCGCTCGTATACTCTTACACATTCCCGCACGCTCACCACATTCCCGCACGCTCAGCTACATCCCCGTTCACTCAGTTGCATTCCCGCACGCTCTTGTCAACGTGTGGGAAAGTGGTACTTTGCGAACGCAAATGCATGCGCAAAATCGAACTTTGCGCACGATAATAGGAAAACACTATAATACCGTCACCTAACTACACCTTGACACACCAGGCACCAATGCGCAGCATCATCTTCATATTGACATAAGAACAGCCTGATATATGCACGTGAGATGACACATTACTATTGTTCATGAAATGTCCAAAAAAAAAAACTGTGTACAGTTAAGGAAACTACAGAGCGATTATAGCTACGTCTGACTCTGACGACTGCCTATAGGGTACTCAAAATTGAAAAGAGCGAGGCCAACTTTTCTGGATCAGAACTTTTCTGTTCGCTCCTATTAGCAAGTACAACATATGTTCAAACCCTCCAAACTTCGTTGGCAGTCAACCAATTTTTAAGTAAATCAGATATTTCGGAAAGCAATCAGTCGAAAAATTAAATTACAATTCATTCAACGAAACACCAGTATAACGATTTGAGGGTCGTTTATTCTTGAGCGGTAAGGTTCAACTTCGCTTTCGGGTTTAAGAACATCCGGGATAAGGAATTGAGATTGAGGTATTCAAAGTGAACATGGGTTTCGAAACTGAAATAGCACTTGGTGATTTGTTAATTGTTAACGTATGCGTGGTGCCGAGTAATCAGATGGTCGCAAACAAAGTTGCCTAGGTTGAAAGGTAGGCGAAGTATACAGGTCTTAAAAGGTCGATGAGAAGTGACGTTGGATGAGCAAAAGGAAGCGTGAGAGAATGCAAGTAGAGTACCGGATCAGGATTCTGGGATTGGGGGGCAATAGTCAAGTGTGCACAGGATGTGCGAGGTATTGTTTGGTCTGGTGAAATAAAGAGATTTTCAGATAAGAAGAACAAGGAATGAGTTGTGAGTGCAAAATGGCAATGAGCACGTTACACCAGTTTCCCTTATGATTAGAAATTACCTCAGCATCCGTAATACTTGTTTTGCAACGACGTTCCAAGCCGCATGATTTTTGCAGGAATGGATACATGTGGGATACATTTGATCAGAGTCTCACCATGTCCACTTACTTGGTGGCCGTTCTGGTTTCCGATTTCGACGTTGTGACTAATACAACAGCAAACTTTAGTGTATGGACTAGGCCTGAAGCTACTTCTCAGGCGGAATATGCTTTGGATTTCGGCCCAAGGATGCTGACTTACTTCGAGAATCTCTTTGGCCATGAATATCAACTATCCAAGGTAGACATGGTGGCGATACCAGATTTTTCAGCTGGTGCAATGGAAAATTGGGGCCTGATCACGTACAGAGAAACGCGAGTATTATATGATGAAGATCATAGCTCAGCAGCCGCACAGCAGAGAACGTCACCCGTTATTAGTCACGAATTATTGCACATGTGGTTTGGAAACCTGGTCAGCCCGAGTTGGTGGCGCGTTGTCTGGCTTAGCGAAGCTTTCGCCAGATACTATCAGTACTTCGGCACAGCCGCGGTAAGTTCTTGTCAATTTTCATTGATATTTTGCCCACCGAATATTCCTCGATGCGTATTCACAGGAAAAACTGTTATAGAATGAAAGAAAACTCAACTAAGTAGACTACATACGAGTACTGAACATTCTATTCTCCAGATCGAGCCGACGTGGAAATTCGATCAGCAGTTTGTCGTTGATCAATTGCAAGTCGTATTTGCAACTGATGCTTTGGAATCTGCAATTCCTATGACCAACGATGTGTCTACCCCATCTCAAGTCAGCTCGAATTTCGGGACTATATCCTACGCGAAGGGTGCTAGCATCGTTCGTATGACAGAGAACTTCCTCGGATCCGAACCCTTTGTCGCGGCACTACACAATTACCTGGACGCCAGGTATGCGCCGGAATAAGAACTACGGAGTCATCGCCTTCTCCGAAGCGAGCAATTACTAAATCGTCATTGTTTCTATTCGCAGGCAATACTCTACGGCGGATCCAGAAGACTTATGGGAAGCGCTGCAAGAGCAAGTAGACATCTATGGACTATTACTGGGCAGTTCCGTGGAAGATATTCTCAAGACTTGGACCGAGCAGGCAGGGTTTCCGGTAGTCAATGTATCCATCACTAACGGGATTGCTACGCTCTCTCAGGAACGGTTTTTGTTGAGAAAAACTAATAGCTCAGTGACCAACGTCACATGGTGGGTGCCAATCACCTGGACGACCAGCAGTGATCCCAATTTTGAGAATACAACGGCGAAATATTGGTTCAGCAATGAAACTGCAACTGTTCAAATAGCTGACGGAACTCCGAATTGGACCATTTTCAATGTTCAAGAATCTGGTTAGTGTTCACACATTCACCATGTTAAAGTGGGTTCCAATCCAAACAATGAAAGTACACGCGTGATATAATTTTTCGTCCGACAAGACACTTTTAGACTATAGTTTAATTGATCTTTATGATTCTTCGATTTGACGAACAACTTTTGCAACCCAATGTATTTTCACTTCGTATCAAATTTCTTTAAAGTACATTTATCAAGCATCGTGAATTTTATCATGTAACTCAAATCGGACATAGACGAATCACCAAAGCAAGTTATAATATAAAAATTTACTCATTAACAGGATATTATCGCGTCAATTATGATAGTGATTCATGGGCGCGCATCATTGCGTATTTGAAGAGCTCGAGTTTCGAGGAGATCCATGAGTTAAATCGGGCTGCGATTGTAGATGATTTGCTTCACCTCGCAAGAGCTGGTTACTTGGATTACGAAACCGCACTGGATGGCTTGCAGTATCTCAGTCAAGAAACCAATTATTTACCATTCAAATCCGCGTTCACCTCACTTGTTTACCTCAACCGACGTTTCGCTGGCCAGAATGGTGAATCGTTGTACAATGTTAGTTACAAATCATACATCATATTCTTGACTTTACAAATTTATCTACAAGCTAATCGTAAATTAGGTTTACATTTTTCGTAATCAATTGTAATTTCATAGTCGTACAAGTTTTCAATCACTAAACCTACCCACTGTGTAATCACAGACGCACATGCTGGCTTTAGTGGATAATATTTACCACGAACTCGGATTCGAGGATCAAGATGGAGATGATCGATTCATAGTCCTGTTGCGAAGCGAAGTCAATAGCTGGGCGTGTGACTTCGGCCTTGACGACTGTATATCTAAATCCCTTGAATACTACGCCGAGTGGAAAGCCAATTCATCAAATTTGTAAGTCAAATAGTTGTATTCAGTTAATGTTTTACAGACGATAGTTTTTCAGTTCCATTTGTATCTACAGAAGAAATGTTCCCCACAAAAATAAATAAACAACTGGTTCCATTTTCAATCTTGCAGTCTCTTGTGTATCCAAATTTACAATTGGCGCTCTCGAATTCAAAGACTTTTGATCAATGATTACCCAGTTAATTATAAGGCATTTTTACCAATTCTATAATTCTCGTGTTTCTGTCCACATTGTATATCTAGTATGATAATAGATTCAGGATTCGTATCATTTCTACTTTCAGAGTTCCTAAGAATCAGAGACCTGCAGTGTATTGCACGGCGATTAAGTACGGCTCGTCAGACGACTGGGAGTATCTGTATGAAGCATATTTAAACTCTAATGTTGCCGCAGAACAAACAGTAATTCTAACTGCACTTGGTTGTAGCCAAAATACAACGATCCTCAACAAGTAAGCTGAAACAGGACATGCTGCTTGGGCAAAAACGAATATAATGCGTACAATCTTACCACTTTATTATTTCAGGTACCTTAGCTATGCGACGACTGGTTTCGCCAGCAACGGAATCCGTCGCCAAGATAGTACGTCTGTATTTGCTGCCGTTTATGGCGCAGGTTTATTCGGCGCTGAAGTTGCGCTTGATTATGTATCAGAAAATTATGGATTAATGTATGAATAGTAAGTATTGATTGTTGCAATTCTGCATGAATTACGTAAGCGTAGAGTCGGGGATGCATAAGAATATTTGAGTGCTCATCAATGAAGTTTTATAGCTACCAAGGGTACAGCAGTATATCTTCTATCCTGTCAGGGATCGCTCTTAGGCTATCGACGCAGGAGCTGATCGATAAGTTCGAACTCGTAATAGAAAACCATGGGCAGAATCTCAGCTCAATAGCATCTTCTCTAGAGTCATACCTAACTTTGGCTAACTACGAGTTGAACTGGTATAATGATAACTCACCAGCCATAATTAGCTGGCTATCTGCATTGTATGAAGATACGAGTGCAACGACGGACTACAGACTTCCTACAAACGTAATTCCGGAAACTTACGAGATATACGTTACGCCATACATTGTAGAGGGAAACTTCACCTTCGACGGCATCGTGGACATTGTAACAAATGTAGTTATGGCGACGAAGACAATAGTTCTTCATACTGACGAAATCACATGGAACGAAATCACCGTAACTAGCAATGGCATCGAGGTTGAAATAGTTAATGTCACTTACGTCTCGACATATCACTTCCTCACTATCGAACTCAACTCTACGCTTCCCGCTGGTTCCGTTGTTCATATCAACGTCGTGTACATGGGTATATTGAATACAGTGATGCGCGGCTTTTACAGAAGTTCGTACATTAACGACGATGGTGAAACTAGGTGAGTGATAAAGCCAGAAATGATTGATTCATAGGTATATTTAACGGTATGAACTGGTGATTTTTATTATACTGATAACGGAGATGGCACTCCAAAATACAGCGTAATTTTCACAAAAGGATGACTAAACAAAAATTTCATGGCAGGTGGCTAGCAGCAACTCATCTCGAACCCACGGGAGCCAGGAAAATGTTCCCCTGCTTTGACGAACCAGCCCTTAAAGCCAAATTTATTGTCCATGTAAACAGACCAGAAGACTATAATGTCATCAGTAACATGCCGCTGAACTTCTCGTCGAGTGCTGTGTAAGAATTATTTTAGAATTTTCAATAACATCCCGAACATCCCATTTTATTTGTGAATCCATGAACTCAATCTTAACCAAACTAGTACTACCGTAGAATTTTGCTGGTATCATGTTCAGATCTTAGGTGAAAAATATCAAATTTAAAATCGTCGGGAAAAAATCAGATTTCATGTGATGTATTTAGACACATGTTATGACAAGATGTTTACGCAGTGACGGTCGCGTTTGGGATACTTTTGAACAAACTGTGACCATGTCGACATATCTGCTCGCTGTGATCGTCTCCGACTTCACAAGTCTTACCAACGAAACTGCAAACTTCAGCGTTTGGGCAAGGCCGAACGCCATCAACCAAGCAGCTTACGCACTGTCCATTGGACCACCGCTGGTTACTCTTTTAGAAAACCTAATTGATCATGAGTACCAATTACCAAAACTTGACATGGTAGCTCTACCAGACTTTCGGTCTGGTGCTATGGAGAACTGGGGGCTCCTCACCTACAGAGAAACGCGGATGCTAGTTGATGATGAGCATACGTCGACACCAGACAAACAAGTTATCGCTAATGTTATTGCCCACGAAGTGACGCATCAATGGTTTGGTAATCTGGTCAGCCCTGAATGGTGGAAGTACTTATGGCTGAACGAAGGATTCGCCAGATACTATCAGTACCACGCTACATCGGGTGTAAGTTTTGATTGACACAAGTCCGATTGGATGAGCGCTACATCACTTTGTATAACACGTAACTTGTAGTAAATTGTGAAATTTTTTCATAAAAATAATCTGTCAATCCCAGGTTGAAACAACGTGGGGCTTACAGTCTCAGTTTGTTGTGGAACAACATCAAGTCGTGTTTGCCGCTGACAGTTTAACATCGACTCATGCTGTGAGCTATGACGTATACAGTCCCACCCAAATTCGCAACATCTTCGATTCTATCTCTTACGCGAAAGCAGCCAGTGTCATTCGTATGATGGAAAAGAGTTTTGGCGGTGTGCTGTTCCACAATGCTCTGCACGATTATCTGGAAGCCCGGTAAATTTCGCTCAGCGTTCCCAGTTTTCATTGATATCAGTTCACATAATGCACACTTTTAATAAAAAGGCGAACCTCGACAGTGTATACTTTGCTAATCATGAAATCGATTCAATTAGGCAATACGACTACGCTGCACCCGAACACCTTTGGGAAGCCTTCCAGGCTCAAGTAAACGCTACGAATTTCGAACTTGACGCTAGTGTAAAGACCATCATGGACACGTGGGTTAACCAAGCTGGTTATCCGGTTCTTAACGTTACAATCGCAGCCGGTACTGCTACGCTTTCCCAGGAAAAATTCCTCTTAAGAAACACCATTAACGCTAGCACTGAACAAACTTGGTGGATACCTGTAACTTGGACGACTCAAAGTGATCCTCAATTCACCAATACAACCCCAACGTACTGGCTGAGTACGGAAAAATCAAACATTACAGTAAATAATGGAACCGATGAGTGGATTATTTTCAATCTTCAAGAGTCAGGTATGTCATGTACATATATTACTAATTACATCTCTAGTGAAGTTCTTAACCTACAGCATAGATATCTTGCAGAAGGGAGACGATCACCCAAGTAGCACATGGTGGACTCACATTTGACTTATTTTTCGCGGAAATTGAAGCCTATAGTTAACTTCATGTCATCCGTAGGTTCACGAATGTCCATTGGATTGTCAAATGATAGTCAATAGTATACAAGTAAACTGTAAAATGACTCGTCGTCATCAAAAAATAATCAAGCGAACCTTTGAAATTTATATAATTATTAGATTTTTCCTTTCTATTACATTCACTATGGCGCCGTCTATATGATATTCAATTTTTGTTTTGACATTGTATGAAAATGGACATTTTTGAAGACATTTGTCAATGTACAATTGGCTCAGCTTTGACATTTGACTTATTCACAGTCATTCTCACACTTAAGACGAACAATTACCGTCTTGTCGACTTTCTGCCAACTCTCAGTCAGTTTTTATCCGTTCACATTATGTCGACTACAGTTAGTCAAATGGTAGTCGACATTTTGATAAGTCTGCTACCTGGTGACATTGGAGATAGTTTCGGATGGAGTTTGGTTATAAACGATTTTCAAAGGGCATTTTCATTAAGTAGTAGCATTAGTAAGTAAATGCTTGAAGGATGATGAATTATAATACTGGTATACTCTTTAGTAAAGACATTGCTAAATCTTATGACTCCTACTGAAGATGGCTAGTCTTGCACACCTTTCTGTGCATTTATGCTCACATAATTCACCTCAAACGATCAAATAATAACACAGTATAATGCTGTATTGTTTAAGACAGGCCCATACTTTGGACCCAGTCATTTATAATATGTTAATTACCTTCAGGCTACTATCGCGTTAACTACGACACTCAATCATGGCTGCGTATTATAAATGCGTTGAAAACTGAAGACACTACGATAATACACGAGCTTAACCGTGCCTCAATAATTGATGACCTCTGCAATCTTGCTAGAATGGGATACGTCGAGTACGAAATTTTACTTGAGGCAACGCAATATTTAAAGCGTGAGACCAATTATTTACCATGGAGGGCTGCATTCAATGGATTAACTTACCTGAATCGAAGATTCGCGGGCACAGATTCTTATGATTTATACAAGGTATATTCGAAGTTTCGCTTGCATGCAGTACAAGCTTAGATTATTTAGGAAACAGAATCACATAGATGACATTTTTTAGCAACACATCCTCGCAATTTTGGATACAGAATACGAAAATCTTGGATTCAGTGACATTGACGGAGAAGATTACTTCGATACTCTTCTGAGACGATATGTTCTTAGTTGGGCTTGTAACTTTGGATACGCGGACTGCATAAGCACATCCCAGGAATTATTTGCAGCTTGGAGAGCCAATTCCTCTGCAACGTAATATTTGTTCTTCACCCTAGCATGTCACCAAAATATATATGTGCTATAACTACCACGTCACCCTATTGTAGCATCCCTGTAAATCAAAGAACCGCTGTTTACTGTACTGCGATCAAACATGGAACATCGGAAGACTGGGAATTTTTGTGGGAACAGTATCAGGAGTCTAACGTCGCCACGGAAAACCTTGTCATTTTAGAAGCTCTTGGATGTTCGGAAAATACAACTATTCTTCACGAGTGAGAGTTTAACTCTTTGTAGATTTTGCCACCATTTTATTTGGCACTGTTTGTTACGTATAAATTCATTTCACTTGCATTTCAATATCTCTACGCTCATTTAGCACACTATTATCTTAAAATGCGAAGTATAAAAATTTAAGTTTGGTTTTGTTTGTTCTAAAGTTACCTGACATATGCAATTACTGATTTCGCCGAAAGTGGAATCCGCTCGCAGGACAGCTCAACTGTATTTTCGTCGGTTTACGGCGCTGGTCTGATCGGAGCTGAATATGTTCTCGACTTTGTCGAAGACCATTACGCAGAAATGTACGAATAGTAAGTAATTTCTCATGTTTTACTTGCTACTGCAATAGGAAGCTAAATGCTCTACATGTATAAATGATTTACGTTTGTTAACTGTTATTGCAGCTATGCAGATTACAGCAGCATTGCATCAATACTCTCGGGAGTTAGTACCCGATTATCCACACAAGAACTCGTCGACAAATTTGAACTGTTCATTACGAATAATAGTGGCAATCTTTCTTCCATATCTTCATCTCTTTATTCATATCTAAATTTGGCGAACTTCGAACTAAAATGGTTCGAAGACAATTCACCGGGGATAATCGAATGGCTATCTAAAACGTACGCCGAAGAGAGTACATCCGTAAACTACCGTCTTCCAACTAACATCCTACCCGAGACGTACGACATATATCTGACACCATACATCGAGATCAACAACTTTACATTCTCCGGCGAGGTTCAGATTGTCATGAACGTTGTTAATGAGACTTCCGAGATCGTTTTGCATGCCTTCGAACTGACAATTCAGGAAATATTCGTATATGAAAATGCGATAAACATTTTGACAATTTCCAGCACTAACTATGACTCAGTTACCCACAAGCTTACTCTTTCTTTTGGCACCACTTTCTCGGCAGGAACCTCTATCACTGTATACATTGCATACACTGGAATCCTGAACAACGAAATGAAAGGATTCTACCGCAGTTCATACACGGCTGAAGATGGAAGCACACGGTAAGTCGATATCCAATTGCAGAGCTATTTATTCATTCATTTTCATTATTTTTGGCGTGTAAAAAATATCCAAGTGAGTACAGTAACACAAAATTTGTAATTAGGTGTTTCACCATCGATCTCATTTCAAATCACGTTATTAAACAGTCTCGATGATTAATTGTTAAATTTATAATGATCAGATGGATAGCAACAACCCAGTTCCAGCCTACTCACGCACGGCGTGCCTTCCCGTGCTTTGATGAACCATCATTCAAAGCCAAATTCACCGTGAATATCGAAACCCCCGAAGGTTATCATTCGATTAGCAACATGCCTTGGAGCCAATCTGTAACATCGACGTAAGTATGCAAAGTATGCGATATTAGTTTCACTGTGCATGTAATCTTTTACTAAACTTACAAACATTTGTTAGTAACGAATTCTGATGCTTAATAAACGGACTCATACTCGTTAGGCAAAGTCGTACGCATAAATATGTTTTTACGGCATGGGCATTAAAAAGCCCACTTTTTGTGGCAGTTTTCGTTCCGTAAAGTGACGCTTTATACGGCAGCGAAAAAAGTTGCGGAATAAAGTCTTTATTCCGCAGTTTTGATGCGCAGTTCGAAGTGCGCATCCCAAACTGCCGAATAAAGTAGCTTCGTCGAACAGATCGCACTGTAACCTCACTCTTCGTTTTGCTTTTCAATGCCCATACCGTAAAAAATATTGTATGTGGCATGCCCGTAAACCGTTTTTTGGCTCGGATAATTTCAGTACTCGCTTCCGGCTCGCGTTCAGCTCGTCCTGAAATCTTTATCCTTGCCAAAAAAAACAGACGGTTTACGGGCATGCCACATAAATAGCTATGCTTGGAAGGTACAGTTGATCAACTCAATAATATCAACTCAATACTATCATGAGAAAAATAATAACAGAGATGAACAGAGTGGAGATGAGAGGCTAACGTGACAATGGTGGTAACGCCTGGTGATCTAGTAGGAATCAGTCCACGTATAGGCTTCTGCCGGTCCCGAGTTCAATCCCCGTGGTTATCCGTTGACTTTTCCCATCGAAAAATTCTTCCATGTTTATTCTTATGTAACATAATTATAAGTAATTCCCATTTCTAAATTAATACTTTTATTTCCATTGTTTTCTAGGACCGCTAACCGTACTTGGGATTCGTTTGAACAAACCGTGACGATGTCGTCTTACCTGATTGCCTTCATCGTATCCGACTTCGAGTCAATAGAAAATGAGAACGAGGATTTCAGAGTTTGGGCGCGACCAAACGCCATAGAGCATGGTGAATACGCACTGGCTATAGGACAGGAGATATTAGACGTCCTCGCTGAATATACCGGTGTAGCGTATCCATTGGCCAAAATGGACATGGCAGCCATCCCGGACTTTTCTGCTGGCGCTATGGAAAACTGGGGACTTGTTACATACAGGTCAGTATGGGAATCTACAGTTTTCAGCTCCGTTATCTTGTCACGATATACTTAATTACGAGGTGTTTTTTCTCCAGAGAATATGGTCTGCTGTCGAACGATAACGTCACTTCGGCGACGTATAAGAAATACATCAACACCATCGTAGCACACGAACTTGTGCACATGTGGTTTGGAAATTTGGTCACTTGTGAATGGTGGGATTACACTTGGCTTAATGAAGGGTTCGCTCAGTACTATCAATTTTTTGTTGGCGAAGCGGTAAGTTTCAAACTCAATAGTAAATTCACATTGCAGATGAAGAGTCAGAGAGTAATAATCAAATGACAGTACACAATAATAAGAAAAGTCGACTTACCTTGTTTTGATGTTATTGTTTTTAAATGACTCTTCGAACACTCAATTTTTAGAATGAATTTCAATACACATTTCACGTTAAGTTAGATCAATGTGTCCAGATTTAAATCAGTTTATTTTATCTTCAAAATGATACGATTTTAAATGCAAACTCTCCTTATTACCGCCAACTGAGATCCAACTAAATGATTGAACGAACTGACCCATTAACTTATGTTTGCGCAGGTGGAGCCCGAAGGGAAACTGCTACAGCAATTTGTCGTCTATGGACTTCACAGTGCCATGGAAACTGATGCAACAGCCTCTATTCGTGCAATGAATAACGATGTTTCAACCCCAAGCGAAATCAGCAATGGCTTTGATACAATCGCTTACGCAAAATGTAAGGTTGCAGCCAAATTATTCAAACGCCAGCAATTACACATCTACTTTTCCTAACAATTATCAAATACATAGTGTAGACTCATGGCGGCTGAGTTAGAGATAATAATTCATCATGCGTTGCGTGATACCAACTATATTTTTCCGCCTCGTCCGAATCTATTAAACTGGTAGTACCGCTAGTCACTGCGTGTTTCGTCACCAGATTTGGACATCGAAAGCTTACGCGTGCCGCCACTGAGTAGCGCTGCATATTTTCGATTTGCCATTACGCTTCCCTGGCAAAAATGATTTCTACATCAAACTACGAAAAATTGCCGATCACAGAAAATCATAAAAAATAGTAGCAAATCTTAACAAGCCGTAAAATATTTTAGATAATCGTAGAAAATCGTAATATTTTGGGTAGAAAAATACAAGTTTCTATGAAAAATTATGAAAATTATACATATATCGGAAGTGGATTTAATTTTCTATTTTTTTTTTTGAATTTCGTAGAAAACTATACGAATCAACGAAAAATTATGAATATCTACGACTTTTTATGAAAGATAATTTCAATTTTAGACACAAATATCACGATTTTTTTTATTCGTAGAACCACGTAGAATTTTGTAGAAAAGTACAACTTTCTACGAAAAATTACGAATTACTACGAAAACTGATAAAAATCTCCAATTTCGTATAAAAACAAATTACATTTTCGTACCCAAACCATCTGCTAGTTGCTGCATCTCTCTCACAAGGAAAATTTATGGCAGACAAGTCAAGTATCGAACAAAATTTTGGTCTATATCCGAAGACTGATCTTCTCATCTTCTAAGTACGATCTAGACGGATTCAGAGGATCTGTCGTATATTTTTGAACTCATCTTATCTCAATTAGGTGAGTTTTGTGAAAGAAAAACTAAGCTAAAAATGCAATGATCTACGAAAAATGATGAACTTTCACGGAAATCATGACCACAACATTACAGAGGAGTAAAGAAAATCTACGAAAAATTCTTCGACCAAACTACGAAAGTGTTCCAAATAACGTAAAAAATCGTCAAAAATTTTTGTCGTTTGGCGTAGAAAATTGTTGCCAGGGTTCCCTCTGCGTTCCATGTCACATGCATTTTCAATACGAAGTAATCAATCTACGAACGTATACGCACGATTTAAAACAAAGGTGAGCATACAGGCATTATAAATTCGAACTCGGACTCCACATGCCATCGAGACAAGAAGAAGAGACCCAAGAGGTCAAAAGACGATATTTTAAACCGAGAAACAAAGTGGCTGTGGAAGGAGGTTCGAGAGGACATTCGTCTGTTACGTGACCGCAGCTCATCAAGGAAACCAGTAGCCAGACCCTTACTGGACTGACTACCAAAGAAAACATATCACCAACAGAAAGTCTGAGTTTTGAGTATATAAGTCATGGGGGCAGGTTACTCTCTGATTTATATCTCCACGTCTCTACGACAAGGAGGTCTTTCATAACCCCAGGTCTGAATCAGCTAATCATGAATATCGCAGGAGATACAGAAGTCGATACCCTGATCTACGGCCAAAGGTTCTCAGAGCGACTTGGAGCTGTTAAAGACCTGGAAAAGATCAGTGAAGATGGCGCCAAACAAACGTCAACCGACGAAAACAGAGGAGGTTTAACAGGCAAGAAGGCTACCTCAAGACTCTCCTTCAAACTGAGAATCGATTTAAACTGCAGTGGCCTTCTCAAGTGACACCCTCAAGGCTCACGACCAAGCGGGCTAAGACTGAACTATCATTCTACGAAATAAGGAGTCGTCGAAAACCAATAGAAGGAAACAGAAGTAAAAAAAGCTGGCTGGCAAAGTACAATTTTTCTTGGACGCTTGGAAAGAGATTACGACTGAGCCTCAACTTTTTAAATCGAAAACGGATATCGTGTACCATTCATTGAAATAGTACGTGAGAAAATACCGCCTACGAAACCAAATCTCTGAGTCGAAAATCATGAAGCTTACGGCCAAGTTATATAGAAGCTAAGGGATAAGGAAACATCTTCCGATGTTCGGCATGTTAGTGAAAATTTATTCTGGTTTATTACATCCGTAAAAAGCCCAATGGAAAGAACAGGTTCACTCTCAACCTGCAGAAGCTCAACGAATTTTTACAGGCGCGACACTTCAACAGTGAAGATACGAAAATAGCCTTAAGAGTCTTCACTAGGGTTTGCTATACGGCAACAATTGACTCTAAATATTCATATTCTCAAAGAGTATCACAAATTCTGAAGGCTATTGAGATTTTCGCCAAAAAATAGAGATATCAGAAAGTATAAGAACAGACTTGAATTGGTGAAGCTAACACTTGAAGACATTAAACGAAAACCTATGGGACAAAATGCGTGCGTGCTGGAGATATTCACAAATGCATCCCTCGCGGGATAGAGTGCGTACTGCCAAAAGAAAAGAACACACGGATGGTGGGGTAAAAACAGTTTTCAACGGGCTTAAGATCTTTGGAAAAAATCGAAACACTTAGGAAATTATGCTGAGCATCAACAACAGTACGGCCATCTCGTATACAAATCAAATGGAAGACACTAAACACACAAGGCTTCAAGATTTTTGTAAACAGATATGACAATGGTGCGAACTTCAGAAAATATAGGTATTTACTTCATACATTAATACGAAAAGAAACAAAGAAGCAGATGCAGAGCCCCGCATTTTGCCACCTGAAATGAATGAGAACCAACACACTCAGTTTTCAACACGTAAACAGTTTTCGTAAAGAGATCTGGACCCAACAGCAGTAGATACCTTTACCGTTAGCTGGAAGAATCTAAAGTTTACGCTTTCCCTCCATTTTTACTCATCCTAAGAGTCCTAAGAAAAATTGTAGTCGACGAAGCCGAAGGAATTGTCGTTGGCAGAAACTGTCCAACACAACCCTGGTTTCTATGATCCAGATTTGGAGTGATTAGTAAAAAAAGCTGGTACACTTCTAGCCTTAGTAACGGTGCAGAGTGTTCAAACGCTATCCAAAATTACATTACCAAACATAATGACTTCTAAACGTTAGATCTGGATCAAAATCCCACAGCAAATTAAAACATCCGGAGGAAATCTATTCCAAACACTGTTAAATATCCGTTTCTTCCCGGGACAAAAAACAATATGCGCAGGAACGTCCTTGCAAGCACACATGTGTAAAACAGCTGGACTGACAATGAGACCAACCGGGGAAACGAACCTCTTAATTACCTTTGAAAAATCACATCATGCCACGATATTACAATCGATCAACCAGTGAATCACACAAATACCAGAATAAAGTGGAGTAGATACCATAATCTTCACTGCACAGTGCACTCGCCATGTTTCTGCATCAGGCGCAGCCTAGAATGGAGCCAACGTGGAGACCTACAGAAAAGCAGTGGGTAGGTCGAAAAACTCAAGTGTCTGCTCAATTTTGAGACAGACCAATAACCCGCAGACAAAACTTCGCATCTATGGCGCTACAGGAAATGATCCAAGAGTAAAACGCTATGTTACAACTAGTTATCTATTGCATATATCTTAAGGTATGACACACAAAGGAAAATAAAATATCCAAGCATATATAAATGCACAGACTGAGCGAAGAGTAAATGTTCAAGTACAATATTGAAAAACATAAATGAACAAATCTTGGCTCACTTTAAAAATCTATCAGTGTGATCTGGAGGACAGAGCAGAGAAGTATAATCAGACGATCTGCAAATTCAAAAAAAAAAAATCTGTCGATTTTCTACGTTTGGGTAGGGGGTCTTACAAGTTCAGAAAAGTAATTAATTAATGTCCCCTTAGTGAAGCTCGATGGAAATTTTACGAGCTGCTTCGTCCGAACAGATTAAGAACCTATCCAAAAAGACAAAATCGATCGTCCCAAATTCACTATATTGCAATGCAGTAGCTTCAATATTTAACGGCAAACCGAGAGCAGGCACTTAGTGACGGTTCACAAAAACTTTGGAACTTACAATCCTCTTACGGGATAAGCAGTGACCAGCAGCACTTCTAATTTGATCTGTTTGAACGAGGCAGTTCATACAATTTCACTTGACTTTCATTTGAGTAAGTTCGCTCGATTTTCTAATTATGTTTGTTTGTACAGCTGCTAGCGTCATCCGGATGATGCAGCACAGTTTTGGTGCGACACTCTTTGCTAGCGCCCTGCACAATTACCTTGAAGAAAATCAGTACAACACGTCGAATCCTGACAAACTTTGGGCTGCCATTCAGACCCAAGTGGACCAAAACGGTACACTTGACACGGTGGGCCAGACGGTCAAGACTTTAATGGACAGCTGGGTGACACAGTCTGGATACCCAGTTGTCAATGCGAGTCTTTCGTCTGGTGTTGTTACTCTCACGCAGGTACAGGGTGTAATTTGACTTATTGTTTTTTTACCACCACAGTTATAAAGGCGTCATTGTAATCCTTTGTGAACTAAAAATCATGGACATTCATCTCAAAGCTTTTGCACTGATCAAAACAGCTACATATATTTATACATACCCTTAGCTGTCGCTGTCGTTTTTCTCTCCATCTATGATATTGTTCAATGTTTTTTCGTTCACAGGAAAGATTCTTACTAAATCGAACTTCGACCTCGGTTACGAACTACACTTTTTGGATACCAGTCACATACACCACCGAGTCCGATGCAGACTTTGAATCAACCTCGCCCAAACTTTGGTTTGGCGAAAGTTCTACATCCATAAACTTGGGAATCACAGACGAATGGTTTATCCTGAACGTCCAAGAAGTTGGCTATTATCGCGTGAACTACGATAAAGATTCATGGTCGCGGATAATTTCAGGCCTGCAAAGCAGCGAATTCGAAAAAATACATGAGTTAAATCGGGCACAGATCATTGATGACCTTCTAAATTTGGCGCGATCCGGATACGTGGAATACAGTTTAGCGCTTGAAGCGACTCTGTACTTGAAGCAGGAAACCAATCATCTTCCCTGGAGAGCATTTTTCAACGGGATTGCATTTTTGAACCGACGTTTCATAGGGCAAAGTATCAAAGAGCGCTTCGACGAGTACGTTCTGAATGTTATAGACGAAGTTTACGAATATGTTGGCTTGAGCGACGTTGATGGGGAAGGCCAACTGAATGAACTAAACAGACAGCTGATCGCAACCTCGGCTTGCAATTACGGCCACACAGACTGCATCGAACAAGCGCAAACTCTGTTTGCCAATTGGCGCAACGACAACTCGCAATGGTAAATATCCCTTGAGTGTACATTTTCCAGAACGTTGAAAAATGAAATTCAGAACAACTCAAAAAATTATGACCAAGAAAGTTGTTCCTAAGAACGTAGTTACAAATAGTAGCACATATGTATTCATATGTTAATGTTTTCCATAATATAGAAAAAATAAGAGTTAGGTCACAAATTATAGCAACCCAATGAACTGCATACTTGACTGGCATGCGCGTTGATATTTGTTAAGCATAAAAGGCCATGAGACGTAAGATAAACATGGGACTAGCATACACATGGGATCGGCTTGGTAGTTGCCATTTAATTAATTCATTCATTCATTCATCTATAGCCATTTACATCGACTCCTTCGCCGGCAATAATTTAAATACTATCTGGTCCGTAGTAGCCGTATTTGGGTACTTGGGCTAACAACGATTTGGACGACATACGCGTAATTTTCGATGCCATGCAAACTCAGACTGTATAAGAATTGTATTCGTCTAAGCGTATATAAATCCAAATTGATGAAATATTTATCTCCTGGAATTTCCTTATTCGAGTATCGTACGTATACCCTGATGAACATATTTGTCTGGAAAAATAAAATTTTTTTGCAAATTTTATTACTTCGAAACATGTGCAGATGCATTAAAATTTTGTACTGAAAATTTCTGAAGATCACAACATTTCGCTGAGTTTCTCTTATCGATTCCTCATTTTGTTTTTAAATTTTTTGCACGCTGCATAATTATTCTATAGATCTCTGCAAGTGTTCGACTCAAGTCTATTCTTCTTTCAAACGTATGAATACCTCTGGAAATCTGTGCATATTTCTGTAGTGTTCGCGAGATTTTCGTAGAAATTCATAAAAATTTTGTGAAACGACGTAAAATGCATATACTGAGATTGATAATTCAGTCATGCAAAGGTTTTCCGAGACTTTCAGAATTATATTTTCTTCAAAACTCTGATGATGTTAGATAATAGAAAATTGTTCAAAAAAGTTTGCAAAGATTTTCAGCACAAATTTTCGAGAATCGAGAATAATTTAAGGTCATGTAGTACTCCTACCATTACTAACCGAGCAAACTCACCCTTTTTCTTCCTGTATTAAATAAACCACACATTATAATTTGACAATTTTTGTGGTTTGAGTAATTTTCCTAAATTCCGCTACAAAACAACAATGCACTATCGAAATTTTAACCCTTTCCGTTTGTTTGTTTATTTAATATAGGTAGAAACAGGGTGAGTTTGCTCGGTTGGTAAGGGTAAAAATACTACGTGACCTTAACGGGCAAATGCAGATGATTTCGCTTAATAGGAGGTCATTAGTATCCGATTAACGTCAATCACTTTTCGATATTTCCAGACAATTGTGAGAACAATTACAAAGTTGCAGAGAAAATAAGGAAAAATAGATGCGTGAAATTGTAGAAATTGGCAGAGAATATGCAAAATATGTGCTGATCAATTTACAATGTCTTTATTTGTTTTAGGATAACGCCAAACATTCGACCAGCTGTTTATTGTACAGCTCTTAAGTATGGAACTTACGAAGACTGGGATTTCCTATGGGAACAATACGGAACTACAAACTTCGGGTCCGAACAAGTTGTCATTTTAAACGCCCTTGGATGTACCACCAACACAACTATCTTATCCAAGTGAGTTACAGTATACTTTTTAGTTTTTTTTTGTATTTTTCATGCGGATGTAGACTAATAATAGTCACTCTATTCTCAACTAATTTTATTGTTCATTCTATTAATTATTATTGTGTGTGCATGTATGCTGCAGTATACGTGTAATTTTTAATTACTCGCAAAATTCGACCACATTTTTTCTTTCAGTATTGGTATTTTTTGGGATAGTGATATTTTTATTGGATTGTTATTAATCGTTATACTGTCGATCATAAATTGCACGAATTTAGAAGCTGCGTAGTTCACCGAATTTGATAAATTAGTTCAATTAATTAGCAACGGAAAAGGGATTTCATGGTTATGATATAAATAGGAACGAGATAAAAATAGTAACAATAGCAATTATAAATTGACCATCGCATGAACTCACATGGTTGACATCTTGATCATTCCACTGTAATCGATAAGACTATTTCTGAAATGCCTAACTGAAGTTCGCTTACATAGCAACATTTTCAGTAACAGCCGCGCAGTGAGCGAAGTTGAAAAAGAGTTTTGAAAATTATAAGTAGCGCCTTTCCTCAATTTTTACAGAAAAATTTCAAAGTCAAATTGATTCAAATCATTCGCAGCTACCTTCACTACGGAATATCAACAGATCATGGTATTCGAAAACAAGATAGTTCGACCGTTTTCTCTTCCGTGTACGGCTCAGGTCAAATCGGCTTGGAGGTGACCTTGGATTTCATTATTGATCACTATAACGATATGTACGAATAGTAAGTTCTTTTGAAATTCTTTTTATTTGTATTCTTAGAATCTTGCTTCCATTTGCCGATTTTTTTCAATTTCATTTTGTTAAAGTTACGAAAACTGGAGCAGTGTGGCCTCTGTATTCTCCGGCGTAGCAACTCGATTGTCAACTGAAGAGCAAATTGCAACTGTACGTATTACATATTTTTTAAACATGGCCGTTATTCAGACGTGTATTAATTGTTTGGGACCAAGAACGAAAAGTCCCGGTAGCCTCTAGACTTCAATGTTAAGGTCATGTAATACTCCTACCTTTACCGACCGAGCAAACTCACCCCATGTTTATTTAATGTAGGGAAAAAAACCGGTGAGTTTACTCTGTCGGTAAGGATAGGAATATTACATGACCTTAAGTATCGCGTGATTTAAAGTTGTAACTGAATGATGCTTCTTATTGTTCATGTAGTTTGAAACTTTCGTTACTGTTAATACGGAAGTTGTTTCGGAGAACTTGACGGCACTCGTGTCATACGTGAACAGCGCAAAGTCGAACCTCAACTGGTATGAAGAAAACTCTCCAGCTATAATTGCCTGGCTGGAGACTCAATTTGAGGACGACGTAACGACAGAATCGCCATCTGAAGGATCATCATCAACAACAGAGATTACTGAAATTACAACTACAGAATATCTGGACAGTGGAGGTGCAACGCCAAGTGTTAATATCATTACCATCACCGTAGTGTTAATCTTGACATTTTCGCTCCATGGATTCTATGTTGGCTCCCTTAGCCACATATAACTTCCGTGACAGCACTGACAATGAGTATCTCTGGTACAATTTAAAAATATATTAAGAAATTAATATTTGTATAAGCAAATTAACATAGTGTGACCTTCGTATATTGCGACAGATTTAAATTGATAAATTGAACCATGTCGTTTGTATAACTGCGACATCAAAATAAACACAGAGAAGTCCCCTTCCTCTTTGAATCACTCATTCATTACCTTCCTTACGAACAAGTTTGGTTACAAGACCTAGAATTTTAATTTCATGAAGCGTACTCAAATATCAATTTCACAAATATTAATAAGTGGATAATTATCCCCGTTCATGGAAAATTTAAAGTGTTCCGCGTCAAGTACTTTGGAATAACTAATGTCAAATCCTTGTCGAGGTAAGAGAAGTAAATGATTGACGGAAAATAGGTGAATAATAAAGGTGGAGTACTTCAACGGAGCATCAACGCGCCAGATCTCAACGATCGACATGCCACACCTCAACGATCAATGCGTCATATAACATATTGGAGTGAGTTTTGCCAATTCGCCGAGTTAGAGCTCCAATCTATTGAAGTATGACGCGTCGATCGTCGAGGCTGGCGCATCAATGTGATTGAAGCAAATACAATCAAAACGTATCGACGTAAATCATTCCGAATTTTCTCTCCGAGTTGGCGATGTGAATCATTTAAATGGCACGTCATCTGACAAACGAAAATTAAATAAAAAAAAAAAACAAAATATTAAATTCAACAAAACAACATCTTAGATGTAACTATTAATGTAGTTGCCGAAAATTATATTACTACACCGAGAAAAATTTCATTTGTTATAATAATTAGAAAAACTCAGTAAGACAGGTATCGTTAAAAAAAGGTGTTTAAATATTATTGGAATTACGAAAAACCAGGTACATGTAAACATTTTGCGCTATTGTCGATCGTTTTTTGGTAATTGCAACGCAAAATTAGTTTGTTCGGTTTACTATACTTTTTTACAAGAAAATATAGTAACAGTGATCATAATGAGAAAGTATAGTAACTGATACCAGACTTTCTGGTGACAGCTACAAAACTAATTTTCGTTTTGTACCTAGAACTATATTTTTTGATTGTGGTAAAAAATTTAAATAATTAAGGACTGAACGGTAACCAGAACTAAAAATTTCTCCCAGTGTACTAACACCAGTGACCTTTGGAAAAAATAATTAAACCTTATTTAAATATATTCACAGATGAGAGATGATTTAAAATAATTTAGTTCCAGTTTACATTTACATTGTTCATAAGAAGTAAGACTTGCTTAAAAATAAAAAGTTCAATTGAAATAAACTAAATAATCAGTCCCGTTTAACTATATCCTTCGTTGTATTTTTGTATTATGTTATTTTATAGATATAGTGAAAAGTCCATTACAATAGATATTTACCTGCCACTTTTTTCTGTTATAAAGCCTGTTCCGAATATTTTTAATAACGTGAGGTGCATCAGAGAATACGAAAACTTTTCGTTTTTCATCAACGGGGTACGTGAACCAGGTCTTTGTATCCTCCATCGAACCTGAGACACCCAATACTGACCACATCTTGACGTTTGTTGCTGCACCGTCGACGACGACCCCATGAATTTTCGCACCAGCTTTCTCCAAATATTCGATGGCTTTAATGACCAGCTTCGCGAGTTCTTCACCCTTGACCGAATTTTTCGATGCAAAAACTGCAACTGGTTGTGTATATGAATCCGCAAGAGGTTGGAACATGATGACTAGCCCATGTGCCGCTTGATCTTCACTGTTAACAGACTGCAGACCATCGTCACCAAAGTCAATCGACCCGACGTAACTCAAATCTTTTGAAGATACGTCCACTGAGTCCCTCAAGCTGATTTCATGCAGGAAAATCACCCCATGTCGTTGCAAAGGCGTTCTTTTATCGAAATGTTTTTAAAGCAATTTGGCGAAGTCTTTATCGAAACCACACTTCAGGTCGACCAGTGAAAAATAATCGCGGATGGTTCGAGAACAAGGCAGTGGCAGAACATTGTTGTTGCGAAGGTATTCGTAAAAACTCGGCGACCTTATATTCATCAATAAACAAAGCATGATCCACTGTTCCCCGTATCGACGATTCTTACCGTTCTTCCCTGCAGCCGCAATTATTTCCTGAAGCGCAGTCTGTTGAGTAGCTGGAATTTTTAGTTTTGAGCATCTATTGATTAAAGTTTGATTGCGAATGAGAGCAATTTCAGCAGCTTTTTCTTTCAAACTTCCCTCCAATAGGTGGATACGTTTACGGGTTCTTTGCTGAATTCGTCTGATACGTTCATTTCTTTTCCGCAATGCGTTTATCTTTCTTTGGTCAATAGGGTTGGAAGCTTGATGGACACGTTTCAACGATTTTTCCGTTTTTGATCTCGATTCTCTCTTTAGGACTACAGCCCTCATTTTAATGCAGCAAGCACATCTTTTCCATTTCGAGATCAAAGTGCAATCTCGGTCACGCCAATAGTCGACGCCATCTTTGAAGACACTGTTTAATGACAGATGATGCTCGTTGATAGAGCCAAGACCGTTGCACAAATTCATATTCTTGAAGTTCTCCAAAGCTTGCGGTAGTAAATCAATGCTATCCAAGACTTGCAGGAGTTTACATTCGTGTACGACACGCCCGTATACAAAATAACGCAGCTGTTTGTTGGGGTCCAGCTTGACCAGTCTTTGTATGACCGGTACATTTTCGCCGTTGTCGACCTTAGGTGTAACGTATGAAAAAAGAACAGCCGCGTTATCTGTGCTCAATTCACTAACAGTCCACGGCTTCGGTATCAAGATGGATTCAGTCCTCCCTTCAGTAGTACCTGTACAAACAGAAATAAACTGAAATTCCGGAATAATTAACACATTTAACCCTAGACTGGTCACCATAAACGACCTAACGATTTTGGTCAGGTGATGAGGAATTCGCCGCCGTATTATATTGGCTGCGACGGTGCCAAATCCCCTCTACACTGCCCGAGCGCGTTCAGTGTGTTTTCGGCAACGTCGCTCACCGGATAATTTCATTTAGCATCGGAAAAATGTTATCAGTTCGTAGAATTTATTTTAATTCTCTTCAAAATTTGCAGGATACGTACTTAAGAAAATATAATAGTTTCTTAAACATTTCAACGATAAAAGTCAAATTTTTTTCAAAATTTTCCAATTAACCGATTGTTCATTGAAAAAATCAGCGGAGCGCGGCGTCACGCTCACAGGGAGACTAGTCTAGGGTTAAGGATGTACAAGTCGAATAGTTCCAGCCAACAATTGTATCTAATTGGAAGAAATATCGTACTACGCGATTCACTGAAAATCTGATGAAAACCAGTAACATTTGGCATGCTTTGAACAATAATCAACAATAATATGGTTCAATAGTTTTTGATGAATTATTGAAATTATAAATTATTCAACAATTAATCTGTTAGTTTTTCTTGTCCTTATTACACTAGTCGAGTATGGTAATTTTTTCCATCGCTTATGATTTTGTTTTCAAATTCATTAGCTTTCTAAAAAATCATTACACTCGATTATAGTATAGAAAAATTGACAAATTAATTGTTGAATAATTATATGTTTAAATAATTTGTCAAAAAGTATTAGACGATATTACTGTTGGTCACTGATGTTCATAGCATGGCGAATTTTTTATTGAAACGGTTCGACTCACACATCATTAAGAGGAGTTCTTTCATAGCACATTAGAACGCACACAATATCCACTGGACTTAATTAACTTACTTATTTTACAGTTCAGTTAACTGGAAACACTTACAGCTTAAGGTAACTTCTGAAAAGTTAAATTTGCAGCCACTCGTTTCGGGGGCGCGATCATCTTGTATTGGTTCATCCTGCATCGGCTCAGCGGAATCATTCATTACAGGATCCAATGCCATTTCGTTGATTGAAACATCTGTGAAAATAAAGCAAATGTTTATATACTCATCCACCTTTATATCTATTAGAATTGTAAGTCATATTATTACGAGTTCATTCGCATTTGAACCATTTCTTTATGTTAGGGATTTTGTAGAAAGTTAATAAAATTTGGTGATAACATTCTTTAGCATCAATTATGGAGACCCATTTTTTTTTTAATTTCTACATAGTTATTGAGTAATTAGAGTTACACGAAATGTATATCTGTATACATATATGTTAGTTATGTACCGTCATTTCGCTCGGCCGTGACCCTGACCATTTTTAATTTTGTTCATCTTTTTTCTATAATAGCATCCTATGCAAGGAGTATCCTCATTTTCTTTTTAATTTTTATCGCATGTATTTCAGAAGTTACAATTTTTCGAAAAATCTATATTTCAGAAAGTTCGGAAACGTTCTAACGCCGATATCTCTTTAATTTATCGATATATCGAAAAATGCCTGCACATCAATTTTTTTCATATTAGTTCACACTTTCATAAAAACAGAGGAAAAAATTTTTAAATTATCGTTGTCAATATTTTTTCAGCGTGTAAAGTGAAAACTATTTTTTTTAAAGATGATAACCATTTTTTTTTTTCTCAAAAAATTCTCTTAAATAATATGATGAATTATGTAAATTTTAACGCTGGTCCCATCATGAGCCCATTTTTTCTTCTATTTTTTAAAAAATAAATTCCATTTTTTTTACGAAAATTTTGAGTGTTTTGTATGAATTACGAATAATTTTTATTACTAATAATACTCGTAAGTAATAATTATTGTACTCATTTACAATTAGTAATTGTAGCGATAATTTTACAATTAGTAGCCCGATCTAATATGTTAAGGATTATTTTTCAATTACTTTCCTAGAAGAAATAATAAAAATTAGGCATTATGGGAGAATATATGAATGAAACACTAGGTAGATATTTTTTATCTTGAGAGAGTTAGATATTCATTTTCTCACTCATATAAAAATTTTACACAGTCGAAACTGATCAGATTTTGAAAAATCTTTTACTCGCAAAGCTACACCTGCAACTCTCCAATTACCGATGCATAAACAGATAACGACTCCGTTCGATCTGTATGAGTGGGCGGCTCAGACAAATAACTTGCCCAATATAACCGCAAAATTCGCGTCATCAGATGCCTATCAAAACGTAGCGCAAAAACTAAGTGACCGGTATAAACGGTTAAAAACCATGACAGGTACTCAAAAATTGCACTGTGTTGTGACTGATAGTGATAGTGCCTTGAGAGTAAAAGATTTTTCAAAATCTGATCAGCTTCGATTGTCTAAAATTTTTAAACGAGTGAGAAAATAAATATCTAACTCTCTCAAGATAAAAAATATCTACCTAGTGTTTCATTCATATATTCTCCCATAATGCATAATTTTTAGTATTTCTTCTAGGAAAGTAATTGAAAAATAGTCCTCAACATATTAGATCGGGCTACTAATTGTAAAATTATCCCTACAATTAACAATTGTAAATGAGTACAATAATTATTACTTATGAGTATTATGAGTGATAAAAATTATTAGTAATTCATACGAAACACTCAAAATTTTCGTAAAAAATTGAATTTATTTTTTTTTTACATGGAAGAAAAAATGGGCTCATGATGGGACCAGCGTTAAAGTTCATATAGTTCATCATATTATTCAAGAGAATTTTTTGAGAAAAAAAGAATGGCCATCATCTTTAAAAAAAATAGTTTTCACTTTACACGCTGAAAAAATATTGACAACGATGATTTAAAGCTTTTTTCAGTTTTTTTTTATGACAGTGTGAACTTATATGAAAAAAATTGATGTGCAGGCATTTTTTGATATATCGATAAATTTAAGAGATATCGGCGTTGGAACGTTTCCGAACTTTCTGCAATCCATATTTTTCGAACAATTGTAACTTCTGAAATACAGGCGATAAAAATCTAAGAAAAATGAGGATGCTCCTTGCATAGGATGCTATTTTATGAAAAAAAATCAAAAAAATTAAAAATGGTCAGGGTCACGGCCGAGCAAATGACGTGGATTGCCTCATATGCTTATACACGTGAACTTTAGTATTTAACTACTAGAGAACTATGTAGAAAAAAAACATAAAAAAATGGTATTTTCATATTTAATACTAAAGAATATGCTCACAAAATTTTATGAAATTCCAAGCTTTTTAAAATTTCCTGCGCCTTTAACATGGGCATCATCGCTGAGTATAGCCACCCCCTCCAAGTTGTCGTGTCATGGTATTTCATATAATTATAAATTTAAGAGCACATTTTCATAAGCATATTATGTATAATATATGTATACCTTGTATGGAAGATCTTTCAATGGGGTCGTGATCTGAAGATGACGGAGTTTCAATTGCTACGGCAACCGGTGTACTCTCCGCTTCAAACGTTGGAGTCTCTTTCGTAACACAATAATTGTGCTCCTTCCTATTGTGTCGTTCGATGAAGCCATCAGCAACATTGAGATTGCCCACTTCATTGATGTTGTCAAATTCAGAAGGCACTGCCGAAGGGTCGAGACGAACACGGGAATACGGCGCCTTAAAAAGCAGTCATTGTCATATTCAATTTAAAAAAAATCAATGCTAAGTCACAAAAATTATTATTAAAACTCATCTTGATTAAAACTATGGGAAAAATGCAACGAATCAACTTACTTCTGCGACAATCCGACCGTTTGCGTCATATTTTATCCACTTTCGTCTGATGAATCGCTCCGGAAAATGTTTTTCACAAACAAATTGTGACGACTTTAGGTAAAAAATTCCTGGAATCGCAGCAATCCATTTTTCACGCAGTTCACGCTTCGATGGAACTTTGAACACGGAGCACTTCTCTTTCACTGATTTTCGACCCGTGTTGCAGGTCGGAACCGCACAGGAATTAGTCGTCATTGCATTTATCTCTCATGTTATTAATTTTAATCACACTCATATGCTATTCGAATATAACCTTACGTTGTAGTAACTTCACTCATATGTGTCTATGAATGACTGACAGCGCCGCGTAGCGGCCAGTAGTGGCAAAAAAAATCTGGACAATAACCCGGCTACCCCCACCACTCAAATTTCAGTTGCTTGCAAGACCTGGGCTGAGTTCAGAAACCTTACCCGAGTGAACTCGGATATCGTACTGTCTCTGTCTGACACATGAGATTAAACAAAGACACAATGATACTCGAATCACTCGAGTAAGGCTTCTGAACTCAGCCCTGTATGCACGGTCTTCTGGGGAGGTCGAAAAAGTCTATGGGTCGAAACCATGGGTCAGAAGGCTTCTCTCTGTCAGAACTACGGAACTCACGAATCGCAAGTGAATATTAACAGAAATGAGATCCACTGATGAACCACGTGTTCAACTTGTTGTCGCAGTATTTTGCTGCCCGTGAAAATCCGCTTTGGCCAGCAGTCTTTTTATATATTTCAGTCAACGCAACCTAAATCTCTTACACCACGTCTTAGATCATGAAGTTATGTTTTGACTTTTGATAACTGTACACTAGTGAATAACCCTCAAAATATACCAACAATCAAGATCAAATAAACATGGTAGTAATTTTTTGCGATGTACCGCGTGTGACCGAGTGACATAATCGTTTGAGGAATTTCTGTCAGTCCGCAAGCGGCCAGCCTTGTGTTATTTGTTCCGAGTTGTACTAGTAAGTGACCGGGTCAGCCTTAACTACTATCGTTATGATATTAGAAATGAATATTAACCGAAAATGAACACGCAATCAGAAGCAGCCATCGGGAATGGTGGTGAATGTATGTTAGAGATTGATCTATTTTAATTTGCCAATTGTCACTGTTATAAGACGTGTTCGCAGGTGTATCATTCAACGCATGATCTTACCGTAATTATCAATTCTGCGTGTTGTGTAGTACAGATATAATATATTGATGGACGGCGCATGGTGCTATGGATATACTCTGGCGATTATCTTAACTTCGCATTAACACATTTCTAGCTTCGGAAGAATCTGTTCCAATCCTGACGGGAGTTAATATTTCAACCAGATCTTGGACGACATGGAACCCCCTCAATATATTCACCTGCCCGCCAACCTACGGTCATGCTGTCGTTATTTTAAACAGGCCCATTCGCCTGAAATGCAGCATACTCCGCAATGTTTGGAAAAAAGGTTCGAATTTCGTTACGCATTTTGCTACTGGTGTTGTCATGATCGTTTTGACTATTGTTCTGTTAAGTATTGTTTTCTGCCTACATCTAACTTGGCATTACTGTTATTTACAATAACATGTGAACCAAGTGAAGTCAGGGAAGGGTTTGAAGCATCAAATTGAGGATGAAGTCACTTTTTGAGAAGGTTGTTTGGTCAAAGCGATACTTGCTATCGATTTTGTTACAAGATAGCTGTACATTAAATCTTCATCAAATTGTTCTATTCATAAGTTACAGAAGTCTTAAGAAATAAAATAATTTAATATAATGTAATTGTACACATAAGCTCATCCATGTTTTACTTATAAATCGCTTAAACGTGGTTAATAATCTAGTAGATTTGTTTGAGTTAACTTTGTGATGGGTCACTTTATTCATATTATTATTTTCCATACATTCACTGAAATGCTTTGTCTTAGCGTGTTAGCATCGTTAAATATTTAATTTTTCATTACTACACCTTTAATGCTTATAGTCGTGAAATGGCAATATAAGATTGATGACTCAAAATAGCCTATTCCAGTGACTTTTCAGAAAACACTATTTTGTATAAAATTAGCTATCGTTGACTGAAATCAAACGATTCTATTAATATTTGAGTATATTCAAGCGATTTAAAATGAAGCGTCGATAGTTGAATTGGTGTTTGTAATTTCCGTATTTTCCATTTCTGCACTTTTCAAAATATCGTCTTACATCATGAATATATTAATTTGATACATATGCAATGTATAAGTATCTTTTTATATAATTGATACTATTGAAATTCGACCAGCAAGCTTGCTTAATTAAAGAAATCATACATATTTCAAAGGATATTAAATCCTGTAGCTGAATCCAGGCACAAGCCATAATATTTGAGTTGCAATTGTAGCTTCAGCTTTAACTTTTTTTGGAAAAGGTGACTACAGAAACTGAAATTTGCAAATCCTGGATTCTTGTAGATTTTTTTAATTCGAAATTCAATATTTCATTTAGCTGTTCTACGATAGAAATTGAACTGAAATTTGCAAATCTCGGATTCTTTTAGATTTTTTAAATACGAAATTCAATATTCCACCTAGCTGTTCTACTATAGAAATTGTATACCAATGGTAAAATATGAGAAAGAAATTTTATATTCCCATAACCAAAAAATGTTGGTATTACTTTATATTTTTATCCTCTCTTCGATTTAAAATTTTTTAAAACTGACAATATTCAAAATTGGTAAAATTTGAAGGTATGGATGGCGAAACTTTCATTACCATTGATATATTTATTTTTCACGAAAGTTCCATCATCGTACGTGAAATTCCGTGGCTTCAAAATTGAAAATTCTCCAACTCTTCTACATTTTCCAGAATTATGTATTTCATGGCTATCTTATTGAATTGTCATCATACTGCATATCAGTCATTCCACATCATACTGCACACTTTTAGGGCAAAATTGACATTAATATTTGCAAATTTGATAAAAGCCTGTGAATATGTTGGCTTTGCCCTGTGAGAATTTCCCTGATTTTTTCTGAATTTTAGTGTTCTGAGAACTACATAGTCAAAAATTTCCAAAAAATGGTAGTAAACGCTAGTGACATTCTAGTTCTCTCGTGGCGATATGTCTTTTTTCATTGATACAAATATTTAAAAGCATTTTTCACAATAGACTAAACGACCTGGAATTCTTTAAAAAATACCTGCATATTCCTCATTCCAATTTATATAAAACTAGGCATTTTTATAATGAATATATAATGTGGCGTATGTGAAAAGTGAGGAAATTTCGTTCTTTTTATACAGTCTAACGGGACGTGACCTATATAAAAGAAAATTTTGCATAAGTAATGATTGAAACAGTTTTGGTTCGTTAATCCCAATAATCATTTATTATTTACAACACTACAATAAGTGCACGTTTTTGTCAAAGACAAAGTTTCCGCAGTTATTTCGCTTTCTGATTGTAGTAGAGAAGCATGGTCCGACAAGGTGCTGCTGATCGCTTTGACAAAAATAAACTGTTATACTTGACTTCCCTCTTAGTTTCAGTAAACTAATTTAACCAAACGAAAACAATATTGTTGGTGGTGCTACGAAGTAATACCCTTACAATACAATGAAACTGCCAAATTTCTCAGAAATCTTTTTGGATTGCGTAGCGCATTTATGGCGGCAGACGTTGAAGCTGAATGTATGAATTTCGACAACAAATACCTGACACAATTGCAGTTCTTGTATAAAATTCAGCTTCTTAGGTATAAGGCGCGCAAATTTTTGGGCTCCTTGTTTCTTTCACATAGACTCCATTGTTTCTCCAACATCAAAATTTCATGTTCCGTTGAAAATTGTATGAACAACAGGTCAATATTTTTATGAGAATTTTCAGTGGTGTAGATCACAGTGAAAAATTCATTTGAATACTTATACCAATGGAAAAACATGATGGACTATATGGATACTGAAATTAATATACATGTTTATGTCCTAAAGAGCATTTTTATTAGCTTTTAAGTGAGTCCTGTCTGGAGCCCATCTTCGATAAATAGGTTCGGAGATATGAGCCTTGAAAGATTGCAGTGTGCAGCTATTTTGCTATTGTTTAAAATTTTTTACTGCGCATAACTCCGAAAATGGTGTCACTTAGATTTGACGGAAAAATTAGGGGAATTCTCTCGGATCAAAGACTATAGTATATTCATGTATCTTCATAAAATTTGAAAACCCGACTGTTTTTAGAGCGAACGATTTAGCATGGAATGACTTGCCATGTGTACATCAAACTTGCAAATAAATAATTAATTTCGCTTGAATAAAGCGAAATAAATAATTCTGTGACTTTGTCGTATTCAGAAATTGAACAAGGTGATTACAAATTTATAAACAGTATTGTAAAAGGAATTATAACTGCCACCAGATAAGATTAGGGCCAAGTAAGTATTTCTTGCAAATGTATGTAACGAAACATGAGGTCAAAACTTGTATAAATATTGTCTTAAGTATGTACGAAAAAACCATCATTGCAACCATTAAAGACTCACGAAACGGCAAGACAATGAGCACAGATATTCGAGTCGTGATTTACTTTTTTTTTTTTTGTTATTCCTTACTAGTAAACCTCTGACGGTTTGAGTAATTAACTTTAATAAGGTTGAAGATCGTGACATTTTACAACTTTAGGATTGCTTTAAATTCCATGAACTGTCATTAAACAAAACATACATGTTTCACAGTGATAGCTTAAAAATTAAAATTGCATTGTTGAAGCGACACCTTGAAATCCTATTCTTATCATTGATTTAATCATATTAGGTTAGATAAAACTTCACTAGCGTGCTGTGAACTGGATATCTCCGTTTGTCCCTTTGAAGCATGAATTTTTTCTTACAGTCAAATTCCTTGAACTGGGTACCTAAGTTTTCAGTTTTCAAAATGGTGGATCTAATATCAGCAAATGAAATCAATTTTTATATTCTCAGTCCACCATATTCGATCCGCCATCTTGAATTTTGAAATTCTGATGTCCGATTCGTCTTCAGCGACCTCAAAAACTCTTGGAGTAACAAATTTCAAGCGAATCGAATTAATTTTTATATTTTCAGTCCGCCATATTGAATCTGTTATTTTAAATTTTGAATTTTTTATATTGAGCTCATTTTTAGCGACTGCAAAAACCCAAGATTGCTGAGTTCCACTTTTTTAGTCCCTCATAACCTTCCCACAATGACATTTATTCTGTAAAAACAAGTATTTTCAAAATTTTGTTAATTATAGCGCTCACTATATTCGCGAAATCACCATAATCCTTCTTAAACCAGCAACATTGGCATCTTAGAAGTTCAACTACATAAAAAAAAATGACAGCGGTATTTAAAAAATTGAATATAAATCTTAAATAACCGATTCAAAACAGATGTCTTATATATGAGACGCGGTGCCGCAAATGATTGAGAATCTATTTTTTTTACTTGAAATGTCATTATAATATTTATAGTTAAATTTTTGCATATAACTATATTTTCTAAGCATTCCAACATTTTTATGGTGCCTTCGTATGATTCCTCAACTGGCTTATCAAACAAATTGCAAAGAGTCATGCATCTTTCAGTAACTGCATTTTGCTCTTCAAATCTATTTGTTTAATAGCCTTGCTGTATGTGTTTATTTGATCAAATTTAGACTTGAACGTTATCAATCATTTTATGAAATTTCTGCCTTATCTATTGACTCGACATGAAGTTATACATCCCCAATAGTACTATCTGTGTTGTGCAATTCAAAGGATATAAAATCTAAGCAGTGTTCAAGTAGAAATTGAGCTTTGCGTGAACATTGTATAGTCAGAACCTTAAGTCATCTATAAAATGCATTTTACTGTGATGCTCTTAATTCAAGAAGTGTTTCCCACAACATGAGTAATTCATATTCCTGTAATAGTTGTAACTGATTACTTTCTTTTGCGCAATTCTAGCCCGTGCTACAGTTACCGTTGACGGAGGAACAGATCAATGGATAATGTACCTTGGTTCTCGTGGAGAATCGGTGATGAATGGCCAGAGCAAAGAATTTCTTCCCGATCTAATCACTGGCGACATGGACAGTATTTCACCAGCAACGCTTCACAAGCTGCAACGCTTAGGGGTCCATGTGATAAATACCCCTGATCAAGATGCTACGGACTATACAAAAGCACTGCTTCAACTGGGTATTTACACTACAGCGAATAAGATAAATGTAACTATCTACATATTTATAATCTTGGTATAGATTGTGTAATTACAGGGTGGCCACCCGTCTGGAAAACCGGGAAAACCGGGAAATGTCAGGGAATTTTGTATATCAGGGAAAAGTGAGGGAAATGTCAGAGAATTTTTTGGTTGGTCGGGGACTTTTTGTACAACTCGTGGATTTCAAAAGCCCTGTCCATAAAATTGAGATACTAGCACCGCCACAATTTTTTTTCTCTTCTTATTGACGATTATAAGCTTAGTTGTTGATTGTCACATGAATTCAGTAGAACGAGCAGACGTCGGTGTGATTTATCTATGGCCGTCACTGCATGTGGAGACGCACTTTCACCGACGCCTAATAGTCCAGTCCACAAGTGTGATTCTTGCGAAAAATTGTTCCAAGGTTCCTAGAAATATCAGCGACTGCTCATTCGATTCGAAATGCGATTCTAAGAAAGAAGTTTTTTTCATTTTCCCAACCGATAAAAGTTGCAATTGTTATTATTAAAAAACAAACAAAAAAAAAAACGCAGTCTTAGTTTTTTGGCAATAACCCAAAAAGTAAAAGCGCTAGCGAAAATTTTAAAAAGATTCTTAAAGAGGAGATAGTTTCTAATAAAAAAGTACGAGCACCCGGAATTCTATCTTCAGTATTAGTAATTTTAATTTAACGTTGAACATAGTGCTCTGCGCAACGGTTATGGCATAGACGCCCCGCGTCTAGACAGTACACCGCACAAAATAATTGTTTTGCTACATTAAATATCAATTTAAAAATTTGGATAAATTGCAGTGTATTCTTAACACTTGAAAGAAAAATGTCCCGTTAGAAAAAAATTTTTAAGTTCATTTTTCAGAAAGTTACACATTCGTTAATTAGTCATAATTCTTGGAACCTTGATTTTCATTGCAAACAGCATAAATGTTCAAATAATAGCTTTAAAAATATTTCGCTTCTTGGAGCCCCTTCTTAGATATATACTTAACAAGACCACGGAAATGGAAATTTTCATTTTTGGTCAACTTTCAAAAATCATAATGAACGAACTAAACAACTTTTAAAAAATTTTATAACTTTACCTAGGTTACTATAGTTTTTAGTGATTTCTGCACAAATTGTGCATCAAAATGTCAGGAAAAAATAATGATTTTAGTTAGGGAATTCCGTGAGCGGAATTGAGTGGCCACCCTGACTTAGGTTTGACTCAGTTGTACCTAGTACAATGGATCGAGCTTGATTGAAAACTCAAATAATGAAAGCTTCAGAGTAAGTGAAATTTGGCAATCTTGCTAAAAGCACAACATGATAAACTTGAAGCTAAGTATTGCACTAACGTATGTTCGTTTACTATCAGATCGCAAAATAAGAGAAAAGTTGAAATTTTGACCAAACTCAATCCATCAAACTTCGGATACATTGATTCAGTTTATCACGAATCTTTTATGGTTAGTAGAAATATTAATTCAAGATGGTGAAAATGTGTTTTATGCATCAATACTAATTATTGAACATCAGATAGTTCACTATCTGTAATTTAGCTTTGTTTAGCTTTTGCTCAATTCGGAAAAATTGAGAAAGCTAATGAATTTAAATCTTACGTTCACTATGTATGATTTATATTTAAACTTGAGTTTGATTATGCTGGTTTTTTAGTTTTTTCCGTTTAATCCATTACATATTTAGTTACATTTTTAATCTTGATTAACACACTTGATCACTCATCAACTTAATAATTAATGCCAAGCCTGTTACTGTATCCATATAATTTATGACATAATTTCCGCTTTAACGAATGTCATAGAAATGTACCTGAATACTACATAACCGACCATTAAAAGTCAATTGAGAATTTTAATTAATGAATTATTTACATTCACAGCTTGATGGGATTTACGTGTTTACGGAAACATCTGGAAGATTGGATCACATAATAGCCAATATCAACACGTTGTTCCAAAGTAAAAAGCTTGTTGGAGATACCCAGGTAGGTGTTGTATGTGTTGTATGTGTTGTAATCAACAAGTAATCTAAATTCATCTACAAATTCATTCGCTAAGGTATTAGGCATTACTCTGACTTTGAAAACGTTTCTATAATTCTTCATTTCGTTTAGTTATAACTGAACAAAGAAACACCTATGGGCACATATAAGATTTGAAATTAAATCAAAATAATTTTGTGCAAAGCCCAGATTAAGCATGGATTGATAATCTCTTTTACAACTCACTTAGGATATTTATTTTATTCAGGTAATACAAGTTTCCAGTGATTCTTTGACATGGCTTCTACAGCCTGGGACTCACAAGATATCAATACCTGAACCATTACTGCAACGTAATTCATGGTGTGCTCTGATGCCCATTGGATCTCGAGTTACAAGCATCTCGACAGCTGGACTTAAATGGAATTTGGGTACTTAGTAATCCTCTATTCACCTTGTATTCTATTTTTAATGGCATATTGCTAATCACGTTTTGATTACTTGCACGCTTTTATTGCTTATTTATCAGACTTTTGCATTCCCCACTCGAAAAAATTTTGGCCATCCTCAACACTCTTTTACTTTGCCTGGTTTTTAGTGATAATTTAAGTGAATTTCTTTTCTTATCACATTCCTTTTTATCGATTACATTCATATTATTTTTGTATTGCTTTAAAAATATCGAGTTATGAGCTTGCTGTAATTAGAGTATACTTTTCTCTGAGCGATTGGTCCATAATGAGTTATCCGATTTTAATTTTCAAAATAAATGGTTTGATTAACCAAATAGAGAACTTGAATCCTATTTCTATTCAGATTGTGCGACACTGGAATTTGGCAACATCGTCAGTACTTCCAACACCTATTCTGGCTTCCCTGAAGTAACAGTTACTACAGACACTGCAGTGCTCTGGTCCATGGACATTGAACCACTTACAGAAAATATCTGTCCCGAAAGTGCACTGCCATCTTGAACAACAGGATGAGAAATGAAAATCTTTCTTAGTTAAAAAATTTCGAATTGAATTCCAGCCTTTGTTCAAATACTATCGTCAACTGTACAGCGCTGCAGTAAATTGAAGATCTCTTTTCATCAATATTTTACATTAGAGAAAAACTATATTTATATATTTATATATCTCGATAATTACAATACTTTACGGTTACTGTACATAAAAATTATACGTTATGTACACTTGGGGACAATGAATCTGAGACGGCTAATTTTTTTTACACTAGACAGTTATGGCGGTAACACAGAAACCTACAGCGCCATAGTCGGCCAAGCGTAAAATAAATTCAATCTCAATAAACATAACCAAAGAACATAGATGTACATGGAAGCACGGGTTCCGTATCAACCCCCTGACACCACTGCTCGTATACTAAAAAATTGTACGCATTTTGTCCCCGCTTTTTAGTTCCTCTACGTGGCGCTAGTAGACTTCGCATACGCTCGCTGGTCGCGCGCAAGCTTGTCAGACAACTACTAGCGCCACTAGTGGTGGAAATTGGCGGCAGAATCGAGAGACATTTTGCGAACCACTTTTAGCAGCGTATGTCAGGAGGCTGTCCCGTATTAACGTCGAAGCCAACAATTTAGTTCCCCAAATGAATGCTTGACGTCGCCACTCGCTCGTATATGTGAGCGGCGCTATGTAGTAGTGCACGTATCGACTGGCACACGGAAACGGAACGCCGCGAGCGTTTCCGGCGGTTGCGGTGATAAACTCGCCAAACTCGCTTAGATCATCCCAAGAGCTGGCTTCAGCGGGCCCATGAGACCTGTGCTTCCATGTACGTCTATGTTCTTTGAGATAACTTAACTCATGACTGTCGAATCTAACCTTAGAATTGACGTGTCAATCCATCAAGTGATTATCCCCGCGGTATTCTATGGTTAGATTCGACGGTCATGGGTTACGTTAAGTTTATTGAGATTGAGTTAGTTTCGCACTTGGCCGGCTATGGCGCTGTAGGTTTTTCTGTGTTGCCAACATAATTGTCTAGTGTAAAAAATAATCCGTCTCAGATTCATTGTCCCTAAGTGTACATTGATTATTGTTTAAAAAGAATTAAACGTCTATCATCATCAAGTTTGTGCGTTGCGGCACAGGTTATGGCGTTATATTATTATAGTAAATAGTATTCTTTTTTACAAGTGCAGGTAGTGGACGATTTCCGATGATTATGAAATTTGCAGCGTAAAACTGCGCATGCGCCAAAGAATTCCCAAGCGTGTAAAATATAACATTTTAATTGCGCGCATACGTTAACGTTGTTTTACTGATCTCTGTGGAAATGGAGCACTTTACCCACGCTCCACAGGCTTCGAAAACCAAACTTTCCGCGCAGGTGCTGGTAAATAATTGTTTCACCGAAATATTATTTTTGGAATAGTTTGTAAATCCAGCAAAATTCTTTGCTGTTATTCGATTCTGATCATTTGGTATCTTACATCAAATAAAATAAATATGTAAAGACACCGAAGTCAATACTTTATGAAGTGATATAGGTCTCAGTGGCTTATATATCAATTTACAATAATGAAGGAAGAAGTAATTTTCTAAAGTTGTAACTCCTATAACAATTACACTGAAAGTTGTCCGTGTACAGTCAAACAATTTTCTGTTTTCATTATTCATTCAAACCCACTCGTATTTTCACTCACCATCTGGCGAGAACCACTGTTTTTTTTGTTTTGCAAGGTGTACAAATAATTATAGTTATTCATTTATGTAATCATATCCGACGTTGTAAAAATAACAATTATGTTGAGCAACCAAAGTAAGTAGGAAACAGTAATGTCAACGTCGTAAAAAATTGCATTAGGAAACCATGGTCTGATTAGTATCTTGTGACTTAACGCAAAGTACTAAGAATTAGAACTTCAAAATTAGATTTCTGCACGGAGGTAAATTCTTAAAACAGAGTAACATTTATGCGAGTATTGTTATACTCCGAAAATACTGACATAAGGTAAGTCAAATATACATGAATAATTGGTATCAATAGTATATTTCGGGAACTAGTATAAATATTATGATACGTATCGGCGACCTATACTGAGAAGTATCCTACGTAAAAAATATTATCTAAAACTTTGATTCTATCTGTATTAGTATGACAATTTCGCTTGTAGAATTGGATAAAACACGTACATGCCTACGTAAGTGCGTACAAGATAGTTAGGTGCATAGTATATTGGATGTAGTATGTTACTTATGAAAATACAGCTCATCATCGAGTGAAATATTAATCCTATGTGAACTGTCTCGATTAATTTCTACTGTTTTCCTCAAGGGGGAGCAAAACATTTCTGTGTGTCATATTAATTGTATCTTCACGCAGTTACATTAAAGTATTAAATAAGCATGTTTTCCATGAAGTCTGACTTTCTCCATCAATATAGCTGTGGTTCAAATGATGTATAAAAAGCTTCGAAATGCCAGATGCCCAAAAATTGAAAGCTTCGTATAGTTATATACGAAGCAATATCTCAATTTTTTTAATTCAAGTTTTTCTTTTATACTGTTCTAATCTGACTAAAAATGCCGCATTCTTAATAATAGGTATGCAGGAATTCTTCCCATCAACGTTTAGAGCTATATAGATTCAATAAAACTAATAAAACTGTGAATGTCTACAGAAATTGAATTTTTATGCGACTATCCGCGAGAATTGTATAGTTTGTAAAAGAGGCAAAAAGTTTGGGCAAGTAATCTGTTTTGAGCATCATACGTATGACGTATCTGCGATGTGAACGATGAAATTGGTTTTTTTAATTTTTTCAATTAGAAGATGTGCTCTAATCACAAGACGGACTTGGAAATCTCTTTAATGGCAATTTTTAAAAATTAACTTCGCTCAATGTACTTATGACTAAATTAGAGTTTGGAACGGAGTTCGTGATGTAATTGTAAATATTTCCTGAAAATTTCAACTGCTTATTCCTCTTCAGTTACGAATCTTCAATCTTTGTGATCAAATTAAAAATAATTCGATCTGTAACCAACAGAACTGTTATTCATTGTCTCACGCTTATCTTCAATATTGTAAATTTGAACTCGATAAATGTTAAACGTGAGATTTATTGAAACTTTTTGTTTTCCTTTCCCGGTTACGAAATATCCAGAAGTTATTGACATTGCATTAAAGTATCCAAACATTGTTACCCCGATTATAATTCAGCATTGTAAAAAGTTAAGGCATGGAACAGTAACGATTTTCGTCAAATGAAACTTTGAGTCAAACTAGCGTGTATAACTTATCCGTAGCAGTAAGTATGATGCAATTACAAATGAAATTTATAACGATCCTGTGTTGCTTCTTAATCATCGATTATCAATTTATCAAGTTATCAATTAATTCATGAATATTGCACAGGTGTTCATGATACGTAATTTCCTGCGACAAAGATTGACAAAAGTAGCGTCTGTCATCAATCATGGACCAAGACCGTGAAATTCAATTGCACATAATTTCTGCATTATCGTTTGTGATGGAAATAAAAATACGGCCCTATTCTATTTAAAATATTTTACTTTATGCAAATGTGAAATGGAGCGATGTGTTATATTATCCCATAAAACTTTCAAATTCAACCCTTTCGAACTAGCATTTGTTTAAAATCAGTTGAATCATGGTCGAAGCAATGGATCTTTTTAGCTTCCACCGTAACAAAATTATGCAGTAAGCGTGTATGCACAGTTATATCTCTGATGAAAATAATTTTACCTCCAAACTGCAACAAAGTGCAGTTAGATGAAAATTGTAGGAAATATTCGAACAGCCTAATATTTTGCATACAAAATTACAAACTTTATACGAAAAATTATAAAAATTTACAAGTTTCTATAAAAGATGATTACAGTTTCCGACAAGATACTTTTTTTTGTTGAAGTATCATTAGAATTGCGTTGAAAAGTATAACTTTTTATGAACTCCGTGAATTTTTGAACCACCGTTAGATGTATCTCTCTTACGAGACAAACTTATAACACACACGTTAAGTACCTAGCAGAATTTGGATCTTCTTTGGCACACCGATTTTTTCATTTTTTGAGTACAAACTAGACGGACTTAGAGAATCTATTGTGTATTTGTGAACTCAACTTATCTTAATAACTGAGCCTTTCTGTAAAAAAACTATCGTTTGTTAATTCTCTAACAATGAACCGCAGAAAGGACACGATATTCTACAACAAGTTACATCGATTTCAACATTTGATAGACGAAAAACGGTCGCGTAAATGTAAGCCATTCTACAATTATCTATCCAATCCGACGATAATCCATTTTTTTATCGAATTTCTATCTTATGATCGTGTAGTCCTCCTACCCTTACAGACCGACTAAACTCTTTCTTTTTCTTCCACACATTTTTTTGACGATTTTCAGGATGTGAATAACTTTCCTGAATTCCGCTACGAAAGATTGATACGCCGTCGAAATTTTAATCCTCTCCGTTCCATTGTTTAATTAATATAGGAAGAAAAAGGATGAGTTTGCTCTGTAGGCAAAGGTAGGATTCGAGTACTACACGACCTTAATCGTATAATCAAATTCCTGGTTGGGCGTAGCAATTATGTCTCCCAGAGATCTACTATTACCATGTAATAGTATTTTTCAGTATCTTATTAGTTCCGTCTGTCTTTTAGGCTGCTACTTCACCTCCGTATAAGTAATCAATGAATGAATTCCACAATCAAATTCTGTTCATACAGCACATTCGCGTGATCAAATTCGAACTAACGATCGGTTGTCAAGTAAAAATTCCCACATTGAAATAGGAAATGAAGTAAATAACTAATTCACGCACACGGAAATTATGACCATGATAAATGACGATCGGATCATACGTAAACCGCTTAAATAAGCTGGGTAGGTACTACATAAATGAATGGTAAATCTCGTGCACCTAAATATTTAAGGTCATGTAGTACTCCTCCTACCTTTACCGACCAAGCGAACTCACCCTTTTTCTTTCTATGTTGAATAAAGAAATGAACGAATAGGGTTCAAATTTCGACGGTAAATCTCTCTTTCGAAGCGGAATTCAGAAAAGTAACTCTATCCCGAAAATCGTCAAAGAAATGTGAGGCTTACTTTAGGAGTACTACGTGACCTTAAAATTCTACATTAACCGCAGTAAGCGCTGAACGGCGTGCGGCGGGCTGACGATGGACAGTGCCAACCAGAGTGCTAGCATGCCTCGGTCTGACGAATGAACCACGAACCAGCCTTCGATGAACGCTTCGGTTATTCATTAATTTTCCAGCTCCGAGTTTGCGCTGCCGCTCCTCGGCAGGCGCCAGTTGCCGTTCACACTCATCGGTGGCTGGTATTCGTCGGTGGACACGGCGGATCTTTTCGTTGTGTTTGAGCAGCTGGCCGAGTGGTCAGTGGTCAACGGGATCCGTTATAATCCTCTTTTATTTTTTACCTATCTGTCAGACGGTGACTGCGTCGCTGCGGGCACTGACGGCCAACATACGCCAAAACCCCATCTCCAAGGTGCGAATTAATACAAGAGCGACCACCCTGAACACAGCCGGCTGTCAAGGGCTCGGAAAGCTTCCGGGGTCGCCGGAATAAAGAACGCAACCTAACCTAACCTAACCTTGGGACTTACAGCGGTTGACAAGCGAGCCGCGAATCCAGCAGGGGCGAATCACGTTTCGCTGACAACGTCGACGGATGTCCGACAGAAATAATCCTATTCCGTCTGGATCTTAGCTCTTTTTACGCTGCAGATCATACATTGTTCAAGATTCCTCGAGTGTCTGTTTAGTGACGCACGGAGTGCAGTGTGCCGGGGTGATATAGCACTTGAGTTACAAAGTTCAAATTTCGAACCTGGAACTAACGACTGTCGACCCGGGACTGCAGAGCCGATAGTGCTGACCTGTTTTACGCGGAATCCTGCTAAGTGGTAAGCTGCACTTCGCCTTCATTCGGAATTCCCTAACTATGTGTGTATTTTACATACATTGACATCTTTCAGCTGCATTCCTTGGTTTATTATTGACACAGACACACGAGATCTACTACCGTTCTGGAGGCTTAAGCACGACGGTTTAACTCGTTAAAACACTGTTTGCTTTACTTGCCAGTACATTGTTCATTATTCAGTCGAGAATTAATAAAGAAGCTTACATAACTGACGTACATCGAATAACAATCATTTTATTCATTCCCCATACCCAATAATATTTTTTGTCTTTCCCTCCGAATCTTTTTCATTCCACAGCTCTGAACGAGGTTGAAGTTAGTAACGTTATCTTAACGAAACATTGGGGAAAAAACACAAGGTTGAAGTTAGTAAAGTTAACGTAACGAAACTTTGGGGGGGTGGGGGGGATTACTATTTTGTAAGTTTATAGTGACTTTGAAGTAGTCAAGTTTTCAAAATATGAATACATTTTGCCTTTATTATGATTTACTGAATGTTGGACATTCCTGCAATTGTGAAATAATGATTTTTCGAAACGTTAATCATTACAATAACTTCAGCCTCTTACGTACTTACTCATTTGCCTTGACCTCTAATATTGTCAGAGAAGACAATCCTAGATCTGTTTTGATTTAATAGGGTATAGTTCTCATTATTCATCCTAAGCGGAATTATCGACGAATTTTCTTGTCGAGCAAATGTTTTGCCAAGTCCAACGTATTTACGGGGCCAGCTTTACTCGTAAACAATTCATGTAGGCACGCTGTGCAAATACGCGTACATACTGAAGCGATGTTTATCTCCTTGCGTCTATGCGATGTTATTCGTTCCACGTTAGTTCAGCTTGTCAAAATCGATTCGTGGCCGTTCTTATACATTTACCATTCTTGCTGCGGTATTTTATTAATATCAGAATTCATCAAACTTGTGTTGAAGCTCCGGAAAATATCTGTCACTGTCTGCAAATAAGTTTCGAAATAATGGAGACAAATTCTGTTATCAGACTTCACATTCCGAAGTGTTGTTAATTGTTTCCATCATGACTGGATCATCTATGACGTTTAATCCGTACATCTGACAGGCGATTTTCAGAATTTTCGAGCTAAAATTCCTTAAAAATAATTGAAAAATGAAGCTACCGTCAAGAAAAAAATATCGTAGAAAAGAACTGATTATACTTGATAAATACACGTTTGATTTAGATTTTTCCTACGAAAATTTCCGGAGAAAAATGAACGAAGAACAAAGTGATTACATCTTATTCTTATGGTAAAACGAGTCTCGTGGGACAGCATAACGAGAGTTCATATAGATGTATGAAACTTTCAACGATTTGCCATTCAATTATTCGGAATCGTCTTTTTAGGGAAGGGGGGGGGGGGGGTCTGAGTAAAAATCACGAACACCCGTTTCGGGACCACCTTAATACACACACTGTAGAGTTATTCATTTACAGAATTGCTTGTCTACAGCAAGACAGGAGATGCCGCAGAAATACAAAAAGATGATTCAGAAGAAATTTTTATAAATAAGCAAAAATATTGAATCTGAAGTTTCTACCGATCAATCTTGATTAAAAACTCAAGCTATCACCAAAAATTATTATTCCGGACAAATATGTGAGGCCTCGTTAATTTAGTGGGAACATGAAATGGAAATCTCAATGCAATGAAGTTCATGCTGACAGCCAAAGTTAACGGCTAAATAAAGTAAATTTGTTATGAGTAGAATAATTCAGTGATTTGACGACTAAGATTCTTTGAAAGTATAGTATTAGCTTTCTATGACCTTCGATAAAAATTTTATCACATATGTATGATCTTACTGCACCATACCGCTTATTTTATGAATACAGGAACTCAATGATAATGACTATTAGAAGATCTTTTTTGAAGTGATCCCATACACGAAGGGGGACGAAAGTAAAATTCAACATATTTCAACGAAGTGCGTGAAGATATTCATGGGCTTTCATAGATTATTTTGAACAGGGAAGGTTATAAACATGACTTGCACGGTTATTCGCCGTGCAGGAAGGAATGTTATTTTGAGTACTCACGGCCTTAGGATTAGCGAGACACTAGGTATCGATTGACGCATAACGAGCGGCGAACGGTGCTGGCACTTAAAGTGTGACAACTTTAGTACCTACAAGTACCATTCGAGAAAATATTAAAGAAAATTGAATATTCTTTCTCTTTGTTATCTTATCTATTGTCTATCATCAATCAGCATTTCCGTAGTTGTAGTAAATAAAAACGTCGAAACGAAACTGCTTCAAATTGTGGATAATCGCCAAAAGGCAGGATAATTATTTACGGTAATACGGTAACAGTGACAACGTTTTTCTTTCAGACACATGGCCGGCTGTTCTAGCCTCGCGATGCGACTTCAGGTATCAGGAGTGCCAGTTGATCATCGAATGTCTTGATTCTTGCAACGTGAGGGATGCAGGAGCACCGACCGAAGCTGAAGTAGAGTGAGTTGTTTGTCATTTTGAACCAGTTATAATAGTAATAATAATAATTTGAATTTTATTATTAATAATTCATGAATAAATTCATACTTTCGGAATACCTCCGTTGTAAAAATATTTTTTTTTCAACAAATACGTCTCCAGCCAATTGAAAACGTGGCAGAACTAAGTAAATGTTAAAACAATTTTTACATGTGAGGTGTTGCCACCAAATCAGCCACGTTTTTACCCTATTTTTTCAGATTTTTTAATTTTCATGTTTCGGAAATTTTTTTCTTTCAAACGTGTACATCATGGAAGATTGAAATCGGGTAACAAAACTTTGTCATATAAAAGTTATGTTGCCCAAGTTTACTCGGCAGATAAAAAAAATTAAATCTTTTCGGCTGAAAATAACCTTTTTGATGTCATCAAAAATATAACATGTACATATTGCATTAAATAGTTCTTAGGAAAAAAATAACTTTCTTATGATCAGATTCTTGTTACCCGACTTCAATCTTCCATGATATAGGGGTTTAGAAAAAAATCAAATCCGAAACAAGTAGAGTAAGAAATTTTTTGAAATTCACAGAGAGTACCTTTAAGTCGTACTACTATATAACCCATTATGGAACAGATCCGAGAGGACAAAAAAAAAGTGGCTGAGTGATGAAGAACGCTTCATGTATTGAACTGTATGTCGAAAAAAATTTGGTACAAGATTCACGGAGCCATCTGCCAAGCGCGCTATATTTTTTCTTGCTTCATTTAATTGACCGATGAAACAAACTTACCTGAAGTGAAGTTCGATCGAAATTATATAAGGGTCTCGTCCGAAAGGATTACACACATATTATGGCTAATTCTATTACGATGTCGTCACATTTTCAGAGAAAAATACAGTGGAAAGTACGTTTACTCTCCACAAGCTACCCACTTCACAGTCATAAATTTTAAAGTGCAGCCCCAAATAATAGAATAACTGGACTTGAAAGTCGACTTGAAATTTCTTCTAGGTTTTTTTTATGGATCTGGGGGGGGGGGGGGGAGCGGTATGTAATATTTTCGAACGAGACCTGTATATAATTTCAATAGAGCTTCACTTCAGGTAAGTGTAAGTTCTTTCGATGGGTCAATTATATAATATATATGGTCTCGTTGGATTATACAACGTAGATGTTTAAAGAATAGAATAAATCGAACGTTATTAATTCATTCTGCCTTGTACTTTTGATTTCAACGGACGATTGTAGAACTTCGCAAAACGTAGGAAGAATTAGACCATCCCGCTGTCGCTGTAATAATAGTTATACCTTTCTAAAGGCGTTCGAGGTAGACGCATTTCTCTTGCTGTACGCGGTTAATCCTCCTCCTCCTCTACCCCGCTCTCAGACAAGACAGACTTGATTCACCTGCTGTTTTCGTGGATGCCTGTTATGTGGTTTCTTATAAGTAATTAGTAACTGATCACAATTGTTTGGTTTCAATATATTTCTCGACTGTTCGAGTTGGACAAAGTTGAGGTCTGTCGATGAAAAAAGGTAATTTTAGGAGTGTCTGACCAATTCCTGCTTCAGACGTTTTGACGAGATGAGTAATTTCTACTTCCAGACCATTTGGCGTTTTCTTAATATTACTTTTGTTTTATTTTTATAAGCGATAGCGTCTGAAGTCGGTGGGCTGTACCCAATACTAGTAAGGTTACCAACTTTAGCGTGAGATCGGGTAATTTTAGTGACTCTTAGAGGATATAACTTAGATAAATATTTTAGTACTACAGTCGGGTCCCATGTTCTATCATATCTGGGCTTTACTGGGCGACTCTTATAAACTCTTCTAAGAAATCTTTTCAATAACAAGCTTGACGCCAAATAATTTTTGGCGATCAGTGATATATGTAGCTGCCTCGTTGAAGTCAATATGCCATAAGAGGCTCCCGCTTCGAACTTCTCGCGATCTCGGTGAGAAATTGTAATAAGTCGATTTCCTCAAAGATATATGGATCTTTGTCATTCGATGTATGAGATTGCCACCAGGTTTTGATTGTACTGGAATACTGTTTAATCGTTGCTTCAGATAATGAGGCCATCATCATGTTGATTGTAGGGGGCGAGAGGTTCTTTGAAGCGAATGCTGACCTAATAATCTGCCGATAGTCGGTGACAGCTTGTCGGCCAAGGGATAAACGAGTTTTTTGCAAGGAGATAAAAGTAGATTTCTCGTAAGTTTAAATATTAATGGTTCTTCCACAAGGAGAGCCGTAAACATAGGGAACCAAGGCTGTGATGTCCAAAACGGAACCACTAGGATTCCACAAGCTTTTTTCAGCGACTATTTTCTGCAATACTCTGGGTACCAGCGTGAATGGAGGGAACGCGTAAAAGTAAATTGAACTCCAATTCAAAGTAAATGCACCCACGAAGCACCCTTCGGAATCTTTAAACCGCGAACAGAATTGTTTGCATTTTGTATTAACTCTAGTAGCGAATAAATTTATAATTGGTACAGTAAAGCGTTCGGTAATGCTTTTAAATGCAAAGCCGGCAAGCTCCCATACTGTGTCAATGTTGTTCAGCCCTGATTCCTTATCTGCGTGAACATTGTCCTTTGAGGGGATATACGACGTGAAAATCCATAGATTTCGTTTATCGCATCACTTCCATATCTTTCTAGCTATGTTATTTAAGTGAGGATATTGTATGCCTCCTATGCGGTTAATCTATGATACAGCAGTCGTGTTATCCACTTTCAAGAGAACGTCGCAGTCACTTACATCCGAAGAAAAATTTGTTAGTGCCAGAAATACCGCAAGTAATTCTAAATAGTTAATGTGAAATTCTCTTTCTTCAGCTGACCACAGACCACGGGCTCACTTACAGCTGTGGAAGGCAGATGCCTGTTAGTCAATCATCAGAATACACTAGTTTGTACTCACGAGCGTTAAAGAAGTTGGTCGAGGATGCTATATTTGATTCCCACCAACCTAGGTTAATCGGAATATCTCTTGGTAAACTCATGTTGGCCTCATAGTCGTTATCACTAACAATAAGTAGTAACGCCAGGAATTTCTAGGAGCTTAGTGTTAGTGTATAGCCATCCATATTTATTGACTGGACAAGCTGCAGCGAGACTGCCTATAAGTTGGGCTAGACTCCTGATTTTGCAATGTTTTCTTGTACGGAAATCCTCAATCTTTTTGATGTGTTTTTGAAATTAAGTCAACTAGATATCGTATTATTTGAAGTTTATGCATTGTTTCTCCATGTCGTATGTTTGTTGACAAAACAATTAGGTACTTCAAATAAAATAAGCACATGAATATAGCCTAAAAAAAATTCACAACAATTGATGGCCATACTTTGTTGATCTAACCGGAGCTTGTTTAACGTAACTGGTTGAATAAGTCCAACTTAACTTGTTTACGAGGTAAAAAAAGAAACAGCACATGCTTTGAAACAAGTAGAGAATATATTCATCGTAAATATCAGTATACTAATACTATAAACGGCCACTAGGCGGAACTTTCTCACTTCGGAAGTAACTGCAGATATAAACGAAGAAAGGATAATACCAAGTTTCGAGTCATCGAAATAGATATTGTCAAAAAATTAACAAAAATTATTGATACATATTGAATTCATACTTCTAGATATACATACAACGATAAGTTTCCGGGTTTTACCCATCAAATATCGGGTAAGTCCCACAAAACTTTGTGTCAACAGAAGTATAAAAGATATCAATCGAAAAATGCGTTTTGCATGCTTGAATAACTCTTATGTTCAGTCAGCGCAAAAGATTTTTGTAACTACAAATTCAATTACCTGTTTCAACCATTGAACTCTTGACTTAAAAAAAACTTGAATTAGAACAAGTTCAATTTGTTTTGATTCAACAATTTCGTATCTTTAAAACAAAACGATTAAGATGCGTTCGACTAAATTCTTAGTCGTTCCAATCACGCATTTTGTTGATACGAAATTCACATTATTGCAAGGAACTCGCATCATGTTATCTTGAATAAATTGATACTCAGCATGATGATTCAAAGGCTTGATTTAATTCTATTTTAAGTGTTAACCCCCCTGCGCACAACCCCGAGTATACTCGGGGTCGGAGTTGTCATCGATAACTTTTGGTGCATTAACTTATTCGGGGTGTTTGCCAGCGCAAATTAAAGCTTATGAGCACAGCTTGCAGAGGTGCATACTTATGAATTTCAACCAGGCCCAAATTTTTTTATAAAATGACACGGAAAATGGTGAAAATTTATCTACAATTGTGGATAATTATGATCTTTTATCTAACATCTAGGAATGATCTAAAAGTGGCGGAAACGGGCTGAAACTTCATACTAGAGCAGGACTTCCCAACCGGTGTGGCGCGCCCCCCTGGTGGGGCGTAGAGAAATAGCAAGGGGGGCGCAACACGCGTTTGCAATTTCGAAAGAAAATTAATTTAACGGATTTTAACGCGTATATTATAACGTCATAATATCACAGTGATTGATTCCGTCTATAAATAACTTTGGCAAAAACTGTACCTAGAATCGACAAGCTAGTACAGAACGTGCAAGCTCAAGTATCTCACTAGTAATAATATTAATATTCATTTGAAAATACATAAAAGTTGTAATTGATAAATAAATCATATTAAAATAAAGTGCGTTTGTTTTATTGCCACGAAAAATATTATGGGGGGGGGGGGGGGGGGGCATGAAAACGTTATTTATATTACGGGGGGGCTTGACACGAAAAAGGTTGGGAAACCCTGTACTAGAGGGTTTTCGAGGCCGCTGATCATGAACCTGTTATCGGATTTCAGAAATTCCAAGATGGCGGCTTGGTTTAGCGCATGCGCAATGGAGAACTCGTGCTAGACTTTCGGAATCGAGCTGAAACTTCATACCTGGGGGTTTTTGAGGCCGCTGATCATGATCCTGTTACCGGATTTTAGAAATTCCAAGGTGGCGGCTTGGTTTAGCGCATGCGCAATGGAGAACTCGTGCTAGACTTTCGGAATCGAGCTGAAACTTCATACCTGGGGGTTTTTGAGGCCGCTGATCATGATCCTGTTACCGGATTTTAGAAATTCCAAGGTGGCGGCTTGGTTTAGCGCATGCGCAATGGAGAACTCGTGCTAGACTTTCGGGATCGAGCTGGAACTTCATACCCGGGGGTTTTTTGGGCTGCTGATCATGAATCTGCTATCGGATTTTAGAAATTCCAAGATGGCGGCTTGGTTTAGCGCATGCGCAATGGAGAACTCGTGCTAGACTTTCGGAATCGAGCTGAAACTTCATACCTGGGGGTTTTTGAGGCCGCTGATCATGATCCTGTTACCGGATTTTAGAAATTCCAAGGTGGCGGCTTGGTTTAGCGCATGCGCAATGGAGAACTCGTGCTAGACTTTCGGAATCGAGCTGAAACTTCATACCTGGGGGTTTTTGAGGCCGCTGATCATGATCCTGTTACCGGATTTTAGAAATTCCAAGGTGGCGGCTTGGTTTAGCGCATGCGCAATGGAGAACTCGTGCTAGACTTTCGGGATCGAGCTGGAACTTCATACCCGGGGGTTTTTTGGGCTGCTGATCATGAATCTGCTATCGGATTTTAGAAATTCCAAGATGGCGGCTTGGTTTAGCGCATGCGCAATGGAGAACTCGTGCTAGACTTTCGGAATCGAGCTGAAACTTCATACCTGGGGGTTTTTGAGGCCGCTGATCATGATCCTGTTACCGGATTTTAGAAATTCCATGGTGGTGGCTTGGTTTAGCTTTATATAAATTCAGTGGAGAAATTCAGCTGCGGGTTTTGTGATCTTGTAGATTCCAAGCCACCTGTTGACATTTCCCCGTACTACAAAGGAAAATAGGGTAACTGAACAGCGCAAAAGCGGAAGATTTGACAGTGCGACTGAGAAATTTTGCTTTCAACGGCTCCTTCCAAAATTTCTTGGCTGCACTCGTTTGAGAAGATTCTTGACATCCCCAAAGCCAATATGTCTAATTCGACTCAGAAAGGATCGATAAAAAAATAAATGAATAAGTAAATTTATTTATTTCTTGTACATGAATTTGCATGGATTTCACCAACAGTTCGGGTTTGACCATAAAATTGGCCAATATTGACCTGTCCATTTCGAATCTGGCACTTTTGACCCTCGATTCGTGCTCAGCGACCCTAAAAACCCCTGTACCCGAATTTTCATCGATTTCGCCAAAAGTTTGGGTTTGGCCGTGAAATTGGCCAATTGAATATTGACCTGTCCAATTTTGACTCGGCCATTGTGAATCGCGCACTTTTGGCCTTATATTCGTGCTCAGCGACACGGAGAACCCATGTACACAAATTTTCACGAATTTCGCAAAAAGTTTGAATTTTACCATAAAATTGGCCAATAATGGCCTGGCCATACTGAATTCCGGAAAACTAATGCGAAATTCGGTTTCAGCGCCCTCGAAAACATACAGTCTGCTAGTTTTCCTGACAAACCCATCGGCCCAACTCCTGGTGCATTTCGCGATCACTTTGCTCAGGATTTCATATGCGCAGGGGGGTTAAAAGTATTTCATCCGATGAAAGTATTTTGTTGAATTAAACAAGTATTGTGTTCGCCGCATTTGGCTGTAACATTTAGTTGAATCAAACGGAGATCACTTAATTCAAATAATCATTTCCCTCCATGCATAATTTCAAAATATTGAATTCCTAATGCACGTAAACCAAAATACATAGTTCAAAGCTGACGATAAAAATTTCTTCGGTACATTTGTACGCCGAAGGGTCTTTTACCGATCAATAGTCAATGAGCGAAGCATTGAGACACGAAACATCTCTTCCGTGACCTCTATAAAGCCACCCCGCCACTTGCTCAAAAAAGTTCGGGAACATCATAGATTAAAGAGCTATTCATGAGCTCTGCAATGCCGCAAACCGCGGTTATTGAACTCGTTGCTGTTATGAGAAAATCAATTTTGAAAAGTGGTGGGGCTAGCTTTCCGGTAAGCTGTAGCTTAAAAATTGAATCATATATATCCTGTTAGCTTTTAAATCGCTAAACATTTTGCCGTAAAACAAAATTCGCTGCGATGAATATTAAGAATAGTTCTCTGATGATCTAAAACAAATCGGAGCAGGGGGTGGTCAGGGGGGACTAGCTCAAAAATCAAATTATCCGTATCCTGTTAGCTCTTGAATGGCTGAATATTTTGCCGTAAAAAAGAATTCGCATCCATGAATTTTGAGGAAGGTTTTCCTTTTGTTTGTCGCCAAGGGTTGAAAATCAAAAATTGTCACCACTGTTATTCAAAAGCTCTTAAATCACGCAACATTCCAGAACTCATCATTTTGATTTCCGTTTTTTTCCTCTCGACGCGATTGGGTGTGGATATATTCATAGGGGTTGTTTATACGACATTATTTCCAACGTATATCAGGAGCTCCTAATTAGCACCTAATTCCTACGTGGTCAGAATACCAAAAAAAAAAAATTTCACCTTCTTAATTTACTTCTTAATATTGATTTTCCCGTAACATAACCGAGCTAAAAAATCGCGGTTTGCAGCATTGCAGAACTCGTAAGTAGTTCTTTATTCTATGGTTTTTTCAAATTTTTTCGAGCAAGTGGAGAGGGAGGCAGCTTTACGGAGGTTCTTCCGTGACTACGATAAACTCGATCGGCGTTAAGACAGCTGTTTCGGCACAGAGCTTGCAAGTGCAAGGTAGCGTGTGTTCGCGACAATGTCGAATAGACGAGTGAGACTAATTGCGAGTATTGCGTAGGTATACGCGATTGTATACGTGCATATAATCGGCACAATACCTACGCACACCGAACCGTTTGTGTGTGTACGTTGATTCGTACGCACCGCAGCAGCTGTCCGTTTGATTAGGGTCACTTGTCGGTAGTCAGCCAGCGAACGCTGTCCAAGGCTCTTGTTCCTTGGTCGTAATAACGCGCCGCGTATGTTACTTCTTCGCAAGCCCGTCCTCATCAGTTATCTCACCATTGCTACAGCGGTGCTTTGGCGTTCCGCCGACCCAAGACGTTCAGTGGCGCCCTGGCGCCTCACGCTTTGAGGGGAACGAACTAGAGAACGTGGAAGAGGGAAAGTGAGGAAAGAGAAACAGCAGAAGAGAAGAGCAGAGTGCGCGTGCTTGATCGTTATAGGTAGGTCATCGCTGCCCAAGACGAATAAGTGTTTTCTATTCGGAGAAAAGTAAGATAAACTGACGGAGTGATGAGGTTACCGGATAAGATGCGACAACACGACGTTCGTCGGGCTGATAATCGCGTATATGCGTGTGAAATAGACTGTATAAAAAAAATCGGGATTTTTTTTTTCAAAACTTGAATCGAAAGTATTGTTTGAAATAAGGAAAAAAAAAGTTGTGTCCAAATTTCAGCTCCTAATATTAATATTTAGATATGCTTTGTCGCGATTTTCTATTTCCCGTTTGAACGTCGTGGGAAAAATGTGTTTCCAACTTTGGAATTTTGTAATTCGTCAACGCATTAGTGTACTGATAAGACCAGAACGTATTTTTGTAGGGAATTAAACACTCTGCTCAAAAGGTCTTTTATCATTTTATGATAAGTCTACTCATTCTAATGTTATTTAAAGTCGAAAGGTTTTTTAAGGACTTGAAATAACGTTAGAAAGAATAGATTTATCATAAGATGATCGCAGACCTTTTTCGTAGAGCATTCAATTCCCTGCAAAAATACGTTCTAGTTTTATCACTACATCCATGCGTTGAGGTGTTCTAAAATTCCAAAGTTTAAAACAAATTTTTCCCATGTTATTTAAATGGGAAGTGAAAAAAATTGCGACGAAGCACCTCTAAATATTTATATTAAGAGTTGAAACTTGGGCAGCATCTTTTTTTCGACATTTCAAAGAATATTTTCGACTCGAATGACGAAAGATAAAATGGTCGATTTCTATGATACAGTCCAATGTGAAATATACGTTAGACACGCTTGTGAATGCACCTCGTAAATCGGAACTTTGGAAAAAAGTAAAAACTGTTGGAATACTCTTCAGCAATGTCATTTACTCCAATGACATTGAACACAAGTGGAATAACGTTCCTATATGCTTAGTAGAAACGAATCTAAGGAAACTCCCAGAAAACAAGCTAACATATTATATCAACAATTTGCGAAAAGATTTTACAATCTGAACCTTTTTTTTTTTTCCCTAATCGAATGCTAATGCTTTTGGGCTGTAGGTCTCAACAAATCATCCGATGAACATTCAAACTAAATCTTACATTAGTGTATATTTGTTAACGCGGAAATGTAATAGCGACAACCATCCGTTGTACAATGATTACACCAAGCTATTTTTATCCACTCTGGAGGTAAAATTATTTGTAAAACTGTTGCTGAGACGATTTTTTGAAATCTTTATGATGAACAAAATAAGCCAGAAAACATCAGAATTGCATCTAAAACACTAGAATTTAATCATTTCAAACATTTTGATTACACAACGTTTTCTCTAATTGTTGGTATCTTAGCTTGCGATATTAGAATTCGATCAGATTTATTCTTATTACACGGTGAGGACGTTGTTGCATTCGTGTTAGACTGTGTTCGGCGTAAATAACACTGTAAAATAAATTTTACAGTTCTTTCCCCTTCATTCATACGATCCAGTCGACTCTTTTACACCGTCGCGTTATATGCTACATCAGGCAGTAAGGCCACTTTCACACGTCTATTTAGAAGTATTATCCATCGTTTACAACTGTCATCATCTGTTTCAATTCCAGAATCGAGTAGTTTGTCTGCTCACACCTGCTACCCATAATTGAAAAATAACTTGACCATCGTGTAGAGCACAAAATTCTACATCGAAATATGTCCTCATGTGTCGGAACCGGCGTTAGATTAGTATAATTAAAAAAAAAAGAAATTCTACTTATATGTGTATCTGGCATCTGAGGAATTTCGATGAAATAATTTCTTGTTTCTTAATTTGTTAATCCGACACCGTTTCCGACATTTGAGGACATAATTCGATGTAGAATTTTTCACCCCACACGATGGTCAAGTTATTTTTCGCCTATTTGATGGCAGTTTTTGCGGAAAACGCAAAAAATGTAAAATTTTACTGTTTTCTCAAAACACCGATTATGCCGCTTAAAAATAAATTCAGATTTGAGTTCCTGAGGGTCGGAAATCTCTGTACACAAAAATGCAGCCATAAACATCCCGAAAATTTTTAATCCAGACCTATTTTTCCGTTTTTCGTCTCTTTATTGTTGTATTTTTCCAAACAAGGTCAACCTGCTGCCTCTTTTCCACATCGCTCTTACATATTTTTGCCGCTTTTCCGCCGCAGTATTTCTTCACGAAACGACGAGTAGATTAGGCTACCCGTTTGACCTGCGTCGACATCGAGGAGCCGCCCGTTTGACCCATCAGTTTGCTCTTGAACTTATAAACTGAATAATGCGTGACTGGAATAACTGTAGTGATAAATTATTCGATATAAGACACAAAGAGATACAGACGGAGTTAAAGGATAAGGAAGACGTGACCATGGTTCTGATGCAACTCGTAAACATGCGATATAAAATATGGCACAGTATACGTCGCGATTTCGCCACTGACACGATCGAGATATTTTACTCTCTGGGTTCTCTTGTTCCTACAAACGAGAGAGATAGTTTATTTTCATCCGGGAAACGATTGCGCCACGAGTTGGACCTCTCGACAATTAAGTCTTTAGTTACTATTATTAGCAACACGTTTCCGTCCCTACGTAACCTGTGATGCAAGGGAGATTCAATTCGCGAGAAAAATGGGCGTGGACCTACTGTGCAAAGAATGTTTAAAGCATCCGGTGACGGTCGATAAAATAATACGTGGGTTAAGGGAATAGTGCGAGAAGGACATTGCGAAGTACTCGAACGCATCGATGGTGAATTGTTCTCGATAACGCAATTTCATAACAGCAGTTTGCCGATTACGCAGGTCAAAAAAAAATATATACTTCCGCGTTTACATTTAAATGAATAAATTTTGATTCTATGCATCAAATAATAACGTAAATCTTTATTTATTACTTTTAAAGTTTACTTTTGTCTTTTTTACGTTGATAAATGAGTCCTGAAGTTTTTGGTTAATTGTATAAGCAGAAATAGAAAGCAAACTTTATGTAATAAAACTATTTTCTCTTTTATTAATTACCTGTAAGAAATCAAAATTGGACGTCTAGAATCCAGACTCGAAATTCTAGTTGAATGGTGAATTGTCTTTTAAATTGTATCTTATCTATTAGCTGGGTGTGCCATAAAAGTGCAAATAGCTGCTGGTTAAAGGCTATTTATGCTAGATTTTTCTACGTCAATATCACTGTTTAAAAGTACCTTTTATAGAACGCGAACATGATTTACGCGTTTTTATGCGAGTTTTCCGTACACAAAGTACCGGTGACGATGACTGAGTCTGAGAATGCACATGCGCGGAGTATTGAAAATACGACTTTCGACTCCTAGAAGTTAAAAGTAGTCATTTCTCTACTACGCGCATGATGCGCTGTCGCGAAAAAATCTGACATTACGCGACCCTAACCTCAATTTCGTGCTGCGTGAAAGAATGCGTAACACACTCTTGTTATATGTATAAAGAATCGTGTGCAAGAAGAATCTAAATGTCTTTTCGCCTCGCGTTTTTGCAATACTCGTCTTCGGCTTACCTACGACTCGTGTTGTAAACTTTCGCTTAGCCTGAAAAGAACGAGTTTGCCAACTATTGCTGCCCCCGAATACATAAATTACTTAAAATTAAATATACACTTCAAAGATCCCTGCACAGCAAAAAGAATCCCAGCAGTGAGAGTAGTTGATCTTCGGGGAATTAAAAATATATCTAACAGCAATAGCGTTTTGTTTTTCACCCGCGTGTGGAGTTTGCAGTACGAGTCACAGACGAATAAAAGAAACACCAAGAGTAAAAAAAACCTCCCACCCGTAGCACAAATGATATTTTATGCAACACAGGTTTGTATACGGCCATTTTGTTTCACCAACATTGTTCATACTAGCGAAATACGTTTACTCCGAGAAATTTACAACTTCTTTGGTCAAACCAATTACGCGAATGCTTGAACGTCGTGAATGAATCATCTATACACATTTTCGTTTGTCATTGAAGTCGATAAGCAAGATTTTAAATATCTCTATCATACGTTTACAGAAATCCGTTGAAAATACGATGGGAATCTGTAAATAGTTTAGAAAAAAACTAATCTTATACGATGGTACGAATCAGAAATGATAGTAAACTAACCGGTTTTAGCCAAAAAAAAAACTCCTTGCTTTTTTGTACAAGGCACGATCACGCAATGTTGGGATGCCTAATATTTGATTTTGAATATTTCGAAAAATGACGGAGTTATGAACAGCCGTTTTGAAACTGGAAATGTGATAGAGCTTCAAATCTTATTGGCACTTTCGCACTAAGAACAGTGTCTCGTGTCACCCAAATTCATTTATGAGGATAAAGTTAGTAACGTTAGTTTAACGATGTATGTTCAGAAAAAATAGTTACTCGGACCCTTAGGATTTTCGAAAATTCAGCTAGTAAATAATAACATAAAAAACATGTTCATATTTTGAAAAGTGAACTCTTTGAAAGTCCTTCTAAATTTGTAAAATAACTATTTTGTCAATAACGTTTCGTTGCGTTAACGTTACTATGTTCAGCCTTCCAAAAATCACTTTTTTATAACTCAAATATGACTTCAAAGGAATCACGTTTCCAAAATATAAGCATACGTATATGTTTGGATTTCTTTATCCTGTAATCTACTAGATTCCAAATTCTCCTAAATTAGCGAAACAACGATTATTTTTGAAAATATGTCGTTTTACTAACGTTTCGAGAATCAACCACATCTGCTACTTTAACATATTCGCTCGGGCGTAAAAATATGCGTAATGCACTTGCCAATTCTTTTCGATTGCGTAAAAATGCACAGTGGCAAACTCGCGGAGTATCTTCGACCGCAAGCCATGATTACGTCGTTCATACAATCGTATAATCTATACAAGTACTGCGTCTCACATATGGGTAATTCTCGCGAAAGTCAAAAGCGTTCTCAATTTCTACCCTCGAATTAACCCCATTATTTTTGTCGAATTACTGTTTTTCAACGTAAAATTATATCTCAAACAATTTTTATCACACTTATTGATATTGACTAATTAATTATCAAGAATTTCAAACAATTACCAATTAACAACTAGAGAAATTTCTTTTCTGAAAGATCAGTCTCTCTAAAAAAAATGGTCTCGATATGAAATCTTAATTTTTACTGAAAGTTCTTTAAAAAAAAAAATAAACATCCGAAAATACCTCTTTTTTCTGTTTGTATTCTTTTTTTGGAAAAAATTAGCGAAAATAAATGAGTTCAATTTTTTTGATTTATTCTTAATTTTCTAATTAGGAACTTCTGAAATGAAATAGATGATTAGTTGCAGAATTTTTAAAATATCAGTTACGTTTATTTGGAATGGTTCTAATTGTAATTGTTTGCACAGAAATTGAGTAAATTTTTCTAAGAAGTAAAAAATGGGAATTAATTTTTTTGCAAATTTTATTCGTTAAATGCTGACAATTTCGATCAGAGCAGACGAAATCAAATAGAATTGACAAGTTTGAAAATTATTTGTACAACAATCATATTTATTGCAGTAAATCCTAATGAGAAATTAATAAAAAATTTGTCCTAAACTGAATCAAGGATAAAAAATTGCCGTGTTTTCGTCCATTTTTTATTTTCGCGAAAAAACACAAAACGGAAAGTCCAAATCAAAGTGACGTATTTTTATAATCCCCAATTTAGGGATTCAAATCGAAAATCCCCCGTCATTGTTTACGATGTTACTCAAGTTATCAATTGACAGTTCTAAGATATTTTTTATAATTGATTAGTCAAGATCCATAAGTGTAAAGAAGAAATATAATTTTCCGGCGAAAAAAGTACCTCGAAAAATATTTTCAAATTTGATCTAAGAGTCAAAGTTCAGTACCCTTTCGGCTTGAGCGAAAAGTACTCACATATAGGTGCGATTACGTAGCCTGAAGATATATGACACGTATTATGTATATACGTAATACAGGTATATGTTATGCGCTAGGCTCCTGCCCTACATTTTGTGGTACGCAACAAGTATGTATACTATATACAATAATATGACTGATTCCGACAATGATACGTAAGCCGCTAGGTCTGAAAAATTCTAATCTACTGTAATTTCGGTGTATCATCACGTGCTTTGAAATATGAAAATTTCCCAAATTTTACACATCTAGGCCTTACCGTTTACGAGAAAGACGTTGATAAAGTTTTGACTTTTTTCGATTGCACGTCTTACTTCGAAGTTTTTAGCACCTATTGTTGTAGGAAAAAAAATCTGGTCCACTTTGTTTATTTTTTTTGTTTTTTTTTTTTTTATTTAAAAAAGTCTGATCTTTCCAAATTTTTAATCCAGTTTTGGATAGATCGTCAGTACCGAAAAAACGCTTCTTTCGAAAAACAGGTTTTTTTCAAGGTATACTACAAACTAAATGCTTACTTTCAAGATAATGAGTAAGAAAGTATGAGAGTTATCAATAAATTTGTTGTAAGTAGTAATGGCACAAATCAAATTTTTCCAAATATTAAAGATAACACCTTCGGGAAGGCTGGTTCAATCTCACGATGCGTAAAAGTTTTATACAAATTAAGCTCAGACCCGATTCCTCCGTCACCGCACTATGAAAATCTAGAGTCCTTCCGTAAAAATTCCAAGTTTTTCAAAGGAATCGTCAAAATACTTTCTTTTTTTTTTTCTTAGTGGAACCTTCAAAAAAAGCTATTTTTTTCAAAAAAATCAGTATATTCTTGCTGTTGCTGACGATCTATTCGATAATGAATTTAAAATTTGGAAAGATCAGACGGTTTTTTTACAACAAAAAAAACGTGGTCTACTTTTTTTTCTACAGCAACAGGTGCTGCAAATTCAAGGTAAAATATGCGAGCGAAAAAAAGTAAAAAATTCATCAATGTGTTTCTCGTAAGCGGTAAGGCCTAAAGGTGTAAAATTTGGCGAACTTTCATATCTTAATACACATGACGATATACAGAAATTACAGCCAAATAGAATTTTTGCAGACCTGGTGGCTTACTCATAATTGGCGGAATCAACCATATACGTTCGGTATGTGTCGTGAATGGTAGTAAGCTGAATCGTGCACCTCTACGTATGTACATAACTAGATACATTGCGTAATTATTACACCTACTGTAGCTCATGAACGACAACACATACACATGACACAATTCCTCTAAAGTTAATTTAAAATAATCAGCCGAAGTTTCTTTCTATCAGACTATTATTATCCAGTAGAAGATAAGCGCCAAAATGTATGGGGATTTCCACGCCAGTTCAGTAAACGGTTCACCATAACATGTTTTGATTTCATCAAGGATTTTTCCTAAGTTAGTACGACGCCTGGAAACCTTAAAAGAAAACGCAAATTTTTTTAATCACTGGCCTTTACCTTGTGAATTTTCTAACCCATCTCAAAACACCTAAATTGATTTTTGTTAACCAAGAAAAAAACACTAAGTTTTCAAAATAAAACATCTTCACGCAAGATTCAAAATGGACGGAACTATTTTTCTATTTTTTTAAACGTTTTTATAATTTTTTCAATCGGTTTTTCAATTTTCGTGTCTGTTCAAAGTCTATTATAAAAGTGTATTCGGAAAGTCGTAGATGTGTTTTAGGACTTGAAAAAAAATTTTTTAAATCAATAAAAGAACCGAAGTTTCAATATGTATTAAAATCGTTTTTGAACAGGTATGAAAACAGTGATAAGGGTTTAAAAAATTAGAAAAACGATTTAAAAAAAAACCGAACCTTTTCTCTGAATCTTGCATAAAAATGTTTTATTTCGAAAACGGAATGTTTATTTACTTGATTCACAAAAATCGAATTAGGTGTTTTAGAGATGGGTTTAAAAATTCATTGGGTAAAGACCAAGTTTTCAGGCATGGTACTAACATGGGTGAAGTCTTTGATGAAATGAAAAGTTGTCATGGTCAAGCGTTTTACTAAGTTGGCGGGGAAAGCCCGATATATGAAACTTTATTTCTAATAAAAAGCAAGTCCTCAGTTTCTCGCCTCATTTTAACCTGTCGCAAAAAACCATATCGGAAATTCTAAACGAGCAATTGTTGAAAATGTTTTAATGATTACGGTGACAGATATTCAGATCTGGATCTAAAAAACTATGCATGAAGTCGGTACATTTTTCGTAAAATGAAACGAATACCTTAAAAATACTAATTTTTTTATAATCATTCATTTACACAACTGAATAATTTTATACTAGTTGTAAAAAAGAATTTCAAACAATTTACTCTCGTTTAGGATTAGCAATGAGAGTTATTTTATGATTAAGAAATGAATTACGGCATCAGGCATAGATCGCGCAGTCGCAGGCGGTTTTAAAATGTTAGTTCAATGAAGTTAACTTTCTGCGCTACCTACGTCAATAACTCGACTACCTTGTGGTTTTTACGAGCACTAGTGCTTATAAAAACTACATAATTTACTAGTTTTTGACAAGAGATTGCGCAGACAATTAGATTATGGCATATGCGCAAATAGAGACTTCTTGACTTGTGTGAGTTTGGCACTTCATATTCGTCAAGAGATCTCTAAAGGGTTCGCACGCACAGGGAAAACTTATACATTAACGGCAAAAAACCGACCCAACCCACGAATAATTATTTAGTGAATTTTTTTTTCACAGCTGTCTCGGGGGGGTCACTGGGAGTGTAAATTCAAAATGGCGACCAAATCATGCTTATGCTTATATTCGAAAAATGGTTTTTTAGGTTAAAATGGTTTTTCTTGAATGAATAACTCGGCCGGTTTTGATTTTACAGAAAAACCGTGATAACAAAAGCTGTATAAATTTTGATTTTCTACAAGTTTAGTCCTTACAGTTTTTCTTCTAGGATCAAGATTTTTGGAATTAAACCTGAAAAAAGCGACAAATTCGAAATATTTCCATTATCTCGTTTATTTTTAACTTCACGGCACAAATAACCACGACCAAAGATGTAGAGAATCAAATTCTGAACAATTTCGGTTCTTACCGTTTTTTTCCAAAAATCGATATTTGAGGTCGTACGCCAACCATGGAGAAACAGAGCGTAAACGTCGATCGAGTCCCACGACGTTTAATATCGATTCTTGGAAAAACAGGTAGAGGCCCAAATTTTCAGAAATTGCATTCTATACAACTTTTACCCTATTGATTGTACCTGTAAAATTGACAAAAAAAAGGAGATAATGCGAATATTTCGAAATACTAAATATATAATATGATTATATAGAATATATTTTCGAATATAATATGGTACATATTTTCGGGTTAAATTCGGAAAATATCAATTTTTGGAAAAAAAGGTGGGGACCGAAGTTGTTCAGGGTTTGATTCTCAACAAGTTTGTTGCTATTCATTTATGCCATTAAGTTGAAAATAAACGAGATAATGGAAGTATTTCGAATTTGTCGCTTTTTTCAGGTTTAATTCCAAAAAACTTGATCCTAGAAGAAAAACTATACGGACTAAACTTGTAGACAATCAAAATTTATACAACTTTTGTCCTTACGGCTTTTCTGTAAAATCAAAACCGGCCGAGTTATTCAAGAAAAACCATTTTAACCTAAAAAACCATTTTTAGAATATACGCATACGCATAATTTGGTTGTCATTTTGAATTTACACTCCCAGTGACCCCCCCGAGACAGCTGTGAAAAAAAAATTCACTAAATAATTATCCGTGGGTCAAAGTATACGTATAATGACTGGACTATTGAGGAATTTCGAAAGTAAGACCAGAGAATTTTGTGTCTGTCGAGGCAGAGAAACTCGATCTTATACAAAATACTATCGATCTGGAGATCAAAAATTTTACTTGAAATTTTGTTCCATCGCACCACTCTTGATATATTCTGTCTGTTACTTAAATACCAACCGGTTTCTTCGTTTCTGTCTTACGGAAAATCGTAGGCTTCTTTATTGTCAATTGATAGTCAGATTTACTAGGGGTAAACCGAAAAATTGCATGCATTCAGCGGTATCTTTTCCGAAAGATTACTAGACAAAAAATAGTATGTTCAGATTGGGCTACCCGTAAAAAGTCCAGGGTTTTCAGATTCCAACAAGTGCCACAGACAAATATTAATCATATTGACATGCGCATCTGTTACTATAACATTCATATCAATTTTGAACCGGGACTCCCTCATGATTCTCCAAATTATCAATTCTGGATGAATCCTTTTGAACGTTCACTGGATGAACAGCCCCTTGTCAAAGTAAAGAGGCTTGCAAAAATTGCATCCCGTTAAAGTCACCGTATGGCAAACCTAACGGATGCGGTTATATTTTGTTTATGGTTTCAGCATCAGTGCCCTCACTATACGTTCATTGAACACTATGCTCCCCAAAGACAAGGATGACAGAGCAACGCGATGCGTCTCGGTTCATAAAATCGGAGCGCTTTATTGTATGTGGGAAAGGCTGCCGCCTGGTGGCACGTCGTTAGACTCTGCAATTTAGCGAGCGATGCTCCCGACTCCCGCTCTTATCCAATGTAGCTTGCGATACACGGATGGTAAACTGCTCACCCAGGTAGGTGTAGGTCCAGGCTTGTACAACTAATCTGAACGACACGTGACAGGCACGAAGAAGGGGTTCAAGTGTAAGATATTTTATGTTTTATCACACCGGGGCGGTGAACGTCTAGTGTTATCACTTTCTCAGACTCCTATTTCAACTCGTTCTTAGGTGTTCATCACTGGAATTACTGCACGTGATATAAAATGATATGGTTGATAAAAGTTCAGCCGCTTACTATCGGGTACTTCAGTATCCAATTAAGAACGTAAAAAAAGCCGTTAAAAAACCGAGGTACATAACTTTCTTAAATACCGGTGCGGAAAAATATTTTTTGGATCTAACTTCACGCCTTTTTCATATTTTTTTTGATCCAGAAACTCTCAGATCATGAATATTTCACAATATGAAATGATATTTGTGATAACAAAATAGGCTGCAACGTTGTAACGTTACGGTTCATTTCTACGCTATTATTTAATACATTTATATCTTTTTGTTTATTCTGCCAGATTTTAAAAGAGCCCCTGATTCAAAGAAATAATTCAAAGCAATAAAAACTTTCCGTTGGCTTTAATTGGATTTTTGTTTGAGATATTTCTTATCAAAAGTCTGTCTTATCGAAATTTGATTCAAAATTGAATTCATTAATATTTCTATCGGATTCCATCGCTTCATGCAGAGTACAAGTATTTCAACACGATTCTATCCGATAAAAGTTAAGATCCGATTGAGAACGGTTAACTCTTATTGATTCTGTATTGGCAATCCAAAGCTCAGCGGGGCTCTAATAATTAGCATAACTGTATCATGCTCTTTCATTCGAATCAGTTTTCATAGATTTCCATCGTTTTTGTTGGCTGGTTCACCAGAGATTATATATAGTCAACATTCAAATCTTATCCACTGTGAATATATTTTCTCGTTTATACACATTGCAACAAATAGCCAACACCGAAATCTTTTATAACGATAAATTGGGTGATGATTAATGATTCATAAAACACTTTTACGTGTAAAAATTACCATAGTATATATAGTATTGTTATTTTTTGCTGCTGATCTGCAGCCTAACTTCTAAAAATGTATAGTCCAATCTTGAAACGTACGTGTCCAATCGAATCGAACGCGTCAGGTTCAATGTTCCATGTTATTTATGCGTTGATTGGTTATCAACGCATTGATTTCAAAATTGATTTCGAAATTTGGTGCAATTAATTGATATTGATTTGAAATGCATCAGGCAAAAAACGGAATTACTTAATATTGCGCTTGATTCTATTAGGTTATAACAGGCTGGTTAAAAATAATGTCTGCGTCGTTCCCCAAAAAACCGCAGTAACACAAAAATAGGTTACAGTCTCAATGTAAAGATTAAATTAGTCAGGGAAAATGCAGTATGAACTTGTCGAAAATTTTCCTTACACGTGGATATTGGAAACTGTGTAAAACTACTACATGTGTGCGCTGCGTACGCAATACTGTGGCGCCAAAAACGTAGGTTAGGTTAGGTTTAGAAGCTTGCAATATGAGTAAAACAATTGGCGTCGAAAGATTCTGTTGGAAAGCACAGGCTCAAACAAGAGGTAAAATGTTGTATAAGATAGGCTGCAGAATGAAGCACAACATAAATCTATGGTAATCTTGCCATCATAATTGGGGCGATCAACTCGTTGAATCTATGATAATGAAGTTACGTTCATGTTGATTATGAATGAAAATGAAACGGTAATCCTGCAATCACATGTGACAATAAACCGAGTGGTAACCTGAATTTAATCCGCTATATCCTCTGGCGAATATCAAAAGTTGAAATGGTTGATCACGAGACATGCGAACAACGCAAAGTATAGAATAATTCATGAACAAAGTTGAAGACTTGAAGAAAGGGATGCAATAAATGATTAAAATATGGTCAAAAAAGTGTCATGCGATACATGAATATTGAAACAAGCAACTGTACATGGGAAGTGTTGTAATTAAAATTTATACTAATGTAAAATTTAAACTTTAGTCATTGATATAACTGAAAAAACAAAAAATGATCATTCAAATGATAATTTGGTAACTTACACTGCAAGATGAAATAATTATTATATTATTCACTGAAACTTATCTTTGAAAACGTTTGGAACGATTTGAAAAAAATGCATCAAACACTTTTAAACGGAATATTGTAAGATCAAATGCACATTATGTTCACTTTTAAACAGAATATTATAAAATTAAATGTAGGTATATTACATTCACTTGAACAAATACGATAATATTAGATATTTATTTAAAAAATATCTGATGCTTTAGTGAATTTAGACCTTATTAACTGTGCAATCGGATTAGAGTAGCAAATTGGCCACGTTAGGTTAACTATTATGTGGAAAATTTCAGCTTGCAATTCAGAGATATATCGAAGTTGCTGCTGTTTTTCATCTACACCAACTGGAGAACTTCGAGAAGCTTATGTTCCTATTCGTGATGGAATTACTAAAGATTACAAAATGTTAGTTTAATTTTTCCATTTGCAATGAAAGATTTGCAAGCTACCAAAATTGCACAAGGGTTGACATAAGGTGCAGAGAAATTAGAGGAACAGCAAAGAAACCAAGAGAATATTGCATTCAGTATAGTTAAGCAAGTTAAAAAAAGAAACAATGGACTACTATCCAACTTAATCTACTAAGAATCGGAAAATTACAAAAGATGCTTCACATGATCAAAGAAAATGTTGAAACTGAGTTTGAGACGTGGGTAATCACAAAAACTTAAGGCCTTATTTTTTGTGTACAAAATTTTTTATCATTTCATTCAAGTATTTCCGCTCTTACTTTGATAAAATAAAACTGACAGTATAGTAGAATTGCGTGAGTGAGACTGTAAAGATAAAAATATTTTAAACTACTTTAGTCATTGAAATATCAAATATTCTTATTATTTTATGTTCCTTTATCAAACTGCAAGGCCAACTAATAATGCAATAAAATAGTACTAATTCAAAGTACGTTGCAAAAGTAAGCTTTAATCATTATTTATTCTACATGTTGTGATTTATTTACACGTTACGTGTGCAAATTATTATCACTTCAGATTACAAATTTGACAATACGATGCAAGGGCGATGAAAATTTCTTTGAAAAATGCGCACCTTGTAAATTTCCAACCGATGAAAATTCATCATGGCGTCAGACTTCGTACGATGAATGGTATAAAGCTGTTATACGTGGCTAAAAGTTTCAATTTATCTAATGCAGATATCTTTAAGATCATCGTACGTACACTGTTAAAAATTTCTGTATAGAACTTCTTACACTGTATTCGAAGTTTTATCTGGATACGGAACAGTGAATTTACCATACATTTACTGTGTATTCAATTTACAAACACAATAAATTTATGACAAAATTTAGTGAAATCAAATTACTTTTTTGTGTTTTTCTTATAAATTTTAGTAAAATCAAAAATTTTCGTTGTAAATCTCAAACAAATGCATAGTAATTTATGTTGCTGCACTGAATTTGTAAATTTACACCTCTTTTGTACAGTAAATGTGTAGTAAATTCACAATCATTTTTAACAGTGTAGAAGCCAGTTGGTGAAATAAACGATACTTGCATTGATAATGCATTACGTTCGTGCCCTGCACATGTTCGCTACTAATTTTACCTTTATTGTCACTTGCCAGTTAGGCTTGAACCACTCTTGATGATAAGTTGAATACAAACAGCATATAGTTCCAGTATATTATTGGCAAAACCCAAAGTAATCATTGTCAATTTCAATCGCAATATCGAATATATACTATTCTTTTACTGATTTTCATCTGCCGGATGTAAGGAAAATCATTCGTATCTTCATGCTCAAGATTTGGATGCTTTGAGAATTTGTTTACGATATGGTGTTTTATTCAAAAACAGCATTTTCTTCTGAGAAACTTACTAGAATAAAAAAAAAAAAAAAAAAAAATACAGTAACAGATATCTGTCAAATCTAACTGTCAAAGGTCACCGTTGGAATTCGAAGTTTTCGGATTTGAAGAACATGGGAAAGATGTGACTTTTTCAAATTATTATCACATGTTATGGAAACATTTTTCAGCTAATCAAGTCTTTTCTGAAAGTGTTATGTATATGAATTTCTGTTGTAAAGTCAATAGCTTAGCCACTAACATCGCACCTCGCAAAATTGAATAGCTACAAGTTATATTCATATACATATGTCCACGAGGATTTTTTTTTTTTGCAGTGTACAAAAATTTTCTTTGGTGGGAGCGGGAAAAAACGTTGCTTCCAAACAAAAAGAACATCCTGCATCTAGTGTAACTATTAACCCTTTGAGTCACGCTTTAAAGTGATGAGACAACTTTTATAGAATGATAGTATTTTGTGCTTTTTGGGGTAGCTAATTACGATTAGTCGCTGAAATCTGAAATTTCAAAAATTGAAGATTGCGGACCCAATATGGCAGACGAAAATTTCAAATCTGATCCAATACGGTCAGAAAACTGTTTGCAGGGGTTTTCGGAGTCGCTAACAGGATTCGCCACACTGAATTTTCAAAATCTGATTTCAGATTTTTAATCAGTGACCCCAAAAACTCCGGAACAGAGTTTTTTCTCCCGATTCGATCGAATTTGAAATATTCATGCTCCATATTGGATCTGCTACCTTGAATTTTCAAAAGCCAATTTTAGATTCGTAATCAGCGACCTCAAAAACTCATAATTTATGTAAAACATGTATATACGTAGAGGGGTAACTTTCTCAGAAATGAATTATCCCTTCAATTTTGACGATTTTTTTTCAATTTTGTTTCTAACAATAATAATTTACATTATATTGCAACAATTACTCTTGAGTATTGAAAACCTATGAGTATACTATCAGAAATTGCAAAAAACCGCAAAAAAATATGTGGAAAAGTTTTCTAAATATACAAAAAATGGATATCAAACAAGTGGTAAAAATACTTAGCACTATGATTCAAAAGATTAACACGGATATAATATGTAGTACATCGTGGAACGTGGTAGAGTTCGTAGATGCGAAAGATGACGAAAAAAATCGACTCACTCAATAAGTGGTCTTATCAGCCTCTCAATCGTTGTTAGAAACTGTTTAATCAATACCGATACGAGTATTTGACAGGCATTGTAGCTAAAGGAAGGGACTGTTACGCGCTTAACTATGTACGTCTGTTTGATGAGTTAATCTCGAAATGATGTAGTGTCCGTGGAATTTTATCACCGTAGTGGACAATCCGACAGTCCAGCTTTAAAAGACTCGGTCGGTTGTTATGCTGGGCCAAACGATATCTGACCCTCGAGCATGGCGTGTCCTTCCAATCAGACCTGACCCGATGCGATGACGCAACTAAGTCACGCTCCATGCCGCACCCTTTTCATCGCTTCAAGCTCTGCACAAACTTGTTCGGTGTGTCATTTTCTTGATATAATTTCCTCTCAAATATTACCGGAGTTCGGGAGTAGAAAATTTCTAATGATACATAACAACGGCTAACAATGAGCGGAAAAATTCGTACCGTCGAATTTGTTAACAGAGCATGTTTATATTTTCAGAATTTAGGATTTGTAAAACGTAACGTTGGATTTGGGAATTCGATTCAACAACGTTGTATCTCAAGTCAAGATGTTTCGAGCATGGTATCACGCGACCGATAAGGAGTATTTACGAGAATCGAGATAATTTCGTCTTGAAAACTTCCGAATCGATTTGGAATTTATTGTAAAATGATTTTGCCACTGTCAGAAAGTGCACTGTAGTCAGAAAATTTCGTACAGATCTTTCATCTATTTACTTCGCTGCGAGACGGTCTTTGAGGTTATATTTAGCAATGTATTCGATTTCTAATTTATATAATAATTTATCGGTCCTTGCTGATCAGAGCGCACTTTGCTAACATCAGAACGATCGAATTGCGGTACAAAGAATTTTGAATGGAACCAATGTTTTACGAAAAAATGTTATGGATTCTCCTAATATATTTTCAAATCGGTCACGTGATCCCGTGCTCGAAACAGATTACACGAATCAACACAAAATTTTACCTAGACTTCAAAGTAGTAGATTTCGATTCTTTAGTTCGTAATTAGACGAAAAAAAAATATATAGCGTGAAAAAGTTTGCTTTTGTACTTAGGAGACCGATTGAACAATATTTTTCAAAATCTGTGGTTTTAATTATCAATTAAAGATGAAACCATTTAAATAAACATTTTTATTATTTTTATTAAGTTTTACTATCAAAATAAGTTACAAAAAAGTAGAAGATAATTTAAAAGTGCACGCTTTTACTTTTTCCTTTATGTTCGTAAGTACTTTCTCTCAATAAACCCCAAATATAGTCTCCGATCATGTTTTCATTGTATTGGCCTTGACAACGTTGTTCGAAGCTCAAAATGTCCCGACGAAAACGTTCTCCTTGCTCTTCTGAATACGCTCCCATGTTGGTTTTAAATTTATCTAAATGAGCATGCAGCATATGTACTTTTAATGAGAACATTTTCAGTTATTCTGGATTTCTACAAAACACCTGATCGTTGTTTATCACTCGAGTGCCATCTAGAAGTACTGTTTGAACGTTAAAACCCAACTCTGATCGCGCGGTATTTTTTAATGTATTTAAAATAATTAATATTTAAAAAAATAATCAAAAATGAGTATTTTTACTATAACTATTACGAAAGCAAACTTTGTACCAAAAAAAGGTATTTTCTTTTCGTTTTTGTTCATAATTAACCAGAAAATCGTAAAATAAACTTTAGGACGAAGAACAAAAATTTTTTTGTAGAGCCGTGTTATCATAGAGTTTCGTTGATGATTCTCAAAAAGGTATTGTTACTGGCTGACGCATGCATGGTGTTGTTGGTGAGTGTGGAGTGGTGGGGAATGGAGAGCCTGCTCTACTTCCTCCTTCGCTGTCGCTGTTTGAGTTTGGTGGGACTATAAGATCCATCGCATTGTGGCGTCTTTATCTTACGGATGTCGTTTGTCACTGGAAACTGTTCCCGCCTTCGCAGATGATTGAGAGAATGCGATTGAGATTTAAAATTCATCTCCCATATCGTATATTAATGCTGGGGTATAATTAAAACAATTTCACCCGAAGCGTGTTCCATTATTTCTATGAATTACCGAGTAGCTTTTTAATTGTTGCTGAGAGACCAGCGAACCATCTTTTTTTTGCAACTTTTTATTTACTAATCTACTTTTTTGGTAACAACTGCTGAGTTTTTTGGTTCGAAATCGTCCCCGAAATATTTCCGAGTCTAAAAAAAATATCAAATTTATTTATATATTGCAACAATAGCACGCGTACACAAATTGTCAAAATTCGTAATTTTCCATGCAAAACAGCGCTTCTTGCTAATCTACCATGAAAATCCGAATTCCAATTTCTACACAAACTTAATACACACCAACAAATTTCATAGAATTTTTTTTTAAATCCGTCCTTTTGCTGTTTTTGTTTGTCCGCCATGTTAGTTCCGCCATTTTAAATATTTGAATTTCAAATTGACATTCATAATCAGGTACCCCAAGAGCCCATGAATGCGAAATTTCAAACGAATCGCACGTGACGAAATATGTATGCATGAAAGGGTTAATAATGATTCTTAATAAATCATCACGTTGAAATGGATGTCGCTAATAATTAAGATAGGTGTTTAATCGAATCTGCTTCAATAAAATATGTTATATTTTTTGGAACGTAACTAAATCTTAATCATATTTTGTAAATTGACCAGCACAAATATTTTACTAAGAAGCAGATGTAGTCAGTGATGACGTAGCCTCAAAAATTTTTTCTAGTGAAAGTTTAAGTTGAGTTGATATATTGTTGAACAAAGTTCTGAGATACTTACGGTTCCCAACCGAATTCCTAGATACGATATTATTTGAATCAAATCATGAAACACCATGTTGGCCTTCTCAGTTGTCAATGTATCGTTTTTCGAAGCATTTGCATACTGAAGCTGTGGCATTTCTGCATAATTGACGAGTCTCACTGTCATACTCTCACCAATTTTGATTTGATTGGATGCTTAAGGGATTACATCGGTTTTGAAGGGCAAAAAAACTCATTTTCTCTCATTTTTTTTTTAAACATATAACGAAATAATTAGTTTATTCAAAACTTTAAGCACATAAAGGACGGATATTTGAACAATATTTTATAAAATTTTCGTTCAAAAATTTTGGAAGTTCATCCGTTTAGAACTGGTTTTAGGAGACCCCTTAGAAAAAAGTATCCTCGTGCAGAGAAGGCCAGGATAATTCATTGTAGATTGATCTGAAATCGAAAAACCAAATTTTACCTATCAGAAGGTGAGTATAGCTCGCGATTGAACGAAGGGTTTTTTGTTCTTTGATGACAATTTATTTCACAAGTCAATACATGGTCTAGATTTTACCGAAGATCGTACTGCTTTGCATACAACTCTATGAAAAATGTAATATTCAATTTTTTTTCAATCCTTCGTTACTGCTATGATTATTTATATTCGGGTGAGAAATTGATAGTCTATACGAGAATTTCATCGCGAAAAGAGTATGAAAGTCAAGCGTTTATCGAGTTATTCTTAACTAAAACTTATATCTGTATTTGAAAATAATATGGTATTCATTTTTCTTTTCTTATATCCATTTTTCACGATCTATAAATATATGAATCAGTTTAAGACTTTTACAAAACCTACTTCATATTTTTTTATTTCAATCTGCACATTAACTATCGATATAGTGTTTGTTTTGTTTATCTGTGTGAACCTTTTGTTAATTTTCTATTGATAATGCTACTGTAAGGCCTGTAACGCTTTCAAAAATTTCTCGAAAATGTAATTCAATCGATAACCTGCACTAATACCAGAAAAAATATCCCATGTTTGTTATCATGTGGTCGTTTTATCAAGAAACTTTTATCCTAGGTTTAACAACTTGAGTTTCGATACTGACACTTGGAATTTCAAGCATTAGAATTAGCTTGTGCGAAATCTGTCTCTTGCATGGTAGATATTATCACTGAATATACCAAAACTCGTTCGTGTCAATTCTGATATTTTACGATAAGCGTTATACAGACCGAGTGTTGATTTTATCCTGCACAATATTGCCGAATCGGTGAGCGGCATCTACATCTGAACGTCTGATTAAGGATGTACTGGCTATACATTCTTAACCAAAAGTGAGTCACGTCGACAATATTGGATACTTTATGATAAGATAAGTATCGAAAAAAAATAAGAAAATTAAATTTAAATAATAGTAATGCCCAAAAGTTATCAATAAATTGGTTAAACAAGACATGATTTGACAATTTTTTTGGGAATGTTATTTTTGTTACGTGGAATGAAGTTTTTATTTTCCAGAATACACATAAATTTTTTTTTCATATCATTATTTGGAAATTTCCGTTTTCAAAAATTAAAAATTGTTTAAAATGGAGGAAAAATTGCATATTTTGGATAATTTTTCGTAAAAACCTTGTACGATACAATTAAAAAGTTTTCGGTCATTGAACGAAGTTTCGTAAATACAGCTTATACAAATTTTCGAAAACGGAAATTTCAAAATAATCAGAAAATTATTTAGAAATTCATGTGTATTCAGAAAAAAATTCTTTCATATGACAAAAAAAAGAAAAACATTCCGTGAAAATCAATTGAAAAATATTTTGTTTAAACAATTTATGGACAACTTTTGGGGAGTATTATTATTCAAATTTAATTTTCTCATCATTTTTACTGTATTCGTTTTTTTTCAGATACTTATCTTATTATAAAATATTTAATGTTTTCGACAAGACTCACTTTTGGTTGAAAATGTATAGCCAATACATCCTTAATCTTGCAGTCACGTTTTTGTTAGGTATACAAACGTACACTGCCAGCCAAAAGTTTGGGTAGACCAGTCGAAATTTCTTACCACACCAAAAGTTAGATGGCGGACTCAAAAATAAAGATAGTCAAATTTTCCAAGCGATGTTTTACGTTTTTTTTTTATAAAATTCTATACGATTTTTCGACCCCAGGACGTACTTTTGAACATGGCCGTTTTCGGTTATTTTTTAGCCACCGAAAATTAACCCCACACCTTAGGAATAATTTTTTCTCCGGTTTCTTCTATAGTAGACTTATAAAAGGATGTCGAATGCTATATTTTAGTTTTTTACAACGTTTCCTACGATTTTTTTTCGCCCCAGTGTTGCATTTTTCATTTTTAATATATTATCATAAACCCGATAGTTCTCAAGAGACAGCAACTCAACTAACGATGATTCTCCGAGTTCCAGCTAAAAAAATTGTGAGAAAAATATTTATAAAATTTCTGAAAAAAAAACTAGCTACTCCAGTGTGAGCCTATGCAATTTTTTATCTTCCTGAAATTTCCTCTGAAACCCCATAGTTATTGGATTACGCCTTTTTTTTTAAAACATGTCTTTTTTATCTAAAAATGTAATACCGGGGTGAAAAAAATCGTACGAAATTTTGTAAAAAATTAAAATGTACGTTTTGATATGCTTTTCAAGTTTACAATAGAAGAAACGGGGGAAAAAATTTTCCCTAAGCTGTGGGGTTAATTTTTGGCAGCTAAAAAATAGCCGCAAAACGGCTATGTTCAAAAGTACATACCGGGGCTAAAAATGAAATCGTAGAGAATATTCTAAGGAAGCAGAATGAAGGTAAATTCGTGCAGTTTAAAACCTCGCTTGGGAAATTTGATTATCTTTATTTTTGAGTCCGCTATCTAACCTTTAGTGCGGCAAGAAATTTTAACTGGTGTACCCAAACTTTTGGCCGGCAGTGTATGCAGGTATGTACAAACACAATTCAACGTCCCATATGATAATTAAAGTTATCACTAGCGTGAGGTAATTTTCGCTCTTACTCTTTGAAGTATCTTACGTGAATATGACTCAGGCGAAAACATTTCCCAGCTCAAAATTGGTCCCTGGTGGGAAAAGATGTCGGTAATTTTTATAAAAATCGCTACAATTTTTTTAGGGAGTTTAAAGAAACTATCGTATTTTTTTCAATAGAATTGCTCATTATGTTTTGTGGTTTTTCATAGATAATTTTACAATGGTTTGTTTTTTATGCGATCGTTTTTCGTAAATAAATCGTTGAAATGGATATAATTTTTTGTCGAATATCATCGAATATCTGGTTTGAAAAAAGAACTAATACTTGTAAAATGAGAAGATTCTATGAATTACACTTATATTTTTATATAATAATATGATAATTTATGACGATCAAGAGCAATGTTTGAAACTAACCGCGCGATTTACGATTGATTTTGCTAGATCATGAACATTACCGTTAATTCGTGATGGATATTTTTACGAGGTTGAAATTAGTGACGTTAGCGGAAGAACTTGTTAAAAATAAAATTCACTATTTTGCTGAATGAGAATTACCTTAGAAAAGTTGAGTGTCCAAAATATTATACTTTTCTTCTCTGTAAGAATCTCGTCAATAATAGAATTCTTTACATTCGTTAACTCAAGGTCTCAACTTAACCGCGGCTGCTTTCTGAAGGTCATTCAGTCCATTTTTACGTATATTTTTATTAATTAGCGGGACAGAATTTGAAAGTCACGCGACACATATGAGCTTATCAATTGTCGTGCTAAATAATAGTCTGACACTGAAAAAAGTCTATACTTATTGCTTTCATATTATGTATATATATATATATTCAGAAAGCCTGCTGGCCACATTGACAATTTTCTGGTTTTATAAGTGTCATTATATTGTTTACGAAATCCACGCAGTCAATATTGAAAAAATGTAAACGGCTTGACCAACTTTGGAAAATGAAAATGCTATTTGCCTAATTTGTTTGAAATGTAACTCGAACTGAAGCTTGTTACAAAGTATACAGAGTGTATGATTACAGGTGATGCAACACTAAAGACTAAAATAATGTTACGGCGAAATTGCAATGTGCATGATTTCTGTAAACCCTCGTCGGACCTTCTGTGTGGAGTTTTTTCAACACCGGCACATCATCTAATTAACCCTTTGATTCACACTGGGACGCCCAGCGTCCCAACTTTTTTTTTTTTGCAGTTTTTTATTTATTAAACTACTTTTTTGGTAACACCTGCCGAGTTTTTTGGTTCCACATGGTCCCTGAAATATTTCCAAGTCTAAATAAAATTAAAATTTAAAATTTATTTACTCATTTATTGCAAAGATAGCACATGTAAACAAATGTATGAAATTCGTACTTCGCAACGAAAAAAGCATTTTCTGCTAATCTACCATGCAAATCTTAATGCCGATTTTTACACAAACTCAATACACACCATAAAAATGTGCAGATTTATTAAAAAAATTTCTAGTTGGTTTTGTTTGTCCGCCATATTGGATTCACCATTTTGAATTTTCGAATTTCGAGTTCAGATTCGTAATCAGCGACCCCGAAAGCCCATGAATGCAAAATTTCAAGTGGATCGCATTTAAGAAATAATGTGTGCATGAAAGAGTTAAAAGGTCATACACACAATCTGAATGAGACAGACATTTATAACCATTTATTATTTTTTGTCGTATATGATGTTCAGAAAGAAAAATCAATCAAATGCAATAGGTTATATGTTTTGCACGCACATATGTATAACTTTTACCTTTGCAGCTTTCTTGGTTTCTTTTTTTAAAGTAAATTTTCTAATGCCCTGAAACCGTCGTAAACCAATTTGTTCATTTCAATGTATTCAATCGGTTTGGTTTCATTATTTTTTACAACAAGTCATACAATCAAAAAAAAAAAAAAATCTGTCTTTGTCGTGAAAAACGTCTTGCGGGGTCTTTATATGCATTAAGGTCATGCGGTACTTCTACCTTTAACGAATGAGGTAAGGAACGCCTTTGTTTATTTGATATAGGAAGAAAAAGGGGTGAGTTTACTCGGTCGGTAAGGGTAGGAGTACTACATAACCTTAATTTTGGTTCTTCACATGAATTCTATTATAGACATGTGATGTATTAATAAATAGATACGATTTTGTTACGTTTTTACGGATTTACGGATTATTAAAAAAAATCATTTTTTTTTTGTAAAAAGTTTTCAGAGGGTCCGTTGTGCCCTACGTTCTCCTATTTACTTTGCGTACAAAATTCAGGTATCACAAGCAACGATGCATAAAATGTGTGACAGAAATTTTACTTGGAAAAATGAAAATAGGACACGTGAGCGCTGTAAAGAATAAAATTCAAATTTAAATTCTTAGTTTTTCGTTTCTTGACAAAGTTACTGCGACATTCGCTGATAAGGAGGTTGCTGGGAAAAAAATACTCGATACTCTTTGTCAATAGCAATACGAGATAGTCGTGCATTGCGTATTTGTGAAATTATTATATCCGGAAGCTGCTCTGTAAACCAGCTGCTTTAGGTACGGTGAGCCAGACCTCGAACTTCCTGTTTTCACACCGCAGATTCAAAGCTCATAGAAAATAAAGGCGAATATCCAATTCGATTTTCGAAATTCATGTTCAGATTCGTGATTATAACTCAAAAGCCCACGGATGCTATATCGCATGAAAATATTAGGATTTTTTTTATTTTGTACTACAGTAATGGATCCACGGTTACAAATTTTGGAATTCTGAGCCTGGATTTGTTATCGGTGACCCCAAAAATCTTCGCCTACTAATTTCCATCAAAATCCGAATATGTTTAGATTTTATTTCTATCATGTTGGATTCACCATTTTCGAATTCGTGAATCTGACTTTAGATTCATGATCAGCGACTCCATAAACCTTACAGTACCAATTTTAATTCGAATTCATTCATCCAACCTCATGGTATCATTATTTTTTTTTAATCCAAATAATTCAAAGAGGACCACCGATCAAAACCAAAATCTCATCAGCTTCAAGTTTGGAAAAGCCGCGACAATTGAGACCAAAACCAAATTGAAATCCGGTAATACTCAATATACGAGTATACATATCTCTTGAATAGAGATATTGTCGGTAAAAAAAATTGATCTCACGCATTCATACATGGGTACATGTATACATACAGACGTCCATCCGAAAATGATTGGAGGTGATTCTCTAGGTCTTGAAACGTCGAGATCTAGTGAAACCTCAACTTTTCATTTTCGAAATGGTTACAATAACTTCCTTTCTTCTCTGAAAATATAGAAACAGTAAATTAATTACTAAAAGGCACCGATATTTTGACAACCAACGTCTTCATGTTATGAGTAAATCACTCTTAGGTCTCGAATCTTTATCTGCCGACTTGTTTAACATGCATCCAGAAACGTTATGGTGAAACGGACGAATAAGATGTACGTATAAAACGTACTTCAACTACGGCGGCGTTTCAGCTCGATTAAATTTGAATGATAACTAAATATAACCTTTATCATGCATCTACTGCTTATCACAGTACAAATACTGGTCTTCCATCCTTTCCAACATAGGAATAATTTTCGTCCATCGTTTAACTATTTTGTCGAACTGTACTTGTACATAAAAATTGTTTTCAATCAAATGTTGACAAATTTTGCAGTAAGCGAATAGTGAAGAGAAAAATTCTTCCTCACACATATTGTATATAAATATCTAAAACGATCTTCATTTTTCGTTAATAGCGTGATAAATATTAGATTTACGAAAATTTTATAAAAGATCTTGTTGTAGAGCATTAAATTTTCCACAAAATTGCACCAGGAAATTTTTTTATTACATAAAGTTTTAAAGCAATTAACAGTTTTTTTTTTTTAAGAATTTCAAATTCTTGCATTTTTCCATATAAAAATTCGACTGTTTAGCGGGGCGTGTGAGAGTTATCGGAAAAATTCGGGGACAGCCAGATTTTTTACTATGTATGTTGACTACTTTTAGGGGGCATATATGTTATATATGGGGCATCCCATGCCAACTCACTGAGCCCGTGACCCCGACCAATTTAGATTTTCTCATTTTTGATGAAGCCTTAATATGAATAAATACTAATGTTTCTTGAAGACACTTATCGCTTATTGTTATTCATCTTTCAGAAATTCTGGAAATAAGCGCCGAAACAACAAAATTATAGAACTTGCATTGAAATTGTTGAAATAAAATGTTTGAATCCTTCTGGAGAAGTAGAAAAAACCGGAATCGCACTCCCGTTCTGAGCTTAAAATTATCGTTTTGCATCTCGAAATATCTATGAATTTTTTGATTCATAAAAAAAAAGGCGTTTTTGAGATAGCTTAAATAACGAAAAAACGAAACCATTTTCAACATTTTTTCGTGGTTTTTGAAGGAAGGTCGATCATATAAATCAGAATCAGATAAAACCAAATTGGTCGGAGTCACGGGCTTGGTGTATAGGGCATTCCATGGCAACTCTCCGAGTATATATATGAGGTATTCCATGTCAACTGAGAGGACATTTTCCCTGACCCCCGCCAATTTGCTTTATTATTTTTTATATGATTCTACAACCCAAAAAAAGCACTCGCCATTTTTTTCAGATTTTTCGTCCCAACAATTCTTTTTTTTAAATGTTACAAACCCTTTTATGGTCCTAAAAAAAACGTCATTTTTTATTTTTTTACATAGATCCACATAATTTCTGGGTCCCAGAACAAACATTTTGACCCATAGTTCAGACTGGAGAATTGATTTTTTGTATTTTTTAAATATTTTTTTTAGAGGAATAATTTTTCTTATTTTGTATGTATACAAATTGTAAATTTGCTTCATTATCTTTTATATGATTCTACAACCTAATTTTTTTTTTTTGTACGTATACAAAACATATGTTATGTTTGTAACATTTTTTTAAAAAGAATGGTTGGAACGAAAAATCTGAAAAAATGGTGAGTGCTTTTTTTAAGTTGTAGAATCATATAAAAACTAATGAAGCAAATTGGCGGGGGTCAGGGAAAATGTCCTCTCAGTAGGCATGGAATACCTCAAATACATTATATATGAGTGTAGAGAACTATATATGAAGAGAAATCAGCAAACTAATAATTCCGATGCCACGTTTGTTACAAATCAGAAAAAAGAGAAAAATAATAAAAATTCGAATGCCACTTGTGGGTCGCATGACTGGAACCAGATAATCACTGGTAGAACAGTTTTCTCAGTTGTATGAGACTCGTCATTGGATATGTTCATCATATCAAGGCGAGTCACGTGCTAGTGCTTAATTATAAGTTTAGTAAAATTAGCAGTTGTATCACAAACTGATTATAATCTATGAGAACCAATTAAGATGGAAGGAATTTTGTCTACTCCTCCCACTTCTGTCTTCAATTATCGCGATTACATGAACATAAGTTAAAGACCGCAGGCAGCTAACGAGCTGTGTGAATGCGATAATTTACGTAAAGTAAATAATTAGTAGCCAAGTGAAAAATATTTAAAGAAAAGGAAAACGTACGTCACTTTACAAATGAAGATACCGGTAACAAGTAGTTTGTATAATGTACAATGGTATTGAAATTTATATAATTTCAAACTGACTTTTTCCTTAAATTGCGAGAAAATAAAACACTAAAATCACGAACAAGAACTAAGGTATCAGTTTCTCATTTAAAATCGTTTTAAAATAGTAAACAATCTGATTAATTCGTATGATTTCATTCTGCAGTAACTCATTTTATACAGAAACTCATTTTTCACAAGATCACTGAAATACTTTTTTTTTATTATCATGGCATCGTTGAATATTTAATTTTATAACATTGCGCCGATATTGGTTATCATCGACAAATGGGAATATTCAAATGTATGCTTAAAAAAATCTGGTTCAGAAACTATGTAGAAAACAGTCTTCTGAATAAGATGGAGCTAGCGTAAAGTGAAATCGAACAAATATGCTAGAATCTTAACCATTTCTAAGCATTTTGAAACGAAGCATCGATATCTACGCTCGTGTTTATGATTCCAGTATATTTTTTATTTATTACTTTTAACAAGATTTTCTTAACAATTGCGAGGGTAAATTTAAATGGATATAGCGCAATGATGCGTTGCCCACCTGGACTACAGAAAAATGTCTATCCATTGATTTGTAATTCTACTATTTTCTGAGTGGACAAATTTATGAAGTTAATTGCGAAATGTATTCTAAACATCAACCTATTTCATCAAATATCTTCCACGTGAATAAAGTTAGTTTTATGCCAGCCTGATGTCCCAGTAGACCCTGACTAAACTTGAGACGTTCCAACTACCACAAGCAACCACCAGGCGTCATGGAAGTCCTTGTCATTCTCATGATAAAAGTATCACATAACTTGTACTAAAATGTGGCCATCTACTTGCAAATTCATACGTAGTATGATTTCATGGTCTATTTATTACATATACCACTTGTGTAGATATCTACCTACAGATTATCAGCTACTCATTTTGGTAGCCTCTGCTTCGCATCCGCACAAAACTAAATAATTCGTGACGTTATTTAAAAAATGAATAAAACTGAACAAACGCTGCAGGAGTTTGATCAGGTAGTGTCTTAAACACCTGCCCTGATAAACACGTCATGAGGCCCTAATCCAGATCTGATGAAAGCCTGATCAGGGTCTGAATATCATACCTGAACTTCGCTTGATCAGGACAATATATCAATCTGATCAGGTGGTAAGAAAAGCCTGATCATGAGCTTATATGAGACTGGTAGGAAATTTATAATCGGGAACTTATTCATTGTGCGGAAGGGACCGAAATTGTTTAACAATAAGTAAAACTTCAGACTTATACCTGTATTGGTGACAAAATTGTTTATACAAAATCGAATCGAAAAAAATAATTGTAGCGACGGTATGTATAAATCCAAGTCTGACAAACCCTGATTGATCAATTGAGGGAGGGTGAACTGATTGCCAGATACATCGCACTTTGAAGTCGAAAAATAGTCCGAGGCATACGTTCATTGTTGGGCAATCGGGTCTCTACGTATAATGTCTTTAGCTTCGTGATGAATTCACACTACACGAGAGGATGTGTTTTGTCATTGATTCATTCCAAAACCGATCAGCAAGGGCTTATCGGAGTCTACTAACAATCGGTGTCGGTCTGTATGTAACATCTCCGATGAAGAAACACTCCATTCTACACATTTATAAAGACTGTCTTGTTTGTCCGCATCATAATTGGACTCATCGAGTAATAAATTAGCTGTCCATATTGACAAACATTCACGGAAATATGTTTATTTAAATATTCCTCAGTAGATGTTCAATTGATTTCAAATTCTTTTGTGATATTCGTTTCCAAATATATTCGCAAAACTGTGCTTTTCGCAAAATTCTTGCCGAATCTACGTCGAAATTTTCTTTGTTCATTATGTGCCGCCTCTAACCCGTTGAACAATGCTCAAAACAATTGGTGTGCAAAACGTAATGTATTTGCTTCAAGTATGTTCTCAAGCACTTAAATACCTGGCAATGTGTTTGAAATTAATTACTGTAACCTAAAACTTTTTTTGTTTCAACTTTTTTGAGCAACCGCGATAATTGAAGGTATTCACAAGTATACCTACGTATTTTTTTCTTCAATCGTCATCACTAAGTAACATCTGAAAATGAAGTCGCGTTTCTTTACAAATTTGATAACACACCTTCCACTTAATCCAAAATCTTAACGGTTTGACAATCAAACTCGATGTGCAAAGTTTTAACAGACCAACATTGTAACTTCACTATCTCTTGTAATAACGAGAATAAGTAATAACGTAAATTGGCTAATAAGATACCTTCTTGATGACGGATTACACGTTATATAGTAGTATAACGACATACTCAAGGCTGTGTGAGGTCTTATTACATGTACTCTGACGACATTTCAGTGCACCGTATAAACACGCGTACGATATAAGATAAGCGTTTTAACGAAGAACCAGTGGTAAATATGTGTACCTTACATATATTTACATACATGTATTCCCAGCAGATAATGCAGTATCTTAACTTTTTTAAAGTTTAGCATGCGTGCGATCAATTTCATTGGAACAATGTCTGGTAACGGATGTCCTTATAGGTCATCAAGATGGGTGTAATTTCAAAAATTTGACAGCGGTCCGTCATCTGAATTTATGAATGCTGGTCATCCTGACAAAACTACGGCTCTTGCTCTCGAATTTTAGTGCATGCGTATTAAACCATTCAGTCATTAGCAATTCACTCTGTGTTCAGGCTGTGGAATTCAGAATAATTATATTTTCTACACAAACAATTCTTTATACTCAAGTATGTAAGTATGCAGCAAAGACTTATATAAAAATAGAATGTCGTCAATGATTCTATTCGAATCTACAACGAAGAAATCGTATATTGTGTTACTAGTGTGGAAAAGACGCGATTTCTGGCCAGTGTGAAGTTTGCAGCGTTAGCCGTATGGGGCGAGTGCTCCAATAGCAGAGTTCTAGTGTGATGAATTGATTATGAGAAATTCGAAAGTGCGCATGCGTCAACGAAAGCTCTAGTGTGTAAAACCAGGTATTTCAGTTATGCGCATGCGCACTGCTGATTGATTTCGTTCTTGATCGAAAGTGTAAAGGGAAAAGGAAATGCCTTAAATTTTTCTTGAGACTTGGACGATTTGCAATGCATTTTTAATTTCGGAAAACTTCGCTATAACTCTATTTCGACCCCCCCCCCCCCCCCCTCCTTTCACAGGCCTACCGCGGACATTACCCAGAAGAGTACGTTTAAAAGAAATTTTATGCAATAAAAGATTGATAAACAAGTAGTTTTTGTTTTTTTGTAAAATTTTACCGTTCCAGGACATTTGAAGGGTCCAATGACGGAACTAGCTTATACGTATGGAAATTATTGTCAAGAGGAAAAAATTGTTCTGCGGTTGTTCGTGATAATCAAGCTGAATTTCAAGTATAGGTAGCTATTACGAAGGTACGTAATTGACACCCATGAGTCGAAAAGACATAATGTTGCACGCGGAAAAATTAATTAGAATGCATCAATTTTAAAACTACGTATCGCAGGCTAACACCCATCACCCAATGTGACCTGGTCGTTAATCAAACCCCCCTCAAAATAGCTCCTAACAGATATGATCAGAAGAATCCTCAAAGCAATACAGAGATTAGGATTTAGATCTTCCGTATTTGATTTTTCAACGAAGTTGAGAACGGTCATAAGACTGTTGAACTATCGAAGTTTTTAACACAACTGGTTGCTTATTATTTCGTTGCAAAGTTAACATTTGCCCACGTCATAATATGTACCAACAGTCGAAGCTACTTGTAGATTGCAACACTGTTTTACCAGTGTCTTTCGCGAAGTCCAACTTCTATTTATTGCACGGAAATCTCCAAGTTTCAGCGCATGGTTATAATTGTTCAAAAGAAGTGTAATATTTACAAATTTTTTCAATACGGATACTTTATAAAATTGACCGATGTTCGTTGAAAGTAATCACAAAAATGAAGAAATTGAAGAAATTCGAAAAAAATTGCGGTCCTCTTGACGCCTTTCGACGGTAATTGGCGCTGGGACTGTCCGTTAAGGGAACCCGCAAGTGAAATTCGAGTCCTACAATAAATATGTGCTACACAGCCGCTAATTTTTTTGAACGTGGTTTTGGTTAAGAAACGATGTCCCACGTCGAAAAATATTTCCAGTAAAATTTTTGCCATTTTCGACATCGATATTTTTAAACGATAATGAATTTCGCAAAATCTATGCATAAAGTTGTTCGAAATAGTGAACAGGTCACGTTAAAAAATTGGCGAATCTTAAAATCAAGTATCAAAGGAGGAGATACGTTTTTAAGTAAATAAAAACCACTACAAGGCCGTTTTTTGTACTAACGAGCTCCTCAATTTCATGTTTTCTGACTTTTACTGTTATGACATATTTGTAGATCTAGAAGTGGCAGAAGCAGTAGGGATCGGGGGGGGAAAGTCAAAAAAACATGTATAGCGGTGGAGTTTGTATATTCATATAAATTTCATTTTTTTTCCTTCGAACACATAAATTTCGAAAGAAGCGAAGATTATGACGGAATTCTTTTTAGACGTGGGACACCACTTCTTATCAACGGCTTTGTAGGATATGTGTATCGTAGAGCTAGAATTTTACTTGCAGGCCCCCTTAATTCACTAACGAGATATCGCTAGAAATGTTGAAAATGGTCGAACATGATTCTACATGAAGTTCGATACATTGAGATTCAATGAAAACTAAAACTCTTATTTTTGGGATGATAATAAAAAATTCTATTCTTATCGGAACACAGATAAGTGAGAAGTTGAAAATGCACGTAAAATTGAAATACATATAACGACGCGGGGTGTGGTGCTCATTGCGATGTGTAAAGAATTGCCGTGGAACAAACATCGGTTTGCCTTCGCGGCCTGCGCTACAATCGTCTTAGCTTTAATTGCTCCGAGATATGCCCCTCCACCGGTCTATTTGCAGATCGCACGAAAGCCACGGTAGCCAATAATTTTTCTAGAGGTACGGGAATCGGAACGGCATCATTGGCTCCGCCACCTCGCGTCAAGTTATTACCTTATACCACTGGAAATGTGAACCAATCCTTTTTTCGTAATAACTCTGCATCATCGAACCAGAGAGAGAGAGAGAGAGAGAGAGAGAGAGAAAGGGAGGGAAATAGACAGAGCAGGCAAGCCGCAGGGACGCGCGCGGAATTCGTTGAAGGCTCACACGCGGCATCACTCGCCGCTAATATTTCCCCAAGAGCTTCTCTGCCTCCGCACCTCGCACGTATCACCAAACGAATCCTAGGATCAGTCCCAGTCCCAGCCCCGGGCTGAACGCGACACAACAATAACCAACGCTATCCGTGCATCCCGAACCCCGGAAAACGTTGCTTCGACACGTAATCGCCGATCGTAAGTCGCCCCATCTTGACTACACGCTAGTTACTTACTAGTCACACTGCGCACACACACACGCACACTATCTCTCTCTTTCTCTGAAATAGACTTGCCGCAAATATTTGGACTCGCCATGAGGCATCGAAATCTACTTCCTGCACTTTCCCGTTTATCGATATCCTCGTCACATATACTTATCATTACAACGTATTCCGAATATGTATATTGCGTAACAAGGTCTTTTCGGGCCGAGTGTAAGTTTGCAATATGAGTCGTAGGTGAAGTCGAATACGAATATTGCGAATACTCGAGGCGAAAAGACCGTTGGATTCTTCTCGCACACGATTCTTTATATAACGAGAGTATGTTACGCGTCTTTTCACGAAATTGAGGTTAGGGTCGCGTAATGTCAGGTTTGTTTGCGACAGCGCATGCGCGGAGTACAGAAATCACCAATTTTAACTCCTAGGACTTAACATTGGTCTTTTCAGTACTTCGCGCATGCGCATTCGTAGACTCACTCTACCGTCATAGAAACGGGTATTTTGCGTACCAAAAAGAACGCATGAAAAAACATGCTCGAGTTGTATAAAAATACTTGTATCATTAACGCGTCGTTGAATAGATAGAGTATCGAAACATGAGCATATTCAAACATACCGGGATTAGTTTTCTGTGAAACTCACCGCTCAACGCCAGCAGGTAGCCAATGAAAGCTACATTTCGCATTGTTGCAGTATATTCGAAATGTAGTTTCGGTTATCTATCTGCTCTCCTTCGGCGGTGAGTTTCATGGAAAATTTTCCGATAAATTACAACACCTTTATCATACGCGAGATAACTATGAACGCGAATAACTTTGAGTCGAATCTTCACCCGAAGGAATGTTGTACGTATTACGTTGCAGGTGGGTGTGATTACGCCCGTTACACGTTATATAGCATCCGACTCGGCATCTGTTCTTGCGCGTTGCTTAAGTAGTCCGCACGCAGTATATCTCTACGTGTACATGTATACCCTGAGACACGAATCCGAGTGTTTTCCGAAGATTGTTCTGCTTGCTTGTGCGACTATCTCCAGACTGATTCAACAAGCCTTGAATCACAAATTAGGCTACTTAAACAACACAGAAATGGTGATATGACAATCCCATTGATGCTATTGTCATATTATCTCACAATCGTGGCATATTTTGCCGCTCGTTGTTGCATTCCGAGCGATGTCCAATAACTATGCTCACGTTAATATTAAAAATTCCCCAGTCGAAAAATATCATTTAATTTCATCGTGTCGCATTCGCAGGCAGTTCTTTTTTGCCACTTCCAATACTGATATAGTCCAGTATTTCGGATCTGTTTGAATGTGAAAGTATTCGGGTTGACAAGATTTTTCTGTCATGAATTCGAAGAAAATTTAATAAGTAATTGAAAACTTATGCAATAGCGCGAATAGCCGAAGTTATAACGAAGTTCAAGTTAGTAACGCTATTGTAACACGACACTGGGAAAAACCATTAGCTTGCAATTAAGAAATGACTAGATATGAGCATACTTGGTATGTTTTAATTTGTTTATGCAGTCTACTATCCTTCAATATATGTCCTAATATATATATATATATTAGGGTGGGCCAAAAAAATCGACTATTTTTTTTTTCACTTTGTACTCCGAAAACTTGGTTGGTAGAGACCTCAAAAACATTTTCTCCAAGTATGAGCTCCTAATTTTAATAGGAAGGTCCTCCGCCTCGCAGTTTTCTATTTTTTTCTTATGGTGAGGAAATACATATCTCGGTATCTACTATTTATAAAAAAAAAATGTGTATTATATTTTCGTAGGAAATTGAATTCTCTACAAAAAAGGTCTCTTACAATTTTTTTGTACACCTCACTGTTCATACTACTATATTTCAAACGCTTCTAAATTCGCGATACAACAATTACTCTTGAAAATGTATCGTTACGTTAATGTTACGACTCTCGACAGCACGAGGCGAACAGGTCATGTGAGAACTAGGAATGGAGAGCGTAAAGAAAAGTCAGTGCAAGGTAATTGTCAGATTGTACATTTGATTTTACGTCGTGAAAATGCAGTGCTTTTTATGCATATATGTATAATGTATCCTGAGGCGCTCTGGGTGTGTAACACAAATAAGAAAGAAGTTAGAAGCATGATAAAGACCTTATCATACCAAAATACGACAGTGAAGTGTAACTATGCATTTGCTGATATGGATTATAAATTTTTGATTCGACTCGATTTTTATTAGTATTACACTGGCTTGAGTATATTAGGTATAATAATGTGACATATATCTATGGAGGATGTACGTGACGCGTGTTATAACCCACCGGGTACGTTTAATTTACAAAACCCAATGAATAGAACATAAATTTCAGGACACGAACGGTCAAAGTTTATAGGAAAATACGTGACTCCTAAACACCTCAAATCAGAAACCTTTATAAAAAAAATTACTGACAGCAAAATGATTAGGATTTTTCAGATCATATGGAAGAGTTATATTTAATCGGGTCCAGGCCCAATGAGGCATCGATATTTTTGAATTAGAAACTCTCTTTTTGGGAATACCATCCATTTCATACACTCCCGTATACAGTTATATCTAAAGATAATCGAGTTATCAATTGTAAAATCTTCGCGCATACGTGCCGTGTATAAACATGAGTTTAGATCGGTATCTGAACGCGATAATAAACAGACATCGACTATGGGATAAACAGCATATTTGCTTTTTCTCCGCAGAATCTCTGTTTGTTATTTGTTCCGCCGAAAGCTCCAATTCATTCAATTACCAACATGAAAATATTGTAAGTCTTCGTATTTCATTCTATACTGAACGTTATACAAAGTGGTCAATTAATTTCTCAGTATTGAAATTTGATTACTTTTTACGTACATAAACGGTCGAAGTGAAAAATACGCGAAAAAAATATTATTTTACATTGAATTGCAAACTTTCCGGAACAGCTGCACAAGGTGTAATTTTTTTATTGTTCTCGGCAAATTTTTCTTTCAAACTAACGTCTAATTCATACATTTGAAGCTTGTAACCACTTGTTTATACGTATAATAGTTATGTCGATCAAAAAGTTCAAATCGAAACATCTCAGATATCAAAAGTAACCCTTACAAATTTACCGGAAAGTACAATTTACCATCTTGATGAATTCAAAAATCATCGTATTGTGATACCATAATTGCTGAAATGATCGTCGAGGGTACGAATCGAAGTATTTCGTAGTCGGAAAAAAACTTGTATATAATTCGGAATTCAGCAGACAACTAGATCGGCGATTCAAGTATGTATGATAAATTTTCGGGAATTTATAGTGATCGGTAGCAATTCAATAGTTGGTCGATTTTCATATAATGAAAATAGCACGCGTCATACCGAGTAAGCCTAAATTTGTTTGTTGTGTTTTTCTCGGAAACAAGGCAGAAAACGATCGTTAAATTGCCTCGTAAGTTACAGTACAATATAGACTATGGTCACACTTTCTCTTATTATTTTTGAGCGATTAGACGGTTTTGATTTCAAAAATCTACATGGAAAGTATTTTCACCCAAACAATTCAAACGAACGCTTTTCGATTCAAGTACTGTTTCAAAATCAATTTTCTGCACTTGCTGCGTCTGTCACACGAATAAAAAAAAAAAACGGTTTCGCTCGATAAATTTCAAATTTATTGCATTAAATATTTTCTTTACAGCCAAAACCTGGCTCGATGTCCATTCGCAACGAGTGTGTTTCACGACTGATGTATCACGTGACACGCGTGCGCGGCAGTCGTCAATTTTGATAGGTTAGCTATCTGTTTTACAGCAGGCAGCTGTATATGACTGGGTGTGTCCATGTCACGTGATCCGCAAATTAGCTTATCCCTTTCACGCATACATTTTTCCTAACATGCGATTCACTTGAAATTTTGCATTTATGGGCTTCCGGGGTCGCTGATTACGAATATGAACTCGGAATTCGAAAATTCAAAATGGCGGATCCAATATCACGGACAAACAAAAACAACACGAAGAAAAAATTTGAAAAAATGTAAAATTTTTTGATGTGTATCGAGTTTGTGTCAAATTTCACATTCAGCTTTTTGATGGTAGATTAGCAGAAAGTACTTTTTTTCGTGGAGAAGAACGAATTTCGACCATTCGTTTACACGTGCTATTTCATGTAGAACCGAAAAACTCTGCAGTTGTTAACAAAACGGTAGTTCAATAAATTAAGGGATACAAAAAAAAAGCGTGAATTAAAGGATCAAAATATCGGGTATCTATTCATGTATAAAGCTGGATGAATTTGGCGCAGAACTCTGCCGAGCCTTTTGGAAATTACACACTATATATCGGCAGTAAACAGTAATAAAACACTCTTGTTCTAATGAAACAAAAGCAGATAATAGAATGCTGTGATGCGAAAATGATTCCACACGATTTTTTACTCCCGATTTATAAATGAGCTATTTCTAGATTCGCGATACGAGAAAATGATCCCTAAAGACTTTATCTTTTGGTTGTTGTGTGTTAAATATCTACCTACATAAATTTTACTATCAGATCAGTACTCAACATCTACTAATTTCATAAAATCTGAGCGACGTTTGCGAGTTGCGGAAAGAAGGTAAGCTGCTCCGGTTGAGATGGAAAGTCTGACATTGTACGGCGGCGTATCAAATTACACACGTGAATATATTCATCAGGTTACACCTATAACAGTAACTGGTAATTTCGCTATCTGTTTTTATGTGTTAAGTTTCGTTATCTTTTCTTATTGTCACAAGACTCGAGTGTTTTGTTGAACTCGTCACAGGCTTCTTGCGTAAGTACACGTACGTATGTATGAACTATACCTACGTGTAGTATACCTATACATACATGTTATACATACTTGCGTTTCCTTCACCTTTTATATCGTCAACATATATCATACATACCTGTATCTATCCCTGCGGAGACGCCGTTGAACCACTGAAACAATTCGCGATAAATCTCGGAGCATAGGTATGTGGTATAGTTTAAGAGGTTATCCGTCCAGCCCAAAAAAAGTCCCACAGGAGTTCATGTTATAACGAATAATGTTTATTAACGAATGGTGGGCTTTTGCATTTCTTTACATTGAGCGTCTCATTACGAACTTGCGCCAGTGGATTCGGCCATAGAAGGTTTGTTATTTAGAGAGGACGTTTCATACACATCGTGTCTAACTTGTTTGTCAGACCTTAGCCTAACTATTTCGCATTCAGGTTAAAACAGGCATGTGATGCACGCGATATGGATTAATTGTGTTCTTTATTGCATAATACAAAGTAATTCCCGTAACTAGTTGCAAAATATAATATACCCACCGTATCTCAAACCTTGGAGAACTGGCGGTTTCGTGAACAGATAAGTCGGGAAATACGTGATGTAATAGACTCTGCCTTTTTTTATACTCTATAAAGAAAATATTATAAGAAAATAGTATAAGGAAAAATATACGCAAACTCCAAAGATAACGTCAGGAGTCAAGATACTCTTATTACTTCCGGTTCTAGCGGTCGTATAAATAATGGTATTGCCATTGAAAATTGCCCTCTTCTTACCATTACGATATATTTGAATATTGTAACTTGAATCTATGCGAGCACACTGTCTTTGATATTTGTAACAATTACGGTGATCACCGTGTATCTATATTTAGAGTGGAGCATGTATTTGGCTGAATAGTTTATACGAAGAATTATTTTGGAAGGTCTAGACCTAGACATATATTTCTATAAGATGCTGAAAAATTTCTAAGAGTAGCTAGTAACTGTGAACTGTAAACAATAGAACAGGAGGTGGTGGAATTAGTTAGAGTAAGGCAAATACGCATTGCGTTGTTTCTGTGCAACGTCGAAACGAATGACTGATTAATTAATGCGAGTGACGAACGCATGGTAAGTTAAACGTACTCTTGAGGCTTACGATACCTTGAAATGTGTCGCCTAAGAAGCCTGTAGCGAGGAAAAAATTTACAACTTAATGTGCCGCGGTTTGACTTATCGCAAATAAAATACGGCTCTTTAAGATTAGACGCTCTTAGTGCTTATACCTATGTTGTATGTCAGACTCGGTAGCGACTCGTGTTCTTTCAATACATTTTTAACATGGATCTCGAATATTTTCGGTAGTTCACTTTACGCCCTTTCTTGTCACAACGCAGTTCACCTCATTCCCTTATTCTAGGTGTCAAACACCTGTAGTCCAATTATCGAGAAAAGTAAATAACCGAGAATGGCGTAATAGAGTGGCTGTAGTTAGGGAACACTTTCTATGAGATTATAAAAAATATTAGACTTTTCATAGGAGTTCGGAGCAAGATTTCGTTTTCTTTTTTCTATTTTTTTTTTTTTTTTTCTTGTTTACATTTCCAATTCAAATTTTGTTATGTTGTTTTCCTTTTACTCCTATTATTCTGTGGCCACTTTTGCACACAAAAATAATTAATCTATATATTGTTGGCATTAAACTTCTTAAAATACTTGTTTGCTTTTAAAATTATCGCACTATTGCGTTTTCGTGTTTAGATTTTAGTACAACGTTTCGAAATAAAATGTCGAAGAAACGGAAATTGTTTGCGTGTGAATGGTCGATGACCTTGAATGCATTGTAGACGTCAAACTATAAAGCGAAGGACGCTGCAACGATAGTCATTATACTAGGATACCACTATTTCGATTGCCGTTATGTTACCCTGATCACCTAGTCGTATATGCATCACTGTACTAATTATCGTAGCTCCGTTTTACAATGTCCTACCGCTCCTTTCTTTCTTTACTATGTACTTCAATGAATTCAATCAGAAGTCTCGGTCCCACCCAGCATGATGCCGTATAAAAGGACAGCGGTTTCCGGAAAAGGATAAACATCAAATAACCCGAATTAATTGGAGAATTCCAAACGACTGTGACATTCTGTTCAGATTTATTTGAACCCGCGTTTGTTACGAATCAAAGAATATTTTCTTATCGCGTGATATATTTTGTCTGTTTCTTCTGTAGACGCATTTATGATACTCTATCGATCATTTTGACCCTGCTCAAAGTGATCAATAACAATAAGTGTCACGATACGTGGATAGTATTGGATAACTATCTCTTGACAGCAGATAAGATCAATGTCTATCGTAAGTCGGTGAAACGAGTCGGTGTGTGTAATCTATAATGCGCAGATGCGCCAATTCGGCCCGAACAAGGAGATCTCGTATTAAAAGATACTGATTTACCGAATTGGAGCATTTGTAAAACACGGTCCACAAATTCCGGACTGCGGGCAATTCGTAATTATGATAGAGAGAGAAATTGTACACGCTAGAATTACGGAATTACAATAGTCGATGGATGGTTTCGCCATTTACCAAATTTTGCAAGTTAATTGATTTCGAAAGTTTCACCAACAGTTTATCTTTATTATACGGGACATGATATTTTGAACAATTTTTCAGACTTTCTCTGTCTCTGTACTTCGATGTGTCAACCAAGTCATGCTTCCAAGTGGTTAAATCACTCTTGAGATCTTTCAGAAGTTGAGGTGTTGGAGGGATTGAATAATTACAATTTCAGTAGTACCAACTAGATAGTTTTAAGAATATCTTATACGGAGATAATACGGTCGATTGAATTTTCGTTCATCAAATTCGTAATAAAATACGTCAGTATTTTTTTGCAACTACTTTAAAATTAGAATAAAAGTTTTTAGCTGCAAAATAAAATTGAAATAACAAAGCCAATCTCCAATTTCAAAGAAAAGCTGCAACGCTAGATTGGTCACGGATACTCTGGAGGTTAATTGTTATTCCTAAAAATTATAAAAGTCGTTAAATTATTAATCCTAAGAGATCCTTTCCCAAATAAAGCACTTTTGCAAGAGATAAACTATGAATCAAATTACGGACAAATAATAGAAATTGAGAAAACTAAATTTATGTAATCCCTCCTCCCCCACACATACACAGACAATAGATTAACTCATTACACGACAGATTGTAAGAACTTCTCACATAGCTTTATCTCTCCACCGATGCAAATGTCAGCTATTCGGTATACATGTTTCCCTACGTGTTCACCACATACATACCTACTTGCAGACTAACCGACGAGGTCAGGTCTTCGCTTCCTGCGCGGTTCTTCAAATTGCTTCAATATGCCTAATTGAATAATATATCTAGAACAGCATGCACGTGCTTATCTGGTATGCTTCGTCGCGGTGTCACGTGGTTGTTACAAATATTCCTTAACCTTCTGGCAAACGAACAATCACTGTAATTTCACTCCAATTTCACATCCCTTCAGCTTTCAAATCACTCTATAACATCTCTTGTCTTAGGGTTTAACCTAATCTAGAGTACCTCAACTTCCTGCAATTATACTTTCTTAAATCGATCAGGGAGAAGCCTAGTTTTTCGGCCGAGTCGATTACGTTTGTAAAGTAGATTCAGCTTGCGGTGCCACTGTCAGATTGTCGCTATGGGCGGAATCTGCGTTACCAACGTAATCGACCCAGCCAAAAAACTAGCCGTCTCTGAATTAATGTCCACATGTGTACCCCCTGTGTAAGAAATGTGCGAGGAGTTAAACATACTTTAACCCTTTGCGGCACAGCGTCTCATATACGAGACACCTTTTTAGAATTTGTTATTCGTTATTTATATTAAATTTTTGAGATATCGCTGTAATTTTTTTATTTTTGTTTTGCCTGATTGGACTACTTAGATTTCAATGTTGATGGTTCGAAAGGGATCTTGATTATTTCGCGAATATATTGGGTGCTATAAATAAACAAAGTGTTGAAAATGCCTCTTTTAACAGAATAAATGTAATTGTGGGAAGGTTATGGGGACTAGAAAAGTAGAATTCGGTAATCCTGGGTTTTTGGAGTCACTGCAAGCGAATCCAACGTCAAAATTTCAAAATTCAAAATAGCGGATCCAATATGGTGGGCTGAACATATAAATATTCATCTGATTCGCTTGAAATTTGTCAATACAGGAGTTTTCGGTATCACTGAAAACAAATCCGGTGGCGGAATTTCAAAATTCAAAAAAAACATGGTCGTTTCAACTGTTTCACCTTAAACCAATACTTGTACTAGGGATGATAAAATTCGTTGTTCTGAAGAGCTTTGAATTCCCATTATTGGGACACTGGGTGATATTGCAATATAAAATTGTCAGACCCTCGTCTCAGTTCAGATTTCATTTATTGGATATATTGCTTTGGCCGTCAATCGAGAAGATACAATACACAACTTGGAGGGAATAAAAATATAACATTTATTAACATGTTGAAGATTAGCTTCTGAATGTTTCTTGAAGTAAGTCAATATAGGCTATCTGAAAATTGTATTCAACAATTTCTTCATGTTACAATGAAACCAGAGTTGAAAGATTTGCGAATTTTGTGGATTTAATTAATGGGTCTACGTTTTTGAGATCAAGAATTGCGTAGACACGTCTAAAGAATCTACCACAATCCTAATTTTCTCTTTCTCTTTACACTGGTTCTTTACGCAGTAATAAATTATGTTTACATGCCCATTCTCACGAAATGATTTAGTTATCACAGGCCTGGTATGAATTGTTAAATCGACGGGTGTGGTGTCAATACTACGAATCGCTGCACATTTCATCACGATGTTGTTAAGAACGGAAAGTTTTTCGAGCTTATATCAGATGTCAGAAAATCATAAATCAATTTGCTGACCAGCAAGATCTCACTTGATCCGAAATGGTGTTTAGTAGTAGTAGACTCAGAATTATATAATTGATGGCGCTGAACTGGAAAACAGAAGAATAAAATTCAAAGCGTTCATTGCTCTGAACCGCAAAATTTTGGTCGGTATTGTCTGTGCGATTTATGTTTCAATTTTGTCTTCATAGTATAATCCAATGAAAGACATGGGCAGCTAAGGTTCAGATTATTTCTTTTGATCTTGAAGACTCCAAACCCAAACCAGATTTCTTGGTGGTAAATGGAATTTCGTACAAACTAAATCCATTATCACTTAGTATTGAGTCATCGTATGCGAGTATTATGTGCGAGCGTGATTAGTTTTAACTTGTACCATTTATTGTAAGCTGGTAGTGTAGATTTTCACGCCAGCAAAGCGCCACTGTACGTGTTTGTAAATGTACTGAAAGAGGGGGGAGAGTCCAATTGTAAATGCTAAAAAGAATCGAGAACTTCTGCACTATAACTCGACAACAATCTCTAAATGATGCATTATGATGGTCCTTATTTAGAGCGTTAACGAATTTTTGCCGCCCCATCTCGCAAATCAATGTGTAAATCAATTTTTTTCAGATAGTATCACTAATGCCCACTGAAACCTTGCAGTTATAGATTTTTTGGAACATTAATACTTTTACAGTAAAATATATATTGAGAAAAATTCGTTAACACCCTAAATAAGGACTACCTTAATGATGCAGAGATAGTGGAGTATACTAAATAAGTCTATGCGTCCAACTAACGCCCACTTGAGGTAACTTTCGAGTTCGAAGGTCGACTGTATGCATGCAATTGACAATTGTCACGGAGCTTGTGGACGATGATCTGGAAAGTTTGCTAGCGGCGTGGGTACTGTGTAGATGTGTGTAACTTCTCGAGTAACATCTCACGAATATCCAAAGTTATGACACTTTCACAGTGAATAAAAAACTTGAGCCTTTCATGAATTTTATTATTGATATGGAATTGTCAATCACTGGTACTTAATTGTGTTATTCTTAATGAATAAACAGCTGCTCTCCATCCGATCGAACACTGCCTTGATAAATTGTTATTCATATACACTTTGGAATTGGTGTTAGAATGTTTATCCCGAAATTGGCCGTTATTCTTGGTTATTCTTGGAGTGTGAGCTGATGAATTACGAGATCAGTTGTGATGTGAGTGTTGTGAGAGTAGTTACTCTGCTTCCACAACAACTCTGTTTATAGTTTGATTTCTATGGCACCTTGAATACACCCAAATCAAGTTCTAGCTTGTGTATTCACTTTCCACTCCTCCACCCTTGGTCGTAGATGCATTAGTTGCAACACTTGGAATGATCGAAGCAGGCAATAAACCAATTTTGAGCGGTATACGTCTCCACCTGATAATCAGTGTCATGTCGCTTTTGTTCAACTATTTTCCGATTCAGCTACGCTAGGCTATCATATGCCGTAGCCAGAGTGTACTAAGCTAACCTTAATCTCAAAAGGTGAGGTAGCAATACAAATAAAGTCATTATTCTGATCTAATTGCATTAAAAACTATATTTCGTCCTTCTCCCGCGCGAAATTTCTCATTGTCAGTTGAAAGGAGGTTCCAATTCAGAGATATTTGGCATCTTTGTAAAATGACACGACTCAAGTGTTCTTTACATACCTATGACTTAAATTCAGAATTAAATCTGATTCACGTTGTACCTCACACGACGGAGGATCTTGAAGGTGTATTGGGGACAATGCTGGATACATCATTTGGCAATAGATTGCTGAATCAGTTTTAGTTCTTCTAATATCTCATCTCGTAATAAACTAAAATTGAATGCATTTCTTGAGTCGAATCCGGCATTTATAATCTTGAGTAATAACAATACAGGCATCGAATCTTTTGTATTAAATTAAACAATCTCGATTTCATGATTTCAAATATTGGAATCGCAAAATAATCTAAATCACAAAGATCATGTTATTAAATAATACATATCAATAAAGCAAAAACAATCTACACAAAAGATATATTGAGGATAAAAAATTTGAGCGAATACTAGATGGGTTTTTTGATCGTCGATTTATCTAATCTTAAAATCATAAATTGATCTGATCTGACCAGATAAAAAATATAACCAACAACAGATACATTGAATTCATACTCTTACAGATATGGAGATCTGCGAATTTAGGTGCTTGATGGTTCTTTGAAACACTTTAAACCAATTGATAGTATTTTTCGGTTATCAATTGGACCGTCAGATCTATTACCGGAAATACAATTCACACGAACAAAAACTATTCTACAGAGTTCTACATAATTCGCAGGCACGTGCTTCAGAATTTAGGTTGCGATGTCAATAAATTTCATTAGTATAACTGTTTAATATGTAGGCATGTTATAAGTGATGCTATTTATCTTATTGACCGTGTATAAGTAGATACTTGGACAAAATACATAGTTTGCTCCGTCCCATAAAATTCGAACTATCGTTCAATCACACTTCGTTCATTTAGGTAAAAATATTTAAATGATGATTATGCATTCCCTTAAATTCAAAAAAAAATGTAAGCGATTGCGGTGCATGAAAAAAAATTTCGTTTTTCTTTTGTCGGTTGCTTACGCAAATTGTTTTTGTTTTGCTATTAAATCATACAATGATTTATGCGGGATTGCAGCTGGTAGCGTATTTAAATGCCCTTATTCTGCAATATGCGGTAGACGATTATTTTAAATGAACAGTGGTGTAAATGAGGCTTAACCTATAGTAGCTGTCACGCTTAACTTACGGCTGAGAGCTACTGTAATGCGATTGATCTTAGCTTGAGACTCCACAAAGTGTAAAAGCTTACGAACCAAGACGCCTCTCTTAACGGCACATGACTCACTGCAAGGCAAATTTCATGTGAAAGAGATTAGATTGTGTGGTGCAAGTGAATCAGAAGGTCGGCAGAAGTTCACAGAATCGGTCCTTAACGTGGAAATTTTACATGATAAGGTGCATTTCTGTTCGGTGCACTATAATTAACAGCAAAAAAAGACGTTACGCAAGATGTTAGGAACCTGAGTGAACGGAAACGAGTTAAAATTACATTTATAACCAGTAATCCAATGTTTCGACTTGCTATAAAAATAAGAAGTCTCTTAACAAGACAATAGCTGCAAAATAGTTGCAGAGTATTTGCTACGTAGAAAACACATCTTTACAAGGGAATTCTTTCATTATCAACCATAATATAATTTTGTATTATCATCTCAATATAACAGGTTATCGTCGTAGTTACTATCGATTTTTTCACTACTTCCATCATATTCACCTTCATCGGAAAAAAACAGTAAATGCCTTTGCGAGCGAAAACAATCGTATAGAAAATAGCGAGGTAAATCGGAGAGGTCATGGGTCAGACCTAGATCGATTCGATATAAAATGCCCCATATGTATAAACCCACCGAAACGTAATCCTGTAGGCTGTACGGTAAAAATTGTAAAATCCGCTTAAATCCAATTGTGATCCCTTCCCGCAGCCTGTGTAAATTTCGTAGCGCGTGACTGACCTTCGGATTAAACTTACTTTACGTCTATAACTCGACTCGCAATCAGACGTCATGAGTAAATCGATGGCATATTTGAGGTTATGTAGTACTCCTACCCCTACCGACGGAGAAAACTCACCCATTTTCTCTCCGTTCAAATTTGAACCGTTTCCGTTCATTCGTTCATTTAATATATGAATGAAAAAGGGTGACTTTGATCGGTCGATGATGTATGTTTTGTGGAATTTGAAGAGGAACGCTTTGCCTCCTTGTTGCAGGGTGAAATATATTCGGCAACGGCAGGATGGGGGCGATGTTTCGTAGCGAGGAGATGGCGCTTTGCCAGCTGTTCATTCAGCCCGAAGCTGCCTATCTCTCTGTTTCCGAACTCGGCGAAACTGGGACGGTGCAGTTCCGCGACGTGAGTATTTTTTATTTATCCATGCAATTTGACTAATCGCATTTCCCTTGCATAGATGATACGTACTTTCAGTTGCTCAGCGAGTAATAATATGCTGATAATTTAATGAATCGTACTGATAACATTGCCGTTTACTTCAAATTCTTATACAGAGGCGATTCAAGTATTAGCTAAGGGTAAAACAGGGAGAACCTTTGTCAAATGTTACCCTGTAGTGGTAGGCATTTCAAGCACGCGTTGGATAACGTAGGAAATTCGAAGTGCGTACTCAAAGCCAACACGCCGCTTGTTTGAGATTAACAAAAAAAAAAACGTGAAAACTTGTATCGATAATGCATAAATTGCTCAATAATGATATCTTAGCGAATATAATGTTTATTGCAAGTATTTAAGGAGAAAGACAATATATAAGGAATTTAATACTCAATGAATAATGAATTCACGTTTTACCGAACATGTTAATGTGGATTAATAAGTGATTATAATTAATTTTTAATGTAGTAGGAATAGACTCATCACGACGTGACTATAAATGGCATTTCTATCATTACCAGGCAATGAATCGATTCGACTATAAACTTTTCAAAAAGCGTCAGCTAACGTTGAAAAACAGTAGTGGGCAAAACAATCAAACGTTACCAAACGTTATCACCAGGGGTAGGATGCAAAAATTTGCTCAAAATGCATTAGCCAATGCTTGAATGGCTCCGATTATCACGAAGTGTATGAACGTGTGAATTTTTCGGCAATCCCGAGTGGCGGGACGAAACGAATTTTCACGTCAGCTTAACGAACTAATCGAACTTTTAAGAACCAGAATAAGTATTACAGTTTACAAACTCAAAATAGTAATGCCTTTTTGCGTCTTGAAGAACACCAGATAACTGCTCGCATAAAAACTATACGGAATATTTTTGCATCCGAAGTTTGTTATCGATCAGATTTCATCAAGTTGGTGTTTATTTATTCTGAGCTCAGACAATAGACAAATATACTACATCAGTGCAACACTTGTGTTCGAGCTTGCTACTTTTTACTTTTGAACAGCTTAACTAGTTTCATTTATTCTTCAAGACTTTATTATTACAGTTGCCAAACAAGCTCGATCAATTAAAATTACAGGTACATAAATATTCATGATTCCACCACTTGCAGACGGTATATGTCTAATATATTTCTGCTGTACTCATCATGCAATGGCTTCTCCTGCATTTGAAATGACCTATTTGCAAACAAGTTCTACCTTGCATTAAAGGTCATGCAGTACTCCTACTTTTACCGATCGAGCAAACTCATCCAACCAAAGAACGCTCAGCCAGCGCCGGGATTTAACTTGGAGCCGCCTGTAGTACCGAACTTATTTGCCCCCCCCAGCTAGTGATCTGTTCACTAATGGGATATTTTCAATCAGGATAGATCAATATTTGATAATTTATATCACACATGCTCATAAGCAGTCATTTTATTCAATATTTTTTGATATAGCTGCATACATATAATAATAATAATGACATCAATAATAATAATTCTGTTATGTAATAATCATAGTACATTATAGTACATTTGGTGAGTGACTAGTAATGTCTAAAAAAATTCTCACTTCTGTAATGCAAATATTTTTTCCTTGCTTTTTGTGCCGCGAAGTCATTTATAACTGCAAAATTCATCTAATTTTAAGACATTTTTTCCATCCGTACTATGAGTGTCCGGTACTAGGGGAAACTTCTCTGACACCCTAGTTTTCGTTAATAAATAAATTTGAATTTTATTCTTAGTTTAACGTTACATACTAATTCCAAAAGTTCCTATATTGTTAAACATACTCCAAAGATTATAACAAAAATAAAAATAATTTTTTTTTCACTTAAATGACGATTTTATTCACGAATAACCTTAGGTGTCCGGTACCGGGGGACTTCCCCCTATACTAGTGTTGCGGTTTAAAGGGCTACTCATGAATTCACTTCCATCCAAAATTCTCCAACGCCGCTATTGAAGTTTCACTTCAAAAAATCCATTCTACAAGTTGCATATGATTTTGATTTACCAAAAAAATTGAATTTCCCGTGCCCATTTTTGCCGCCCCTAGAAAATGCCACTCTAGGCCCGGGCCTCTCGGGCCTATAGGTAAATTCGGCACTGCGCTCGGCCGTGCGCCCAGCTGATCGTGAGAAATTTGAAATTTTTCCGTTCGTTTGTTTATTTAATATAGAAATACAAACGTTGAGTTTGCTCGGTCGGTAAAAGTAGGAATACCACATGACCTTAAATCATAATGATGGCTCTTTATCAGCCTACTTACAATTAATGGCTCGATTCAACGGTTTACATATGGTTCAAAATGTATGATCAATCATATAATGTCGAAAGTCTAGATTCCTCGATTTTTTATATCAAAGATTTGTGCATTGTATTGTGGAAAATTTTGAAATGTAGTGAATTTATAACTCTCATGCAGTTGAACGCAGAGGTGAATTCCTTCCAACGTAAGTTCGTGAACGAAGTGAGAAGATGCGACGAAATGGAGAGAAAGCTGCGTTACATCGAGGCCGAGGTGAAGAAGGACAACGTGCCAACACAGGATCATCTTCTGGAGTTGCCACGAGCTCCGAATCCGCGCGAAATCATAGACCTCGAGGTAAAGATTCCCGAGACGGGTATATGGTGCGTTCCATGCCAAGTCACCTGTGAGGCCTGTGAGGGGTCACGGTCATTTCATACTAACAAGACAAAAAAAAATTATATGATAGTCCTCGCCCTAAAAACCACAAAAAGTTTGTGTTTCAAAAATTATTTTGAATTAAGTTACGATCTCAAAAACAGTTAAAAAGATTTCATTTTTAAGATTATTTGTATAAATTCGATGATGTGACTCGATGATTTGAAAAACAAAATGGAAGTGGGACACTGACTTTTTCTACTTTATAAGGAGATTAAATTTGTATACCTCAATAATTTGTACATAATTAATTATAAAATTGTTTGTTTTTTGTAACCGCTTTTATGGGAATATTTCGAAATGAGGTATATAATAAGATTTCAGAAAAAAATGTACAACTAATCATGCCGAGACTGTTGATATTAAATATTCTTTATAAAATACTATCAGGTATAAAAAAAATTTCGAAGCATGCGAAATGATTCGGTTCACAGGCAAGGTGACTTGGCACGGAATTTCCAATTGCATCGTGAAAAAAAACTTTTTGTTTTTATTATTTTTGTACAGAATAATTTTCAAAATTTTGTGCAAAAAATTATTTGCTCTCAGGAATGTAGAACTTGGATCTTATATGAAAATATTATTCATTTGCATAACTGTTTTATAAAATTGTATTCATACCGAATTTTAAAAAGTCTCTACCCAAAAAAAACAATCTTTCTTCTTTTGGTTATAACTGCCAAAGACTAACAATAAGTCACGTGAATTTTTAATTTTGCACAATTTCACTTGAAAATTAATGTAACTCGCGGTGAAAAAAAGAATTAATAGAGTGTTTCGCTGTGCTGTACCTATCCTCAAAACATAGTTTTTTGTGTACTGAACCCCTTGAAAAAATGTAATTGTATGAGGGCTGGACTTTTCCAGATTAGGATAATATTTGTTGTTCGTCGGAACAAAATCTAATTGTCAGTTTTTCCGAACTAAAATTCCTCCTGAATTCTAAAATTCTTATTGTTAGCTCAAGTCTATGAGGTGATTTTTCCATTTCACCCTTACGCTGCACACTGGGATCAAAGTAACCCCATGGCATGTTCATCGTGAATGTCATATGAAAAACATCCAAAATAATCTGATTTGATCCGAGGTAAATAATGAAATAACGTGAAAATCATTTATTCGCTCTCTTCCCAAAAATTCGACCTTACTCACTGAAATAAATAACTTTTTTTCATCCCGCAGTAGCTCCATATTTTTTTTTTCTTCAAAATATGTGTCTTAAGAGTAAATCATCGTCAGTCCATTTCCAACTCAAAATATTAAAACTTCAGTGAATTATGATTTTTTTCAAACCGAGGTACTGATGTGGCAATAAGAAGAGGATGCAGAATACAAGGTATCTGTAAGGGTATGGGGAAAATATAACAATAAAGTCTGGAGGACGTAATAAGTAGAATGATCCATTTTACGGTATTTCGTTGTTTTATGATTTTTTCGGATTAAAAATTTCATTTCGCTGTAAATAACTAATTTGCCTTCAAATATCATAGTTGAAGAATATCACAGAATTTTTCGAGTTATTTAAATCGACATTTCCGTTTCGCACAACAATTTTCGATGTGGGGTCTCCAGTGACCTCGGCGTCACACCAGTGAGGGTTAAACAACATCTAAAAATTAAGGTATACACATTTCACCTTCGTCGCAAAATTTCCCAGAATAATCGTGCAGCAACGTTCACAGTTGAACTGGCGTTAGTTTAATTCCAATGCTGACATTTTGAAAAAAATGTACAAAAAGTTCTGATTCTGCTAATATCGCGTTTCCGGCTGCTCCAGCATAAGAAGCTTTCATCGCAAGCCTCAATCAATTATTTTTATTTAATCCGGGAAGATACGGGAATAGATATATTTTCAGCACTCTAATCTCAAAATCGCAACTTCGTCGTTATTTCTTGGCTCTCGTGATAAATAAATACGGATCGAAACTCGTATGGATAAGATTTTTTGACTCGCGAGTTACAGCACTCGCCTTCGGCTCACGTTCCGTCAAAAAGCCTCATCCATATTCGTTACGAAATGTACTATTATACAAGGTGAGCATGTTTTACGCGTTTTTCCAACCGTGTTTTCCGTATACAAGGCTACTTTCATACGGAAAAGTCCGAGTTTGCCTCCTTGTTACACAATATACTATTATCACAAGTTGTTTGAATAGGAAAAGGTCACATATGCTTTGAGGCACCTCTTAGACTTGAAATAAAAATCTGATACTTCGGAAAAATTTTTACATGGCAAAAACTTTCGTTCAGACCTTCTTACAACAGAAGAAAGCCAACATTTCCCTGGTTCCCAAAAGTCTAATATAGACGCACCGCTCATTGCTCTCCGCAGGCTCATCTGGATAAGACGGAGAACGACATCCTGGAGCTAAGCCAGAATGCTGTGAACCTGAAGAGCAACTACCTCGAGCTCACAGAGCTGCGCCACGTACTGGAGAAGACTCAAATTTTTTTTACCGAGGTAGGTGGTGGTCTGCACTCCCAGGTTTCATTGGATTCTAACATCTCTTCTTGTCAACAGGAAGAGGTCAACGACTCGATCACCAGGGCGCTAATAAACGAGGAAGCAAATGCTGTCCATCCGACAGCAGGTACCAGGGGACGTCTCGAGTAAGTCGTGTAATCGTTTATCGGATGAATTTCAAGGGAGCTGGTCATCCTTTCGCGCTTCATTTTTAAATTAGCTTTGAATACGTGCTATTGATACGGGAATGTTCGTAACTAGCCGATAATTATACGGCTAAAAAATGCTAGTAATTTTACCTTTATTTTAAGTTCATGTAGTACTCCCACCCTTACCGACCGAGCAAATTCACCCTTCTTCTTCCTGTATTGAACAAGCAAGGGAACGGAAAGTGTTGAAGAATGGTCCACAATTGTTTAACTGTAGTAATTCTACTCGAAAAGATGTGTTTTTACACTGTTTACATACTTACGGATTATACGATTTTTATGAAATTCATTTCACATTCTATTCTGATGCGTATAGTTTCCGCGAGAACTAGAATAAGTCAGATCCAACGCGACTCCATGGGTTATAAATTGTAAAAATTCTGAAATTTGATGAAATTAATAACGTTTTGCGTATTTTTATCAAACTCATCTTCAATTCATAACTTACAAAGTCTAAGTCGGGCACGAATTATTTGAGCACCTGCAAAAAGTACGTACAAGAATGCAGTTTACGAAATCTAATAAAAAATCGGACGAACGGTTTGAAAGTTATCCTGTAAAAGATTTTTGAAAACCGTCCCTTTGTAGTAAATTCATAAGGTTGAAAGATGGTGAATAATTTTTTTTAATTTCAAAGCTTAAAATAAAAATAAAATTGGTATCTTTTAACCGTACAATTACCGATTATTTACAAGTCTTTTGATACCGATAGCAGCAGCTATTCAAAGTCAACTTGAAAGTCAGGCATGAATGGCTGATGATTAACCCCCTTCAGTCCGAATTAGGATCAGTATGAGTAAAGTTTCGCGTATTTCATGAAACTCCTCAGATGTAATCTCTAAGTTTTCTTGCATGTAATTGAACTTGATTGAAGGCATTGTTGTTTTACTCTGTTATTAGTCACCAGGATGTAAAAAAATTTACAAAAGCGGAAATCGGTAAAATATGTTCTATGCTGAGTCACTGAATGAATTTATTTTATTCTTTCTGTATTTTGCTAAGTGGAATTGTTAACCTTTCTCGAAAATTTGGTGAAAAAAACTATGATGTCCATTTTCAACGGAACTCTTTTACATCGTTTGAACATTTATATGGAACTCGGATTGTTATTAATCATTTTACATTTTAAAAAAACTTCAAATATTTTAAATGAACGCTTCGTTTTATTTCTCGAGAAAATAATCCATTTTAAACGTTCCATACCGTTGATTTCAAGAGTCAAATCTTGTTCTTACGCGGAAAGATTTATGTGTCTACTTTTTCACAAATGAAAATATTTAATAAGTTTCATTTTAATTTTTTTTTTTTTTGGAAATTCAATATTCTTATAAAAAAAAGTACGGCATGGTGAAACTTGAGCCAAATTGAGAAATTCCGTTTCAAAAGTTACTGGAACAGTTTCAGCTTTTTTCACTTGAATCATTATGCAATACAAAAATCTCATCCTGTTTCTAGGTTCGTCGCAGGAGTCATTAATCGAGAACGTGTTCCAGCATTCGAACGAATGTTGTGGCGTATTTCCCGCGGTAACGTTTTTCTACGGCAAAATGAACTTGATAAGCCATTAGAGGACCCGAGTACCGTGAGTGGAAATGCATTCCTTAACCCTTTATTTCATGCTGGGACGCCCAGCGTCCCGCCTTTTTTTTGCGGATTTTTATTTATTAAACTACTTTTTTGGTAACAACTGCCAAGTTTTATAGTTCTACGTGGTCTCTGAAAAACTTCTAAGCTTAAAAAAATTATAAAATTTATTCATTTATCTATAGAAAAGCAGCCCATGCAAACAAATTGTCGAAATTCGTACTTGTCCACGAAAAAAAGAATTATCTGCTAATCTACCACAAAAAATCCGAGCACCAATTTTTACAAAACCTTGATACGCACCAACAATTATACACATTATTTTTAACATTTTTTTTTCTGTTGTTTTTGTCGATCTAGTATATTGGATCCGCCATTTTGAATTGTCGATTTTCGAGTTAAGATTCGTAATCACTGACCCAAAATATCACGTAACATAAAGTTTTATCAAAACCAAATAAGGTTTTTAATTTACGTTCGCCATGTTGGATCCGCTATTTTGAATTTTTGAATTTCGAGTTCATGTTCGTAATCAAAGACCTCAAAAGCCCAGGCATGCAAAATTTCGAGTGCATCGCATGTAAGGAAAAATGTATGCACGAAAGGCTTAACTTCCTGCACTGCTGTATATATATCAATATTTCATGTGTTCTTAACAAACCCCGTTTAATTACCCCAAAACAAATCAAACTAATTTAATCGTTTTCAATCTAAAAATATTTTTATCTAGCACCTGAAATAGATAACGTATTTCTCTGTGACTTGAATTATGGTAATATAAAATGCAATTATACGCAGACATCTATGTTTATTCGTTATGTATCCCTTTACATGAAGATGATTAAAACAATGTATGTTGATTATTCTTAACAGATTGAAAATAGATTTATCACTTTCTCAACGGTTTTCAAATCATCACAGCAATTATTATGATAACTTCAAATCAAATGCCTCAATTTTACGGAAATCACATCTTGAACGACAGAGTTTTCGAATTCACACTTCGGCCATTCTCAAAGAGTTGGATTTTTCAGTTGAATATGTTTGAAAATTATTGAAATTTTGTAAAATCATTGTGTAATTGAAATTCATTGCATGTTTGCTTTTTTCATTTATAACGGTGCGGCACTTTCATTGACTTTGGCCACAAAAAATGTTGTATTACTTAAAAAACAATGCATACTTAAGTTGCTTAATTGTTCAGGTAAAATTGTTTTAGATGTGAGTGTCTGAAAAGTATGTTATACCACCTAGCGTATTGAGTAGGTATACACACGCGCACAACAATGGCAATAAGAAAGAAATGATCGTTTCAGGGAAACGCGATTTACAAGACGGTCTTCGTTGCTTTCTTCCAAGGAGAGCAGCTGAAATCTCGAATAAAAAAAGTGTGCAATGGATTCCATGCTTCTTTGTATCCATGTCCCAACAGTCACGGCGAACGTCAAGATATGGTCAAAGGTGTCCGAACTCGTCTTGAAGATCTCAACTTGGTATGCAAGTCAGACACGTCAACATGATGTAACTTACAGCTGTGCGATTAATCAGTTAATCGAAAAACGATTGATTGAACAAACAGAATAATCGATAAATCGGGAAATTATGGATTGCATAAATAAAAAACAATTAATCGAAATTTATGATTATTGTATTACTCGCACAGCCCAAGATTGATTTTTCAAAATTTCTCATTTTTATCCATCTTTAGCAATATTTTTTCTTATCGTACGTGTCTTCACATTCTTCGGGTTTTCATCTTCACACACATCATAATCATACAGAATGTTTTAGAAATATATGACAAACGAGGCCTTATTTGAAACTGTTGAAAATTGTTTTCCAATTTATCTAAGAATTCATAGAAATAGTACGAAAGTTTAGTAGACGTTCGCAGGAAAATGTAAACTAGTTTGCAGTGCTTTATGAAGCGTATAAAAACACGGACAAATTTTGTAGTTTTCAAATAACAAATTAGAAACATGAAACTCGTGTCTGAACAATTATGCTTTGCTTTTAAAGACTGTAACCCAAATTCATAATAATGCTACAAAGTCATAAAAAAAAAATAGATTGACTCGATACTTCAATCGGTTTTTTATCATCTAGGTCCTGAACCAAACTCAAGATCATCGCCAACGCGTACTGCATAATGTCGCCAAGGAATTGCCAAACTGGAGCATCATGGTTCGCAAAATGAAGGCGATATATCATACGCTGAATCTTTTTAACATGGATGTGTCCAAAAAATGTTTAATTGGTGAATGCTGGGTTCCGGTACAAGATTTGACCATCGTTCAGAATTGTCTCACCGAAGGATCGGTTGGTATACTCCCTTATATGAAATGCAAAGGACAAGAAATGAAATAGTAGGTTTTCTTCGCTCCGTTATCACTTTTTCATTTACAGCGCCTATGTGGAAGCTCCATTCCGTCATTCCTGAATGTAATTCACACTGATGAAGACCCTCCAACCTTCAATCGCACTAACAAATTCACTCGAGGCTTCCAAAACTTGATTGACGCGTACGGAGTAGCTTCGTACCGTGAGGCCAACCCAGCTCTGTACACCATCATAACATTCCCTTTCTTGTTCGGCATTATGTTTGGTGATGCTGGGCACGGTGAGTGTTTTTCAATATTAATGCTTGCAGGCATCTCAGGGGGATTAGAAACCCTTAAAGGGGAAAGATGCTCTAATTGCGTCAATGTACCTACTCAAATGAATAAGTTTCAGTACATTAACTCTTTACGGCACAGCGTCTCATATATAAAACATCTTTTTTGAATCGGTTATTCAAGACTTGTATTTAATTTTTGAGATATCGCTGAAAACGAATCCAGGGTCAAAATTTCAAAATTCAAATTAGCTGATCGAATATGGCAGACTAAAAGTATAAAAATTGATCCGATTCACTTGAAATTTGTTACCCAGGAGCTGAAAACGAATCTGACGTCAGAATTGCAAAATACAAAATGGTGGATCCAATATGGTCGACTTAAAATATAAAACGGTGATTGATCCTATTTGCTTATGTTAGATCCACCATTTTGAATTTTGAAAATTTACCTTTATACACCCAGCTTCAAGAAATTTTACTACAAGGAAAAATCTATACTTCAAAGGGTTAATTCTGTGTCGACTAGGTTTTACCTATAGGTATATGTATAGACCAAAGAGCCTAAAATTATTCGCAGTACGAAAATATTCTAATTCCTCTGAGTCGTTTGGTTTTATTAGACATTGAAGCGTCCCTCGCAGTCACGAACAGTAAATGTCTTGGACACCTCAAAGTCTTGAATGAGCAAAATTAAGACTGGCCGCTGTCTTGGGAAAAAGTCATGGATAGTTATTTTTAGTATTTATGGGGGTATTTTGTGACAAAGATGACACAACACGTTGAATTTCAGTTCAAGTCTATATCTTGAATAAATAAACTGCATATCAAGAACAAGATCAAAAGAATAGTATTGCAATAGCGGCGACTTAATTGTAACTGATTTGCGTAATGGATGGCTAGATTCACGTCCGGAAGTCTCGTCGTGTCAGTCATAAATAGTAGATGGCGGGCATGTCTGTGTCACGGTGGCAAAGAGGGATTGTGTCGCTCAATTTGAAAACTCCAACAGTTACTTTTCAAGCAGCCGAGAACTGGTGGGTTTGACTTTACCTATAATTTAGGAAATATAGTGCCAAATTGGCAATAACATCAATCGCTTCTGAAAACCAGCTGATTAAACTCAGTATTTTTTATATTATGGGTAAATGTGTTAAACCAGAATGCTAACGTATTATTTCCATGTAAGCCAAAAATAGCCCATTCTTCACGCATCTCTCAAGATAAACTGTTCTTCAAGTGTTTTATGAAACTACCATTTATTTTGTCTAATAATTGATGTTTTCCGTTCCTCTTATCTGCATTTAAAAATGTAGATGAAAATACATATCTGAATATTTTTCAATGTGTTGTGTCTCTGTTAAACATTGTACCCTCTCAAGATACATTATAGTGCCTGCATAAGTAGGAAATTGGTAAACTCGAATTCTTACTATTTCTGCAAAATTTTTCATTTTAGGTCTAATTCTGACGCTTTTTGGAGCATATATGATCATATGCGAAAAGCAGCTGATCGCCAAGAGAATCGACAATGAAATCTGGAATATATTCTTCGGTGGTCGGTACATCATACTTCTTATGGGTCTCTTTTCTATCTATACCGGCGTTATATACAATGACGTATTTTCCAAGTCCGTAAATATATTCGGGTCCAGTTGGGAGAACCCTTACGATTACGAAACGCTTACTGAAGAGGAGACCCACCAGTTGGACCCTATAAGCGCTTTCAAGGACTCTCCATACCCGCTGGGCTTGGACCCAGCATGGCAACTTGGTGAAAACAAAATCATCTTCTTGAACTCGTACAAGATGAAGCTATCCATTGTTATTGGCGTTGTGCACATGATCTTCGGTGTCTGCTGCAGTATCATAAACTATGTGTAGGTATAACAGCTTGGGCTACTATTTTTATATCCTATTTAAAATGAGATTGAATGTCAAGATGTGAAGAAAGGTAGTTTGTACCTCATTTATATTCATTTGTATTCACCCTTCGACTGCTTTATTCTTTCAAAATTTTACTTTCTCGAAATCAAATATGATAAATGGAATAAAATTTGAATCTCGAAAAGTGCATAGTATCAAGTTAAGGGAATATGAGAGAAGCAATACCTTCCAAGATAACACACGTGCCATGTAAAGAATGTCGAAGAGACGCCCTATAATCCGGAAAGACATCTTTCAGTTTTACCTAAAAGATGTCTGAAAGATGCTTAAAAAATGTCGAAAAGACGGCATATGCAACATTTTCTGACATCTTTTAGCTGTCAAAGAAAAGGTATTTTGAAGACACATTGTGCTGAACGGCTTAACATCCTCTTTAAAATATTATTTGCTTAATATTTTGAAGACAATTATTTTCTGTCAAAGCGATTTCTTAACACAGCCGAACACAATGTAATATATAATAGATCATCAAGTTCGTTGAATGCACGGTCAAATGTATAACACAGTATTTTTTCGTAAAGATCTAGGCTAAAAAAGTATGCTAACAACAAAGCAGCTAATTCTCAATTGTTTCAAGTGAGCACATGACCACATAAAATAATAAAGGTCAGGTATCAGCAGTGAACTATGACAGGGTTGGGAACGTCTGTTGGTATTCGTTGACTAACTACTGAACGAAAGAGACATGTCCTAATGACACTTGCTCATGTTCTCGATGAATGATTCGTAGATCGCAGTGAACCAAATAAAAAAATGTGTGCTAATTAAGATGGCTATCAGACTCTTTATGTGGGCACTGTGCATTACACGATCTGTGGTATTCCAGATATAGATCCATTTGACAGTGAGAAAATCTGTAAAAAAGACGGCCTGAGAACGTTTTTAAGATATCTTTTCGACATATCAAAATACAGGACTTAAAACTGTCCAAGGTGGACAGCTTTCCTGTGTCATTTTGCTTTACCTAAACGACGTATTTGTAAAGACGTGTAAACGATGACTTTGCAACATGTGTGTTGTCTAGATTGTGTTTGTGAGGTATGCAAATTAGCGATGGCCACTAAGCTAAAAATAATCAATGCATCGGTTAATCAAGTCCAAAAAAATAATCTAACACGACTCGGTTAAATTGGTAAATATTAATCGATTAATCGATTATTTCGTATTTTTTTAAACAGTGCATATGAAATAAGAAGTATCATAAATAATCGATTTTCGATTAAATCGACCATTTATTCAGATTAATCGAGTATAATCGATTAATTTTCGAACTCGATCAATCGACCAACTCAATTATTTTTTTTCACAATTAGTTTTATTTTTGACTCCCATGAACGACGCAATAGAATATCAATTAATGTGATTAAAGTATTAATTATTGTCATATTCTTACTTACCTATTTGTTATAGTAATGAATATTTTCACCTGGAATTTGAAAACATTTTTAATGAAACTATAAATTATCAAAAAACTTTTCCGTTATTAAGACCACACACTGAAATTTCATATTATCAAAACTAAATTTCGTAAATTTCAGTATGCAGTCTTAATAGCGGAAAAGTTTTTTTGACGATTTCTATCTTCGTTCAAAATATTTTTCAATTTCGGGTGAAAGTATTCATTATTATATCAAGTAGGTACTCGGTAAGTGATAAAATGATAATAATTAATACTTTAATCACATAAATTGATATTGTATTGCATCGTTCACGGGAGTAAAAAATAAAAACCGACTGTGAAGAAACATAATCGAGTCGGTCAATTAATTGAGTTTGAAAAATAATCACTTATACTCGATTGATCCGGAAAAAATAATCGATTTAATTAGCAATCAATTAAACTTGGTCATTCTTAAGGGAGAGCCTGCTTTAGAGGCTTCGCAAAATCGATTTTTTCAAGGATTTTTTTGGGAAGGAAAGAAATATCCGATTGAAACGAAACTTTCAGGTTTTATTATTATATATTTCAGCAGTCTTCTTAAATTTTTTCATTAAGATATATGTCATGTTATACCTGGTACAAGCATTTCACCGAGGCGTCTCGAGTGTGCATTTTTCGTGCGGCGGGAAAGGTGCAGGTCGCAATTTCCATCTGAAACAAAGAACCCGAAAAAATTTTTACTTCTCAATAGTATAGCTTCTAGTTCAACCAAGAAAATTCAACAAAAAGTGAAAAATTCAACAATTTTTCGCAAATTAAAAAAAAAATTCACTTTAGATTGTTTAATAAGTGGGTTAATCTTAACTTTCTTAAGGTTTTTTAGGTTCAACTAGAAGAGAATTTAATCCCGAGTACAATGCAATTTGTCTCGTTTCGATAGGACGTTTAGTTTTTTTCCTATCTTTCCCGCCAATTAGGAAAAATCGTAAAAATGAAAAACGGAGAAATCGTGCGTCAAAGTTTTCGTATATAAAAAATCGTAATTTTCTTGAACTTACCGCATTAATATGCTAATCTGCGCTTCCGTGGCTTTCCACTACGTTCACTTGAAGATTTGCGCACTTTTGAATAGCTCTGCATGATTTCAAGATGTTCACGTGCCGAAAGACAAATCGAAACTGAACCTAAATGCTGTGGTAGCTTTGCTCAAACCGACGCAGCCAGTTCATATATACCGTTATAATACGTGCTTTTATCCCTACGATAGCTCTATAATAACCTTCTACGAACAGTCAATAGTGTCTCGAACGACCGTTAGTCCCTTTGGATTATAATACGTACTCCGAGCGATCCGGCCGCTCGTATACCTGGTCGACGCTTGCTCACTATTTCTTCTGTAACTCCGAAAATATTTGGAATTTGCGTCTGAAATTTTAGAAACACATTCTTGGATAGTTTGGGAAGATATTTATGTAAAAAAAAAAATAGATTTTTTGAAGCCTCTAAAGCAGGCTCCCCTCTTAATACAAAACATCAACTATGCTTCAAAGAATTTTACCATTGATTCGTCGTCTACATGTCTTGCCATTAAATTTCATCAGTATTAAACACCCAAGCTTCAATATCAACGTTTTCTAATTCAACAGCCACTTCAAGAAATACGCTAGTATATTGTTGGAGTTCTTGCCACAGCTAGTGTTCCTTATGCTGCTCTTCTTTTATATGGTTTGCCTGATAGTCATGAAGTGGATCTTATACGCTGCAACCAATGGTAAGGCAAAACTTGTGACAAGATTATGTAACTAGAATTAATTAGAAAAAAAAAAAAAATTTTTAACCGGCCGCAGTAGCGTCATGTATAGCATGGGAGACTGCGGAACGGGAGCACTTAATTTGAAATCCGAAGTGTGGCGATGAGGAACTGACCGATAACTCTCTAACATTATAAGACAAGTCACGTTATTCAAGCACCGAATCTGCAAGCTGAGGTTCCAACTTTTCTGCAGTTTTCCTTGTTGCTTGCACAAATGCAAGTGTTGATATTGAACTTCATAAATCAACTGCAGATGCATAATGATGGTCACTAATCCCTCGCCTCCCTTGCCCCACATAAGCCTATAAGAAAATGTCTTATCGGATATAACGGGTGTTGGTAGTGATTATTAGTAAGCCAATATACCAACAAATTGCGAAAGCAGGCATTTAGAATATGTTACTATTCATGTTTAGATGACTTTAGCAGGGGTTCTACTTGTGCGCCATCGGTATTGATTACGTTCATCAACATGATGCTTATGTCATCGAGTAGCGATACGACCGAGGGTTGTTCAGAATTCATGTTCACCGGTCAAGGCACTGTCCAATACGTCTGCGTCTTTGGTGCCTTAGCCTGCGTCCCTGTGATGCTTTTTGGCAAACCATTATACATCATTACCACTAGAAAAAAGAACCAAAGTGCTTCCCCCGTTGTCGTAAGTATAGTCAATTTTGCTGATACAGTAATAAAGTATCCAAAAAAACAACATTGTTAAAGCTTGCTGTAACATATTCATTGAAAATTCCTAGTTAACGTATTAAAATAGATTCGACGCCATGTCAACCAATCCCAATTTCGGATTTGAATTCACATTTTTGACAAAAAAAAAAAAGAAACCTCCAATTCTCAAGGCGCGCCTTTCCTAAATGGCTCACCCTAAATATCTGGGCACGTGCTCATTGGATTAGTTGGTTCTTTCAGTACAAGATGGCCGCATCAGATAGTAAAACAGATGTTTTTACCGTTTCCCCATGATTTGGGACTTTTTGGTCAATTTTGAGGGTTTTTGGCCATTATAACTATGGGTGTTTGTCGTGGGTCAAATTTGTGGCCATATTCTTGTTCCTTGGTCAGTTTTACACTTGAAAACCGCTTTCTGCCACTTCGTACAAAAAACGTCTGCGCAATCAAAAATTCCCAAATTCAACTCAGAAATGTGAGAAAACAAAACGAAAAATGGGTCTTGCTCAGCCAATATAGTTTTCCGAGACCTAATATTTTGTTTTATGACTACTCCCTAGGTGGGTAACATGACCACAAAAAATCAGCCAAATCGGAGGGGGTGGGCGATAGCTCGGACTTTACTTAAATAATTTTGCTCATTTTGCAAAAAAACGAGTGTCATGCCACGAAAATTAACTCATTCAATCGTTTTATAGTTTTGAATATGTTTCTTTGGATTCAGTTTCTCTTCATTTCTTTCTGTTTGAATTTTAACGTAATTTCATAATCTGATCCAGTCTGCATTATATATTTCCATATCTGGCTATTCCTATTGCTTTCGTTCATAAAAAAAAAAAAAATTGATTACACCTCGGATGCAGTTTAATGATAAATGGTCCTTCAGTACCATCTAAATCAGTTAAGTCATTAAAAATTTTGAGAAAAGTTTTCATCATTAGGACATCTGAAATGCTTGTAATCTGAGCAAATTGGAGAAATACAATCTAATCGAGATGTCAGAAATTCGAGAAAAGGTTTTATAATTGGAAGTTGCATGGTGTAATATTATTAAACTCTGGTATTTTTGATCCGATTCGGATGGGTTTGACCTCATATTAATTGCTAACGATATTTATTAATCTGTTTCGTCGATTGATAAACAAGCTAGATAGCCCTTCCATACATGTCATAATAAAAAGGTAATTAAGACAAGTAGTGGAGTTTGACTTGAAATTAAAGTTATATTAAATATAATTTTAAAAAATGAAGTAGCTATTGTAAGTCAAAAAATAGTTAATTAACCACTCATTGGAATATAAAGAGATGTGATTCATCTACAAGTGATCAAGAATATTATTTTGATTTTAAGTTTCGAACTCACAAAACAGATTCAGCAGAATAAAAATTTTGCATTACTGTCCATACTTTTATTTGATAACTAGTGTGGAATAGCCTTGTAATTAGGATTGTTTCAATTTTTATCGCAGAGTAACGGGATTCCGTCACAGGATATTGAGCTCCAGCCAGGAGGCATCGCGAGTCCGTCAAACACCGTTAGCGAGCATGGCGGTGGTCATAGTGTCGAGGATGAGGCATTTAGTGAAATAATGATTCACCAAGGCATCCACACGATCGAGTATGTCCTCTCGACAGTATCACACACAGCCTCGTATCTTCGATTATGGGCTTTGTCGCTGGCTCATGCTCAGCTGTCCGAGGTGTTGTGGGAGATGGTTTTACGCCAAGGACTGGGAGCTGAGGAAGGAGAGTATGTCAAATCCGTCATACTATTCTTTGCCTTTGGAGCATGGGCGCTCTTTACACTGGCAATTCTTGTCATGATGGAAGGTTTATCTGCTTTCCTTCACACCCTTCGACTTCATTGGTAAGTTTATCTGCCTCAAACTATTGATGCTTCGGGTTTAGAAAGGTATTTTTACATCAACTGCTTTCTGAAAAATTATTCTTACATCAAATCTGTCTGAATTTTAATTATTGCCAACGGACAAGTTTTGACGAATCAGCAAACCAGATTTCTGTAATGTGGACAATGTTTTATTCCAGAATTTTTTATCGTTTTGCCAATAGTTCTTTGTGATTTATTAATTTTGTATTGCCCCACAAAAAAAAAATATAAAAACACATTCATTTTAGTATTGCGTAGCAGTGTATAATAAGAATCCAAAAGATTATCATGTATTTGCTTCAGGCCGACTTGATTATGATCTGGTGACTATGGATCTTCACATAGAGAAACTGTTTGCTAACTACTAATCACTTTGACGTAATTTAGTCATCAACGTTCACTAGGTCACACAGTAAATGTCATTTGTTTTTTTATTTTCTGCAAGTATCATATCTGTTCCAAAAATTAGGAAAAAATTGAATTTTTTTACGCTTTAACACTTTTTTAAGTTGGGAAATTAATTTTTCGTTAAAAAGTGCGTAAATCTTATATTTGAAAATAATTTGGGAAAAAATAGGTGTGAAATAAGTAGAGTTTGCTAAACGAGTGAATTAATTCGATTAATATCTTTACAGGGTGGAGTTCATGAGCAAATTTTACACAGGAGACGGATACATTTTCCAGCCGTTCTGCTTCAAGACAATTTTTGAGGCCGAGGATGCTGAAGACTAAATAAATTATTATATGTATACATATGTAACGTGCAATGAGTATGCTGTAAACATATTACAGATATTGCAACTCATATTTTCGTACAAGAAAGTTTGAATCACACATAGCCCAATCGTATTACACTGTATATGCTGGAACGATTCGAAAAGCACAAGCAGTTATCGAGAGATATTTTATTTACAACATATACACCTTATTTTTTAACGATTTTTGATCTCTCATAAACCATCAGTGCCTATCGAGTTAACAGAATAATTATTTCCAAGTGAGTCACTCTTGTATACGTAGCTCTTCAACAGAACTGGAACAAAATTATACAAATTGCTTTGAAGAAGTGTTTTAAAAATTGAAGTGCTTGATTGTATTTTATTCTAAACAACACACTGTATGATATTGAGTCTTTATTGAGACCTGTAATTGGCTTTAGGGCCGTACGTCACCTGCGTGCGGCACTCATTTCAGACGATGATTTCGTAGTTTCATGATTGTAGGGCGCACATACATGGCTCTTTTCAAAAATTAACTCAAAGTTTACTGTATATTTCATAAAGGATATATGACAGATGCACGGGCCATGAAAAATGCCAATACTTTGGCTTTTCTCGTCACTCTGTATCAGGATGGGTATTGGTATTATATTTGTAGACATTAACTGAAATGAGAATAGGGAACTGCATGTTTTTTAATTTAGTTTTATTCGAAAGTAGAATGAACAATAATGAATTCCCTAAGACAGTATTTTTTTACGAGCCATAATAATTATTTGTCCTCTCAATTTTCTCGGCAAATTTGAATCGGCAGCCATTTTGCTGGACCCCTCTATCAGCGCTGCCAGGTGTCACGTTCGGGAACTATGCTCGGCTGTAAACACTGTCTGCTTCGAGCAAGCCGGAATCCTAACTTTATTATACACCATGTAAATGTAGTTTGCATCGCACCAAGCCTTCCGTTTTAATACATTAATTGGCACTCGGATAAATATCTTTTCTGGAGTTGAACTTGTATTTTTACACGATGGTACAAAACAATACATGTACCAATCTAAATTTGGTCGCGGAGCTGATGGATCCATAGTTGTCTTTTTATTTTAACCAAACTAATTGTTATTTACAGAGATAAATACAATTTTGACAACGCCGACCATGCTTCAGAGCTTCAAATATTAAATTGCAGGTTAGGATTCCGGCTTGCTCGGAGCAGACGGTGTTTACAGCCGAACATAGTGCCCGAACGTGTCACCTGGCGGCGCTGATAGAGGGGTCGAGCAAAATGGTTGCCGGTTCAGATTTACCAAGAAAAATTAGTGTAAAAGAAAAAATTATTGCAGCGTTAATGTTGCTCGAAAAAAGAAACTGTCTTGGGAAATTCATTATTTTTCATCCTACTTTCGAGTTCAATAGAGGAATATAGAGATTTCAGATGCATGCAAGTTCCCTATTGTGATTCAAAACTGACGTACGGCCTTAATAACCGCATTTTTAAGCAATACTTGAACTTGTGTATCGAATTTGTGAATACTTCCACCGAAACTTATACAATTACCTCAGTTCATTACTATATTTAACGAAAAAATGCCTTACAGCCGGCACTCTAGGTTTCTCTTTGTCTCACTGACCTTTGAATGGAAATAATTTTATGCAGAATTCAATTACCATTGTGATTATAAATGCGCTACGCGGTTATAGGAAATTGAAAAACAAGAGATGGGCAGAGATAGGGAGAGAAAGAGAAACAGGTCTTCCAGCGCACAACTATTGTTATGTATTCATTCCAAATGTAATTAACATTAATATCTATTTAATATATCAAATGGTTACTGTACATATGGACGTTCGATTAAGAGAGTAAGTACAAAGCATTTTCAATTCTCTAGCAAATCTATCCGGAAAAGAATTTTGATTCTATTGAAAAGGTAACAAATGATTTTTATTCTTCTACCAACTGCGTCGCTATAAATTGTCGACGGGTGAACCAATCAAAATTGTCGTGATATATATTTTATTAGTACCGAAATCGTGTAATATTGTATTACATCATATATTAAATCATATCATATTGTTGAAGTTATTGCGTGTACCCTTACTTATTGCTCAGTCCTTACATTTCATCCTATTTCAGTTGTCAAGTATGTGAAATGGATTTCATACGAACGAATGTGCTACAATTGTGTTTATTAAGTAATATAGGTATACCCACTGGCCTCTACAGGGTGTCCCAGAATCAAGTGGCCAAACTGCCCAGGTTATATTATAGAATCAGTCGAGATGAGTAAATTAACCCAAAGAACATGTGGTGTCCGAAGTCGCGTTCGCAAGATACGACCAGTTAACAAAACGTCTTGTAATGTTCTTGTAACTAGCTTCAGTTATAAAATTTGATGTTGGAACTACTTTCGTTTGAAATTCTGTAAGTTGAAACCGTGTTATCCATTTCCATCGCACGTCCCCATTGTTGTGTTTGGCAAAAATTCAACTACAAGAGTATTTTTGTTTGACATTCGTAGATTTGAACGCGTTATGTTTCACATCAGCAGTCGAGTACACTTATCAACACGACGAATGAAATCAAATTTAAGAATTTCAAACGAAAGCATTTCCAATATCAAATTTTATCACAAAAACCAGTCATTGCAATATGTAGTGTTCTGGGGTTGGCAACCCTGAGAGCAAAAAAGGAGAAGCGAGAGAAAGGAACAAGAGAAAAATAAAAGACGAAGCACTCGCCAGATATACTCGCGTGAATATATGTTGTTTTATTTATAGACGTCTGGAAAATAACACAATATAATTTTTTAACCAGTCGTATCTCACGAACACGACTTTGGAGATCACGTCATGTTCTCTGGGGTAATTTACTCATCTCGAAAAGTATACAGATGAGTGCATTCATCCGATTATGCTGAAACTTTGGTGAGTTGTGCGCACGCTCCCGAAGGTTTCTGAATCAGTACAACCATTTTACAATTGGTGTTAACACAATTTAATAATTTGGGATTGTTAATTGGAAATGTGAAAAATTGGAGTAATGAAGAAGCGAGATGAAGTAGCTGATGGCGTATTTGGACTGTACGCAATCAATTTCTCTTGCGACATTGCGTTGATATAGTGCATCACAGAATTGATTTTATTCTCTTATATTGGCAAAATTTCGACAATTTAAATGGGTAAATGTAAATGGTTGATTTGAAAACATTTAAAATGTTACATGCAAAATGCTATTTATATTTTAAATGCGTATTTTTAAATGAAACCATTTCAAACATTATCCAGCAGTGGATATAGTGCATCACAAAGTCGATTTCAACATTATTTCAATCGTCAAAATTTTGAGCAAAAATCCAAAGGGATTACTCTTTTCAAGACTTTTTAGTAGAAAACTTTTCATCTTTGAATCTATTCATACGACTCTTCCTAGACTAATCAGACGTCAAGTATTCCAAAAAGGCGGTTTCATAGTCATGGGACTAACAGTTGACAAAATGCAAAAAATATGGAGAAAATTAAATTATTTATTCATTTCATACCAGGTTACATGAAACCGTAACAATACAATATCATACATTATATATGCAGAGGTCCGTTGCGCTTGTACGCAAGCCGGAACTTGAACTATACTTACTATAACTACGACAATGATTATCTGATATAATATTTTTCGTATTCTGCTTAATTGATCCTAGTTAGATCACGCCTCAGTAGAATCGCATAATGGTTATACTGGATGGAATTCACCCCAAAGTTGATACTTTGCTTCAAAAATGAGTTCTAATAACGAAATTTAGGTATTGTTTAAAAATCGCAGAAACAGCTCTCACAGTTTTCATAACAAAATTTTCATGTTTAAATTTTGTAAAACATCAGCAAAGTTAAAGAAAATACCAAAAATATCCAAAAAACATCTTTTTTTCACGTGAAGAAAGAATTTCACGCGCCACGAGGTCCATATCCACGACTAAGGGACTTTACGAGAAGTTTGAAAAATGCTTGGGATAAAATTCAACCCGTTTATTATGTATTATAGTCTTATTATAAAAATATAACTATATATATAAAAAGATAATTCTTAAAATTCTTCTGTTTTTTTTCTTGGAATATTTTTCTTAGATTAAGGATTTGTATATTTTATGATGTAACCAATGTGGTAATTTTATTCGCAGTCATGTTACCAGTTTGTGATGGTAAAAATACGGTAAATTTATCGTTCACGTTTACCACTTACATCTCTAGTCACTCCTCGTCCGTTGCTCGCAGCTTATTCGGACTGCCCGCAATCGATTTCTGTCGCAAAATCATGTTGATATAGTGCGTCAAAGAATTGTTCCCAGGATTTTTCAAAATCCCCCAACTTTCTACCAACAATCCGAAGGGTTAGCTTTACTTTTTTCGTGATTTTCAGAACAAAAATTTTTTTTCCTAGAATCTATTCATACGACACTTCCTAGATTTATTGGACCTCAAGTATTCTAAAAACGGCGTTCTGATCGTCATGGAACCAATTGCTAAGAAAATAGGAAGAAAATATGGAAAAACTCAATTATTTATTTATTCTAATCCACGTTACATAAAATAATGACAACACTATATCATATATTATAGGTGGTATATCGTACCTTGCAGAGGTGCGCTAGTAAAGACGACAATGACTATCTGATATAATATTTTTCTCATTCTGTTTAAGATTGTGCATATTGAACTCCTTTTTTTTGTTGTGATAACATTGATCAACAGTGGTTTTTTTACCCTTGACATTTGGACGGTCTTAGAAAGATTTGATGTCAACACGCCTAGAAGTAAGCATAATTTTTAGAAATTGGCTCTAGTTTTTTATTTTATCGACATTTTCATGTACGATCCAAAAAAGCAATATTTGGATGAAAAATCCGATGTTTTGTTCAATCTCTAAAATTTATCGAAAAGATACTAAAAAGTTCAACAGAAAAAGTTTCTGTGAATTGTGGTGTTTGAGAACATATAATTTACGAATAAAATCATCATTATATTAGATTCTCCTTCCGTTACAATACAATAATAGCATAAAAACTAGAACTAATCTAATATAACCATGATTTTATCCTTAAATTCTTCGTTCTAAAACACCAAAATTCACCGAAATAATCACGGCGATAGAAAATTATTTTCTTTGTGTTCAGCTGTGTTATTAGGGTAAGTAATCACTAACTTCATGAAAACTTAGGATCCCATAAATTGTCGATCACAAAAGTGGGAGTCATGAAATCAGTAATGCTAATTTTGATAATCGTGATAGTGTTGTTGAAATGTATAAAGCCTACCTTTCACTCATAACTCACATAATAGGCAATAGGCGAGCCTCTCCACCGACAGCTCCATAGTGGAGTAAGGATTGGTCTCAGGTGATGCAGAGAAAGAGATACGCAGCTGAAGTATTTAGAGATAGTACTTCGAAGTAAAAGTATGATAATTATATTGCAATTGAGAAGGAAACTTAAATCTTATCGAATAAAATAAAAAATGAAGCATTCAAAAAATTTTGCATTTCTCTGAGTCCACAAATGGATACTCGTAACATATGGGGTGCCATAAAAGCGTTCGAAAGAAGTTTAATATGGAAAAATTTACCGTTTCTTCTTCGATGGCATATAGTATGATTCAAACTGCTTTCCAGAACGTTACTCTAATCCTTAGTAAACCAGAAAACCGGTATTCAGATCTGATCTCTAATTCAATTCTTAAAGCCCTACCAAAAGGGGGAATCCACCTTCTTTTGAAAGTTTTCATCAAAATTATTATAGAGAGTATTTTCCCAGACTCGTGGTTAGACTATGATGTATGCTCAATAATACCTTGGGGAAAGGGTTATAGATTGATATCTTGTTCCGCAATGGTGGCTGAATCTCTCGAGAAATTTTAACAACAGACTACGTTGGTGGAAAAGAGGTTGAAAATATCTGAAATCAAATCGTAGTTATGTATTTTCACTGGAAGAAACATTATAGATCAGGTTTATAGAGTTTTTCTTATTGTCAGTAATGAAGAGGTCATTAATCAGGCTTCTGTTGTAAACTTTTCAAGTTTCTGGGTGTAAACGAACATCAGTTTGGTGTCCCCCGCCAATTTCGTTACAACTCTTGTATATTGTATAGGACTTGGAAAACTCAAAGTCTTTTTGCATGGGTCTTTTTTCATCAGCAGAAAAACGGTTTGAAAGGGTGAAAACGACATCCGAAAATGACTAACACCCAATGGGGTGTTTTCTGAGATTCCCATAGAAACGCTTCATGTATTTGGATAAAACCAACGCTGGAATATTTCATTCATCAACAGAAACATTTCAGCTTTGGTTTCATTGGAATGCACCCAGCGTATCAAGAAATCATCCTGTTGGGGGCCGATGTTGCAGGATCTTTTCACCCCTTGAAACCGTTGTCCTCCGATAAAAAATATACATGCCATTTCCCTCGTAGAAATGATTTCTGCACCAAACTACAATAGATATACAAAGCCGGTTCTGAGTACAAACACCTTCTTTACCGACCAAGCCGCCTATCCGCGCATCCCAGACGCAAACCCTTGAAGGTTACCTGGCTGGCATTTTTGCCGGCATTGTTTTTTCGATTCGTTTGAAAACCGAGCATGACAAATCGCGGTTTTTCCAAACGGGTGGATGTTTTCACAGTCCAAACGTGTTTCGTGGTTGCCGGTAGCAAAGGATATTCGTACAACTCCCAACTGCGGAAGCTCATGGAGACAGGTGTATCTTTCTCAATGAAATTCAACAGTGCGATTTTTCATTGATCCGACAGCTTCACTTAGGGTACTAACGATTCCACCTGATCGATCACGATTCTAAAGTCTTCGTCTTGATTTCGAACGATGGCATTTAAATCACTTTTTCATCTTGAAAGAATCAGCTCGTGTTTCGCGTTAACGATGATCTTGCGATAGTCTTCAGCGAAGCCCAATATCATGCTCAAGGGAATAACTACATCAAAGTTGCCATCGGCATCAGTTAATTTTTTCGTTTCCTAAGCATCGAGCCATCCAGCATTTTCCATGAGCCAACTTTGACCAGGGTTGAGCAAAGCGAAACCTTACAGCAGGCTGGTCAGACCAACGTTTTTAGATTCATCAATCTCTACAGCGTTTAGTTCGTACCATACATCTTCGAACAAATGGCAGATGGCGTTATTGACTAAAATTGTGATCGCCGCTGCAGTGCCGTCCGATATTCCAGAGAAATGCAGCGAACTCTTGCTCGGTAATACGCATAAATCCTGATGCTAAGCGGTGATTCGAATCTCATCTTTGTTGTTGAAAGTTGACGATGCGTATGGTTTGTGTGCGTGTATTTCTTGTTGGGCGATTGATTCGTCAAAGACGACAGGTGTTTGAATGCTCAAGATTTCCTCCTCCATGGTACGTAGCAGGCAACGAAACAGCAGAGTCGCAGTTTCATTTGTCGGAAATTCCTTTTCCAAAATGTGTCAGCTTTAGACCCAAAGCCATCAGGAATTCCACGTTTCGACGTGTTAGTGGTTCGGGAATCGATCGATGACTGACTTGATCGGGACATGCTGAATGATTAATATAACTCTTTTTGGACAATCTGTTATATACAATACCCATATTTTATTGCGATTTGATGTGCAGTCTCACAGTTATAACTTCTCCGTGAAAATTAACCAGGTCTCAGTCTTGATCGACTAACCGAAGCTGTACGTGATCTATGGTCTTGACGGTGATCGGAAGATAAATGACGTGCGACGGCACTTCCACGATCTTATATCTCGGCGGAACGATAGGGAAAAATTCGTGAATAGTATGCACTTTGCGCTCGTGGACGTAGGCACTCGTTGTAATGCTGCATTCGACTCGCAACGCGTTGACCTTGAGAATAGCTACAGGCATATCCGAATGGCGAGTTTGGTTAGCTACCAATACGCGCGGTGTAAATCCGAGAAGCTGACCAATAGAATCGTCAGGTTCTAAATTTACGATATGGTTACATTTGATTTCGTTACATAACGTATTGTTGTGAGGCTTTATGCTGATTTCAATGTTGATATTTTTTAACGCGTCTTGAACATATTCTTGAACATCCTCAATTTTGTAGCTGCCAGTGGATATAGTGACTACCTTATCGGCTACGTATATTTTATTGTGACCGACATCAACGTTGGGAATGGAATTGAAGGTTAACAGATCAACGAGACCGAGCACATAATTTTTGTTTAGAGCAAGTTCGATCAAAGGAAAATATTGCGCTTCGAGAATCGAAGACGTTCCCGATATCGTTAATGTAAACGAATCATCCATGACTGCAAGTGCTCGACTGACGTTATTAAATTGCGTGTCATGTTTATATAACTCATCGCTTAGAAATTTCAGACACAAGTGTCCGCAATCGGATGGACCGTAATCCTGATACCTTTCATCGTTGTACTTAACGGTACCAACACCGAGATATTTCACGAGGTCTAACGGAAGTTGAAGATGACCAAAACTGTCGAAGTAAACTACATCGTTGCCGCGTTTCTTATATGCAACCCAGTGTGTCCTAGGACCATCTTCGTCGTCGAGATTGACTACAGCTGTCTCGTTTTTACGCGGTTCGGTTTTGGGCATTTTGTTACGCATGAAGACACCTTGGAAGTATGGGATTTTCATGATTTTTGCATACTTAAGCAAATCCTAGTTGGTCAACGCTCGGCGTGGTAGCTCCACGCTTAGTTTTTTGAAAAATGAAGAACGAAACCCTTTCTATAAGGTTTGAGATGGAGACCTTTACCTAAGGCGATCGCTTCCATCGTTTTGTTATGTCGTTTGCTTTCCTCCAATTCTCGTTTAGCCGCGCTCGCATCGTTTACAGTTACTGCTATACCCGCAGCAACCCCCGCTCTCGCACCCGTAGCGCTGAGACCGGCAAAAATAGGTATGAGAAAAGGTAGACATCCGCCAACTTTTGAGGGTACCGGTAGAACGCGCGGTGATCGGACATTATGTTTACCGCATTCTTTTTTCGCAGCTTCTCTAGCACCTTTGAGTGCAGACTTAATGCTTGTTTTCGCGTTGTAGCTCCGAATCACAGACTGTTTTGCCGCTCGTATGATTTTATTCAAGGAAACGTTCTTTGGTTTTCGACACCCCATGCCTAACTTTGTTTTCACCTTCATCGTGTTAGCTACAGCCCAAGCGGCTGCCTTCTCACCCAAATTTGCGTCCTTTGCGAGAACCCGTTTCCAGGCTTTTTCGGCTAATATTTTATCCGCGACGCTTCTAGCTTCAAGATTCTCACGATTTTTCGAATACGCTATATCGTATTCCTTACACGCTGCATCGAGAGGATTGATACCGGAATTGCCTCTCGCGAGTCTTTTTATCAACTTCGTATCAGGACCGCAGTATTCGTAACCGGGAACATGCAACTCGATCGGGAGTTTGTTGATAATGCTATTTACCAAACCTTTCCCACTTGATCGCTTTTTTGAGGATCGCTTACGATCACGTGTGTGCACAATCATATCCGCTCTGCGACTGAGAGAAAATTATTATAAACGATGCATTTATAGAAAATCCAGCCAGTCACGTTCCAGATGAGGTTCGAGATACAATCGACCAAGCTGCCGTAATTCGTCGTAAGCACAGAATCCTCAAGACGGCAAAAGAGTCGCTGCAGGAAACAATGAAGGATGTCTTCAAACCTGTGGTAACCCCGCTGCAGGAATTAGTCAATGTTTCTCGAGACATGAAACTTGTCAAGGAAGAGGTGAAGGAAGAACTCGAAACTGAAACGAAGGGTGAGCCGAAGAACGAAATGGAAGCAGGAGATTCTTTTGAAACTGCAGAGAAAGAGAATCAAACTGATCAGAACAAAGAACAAAGAGATCAGAAAATGAATACCTTGAGATCCTCAACGATAAACGAAGACAGCACGAGTTGGATACCGTGTACGGGGTACGGAGTCTTTCTACTGCCGGGCTGATGGTTGGTGACTCACCGATAAGCTTCGAGCGCGATTCCGTTCGCATAGGCGGTACGCTTTATCCGAAAACTCGGGGACTGCTGAAGCTGCTGTTTAAAAAGATGCACTACAGCGCTCACGTTACCCACAACGACAAGGAGAATCAAAGCAATATCCTTCTCGCAATGAATGCTCACAGAAAGTACTAGAGCGCCTTCGAGCCTATGCGAAACGCTCAGAGCGCCAAATTCAAGCATTTAATTGCTGAGCTGCTCAATATTTCTACATCAGGCAAAGGCGTATCACCATCGTGACAGATGTCGAAGCGTACGGATGAAGGTGTTCTGCTACCTCAGGCTTGGGTTACTCGACAAGGTGTAAGAACAGATTAGTAGTGTATATACGACAGTTGTGGACCACAAAATGGCGGCGTACTGGCAGCGTATCCCGATTCCTTACCGACAGTCGGTATGTTACCACCGCGATGGTGAGCCTTACCCACAAAATTGTTACCAACTGCAGCGTTACCATAGATGGCGCCACCAGTATTTTCACCCGATCTTACCGACAGACAGTTTGACAATGAATTATTTGCTTAGTCAGATGTGCATAGATTTTGATTTTTGCTTAGTCAGATGAGGGGTCATTTCGATTATTGATTAGTCGGATGAGCGGCCATTTTCAATTTTTTCAACGTCAGACAGTTTGATAATGGGATTTTTTGCTTCGTGAGATGAGCAGTCATTTTGATTTTTTCACCGTCGGATGAGCAGACATTACACATTTTTTTTTTGTTAGATGGCAAACATTTTACCGACGAAATTATTATCTCCGATCTCCGATCGACTGGGGTGGAGAGGGGCTGCAGGCGGCCTCGTCGTCGATAGCGCTGGACTCTGGTAGCAAGGGGCACCTCCACCATCGCCTGCCCTGTCCGAAGGCCTTCAAATAATAATATTATTATTAATAATAATAACAACAATAATAATAATAATAATAATAATAATAGTAGTAATAATAGTAATAGTAATAATAATCTATAATTTTTCCATACGATTATTTTTCATTTTATTTTCTGAAGAACTATTTTTCATTTTTTGAAAACTTTTTTTAAGTGTTAATCAAATGGGAAAAAAGTTTTCGGGAAACTTTTTCGTTTTCTGGAAACTTTTTTTCATTTTCTGAGAACTTTTCTCGTGGTAAACGAATAAATATGAATAATTGCTCAATATATTAGTAATAAATAAATAAATAATTGACGAATACATGAATTTACATGGTATTCGAATTTTGAAACTTCGATCTGCTCAGTATCGTATTGCTGACGAAACGTCTCCGCTTCATGAAGGATCGCCCTGGGTGTCAAACGCATATATTTACAACGGTCCTATGCTCTCAGTTCTATCCTACGGCTAGTTTATTGCGGGGTTGCAGCACACCCTCCGAAGTCTGGTGCCTGTTTGCCCAGGTATCAGTTGCATATTACCGTCTTACCAGCTCAGCGTCAATTATTCCCGTACAGTAGAGCTAATTTTGTGTTTTGTTTTCTCATTTTTTTTTTCACTACGTATTAAACACTGTGGGGTGGGTCAACTTTTGGTGAGCCCCTCAGACGGTTCTTATAATCATTAAACGTGATGCTATTTATCGTTGAAGTTTTACATCGTTGACACGCTTACTCACTTTAACATCGTTGCCATATCTCCGTTTCATCCTCATCCGTGGTGGTAAATGTGTGCAGTTTCACATTGATCTAACGTATTGATGACGAAATGTCTCTGTTTGATTAATGGTTATCCTTACAGCAGTACTATGTCCACAGTTCTATCATATGGTTAGTTTATTGTGGGGGTGGTGGTAAACCCCTCAAGGTATTGCGCCCGTTTGTCCAGGTACCAGTTGCATATTACAGTCTTGCCAACTCAACGTCAATTTTTCAGTACAATGGGACTAACTTCATGTTTTTTACTAAGTATGAGGCATTGTGGTATGGACCAACTCTTTGTAAGCCTCCCCATGCGATGCTTATAATCGTTAAACGTGATGGTGTTCAACGTTGCACTTTCAGCATGCTTGACACGTTTGCTCACTTTGATGGTAAATGTGCCCAGTTTTACTTGTATCCCCGATGAATTCGGTCATAATTTTTCCATTGTTCCCATCCTTCATCAGAACGCGAGGTGTGAAATGCTCGAGACAAAAGAGGTAAAATCTTTATGATCCTTGTGAAGCTCTATAGGATATTTGGATATCCATCGGTTCAGGATGTACCCGATCGGTGGATCGTCCGAGTGAGTTGATATATCGATAGGATTATGCCACCACTCGAACGAACCGTATAGATTGCTTACGTCAAAATACATGAGATACGATTCCACGTAACTAGGATCAAAATCTTTCCCCATAAACCTTTTATTGGCCCTAAAGTGTCGATTAGAATATTGTAAATTTACTCCCGTGTATTTGAGCATAGCGTCGAAACCAAGTCCCGGCACTGTGTAGTAGTGCAACGGATCTAAATCATATGTTTTGAGACATCTGGTCAGATCACCGTCTTTGCATTTATCAATCTCTATAGTCCTCCATTGGCGTTAAATGGAATTCTTCCCAAACATTTTTAGCATGCTCGTAACCGCTGTTTGAAATATCTGCATTACATACGTGTGAGTAGAAATGCTTCTGTGCAGGTTGCTGAGTTTCATCGAGCTTCTCCCAACAATCAACGTATTCATGGGGAAAACGTCGTTGCCAGTCATCAAACTGAACTGAGTCTGGTTATTGCAGAATTCACACCTTGTGCGTTTATCTGCATCATTGAAATATGTGGAAAGTTTATCGATGCTGCTAGCCATAAAAATCAAAACGAATCGATGAATCTCAAACGCATTATTTTTCCATCAACGCATTCGTGAATGAGATATATTTTTCCTTATTTATTGGCAGCAGTGTAATTTTACGGGGAAAAGTTGATGCTACGGATTTTAATAAAAATTGCGTATCCAATAGGGTTGATGAATTGTGTAAAACTGATGGAATTGTGAATCGTGTTAATGTTTATAACGGTCAGGAACATGAATATCTTTACATACGTTAATTCTAAATTAATCTGTCTTACAAGATCTGTCAGAAATCAAATTATTACTTTACATAATGTCATCGTACTACAACAATGCGGATTGGAAAATGTTGGGATGCATACTGCACTCTCAACAGCTCCGCTAGAATCTACTGAATTTGTATTTTCAAACATGAATAAGCCCGGTTACATTACCCATATTGCATGCGAAGTAGTACGTGTAACAAAGTGAGAACCAGTAGACGACAGAACAAGGAAAATGAGCGAATGTTACCCAGAGCTTCCCCGTCTATAGAGGAAACGGAAGTCTTTTCATGATACCGGGAAACCTGCGAAAGATTAGGTTATATTAGGTTGGCTAGGTTGTACAGTCTTGGGTTGGGATAGGCTATATTAGGTTGGGTTGTAGTGTCTTGGGTCAAGTTAGGTTATGTCAAGTTGGAGTAACGTTGACGTAGGTTAGGTTCTAGAAACCTCGAGGCCATCGCGCCAACCGCGAATTGCTGAAGAATCATTGAACTATCGAAGCTAGCGATCAGGCTTGATCGAATAAATCATTTCAGAAAGTATTTTATCAATTTAGGTTAGGTTGGACAGTCTTGGATTAGGATAGGTTTATATTAGGTTGGGTTGTAGTGTCTTGGGTCAAGTTAGATTACGTTAGGTCAAGTCCTACCGTCTTAGGTCAGGTTAGCTTTTACTCCGCTGGGTTAGGTCGGGTTAGAGCTATGGATGATATAGGCAAGGAGGACTATCTCCGCGTACAGAAAGTGTCCGTAAAGCTGAGGCAAAGAAATTGAAATCGCGTCGCTGCGTGAAAATTTGTATCCATTTTTCAAACTTCACTTAGTTGACGAGTTATAAAAGTACATAGTTAGAAAAGAACAAAAATGGTTATCGAGTTAGAGAAGATTTCTGTAAGTACCAAGTTTCATCATCTTGCTCATTATAAATGTTTTTATCGTAATATGTTTAAGAGTTTTCGAATCGTTTAATTATTTGTGTTTATGTGTGCAAAGAAAAAGTATTCAAGTTTTGGGAATTCTTCATTTTGATTTATTGTTCATTGTTCATGATAGTGTTCTGCGGCACATAGTTTTCGCTCTTTTTATTCGAAGTGTTTGTGTAGCATTTTGATTTAAATTTGGTTATTTATACTTGTTTACAGTATCTGCCGAGGACTCTAGAGTCCCTAGGGAGGGTCAGTATAAAGGATTTTAAGAAACGCCGCCAAGGTGGGGCGGAAATTCGAAGCGAAATTGCATATTTTCGAAGGCTAGCTATCTGCCGATGGCAGGGTGACGATTTCTTAGACTTCTCCGGCATCAGATGGCTGATCGATGGGTGGTGAGGGCAACGCTGCTCCTTCGAGGATTGGGATCACCCGGCGTGGCACGCGCCGGAGGCATTGTGGGCGGTTTACCACCCGAATTACTAAACATCTCCCCTAATGACTTTTTTTGAATGTTTTAAAATAAAAACAAAGGGTTATATATCAACCCGTTATATATCATATTTGATTGTGTCTATGTATTAAATTTCATTTCCCCTCCAAATAGTTTGTAAGTTAGTTATAGATTATTTTCAGGTTTAGCTGTGAATTTTTTTAAATATAGCGTCGTTTATCTTGGTTACATAACGTTGGTGAAATTTGGTTCGATGTTGTTCTTGATCTTTTTGTTTGGGGATTCTTCCGAGAAATTTTAATATGGTATTTTAATTTAGTAAAATGCTCGTGCTATTTGTAATACCGTTTATTGTTTGCATTTCCACGTCTTGATTTTGATCTCGTGCTCGTCTAGTATCGTTTGATTGATTCGGTATTTTTGCCAGATCGTTATCTATGCATGTACGGAGATTTATTTATTGCTGTTATTATTATTATTATTATTATTTTTTTTTTTTCCGAGGAGTTGCGGAATCCAAGTTACGGATTCGCGCCAGTCATACGGGCTAGCGCGGATGTGGGACTCCAGGGTGGCCTACCCACTAAACCGCCACCTCCTGTGCAACGCTCCCAGCCAGGGACTATGGTGATATTACTTCTAGCTGCGAGCTCTGTCGGTGTGTGTCTCGTCAGTCTGTCCGTCCGTCCGTCCCGTGCAGGCAGTCCGTCAGTTACGTTACGTCAGGCAGCCGTCCGCGTTCTTACGTCGTAGGATTGTCTCTGTGTAGGTGGCAACAAGTTGCCACCTTTCTGTACTATGGAGCATCACCCCGACAATGTTGTCGGGAGTGATGCCTCCCACGACCGTCTCCAGTCTCTGTCGCAGTTCTGTCCAGCGGTCACATTCGAAGAACGTGTGTTCCGCATCGTCTCGTTTGTGTCCGCAGTACGTACAGTTGGGCGTCCGTACTCAGTTCAGGTTGTGTAGGTAGCGTCTGAAGTAGCCGTGGCCCGTCAGAAGCTGGGTGACGTAAAAATTCACATCTCCAAATCCCCTCTGGATCCACGGTCTCAGGTCCTTAATGAGTCGTCTCGTCCAGTTTCCCGTTGTTTCTTCCGTCCACCGTTCCTGCCATGTCTGTATCGTCGCGTCTCTTTCCGTCGTTGCCGCGTCCCGTTGGGTCACGTCCGCGTCTCTTCCGTAGACCCTCTTGCGCTCGAACGCGAGAAGGTCTATGGGAATCACGCCTGCCACCACCAGAACGGCCTGTGCTGAGACCGTCCGATAGGAACAAGCGATCCTCAACGCGCTTCGTCTCTGTACCGTCGTCATTGCGTGACAGTATTTCTCAGTCTTCAGGGAGTCTGCCCAGATCTCCGCACCGTAGAGGAGGATCGAGTTCACCGTCGACATCAAAAGTCTCCGTTTCCCTGGTCTCGGTCCGTTCGTGTTTGCCATCAGGCGGCTTAGGAATGCTATCCTTTCAGCCGCCTTCTGAGCCGTTCGTCGTATGTGAGGCCAGAAGGTCATCTTCGTATCCAGGGTCACCCCCAGGTACTTGACTTCTCCTCTGGTCTCGATCTCGTCCGTCCCGACCGTCATGCGTAATGTCGTCGGTATTCGTCTCCTGGTGAGAAGCACCAGTTCTGTCTTTTCCGTCGCGAGTTGCAGTCCGTGATCAGTCATCCACCGTCCGACTCGTCTCATCGTCTGGTTCAGTGCGTATTGTGCCAGATCTGGAGTTCGCTCGACTATTACTGCCGCCACGTCGTCGGCGTAAGCGACCAGGCGAACGCCGAGTGGGAGCTCCAGTCTGAGCAGGCTGTCGTATATCCCGTTCCAGAAGTCGGGTCCTAGTATGGAACCTTGAGCGACCCCCGCGGTAATCTGTCGCGTCACTTGGCCTTCGGTCGTTTCGTACGTCAGTCGTCTGTTCCGAAGGTAGTCTTCAACAACTCGGAGCAAGTAAGGCGGGACCCCGAAGTCGCCTCCCAGCGACCCTAGGATATCCACCCATCTGGCCGAGTTGAAGGCGTTCTTAACGTCAAGTGTCACCAGCAGCGCGACGGGTCGCGCAGCGTGGCAATGTCTGTCTGTCGACCGGAAGGAGTCAACCACCTCTTGGATTGCTCCAATCGTTGATCGACCCCTCCGGAAGCCGAACTGCTGGTCAGAGAGGCCTCCGCCGTCCTGTATCGCGTCCGTAAGTCGTGGTCGCAGAAGCTGTTCGTACAGTTTCCCTGTCGTGTCCAGTAAGCTCAGCGGCCGGTAGGCCGACGGCGTGCTGGGGTCACCCTTACCCTTTGGGATAAGGACCAACCTCGCCACCTTCCACCGGTCGCTGAATGTCCCTGTCGTAAGGCACGTGTTGTAGAGGTCGAGAAGTATCTCCGGCCTCAGGCTCGCCATCAGCCGAAGAACCTCCGCCGGTACCCCGTCCGGTCCTGGCGCCTTACCCCTCTTCATTGCTTTGGTCGCTCCGACGAGTTCCTTGGCGGTGAAGACGAGGGGCGCCGCCGTCTCGTCGTCGTCTGTAGCGTCCGTACGCGTCGGGTGCGTCGGGAACAGTCCGTCGACGACCCGTTGTGCGGTTTCAGCATCCTTGAGTTCTGGTGGGATCCGAGCCCCCAGCCTACCGGTCACAATCTTGTAACCGGCACCCCAGGGGTCGCGGTCCACCTCCTCGCAGAGCTTCTTCCAGCATCGCGTCTTGCTCGCTCTGATGGCGTACGTCAGTCATTTCCGTTCAGTCTTGTACTCGGCCTGAAGGGTTTCCCTTTCGGGTCTCCCTCCAGCCCTCGTAACCCGTCGTCGTTTTGCCAGGCAACTCTTCCGCAGCTCGGCTATCTCGTCCGTCCACCAGTATTGTGGTGGTCTGTTACGTCCGTACCGTCGTTTTGGCATTGTGTTGTCGCACAGCCGAGTCGTCAGTTTGGCCGTCTCGTCCGCTAGTCTTTCCGCCCTTTGCCGGCCAGTCAGCTCTGGGGGGACGTCGGTAATTGGGGCCGGCGCTGCCGCCAGCTCCGCCGAGAACTTCAGTACGTCGAGTTTGTCTACGTTCCACCGCGGGGGGTGCCGGGTCCTCGTCCGTGTCATCCTTGTCTCTCCTGCCACTTCGAAGGCGATGTACTGATGATCGCTGGCCGTGTAGCCCTCGAGCACCCGCCACCGCCCTATCCGTGGCAGAGTTCTGTCCGTCGTCATCGTTACGTCCGGGATGGAGTCTTCAAATCCCGGCCGTCTGTACGTTGGTACGTCTCCTGTGTTTGCCACCACTAGGTCCAGCCTTGCGGCCATCTCCAGCAGCAGCCGTCCGCGTCTGTTCGTTGCCGTCATGCCCCACTCGACCGCCCTCGCGTTGAGGTCCCCCGCGACCACGAGGTCCCCGGGCAGGTCCCTGAGTCCGTTCTCGAGGAGCGCAACCTTCGTCCGGAACTCCGCCGCAGCGCAGTTTGGGGTCAGGTAGACGCTGACGTAAGTGACAGCGCCCACCCTAGCCCAGACGTAGTCGTTCCCGACGCCACGAGCGGTTTGCTCGGGCAGCGCCCCTCACCCAGATAGCCGCTGTCTTGGTCTCGTTCGTAATCCAATCCTGCGTTTGTCGCACCCTGTACGGCTCGCACAGAATTAGAATGTCGGCGTCGTGTTCGTCTGCTATCTGTGGTAGTAGCATGTCTGCTGTCCTACTGCGGTTCAGATTATTATGTATTATTATCATTATTCATTATATTAACGTCCATGATATATCATACAAACAACAGGAATTAACAGGAACTTGGACTATTGATAAACGCAAATCATTGATTCCGCAACGTTTCGACCATTTTATTTGGCCTTCTTCAGGCGTCTATAAACATACATATAAATACAAAATATTTTAAAACACGACGCATAATACATATAACCAGATTATACAATTAATAGCAAATAAATTTACCTCAATTTATAAGCGTAACAATATAAATCTTCTTATACAACTTCATTAGCTCCTCATAGATAATTAACAAAATTCAAAAATTTATTAATTAAAAAGAACGCAGCTAACAGAACCGACTTGTACATGTAAATAAACTGTCGACCGCAGTCAACCTCAAAATATACATAAATGAGGAAACAGTAAGCGAGTGAAGCGCCCTTGTTTCCCACATTCACCGCCGCGGGAATTCAAAACAATACTCTAAAACATTTCTACAATATCTGAGTCAAAACAGAAATTAAATACATTAAAATAGTCTAAACATTCAAAATAAAGTAAAACTAACGTGCGTCACCAAGATAATCGTTATAAACCGATAAAATCTCGTTGTACATTGCACTCAGATTTTGGGTGTCAGTACGCTTGTTTACCGTGTCATTAAGTTTAATCCAAACCATTTCGCTAACCGATCTTTTTAACCAGTTATTCTCTAAATCTAATATCTTCGCTTTGTCAAAATCAAACCCATGACCCGAGTCGAAGTCAAGATTTTAACATTCCTACAGCTATTCCTATGTTGGTAAATCCTATTTTTTAAATACTGTTTGGTTTGACCCACATAACAAAGTCCACAAGAGCACGGGATCTTGTACACTACACCTGCTCTTTGATCCTGCTGCACTGGATCCTTTAACTTAGTGTATAGTGATTTTATTTTATACACAAAATTAAAATTACTATTTGGAAGCTACAGAAAGTGAATGAAGAGCTGGGAGAGATATGTAACCAACTGAAGAGTTTAATACCACAGCCCTTGTTTGACAATTGTAAATCTGTGAACAAGGTGAGGTTTTCAAAAATCTTCACGAGGATTAAAGAGGTTAACATGAAGAAGTTGGAGGAGTTGGTACAACAACGTTTAAATGGCATCAGGTTACCGGATGCAAACAAATGTGTTTTTAATTACACTAATAGAGAACTCCCCAAACAAGTTTACAGAACGCTAAGCCTGGAGCCAAACTTTGGGCTACAGATCCAAAATAAGATCACTATAGTTCCTGAAGTTATTAAAGATCTAGAGTATTGCATCAGTGCAGTAAAGTTAGACAATTGTAATGAGGCTGACTTATCCGCAGTGAAAGAAAATCTGAGATCTAAAAGTATCAACATTTTATCCAATTTTTGTAAGGGACAATCACGTTCTGAAGACCGTCTGATGTTAAATAAAGATTTAATCGTTACAAAAAAGTTTTTGAGAGAAAATGAAGATTTAGTGGTATCAAGATCAGACAAGGGGAACTCAACTGTCATCATGTTCCGAGAAGAGTACGAGAGAGAGATGAGCGCACTAATTAGTGACAGGACAACTTACCTACCTCTTCATAGAGATCCAACTCTCACGTACCAAAAAAGAGCCAATAACCTGGTGGCGGAGCTAGCATCTTCGGGTGTGATTGACGAAGCTGAAGAGAAGAACCTTCGGTCGAGCTATACTCGAGCACCACGGATATATGGATTACGTAAGACGCACAAACCAACTTGCAAGTTACGTCCGGTAGTGAGTTGCATACAATCTCCTAGCTATAAGTTGTCGCGAGTTGTACATGAAATTTTGACACCGGTTGTGGATACTTTTAGTTTTAATTTATTAAATTCTTTTCAATTCGTTGATTTTATCAGAGACGTTGAATTACATAGTGATTATAGATTGATATCACTTGACGTAGTCTCGTTGTTTACAAATATCCGTAAGGATTTAGTATTGAAGGTCATTAATGAATCTTGGGACAACATCAAACATTTAGTTAAAGTTCCTAAACATTTGCTTATTAAACTTATAGAGTTTTGTTTTGAAACCAGTTATTTTACGTATAATGGGGTGTTGTATAGACAGGTTGAAGGTTGTAGTATGGGCAATCCAGCTAGTCCGGTGTTGGCCAATATTGTTATGAATTATGTGTTACAACAAATAATTACGGTCCTCCCGTTTAACATTGCGTTTATTAAATTGTACGTAGATGATACTATCGCTGCAGTCCCTGAGACGGAATTAAACAGAGTCTTGGAGTTGTTTAATAGCTTTGAAGAGAATATCCAGTTCACCATGGAAGTGGAACAGAATAGTTGTATTCCATTCCTAGATATCATGGTTGAAAGATCTAACAACCATTTGAAGACTAATTGGTACACCAAACCAACTAGTTCAGGAAGAATTTTGAATTTCTGTTCCAACCACCCAATGTCACAGAAAGTGGGAATGATTCATGGTTTACTGGATAGAATGTTTAGACTTAGCAGCGAGGAGTATCATGAGGACAATTATCAAAAAATTGAGATGTTGTTAACTAATAACAGTTACCCAAGATCGTTTGTTCGTGCAGCTATCATTAAGTTTAAAGAGAATAAAGCAAATGGTGGGGTTGGTGGAGTTCGTCCTACGAATTTCATCAAGTACTGCCGGTTTCCTTTTATTCCGGGCTTGTCACATAAAATTAATAGTTGTTTTACAGGTACTAATGTAAAGCTGGCTTATTATAACGTGTATAAAATAAAATCACTATACACTAAGTTAAAGGATCCAGTGCAGCAGGATCAAAGAGCAGGTGTAGTGTACAAGATCCCGTGCTCTTGTGGACTTTGTTATGTGGGTCAAACCAAACAGTATTTAAAAAATAGGATTTACCAACATAGGAATAGCTGTAGGAATGTTAAAATCTTGGATGAGAACAAAACAGCGCTGGCCGCACATTACTTCGACTCGGGTCATGGGTTTGATTTTGACAAAGCGAAGATCTTAGATTTAGAGAATAACTGGTTAAAAAGATCGGTTAGCGAAATGGTTTGGATTAAACTTAATGACACGGTAAACAAGCGTACTGACACCCAAAATCTGAGTGCAATGTACAACGAGATTTTATCGGTTTATAACGATTATCTTGGTGACGCACGTTAGTTTTACTTTATTTTGAATGTTTAGACTATTTTAATGTATTTAATTTCTGTTTTGACTCAGATATTGTAGAAATGTTTTAGAGTATTGTTTTGAATTCCCGCGGCGGTGAATGTGGGAAACAAGGGCGCTTCACTCGCTTACTGTTTCCTCATTTATGTATATTTTGAGGTTGACTGCGGTCGACAGTTTATTTACATGTACAAGTCGGTTCTGTTAGCTGCGTTCTTTTTAATTAATAAATTTTTGAATTTTGTTAATTATCTATGAGGAGCTAATGAAGTTGTATAAGAAGATTTATATTGTTACGCTTATAAATTGAGGTAAATTTATTTGCTATTAATTGTATAATCTGGTTATATGTATTATGCGTCGTGTTTTAAAATATTTTGTATTTATATGTATGTTTATAGACGCCTGAAGAAGGCCAAATAAAATGGTCGAAACGTTGCGGAATCAATGATTTGCGTTTATCAATAGTCCAAGTTCCTGTTAATTCCTGTTGTTTTTATTATCATTATTATTATTATTATTGATGATATGTTACACCTGTATGCATAAGGGAAGAGAATGTGGAGATATTTTGTATGATTGAATAATTTATTGTAATTCTTAGACGAATCACAGTTTTCGTGTGAAAAATGTACATGCAGCGGGTTGCAAGCCGGTGTGTTTACCGATTCAAGGATAGTGAGCGGGGTGAGGTTGCGAAATTAATCAATATGGTTGTTCATCCGACTGAGCAAAAATCAGAAACCTGCACACCACAACCAACGGGGGGTGGGGAGGGCATATGATGGGAAAAAAAAATCGGCTAACGAAAAAGCACGTAGCGGGCAGCGTGTTGTGGTGACTGGGTGGAGGGCTGCAGCGATGGACCACCGCAGCCATCAAAGAATAAAAAAATTTGATGACAATTCAGTCTGAGCCTGCACACCCCAACCCTTATAAGCGTTGGGCATGTGATGGGAAAAATCAGTCAACGGAAAGCAGGTAGCGAGTAGTGTTTGGCGTGAGAAAAATCTTGTCTTGCCAACTCTTGGCCGGATGCTTTGTGTACATACAGTTTTGGGGTTTATGACTCTTTATAGCGAACAAGTCCGAGCCTGCACACCCCTAACCATGTTAGCGTGGAGCATGTGTTGGAAAAAAATCGATCATCAAAAAAGCAGGTAGCGATCTCTTCAGAAAATTTTCCCAGCTCATACTGTTGTCGAGTTACATTTTTGCCTGTATGTCACGTGGTGTACACCCCATGAACGATTGGCTGATTGGTTTTTGCCAGGCGGAGGGTGAGCGTGTTTCCTTTCGTACAAATCCGAATAGCTGTTTGAAACTTTTCTAGCATTTTGAAAAATCTCTCGTGCAGAAACAGGTGTTTGACAAAGTGAGTGGTGAAAAAAGGTGTTCATTCGAAAACCCGAAGACTGCAAAGAGTTTCTACTTTAGTGTGTACTTCATAGAATATATATATAGTGCTACACCAATCCTCTTACGATACTTCAAATGCCGATTCAATTTCCGTAATGATTATTACATTTGATAAGTATGGTAACGAAGTTTTTTGATTTGTTTCAGCTTTTCTGTACTCGGCATCATTCCCTCCCTTCCTCTCTCGCTCGCTCTCTCTCCCTCTCTCTCTCGCGCTCTCCCCCTCTCTCTACGACGGGCCGCAATCACCTGGGCAAGGTTTTCTGCAGTTTCCTTCCTTGACCCTTGTACGAATGCGGGTGTTTCTATTGAGCATCTTAAGACAGCTGCAGCCGCATAATGATGGGCGCTGATCCATCTCTTCTCTTGTCCCACACAGGTCATAGGTCCCACATAGACATTTGGGGGGCACACTCTAACGGGTATGACGGGAACTGACAGCAAAAATGAAATAAAATAAACAAATATTCAAAGCATCCAACCCTTATTTTTTGAACTGTTCACCCCCAACCACATGATAAATAAAAGAGTTACCATCTTGCGGCGAGCATTGAAAACATCACGCAGAGTCGATCGATGAAATATCGACTGATCGATGATGCGATGGAGGAGGCGCCACATACCACGAATCTGCGGTAACGGCCGATAACACCAAACTGTCGGTAAGATCGGAGATACCAATTTCGTCGGTAAAATGTTTGCCATCTAACAATAAAAAAATGTGTAATGTCTGCTCATCCGACGGTGAAAAAATCAAAATGGCTGCTCATCTCACGAAGCAAAAAATCTCATTATCAAACTGTCTGACGTTGAAAAAACTGAAAATGGCTGCTCATCCGACTAATCAATAATCGAAATGACCTCTCATCTGACTAAGCAAAAATCAAAATGTCTGCACATCCGACTAAGCAAACAATTCATTGTCAAACTGTCTGTCGGTAAGATCGGGTGAAAATACAGGTGGCGCTATCTAGGGTAACGCTGCAGTCGGTAACAATTTTGTGGGTAAGGCTCACCATCACGGTGGTAACATATCGACTGTCGGTGAGGAATCGGGATACGCTCCCGGTACGTCGCCATTTTGTTGTCCAGAACTGTCGTCTATACACTACTCAGATTGTATATTCTGCGACGACGCTAACGAGCTGGTGGAACGTCTCCATTTGCTTATGGCATCTCAAGCGATTGAGAATACAAGTCACATAATGAAATTATGTCGATTCTAAAAGAAATACGGGAAGCCGGAGTCATTTATTAACCAATTGTCGTCGACTCTGCATTTATTCACGAGATGAGCGTCGACGTGTTCAGAAGTCAGCTGAATAAAAACACAGCTGCGAGCACTCGCGGTCCTCCGGGTGTCGGGTTTCAAATAACAGCGGACGGGCATTAAGATATACGGAACAAGAGATTGTGCAACGTCGCAGATCCCGCAGAGCCGAACAATGCTGTAACTTTAAAAACCTTAAGACGAAAATTCAACGTGCTGCAAAAACAAATCGACAACCTTGATCAAATAATCAAAGCTTTGGAGATCACCACGGAGAAAGCCTTGGATACCTTCTACATAGACTTTAAAACAGGCAGAGACTTGTCGATTCGAAACGCAGAAATCTGTGGCACCCGGATCAGCAGTACCGACTGTCACCGCAAGGGAGCACGTCAGTGCTCAAGGCGGTGGCGACAACGAGCAGCAGCGGAGTCGGCGGAAACAGACGTTGACCGTGAAAATTGATTTCATCGACGCCATTAGCTAAACAAAGGCTACAGCTGTAGCACGTGGTCAAAGTTCAGACAAAGTGATCATTGGGCTGTAATAGTTTTAGGACATTGAATAAATATATAATATTTATACATAACTAGGTATTCGTCGTTGCTGTGTGTGTAACCCCGCCTAACACAATCCCTACAAATCATTTCCAAATTGGACGCCAGACTAAGAGCGTTGGAATATGAACGAGAAAAAGCAAGCACTAGTGACGGAACTGCATAAGCCTGCACGCCGGAATCACCCGCGTCAACGTGTAGACGTGCGCGGCATCGACGAGACCTGGCAGGCGGATCTTCTTGATAAGATGTCGTTCGCTGGACAAAACAAAGGCTACAAGTACATGCTCACAGTTATTGATATCTTCTCAAAGTACGTGTGGGCTATAACGATAAAGAGCAAGTGTGGAGATGATGTTAAGCAGGCAATGGAATCTGTGCTTGTCCAAGGACAGGTACCGAAAAATTCACACGTCGATAGAGGACCGGAATTTTACAACTCGAAATCTGAATCTCTTATGTCACGCTACGGAATTGAACTTTACTCCACGTACAGTAATTTGAAGGCTTCGATCTGTAAACGTTTCAATCGTACGCTGGAAGGTGAAATGTGGACACCGTTCAGCATGCAAGGAAGCTACGAGTGGCTCGACATCTTACCCGATTTGATATCGACCTACAACATCACGAAACATCCAAGCATACGAATGAAACCGTCGGATGTCACCGTTGCAAACGAAAGGCGGTTATTACGTCAGGCGTACCGAGGGCTTCGAGCGATATTTACCAAATCGGCAAAGTTCAAATCCGAATCAATTGGACGACTGAAATATTCACGATAAGTCGAGTGTAAAATACTCATCCTGTGACGTACAAGCTCAAAGACTACCGAGATCAACCCATCGCTGGTGGTTTCTACGAATAAGAGCTCATCAAGGTTCAACATCCGGATATCTATCTGGTGGAGAAGGTGCTCAAGAAGCGTGAAAGAAGAATACATGTTAAATGGTTAGGTTTTTACAATACACACAACAGTTGGATAAACGAATCGGACATGTAACATTCGAATAAATGAATTTTTTGTAAAAACGTATGTGACTCTTTATTTCATACCCGATACATAACAAGTATGAATCTTTATTTTTCAGACAATCGACAGACATATGCATCGTTGTACAATTTTTATATTTCGGAGCGTTCTTATTCACTATCTTACATAATTGGTACAGTTATAAATTAAATCCTACATACATAACGATACGGTAATTACAAAGCCAAGGTGCAGGCTTATAGCCCCACGGAAGCGTGTCCGTTGTGTTTTGAATCACGATCCGCTTGTGGTCATTCCAGCTTAATGCCACTTTCTGCTGTTCTACAGTGTATACCTCGTGCTTTCGACTTAATATCAAATGCTGATTTGTAGACAAATTTTCGCGTTTGAAAGGACATTCCAAATAATCGTAGAAATTTATTTTCCTCAACGCTGATCCTTTGACACCTTAGGCACGTTTATTGTCTTTCTCATCTCCCAAGACTCGGAATGCGTACAATTTTGCTCTTAATCTTACAAATTCCAACATTATTTTCCCGTTATTCTCATCTTTCATTGAGCCGAGAACTTTTTTGTTAGCTGGAGGCATTCCATTAGCGTTATCAAGCGGATAATCAGACGTATCGAATTTATGCAAGTCCTCCTTCATATGTTCGTATATGTCGGGAACGGTAAAGTTGTAAATCAAACTGTAGGTATCCATATACATTAATTTTTCTCGGTTGCCAAATTTCCGTTTAATGTAATTATAATCAAAATCGTAGATGTATGTTTTAGTGTTTTAGACAATCGTTTATTCAACTTGACTTTCGTTTTACTCATTTCGACGATAATCATCTCTTTGTCGAAAACGGTGCAGCTGTGAAAATTAGGTTTGTCTATGGTAGCTCTAGCACCGTACCGTCCATCCCATTTGGTGATCAATCAAACATCTCTGTACTTTACCACGTTTTCCATTGTTTTGCCAAAATCTGCGTTGTTCATCAGTTTGTAAAAATTTTTTTCGAATTCATTGTGAGATTTTTTCCGCAAAACGGTATTCAAATCTATGTAATTTTTTAGCCACGGTGCTTGTCGAAATTTGAGAACTTTGTGAATTTTGAGTAATTTTAAGTCTAATTCCAAACATTGCTTCAATACGCGATAGTTAATAACGTAATTCATCTTGGAAAGTAGCGTGGTCGTCAGTTTTGGCTGTTTATTGTTCGAACTCGGAGGTACATAGTGCTCCGGACACAATGGTAAGTCATTATGAGTTTCATGCAACTCCTCAGGATATTCCAAATCTACCTCCAGTATCTAACCGAACTCCGTATCGTTCGGGATGGCAAGATCGTCGCACTCTCTGAAACCTGACACCCATTCGAAGGAATGACATGGCAGAGCATAGCTCATAGCCGCACCGTACAAATTATTAATGTCAAAGTACATGAGGTAAGATTCTTCGACCTCAGGAATGACTACTTCACCCATGTACCTGTTGTTAGCTTTCGCATATCCGTTCGAGCACTGTGACACACCACCACAAATACCTTTTTCGACAAACATAACCAGGTCTATGTCGGTGAGAAGCTGGAGTTCGATGCCTGTACATTTTAACATTGCATCAAACGACAGACCAGGCGCTGTAAAATAGTGTAACGGGTCCAGTTTTTACGTCGTCCAGCATTTTAGTCGAAAATTTTGAAAAACGTCTGCCAGTAAAAACACGTCCGTCTGTAACTACAAGTCCGAATACTCTCCCAAAATTGTAACGTTGAAAGTACGCCATACATCGCACGCGTGTGCGTAATCGTCATCTGATATATTCCGGTCATTCAAGTTTGAATAAAACTGTTCTTCGACTGGTAAATGTTTCTCCTCGAGCTTCTCCCAACTGTCTATGTATTCGTACGGGAAGACACCTTTTCTAGTCAATAACCGAAATTTGTTCAAGCTACTGCAGAATTCACGTGTTATTGTTTTTTGACAATCGTCCAGATACGATGATAATTTATCGAGGCTGCTAGGCATGAAACGGTACGAATCTATGAAACGGAACGTTACATCCGTTCCCTTAACGAATTCAGTGAAGGAAATGTACTTTTCTTTATTAACAGGTAATAGTTTAACAGTACCTTCGAATGACGTTGCCAGGGCTTTGATCAGAACATGCGAATCGTAACCCGACAGATTGTGGAATATCACTGGGATAGTGTGCGAATTTTGGTAATTTAGATTACAGCTGCGGTGAGCAGAACCACGGTACTTTCCCATGAAATGACAGTAATCACTATGTTCCACGTCTGTGGGTGCAAACGGTTTTTTGCAAATATGACAGATCTTTGATAAATCAAATTCGTTGATCTGATTGCAATTTACTGCTTTCATGGGGACAACAGTCTTGTAATATCCCTCTAACGAACGTGCCAATTCCTTTAACTCGTTTGTAAATGATTGGATGCAAGTCTCTCCGCGATTAATTTTGAATTTTGAAAGCAAATCGTCAAACGCACAATGTAGATAGTAAGCTATACTATACGGAAGATGCTTCTAATAAATTGTTTTTTTACCCATCTTTTTGAGCGTAGGTTCCAGTAAACATTCTAGATCTGCGTAGATGCAAAACGGAACGGTTTCTTTGTGCTTGAAATTTTTGAATTTCAGTATCTTTTCCTCCTCTGTAGGTAGAATAACTTTGGTTTTGTTCAAATTCATGCAATCTACATTATGCTTGAACAAACACTTTTCAGATTGAAAGTGAGTCACACATCTATCACATAACCAAGTACGACATTTATGTTTAGAAATTTGGGAACTTGTTCATCTCGACAAATTTCGAATCCATGCAAAATGATGTGTTACATTCTTTTCAACATTTTCCATACCATCATCATCATCATCATCGTCGTTTTCAGTCTTTATTACTAAAAGATGGATTATAGGTTTATCAGACTTGTTTCGGCTAAAATAAATGGGTACAATTTCACTGCGCTTTTGTTTTTCCGTATTATCTATACCATAAAAGTTGATTGAAAGTTTGTTGAGTTTCTCAAATTTTGGAATTTCGCCTAAAGACATTGGAAAATGCAAACCTTCGTATTGTAGCACTGAGCTGAAATACGGATATGAAGTAATTTTACTGGAATTGTTGTTGTCGGCTGGGAACAAAGCTGCGGTGACTGACCAAAGAAAGCAATTCTAGTAGCTGTTACGGATGTTGACGACAGCCTTCTTATCTTGAATATCTTTGGGTAGTGGTCCACTTGGTCAACACTTTTTGCTTTACGTTCTCTTCGAATCACCAGTGTATGTCAGCTGGCTGGAGGATGATCTGGTTTCTGGTGTTGAAATATTTCATTTCTTCAACAAGTTCGGCGTTGTTTGTTACACCAAATTTGCAGGTTAAGATGCAGTTGGCTTTTAAACCTCCAGCCTTTCGTAGTATTCTCTTCATTCTGACAACGATGAGGTGTTTGGAATCTTCGAGAAATCTGTTCAAGTCCTTGTGTCGTAGATTGATGACGGCTCCCGTTCGAATTCGGTTTTCGAAAGCTATCTCCAAATCTTCCCACCGTACTCGATCGCCCCACCACTTTTTAAAATTGTTGAAATTTGGCTGTCAACGAGTTCAGAATTCCAATTGTAGTCAAAATTCTTTTTTTCTCCCCGATCGTTGAGGCGTTGTTGCGTAAGATTTTATTCAAAAGCCTGGTATTTTGGGTTCCGAATCAAATCCACTTTTGAATCTCTGCCAGTGACGATTTTTCAGTTAAAATCTTGAACACCGTTTCCATGATTTGTATTAATTTCAAACACTTTTTGAAATCCATGTTTGTTTCTTCTTCTTTCGATCAGGCACTTGGCAAAGATATACTTGCAAAGCTTGATTCAGAATGACTACTCTATGCTGGCACGGTCCCTTTTATGGGTAAACAACGAAGTGACTCACACATTACCGAAAATTCGTGAACAGCCGTATGCAATTCTTTAACGAAAAAAATTTCAAGATATTTCTCGAACGAACCTGCAGCGCGTGTAAGATGGCAAGGCAGTTCTTGGAACTTGGCGAAGAAGTTTCGCACGCCTTATGTATGAGAGAGAGCTGCGAGAGTGAACTAATCGCTAGAGTTATACGTGGAACTGTGATAGGCTTAGTAGATATCGTTCTCCAAGAGCGTTATGGGGATGTTTTACTTTGCCCACGGTATCAGTTTCACGATTTCGAGGGCTACGCACTAATGCAGTAGGACAGAGTGAGAAGGATATATCCTGCAAACGTAACCGACAAGTTTCAACCACTTTATGATTTGGTATTAGTTTAATTGTGAACCTAAAACATATGAAGAAGCTGTAGGAAGAGTGGGGTGCTCCGTCCGTCTGATGAATTCATTAGCAGTCGATCTTTCAAACTGTCAAACTGGGTGATTGAAATCAGTGCACCTATACAGTTTTTTTACCTAGAATGTACAACAATTTTCGATTTTACTTGAGTGAATAGAAATAATTTAACGTATGTGCGTTTCTTCAGGTTATTTTCAAGAAAAAAACATTTCAGAATATTTCAAATACATCGTGATTTCGATCGGTGAGTTGTACAAGAATATCAATTTCTTTTTTTTTTACAACATTCTGTGATCAATAATCAATACGTCAGCCACGTATTAATTTTTTTTCAGAAAATGGAGTACGTATACATTTTATCCAATGTGCGCGTGCCGTAAGAATGGGCCCACTACCTGCCCCGAGACTTCTTAGAGCGGTTCAACTTGCGATCACAGCCTACGGGGATGGTAGCCGGAACGATATTCTCCATTTACCAAGCGGGTGTGTCAGCCCGCATGGTAAGAGAGGGAAATGGCACTTTGTTATTCCAGAAAGTGTAAGGTGAAGAGTAATATGCAATGAATTTCATGACTTTTATAACAAGTTCGATTAATTGGTTTCTTTACTTATTATTTTTTTATTTTTTTGTTTTTTTTTTTTTGACAACGAAAACCTCGAAACTTTTGTGATACATACATGTCTTACGTTTGTAAAATACCATTTCACAATTTTTAGAACAAATTTGATAAATACTTTTGTGTGTGATACATCATACCTTAAATTTCCAAAGTTATTGTATGTTTCAGAGAGCTGTAAACAACAACAGCATTCAACGTAACCAATGTAGTAGTAGTATATATACATAGTTAATGTGGAGTATAGCAGAAAAATAAAAGCTTTGAGAAAAAATTTACACAATTTTCTTGAAGGTTATGAAACGTAGAGTAATTGGAAACTTCTTCGAAAGTTTTTTGCTAAGTTTTTGAAATTGGTTCTTGATCACGTTTAGTAGTCGCACGGTCCATGCTGGTAAGAAGAAGACGCTGCACACGTTGTCCAGGTACGGTGTACAAATTAGGCGAGAGTCAACGCATCTTTGAATTCAATTTGACCGTACTGGCCGCCCAGATACTGCAAGAGCAACCGCTCCTCCTCCATCGTCTGCACCAATTTCTGATATTGGGTCTCGTCCTCGTTCAGCAGTCGCACAATCCGTGTCGATAAGAATACGCTGAATTCGTTGTTCAGGTCTGTGACGACACGGTGTCCAAACCTCGTTTGGATTCGACGAATGTTGGTGACTTTATAGATTTTGAAAATTTCCAGCTTCGTCAATTTCTTCGTCGGCAGAAATTCATTCATGCTTGCAACTTTGTTGAGTTTTGTGAAATCCTTTTTTTTTTGGAAAGTTTTAGTAGTTACGTGTTTCTTGATAAATTTATACTTGCGAACTTTTTTGTCCCTTTGTTGAGTTCTAACTTCTGGTTAATAAGGTTTCCAAGTCGTGAATACTTTTTAAGAGTAGATCGATTCGCTGTTTTAATTCTGCTTTGTTTGAAGTTCTCCTCATGAGAGCTGAAGATGCAAGACTATCTTTCTGGCCTGAAATTCAAATTTTCATAGCCGTATTCCTCCCACCAGGCACACGGAATCCTTGAAAAACTTCTAGAAGCTACCGAAGCTAACCCATTTTGTACAGACGGTGGACCTGGTTAGATGTTACAGATTTACGTTAGAACCATTGAGAATTCGACGTCGCTTCGAAATCTATTGTTCGCAGACCGCTCGCCGTCAAGTCAAAACTCGTCGAACGCGTTGTTTATCAGTCTAAGTTTCCGAGAATCTTTCAGGGTCAAAGAAGCTCTTTCTCACGGTCCCGGACTGCTCGCTGTCAAGTCGAAACTTGTCGAACGCATTGTTAGTCAGCCTACATTCGTTCAGAGTGGAAGAAGCCATATACAAATTTCAGAACCTTCCAGAATTCAACGTCGCACCGCAATCCGTTGTCGGCAGGCCGCTCAACGTCAAGTTGAAATACGTCAGACGAATTGTTTGTCAGCCTAGATTCTTTCAAGGACGTCGCATGAGCCTCCCAACGTCGTACTCCCGCCCTCGAAACATCTCGATCGCCGGAGAATTTTCTCGAACCTTCGGGAAGCTCTCAAAGCCTGACACATGCCAGGATTCTCGGTCGAACGTTCGAGGATCCACGGGGTCCGCTCGAACACCTGAGGATTCACGGAGTGCGCTCGGTAATGCAGTTATCGATCCCGCTCGATGAACATGATCTTCTTTACCGACAAAGAGCACAATTTATCCCACAAGGGGTAATACCACAGCAATTTTAGGAATTTTTTACCAACGATCATGGTTATTTGGGAGATTTTCTTACCGAACCTGTGGTCTGCAGAGCACGTTTTATCTTACGAGAGTGAGGGTAACCTTCAAGGGCTTGCGTCTGGGATGTGCGGATAGGCGGCTTAGTCGGTAAGAAAGGTGTTTGTACTCAGAACCGGCCTTGTATATCTACTAACTACGAATTTCATGTGACGATTATCTACAAAAATTTCTACGATTAATTGTAAATCGAGAAATTTGGACAAGTGCGTAGTTTTGGCATAGAATTTTTCCGTAGATTATTGTACTTTTTCATAGATGTTCGTACATTTTTGTAATCTGCTCTAAGCCGTTGGAGTTAATTTTCCGTAGTAATGCATATTTTTTGTGTAGATTATTGTGCATTTTCCTAAAAAATTTAATTTTTCGTAGATTACCGTAGACTGGCGTGATTTCTTTAACTTTTTGGTGTTGATATTTGTACCAAACCATAGTAGGTAGATTATCGTACTTTTGCGTAATTTATCGTAGTTTTGTTTTACTTCTCTGTAATCCTGTGGTCATAATTTCTATGAAAGTTGATAATTTTTCGTAGATCATCGTATTTTCAGATTAGTTTTTTTTTCTTATAAGATTTATCTAATTGAGATAAACCTGGCGTAAATAATTTCTACGTCAAACTGCGAAAATTTTCCGGTTGTCGAAAATCGTAAATAATCGTAGAAAATTGCAAAAAAGCTTAAAAGATGGTAGATAATCGTCAAAAGTCGTCGTATTTTTCGCAGAAAAGTACAATTTTCTGTAAAATATTACGAAAATCTATGACTTCCCACGGAAAATAATAAAAATTGAATATTAGAAATGGATTAATTTTTTTTCGTAGAATTTCGTAGGAAACTACGCAGATTAACGAACAGTTATGAATATTTACGACTATCTACGAAAAATTACGTAAGTTGCATATTCGACGCAGATTCGATTTTGTTTCGTAGAATCTTGCAGAAAACTACACGGATCAACGAAAAAGAACGAATGTCTACGACTTTTTATGAAAGATGATTTCATTTCTGTACCCAAATACTACGAATTTTCCTGCGTAAAAATATAATATAAATAAAAAAAAAATATATATAAATATAATGCGTGAAATAACGGGCAATATGGCGTGAGAGAACTATCGATACAAGTGGATACAAGGGTATTGCACGTTATGTTGGTAACCGTGTATGTCTGTATCAATCTAAGAAGTATGGTAAAAGTGCGTAAGGCTATCTTATGGTAACTGCACCTTGGTAAGGGCAGGCTTCAGAGAGGGCGCCGTCGTATTTATCAACTGGATTGTAACAACTATATAATAAGATGTCATAAGCAATAACCAATCGCAACTGCGATAAATGTGTCCTTTCTTCGGACTCGCTAATAACCTTACATGCTTTAACACCAAAGCTCTTAACCCTATTTTCAAAAATAAATACCAGATTTACGATCTTACTGCCAACGGACATAAATGTACCTACATAAGCCTAGATCCGATGTATTGTAGGGATTTTTGGAAATGCCAAAGCAGAGATTACAGCCAATATGAATATTATTGAAGATTTTGATAAAAAAGTGACATGGTTCGATCTAGAATTTCGAATCAGAAAAGAATTTTTTGAAAAAGACGACAACATATATTAGTAATGTAGGCAGAACCAAAGGACTCGATTACTGTAATTTATCTGGTGATTTCGACATAAAATCTGAGTTCGGAGGAACCCTCATTAGTAAAAAAAACATTTTCTCAATTTCTGGAATAAAATCCGACTACACGTATTGATAGATATCGCCCACCCGCATGTGTTAGGTACTAACTATACACTCAATGACACAATGCGTAAAAATGAGCTATTGAAAATTTCGTATGCGCCAATGTCGTCTTACCGCACCGATTAAACTTTACGCACGTTCCAGAGGTCTCAAAAATTGAACTTTCCAAGCAAATGATGCAAAAATGCATCCCCATGAATTCAGCAGTTCTGAATGAAATCTTACTAATGAACCATAATAATTACAGATTAGTGTAAGACAGTCTCACGAGGTATGGAACTTTCAATAAGGTCAAGGCTACGGTCGATTAGCATTGCAAATCCAAATTCTTGACCTTATGGTTACAATAAGTTTGCCGAGGATTTCATGGAATTATATCGTAGCATTGAAGCATTTTCTTCCAATTAGGTTTTACAGTATGTTTCGAGTGTGCACATATTTAACTGTGAATTTTTTATTTATTTTACTCTGTTTATTTTTTAACATACTTGTGAAATATGTAACAAATGTTGTGTGAACGAAAAGAGAACTCCATGCTTCTTTTTTCCGTCGAGCATATCAGGCATCTTTCAACAGCAAGCTTGGTTAACAATGAATTCCTGCAACCATGCAAATTGAATAATATCAACAGCTCCTGGAGAGCTTACAATATATTGAGTGACGATTCGTTTCTTAACAGTTTATACTTGTACGATTTTCAATACATTGTCATTAGTTGTACCCTTTAGTCGCCAAAAATATTAAAGATTGATGAAATAGTGCAGCAAGCGGAAAGAGTAGCTGGTAACGTTGACCAATTTTGAAATCAAAAAGTTTTATTATGTGTATGGTGATCGTATTGTTAAGTAAATAAAACTCTTTTGAAAATTATGTTTTTTTTAGACGACCTCCACACACGCGTACAAGTTGATAACTTTAACGGCGATTCTTTGAAGTTGAATCGAGCTTTGCAGAAGTCATACAATAGTCACAGAATTAGGACAAGTTCCGATTACCTTTTGATTGATGAACTGATCTGATTGGTATTTTATTTTAATTGAACGATCATAGAACTGAGGGGTCATGCCAAAGATTGCGTCAACCGAGGGACTTAGTATCTTACCATATCTTTTCGGGTAATTGAAAATACTGCAGGTCGGTGAAAGCCGTTGAAGTTTACAGCAAAAGACACCGTATAGGCGCCCATATTGGGCCACACCAGCCAATCGCCAATTTTCAATTCCGGGAATTCGCAATCACGCACGACGCAATCGTAGGTATCGCATGTTGGACCCCAAAACGAGGATGGATAGGTCTTTTCGTTCAGCGGCTGAAAACCGAAATTTTCAATTAAACAAATGAAGGTATTATTTTTTACCGTATCAGGTATATCGTTCTGCTACGATATTGCGTATTGAAAACGCTAATTCACTTGGTGCAGAATCGACTGTTACATGACAGGTAAATGCGGCCCAAAACGTAAGTTTTTTACCTTTTGCCACGCATTTAACCCTTTCAGTCATAGTGGGACCGCTACGGTCCCACCTTTTAAAAAATCACCTCAGAGCTCTAGTATTGAACCAAGGCCTCTAAAAATGCGTATCTAGGGGCTTTTTGACTCGCTCATCACGAATATGAGGTCAGATTTTGAAAATTCAAAATGGTGGATCCGCTATAGTCGATCCAATTGGGCAATGTGACAATAAAAATTTCAATCACGTGATATCCTACTTTATCAGGAATATTCCTTCGAATATACATTAGGAATAAATATTTCAGTTCATTTGAGATGAAATTTGAGATAATTAAAATCCGTGGTTCCTCATTATTATCATCGGTATATATATATATATGTGCGTGCGTGCGTCATAATAGGGATATTGAAAAAAAAACAAGTCGAAAAAAAAACAATAAAAAAACACTAAAAAATGAAAAAAAAAACACGGAAAATAAAAGAAAAAACACAAAAAACAGAATAAGGCAACAAAAAAAAAACAGGAAAAAAAACAAGCAAAAAGTGGAACTAGATGCTCTCCACGTCCTCGTCGTTAGTTCCGGGTAGGGCCAAGAGAGAGACACGAATATAGACAAAGAAAGATAAGATGGCATTTGCCATCTTGGATTTAGAAATTACGAAGTTATGACTTCAGATTCGTGATCAGCCAATCCAAAATCCCCCAAGTGACTAAATTCAGGCCAAAATATTGAGCAGAAAGATATAAGATATAAAACTTGACGTCCACCATATCGGATCCGCCATTTTGAATTTTGAAAATCTAATGCCAGATTCGTAATCAGCAACCCCGAAAACCCTCGGGTACCAATTTTCATCGAAATCGGTGCAGATGAAAACTGCATGACTGGAAGGGTTAAGGTTATGTCTCTTACCTTTACCGACCGAGCAAACTCACTCCATTTCTTCCTATAATAAATAAACAATAGAACGGAAAAGACCCAAATTTTGAATGTTTTTTGACACATATTACTGTTCCCACATTTCCCGCATTTCAGGGGTCAAAAGGCGCATAGGCGAGATACTTTGTGCAATCCCGGAAAGAACGAGGAGTAAAATTTACCATCGTGAGACTGTTTTCATGCAATATTCAGGTCGCTAGACGAAAATAAAGGAACGCTAGGCAAACTCGTATCACGTATCAAAGACACATGCAATTTTTTGACGATTTTCGGAACATAAGTAACTTTCCAAAGTTCCACTAAAAAGAGCGACGCACCGTCGAAATTTGTACCCTGTCCGTTCATTGGTTTATTAATTACCAGAGGAGAAGGGTGAGTTTGCTCGGTTGGTAAAGGTAGGAGTACTACATAATGTTGAAGAACAAACCACGGACAAACCCATTCTGACTCACCTTATTTAGAGGACGAGGTATTCTCGTATTGATATTCATCATAATTTCGCCAAAGGATCCGTAAGTACCGTCGTTCATGTAGTACATGTATCTCGTGCCACTTTTTTCCTTTACAGTTCGTTTCCCGTAAACCAAACTTGCGAGGGTTAGGGCTGAGTGGACGTAATATCTTCCAGTTTCGCTAATTATTTTTATCGATGGATCAATTTCATCGAGCACCTCGTTGATTGCCAAGGCAAACTGAGGAGAATTGAAAAATAATAAAATGTCACCTTATACCGTGGAGATGCTTCGTCCCGCGTCACGTTATCGACTGGATATAGAGATCGTGCGCAAAATTCACGGCAGCGCCAAATCGATTCTATTTGTCCCAACCGACGGGCATTTTCCCCTGTCTGCGCCAATGACTTAGCCAATCATAAACTTCCGTGGTTACGCCATGGCATGAAATTAATCAATCGTTTTGAATCGTCCTATCGCATAGGGATAGTTAATAACGGTTTACTCGGTATTTCTGAGACTATTGTAGCAACCGATAGCGCAACAACTAACCGTCACTTTTCTTACACCGCAAGAAGGCATTTTTTCGGTAAACATATTTGTTCTTTCGAAAAAATGATGACAAATAACCGCCAGAATATTTGTCAAAGTTAACGCAAGTCCCGTCGATAGGGACAATTTTGGCTACTCGCGGCGCTACTCGTACTCACGCTCGGTCCCTATACATACGTAACAGCAGGGCTAGATAACGTTTAAGATAGTCTTATGTTAAATATGCAATTTAAATGCAAAATTACATATTTCATTTTTCATTTCAAATAGATTTAAACAGGTCTTTTCTGTTTTATGTTTTATATGAAAAAATTTAAACATTAAGCTATTTGTAAAATGCCTCTGTTAAAATCAATTTAAATTTTTTTCCTAAAATTCTGTGGCCAATCTTCTAAAACGACATTTTCTCACACTGTAATAAGCAATGACAGGTCTTCACTCAATTTTCAACTTGAAGAGAGTTTATTTAGCAATGCATCAATTCTTTTGCTGGAATAAAGCTATGATTTCATAGATATCTTGAATTTATTGCATGCATAAAAACCAAACATGCCTATCTGTAGTCTGTCATTAAAGAGCAACAAGAGCGTTTTAAATAATACCACAAATAAACAGCATGGGATTGAGAAGATTCTGGAATTTCTGAAAACTGTTGAGGAACTTTTTAAATATAGTACGTGTATAACAGTATGAGGGTTTTCACCGTCTGTCTTTTGTTGCCAATAACCAAACAGTCCTCACGAAACGTCATAACATCCAATCTTGTACCTAAATTATTCATATTAAGAGTCTATACCTCTTTGCTTCGTTTAATGATGTGAAGTTATTGGTAACACTAGTTAAAATAAACTATTTTCTGAATTAAAAGTAACCACTTAAGATGATACACTTAATATTATAAAAATTCAAGTAGTCACTGTTGAAATGGAGAACATCTAACTAGTAATGACTAACTAGGTTAGACCTAGTGACTTTTGTATTGGGCCGTTGGCTCTCTCTATAAATATATCTCCTCCTCCGTACTCGCTAAAACTCAACGTGTGTGCTGATTAATCTCTCCGTTCACAATACTATCCCGCTCATAATTAATTCCGACACAGAGCACAAATCCCAACAGGTTATGGGCCCAGTGCAGAGTATATTAGTTGTGATAGAGTGAAAGCAGAAAGTGAAAGAGAATAATCTAAGATAACCTAATTTCCACGCGTCCAAGATGGCGTCAGCAAGCTTCGGTGCATCGATAGAAAAGTTGTCGGGACGCGACAATTATAACACATGGCAGTTCGCGGTTCAGACATATCTGCAACACGAAGAATTATGGGAATGTGTAACAGGTGAAGAGACTGATGCAAAGAAAATTATGAAAGCAAAGTCAAAAATCATTTTGATGATCGAACCTGTAAACTACGTACATATTCAAAACGCGACGACAGCCAAAGAAGTGTGGGATAAATTGAAAGCGGCATTCGAGGACTCTGGACTGACAAGAAGAGTAGGATTACTACGGACACTAGTAACGTGTCGTCTTGAAAACTGTGAAACCGTGGAAGAATACGTGAATCAAGTAGTCAGTACTGCTCACAAATTGACTGGCGTTGGATTCGAGGTTAGTGATGAGTGGATTGGCACGTTTTTATTAGCGGGTTTACCGGATGAATATAAACCAATGATCATGGGCATAGAAAGCTCCGGCACCAGGATCACAGGAGATGCTATCAAAACAAAACTATTGCAAGATGTGAAATCAACCAACTCGACCACTGAAAGTGCCTTCTACAGTAAGAATTTCAAAAAAAAAAATACTCAAAAGAAGGGACCGCGTTGTTTCGGGTGTAATCGATATGGGCACAAATCCACTGAGTGCCCTCAAAAGAATGACAAGCAAGTCGAAAACAAGAAAACAGAAGGTAAACAAGTGGATAACAAATCGAAGAAATCACAAGTTGGCCTATGCGCTGGATTTTCAACTGGCAAAGCTAACCCCGAGGATTGGTTTGTCGATTCAGGTGCGTCCATGCACATGACTATGCGAGGAGATTGGTTTAAGAGCACAGGCGACTCGCAGATTAAGGAAATCGCCATAGCAAATGACTCTAAACTGCAAGTAACTGAGAAAGGTAATGTTGAAGTTCAATTAAGCCTGAACGGAGATGTTGAAACAATAGAGATCAAAGAAGTTCTACATGTACCGAACCTGTCTACTAACTTATTGTCTGTAAGTCGAATCGTACAGAAAGGCTATCAGGTGGAGTTCGACGCAAGGGGCTGTCGAATACTTGACGGAGCGGACTTAGTAGCAACTGCAACGTTGGTGGACAACATGTACAAGCTGGATGTACATAAAAGCCTTGGTCTAATGGCTTCTGTCAGCGGAGACAACGATCTGTGGCATCGAAGGCTGGGTCATATCAACTTCAATGATCTTAACAAAATGAAAAATGGTTTTGTTACAGGAGTTGATTTCAATAACAACAAAGACAACCGCACCTGCATCACATGTTTAAAAGGTAAACAAAGCAAACTACCTTTTACAGACTCTGAAACACGTGCGACACAAATATTGGAGTTGGTACATTCGGATTTATGTGGGCCTATGGAAACTGAATCGTTCGCTGGAGCCAAATACTTTCTCACGTTGATCGACGATTTTTCACGTAGGCTCTACGTATATTTCCTAAAAAGCAAGACTCAGGTAGCACAAACATTCGCAAACTTTAAAAATCTTGTTGAAAATCAAACTGGAAAAAGGATAAAAACTTTAAGAACTGATAATGGTAAAGAGTATTGTAACAATGAGCTACTTAGCTTATTGCAGAAGGCTGGAATCCAACACCAAACCACAAACCCTTACACTCCGGAACAGAATGGGGTAGCAGAGAGAAAGAATCGGACCATAGTAGAGAGGGCGAGATGCATGATATTCGACGCTGGATTGGAAACTCAGTTCTGGGCTGAAGCAGTTTCAACGGCAGCATATATCATCAATCGATCGCCAACCAGGGGACTACAGGATCTACGAAAAACTCCGGAAGAGGTATGGTCAGGAAACAAACCTAATCTAAAACATTTGAGAATCTTTGGTTGTAAGGCTATGGTACATGTACCTAAACAAAAACGTCGTAAGTGGGATGCTAAGTCAGAAGAGCTGATCTTTGTTGGTTACTGTGAGGGAACCAAGGGTTATCGATTCATTCGACCGAACTCTAACAAACTTGTAAAAAGTCGAAACGTCACCTTCATAGAAAACCCAACACCAACCCGCACAATGACGTTCACTGAAAATCAAACTACTCCATTACCACTTATGCTTGAGTCTTCAGATCAAGAGGACAGAGAAGAAGAGAGTGAAGCTGATGAAGTGGGGACTGAGTTTGATTATGAATCAGCATCTGCATCGGAAGATCCTAGAACAGAAGATTCTACTACAGAAGATTTTGCAACGGAAGACTCTACAACAGACGAACCTACGGCAGAAAACTTGCTCTCAATAGAAACTACACGATCAGATATCGGTGGGGATTTGAAGAGACCACAACGACAGCGAAAGCCACCAAAAATGGATGACTACGTACTATACCTGTCACAAGCAAATGAAGCAATTGATCCCTTGACAGTAGAAGAAGCTCTGAATGGGCATGAAGGTCAACACTGGAAAAGGGCCATGCAAGAAGAATATCGGTCTTTGATTGAAAACGACACCTGGGAACTTACAGATTTACCTCCGAATAGAAAACCTATTAATAGTAAATGGGTGTTCAAAACCAAAACAGATGACAAAGGCAATGTTCTACGACACAAGGCCCGTCTAGTGATCAAAGGATGTGCTCAAAAAAGGGGTATAGACTACGAAGAAACCTTCGCACCTGTCGTCAGGTATAGCTCAATAAGATATCTGATGGCTCTGGCAGCGAAACATGATTTGGAAATAGAACAAATGGATGCTGTAACCGCGTTTTTACAAGGGGATCTTCATGAGGAAGTTTACATGGTTCCGCCAAAGGAATTTTACACCGGAGATAAAGTATGGCGCTTAAAAAAGGCCATATACGGCTTAAAGCAAGCAAGTCGGCAATGGAACATCAAATTGGACACAGAATTGAAGAAAGCCGGATTACAACAATCCAAAGTAGACCCGTGTATATATCATAAAACATTGGACGAAAAAATGCTGTTTTTGGCAGTATACGTCGATGATCTGTTAATTTTTACAAATGACCAAGTCACCAAGGAAAATTTGAAGAATAAATTGAAGAAATGTTTCAAGATGAAGGAAATGGGAGAAGCACATCATTGTGTTGGACTGCGAATCACACGTGATCGACAAGCAGGTAAAATTTACCTGGATCAAGAAAAATATATCAAGGAAACTCTGGCAAAGTTTAACATGGCTGACTGCAAACCTGCAGTGACACCAACTGACCCAAATCAAAAACTGACAAAGGATATGTCACCGAAGAATAATGAAGAAATTGAGGAAATGAGCCGAATACCGTATCAAGAAGCAATAGGAAGCATCCTGTACGTCGCTCAAGGAACGAGGCCAGATTTATCCTATGCAATCAACACGGTGAGCAAATTTAACAATAATCCAGGAAAAGCTCACTGGTCTGCCGTTAAAAGGATTTTACGTTACTTGAAAGGAACCTCAAAGATGAGATTAGAATTCTCAGCTAAAGCAAACACAGACTTGATTGGATATTGTGACGCTGATTGGGCTAGCGATACCGACGAAAGACGCTCCTGCACTGGGTACGTGTTTATACTACAAGGAGCTGCAATATCCTGGAATTGCAAGCGACAACATACCGTCGCTCTGTCCACTACTGAAGCGGAGTATATGGCACTCAGCTCAGCAACACAGGAAGCGATGTGGCTAAAGCAATTTAAAGAAGAACTTTGGCCAAATAATCAAATCAAAGCAATCACAATTTATTGTGACAATAAAAGTGCAATTAACTTAGCTCAGACAGATGGATATCATGCTAGATCAAAACATATAGATGTTAGGCATCATTTCGTCCGTCAAAAGTTATCTCAAAAATATATAAAACTAGATCACGTTGGCACTGAAAAAATGACAGCAGACATTTTAACAAAACAATTGTTTAGTAGTAAGCAAAATTTTTGTAATTGTCAAATGGGTCTCAAGTAAAAGTATATAGTGGGGATGTTGAAATGGAGAACATCTAACTAGTAATGACTAACTAGGTTAGACCTAGTGACTTTTGTATTGGGCCGTTGGCTCTCTCTATAAATATATCTCCTCCTCCGTACTCGCTAAAACTCAACGTGTGTGCTGATTAATCTCTCCGTTCACAATACTATCCCGCTCATAATTAATTCCGACACAGAGCACAAATCCCAACAGTCACAAACAATTAATTATCTTGAATCTTAAAAATTAATATTCCCACATCTCTTCCCTAATGTTCTGTGCCTGAGCGTCGTTTTGTGCCCGGGGTGTCATTGCGATCTCCGTGCGAGCTGCGCTCGAACGATTCGTCTCCGCAGGGATGCCAAATCTCGCGTAGATGAGGAGGCGAGCGCGCATCACGCATTTTTTAAAACAGTCAAGTTAAGTCATCCGTCTAGTGACGATCGTGAGTGACGCCGTGCGTTCTCTCGTACCACGACCAAAAGACGAGAGGCCCAAATATCCTCTCGTATACGTTCGCTCTACGGAGTAAGGTAGATGAGTACGGCCCGAGTGTCTCTCATTCTACACGGGACCGAGTGCCCGTACACACATACCAAGGGTCTTGCACCCCTTCATCATACAACGAGCCCGAGCGCTCTTGGTGTACTACCAACACCAATCATACTCTCATATACGTTCACTCCTCAGAGTAAGGCAAACGCAAATCATACGAAATTCGATCGAATCGAATAAACCAAAAATCGCAGTACGAAACGCACTCGAGATCGCGGTGGCATGAGCCAAACGGGTTGTAACCGGCATATACACATTCATATACACAATCGACACATTCACGTGTGCGACACATGCTTTTATACGTTTACAAATACACGTTCATACATCGTGGGTTTTTATGCCGCAAGGCTTTTCCCACAAGAGCCAATAAACATTCATAATTCGATGGCTCAAACGCGAGAGTTTTTTATTCAAGAAAACCTCAACCTCTATCCTTCACACTAGTAAAAAAGGTTCAATTCAAAACTACGAGGCAACTTCGCCTATGAAGAAGCTTCGACTATACACCTAACATCCTTTGACTCCTACTGCCCCCCCCCCCCCTCTCTCCCCTATTGCCAAGATGCCTAGAAGAGATCTGGAAATAGTCGGTAAATAAACAATTGTTGATAACGATGAACATACCAAATTTGGCCGGTATGCGGCACAAAATTGGCCGAATAGAATATGCCAACAATTATGCGATATGAAACAATACAAACAGACATGAACTCGGTAAATTGGCTACCAGGTAACCGCGTGCCTGACGACGAAGTTGCTGAAAGATATGGCTACAAAGGATGGAAGCAACAGGCAGACCATAAAAGTGACGAACCACTGGGAAGGGCAACCCAATCAGCAAAAAAAAAGTTAAAGAAGAAAACATGAACCACCAAACCATGCATGAATGGAACTCAACAAAAAAAAAATGAGAAAACGAAGTGAGATTTCATAAAATACTCAATATCAATGGAGAAGAAGATATGATATGGAGGAGGAGAAACATAGTTGCAGTTAAAGAAAGATGGAAAGTAGAAACTACGACCTAAATAAAAAAAAAAAAAAACGAAAGGACGACAAGCGCCATCCGCAAACATCATCTTTCCGGACATTTGCTCCGAAAACATCGTCTTTCCCGACATGCTCCCCCAGTGTTCTGTTCAGGAATGTGAAATGTAATTTTCTCAAATAGAAAAAACTGCCAGATTGCCCCTTGATATGCCTTACTTTGGAAGGTGGTTACACCCCCTTAAAGTGTTTATTGGCAGGTGAAAAAAAAATACGCGTCGTTCAGTTTTTAATCTACTATAACATATGAAAAAAGAAATCAAATCTAAGAGATCGATCTGATTCGATCAAACCATTATTGTAGCAAGACTTGATATGAAAAACTCATCCATTAGAATTTACCTCTGTATTAAAAACTAGCAATACCCGACGTTACCCGGGTTATAATTGGTTTCTTATTAGTTAAAATTGAATTACTCGGAAGATTCTCATAAAGAAAAAATATAGCACTCACAGAAGAGAATTATCGAATCTTGAAGGTTTTTGACCCCCTCCTCCCTCTTTTGCCATCTTCTATCAGATTCAAAGGCCGCCCCTTCAAATCACACGAAAAAAATGCCCCCCCCCCCCCCCCCCGTCCCCCCACGACTAACCCTTGACTCCCACGGTTACCAGAAGGAATATGACTTTTTGTATATGACGGCGGAATTTCTAACCCCGCCCTACGTCCAATTATTTTTCGTCATAATCTGACAACAACCTGCCCGCCTTCTCCAAACCCGAACACGTAATTTATGAATTCTCCCAGAGATCTGCATAGGATGGTCGCGCGATCAGCAGCATTACAGATCCAGCTCCGCTTCTCCCACTTATGCCATATTCCCCCCTACTAATAACCTTACCTCGCTATGGGCAATCGAAGTGGTCGGTCAACGGTGGGTCTCAGCCATAGCTCAAGTAGTGAGAACTTATAACATTTTAATCAATTATTGACTCAAAATTTTGCATAAAAAGTTGTATGTAACATAACCTATAGCACTTCTGGAGCCATAAAGAACATTTTTAAAAAAGTTTCATGAAGATCCGGCAAATAGATTTTAAGTTAAATCTCCACAAACATACATACAAAGAATTTTATGTATTAAGTATAGATGTACAACCTGATAAACTTCCGAAATTTCTAACGTGGAATACAGTGCAATGTAACATAACACGAAATACATTCTACAATTATAGCAATTACCTTTCCGTAAATATGATGCATGCAGCGGTGATCCGTAGTTGCTTGTGTCATACGTTACAAGACAGAATAAATCATTTTTACAGGTTATAAGGTATACTTCACATCGTATGCGTAGGGGGAAGTCCCGTAACGCCGGACGGCACCTAGTACCGGACACACGTCGTATATCCCAAAGTAAACGAAGTATCAACAGTTTTCTTGTGTGGTTGGAACCTGCACAATGGACGTAGCGATGTGGATGCGCTGCACGTGGCAGTGAGCGCCCGTGTGTCGCCAAAAGACAGTTGAACATTTGAGCTGGCATAAATTTACGTCACGCCTAAGTTTCGCGTTTATTGATTTTAAACAACGCATGATTTTGTTCTTTTATTTTTGGTCTGGGATGTTTGTTGGTATGTATTCTTTCAGATAATGGTCAATAAAAGTTGATATATTTGCAAACAAGCACATATTTCATTATTTAGCTGTGCATTGCGGCTCCCTAATATCGGACACCCGATTTGTCCCCCAGTACCGGACACCCAATTTTTTCTCTGAATTTGACTATATATACAAAACTTGATCTGAAGTGTTTTAGTGTTATTCTACCATGGCTAACCAATCAAAAATACTCGAAAGAGAAAAATGGTCCGAAGGAACTATGAAGAAGGCAGTTCAAAGAGTCTTGAGTGGCAACATGACAGGTAGAGAAGCTGCAGTGAAATATGAAGTACCAAAAAGTACCTTGTGCGATTGCGTGAAGATTATGAGAAGTGGAGGCGAATGTATTTTTAAGCCTTGACTGGACTTCTTCACGACGCAGGAAGGCTGAGAAAAGTGCGATTTTGACTTCGTCGCCGTACAAGACCATGCTCGAAGAAAAAGAAAACGTCAAAATGTCAAAGGCAAACACAAGTACAAACAGAAGAAAGTCTATTGACAATAAACTTGCTGCGAAACCGAAAAAACGTAAGACAACTGTAGAGTTTGTTGGCGATTCTTCAATTGAAACACGCGAAGCAATGCAAAGAAAAACCATGTGCCTTGTATGCCTTGAAGAGAACGATGAGGATTGGATTCAGTGCTGCAATTCCAAGGAATGGGTGCATTAGATGTGCGCAGACATCCCTGAGTGCTTTGACAAATATATATGTGACCACTGCAAAATTCATTAAATTTTAAGACATTTTTTCCATCCGTACTATTAGTGTCCGGTACTAGGGGACACTTCTTTGACACCCTAGTTTTTGTTACTAAATAAAATTGTATTTCATTCTTAGTTTAACGTTATATACTAATTCCAAAAGTTCCTATATTGTTAAACATATTCTAAAGATTATAACAAAAATAAAAATAATCATGTTTTTACTTAAATAACGATTTTATTAACGAATAACCTTAGGTGTCCGTCACTGGGGGGACTTTCCCCTATGCATATTTACCCACCTGGTTGATTGAACTACCATTTTCGCCGACAAAGGCCTCCCCGATGTTTATCAGCTTAATCCCCTCTAGTCCCAGTGACTTGGCGAAATCAATCATGCCCAATGCCATCCTTAATCCGCGGGTATAGGCGGACGGCTTTGCATACTGATTACCCACGTTGAAACTAAATCCAACCACGCTAATTCCAAGTTCCTTAGCCTTTCTCAATATCTTCGGTACTTCATTGACAGGATCGCAACCTTGTTTCACTCCAATTCTTCTTACCTCCGTTGTCGAATCGCATCCGAAGTTAATGAGAATTCTGTCAAATTATGAAAAAGAAATGTTAGTCAGCAGGCGTGAAGTAAGAATAGTATATTATGCTACAAGTGCGGAAAATGTGCGATATCAGATCAGTGTGAAATTTGCAGCGTGAGTCACGGTGTAAGGAAGTAAGGTGTGTTCTTGCGCATTACTTCGGCCAATGAGAACGTACCCCCACATGGCGTTATTTTGAGCACCATTTTTAAAAGCTATGAAACAGCCATTCATTCTTACGTCCATCGAATCTTATTTGATGCGGGAATAATATTCAAATGTTAAATAATTGGTTACAACGGTTATGTTGTACTTTTTTCGACAGAAACAGAATTTTCGTCGTGACGTCATATGGGGATCAGGTGACTTTGCTACTGCACATCTCCGTTTAGAGCACGCCTTGTTTCCCTACGACGTGGCGTGATCCGCAAACACTTTTGGCACGTCCCGCTAACTTCGTAGTCATGTATACCGTGAGTTTTCCTAGACGCGGAACGGCTGTGCGCCTGATTCAGGCAATCGGAGTTACAACTTATATTCAGGTTGAGCATTGTATTCCACTGCGGCCATCCCAAACATTGTAAAAACGAATGATATTCGACGTTGTCAAAATAAATAATATTTGACGTTTGAAAAGTTGAAATACTCGTAAACTACGCGTTGTTGTTAGATTTAAGAATACCTAACTAGTTCCAACTAGGCCTTTGAGCATCGTCGTTTCTGTTTATTTCCCCGCAATTCTGCTTATACTTAATGCAGGTTACATCCAACCTCCAACAGGTTACGGGTCCAGGCCCAGAGTGGTATTGTAATTGTGAGAATTGTGATGGAGCGAAAGCACAAAGGACAAGTTCTCTAAACCAAGCTAATTTCGGATATTCAAGATGGCGTCAGCAAGCTTCAGTGCATCGATAGAAAAACTATCGGGACGTGAAAGTTATAACACATGGCAGTTCACGGTTCAAACATACTTGCAACATGAAGAACTATAAGAATGCGTCACAGGGGAAGAAACTGACGCTAAGAAAATCATGAAAGCAAAGTCAAAAATCATTTTGATTGAACCAGTAAACTGTGTACATATTCAAAATGCGACGATGGCCAAAAAAGTGTGGGATAAATTGAAAGCAGCATTTGCGGACTCCGGGCTCACAAGAAGAGTAAAATTACCAAGGACACTGGTAACGTCTCGTCTTGAAAGCTGTGAAATCGTAGCAGAATATGTCAATCAAGTAGTGAGTACTGCTCACAAATTGACCGGGATAAGATTTGAGGTCAGTGATGAGTGGATTGGCACGTTTTTATTAGCAGGTTTACCGGATGAATATAAACCAAAGATCATGGGCATAGAGAGCTTCGGCACCAATATCACAGGAGATGCTATAAGAACAAAACTTTTGCAAGACATTAAATCAACCTTTTCAACCACCGAGAGTGCCTTTTACAGTAAAAATGTTAAGAAAAAATATACTTAGAAAAAGGGACCGCATTGTTTTGGGTGCAATCGACACGGACACAAAACAGCAGACTGTCCTCAAAAAAACGACAAGGTAGTCGAAAACAAGAAAGTAGGAAATCAAACAAGTGAATAACAAATCGAAGAAGTCGGTAGCGGAGTTATGCGCGGGATTCTCAACTGGCAAAGCGAACTCCGAGGACTGGATTGTAGATTCAGGAGCGTCGATACACATGACTATGCGAGGGGACTGGTTGAAGAGCACAGGTGACACTCAAATTAACGAGATTGTCATAGCTAATGAGTCTAAAATGCAAGTAACTAAAAAAGGTACCGTTGAAGTTCAATTAAGCCTGTGTGGAAATGTCAAATCAATAGAAGTCAAAGATATTTTACATGTACGGAATCTATCTATTAACTTGTTTTCCGTAAGACGAATCGTACAGAAAGGCGACCACGTGGAGTTCAATGCAAAAGACTGTAGAAAATTTGACGCAGCGAACCTAGTGGCAGCTGCAATGTTGGTGGACGACATGTTTAAACTGAATGTGCATAAAAGCCTTGGTCTAATGGCTTATATTAGCGAAGGTAACAATTTGAGGCATCGCAGACTGGGGCACATCAATTTCAATGATCTTAAAAAATTGAAGAATGGCTACGTTACAGGAGTTGATTAAAACGACAGCAAAGACAACCACACCTGCACTGCATGTCTGAAAGGTAAACAAAGCAGACTAGGTTTTTCCGATTTTGAAACATGTACAACTGAGATATTGTAACTGGTGCATTCGGATTTATGTGACCCTATGGAAACCAAATCCTTAGGTGGAACCAAATATTTTTTCACATTGATTAACGATTTTTCACGTAAGCTGTATGTATATTTCCTAGAAAATAAGACTGAAGTAGCACAAACATTTGCAAATTTCAAAAATCTTGTAGAAAATCAGACTAGAAAAAGGATAAAATACCCTTCACAAAAAAAGGATAAAAACCATAAGAACTGATAATGGCAAAGAATATTGCAATAATGAGTTACTTAGGTTATTGCAGAAGGCTGGAATCCAACATCAAGCCGCAAACCCCTATACCCCAGAACAGAATGGGGCAGCAGAGGGAATGAATCGGACCATAGTAGAGAGGGCAAAAAGCATGATATTCGATGCTGGATTGAAGCCTCAGTTTTGGGCTGAAGCAGTTTCAACAGCAGCATACATCAATCGATCGCCAACTAAAGGATTACAGAACCTGAAAAAAATTCCGGAAAAGGTGTGGTCAGGAGTCAAACCTGATTTCAAGCATTTGAGAATTTTCGGTTGCAAGGCCATGGTCTACGTACCAAAACAAAAACGACGCAAGTGGGACGCTAAGTCGTAAAAGCTGATTTCTGTCGGTTACTGTGAGGAAACCAAAGGTAATCGATTCATTCGACTGTATTCAAACAAATTGGTAAAGAGCAGAAATGTTGTCTTCGTAGAAAAACTAGCACCTACTCATAAAACGTCGCTCACCGAAAATCAAACCATACCAAAACCACTTATACTTCAGACCAAGAGGACAAAGAAGTAAGTGAAACTAATGAAGCGGCGACTGAGTCCGATTATGAATCCGCGTCTGCCTCGGAAGATTTCGCAGAATATCATACGACAGAAGACTCTACCGCAGAGAACTTGTCAATAGAAGCAGAACCACTAAACATAGGTGGGGACACAGCGAAAGCCTCCCGAAATGGACGACTACGTATTATACTTATCTCAAGCAAATGAAGCAAGTGATGCCTTGACAGTTGAACAAGCTCTGAATAGTCATGAAGCTCGACATTGGCAAAAGGCCATGGCAGAAGAATATCAGTCCTTGAAAGAAAATAACAGTTACGAATTTATAGATTTACCCCCGAATAGAAAACCTATTAGCAGTAAATGGGTGTTTAAAACCAAAACAGACGATAAAGGTGATGTACTACGACACAAGGCCAGGCTCCTGATCAAGGGATGCGCCCAAAGAAAAGGTGTGGATTACGAGGAGACTTTCGCACCTGTAGTTGGATATAGTTCAATAAGATATCTGATGGCTCCGGTAGCAAAACATGACTCGGATATTGAAAAGATGAATGCTGTAACCGCGTTTCCACAAGGGGATCTCCACGAAGAAGTACACATAGTTCCATCGAAGGAATTCTACAATGGGAACAAAGTATGGCGTTTGAGAAAGGCCATATACGGCTTAAAGCAAGCAAGTCGGTAATGGAATATTAAGGGAGCTTTCCAGTGTGAAATTTTCAAAAAATCGATTTTTTTTTTTTTGCTTTATCGAATAGTATACACTCTTCCGAATATTCCCTGAAATTTTCATGCCGAAATTCAGATTATTTCGGTTACTGTACAACATTTTTTGGAAGAAGGCAACGGAGCGCTACAGCTGCCGCGTCGGCCGTCTGCTCGTGCCACTGTTATTTCTATTGTCTCGTTCCTACCTGCACGTACATGAACTTGGCTCGCCAATTGTCGAAAATGTGAATTCGGACTATTGCATAATTTGCCGTTAATTAGCCGTAAATTAGTCGCGCGACTTATTTTTTGTCGCACTCAATTTTCAAAAAAAAAGCGGATGGCGTGCTAAATTCTTGAAAATCAATCAATCACTGTGTGTGGCAACTAGCCCCAAAGCACGTATTCTGCGGCAAGCAGATAGTAGAAATCGCTACGCAGTGTGCTGTGTGCACCTTCAATGAAGGTTACGACCCAATTTTTAAAATTTTGAAGACGATGGGATGCACGATAGGGCCGAGCGCCGCACATTTCGCCGCTAAGTACAAGAATGCGCGCATCATCCAAGCAAACCGCCAGGCGTCCCTGGATAGCAAAGAGGCGAGGACAGCTCGTCGGACTGAACAATCCATTGAGCACGATCTTTTCGAAGAAGCAGAAGGGATATTGTACGGACCTGGCATCGCTGATTGACCGTAAGTGAACGATTTACCTAAAATTTCCTCACTTGAAACTTTGGACGCGTTTATCTCGAAACAGCATTTTTCAAAACGGTGTCCAACTTGGAGGGCAGAGTTTTAAAGCTATCGAGTTGAATTTTTTACACAATATTCTTAACGTCATTGTTTATCGTGCTATGGAAGCTTTTTTTTTTTTTTTGACATCTTCCTATTTTTTTGTAAAAAAAACTGCCAAAAAAAAATGCTAAAATCGATACTTTTTGTTCAAACCGGCGCCATTTTTGCAAAAAAAAAAAAAAAAGAAAAAAGCCTCCATAGCACGAAAGCCAATTATATACCGATTAATAATCTTTTTGTGTTTTTTGTTTCAGATCAAAATTGTGACCCCCAACGTGGACACCACATCCGAGTGCATTTTCTGCAACAATTGTTTCATCATTTTTATAGATATTAATTAATAAATAAATCGATCTTTAAAAAATTGTTTAGTATTCTTCAATACCCAATTAATATACAAAAAAAAAACCAGACCGATTAGATTATTTTTTCTTTAAAAAAAAAAATCGCGAAAAACAGCGATTTTTCGGGCTGTCACACTGGAAAGCTCCCTTAAGCTAGATGCAGAATTGAAGAGAGCAGGGCTAAAACAATCCAGAGTAGACCCGTGTATATATTGTTATAAAGGGTGAAATCATCAATCACCCATGTTATCGTCTTTCTAATGATCTAGTAGCCATCTTAAACTGTAAGCTTTCATATATCATAAAATGAATAGGGTTGCTGCGTCAACAAATATTATTGTAAAAACATTCAGTCTCTGGACTTTAAAAAGAGAACTTCGTGTCAAAATATATCCACTTTCTTTCTCAAATAATCCTCGTTTCGTGAGACACCTTTGGCTCGGCGTACGCTTAATTCACACAGAGAACCCATTGATTCTCTTAGTCCATTCGTACTTTTCCCCGTTGTTACAATATTATAAAACATCGGGCGTGAAGATGCTGTTTTTGGCAGTGTACGTCGACAATCTGTTGATTTTTACGAATGACTAACTCACTAAGGAAAATGTAAAAAGTAAACTGAAGAAATGCTTAAAAATGCTTCACCGTTTTCTTGATAAGAACTCCTATTTTAACATTATCCTCTTTTCCAAATGCATCGCCCTTCTGCCTGTGTTGACTCCAATCTTATCTCTCTTCATCTCTTCCCTGACAATATATCCCCATGCTGTTCTATGTACCCAAAGTTCCCCTCCAAGGTATTTGCATTCCTTTTATCCCCTTTTATTCTTCCCAGCCTAATATTTCCACTCCATGAAAAATTGAATTATGAATTTATATCGTAAGTACTACTTTAAAAATTTCAATTCCCAAACACTTTTGTAATTTATTTATGTACATGAAAAAAATTCAATTGAAAGAAAATTGTACTATTTTATTCTCATACTTTTCATTTATTCTATCAAATGAACTGACGTTTGGTTTCAAGTCATAAAAGCTATCAATAATTGAAGTTTCTTCAGTTACTCATTATAAAGATAACTCGAGTTCATTTTTTTTCTTCTTTGATTCTCCCATCACAAAAGCAGCTTGTGATAGAATATTAATTGATCACCGGTTACAAATTTGATTTTCTACTAAAAGTTTTTTAATTACACATTACATAAATAAATAATAATTGTATGTGTAATGGGATCAAAAAGGTATAAGTCAAAAACTAAGAACATTGCATAAAAATAAAGCGAAAGTGGCTTGTAACTATAATAAATGAACATCGGAATGTACTACGGGAGAACAATTATTCGCCTTATATTTTACGAATATACTCACTTCGCCTCCGGAAATATGCTCTTGATTTTGTCCATTTCAAATTCATTGCAGTCAACCGTGAGTATGTCCACTCCGACTTTCCGCGCAAATCTTATGTGTGAATGCAGTTTTACGGCACTAGAGAAAATTACACGTTCCCTCGGTACCCCACTCGATAGTACTTGCTCGATCTCGTACTGAAACACATTTGGTTTTTATATCATCTTGCCTCGCATCGAGCTCACACAAGATCTGCTATGATATACCAGTGAGCCTAATACTTACGGAGAGAACTTGCCAGCCATAACCCACGGATTTGCACGAGACTTCGCAGAATGAAAAAGTAATAAAAATAAACGAAGACTTATTTCGGCTTATCGAAAATCACTCGACCGTTTCGGAAGAAGTAATGGGTCAAGCAGGTCAGTAGTGGCACAATTGCTAGCGTTCCGACGTCGATTTTTTGCGCCTCATTTTCAAGTCCGGACGAATTTTTGTTTCTTTATTTTTCCGTTAAAGTATGCTTCACGAATGTTCCTTATTTTATTGATAAATATAAAGGGGCTATATTTAAATTATAATTCGTCATTCCATAGCAATTTTCCGAAATATGGTACAGAGTATTAGGTTGAAAAATAACAGGAAATAACAAATGTATAATAGCGAGTAGTTTAATTTTTATGTTTATTGTTACATTATTACAATTTAAGAAAATCCGGTGTATTTCTCGGGGTGGTAATTATTAAAAAAATATTCAAAACATAAAAATTCTGTACACCACGAGCAACGCACGAAGGCACTTTTCTCACAATCACATTTCTCGCTATCTGGTGATAATATTACGACAAACCATGCATACCGAATCATTTTCTCACATGCTAGCGCTTGCAATTGATTATGAACAAGGCGTATATTTCAATTACGTCGCGTCTACTTGTAATATAAGACAACATGAAATAAGACTGCAGCAAAAGTGCCTTTGTGCGTTGCTCATGGTGTGCAGAATTTTTATGTTACGAATGTTTTTATGATAAGTATCACCCCGAGGAATACACCGGATTTTCTTAAATTGTAATAATGTAACAATAAACATAAAAATCAAACTACTCGCTATTATACATTTGTTATTTCCTATTATTTTTCGACCTAATACCCTGTACCATATTTCGGAAAAACGGACAATTGTTATGGAATAACGAATTATAATTTACATATAGCGCCCTTATTCTTATCAATAAAATGAGGAACATAGGTGAACCATACTTTGACGAAAAAATTAAGTAAAAAAGAAGTGTGTGTGTCAGCTCCGACGCACGACCGGAGTTTACTCCTTACGAACGATAATTATGATACATATCGAATAGAAAAAGAGGGTAAATGAACGCGTCCTCCAAAATGATAAGAGAAACAAACATATATCTGTAATTATTCGGATTATTTACATTACTTCAATAAAAGCGTTGTACGTAAAAATACACGTATCAATGCATAGAAGTACAAGAAAACTTTAAAGTCAAAACATTAAAAGTTTATGGTTAGGTTGCTGTTTGAGTACGTTGTATCGATACATTAATGCTACTATATGTATTTATTATACAGCATGCATACCCTGTACTCGGCAGCAGTATATGTACAAGTTGCGGCAGAACTTCGTAACACGCAGGGACACAACACTCACGTACAAACATACGCACACATTTAACTCTCAGACCAGAGGTAGTGAACTATACCGGGACAATCTCTTGAAACTATACATACAATGCGCATGCACCAAATAATTCAATCTCATTGGTCGGTGAAATCGCCGTGCGGCGATGTTTTCGTCTGCTGAGCAGAGCGCCAACGTACACAAAATGAAACTAAAGCTGTAAATCTCTCGCGCGTAAAGCCGTGGATTGAGGTTATGCTGCTGTTTATTTTTACGTAACGTGAATTGTTTAAAAAGAACAGTATCGTTCAGCAATACCGCGGTCGATATCGGAAGATATTCAACCGACGCAATAAAGAATTTAACGGAAAAGCAAATATCAAATGATACAGAAATTGGGTGTTATTTATTGAAAGAAGAAATCTGAAATTCAATGTGAAATATCTTTAACAAGTGGGAGTCTGGACAAACAGAGGTAGGTAAGTAAAAACAAAGTTTATTGTGAACAGATTCTGTATTTACATAAAATTAAAAATGCGTCTCATTGACGATTTATGTTTTGTGCATTTTATTGGAAATTAGTTGTATCAAAAAATACCAAAAGATCCTGTCTGATAATAATAGCTTTTAATATTTTCAGGTACGAAATAATTCATTGTCAAAGCGGGACTAAATTTGTCAGGCATGGAAGCATGTAGGTAAATTTCTAATTACGTGATCCTTGACTATTACAATATTTTAACATGGATTCAATGATAAAATTAGTTTTTTTTCAGCAGGCTCGAAGTTTAAACTTTGATTAACACGAGGAAAATTATGCCTTACCTGATGGTCAAAACGCTTAGGTGGCAAGGATCCTGGATTCTCGAGCGGTGCAATCATTATAACCATGGAACCTGGTTGTTCCGTCAGACATTAGGTGCCAGAGTGAATTTCATCAGGCCATCGCCACCTTCTTAACATTAGTTGAGGCAAAATTGAAGAGCGGGATATACTACAGATGATAATGGCTGAATATCCCATCATTTTACTTTGATCGAGCCAATAGCGATAAGTTTGTTACTTAACCGTTGCCGCCAATTCGTTGTACCGAGGAATGATTCTGTGCACCATTGCAATTCAAGCATTATTATTGACCAGCATTGTTTTTCAAACTTTGTACCATTTAATTTGGTATCTTATTTTGAAGCTCACTTTTACTCTCTTTGGCATTAAATTCAGATAAATAGTTTTTCAAGTCCTCAATTAGATTGTAGGGTTGAATTTTGCTAGGCAAACTGAATCAATCTAAATCTAGAATTGTTAAATAACTTCAGTTAAAAATGTCTTTAAATTTAATCTTAGTTGACGGTGTCATCAGGCTAGCTAGTTGCACGATAACTTAAAACCAAATTCAATTTTACACTCTTTATAGGGTCCTACGCTAAGACTGAAAGCTTGTGAATTTCCATTTACCGCAATTATTTCTGCATTTCATGTTAGCATTGTCTGGAGCAAAAAAAATCTCATTTTGAGCTTGGAAATGGAACCTGAAACGCAGAAGTTATTCGGTAGCACGAATTGAAAACGAAGAATTTTATAATGGTTCCTGCAACAAAGGGACTCCTTCCAAATATCCTTGTTACAAGGTGATGTTCGGAGAACTATAAAGAAGATATTGTATCGGATTACATTATTTGGAAAAAAATCTTCATAAACTTCGTTATAAATTAGATATTAATTTATTTTGATGGAAGAAGGGACACAATCTTGAATCCGATAAGTCAATATCCTCGTAATCATTTTCTGACATTACTCTAAAACATGATTGTCCTTGAAGCTAATTGTGACGTTAAGTCGCATTTTGAGAAAGTTGATTTTCAACTTGTGTCATAGGATGTGATCTACGTTCCTGGTTTCTACGCTTCCGATTAGATTTTCTTTGTTTCGAACCGCACTAACATGAAATACAGAAATCATTTTAATAAATCTAATATTACTTGAATTTTCAATTTGAGTATTAGGTTCCCTTCATTTATTTAATCGAACATCATTGAAAATTTGCGAAAGAACTCTGATAATCATTAGAAAATTTTTAATAGTAGTAGCAATAATTTATTGATAGGAAAAAATACATTGACTATCGACTACTTGTAAATTTTGTTGAACTATTTTCGAGAAAAAAAAAAGATTCACCATTCTGTTACAGATAGTGAGATATTTAAATTTCTTGAACGCTCGGTCTAATGTCTCATTTTCAAAAGTGATAAAATTCAATATTACCACCTGAAATCACAAGAGAGTGAGAAAGTTGCTTAGTTGCTTGAAAGTGGCGATGATCTTTGTACGTGTGATAAATTGAATAGGCAGATAACAGTAAATATTAGAGATGTAATTATTTTGGCCGTATCACCTGTTGATAGAAAAAAATTTTATTGTTATTTCTAATGTACGAAATAATAAAAGTGATCAAATAAAATGTTCCCACCTACCTCCTGCGTTTCTTTCAAGCACCCAACATTCAAACAGATTTCTCATGTCAGTCGAATAAAGCCAATTTTCAAAGAGCATTAGCATCATCTTTCCGAGTCACTACCTCGACTGTTTGAGATTCTAACTTCAAAAATTCGTATTAACTACATCGCCGCCAGAAACAGAGTTTGACATCTGAAACTCGGAGTGGCCAGCCTGTCCGAGCAGCCTATAAAACTCGCGCATGCGCATTGTATGTATACTTTCAAGAGATTGTCCCGGTACAGTGACACTACGAAGCACCGCACAAAGAGGAGACCCCGAGTATAGGATACGCTGTGTAATGTATTCCATCTCATTCTGTTGCACGTTCAATATATATGTTTGTCTCTTTATATAACGCCTCAAGTTTTCGTGTTACACTTGATTTTACTCCTCGTATAATTTCCGTACCGGGCCCCGTAACTCAAATCGTTTCTTAAGGATAAACTCCAAAAATTGGTCGAGACTTGAATACGAGCGGTAAAAACTCACCGCTGTAACACTAGCCACTGCGCCACCGATCCGCTCTTCCGTGGTGCACGCGAGTAGATACATAAAGCGGTTAAAGTCGAAACTTTAACTGTTATTTTATTTGAAACGATGGTGTTGACGGATAAGCTGAAATACGTATTCGTTTGTTTTTATTAATTTTTCATTCTGCAAAGTCTCGTGCAGATTCGTGGGTTACAATTGGCTGGTTTTCCCGCTGGGACCCATATTTTTTTTGCAGCTTTTTATTTATTACACTAATTTTTTCTTAACAACTGTCGAATTTTTTGGTTCCACATGGCCCCTGAAATATTGAGAGAGTATCGTTTCTACAAGTGCCGCTCTTACAATTTCGTTCCTCTCAATTCGCTTCAAAAGTTTCGTTTCTACACGTGCCGTTCCTACAAATTCGTTTCTCATACATGCAGTTGTCAATTCCGTACATTTTGATTTAATTCAATTCAATGTAATTTATTTTAAATTATTTGACCGCTATTTTTAGAAATGAACTCGTAGGATTGGTACTTATAGAAACGTTCCTCTTCCTGGTGAAAATTCTTACTACTATGATTTTCCACAGAAATTGGAACATTTCGTATTATTTCGTACAACATTGTATACATGCATAGATTTCGTAAAGAATTGTTATTTTTCGTTAAAAATTGTATGATCTTGTGAATGTGTTATTGAAAATATATAAAATTTCATGAAAATCTATAAGACTTTCTGAGGAACTATGCATATTTACAATTTTTCAAGAAAACAATTTATTGTGAAAAATTGTGGAAAATGTTCCAATTTTAATGTATCATCGATTTCCATCGCATCCACTGCAAGTAGATCCAATAATAAATGCCACAAGATTTATAAATTATCTTGTACTGGTCGGGATAAACTTGGCGGGTGCTTGTTGTCTTGAACATGCTATTATACCTGTTACTCTCCAGATAGGTACGATCAAAAATCCCCGTAAAAAATAAATAGTATAAGGGTACGAAGAAATTAGCGGCCTGAAAGTGAAAGACCTGCAAAAAGGAATCATTTTCTAAAAGCTCTGTGACAGAGCACGCTGCTTTCAAAGCAAAACTTAAATTCTTACTCAAAAATATGAGTTGTAATTTCAAGGAAGATATTGTCGAAGAGGTTACCAGAGCATCAAATCCTACAAACTTGGGGCGTGGTCAATAGGTACAAATAAAAACTTTTCTGCAAGGGGAACGGGGTATAATCATTTTCAAGAATAATATAGCTTATATATTGTGACGTGGATTTTTCCCGCTCCTCGGTCACTCGGAGAAAATGACCGAGAACTTACCGCGTGCACAATAATTTGGCGTCCACGATGTACCCTCGATCTAAAAACAATATCGCGAAGATTTGTTGGGCGCCTGGCGTGATAAACACGCCTCGAAATTATTGATGCGCTATGCCGCGACGATATGCTCGGTAGCTCATTACCGCGGAGAGGGGAGGGGTAAATTTTGGGTAGAGAGAAAGGTGTGAAATACGCAACGCCCACACGTTATGTTATGAAGCAATGATAAGATCAACTAATGTATTTTCTTCCAACGATGATACAAAAAGAAAACTAATAACAAAAAGTTAATAATTCAAACGTCGCTCCTCGCGACTCCAAATACAAACGGGAAACAATAATTCTTAATTCGCTATTCGCGATTCCTACGCAAATGCTTAGATTTAACAAACAAAAAAAAAATTATATAACAGAAAAGAAGAAAGAAAATTAAATGAATAAATCTGAACGACCTCTTAGTCCTACTTGCGCTAGTTGCTGCTTTAATAATAAACACTATCTCCAATACGAAAGAAAAAAAAACAGAATTTTACTCGACGCGCTAACCGCGTCCGTCCTCTACTAACTACGGCGCTAACCGCCGTTTAACAATAAACCGCTAGACAAAAACTAAACCGAAATCATAATCGATACGCTAACCGCCATCGATAATAAATCTAGAAAATTTCTTAAGCCTCCGTGCGCTAATCGCCATCTTACTAATAAACAATAATTCATAAACTAAAACAAAAGAATGTGACTCGACGCGCTAACCGCGACCAAATTAATAAATCTAGTAAGCTTTTTATTCGTGCTTATTTATAGCGTATTATTACACATCCGAGCTCCAGTCGTAGTCGCCATTCCCAAAAAGTTCGCAAACGGTCCCGCCAATCCGAGCGTCTATGCACGTAGATGCGCGACCAATACGAGAGCTGACACTTTATTCACACGCAGACTCGACGAGACTCTGTAGTAGTATGGCAAGGCGGGTTCTACACGCAGATTCCTGTTACCAACACTTACCGACATTCTCCCCAGACTCAAACCTTTTCCGCGATGACGTTACAGTCTGCCGTACCGGCTTGAGGTCAAAACCGTGCAACCTTACCGACAGTTGTATCGGTCGGAGGTCAAAATCATGCTGTTTTATCGACAATCTTACCGACCGAAGGTCAAAGTCTGTAGTGCTCGCCTGCCAACGGTAGAAGGTGCAGCGGGGGCGAGAACTTTTTTACCGTCCCACATTCTTTTCCCACGATAGGACTGCTGATGTGTAACGTTAACCACTCCAAATTCTTTTTCCACGGTAGAACTGCTGATGTGTAACATCAACCACCCCCACATTCCTTTCCCACGTTATCAACCACGTGACATTCCAAAATTAATGAATCCGAGAATTGTTTTTCACTCACTCGGATGTCGGTTTGACATCCAAGGTCGACCGATAGCCGCGGTACATTCAAAGCCATGGATCTGCGGTGTTGGGTTACTATCGCTCTGGGAATGCTAAAAGGTGCGCGCGCATACACAAACATACGTACAGCTACCCTATAGAAAGGACGCTCATCACTGCAAACGATCATTAAGTCACAACTTGTCAAGTTTACGTGAGGAAAAAGCTCAAGATGGAATCCGCGAAGTGTTTGAGATTGATCGATATTATGGAATCGGCGTACAAAATCTTGGACAAATCATCATCAACAGCAGAGTTTCAGAAATGGATAAAATTTGGAAGTCAAAATATTCGGCTTCTAAACAAAATTTTGCGAAAGGCTTCATCGATTGGAGGAAAGATGAGAATTATCACAACGATCGGACTCTTGAAAGCGCTCGCGGAAAAATTCAAACGTCTTCAGAAAACGGGTGGAGGTACGCGGAAAGTAAGAAGTAGCGATCGAGTTCACTGGGAAGATTTGGAATCAGCTTTCGAGGAGAGAATTCGAACTGGATCCATCGTCAATTTGAAGCATAAAGATGTGGAGAGATTTTTAGAAGACGCAAAGGTACTAGCTGTGACGAGACTAAAAAACGCTCCGAAGAAAGACAGGAGCTTGAAAGCCAACGTTATCCTGGCTTGTAAATTTGAAGTTAGAAAAGATGATCGCACGGTGGAAGAGATCAAATTTTTGAATACGAGAAACGAAATCATCCTCCAGACAACGGATATCAACGAATGGTTCATCGAAAACGCGACGGAGCGTTTGTTGAAAAAGGTGGAAGATTTCCAGGAAAACGATTCAGGCTGGTCGCTGACTGAAATAATCAATTTGACTGTGAATATCAACAAGTACGTGTCACTACGAGGCGGTGTCTTCACATACACACCACTACCCAAAGATATTCAAGATAAGAAGGCTGTCGTCAACATCCGTAACAGCGACTCGTATTGCTTTCTTTGGTCGGTCACCGCAGCTCTGTTCCCAGCCGACAACAACAATCCCAGTCAAATTACTTCATACCCGCATTTCAGCTTAGTCCTACAATACGACGGTTTGCATTTTCCAATTTCTTTAGACCAGATTCCAAAATTTGAAAAACTCAACAAACTTTCAATCAACGTTTATGGTATAGATAGTACGGAAAAACAAAAGCGCAGTGAAATCGTACCCATTTATTTGAGCCGAAACAAGTCTGAAAAACCTGTAATTCATCTTTTAGCAATAGAAACTGAAATCACTGACGATGACGATGATGATGTCGATATGAAAAATTATGAAAAAAATTGAATCTTTCATTTTACTTGTATTCGAAATTTGTCTCGATTAACAAGTTCTCAAAGTTCTAAATGTAATGGTCGTACTTGGTTGTGCGATAGATGTTTGACTTACTTTCATTCTGAAAGATGTTTGACAAAGCACAATGTAGATTGCATGAATTTAAACAAAACCAAAGTTATTCTACCTACAGATGAGGAACAAATACTGAAATTCAAAAATTTCAAGCATAAAAAAACCATTCCATTCTGCATTTACGCGGATCTCGAATGTTTACTGGAACCTACGCTCAAAAAGATGGGTACAAGAACAATTTATCAGAAGCATCTTCCGTATAGTATAACTTACTATCTACATTGTGCGTTTGACGATTCGCTTTCAAAATTCAAAATTAATCGCGGAAAAACTTGCATTCAATGGTTTGTGAATGAGTTAGCGGAATTGGCACATTCGTTAGCAGTTTATTTCAAAACTGTTGTACCGATGGAACCGCTCAATTTCAATTTCATTTGTGAAAAACCGTTTACACTCACAGACGTGAAACATCGTGATCACTGCCATTTCACGGGAAAGTACCGTGGTGCTGCTCATCGAGGTTGCAATCTAAATTACCAAACTTCGCACACTATCCCAGTGATATTCCACAATCTGTCGGGTTATGATTCACATTTTCTGATCAAAGCACTGGCTACATCGTTCGAGGGCACAATTGAGCTTCTACCCGTGAACAAAGAAAAGTACATTTCTTTTATAAAATATGTCGAGTGGACAGATATAAAGTTTAGATTCGTAGATTCGTACCGTTTCATGCCCAGTAGTCTTGAGAAATTAGCAACGCATCTCGGTGATGATCAGAAATCAATCACACGAAAATTTTATCGTAGCTCAAATAAATTTCAGTTATTGACCAGAAAAGGAGTGTTCCCGTACGAATACATAGACAGTTGGGAGAAGCTCAAGGACAGACAGTTACCATCCAAACAACAATTTTACTCAAAATTAAATGATCGGGATATATCAGACGACGACTATGCACATGCATGTAAAGTTTGGCAAACTTTTAACGTTCAAACTTTGGGAGAGTATTCGGACTTGTATTTACAGACGGACGTGTTTTTACTAGCCGACGTTTTTCAAAACTTTCGACAGAGCTGTTGGACGACGTACAACCTGGACCCGTTACATTACTACACCGCGCCCGGTCTGTCGTTTGATGCGATGTTAAAGTGTACCGACATCGAGCTCGAGCTTCTCACCGACATAAATATGATTATGTTTATCGAAAAAGGTATTGGTGGTGGTGTGTCACAGTGCTCGAACAGATACGCTAAGGCTAACAACAGGTACATGGGAGAGGAATTCGATCCTGAGGTCGAAAAATCTTATCTCATGTACTTTGACGTTAATAATTTGTACGCTGCTGCTATGAGCTTTGCTCTGCCATAAAGTTCCTTCGAATGGTTAACAGACTTCGGACAATGCGACGTTCTTACCATCTCGGACGATGCGGAGTTTGGTTACATGCTGGAGGTGGATTTGGAATATCCTGAGGAATTGCATGAAATTCATAAGGATTTACCACTGTGTCCGGAGCACTATATACCTCCGATCTCGAATAGTAAGCAACCAAAATTGATGCCCACGCTACTTTCCAAGAAAAACTACGGTGTTCACCATAGCGTTTTGAAACAATGCTTACAATTAGGCTTAAAATTACTCAAAATTCACAGAGTTCTCAAATTCACACAAACTCCGTGGCTCAAAAAATACTTAGATTTGAATACCGATTTGCGCAAAAAATCTCACAACGAATTCGAGAAAAATTTTTACAAACTGATGAACAACGCAGTTTTTGGCAAAAGAATGAAAAATGTTAGGAAGTATAGAGATGTCAGGCTGATCACGAAATGGGATGGAAGATACGGTGCTAGAGCTACTATAGCCAAACCCAATTTTCACAGCTGCACCGTTTTCGACAAAGATATAATTATCGTTGAAATGAGTAAGACGAAAGTCAAGTTGAATAAACCATTGTATGCAGGTTTCTCCATCATGGATCTGGCTAAAACATATATCTACGATTTACATTATAATTATATTAAGCAGAAATTCGGCAACCGAGCAAAATTAATGTACACGGATACCGACAGTTTGATTTACAATTTTACCGTACCCGATATATACGAACATATGAAGGAGGACTTGCATAAATTCGATACGTCTGATTATCCGCTTGACAACGTTTATGGAATGCCTCTAGCGAACAAAAAATTTCTCGGCTTGATGAAAGATGAGAATAACGGAAAAATAATGCTGGAATTTGTAGGATTGAAAGCTAAATTGTACGCATTCCGAGACTTGGGAGATGAGAAACACAATAACCGTGCCAAAGATGTCAAAGGATCAGCGTTCAGAAAAATAACTTTCAACGATTATTTGGAATGTGTTTTGAACCGTGAAAATTCGTCTACAAATCAACATTTGATATTGAGTCGAAAGCACGAGGTATACACCGTAGAACAGCAGAAAGTGGCACTGAGCTGGAATGACGACAAGCGGATCGTGTTTCAAAACACAACCGACACGCTTCCGTGGGGCTACAAGCCTGCACCTTAGCTTTGTAATTTATAACTGTACCATGATGTAAAAAATATTATTATTATGTATGATAGTGAATAAGAACGCTCCGAAATATAGAAAATTGTACAACGATGCATATGTCTGTCGATTGTCTAAAAAGTAATGACGCATACTTGTTATGTGTCTGGTATAAAATAAATAGGCACATACGTTTTTACAAAAAATTCATTTATTCAAATGTTACACATCCGATTCGTTTATCCAACTGTTGTGTGTATTGTCAAAACCTCACCATTTAACGTGTATTTTTCTTCCACGCTTCTTGAGCACCTTCTCCACCAGATAGATATCCGCATGTTTAACCTTGAGGAGCTCTTGTTCGTAGAAACCACCTGTGATGGGTTGATCTCGGTAGTCTTTGAGCTTTTACGTCACAGGATGAGTATTTTCCACTCGACTGTTCGTGAATATTTCAGTCGTCCAATTGAGAGTGTAACCTTTCTCGAAGACGTTTTTGAATTTGCTGATTCGAACTTTGTCGCCGGATTTGAATTTTGCCGATATGGTAGGTATCGCTCGAAGCCCTCCGTACGCCTGACGTAATAACAGCCTCTCGTTTGCAACGGTGACATCCGACGGTTTCATTCTTATGGTTCGGTGTTTGACGTTGTTGTAAGCCGAAACCAAATCAGATAAGATATCGAGCCACTTGTAGCTTCCTTGCATGCTGAACCGTTTCTACATTTTACCTTTCAGCGTGCGATTGAAACGTTCACAAATCGAAGCCTTCAAATTACTGTACGTGGAGTAAAGTTTGATTCCGTAGCGTGTCATAAGCGATTCAAATTTCGAGTTGTAAAATTCCGTTCCTCTGTCGACGTGTAAATTTTTCGGCACCCGTCCTTGAACAAGCACAGATTCCATTGCTTTCGTAACATCATCTCCAGACTTGCTCTTTATCGGTACAGCCCACGCATACTTTGAAAAAATATCAATGACTGTGAGCATGTACTTGTAGCCTTTGTTTTGTCCAGCGTATGACGTCATATCATCAAGATCCGCCTGCCAGGTCTCGTCGATGCCGCGCACGTCTACACATCGACGCGGGTAATTCCGGTGTGCAGGCTTATGCAGTTCCGTCACCAGTGCTTGCTTTTCCTCGTTCCTATTCCAACGCTCTTAGTCCGGTGTCCTATTGAGAAATGTTATCAGCGTTTCGAATCGACAGGTCTCTGCCTGTTTTAAAGTCTGTGTAAAAGGTATCCAAGGCTTTCTCCGTGGTAAGCTCTAAAGCTTTGATCACTCGATCGAGGTTGTCGATTTGTTTTTGCAGCATGTTGAATTTTCATCTCAAGATTTTTAAAGTTACAGCATTGTTCGGCTCTGCGGGATCTGCGACATTGCACAGTCTCTTTTTCCGTATATCGTAATGCCCGTCCGCTGTTATTTGAAATCCGACACCCGGAGGACCGCGAGTGCTCGCGGCCGTGTTTTTATCCAGATGCCGTCCAAACACGTCGACGCTCATCTCGGTAATGAATGCGAAAACGATGAGAGCTGCTTAATAAATGATTCCTGCTTCGCGTAGCTCTTCGATAATGGAGATTATTTCGTTATCGTGACTCGGATTTCCCGCTGCCTGAGATGCCAAGAGTAAACGAAGACGCTCCACTAAGTCGTTTGGATCATCCCAGAAAACGTATTCCGCTTCAACACCTTGTCGAGTGATCATAGCTTGCGGAAGTAGACCTTTACCCTTTCGGCGAGGTGATGGGGAATAATCCATCAATTCGGCAATGACATTTCTGAATTTGTAACTGTTATCGTTTCGAACAGCCCTATCGGATGAGTAATACTTTTTATGCGCGTTCGTTGCGAGGATTATGTTTTTAAAATTTTCCCGATCTCTGGCGCTCACAGAAGAACCGTCAGGCTTTTTTTTTAACAAAAGTTCCAGCAAACCCTTCGTTTTCGGGTAATGCGTATCGCTAATACGAATGTAGTCACTCTGGAAAGATATCAAGGAATCACCAATCATTAGTCCGTTTGAGAGGTCGCGTACACCGTACACGTTGTCCAATTCGCCTTTTGTGTTCGCATCTCTTATCAGTGCAAAATACTCATCCTCGATTTTCTCGACCGATGTTTCTACGATTATTTCATCTCCTGCCGAAGCAAAGGAATCGTCCATTTCCGAGACAGTTTCATTTTTCGTTTCATTTTTCATCTGCTTTATTTCTTCTTCAATTTCTTTCACCTTTTGTTTGACAGGTTTGGTATCTTTTGTAACATTCACCAGTTCTTGCAGCGGAGTCACTACTGGTTTGAAAACGTCACTCAATTTCTGAGTCGTAGATTCCTTGCCCGACTTGAGCAATCTGTGTTTTCGACGGATCGCAGCACTTGCTTGAGCGATCTGATGTAGGACATCTTTTTGCTTGGAAATTTCAGAGCTCTGCATGTTGACGCAACTGAGTCTGCAACGCTACTGCGTCTCTCGCTCGAAATCGTTAGATTTTATTTCTTTTCCAGGCTGACAAAAGAATCGAATCCCCTCCTGTATTGTCCTTCGTTGAGCTCACCGTCTTTGTCGATCACCAGAAACCCGTACTTCTCACCGTTGAAGCATGCAGAGCACACACTTTCAAACTCTGTGTAAGACATATCGGTGTTTACATGGTCGTTGTATACGTGTCTCAGGTTCATATCGTCTTGTTTTAATAAACGAAGCAGCAGCAGCAGGCGGCAACATCGTGGCAAGGGTCTGGTGAATAAAATCATCAACAGCCTTCCAGTTGAATTGCATGTACCTGGTTATCAGTACTGTGGGCCTAGTACAAAATTAACAAAGCGACTTGCGCGGGATGATCCGGGAATCAATCTTCTCGACGCGGCTTGCAAGGACCACGATATTGCTTACTAGCAGAATCGTGAAAATCTTGAAGTTAGAAACGAGGCTGATAGGGTGTTGGCTGAGAAAGCTTGGAAGGACGCAAATTTGGGTGAGAAGGCAGCCGCTTGGGCAATAGCTAATACAATGAAAGTAAAATCAAAACTCGGAATGGGAATTCGAAGGACAAAAAATGTGATGAAGACGATTTATCTTGACCTTGATGATTTGTTGATTAATGTTATTCTTGGATATGAAGGTCACAACTCAAAACACTTTTTTTATAGTGTTCACAACACTATAGTGTTTTTAACAAAACCTAGTTGTACATTATTTAATTTTTGTTCGTGACAGATGTTTAAATAAATTGTTCTGAGGAGGGCCCCCATCAGGGCCGAAACGTAGAAACTATAAAAAAAAAGTGTTTTGAGTTGTGACCTTTATATCCAAGAATAACATTGATCAACAAAAAATGTGAGCTTGAGAGAAATTATAAATGCTGCAAAACGTTCTATGGTTCTAAGCAACGATGCAAAAGTAGCTATCGAATCTGCGCTGAAGGGAGCTGAGAACGCCGTTAAAATAGCAAGTTGTAAATGTCAAGTGCAAACACCTCGCGTCCTACCGGTACCTTCAAAAGTCGGTGGTTTTCTACCGTTTCTGATTCCTATTTTCGCCGGACTTAGTGCTACAGGCGCGTTAGCCGGTGAACGTCAGGTATAGCAAAAGCTGTGAACCATGCAAGTGCTGCTAGACGAGAACTGGGAGAAAGCAAACGACACAACGAAACTATGGAAGCTATCGCGTTGGACAAAAGGCTTTATATGGAACCGTACAAAACAGGTCTTGGTCTCCATCTTTCAAAAGACTAGATGCGATGCTACCACGTCGAGCGTTGACTGATTGGGACTTGTTGAAATATGCAAAAATCTTTAGGGTTCCGCATTTCTGCGGAGTTTTTATGCGCAACGAAATGCCCGAAAACGGTCCACGAAAAAACGAGTCAGCTATAATCAACCTTGACGACAAAGACGGTCCGGGAACACACTGGGTTACATGCAAGAAACGCGACAATAATATCGATTACTTCGACAGTTTCGGCAACCTTCAACCACCCTCAGATCTCATAAAATACCTCGGTGTTGGTAGCGTCAAATACAATCATGAAAGGTACCAGAATTATGATACATTTGAATGCGGACACTTGTGTCTGAAATTTCTAAGTGGTGAGCTATTTAAACATGGTGCGTGATTCACAAAAGTCAGTCTACCACTCACAGTCATGGATGATTCGTTAACGTTAACGATTTCGAGAACCTCTTCGATACTCAAGTCACAAACTTTTCCACCGATCGAACTTGCTCGTGATAAAAGTTATGCTCTTGGCTTGGTAGAATTGGTAACCTTCAATTCGATTCCCAACGTTGATGTCGGTCACAATGAAATTTACGTAGCCGATAAGGTGATCACCATACCTACCAGCAGCTACGAGATCAAGGACATAGAGAAGTATCTTCAAAACGTGCTAAGAAATACAGATATCAGGCTCGCCATCAAACCCAACAATAATACATTTCGCAGCGAAATCACATGCAACCAGACGATTAACTTTGAGCCGAATGATTCCATTGCTCAACTTTTGGGAATTACACCACATGTATTGGAGGTTGATAAAACTCACGAATCAGACGTGCCTGTAACTATACTCAAGGTCAACGCGTTTGTAGCATTACAACGGGCGCCTACGTCGATGTACACAAAGTACACACTATTTACGAGTTTTTCCCGACCGTCCCACCAGGATATAAGATCGCGGAAGTACCGTCGCACGTTATTTACCTTCCGATCACCGTCAGGACCATAGATCACGTTCAGCTCCGGTTAGTGGATCAAGACGGAGACCTGGGTAGTTTTCGTGGAGAAGTTATTACTGTGAGACTACATATCAAATCGCAATAAGCGATGGGAATTGTATATAACAGACTATCAAGGAGTAGGTATATCAGTAAGTCGGCATGCCCTGATCAAGTCAGTCATCGATCGATTCTCGAACCGTTAACACCTCGGAACGTGGATTCCTGATAGCTCTGCGTCTGAAACTGACCACTTTTGGAAGAGGAATTTCTGACAACTAAAAATCCGATTTTGCTGTTGCATCATCTGCTACGTACCATGGAGGAAGAAATCTTTAACATTCAAACACCAGTCGTCTTTGACGAATCTGTTGCGCATTACGAGATTGACGCTCACAAACCTTACGCCTCGTCAACTTTCAACAACAGCGATGAAATTCGAATCGGCGTACAGCATCAGGATTTATGCATATTACCCAGCAAAAATTCGGAACATATCCATGGATGACTCCTCAAATTGATGTTACAGCTACTGTGAACACACAGCTCGTAAACAACGCGATCTGTCATCTGTTTGAAGAAATTCAGTACGAAATTAATGCAGTTGAGGTTGATAGAAGCAAGAACGTTGGCTTGACAAGTCTCATGAGGGGTTACGCTTCCCTGCACCCTGGTCAGACTAGGCTGATGGAGAACGCTGGGTGGCTTGATGTAGAAGAAAAGAAAGAATTAACCGATGCCGAGGGTAATTTTGACGTACTGATACCGCTCAGACTGATATTGGGTTTCGCTGAAGACTACCGCAAGACCGTTGTCAACGCTAAACATGAGTTAATTTCGACGAGATCAAAAACTGACGTCAACGCTATCATGCAGACTCAAGAGGAGGAATTCAAAATCACGATCAATGCAGTGGAATGGCTAATACCGTATTTGAAACTCGCGGATCAGAAAAAATTCGACCTACTAAATTTCATTCAGGAAGATCCACCCATTTCGATGAGCTTCCGCAGTTGGGAATTGTACGAAAATCCCTTACTTCCCACAACATCGAAACGTGTTTGGACTGTGAAAACTTCCACTTAGCTTGAAACACCTCGTTACGTCATTTTGGGTTTCCAAACAAGTAGAAAGAACAAGACCGGCAAGAACGCTAGTCATTTCGATCATTGCAATATCACGGATGTCAAGCTATTTTTGAACTCTCAATCTTATCCGTACGGTAACCTGAACCTCGACATGAGTCGTAATCTGTACGCGCTCCTGTACGAGATGTACGCAAACTTCCAAGCTACCTACTACGACAAGAACTCCGTGCCGTTACTGACAAAGAGTGAATTCCTTCGAGACGTCCCCTTATTCGTTATCGACTGTTCAGAACAAAACGAATCTTCGAAGTACGGACCTGTCGACATCCGTCTTGAATTTGAAGCTAAGGTCAGCTTTCCCGCTGAAACATCAGCGTACTGCTTGATTGTTTACGATCGTATTGTCGAATACAACCCGCCCAGTGGTGGAGTGAAAAAGTTGGTATAAAAGCTGACTCGTTCCTACCATCTCGCACAGCTCAAAGATGCAGTTCATCGTTGACATACAAGGCTTTCGTAGACCTTTCAACAATACCTTCACATTAAAAGAATTGGCTATAATTTCAATCTACTCGGAAGCATCTCCATCAATGTTTTTCTTCAAGCCACCTTACGAATGGGATTGTCTGGACGTCAAATACAAAAGCCTTAATTTTTGGTTAGAACGCGATTTTCACGGTTTACCTAGGAGCTGCGGAACCATACCTTTTGAGGAAGTTGAGTGGACCATTGAAGACAGGCTGTGCAAAGCTGAAACCGTGTACGTAAAAGGAGAAGAAAAACGAGATTGGTTGCTCAAAATTGTCCCAAAAGTTCAAATCATCGATATGCTGGACTTTGACTGTCCGTCGCTTCAAACCTTGCAAAAAACTTCAGCTGCGTCTCTAAGATGCGACGTTTATACAATACCCAACGCAATCTGTGCAGCACAAAACGTTTTGATACATCAAAATAGGCTACAAAATCATCATACTGTTCGGATGGCGAGGGTGTACGATTTGTGCTACTACGCAGAAGCGTCTACAAGAACGGTCCCGCATTCCTGGCGAATATATCATCCTGGTTATGATACTGTTGAATGGAATTATTGTACTATCGTTGTGAAGTAATTGTCAACTGTACCCTAAAAATTGTACTCAATGAAACTGTTTTCTAAAGAATATTCATGAAATAATCTTACACCTTCACCTTCACCTTAGCTCTTAAGAGAGAAATTTTTTCAATACAAAGCTTATGTAAGATTTAACCTTGCTCTCTATCCTCGACCGAGCTGTACTCAAACCGAGTTATGTGTCGCATTCCTAGAGCGATAGTAACCCAACACCGCAGATCCTTGGCTCTGAATATATACTACCGCAGCCATCAGCCGACCTTGCACTCTGGTCTTGTCTGAACCCGTCCAAAATTCATCGTAGAGTTCACATTACAGTTACAAGACGCAAACGCAGCTCGAAACCCTCCATCGTTGCTTAGTGGTGTTCGAAGTGGCATTCTCTTAGATTTCAAAACTTAATTCTAGATACAGTTACAAGGTGCAAAACGTACGTAGGATCAAAGGTATACAAGATGTTTAGGCGATAAATGGAAAAATATTCATAATTTCAATCTTTTTTTTCTTTTGTTCATTGAACGTAAGACTTCCACAGGACACTGGATATTCGAATGTGATACTCAGATTATACGTATACGAATTCAAGTTGACCGTACGGTCCGCCAAGATAGCGTAGATGCAACCGTCTCTCCTTACTGGCTGTCGTCACCTTCTGGAACAAATCTTTATCTTCTTGGAGGGCCTTGGTCAGTCGGTTCGGTAGAAAAATCGTAAAAGAGTGCTCCAAGTCCAGAACGATTTTATCACCAAATTTCGTTTTAACCTGACGAACGCCACTGACTCGGTATTCGAAGTATACTTCGAGGTCCGAAAGCTTTTTCAAGGGCAGAAGTGTCTCCAAGTGGAAAAGTCCATGATCGTTACTGTCGAGTTGCATGTGCTCAAAATCTCTCGTGAGTTGATTGGGGTCAGATCTGATATTCAGCAGATGTTTTACTCCTCTAATATTCTTGATGAGCAGTTCTAGTCGTTTCTTTAATTCACGTTGTTGTTACAGAGCACTTCTCATTTGCAAGGAGAACAGCTTCAGACTGGCAATGAAGTTTTCACTTTTGACTTATATAACGTTCCCCCACCACATAATTTGAAATTTGGTGGAGGGTAAAGAATGTCACGTGGTTGATATCAAATACGTATGTTTGTGTATGCGCGCGCACCTTTTAGCATTCTTAGAGCGATAGTAACCCAACACCGCAGATCCATGGCTTCGAATGTACCACAGCTATCGGTCGACCTTGGATATCAAACCAACATCGGAGTAAGTGAAAAACAATCCTCGGAACCATTAATTTTGGAATGTCACGTGGTTGATAACGTGAGAAAGGAATGTGGGGGTGATTGATGTTGCACATCAGCAGTCCTACCGTGGGAAAGGAATTTGGCGTGGTTAATGTTACACATCAGCAGTCCTATCGTGGGAAAACAATGTGGGACGGTAAAAAGTTCTTGCCCCCACTGCGCCCTCTACCATTGGCAGGCGAGCACTACAGACTTTGACCTTCGGTCGGTAAGATTGTCGGTAAAACAGCATGATTTCGACCTTCGACCGATACAACTGTCGGTAAGGTTGCACGGTTTTGACCTCAAGCCGGTACGGCAGACTGTGATGTCATCGCGGAAAAGGGTTTGAGTCTCGGGAGAATGTCGGTAAGTGTCGGTAACAGAAATCTGCGTGTAGAACCCGCCTTGCTATATTACTTCCTGTGCAGTGGACTTTGGCTACACCTAATATCAAACCGAAATCTATCCCACTCGAAACTGTGACTGCGCGAGACTTAACAGGAAATCAATCGACTCTACGCGTTATCGCGAAAACTCAGGCTACGGCCATCAACAAGGAGATCGGCAAACAAATTCCGAGTGCGACTCTAACTCAAGAAGGAATTGGCCAACCGTTTACCGGTGCGCCGATCTAAATTGCACTCGAAATGCGTTCGCAAAGAATTAATAGCGCTTACCGCTTCGCAACCACACCAAGAACTCTCCGACACCGGCTTCCACCATGTCACACATAATTGTCCAACTTTTAATTTACTCAACCGTGACCACCGCGAAACGTCACCAGGACTCAAGTGTCGAGCTCCGCAAATCGGAGCCGCAATTCGAACATGCCTTGAACATAGGCGCTATCCGTTGTCAAAATTCTCCAGTTCTAATTGGCGTTTTCGTTACGAAATTCTTATAGCGTAACTGATCGCTATCGTTGATTCCCGCTGTCGCGGGGTATTGATTGGTTGTCCAGTCTCTGGTATCCCGTAGTTCGACAGTGGCGTGGTGACGACTTAGCGAGGTTGCCTGACGTCAGTGTGGAGAGGGGGAGGCTACGGCTCGCCGGCCACCAACGGGAATTTCTTCTGCGTTGGGTTCCCTCGCGGCAGAGCCTTACGTTGTCGCTCTCTCCGTAGCCTCGCGCGAGGCCCTCCTGTCCTCGCGATTCGTCGCGACTGCAATTCTGTAACGTCGTTCGAATTTGCCGCTGATCCCGTCTATGATACCGCATGTACTCGAAACCAAAAAAAAATAAACAAAAATCCTGAAAAATCGTCTTTGCCAAACCGAAAATTGCCCCCCCCCCCCCCCCCCCCCGTATCAGATGCGTGACTTTTGTCCTGGCGCTCATTTTTTGAAAGGATTCGCGGTCTGATCCGTGGGGTCCCTAATTTCGAGTTCCATCTAGGGTTCGGGGAGCCGTTTGGAACGCGCATTGAAAATGCCACGTTACAATGTATATCTTATATTCCTCGACAGTAATTGTTGATTGAGATAATTATGGAAAGGTAATAGTTCCAGACTTAGAAAATCTATTTGAGCAAGAAGAGTTGCATTTTGCGCTAAGCAAATGTAATCCATGAAGGCACTAGGCAAATACCAAACAAATTCTTGAAAATCTCAACGTCAAACTGGCTATTATAGACAATTAGTTTGTTCAATAAGATGCTGCAAAAGAGGAAACACCTGACTACGTCGGACATTATTACAAAAATTCTGTATAAAAAAAAAAGGGGATAAAATGGGGTGCGTGTATTCGTTGTGCTAGAGTATGAGGCATAATGTGTGTGTAAGAAACACTGGCGCTCATGGATAAATGTGCCATTTGGTGCCCTTCCACGACCGTTCATATCACGAGAATTAGCAGATCCGCTGTCCTCGTTAGGCTTCGAGTTGTAAGCGTTAGTTCTTACGCAAGCCAACTTGTGGCGCTACGTGCGGGTGCAGGTGCAGCGGCGCTAGTTTAGCACCCAGAGTGCGGGGTGGGGAAGCAAGAAGCTCAGTTCCTGGGCCGGATTCCGAACATCAAGCGAGTTCGAGTTAGTGAGTTCTACGGTTTTCCGCTTTCCATACTGTTATTATAGTCGATGGTTAATGAACACGATCGGTACAGAGCTTATCGATGTTAAATATTATTACGAAGTGGCACATGGACAAGTGGCGAAGGAGAGAAAAATAGATGTTAGTTCTGACGTTTGTTTGTATTAACCATACATAACCTCTTATTTCTTCTCAAAAGGTTGGGTGTTGAGTATACTGCATACTACTTATTTTAGAGTTTTGCTAGTGTGTGGGTAATTACCACGAGCAGATAGAGAACGATTTATTAGCCGCTAGATGGCACAGAACGCAAGTTCCAGAGCCATACACTATTCAGGAAAGAAGAGATTGACATGACACTCCAAATTTCCATTTCCACAAAGACGAACACGAACTCGCTTGATGTTCGGAATCCGGCTCCTGAGGAGACTCCTAGAACAGAAACAAATAGAAGCATATCTGCAGTACTCCGACGTGGGGACAAGTTTTCCTGCAGTTAGCGCCACTTACCTTTCCGTGGTTGCAATCAGAACTAAAGAGTAATGAGGAATTGGTAGCGGGAAATTCGAATTTAGAGTAGGAAATGCTTTTTCACCTATTATAAAATTATTACTATAAGAAGGGTAATTGAATAGATAATTCAATCAGACTAGTATATATTTGATGTCTTACGCAAAATATGTTCATCGCAAATTTCGCTAAATCTCCAGTGTTGAACTCGATGTTTCCATATAAGAAATACATCTTTCTCATTTTTTCGAAATCTATGACACACAGATGTTACATCAAAACAATTTAAAACACAGCACTTTGCTTTTTTAGGCATATTTGCTTACAAACATTTCAAAACACTTTTTATATTAGCGCTATCAGAGTGAACGCGTTCAATCAACAGGTAGTTATGTAATGAAATGTAAGATGGCGGCGACGTCACCAGTGCACTGCGAATTGCCCGGAACTGTTGCGCTAAGAGGCGTGCCGTGGTTGAACGCAGTACTAAACGGGAACCAGTCGGTCTATGACAGTTTCCAGGCCTTGACGACTCCGCGCAAGGGGTACGGTCGCCAATATTTGTGCAAACTTTTTAATAAAAACCGGTCTCAATTAAACTTCCGCCTTTACTTAAGAAACCTTCTGAAGACCTTCCACACTCCCCTTACAAAGTGTATCTCTAACATGATACAACGTTGTATATCGTCTAGTCATTCTGCGATACAGTTACTCAAAATGAAATCTATTTTCTGTTAGTGTTTTGCATCTACATAAAACGTTTCGATACTTTAATTAACCCTCTCCTTTCGCTTGATTGAGACTACAATTTCCTTAGCGCAACAAATGGAAAGCACTAGCTATTGACTCTAGTAAAAAATAAATAACTGATGAGCTAAGGTTTTCACGCAAAAGATAAACTCGAGAATGCTACTCTGGGCTAAGAAAGAAGCCAACATATCAGAGTGGCAAGTGAGTTTCTGAGAGGGCCGAGGATGTATAGTCAATTTATTCAATAATTTAACAATTTATTGAAAACACAAAAGCCACCAGCTCCTCCAGAATCACGCTAATTCACTCGCTCGGGTAGATCGTAGAATGTTCACTTTTAGTAGTTTTATTCGCTTGTCAACTCCATTCTGACGTTTGCTTCTCGCGTATACGCAATAAATGATTTCGAGAAGATCAAACGTATCCAAACTGTGTTTATCAACCGGCTACTAAAAATTCCAAACTGTGTATCAGGATATGCGCTAAGGTTGGAATTGGGGTAACCGCATACCTCGATGAACACATAATAAATTGGATAATGAAGGTACTGGATATGGATGATACAAGATATCAGAAAATTTATTTACTAAAGTAGCTTCACCCAATAGAATTTGATGAGAAGGGTGCAAAATGTAAGTGGACATTACAAACTAAAAAATTATTTTAGATCCAATGAATAAAGCATCAATATGGGACAATCTCACTACTGCGTCATTAATATCTCGCAAACAGGAACTATATTGTGAGAAGAAGGACAAATATTTGTGTAGTGTTGACCAGGGAAGATATGCAAATTCCAGTAGTCTCATTATTTACCCAGAAATTAAACAGAACCATGGAATACAAAATTGCCTTACAATGAATTTACTCGATAACAAATTCCAAATTAAATGGCAAACCAGATTATCAAATTTCTACAGCCGTAGAATAGTTGTGGGCGACACTATATATATGCTGAACAAGATCCCATCCTATTGTCATTATTGTGAATAGCACTGTATTCACTCGCTTATTGAATGTAAAAAATACGCTGAGGAAAAAAAAGAGTTAGAACTATCGAATAGCAATGGGCGTTTAGATCTCTTCGCACAGTTCAAACATCCAAACCTCGACGTAATTACCAAGTTTATAGTGCTAGTCAAACATGTTTTGAGCATACTCGGAATTATGCGAATAATCAATAAGTGCTACGTATGTGTATACTACGAGCAAAGAGAGCTATGACTCCCATTGTAATACTTCTATGAAGTGAAACGATAAATTTGATCGATTACTTAATATTGAGCAATCCACGAACTGCGCCTACAAAAATAAAGGGTTTCCTGTGCGTTTCAAGGGAATAACGTGTTAAAAAAATTCCACAAAAAGAACAATGTGAAAAAAGCAATTTTTATTTGGAATAGGTGTTCTTGTTTTCAAGTCTCGATACTGAATATTTTTACAATAATATTCGCTGGCCAAGTAACCACACAAGGGACAAATGATTAAACTCCTGACGAACACTACATCGGCCAGTCATGCCAGGATGTATAAGGGGTGTGAACACAACTTCGGTACAGTATATGTACAAAAATTGAAGACAGACTATTCAAAAATGAATAAAGAAAGATAAGAGAAACAATTTGAACGATAGAAAGACAATTTACATTTACAATTTTAACGTTATGAACCTTTTGACAAATAATTTATGTATTGATTGACTGAACGAATAAATATACAATCTGATTTACGGCTATTACTACAAGATTGAAGGAAACCCAATAAAAATTTCATTCTTATAATTTATACATTAAACATGGCATGAAACCTATAATTAAACGATCAATCGAACTTACCTAAGTAAAGTTCTATCGTAATTGTAAGAAGCGCCTTCTCCGATGATCAAATGGTAGTATCCCTTCCTTGCCAGTGCTGCCACAACGTTTATGGTGACGAAAACAAACATACCGCGAGCCCTGACTCCTACTGAACGGACGCCGCGGCGTCCGTTCCAATTCCCTCATTGTTTTTGAAGTGCTACGGTATCAATTTTTCGGGCTATCGCATTATAGTAGAGAATAATCAAGGGTGGGATCTGATCATCGGAGAAGGCGCTTCTTAACATTACGATAGAACTTCACTTAGGTAAGTTTGCTTAATCGTTTAGTTGTATTCCGCGCCTTCTCCTCAGATCAAATGGTAGATGTTTATAGTAGATACGGTAGATATATTCTGAAGAAGTGTGCTTAACACATAAGTTATTATAATTAATAAACAAAATAACTCGACTTATCCTTACAGTTTTAAAATTGCTTTGGCGAAACTATCTTGCTCTGATCCTATTTCCCTATTGTAAAACCTTGCGAAGGTTTTTGACTCCGTCGTCCATCCTGTAGTTTTTCTAATCGTGTCTACACTAACTCCGCTTCTCTTTGCAGCTGATGTTGACGCGTGCCTTGTACTATAGGCCGAAAAAATAGACGTGTCTATTCCACTTTTTTGCAGCGTATTCTTAATCCATTGACTTAAGGACTGTGATGAAACTGCCTTGTGGGGTTTTTTCCAAGAGATGAATAAAGCGTTTTCTTCTTTCCGAATGCTTTCCGTCTTTAAAATATATTGCTCTACTGCTGAAGCAACACAGACCGCTGGATTCTCGTGAAAAATTGGCAAAATTATTGTTGGCTGTATACGATTGTGTTTTGAAGTTTTCAACGGCGCTGGAATCTTTATTTCAATTCTTTCGCCGATTTTCTTACAATTTCTTCTATCAATTGCTGCCAACGTTTGTATTCTGTGACCTGTAGCGAGCGCTAAAAGCGTGACTGTTTTTTGGGAAAGTATTTCCAACGACATATTCTCATATGGGAACCATTTTCCTACGAAATCCAATACAATTTTCGGATCCCAAATTCTGTCGTATTTTAGCTCCGTTGGTCGTAACTTGGATACGCCCCTACAAAACCGTTTTATCAAAGGATTTATGCCGATCTCTGGTCCCAGAATTAAAGCGATGGCTGACCGCGCTGAGTTTATCGATCCATATGCCGCCCCATTTTCAAATTCGTTTGTGAAAAATTTTAAAACATCCGTAATCTGCGCTTCGAAGATTCGCGTGTTTGACCGGTGACAAAATGCCCACCATTTCTTGAGTGTTCGTTCATATTGACGAAGCGACAAGTCACTCAGAGAGGCCAAAGCTACTTTGATTCTTCCGGCATCCCCTTTTTAAATAAGCCTGCCGGATGATATCCCTGCTACCACGGAAAGTTGCGCCCACAGGGGATGTGGTGTCCTGTCGGAAAAAAGCAACTATTTTTTGTTAGGCTTGAAATTAATCGGTTTCCATGTGGATACCATGGCTGAGAAGGCCAGTTGGGTATCATTAAAATGCCTCTAGCTCTTTCGCTATCAATCTTCTTTTTTACTCTCGAAATAATTGCAAAAAGGGGGAACGCATAGAAAAATGTTTTGCTCCAATCAACGGTAAAGGCTTTAATAGCTTGCGCATCTGGGTCTTTTTTCCACGAAACATACTCTTCACATTTTGTATTGACTCTTGTTGCGAATAAATCGATATTTGGTTTACCAAATGTATGACAGATCTCTTTAACCCTTTCAGTCATGCATTTTTCATCTGCACCGATTTCGATGAAAATTAGTACTCGGGAGTTTTCGGGGTCGCTGATTACGAATCTGGCACTAGATTTATATCTTACATCTTTCTGCTCAATATTTTGGTCTGAATTAAGTCATTTGGGGGATTTTGGAATGGCTGATCACGAATCTCAAGTCATAACTTCAGAATTTTTAAATCCAAGATGGCAAATGCCATCTTATCTTTCTTTGTCTATATTCGTGTCTCTCTCTTAGCCCTACCCGGAACTAACGACGAGGACGTGGAGAGCATCTAGTTCCATTTTTTTGCTTGTTTTTTTTCTGTTTGCTTTTTTTCCTGTTTTTTTTTGTTGCTTTTTTCAGTTTTTTGTGTTTTTTCTTTTATTTTTCGTGTTTTTTTTTTTTTTACTTTTTAGTGTTTTTCTATTGTTTTTTTTTTTACTTGTTTTTTTTTCAATATTCCTATTATGACGCACGCACGCACATACATATATCAATGATAATGATAAGGAGCCATAGATTTTAATTATCTCAAATTTCATCTCAAATGAACTGAAATATTTATTCCTAATGTATATTCGAAGGAATATTCCTGATAAAGTCAGATTTCACGTGATTGAAATTTTTATTGTCACATTGCCCAATTGGATCGACTATAGCGGATCCACCATTTCGAATTTTCAAAATATAACCTCATATTCGTGATGAGCGACTCAAAAAACCCCTAGATACGTATTTTCAGAGGCCTTGGTTCAATACTAGAGCTCTGAGGTGATTTTTTAAAAGGTGGGACCGTAGCGATCCTACTATGACTGAAAGGGTTAAAGGCAGCTTTTGAGATCTCGGGTTCAGTCTCTGGTTCGAGTCTTCTTGATTCGTAATCCGCGATAGTATTTTTTTCCGACTTTATATATGAAACAAAAACCCAGAGATTTCTTTTGTCGCACCACTGCCATATCAGTTTTGCTATTTTACTTAATTTTTCGATTTGCATTCCCCCCGTATGATTAATATAAGCAATCGCTGTGGTGTTGTCAATCCTTAAAAGGATATCGCAATCTGCCTTGTTTTCCGCGAAGCATTTTAAACCGAAAAACGCAGCTAAAAGCTCGAGATAATTGACATGGTCTTTCTGTTCCGTTTTACTCCAAAACCCGTGCGCTCTTTCGTCCTCTACACACGCCCCCCATCCTTTCAAGGACGCGTCAGAACAAATCTCCATGCAAAATTTCTTTCCTGTGATTGAGTCGCAGACCGCCGTCATATTTGAGTTCCACCACAAGAAATCTTCTCGGGTGTTCGATGATATTACCAATTGGGCCTCGTTTCCGTGACTATCCCTTAGAGCATAAAATTCTTCTCGTTCAAGATCTTTCACATATACTCAACCATATTTCACCGCCTGACAATAAGAGCCGAGTTTCCCTGTCGACGACGCAAATTCACGTATCTTACACTTGCGTAGCTTTTGAATTTTTTGATTAATTGCGTAACTGTTAATTTTTTCTCCATTGGTAATTCGATTTTCATCTCTCTTGAGTTCAAAATAAAGCCCAAATATTTACACTTTCTCATTGGAATTAGTTGACTCTTTGCTTGATTTATAATGAACTCTCTAATAATTCGCGTGTTTGCAGAACATTATCTGCACAATCGTTGCTATCTCTTCCGAGAAGCCAGATATCGTCCAAATAAATGACTGACGTATATCTGCGTTGCCTCAATTGCGAAACTACGGGTTTCATTATTTTTTTGAAAACGTAAGGCGCCGTATTTAACCCAAATGGTAAGCTCGTAAACTCAAACAGATGTTCTTCGAATCGGAACCGTAAGTATTTTCTGTGCGATTCTTCTATTGCTATCAAATAATGTGCATCTTTTAAATCTGTTGTCGGTATGAAACAATCCTTATGCATCAGATCCTTTACTGTACGTATATCTTCGAATTTGAAGTGCACTTTTTCATTGAATTTATTCAGCTTTTTTAAATTTAAGATCAGACGACAAGAGCCATTAGGATTTGGAATTAAAAATATATTCGAGATAAATTGCCCTGTTGTTTCCTGACATTTGCGAATTGCTCCATTTTTTAATAATTTTCCGATCTTGTCATAAATTTGCTTCTTTTCAGTCTCCGACCAAACCTGTTTCTTTGGTGATATTTCCTGCCCAACTTTTTCAGCAAATGGTAACTTGTACCCGTTTACCCATTGAATAATTTACCTCTGTACCCTCGAGATTTTCCCAGGCCGACAAGAATTTTCTCAATCTCCCCGCCGGAGTACGCACCGAGTCTTCTACTTGCGGTTGTGCGATCGTCCTTTCGATGACGTCCTCCGAACACTCTTCCTCTCGACATTCGGGTTCTGCTTGTAATATTGTCCGTTTGTCTGTATTGCCCGCTCGTCGTCACTCCACGTCCCCGTGTTGTCTGTCGGGGCGGGCCTTTCCAGTTTTTGCCTGCTGCTGGGAGGAAGTGGAGGCTTTTACTGCTGGTTTCAGCTCCTTTGACGAGCGTTCCAGCAATTTTGCCGTCTTGAGTGTCCCTTCGAGCTCTTTTCCGAATAGCCATTCATCCATAATCGTCGCGTTCAGTGTATCTTTCATAGTGGCGTTAAGATGTGCGAGGATTATCAAGCGTCTTGTCGTAGATTCTTGACGCTGTAGGTGTACGAGAATTTTTGACACATGGCTCAAGGTTGTCAGCAACAACATATTGTCCGGATTCACCCCTTTGAGAAGGTTAAATATAATAGGGCTTAAGGCCGCGAGACACAGCGATACGTCTTTTTGTTTCTCCATCATTCGCTTGGCTCTTGTAATAATCGGCTCGAGAAGAGATGCTTTTACTTCCGGATTCAATTTTAGTTGTTCCATTATTGAGAAATTCTTCGGAACTGGATATTCTTTGAAAATATCTCTTTTGGAAGGCCCTCTTTCAGGATGCTTATTTATCTGACTAAAATATCATTATATATCGCTGGGCCAAGTTTCTTCTCCGCGTCTATACATTTCCCTATCGCTACCAGCAATTTCTCGTCGAGTATTGGCTCTGTAGTAGTAGCTTGTACCTCTGAAATTGAGCTATTGTGCTTGTCAGTCGTATCAGGTGGCGACGATGCTACTCGTGTTGACAATGGGAGAAATTTGTCCAACTCTTTCCCATGAGTCTGCTTGTCTTGAACTTCTTGTCTCACTTTATTTTAAGACGGCAGTAGTTGGTCCAACGGTATCAGCGGCGGCCTGTGGTGATGGATCTCCGATTCCTCTGAATCTTCGGAGGTAGACTTCGTACCTATAATATGTATACATACCAGATTGAGCTTCTCTGTAAATCTATTTTTTTTTTTTTTTTTTTTTAAACGCCATATATATACATATATTCATATATATTGAGCTGGCTCGCCGTTATTATGCTTGCTTATTTTGAACCCTATTCTGTAAGTCATTTCCCAGATCTTGTCTGTTTTATTTTCAGAATTTTACTCTGTACGTTATACAGCAGATCTTGTCCGCATTATCATCAGAAACTTGTTCTGCATATAACTCTCTTGTGACGCCGTACTTCGGTGCTGTCTGTGAACAGAAGTGAGGTTAAACTTACGTCTTTTCTCCAACCGCGAATCGTGTTCCTTTGCTTCTTCGATTCTTTTTTCAGTCGTTTTATTTCCTTCAATATTTTGTTTTCGTCCTTCTACGCACGTTTCTTTTTGTGTCCTATGGTTGTTTTCCAGTAATTAAGCACAATTTGTTTCCATGACGTGGCTTCCTTGGCACAAAGAAAAGGAATAACGAAATTGGAACGAACGCCGCGGACCGAGGAGTCGGGGCGCGAGGGATGTTTTTTTCGTCACTATAAACGTTGTGGCAGCACTGGCAAGGAAGGGGTATACCATTTGATCTGAGGAGAAGGCGCGGAATACAATAAATTTATTCAGATTGTACCTATCACTAATTGTATATATTTTAATATCAAGATAATATTGTTATTTTGTTTAATCACTTTTCAATTTTCCATTTGAGCATAATTAAATAAAAAATTATGAAATATTAAAAACTTCTTCTTTTAGTAAAAATGTTGTAGTAAGTGACAAAGTATTCCGTACTCTAAATTTGAATTTCCCGCGACCGATTCTTTATTAGCCTTTTTAATATCGATTGCAAACCTGGCAAGGTAAATGGCACTAACTGCAGGAAAACTTGTCCCTGCCTCGAAGCACGACAGTTACGGTTCTATTTCTTTCTATTCTAGGAGTCGGCTCCGCACTAGTAATTAAGAGATTGCATTCCCATTCCAAAGATGGGATAGTAAATTCGGCTCGAAAAGGAAAGGCGTCCGCCAGAAGGAAGAAATGGACAACGAGTGGAGCATGCGCAGTACGTTCGTAGCTACCTTTCTCTCTCGCAGAAAGTACCAATGAGAGAGTTCTGACTATGGAGCGTATAGAAGGAAGGCACTCTCTAATGAATGGCGCGTTCAAAATGTGGAAAAACTCGGGATTCAAGTAAGGATATACAAAATAAACGACGTGGTGCTGATTGATACTAAGTTGAGTGATGAAATTGAATGTGTTGCGGATCATGGAGAGAGGCTCCGGGCGATGTGCGACCTGGGCGACGGGGTGCGCGCTCATATGCATCGTGTGTAATTGTGTCTCTTTTACACACGTTCTCGTTGCGGAGCCAAGCCTATGCCGGTCAGCCAGGCTTCACGTTAGTGAGAGAGCGTTGGGCTAGGCTGATTGTGAGGCAGATAACAACGAGCCCAAAATATATTGAGATGACATAAAACTGGGTCGGGATCCCAGATTTCGTTGTACTTTGACATCTGAGGAATTAATTGCGCAACGCCTCTAAAAAATCTTTTAATTATACGGTGTTGCCTTATATTTTCTCAGACTATTAGTGCTAGAGCTAATTGATATGAATTCAATGTGCCATACATTCTAATGTTGCTTAAGCTACTTCTCAAAAACTCAATAGTACGTGCGATAGAAGTTGCAAATGGACAAATTTTGTTGTTTCGGAAAAAAATGCATCACAAATTCAATAGCTTACGATACTATTTAATTGTTTCTTCCGTTAACAATGCTATTGTTACCGGTATAGCGGTACAGAGTCTTGAAGTAGTCCTGTCGAGTTAAATGTTTACCCCAAAACTTCCCGGCAACCGGCAAACTGACTCTCGAAACGGACAATGATGCCTACAATTATCATTTAATAAATCATCTTGAGGTGTAGAGTGAATCAACTCTGTTATGAGTAATTTTTGAAACAGGGGGTATCATGACTGTGTAGGCCAGAAGGGTACAACCAAAATACCCTCTGCTTTGTCCCAAATTATTTTCCTAATCGTCCTCAAAATTATCACAAACCGCGGGAACGCGTAAAGTATGTAAGTATGTCGACAAAACAATCAATGCGTCTATCACTGCAGCTTCCAGTTAGTTGTGCCATAAAACGAATTTATCACATTTCGCATTCACGTTTGGGGTGAGCAAATCTACATTAAAATCACCAAAAAATAACTTTACTCTCTTATAAGCCCTAATAGCTAGTTTCCATTCAGTTTCGCTTGGTCTAACTCTCGATTCCTCATCGGCTTCTTTATTATCGCTTAATATATGAAAAAAAATATATCCATAAATTGAAAGCTTTGCACTACTTCCGAATTTCTTCGTCAAGTCTCAACAGTTCTGGAAGTTGAATACTACCCATGCGATTTATATAAGACAACACCGTTGTGTTGCCAAGGTGGAATAATATTTCACAAGAACGCTTATTTTTTTCAAAATATTGTAGACCATAAAAGACAGTTTTCAACTCCAGAAAGTAAATATGTTCCTCTCGTTCCTGACTATTCTAGAACCCATGTGACTGATCTCCGTCATAGCTAGCGATGCCCTAGATGGTTAACGATACATCACTAAAGATTCCCATCTTAAATTTACCTTCCCTAATTGGATTGATTATTACAACCGAAGACCACGCCCTAAACTTCGGAAAACTAGATTAAATAATAGCTGTTTATTTTACTCTTCAAGACTTTCGCGGTCTTTCACGTATGTGGATTTGACTATTTTCACGTATGGTTCCTTCCTCCTCTTTCCTTTTCCTCTATCATACATCCATCACTGACCCTATATCGTGACTCCCTTCTCTCGCTAAAATATTTACGTTACTTGGCCCGTCTCTCTTTCACCCTTTTCTAACTGACTGCGTCTTCTTGCCGCACTTGACTTACATATCTTCTCTTTACGCTGTTACATTTCCCACTTCCTAGATGTCGTCACTTTTCTTCCTAGCCACCTTCCCCACTTTTCCTGCCTCTTCTATCCTCATTTCCTCTTTCTTTCCCTACTCACCTGTCCTATTCTGCCAGATTTTCCCTCTTTTTTCGCACGTTCTGAATCATGTCTGTCACACACACTGCTCTGGGAACGGAAGTCTATGTAATTCTATGTAAATATCCGATTGGCTTAGGGCAAACGTGCAGGAAAAGAGGCATGCTGCACACTACTGTACTAACATAATGCGAGTCAATCACCCGGATTTGCATCAAAATAATCCTGTTTTCACAGCTCACGTAGCCTATCAGTAATCGTAAACTGGTTACTGTATCTTACCTTTGATGCGCAATCAAAACCGATGTTGAGAGCAGCCAAACTTGCGACCACCGATCGATCAGGATTGCATCTCGTAGCTGAAATTGAGTATTTCTGATAAGCAATTGTTGTACATTGTAGAATCATTTCGAGGAGTGGCATGTTCGATAAGCTACTGAGGTCAAAAATAACGGTTGAGTTAGTATAATGTAAGAATGCGTGAGAATGCTTATATTCTGTTTATTTCCCACGGACCGATCCGAGTGGCAGCTAAAGTCCAATTTCCTTTTGAAAACCATTCCCTTTGCATACGAGCTCAAAATTACTCGACACTGACTTGGAGTTAAAATTAATTGTTGTTAGAAATAGCAATCTAGTATTATCCTAGTATTTCATTACGTTTAAATGCACGTGCATTCCCTTCACTGTGATGAGCGACATCTATACATTAAAACTATATCCATGTTACCGCTCCCCCTCCTCCTTTTTCCGTTTTTTATCTCAGTAACAGTATGTAGACTTATTCGCTAATTAATAAAATCCTTGATTTTTGTTGCAATCACGACTTCTTGTGTCAAATATAACCCAATACCTATAACAATTGTAGACATATGAAATCTAAAGTTAGTATAAGCCTAATAGTAATATGGCCTAATAGGCTAGTCAAATACCTAACGATCAGTTTTACGCGACACACACAAGCAACAGCTGTCAGCTACTTGGAATAGTAGGGTCTCAATTCTGTGACTTTTATGACTTTTCCCCCGCGTGACGCACTTTCACCTGTTCACCCTTTTTATTTCTGTAGGCACTGTTTCAATAGTGCGTGTGCATTTGCGCGTAACAGAATCAAAATCTGATTCTGTTACGGATCCCTACTGAGCACGCTAGTACTGTGTAGTAGGGGTCGTGCCTCTGGGAGAAATGCCGCACGATTGGGCCTCGATTCGATGAGATTGGTTCCACTCTTCTCAAAGAATCGAGACCCGACTGTAAAGATGCGACGCATGCCAGCAGACGCCGAGATTAGCCGACGCCACCCATACGGAGTCGAAGGACACCGAGCGGCAGGACAGAGACAAGCTCGCGGAACATGGACACGCACAGGCTTATAGAGATAGCCCTACTGAAACCCTAATAAAAAGAAAAAGTAGCCGCGGGAAACTGACCTCTTTGTCGCACAGTCCGAAGTGTGAGGAGCAGCCGCCCAGCGGGAAAATCAATAAAACAAGCGAGGAGGTATAGTTGTATGAGTCTATGTGTTTTCCCCGCCAAATCACCGATTAGACTGATAGATCGGACTTCCGCTGTTACTTTCTCTTTCTTATTAGGGCTTCAGCTCGATGCATGGACTGTGCAATCTATCTCCATAAGCGATGCGGACACGGTGTAGGAACAACAAACAACCAGGACAGCCGCAGTCAGTTGACGTCAACAATACTGAGTTGTGAGATTTTTGTAGGTATGGGGATGTATATATGTACAAAGGGTTGGGTGTTGAATCCCTGATTCCTAGATGGATGTATATGTATACAGAAAGTGAAGAGTCAAGTCTTCATAGGTGTTGCTGTATATATTGTAACGTGGCATTTCGGACAGACATGCCCGTTACAAGGTACTCCCTGAACCTTGGGCGGAATTCAGGAATAAAGGTTTCGGAGATCGAGTCGCAAGATAATAATAGAGAGCGCCAGAACTGGAGTCACGCATCCGGGCTTCGACAGGGACGAAATAGCGAATTACGTTTGAGATATTGCAGGCTTTTATTTTTATTTTTTTTTTTTTTGAGTACACCGGCCACAAGCCAGCGACCAGCTCCGACGCCGAAGGTATTTCGAGGCAAGGCGAAACCGCGGAGATCTCGCGGGAAGGATATCGAGGCTGCGGAGGGGGAGACAACGCAGATCCCTGCAGCGCGGGAATCCAAGGCGGAAGCGATTCCCGCTGGCGGCCGGCGCGCCGCAGCCTCCCCGCTCACCCCACCTACACCCAACCAAGGCAACCGCGAGAGACCGGCAAGCGACGAAGGAGCACTACCCCGCCCAACCCCAGGACCCCGTAGAGCTGCGCGGAAGACGACATCACGATCTAGCGTTAAGTTCTGCGCCGCGTAGCGACGACAGGTGCGCGTCAGGTTGCGCAATCTCCAAAATCGATGACAGATCGATTGTTGCGCATTCTTAGGGTTATGACGTTACGAAGGACGAGACCGGCGTTGCAGCCGATCGACCATGAGAGATCACTCGAGTTCTGGCGACCAACCCAGGTTGAAGTTCGTAGCGAAGTAGATTCGTGTTTCGAGTTTTGTCCGAAAGAAATTGGTAGTTGCGATGGAGGATGGCTAGTGTGAATCACGAGGGAGTCGGGGCATTCGTCTTCTGGATGTGGAGCGGTAAGCGCTGCTAATATTCTTTCGAGAGAATTTCGAGAGACATCAATCAAAGGCTTGCCGAGGAACGGATAGTCATAGAGGGTTTGCGTTGGCGAAAGTACTCGAAATTCTTTAGCCGATAAATCTGCTTGGTGACTGTAGCCTGAGTTGCGCGGAACAACGTAGAGCCAATTTTAAGTGACCGACCTGGTCGAGTAGCGTCACGGGTTTGAGTCGCGGCAGGGCAACTGCAATTTGAGAGTAACCAAATTCCCTTACCCCGGGTCACGTCAAACCAAGTGCGATAAAGTGTAGCTTCGCGTGTAGGTCGCGAATCGTCAAAAGGGGAAGCGTTCGCGCTCGCGATAGGCGTTGAGACGTCGCGGAGAAAATCAAGTTCGGATGCGTTTAAAATAACAGCCAGGCGATCCCAGTGGTGACCGGCGCTATCAAAAATACCGGCTGGAGATGTGACTCGCGCGTCGAGTTACGTTCTTTTGTTGTTTGAGTATTGAATAATTGTGTGTTGTTAAGTGGCGATTAGCGCCGACGTTAGTAGAAGACGGTCGCGGCTAGCGCGCCGAGAAAAATTCTTTTTTTTTTGTTTTGAAGATAGCGTTTATTATTAACGCAGCGACTAGCGCACGTAGGCAGTAGAGGTCTTCTAGATCTATTACTTTTTTTTTGGCCTTTCTTTTTTTGTTAAACCTAAGCATTTAATTTTGAATCGCGCATAGCGACTTACGGATTATTATTTCTCTGGCTTTGTAATTGGAATCGCGAGGAGCGACTTGTACAGCATTATTAATTTTATTTTTGTATTATCGCTGGCTAGAAATATATCATTGGAATTTTATATTAACTTGGCTAAATTACCCCTCCCCTCTCCGCGGTACCGAGCTGCCGAGTATCTGGTCGCAGTATATTGATCACGCCAGGCGCCCAACAAATTTCGCGATCTCGTTTTAGGTCCAGGATACCTCGCGGACGCTAATTGATTGTGCACGCGGAAAGTTCCCGGTCATCTTCTCCGAGTGACCGAGGGGCAAGAAAAATCCCCGTCACAATATGTAGGGTGAAGGATTGAATCAGTAAAGGCATAATGGTACATACTGTAACGTGGCAGTTTTGATGAAACCCCTGAACCCTGGGCGGGACCAAACTTAAGGGGTTCCCGAGATTCAGTGGCGAAGTATTTGTAAATAGGCGCCTGAACTGGAGTCACGCATCCGAAATTACGAGAGGGGACACTGTAGCGAATAAGATATTTCAGGCTTTTTGTTTTTCGAGTTTCAACGGCATCAAGTAGAAAACCAGCAACGAATACGAGGAAATTTCGGAATGACGGAATAGCAATGATTATGACGGCGCGATGTCGAGAGGCTGCGGAGGGGGAGCCAACGAAGATCCCTGTATTGCGGGAATCCAAAGCGGACGCGATTCCCACAACGACCGGCGCACCGCAGCCTTCCCCCTTCCCCCCGCCAACAGTCGACCGATGAATTTGCAGCGAGCTGACTGGCGACGAGAGAGCACCACCCCGCTCACCCCCGGGACATCATGGAGCTGCGCGGAGGACGAATTTGCGATCTAGCGTTAAGTACTGCGCCGTGATGCTACGAAAGGTGCGCGTCCAGTTGCGCAATCTACGAAATCGATTACGGATCGATTATTGTGTATTCTTGTGGGTGTGACGTCACGTAGGACATAGCATATCGAGATCCGTGTTGCGGCAGGTCGTCAATTTGAAAGATCACTCTAGTTCTGGCGATCGTGTTAGATAGTCACGTTTTGGAGTTTCGCGAAGTAATGGAGCCGCCTGAGGATCACAAGGGGGTTGGAGAATTTGTTCCATGGATATAGAACGGTGAGCGCTGCTTATATCCTTGTGAATTAATTTCGAGAATAGTTTCGTAAAGGCTTGCCAAATAACGGATAGCCATTTTGGATTTGCGTTGTCGAAAAGTACTCAAAATTCTTTTGCCGATTCTTTTGCTTGGTGACCGTAGCCTGAGTTGCGCGTGTTGGAATAGAATAAATTTTGAGTAGTTGAGAATGTTGAGTAGAGTGACGGTTTTGAGTTGCATCTTTCTCGTTTTTGAAATCACGTATAGTCCGAATTCCGTTGTACCGAGTTGAGCCGCGTTATCGCGTTTTTCGGTGTCACCTCTGATAGGTCGCGAATCGCCGAAATGGCGTGTTCGAATTAGCAAATAACGTTTTTGGGGACTTCGAGAAAATTTGAGTTCGGATGCGTTGCGATAGTGTTTAGTTGAGGTGACGTTTAGTTGCGTTTGCGTTTAGTTGAATCCACGTTTAGTTCAAATGTTTTGTCGAGTTCACGTTAAGTAAAGATTACGTTTAGTTGAGTTACGTTAAATTGATATTGCGTATGATTGAGGTTGCGTTTTCATTGAGTCTAGTTGAGTAGCGGTTGAGATGAGAATTTCGTGTTATTGAGTTTCAGTTGAGTCTGAATTATGTTGGCGTTTGAGAATTTGTTTCGTCGAATTTCACATAAGGTTGAGCTCTGTGGATGTCGTTTAGTTGAGTTAAGTAGAAAATAAAGTTTATCTTAATTTAAGTTGTCAAGTTTAGCTTTTTTCGATAATTCAATCATATACTCATCTATCTTTCCAGCTTATTATTAGCGGTTTCGTACATATAACGAATTTTGAAGAGGAACTCTGATAACTCGTTTGTAAACTCGTGCTTTTTCGTGAATGCTTTACTTGATGTATATATATTGTGAGGCTGATTTTTACTGCACCTCGGCCACCCGGAGAAATGACTGAGAACTTACAGCGCGCACAATAATTTCACCGCCCACGATGTAAGCTGAAAAAAAGATCTTATTACCGATATCGCGAGATTCTATTGGGCGCCTGGCGTGGTTAACACGCCTCGAGATCTTTGTCTTCGCTAAACCTCGGGAATATGCTCGGTAGCTCAGTACCGTGGAGAGGAGAGGGGTAATTTTTGGAGCGAGAGAGACACTCGACAACAACACGCTATTTACCAAAAATGATATAAAATAATGTATTTTACAATAGTAGCAATACAAAAACAAAAAAAAAGTAATTCCAAATTCGCTCTTCGCGATCCAAAATCACACAACAGAAAATTATTCGTAACCTACGCTATTTCTTAATCTACTGAGCTTCTAGCTCCCTAACTAAAATCGAACTCACTATTTATGAACCTGTAACACGCAACTCTTAATTCGAAACCTAGAAACTTTAACACTACAGCAATAAATGCTCGAAACCGAAACTATAACTAATTTCTGGACGGTGCGCCACCGAGCTATCGAACAGACGGCGTTCTCAATATCACCCGACTCGGAGTTTCGACGCTACCTCGAGCTGCCTTGAATGTAAACTTGACAACTTAAATTAAGATGAACATTATTCTCTACTTAGCTCAACTAAACCACATCTACGGAGTTCAACCTTGTGCGAAACTAAACTAAACAAATTTCGGCAATTCGCGACCTACTCGAGAGGTGACACTGAAGAACCCGATATCGCAACTCGACCCTGTATAGCGGAATTCGGGCTGTACTTAAATTTAAAACCGAAAAGAATTTAACTCAAGACCGTAACTCTACTCAAAATTTTCAGCTACTCAAAATTTATTCATTTCTATAACGCGCAACTCAGGCAAAAAAATCGGCAAAAGAATTTCGAGTACTTTTCGTCAATGCAAATCAAAAATGGCTATCCCTTATTCGGCAAGCCGTTACTAGGTTACTCCCGAGATTCCGTTGCGAGGATGTAAGCAGCGCTTACCCTTCTACGCAACAAATTCTCCAACACCGTCGTGATTTTTAGGCGGCTCCATTGTTTCGCAAAACTACAAAAAGTGACTATCTCGTACGATCGCCAGAACTAGAGTAATTTCCAAAATCGACGACCTGCCGCAACACGGAACTCGTTATGTTATCCCCTACGTGACGTCATACCCACAAGAATACGCAATAATCGATCCGTTGTCGATTTCGTAGATTGCGCAACTCGACGCGCACCTTTCGAAGCATCGCGTCGCAGAACTTAACGCTAGATCGCAATTTCGTCCTCCGCGCAGCTCCATGATGTCCTGGGGGCGAGCGGGGTGGTGCTCTCTCCACGAAGTAAGAGGGAAGGAGACCGAACTCTGCCGAGGCCGCATCCCAAAAGAGGGATCAATTTTCCAGCGATAAATGAGCAGTTCGCTTCGAAGAATAACCGAGATAACGAGTCACGCATGCGCAGTACGACTTAGCTGCGTCCTTGTCTCTCTCGCATAAAGTGCAAGTGAGACAGTTTTGTTATGACAGTGAGGTTAGTTTTTACGGTAAGATGTCAGCGTGTCGTGTACCGCAGTGCAAAACAAAATATAAAGACAAAAATAACAATCAAACGTTGTTCAAAGCTCCGTCGGTACGTAACGTGATCATAGAGTGATGGTGAAACAAAATTATACTACTATTTATGTTTATTATCAGATTGTACAATAAATTGAAATTGCCAACAACAAGCAAGAAATATCGTTTTTATGTATGTATCTAATTTGTAAATCCTTATATCCTACATCCTAACCTTATCTCCTAATTCTCGTCACTGTCGCTGATAATTTCTATTATGTAAAACTTTTATATATGCTGATTCTCTCATTTCCTACTTTAGCTGATACATTTTGAGTATTAAATTATGTAAAACTTGTATACATCCTGATTCTCCTATTTACCATTTACAATTTTCGTATTGAACATGATTGATAAATTGTTCACATTTAAAGCATGATTGTAAAGAATGGTTGTTCAATATCCTAATGATCTGGCAAAGGCATTTTATCTACGTTGTTCAGAAGATCAATAAACTGATCCATATTAACAAGGATAATACATTCTGAGAGCGGCCAAATTTTATTGTTTATGTCTATTTCAACGTGCATATCTGGTAAAACAGCAATCCTTTTCCTGATCCTACAATCCTTTTCCATCTTTTGTAGACCAAAAAATGTGTGATCTCCTCGTGTAAAACCCCAACTTGGTGCTGGTAAAATACTTGCACATAGCTTTTTTCTCAAATACGTGTAATTAAATTCGTTACGTACTTGCTCCATATCTGTAAGAACGTCCAGAATGATTCAAATGCTCCACTATTCACGGCTTAAAGTTCCATAAACAACGTTCGTAAAATACTCACCTATGATTTCTGACTTCGCAGCGTATTCACGTTTCTTTTTTGCAAATAATAAAGCGATATTTATAATTCTACCATTATGCCAAGAAATTATTATGCACCATAACCTCGTGAACTTGCTGTCACAACACCAAAACTGTCTCACTTACACTTTATGCGAGAGATACAAAGACGCAGCTAAATCGTACTGCGCATGCGTGACTCGTCATCTTGGTTATTCTTCGCAGCGAACTGCTCACTTATTGTTGGAAAATTGATCCCACTTTTGGGATCGGAGTTCGGTCTCCTTCCCTCTTACTTTGTGGCTCCCTCGTCGCCAGTCGGTCCGTCGCAAATTCGTTGGTCAACTGTTGGCGGGATGAGCGGGGGAGGCTGCGGTGCGTCGGCCGCCAGCGAGAATTGCGTCCGCCTTGGATTCCCGCGATGCACGGATCTTCGTTGGCTCCCCCTCTGCAGCCTTGACATCCTTCCTTTGAAATCGTCGCTATTCCTCCATTCGGCAATTTTCTCGAATTCGTTGCTGATTTCCTAATTGATGCCGTTGAATTTCGAAAAATAAAAAGAAACAAAAAGCCTGAAATGTCTTATTCGCGCTTCGGTACAGTGTCCCCTCTCGGAATTTTGGACACGTGACTCCATTTCTGGCGTTCTTTTGCAAATACTTCGCTACTCAACCTCGGAAAACCTTAATTTTATGCTTCACTCAGGGTTCCGAAAGCTACTTGTAACGGGCATCAAAAAAGCCACGTTACAGTGTACACACATACACACACACACTTATTGTTTGTACTCTTTAACTAATTATATTCTATCTGATCGCACACTTGCAGTGGATACCTACCCCCCAAGAAGTAATAAGGAATGTTAAAATACTTTATCGTTAACGTTGTAACGCAACCGATTAATAATTATATACTTATCTTACTCTGGTGGAATCCATGCGAATATGCAAACAATGTGCATATTGCAACACGGTTTTCAAGCTTTGTTGTACTCACCAAAGTACGGCTCTACCCTTGGTATTTTCGAACGCCAAGTTCTGTGTTTCTCAACGATGTCGCCGACATCCAGAATATAAAAAGCATCTTCTTGGTCATTACTTTCGATTATTTCCTTGATAACTGCAATGTTATCCATCTCATCGTTGATAAGCATAACCTTGTCCAAGTTCATGTCCAAGCCAGATTCGTAGTGAGCTATCGTCACAAGCACACCTATAATTTGAACAACATGAAAACTATTTATGTTGATACCGAGAATGCATTTGCATTGTATGTTACTTATTCGAAAATTATGCGCACAGCTATTTCTGCATTAGTCAAGTTCATGATTTTTACTCGAACTTTAAAACTGTTTTGCTGTCAATTGGTGGCTGAGTCGGATTGAGGCACTATCATAAGAAATGGATTATCAAAATATCGATTTCTGAATTTTGTCACACTCTTCTAGTCTGAAACGTTGAGTTTGTCCAGTTTTTAGAAAAAGTTCATAAAATTGACCAATCAGTTGTTATGGGGTCGATGGTTGTGGTCATGACGAGCGGCTTCAATGACTGCATCCATACCCAGCCTTAATGTTGCTAATGCCTATTTCGGGTTCATAACCCGTCGACTACGCGTACATATAAAACCTAATTTCAAACATGGATTATACATCCATGATGCGAAACTTATTATTTTTTGACCAAAATAACAATGATATTAAAATACGCACTAGAAGTCGTTGATCGTCTGTTAAGAGTTACATGCCAATGCAATGAACCATAACTATTTATAGTAGGAAGTAAACTATTCAAAGTTTTCGGAGTATTATAGCTATGAGAGTTTTGAGTACAAACACCTTCTTTACCGACCGAGCCGCTCCGCGCACCCCAGACGCAAACCCTTGAAGGTTACCCTCACTCTCGTCAGATAAAACGTGCTCTACCGACTCGAGGTCAAAAACGTGCAACCTTACCGACAGTTGTATCAGTCGACGGTGAAAAATCGCACTGCCTTACCGACAATTCTTATCGGTGGAGGGTCAAAATCATTCTGTTTTACCGACAATCTGACCGACCGAAGGTCAAAGTCTGTAGTGCTCGTCTGCCAACTGTAGAGGATGCAGCGGGGGCGAGAACTTTTTTACCATCCCGCATTCTTTTCCCACGATAGGACTGCTGATATGTAACATTAACCACTCCAAATTCCTTTCCCACGGTAGGACTGCTGATGTGTAACATCAACAACCACCACATTCTTTTCCCACGTTATCAACCACGTGACATTCAAAAATTAATAGTTCCGAGAATTGTTTTTTATCCACTCGGATATCGCTGATGTGTAACATCAATCACCTCACATTCCTTTTCCACGTTATCAACTACGCGACATTCCAAAATTAATGGTTCTGAGAATTATTTTTCACTTACTTCGATGTCGGTTTGATATCCAAGGTCGACCGATAACCGCGGTACATTCAGATCCATGGATCTGCGGTGTTGTATGACTATCGCTCCAAGAATGCTAAAAGGTGCGCGCGCATACACAAACATACGTATTTGATATCAACCACGTGACATTCCTTACCCTCCACCAAATTTCAAATTATGTGGTGGGGGAATGTTATATAAGTCGAAAGTGAAAACTTCATCGTCAGTCTGAAGCTGTTCTTCTTTTTGCAAATAAGAAGTGCTTTGGAACAACCACGTGAATTGAAGCAACGACTAGAACTGCTCATCAAGAATATTGGAGAAGTAAAACATCTGCTGAAAATCAGATCTGACCTCATTCAACTCACAAGAGATTTTGAGCACATACAGCTCAACAGTAACGATCATGGACTTTTCAGAATTCAACGAAGTCGCTCGCCTGGAGACACTTCTGCCCTTGAAATAGGTTTCGGACCTCGAAGTATACTTCGAATACCGAGTCAGTGGCGTTCGTCAGGTTAAAACGAAATTTGGTAATAAAATCGTTCTGGACTTGGAGGACTCTTTTACGATTTTTCTACCGAACCGACTGACCAAAGCCCTCCAAGAAAATGAAGATTTGTTCCAGAACGTGACGACAGCCAGTAACGAGAGACGGTTGCATCTACGCTATCTTGGCGGACCGTACAGTCAACTTGAATTCGTATACGTATAATCTGAGTATCACATTCAAATACTCAGTGTCCTGTGGTAGTCTTACGTTCAATAAACAAAAAAAAAGATTGTAATTATGAATATTTTTTCATTTATCGTCTAACCATCTTGTGTACCTTTAATCCTACGTACGTTTTGTACCTTGTAACTGTATCTAGAATTAAGTCTTAAAATCTAAGAGAATGCTATTCCGAACACCACTAAGCAACGATGGAGGGTTTCGAGCTGCGTTTGCGTCTTGTAACTGTAATGTGAACTCTACGATGAATTTTGGACGGGTTCAGACAAGACCAGAGTGAAAGGTTGACCGATAGCTGCGGTAGTATACATTCAGAGCCAAGGATCTGCGGTGTTGGGTTATTATCACTCTAGGAATGAAAAACATAACTCGGTTTGAGTGCAGCTCGGTCAAGGATGGAGAGCAAGGTTGAATCTTACATAAGCTTTAGATTAAAAAAAATTCTCTCTTAAGAGCTAAGGTGAAGACGAAGGTGTAAAATTATTGCATGAATATTCTTCAAGAAACAGTTTTATTGAGTACAATTTTTAGGATACAGTTGACAATTACTTTACAACGATAGTACAATAATTCTGTTTGACAGTATTATAACCAGGATGGTATATTCACCAGGAATGCGGGACCGTTCTTGTAGACGCTTCTGCGCAGTAACACAAATCGTACACCCTCGCCATCCGAACAGTATGATGATTTTGTAGCCAATTTTGAAGTATCAAAACGTTTTGTGCTACACGGATTGCGTTGTTGTATGAATATCGCATCTTAGAGACACAGCTGAAGTTTTTTGCAAGGTTTGAAGCGACGGGCAGTCAAAGTCCAGCATATCGATGATTTGAACTTTTGAGACAATTTTAAGCAACCAATCTCGTTTTTCTTCTCCTTTTACGTACACGGTTTCAGCTTTGCACAGCCTGTCTTCAATGGTCCACTCAACTTCCTCAAACGGTATGGTTCCACAGCTCCAAGGTAAACCGTGAAAATCGCGTTCTAACCAAGAATTTTGGTTTTTGTATGTGACGTCCAGTAAATCCCATTCGTAAGGTGGCTTGAAGAAAAACATTGATGGAGATGCTTCCAAGTAGATTGAAATTATAGCCAATTCTTTCAATGTGAAGGTATTGTTGAAAGGTCTACGAAAGCCTTGTATGTCAAAGATAAGCTCCATCTTTGAACTGTGCGAGATGATGGGAACGGGTCAGCTTTTATACCAACTTTTTCACTCCACCAGTGGGCGGGTTTTATTCGACAATACGATCGTGAACAATTAAGCAGTACGCCGACGTTTCAGCGGGAAAGTTGGCTTTAGCTTCAAATTCAAGACGGATGTCGACAGGTCTGTACTTCAAAGATTCGTTTTGTTTCGAACAGCCGATAACGAATAAGAGGACGTCTCGAAGGAATTCACTCTTTGTCAGCAACGGCTCGGGGTTCTTGTCGTAGTAGGTAGCTTTGAAGTTTGCGTACATCTCGTACAGGAGCGCGTACAGATTACGACTCATGTTGAGGTTCAGGTTACCGTACGGATAAGATTGAGAGTTTAAAAATAGCTTGACGTCCGTGATATTGCAATGATCGAAATGACTTGCGTTCTTGCCGGTCTTGTTCTTTCTACTTGTTTGAAAACCCAAAATGACGTAACGAGGTTTTTCAAGCTGAGTGGAAGTTTTCACAGTCCAAACGTGTTTCGATGTTGTGGGAAGTAAGGGATTTTCGTACAATTCCCAACTGCGGAAGCTCATCGAAATAGGTGCATCTTTCTAAATGAAATTTAGTAGGTCAACTTTTTTCTGATCCGCGAGTTTCAAATACGGTATTAGCCATTCCACTGCATTGATCGTGATTTTGAATTCCTCCTCTTGAGTCTGCATGATAGCGTTGACGCCAGTTTTTGATCTCGTCAAAATCAACTCATGTTCAGCGTTGACAACGATCTTGCGGTAGTCTTCAGCGAAACCCAATATCATCCTGAGCGGTATCAGTACGTCAAAATTACCCTCGGCATCGGTTAATTTCTTCTTCTCTTCTACATCAAGCCATCCAGCGTTCTCCATCAGCCAAGTCTGACCAGGGTGCAGGGAAGCGTAACCCTTCATGAGACTTGTCAAGCCAACGTTCTTGCTTCTATTAATCTTGACTGCATTAATTTCGTAGCGAATTTCTTCAAACAGATGACAGATCGCGTTGGTTACGAGCTGTGTGTTCACAGTAGCTGTACCATCAGGTTTGACGAGTCGTCCATGGATATGTACCGAACTTTTGCTGGATAATATGCATAAATCCTGATGCTGAACGATGATTTGAATTTCATCGCTGTTGTTGAAAGTTGACGAGGCGTAAGGTTTGTGAGCGTGAATCTCGTAATGCGCAACGGATTCGTCAAAGACGACTGGTGTTTGAATGTTTGAGATTTCTTCCTCCATGGTACGTAGCAGATGATAAAAAAGAAAAATCGGATTTTTAGTTGTCGGAAATTCCTCTTCCAGAAGTGGTCAGTTTCAGACCCAGAGCTATCAGGAATCCACGTTTCGAGGTGTTAACGGTTCGAGAATCGATCGGTGACTGACTTGATCGGGGCATGCCGACTTACTGATATACCTACTCTTTGACAGTCTGTTATATACAATTCCCATCGTTTATTGCGATTTGATATGTAGTCTCACAGTAATAACTTCTCCACGAAAACTACCCAGGCCTCCGTCTTAATCCACTAACCGGAGCTGAACGTGATCTATGGTCCTGACGGTGATCGCAAGGTAAATGACGTGCGACGGTACTTCCACGGTCTTATATCCTGGTGGGACAGTCGGGAAAAACTCGTGAATAGTGTGTACTTTGTGTCCATCGATGTAGGCGCCCGTTTTAATGCTACACTCGACTCGCAACGCGTTGACCTTGCGTATAGTTACAGGCACGTCTGATTCGTAAGTTTTATCAATCTCCAATACACGTAGTGTAAATCCCAAAAGTTGAGCAATGGAATCATTCGGCTCAAAGTTAATCGTGTGGTTGCATGTGATTTCGCTGCGTAATGTATTATTGTTGGGTTTGATGCTGAGCCTGACATCTGTATTTCTTAGCACGTTCTGAAGATACTTCTCTACGTCCTCGATCTCGTAGCTGCCGGTAGGTATGGTGATCACTTTATCAGCTACGTAAATTTTATTGTGACCAACATCGACGTTGGGAATCTAGTTAACGGTTAACAATTCTACCAAGCCATGAGCATAACTTTTATGACGAGCAAGTTTGATCGATCGGTTGGGAAATATTGTGCCTCGAGAATCGGAGAGGTTCCCGAAATCGTTAACGTTAACGAATCATCAATGACTGCGAGTGGTAGACTGACTTTGATGAATCACGCACCATGTTTATAGGTAAGTAGTAGAGGTACGAGAGTTCTGAATAAAAACAAATGCCGGCGTACCGGCAGCGTATCCCGATTTCTTACTGACAGTCGGTATGTAACCACAGTGATGGTAAGCCTCACCCACGATATTGTTACCGGCTGAAACGTTGACATAGACGGCGCCACCAGTATCTTTGCCCGATTTTACCGACAGACAGTTTGACAATGAATTATTTGCTTAGTCAGATGAGCAGCCATTTTGATTTGTCTATCGTCAGACAGTTTGATAATGGGATTTTTTGCTTAGCCGGATGAACTTCCATTTTGATTTTTTCATCGTCGGATGAGCAAACATTTCAAATTTTTTTTTTTTTTTTCAGATGGTAAACATTTCACCGACGAAATTGAAACCCCAATCTCACCGACAGTTGGCGTTACTGGGTGTGACCGCAGGTTTGTCGTATGTAGCGCCACCTCTATCGCATTATCGGTCAATAGATATTCCATCGATCGACTCTGCGTGATGTTTCCAATGCTCGCCGCAAGATGATAACGTTTTCATTTATCATGTGATCGGGTGAACGTTTCAAAATAAGGGTTGGATGCTTTGAATATTCGTTTATTTTATTTTATTTTTGGCTGTCAGTTCCCATTATACCTGTTAGAGTATGCCCCCAGAGGTCTATGTAGACCTGTGTGGGACAAGGAAAGAGATGGATTAGCGCCCATCATTATGCGGCTGCAGCTGTCTTAAGATGTTCAATAGAAACACTCGCATTCGTACAAGAGGCAAGGGAGGAAATTGCGGAAAACCTTCCTGGGTGATTGAGGCCCCTCTTAGTGGGACGGGGGAGAGAGAGGGAGGGAGAGAGAGAGAGAGAGAGATAGAGAGAGAGAGAGAGAGAGAGAGAGAGAGAGAGAGAGAGAGAGAGAAAAGCGTTTATTCAGAATGTCCTGGGGCAAGGCACCCCCAATGTTGAACTCTCGATAGAACGTAAAAAACAGAAACATGTAACAGAGTGAGGAACATTTAAATTAAATTAAATCTATGCTTATTAAAGAACACATGCTATCAGGGTGGTGCTACAAACCTAGTTAACTTATGAGCTAATCCTACAAGGAACATACATGTATGAGTCGTAATACATTGACATTTGGAAAATAAGACAATCATATATCATATGTTAAGTCAGGCATAGGCAGTAAGAGTTACGAATACGCAGCACGGCTGGCCAGGTATTCTTTAAGTTTCAGCTTAAAAACAGGCAAGGAAGATGATTCACGAATGCAGGTAGGCAATGAGTTCCACAGGACACAGGCGGATATCAGGAAAGATTTCTGATACACTGCAGTGCGGTGGACAGGGATACATAAATCGAGTGGGTCACCTCTAGTGTCTCGGTGACGTTTTGCCGACATAAACACTAACTCTTCAGACAGATAACTAGGTGTCCCAAGACTCAGAACATTGTATAAAAAGATTCCCAACAGGTACTTGTGCTTATCAGCTAGATCGAGCCATCCGAGCATATAGTAGTATGGGCTGATATGTTCATATTTATGCACATCAAATATAAATCTTACGTACGAGTTAAGGGCAAGCTTCAACTTAAGCTCCAAACCAGCCGTCACATCGCAGTAAATTAGTGAACAGTAATCGGGATGAGGTAGGATTAACGAGTTTACAAGCGAGGAGCGCAGACGAGTTGGTAAGAGTTCTTTATTAGTTTTGAGTTGCCATAACGTACCATGCACTCTCCTCGAAACACTCAGCACCTGTTCCGACCAAGTCAAGGTATTATTAATTATAACACCCAGATTCCTAGCTTGAGTGACATACGGGATAACCGCGTCACCGACTCGTATAGGGGGGACATCCGATGATCCAATTAAGCTACGGTACCGAGCACTACTGATTATAAGAGCTTTTGTTTTGGAGGTATTGAGTAAAAGCATATTCCTCTGCACCCATTCATATATTATCGCGACGTCCTCGTTTACGCTCACCACAGCCTGAGAGAGTTCATGAGGATAACAGTGTAAATAAATTTGTAAGTCATCCGCATACATCATATGCTTACAATGTTTCAACTGATAGGGCATGTCCTTTATGAAAATAGAGAAAAGAAGAGGCCCTAAAACAGTGCCTTGTGGTACGCCACAGGAAACATCTTTCCACGAGGAAAGCTTGCTGTCCTGTCCTATAGTAGCCTGTTTTCTGCCATACAGGTAGGACAGAAACCAGTTCAAGGCCGAAGTAGATACCTTAAGGTCCGCAAGCTTGGTGATCAAGAGTGGATAATTTACCATGTCAAATGCCTTACGTAAATCAAACAGGACCAGCACCGTGCATTTTCTGTCATCGATGGCACGCCTTATATCGTCTGTGACTCTGATGAGAGCAGACTGCGCACTATACCCCTTCTGGAAACCCGATTGGTACGGATCACGATAGTCGTTAAGGTCAAGATACCGAGAAACTTGGTCGAACACAATTCGCTCAAGTGACTTGGAGAGTGAGCAGCCAATAGATATAGGCCGGAAGTCCTGCATACTACCAGGGATCTTAATTTTCGGAATAGATCGAACGAGCGAGCTTTTCCAGAGCCTAGGATAAACATTGTTTGACAGTGAGAAGTTGAATATATCGAGGATAGGCAGGAGTATCGTAGGCATGCACAACTTCAGAAAGGAAAGTGGATTAGCGTCGATGCCCATGGTATTAGATTTAGATTGGAACAGGTTACGCATGAGCCATTCTGGAGTAACTGCATTAAAATAAAAGTTATCGTCTCTAAAAGGTATAAGACGTGGCACCATGGTAGCCAGTTTACCCACGGTACTGTCATGCATGTCGCGCTCGAATGGTTCTGCAAAGAAATTGTTTAAATCTTCCAGAGATATATTCTGCGGTAAATTAGCATCTTTTGATTTAACAATCCCAATACTTCGGAGTTCACGCCAAATTAACCTTTGATCCTTGATCCCTCTGAACTTATCCATAAAAAATTTGCTTTTAGCGGTCGAGATCAGTGACTTAACACGACCACGCAAGGCCCTGTATTTATCTCTAATAAGCGTTGACTTAGTTCTCCTGAAAGCTTTATACACAGAATTCCGCTGTCTTATAAGTATCTTAATATTGTCATCCAGCCAAGGGGCTGGAGGACGCCTCAAACGAGCCGTGCGGACAGGGGCATGCTTATTTACTGTGTTAGCTACGATAGTATTGAATGAATTAACTTTTAAGTCAATCGACGTAGCAGCAAATACCTGCGACCAGTCGCAGGATTCCAAGTCAGTTTTGAAAGCCTGGGAATCAAAGGACTTGAAGTCCCTATATTTGATGACACGTGGCTCGATCTTACCCGTAGTAAATAGGAGGCGAACGCTAATCAAGTCGTGATTTGATAAAAAGGCGACAGGTGACTGTGTAAAATCAGAGACCCTAGAGAGGTCATTAACCACGCAGATATCAAGCCATGTACCACTCGTAGCCGTGTGGTGCGTTGGACGGTACGGAATAATATTCATGCTCACGCTGGAGAAAAAGGATTTTAGGTTATTGGCATCAAAATTATTGGAACACAGATCTGCATTAAAATCGCCCATGACAGTGATGCTATTATAGGCTTGATTATACTGCAGGAAGGCCTCTTCAAAATCTGACATGTGGCCAATCTTAGGCGGACGTTATACCACGCAGAAGGCCATCTTAGACATACTAGTGCTGGAAATTTCAGCGATCAAAAACTCCGGCCTCGCGGAGTAGGCAGAGGTGGAGGTTACAAGAACTTTTGCTTCAAGTGACCTATGAACGTACAACGCTACACCCCCGCCAACGATGATGGTACGGTCGCAACGAAGAATATTGTAGCCTAATAGGTGAACAGCTTGATCAGGTATATGTGATTTCAGCCAGGATTTCGATATAGCAATTAGATGATAGTGTTTTGAGCAGAAATAGCCGCGAAACTCATCTATATGACATACCAACGACTGGGCGTTCACGTGGCAGGCATCAATATACTTACACACAGCCATTGCGAATATAATATACAACAAGAATATCAAAACAAGCTGATGGGTCGCAGCCCAACTTATCATAGATAAATAGACTGGCACAAAAATAAACAGTGACCATACATATGGTGTGATTATCAACAGTAGCTAAAAGGCTACCATGTAAAAGGATTAACCCATAGCATGAGCAGTTTAAATACAAAGCAAAAAGTATACGCAGTAAACAAAACCAAAATCCTAATGCGAGCAGGTGAACAAGCAAGTAAGCAAAACAAGAGGTAAGTAAGAGTAGTTGCTATGAGGGTCTAGTTGGGATGTCGGTGATCTTCAAGATGTGTATAAGCGGAGCCCCATCTTCTTCCCTCGTATAAACATTGCCATTCTTCGTCCAGGCATACTTGACCACCTTCGCTCGTTTGGCAGCCCTTGCCGCCGCGAAGAGCTTACGTGATGAGGGCGTCAGACTTTCGCTGATGAAGATGTCGTGAACCTCGTTGTCCTTCCATTGTAAAGCATGTGTTGTGAGTTTACCCCTTCGCTTACGGGCGCTAGCTACTAAATGTACCGCTGTGTCACGACGAGTGAAAACGGCGGTGATCGGGGATGGACGAGCTGCATCATTGGACGGAAGACGGTATATCGAACTGACATCCATAGCCTCGATGTTAAGTCCGAGTGAATCGCCGACGGAAGAGAGGATGTTACACAAGTCCTCGTTATCCCTGGACGGAACTCCACTGATTTCTACTGCGTTGGGGGCCAGTTTTTGCTGAAGCTTATTATCTTCCACCTGTAACGCGTCGACCTGTGATTTTAAGTTAGACAAGGCATCCCGAGTGGATTCACCTCCCGCATCCACCTCCACCAGCCTAGCTTCCAGCCCAGTAATCCTGACCGAATTAGCCTGAGCAACTTCGTGACACGCTTCTAAAGATTTTATTATTTCCGCGGTTTGGCGATTTTGGCTCTCCTTGTATTCCCGTAGTGTCGCTGTATTAGCCTGAATAACCTTCATGATATCCGATAACGAAGGCTGTGCACACGGGCTATCCCCACTGTCCTTCGCACCCTTGTTAGAACCAGCCATTGAGACGTTACGTGAGGAGAGTGCACCAGGTATTTGTCTTTTATTGACACAAGTGATGCAAGATCCCGATGAGGTTATAAACTTTTTACAGTTGAACTGCGATTTGGGCCCAAACTCATTAGGCAGTGACGAGTAGTGTGAAACCTCGGTATAGATTACCAACACACAGAAAGATAGCTAAGCGGTATTGCTTTGACCGTAAGAGAAGGATAGTCAGCACAACACAATAGTCCGAGCACGACAGGTTAAGCGCTAATAGAATTCGTCGGTGAACAACGATTCATCTGTCCCCAGAATCAGCTGATCTACGTCAAACTGACAGCCGTTACACTTCGACCACAGCGAGAAACTACACTAATATCGTTAAAAAAAAGAGAGAGAGAAAGAGAGAGAGAGAGAGAGAGAGAGAGAGAGAGAGAGAGAGAGAGAGAGAGAGAGAGAGAGAGAGAGAGACTCATAGGAGTGGAAATCATAAGAAGGATATTGCAATGATATATTGTTAATATACACAGACCTGAGCCGAACCAAAAAGAAATCGGAAATAATTCATACTGAATTTAATAAATGAATTTATTATGCCTGAGCACACAACAAACCCTGCTCTAACTGCAAAAAATGTGCACAAAGTTGTTATTTAAATGTATTTACAGTAGGGGAGGAAATGATATTAGCTGGTAGAGTGCCAGAGATATGCTGCAATGAGTCGAAACGAGCAGTGATACGTTGCTGTTTTATGAAAAGGGATGTGAAAAATGGAGGAAGAAGGAAGTTGAAAAGAACGTCACAGATCACGGTCGAGTTTTGGAAGGAGAAGCTTTAGATAGAGAGGTGATTTCGTAAAGAGGATACGGTATGTCATTATGCCAAGAAAATATCTTCGACGATTGCTCACATTTAGCCAATTCAGCTGTAGACGGCAAGGAGTAATGCGTTCATCACGACGTTAATTAAAAATGAAACGAATGGACGAGTTTATCAAATGCTGAAGTTTAGTATTTAGTTTGTCAGTTAAGTCATTATACATACATACTATATATATTTGTACTCCGTCACATGAGTTATAACAAAGCACTGCTTCATCTACAGAATAGCGTTAGCACAACAATGGCACGTCTGAGGCCAATACCCCAAAGAAACGACTTGCTAATTTTAAGAGAGATTTATTCATTAAGCTAATACCTGTCTATTTCTACTTTTGTATCGCACTACGAGGGTACCAGATATGGTAGCGCCGAGGTCACGGGCCAGGTCAACAGCAACATATCATCAGCCACAGAGGACCGAATATCGCTAATCCAACTCCAGATAGATTCTTACTTCATTGTGTACAGGGTCGTGCGTGTTGCACAACGAAGATCTTCAATTTAGACTCCTTGGCCAGGAACCGATCCATCGAATACCGCTACTGCCGCTTAGATGCATCACCGATGGCATACAGGGCTGTGCGTCAAACCATAACGAAGGCTCCCATCGACGATTCTTATCAGCCTGGGGCTGAACAAACCATATCGCCAACTATTCCGTCAACTATTAAGCCACAGCGTGTTTGCCTGATGCACATGCTTTATCGAAAGGCTGCGGTGTGATAACAAGCCCGGAGTAGCGGACCACGTCGACCTGTCATATGCAATATGGGGATTCGGTACAAGAGCCATCGCCACTAGGACGTCTCAGTATAAGACCAATGAACGAGTACCGATGTGCAGCGCCGGAGAAATAGTCAGCACGGAGAGTACTAGCATAGTAAGGAGTCGGCAGAGGATCTGTACCTTTTTAATATCAATACCGCAATGTAGAGTCGGAAAACTTCCCAATATGAAAGGCTTCCGTGATTCTATAGTAAAAAAATGAGAGTTAAAGGATGAGATATGGAACGAAATAAAGTAATCAAAACACTCGATTGAGCCAAGAAAATTATTGCAATTTATTAACTCGTAGGGGAAAAGTCGATGAGGCATAAGAACCCCTTATTATATAGTAATAAAATCGTGTCAAGGGTGTATGAGGTGTAAGTGTACGATCAATGGTTTTGTCTCGCATGTAGAGAGCTGCCGTGAGATTCAGAGGCCTGAAGGCGTGAACCTTCGGAAGTTCGATTGACTGACGAGAACCTGCTGTTTGTAATGAGAATACCTAAGATGATCCGCGGCGATGTTATCGTTACCGTAGACTCGATCAGACTGAGAGCTACGAGCGTCAATTCCGGGTTATTTATCGCCATTCATCTAATGATCAGCGCTATCTTTCGCTATTAATGACGATCCACCGATTCGGGTACCCCCGCGATCGCACCTAACTTGTCGCGGCTTGCTGGTAGCGGTAGAGATTCCGGGTATCAGACGGAGTAGAAAGCGCGCACGGACATGGGAAAGGAATGGATAAGTTTGGTCTAAACACGCAACATTGTGAGTAAGATCATTATATCCAATTATCGTTGCTCCACCTATAAGATCTGCTTACGCATCAATATCAAAATACCGTGAGCGATACACCTTCCTCTCTCACACGTAGCAGCGGACCGCAACCCCTCTACATATTGCTTCACGGATCGATATTTCAATATATGTATGTCAACGATGGAAGAGAAGACGAGGAAAGATGGACTACCGCCCATCTTAATTGCTGACCCGTCTCATGTGATTCTGCTGGCTCAATTAACGATTGCACCGGATGAAGAGAAAATCATGTGACGGTAGCATGCCGAAAATCGGCTGTGATTGCCAGGATCACTGCTTATCCCGGCACATTCAGCGTTGCGATTATCTAAGAAATTTCTTAAGTCTAAAGAACCCTGTTGGTTTCTAAGAATTAAGAATTCTTAAACTATTTTTAAAGAAATTTCTCGATTGCTCTCGACATCGTAATACTAAAGAACAGTTACCGATAGTTCTGTACATATGTGCGTATTCGTTTGGCTCGAGGTCTTTAACATTTACCGACGTTCCACCGAAACTAAAATAGGGGGCTTGGAATGAGAATGGAATTGAACCACATTTAAATTTACCTTAATTCAATTTCAATCGCGTTACAAACCTTCAAATTTCCTAGACTAGTGGAAACTTGGTATATACCCAGTTCTAACAGGCATATGGTAAGATGCGAGGGCACCGTTCGACAGAGTTTCAACCATTTCTTACAGAGACACGGGGATTCGCCACGCAAGGAATCTGATGTACCCAAGGCAGAGTGGTGCGTGGGTTGACAGCCGAACAGCGGGTGAGAGAGGTCCGCGTTGTGAGACTCCAAGCGTAAATTGTTGTACAACTCGAGCTCTTTAATTTTTTTAATATATGTAGACAAAACATTTCAGTCTTCGTAAAAGTTCGCGAAACAAGAAGAAGAAGTTGTAAAGAGGTTTTGACTCCTGTTTTATCCTGCGGCCACTGCTCAGGGACGTGTAATCAGGTTTTTCACATCGTGTATAAACGTGAATAATTTTCGTTCTTTTATCGGTGGAATAATAAAATACCAATTGACAAAATCTTTTGACAGTAAGATTCATAACTGCGGACTTATTTCATTTTTATACCATCCGATTTGATGTACACTCATTCCGCGCGGATAGGATAAACATATAATATATTTTTTCATCCTTTTCTTTTACCTTGATCATGCTATCTTAATTGATAAAACACCTTTAAATATTATTTTTTCGCGGGGGGGGAGTCCAGACGAATGCAGCTGTACATCGTCCAATGAACAAATGCATAAACGAGCTGGAAAAGACGACAACAGTCCGTTGTCTCATATATACAAATATATAATTTGAATTAGGACCTGGATCCTGCCTAAACGTTCGTTATGCAAAAGCGCAAAAGGCGACTGCTATTTCGTTACAAAATTTGCAACAAAGAATGTACAACCGTTGGAGGCAAATCGAATTTAAGAAAACACGATGCCAGCGAAAAGCATTGTGCAAAAGCTAAAGCCGTTACCGTAAAGCAGCCTTGTATGTTAGCCTGCTTTAAAAAACTACTCTGCTGTCTCAACGAGTAAAAAAGACAAAAATTCGACTATCGGCGTTTATCCCCGAACGCAATATAGCATTGAACGTAATCGATCGTATGGGTCCGCTGCTACAATTAATCGCCACAGATTCCGAGGTGGTCAAAAAACATTATGTGTAGCAGAAACAAATGCACGCAGATCATGAAGAACGTAACTGGCGCGATCGGTTTGGAGATGATTGTTCAGTCTTTCCGAGAAAATAAATTGTCATTCATCGTCGACGAATCAACAGACGTGAGTTCTTTCAAACATCTCTTTATAATCAACAGATATTTTGAAGGGAACTTGATATTTGATCAATTTTTCGAATTAGTTCCTATTTCTGATGCTATCGCTATAAGTATTTATTATTCAACTGTCGTTGTTTTCGCAAAAAATGATATCCCAAAGAGAGAAAATTTTATCGGATATGCCTGAGACTGAGCAAGTAACATGTTTGGCGTGAATCTAATGATGTTCCAAACCTCTTCACTATGAAATGTACTTGACATTCGTTTGCGTTATGCGCGACCTACGCGTGCGCCACGTCACCGCGGCTAATTAAAGTCATTTGCCGAGATGTGTATAATCATTTGAACAACAGCCATAAGCGACTGGAGGAGTATTCGGTTTGTGCACGACGAAAAGTGGCGGCACCCGTGACCGGTATTGGCGTTCTCCGTTGCATGACTGTACAATGCATTGTACGAATATATGCGAGTTGTTAGATGATATATATCCGAATTGAAAAGGGATATAGGTTATAGGCAATCTTTGCGAAGCGGTAAGAAATGGAGAGAAACCATATTCCAGAACTCTGAAAATGATCATAACGTACTTATAACGTCTACAGATGACATAAGCACACCCCGTCCCCCTCTGTCAGTTGTATAGTCCTGACGGGCGGGAAGCAGCTGACCGCGGCGATTTCAATTCGAATTTATCTCGCACGTGGATTCTTTCAGCACTCGAAAAAATGGATGTACAGTAGACGCCAGATATATGGCCTTACTGCGGGGCCCGAGGAGAGGAGAATTCTCCGAAATGGCTCGCTGCCGAATGCTCCCATTGCTAGCGTCGGAAGCGAAAGCCGTGCGCGGCGGGGGGCGGGGGGGGGGGGGGGGGGGGGATGACAGTACTGCGCAGTGGGAGACGGACGCGCTGAGGTGGGGGATGCCGCGTTGGGTGTTATGTGTGACCGTGCGTGTAGAGGGACATTCGCTCCCATGGCTTTATACTGAATGGCCGTTTATCTAGCGCCTACTGTACTTATAAGAACAGGCTATCAGGCCATTAGTCATTCAATAAAATTCAATATGGAAACTGAACATAAAGAAGAAGCGTTAGCTGCATCTTACGTCATTCGAGTAGAAAAGCTACGTAATGCAGAGGTGAGTGAATTGATACGCAGTAGTGTCATTTGCCAAACGTCTACGTCTTCAGCTCTATTCAAGGTGAGATTGCAGGTAAGTTGGTGAAATATTTTAATTTAATAGAATGTTTTCAGAAATTCAGAAGTTGAAGCCGGGGTATACAAATATGATTTTAAAGTATAGAAGTTCGATTGTTACAATTATGCGGTTGATTCTAGAGAAAAGTATTATTACATGAATATTTTTATTACAAACGTTATCTGATATACCTCGATTTTTTGCAGCTTAACCCTGATCGATGCGTGATTTTTGTATCATGCGTATCACAGACAGGTGGAAGATGCAAGTACGTATACAGCCTGATTTATTTCATTAACTCAGATTCGAGTTCAACTAGTCTGGAACAGGAGTGGGGTTACTGACAGATATCCAGTTGGGTAAAAATTTATATTCGAAGGGCATTGTCATCACGCAGAACTTCAACTTAAAGTCTCCACAAAAAAGTCATAAGTCGTTCCCTACTGCCTCAAACTTGCAGACCAACCATGTGCTCTATTAGCATACCTTCGAGATCATAATCAAACCGAAACATAGCGTGCTGTTAATATAGTTTGAGGTTTTGTATTTGACAAAGTTCTTTCGATCAGCAGACAATTCAATTGTGAGGCATGTGCATTGACTTTAATTTTGTTTTCGAAACAATCTGAATTGTATTCTGATAGTTTGAATACCGCAGATGAGATCCTTTTGGATCTTTATTGTCAACAAGTTTTGCTTACAGAAATTGCTATCGTTGAATTGGGCGTCCTAACAGAAAAATAGTCAAATTCTGAGATATGGTTTTCTGTTAGAAAACTTGGGATCTCTGCTTGTTCTAGAGCATATTCTATCAACGTTCGAAATTAAAAGAGTGTAAGTTCTCTCCTTGACGATTTTTTCAATCCTTTTGATTTAAAGGGAGCGGCGAAGAAAGCTGTGGAGTATAGCACCAGAAATGAAATGGTAGCTATTTCAGAATATGAAAATACTTTCAACTCCGGGGCTGTACGCATAGGTCTTTTCGTTTTGCATTCACAACCATGGCTTGGTAGTCCGGTTAATTTAGCCATAAAAATAGTGATCGAAACACAAAAATTCCGACAGAACTGAATTTTGGTAGAGACCTTGGGTTTACCATTATAAAGAAAAAGAAAAAAATCCCCATCGATCCCATGGGTGCTAAAAAAGTTATTCAAGGTCAAAGGTCAAAATTTTTGGTTTTTTCGATTTTTTTTTCTCGTTAATGGCGTTACGTCCAGCATACCACTTCTCTCTATTTTTCCTACTTGCTAACTTTCCCACCGTTCTTATATGAATCTCATGGTCTCTGTCCTGTCCTCTTATCTCTACCTAGTATCACGCTATTCACTATCGCGCTTACTCATCTAATTCTATTCCCTTCCTTCAGCGTCTTCACACCTTTTCTGCACCCGTACGTTTCAATTCTCTAGCGACACTCCTATTCTAACTCTCAACAACTTCACATCTAGACTTCTTACATTGCTTCATACAGCACACTTCGTTTTTACCGCCATCTCAGCTTCTTCCAAATAAATATATAAGTAATATCTCAAATAAACCCTACGTTATTCGATCCTCATACTGATTTCCGGTTGACCTAGTTCGTAAAACTGAAGCCAACCGGTTTACTCCTACCGCTCAGGAGTAAACTCCATTCACGGACGTAACAACGGATAATTTTATCAAAAAAATAGCTCAGACCAAAATTGTAGATCATAAAATTATCCACTTATACTTTTTTTCCTCAGAATTATTATTTCTGAGATATCGCGATTCTGAAAGTCGAACGTGTTACATTCTATATAATATTCACGCATATGTCACGGATATACATAGTATATGTATAGTATATATAGTATATATACATAGTGTATATATTAGGGTGTTTCAAAAAAAGACGAATTTTTTTTCTTATGGTGTCCCAAAATTGATAGTTTACTTGAAAACAAAAATTTTGGCGCTAATATGAGCTCTTAATATCAATAGTAAGGTTTGCCTCTATCCATTTCTTTATTTTCCGTTTGAATAAATCGGGAAAATTTTTTTTTTATTTTTGAAATTTTATTACTTTGGAACGGTTTATTGTAACAACAATCTTAAAAAAGAGATTTGTAGGAAATTTCACGCTCTACAAAAAATGTCTGATGGTCAAAGTTCCTCAGATCAACCGTTTCAACGATATCAGCGATCAAAAATAACACTAATCAAAAATTTCAAATATTTTCCAATAAAACTACAAAAAATTATCATATGCCATATTTATATTATTTTTTATGTAAAATTACTTTAACTACAGCATAAATACTACATCAGCAATGTATGGAAAGGGCAAAACTTCAGTAGTAAAATTATTCGAAAAAAAAGATTTGATTGACTGCGCAAGAGTATTTAAAGAAACTGATTCTTCTCCGCAAACAATAACCACAGCAGGAATTCGCTTTCTCTTTGCTGTTTATGGAGCTCCAAAAAAAATTGATTGTCGAGATAAATACCGATATTTAACCTTTGTCAAAAATACTCGACACAAGAAGCAAGTACAATTATGATGTCTCCCCCAACATCGGCATCTGCTATTCAACGCTTGTATCAAATATTCTATCAAGTTCAGACATGGCTAGGCAATAAACTTAACCCAGAAGACTGGGGTTGAAAATTCATAGATAATACTTTGGAACCGATTCAAAATTTACTGCCACCCGCTCCAGAAAAACGCCTTAATTCTATTTTTTGCAATTGCAAAAAAGGTTGCAGTGGCAAATGTGGCTGCAAAAAAGTAGGATTACTGTGTTCTCCAGCATGTACCAATTGCCAAGGTCAGTCTTGTTCAAATGTCCAATTAAATACGACAGAGGAAGATTCATGTGATTTTGATGAAGAGATAACTGGTTCATCTGCATTTGAAGAATTGATGAACATCCAGCAAGAGGAAGGGGAAGAAGAAGAAGAAATCGAACAAGACATGACTGTTGAAGTAGACGTTGAAGAGTATGAATCAGATTAAAATGTGAAAAAAATCAAAATTACAATTAAAGTCAATATCCAATATCAATATCAATATTCATTATGCATTTAAAAAAGTATTGTCCCTGAAAATTACATTATAATAGTTCGTGGAATAGGCTTACTGGGGAAACCACGTAAAAAAAAAAAAACGCGTCGAGTACACTACCGCACAGGTGGCGTGGAAATGTGTGCATATCATGTATAACGTGACTCTTACAATCGCGACATCTCAGAAATGGTGACTCTCGGAAAAAAAATTATAAGCACCATTTTTGTCGATAATTTTAGGATCCACAACGTTAGTCTGAGGTACTTTTTCAATAAAACTCACCGTTTTCGAAAAAAATCCAAAAAACCTCAAATTTTGACCTTTGACCCCAAATAACTTTTGTAGCGCACATGCGATTAATGGGGACTTTTGAAACTTTCTTTCTCATGGTGAACCCAAGCTCTCCACAAAAATTCAGCTTTCCCCCAATTTTGGCTATTTCAAATGTCTAGATTGACCGGGCTACATGTCCTACACACGACGAGTAGTCTGACCAGCGAACAGCAACAGTCGATAAGAGGGCCGGGGGACCCTTCAACAGTCCACTGCAAGGGTTTGCAGGTGGCATTATCGACAAGCAGGGGTGGGCCCAACCAAATAATCCCAATCAGTGAACCATCACAGTCGATGTAGGGGCCGGGGGACTTATCGACTGCCCCCTGCAAACAGTCAGCTGAAACGGGTCAGAAGTTGGCGCCATCGCCAAGCAGGGGAGGGCCTAACCAAGTAGTCAACGATCAGGAGGTTACGAAGCCCTCGTCGCCTGCAGACGAGCAGCTCAGTGCGCCTGCATTGTCACACCCTGGGCCAGGCATTGATGAGGATACATTGAGAATGCTTGGAGAGGACCACGAGTCGACGACTCAAACGTGGGGGTTTTACACCTGCAATCAGCAGCGAGATGGTCCAACTGGATTTCAGAAGTACTGAAAAAACAGGTCAAGGAAGATCTGCTACAAACATATCCTCGAGCTGGCAATTGCCTCTTAGAGGCGCAAAATTTGAATCCCAAGGTTGCGGCTACTATGAACGACGCATCCTTAAAGCGGGACAAGTTTGCTTCTAAAATACAGAGCCTTACGGGCTCAGCGATGCTTGAGATAGCCCTGGGCTTGGCTATCTCTCTGATTCTGGATGAGAACGGCGAAGAAGGATTGGACAAGAATCAGCTATTGGAATACCTGTGTGACTCAGGTATATTATGGACTGAATCACATCACCAGGAGGCTTTGTCAAGAAAATCTTTTATTCTTCCTGGAATGGAGAAAAACATCAGAGAAATTTTAGAAAAAAGTAAATCAGATAAATTTCTGTTCGGAGAAAATCTATCTGATAAAATCAAGTCGACAAAGTCTATGGAAAAAATAGCTGCTGACTTCAAACAGAAGACGACTTTCAAAAAAGTTTCACTGAAACCATCAAATCAATTAAATTGGAGACCCCCACCCTCACGGTACCTGGGACAGAGGGGTGTGGGGAACAGGAAATCCTCGACCATCAAATTCTCCAGGAACAAAATATCGACGAAACTAAAACTGGGCTAGAAACCCTCGACCTCACAAGCCCAGGACAAAACATCTTTCCACAGGAAGGAACACCAACTGAAAGCTTAGAGATAAATAAGAGGGCGGGAAGGTTGAAATTCTTTCTCGACAAATGGAAATTGATTACCAATAGTACATTTGTTTTAAACTGTATCGAGTAATACAAAATTAACTTTACCAAACCTGTACACCTGGGTTGAAAACCTCCGAATGCGAAATTTGGCTCTCTCAAGGAGCTGCAGGAATATCAAACTGTTATCAAAAGGTGAAAGATATAGGCGCTATAGTCCCGTGCAGTTACGAGGAAGGACTATTTGTTTCATCATATTTTCTAGTGGACAAGCCGAATGGTGGTAAGAGATTCTTTTTAAACCTGAAGAGATTGAATGAGTTTATGGCTGCAGAACACTTCAAGTTAGAAGATGTTAAAATGGCATCAAAATTGGTCACAGAGGGAGACTACATGGCTCATATAGACCTTAAGGATGCCTATTTTTCAATCCCTATGCATAGAAAATGCCGTAAATACCTTAGATTCCAGTTTGGAAATCACTTATATGAATTTGTTTGCCTAGCATTTGACTTGTCCACAGCACCTTTCGTATTTACTAAAGTTCTAAAGCCAGTAGTAAATTTAATACGTACAAAAGGTTATGTATCGGTTATCTATCTGGATGACATCTTATGGATAGGTCGAAACTTTGAATCATGCAAATCAAATGTGGTTTATATAATAAGCTATTTGCAAGCACTTGGATTTATTGTTATCGAAAAGAAAAGTAAGCTGTCTCCCAGCAACAGATGTCAGTTTTTGGGGTTCATCCTGGACTCCAGAAATTTCACCCTGGAGTTACCAGAGTCCAAAAGACATGAGATTCGGAACATGATTGAGGAACTCAGCAACACAAAATCTTGCAAGATAAGGAATTTCGCCCAATTTATAGGTAATCTGATAGCGGCCTGCCCAGCTATCAAATATTGTTGGCTGTACACTAAGCTTATTGAAAGACACAAATTTCTAGCATTATTAGTTAATGACAACAATTATGAGGCGCATATGAGCTTGTCTCAGATTCTACAAGAGGATTCCACGTGGTGGAAATAAAATATTGTGTCGTCTTCTAACCCCTTTAATGCACATATGTTCGTGAGAATGATCTACTCAGATGCATCGCAGTTGGGATGGGGCGCTTTCTATAACGGAGAAGGGTCCCATGGACTGTGGTCAGCTGAGGAGAAAGCGTGTCATATCAATTATCTGGAGTTGCTCGCTATCTTTTTAGCCTTAAAAACATTTGCTCCTGACCTAAATAGCTGCGACGTTTTCCTGCGGGTAGACAATACGACGGCAATCTCCTACGTGAATCGTATAGGTGGAATTCAATACCCACGTCTGAATAATCTTGCAAAAAAGATCTGGCAATGGTGCGAACTGCGGAGTCTTCGAATATTCGCATCATACATCCCTTCGAAGGAGAACGTCGAGGCAGACAGGGAATCAAGGCTCAGTAATATAGACACTGAATGGGCACTCGGAGAGACAGCCTTTGAAAAAATTAATGAACGTTTTGGATAGTCAGCGATAGACCTTTTCGCTTCTAGGGTTAATAATAAATACAAGGTTTTTTGCTCATGGTTCAAAGATCCCGAAGGATCTTTCGTTGACGCGTTTACATTAAACTGGTCTACATATCGTTTCTACGCATTCCCTCCGTTCTCTCTTATACCAAGAGTTCTGTAAAAAATAATAATTAATAAAGCCTGTGGTATTGTGGTCTCCCCGTTTTGGACCTCACAGCCTTGGTTCCCCAGGTTCTACTCCCCCCTTTTGGAAGAATCATTGATATTACAACCGTCCAGGTACTTATTATTATCGCCTTGCAGATCAATCCAATATCCTCTGGTCAACAAACTATCATTGATTGTCGGCAAGTTATCAGGACAGCATTTACAAAGAGGAAAATCTCGATTCCTGCAGCAGAAACACTCATGGCTTCCTTATCCAAAGCAACTGTAAGGCAATACTCAGGCCCAATTAAGAGCTGGTGGCAATATTGTAAAACAAGGAAGACCGATCCTTTTAATTTTAAGGAAACAGATTTGTTGGAATTTCTTTCGAACAAATTCCAGACAGGAGCATCTTACGGTTCCTTGAACTCCATGAGAGCTGCAATATCTCTGATAGCGAAAGAAAATTTTTCATGAAATATAATCCTGAACAGATTCTTCAGAGAAGTATACAAATGCCGTCCGTCGAAACCTAGATACAACAGAACGTGGGACCCGACTATAGCTTTAGATTACCTATCTAAATTGTACCCACTAGAAACTCTGAAACTATCAGAATTGACTGGTAAGCTAGTTACCCTATTGGCTCTGGGCACGGCTCACAGACTCCAAATGCTATCGCTCATCAAAATCAGCAATATTAAAAGACTATCTGATGGCCTGGAGGTAGAGATTATGGACCTTATAAAAACTTCCAGAGCAGGAGTTAAACAACCTGTTCTGAAACTTCCCTTCTTCTCAGAAAAACCCCGTATAGCCAGTACAGTAGGGAGATATTTGGAAGTAACCAAAGACTTGAGAAAAGACTGTGACGAGTTATTAATCACATAATAAACCGTACAAGAAGGCCTCGATGCAAACAATTAGCCGGTGGATAAAAACTGTTCTAACGCAGAGTAGGGTAAACGAGGAATTTACAGCCTATTGTAGTAGGCCCGCGTCGACCTCGCCCGCCTTACGAAAGGGCGTAGATATTAATGTAATTAAAGAGACAGCTGGTTGGTCGAAATTCTCGCAAGTATTTGCAAGGTTTTATAACCGACCCTTAAAAGAAACCGGAAGAACGTTTGCGGAGGCTGTGTTCTCATAAAAACGTTCCTTCATTAATGCCAAACTATTACTATTAGTCTCTCTATCTGATAAAAAAGTTTCAAACAAATGAACGTAGAAAAAGATTATAATAACAATAGTAAAAAAAAGATTATAATAACAATAGTATACGCATGAAGTTGGCGGTGGGGTGAGATCCCGAAAACAAAACAAAAAGCATCTAGCAAACCCTTTGACAGCTGTCACCGGCTGTTTATGACAGTCTTTGATAAATATATTTATAGGTATCTGTTTCTGACGCGCAAAAAATGAACATGCAAACGAAAATTATCAAGATGATTCCCGACGGGAATTGTCTTTTTCACGCGTTGGCGTATTGTGTATACGGCACTCAAGATCGACACGCAGAGGTGAGACTGAGTATCGTTTCAAATATAATGGATAATTGGTCTACATTTGCGGGTTTTATCACAGGTGATGAGTCAAACGGTGCTGTGATTAGGTCACCTGGTGATTACAAATCACATATGAATAAAAATGGAATATACGGGGGAGAAGCAGAATTAGCTGCAGCTGCGGACATTTTTAAGATATGTTTAATCGTGTATCGCGAAGAACAAATTTATCCACACCGGATCGGATCACAAAATGAAACACAATTCTCGCTACTCTTCACCGGCGACGGAGACAGTGGACACTTTGATGTCTTGCAGAACCAAAATAAAATTCAGATAGTGAGTAACAAGTATGAGAAGTAACAATCAAATATTAGTAAATCTAAATATATCACCAAACAGTCAAAAGGACAGCCCGGATTTACGATGCAAATGGAGAAAGGAGGAGTTTCAAGCAGCAGACAAGGCGATGAAGATGGTGGATGGTCGGAAGTATCACAAAAGAAAGAGGAAAATAAAATTGTAAGTGCGAAGAACCAAATAAGCCATAGAATAATATCCATCAAATATTCGTATAACCAGGTAAGAGGACGACCAGGGTCGATGTTGACCACAAGAGAAAGAGGTGTTTTGCGGAGTGAACAGCAACACAAATATAGAGAAAAAAATAATATGAAGAAGGTGATTTTGGAGAATAACGGGCAGAGCGGTAGCAAAAATAATTCAGCAAGTCAAGGAGATAGATCGATATCAATAGAGAAGGAACACCAATTTTCAACCAACGAATGGAAGCTTAGATTGATGAAAAAATGAAAAGTAAGCACAGAAGGAATTGAAGTGGACAGCAAGTGCAGACCTGTCATCAAATCAACATGAAGGAATTTGCCTGTCTACTAGACAATGCGTAAGGAAATAGTGAGGCGCGAAGCGCCGAGATGGGGTTGGCGCGCGAAGCGCGCAGGGGCGAAGCCCCTAGTATATTAGTAATAATCAAAGTTATAAAGCTATTGTTACTTAAGCCACAAATCGACTATATGTATGGTCCAAATATATGTACGATATATATACACACATATATATATATGAGGTATTCCATGCCAACTGACAATGAGAGGTCATTTTCCCTAACCCCCGCCAATTTGCTTCATTATTTTTTTAAAAAAGAATGATAGGGACGAAAAATCTGAAAAAAATGGTGAGTGCTTTTTTTAGGTTGCAGAATCATATAAAAATAATTAAGCAAATTTATAATTTGTATACATACAAAATAAGAAAAATTATTCCTCTAAAAAAATATTTGAAAAATACAAAAAATCAATTCTCCACACTGAACTACGGCTCAAAATGTTTGTTTAGGGACCCAGAAATTATGTGAATTTTTGTAAAAAATAACACATGGCGTTTTTTTTCAGGACCATAAAAGGTCTTGTAACATTTTTTAAAAAAGAATGGTTGGAACGAAAAATCTGAAAAAAATGGTGAGTGCTTTTTTAGGTTGTAGAATCATATAAAAAATAATGAAGCAAATTGGCGGGGGTCAGGAAAAATGTCCTCTCAGTTGGCATAGAATACCTTATATATATATAGATATATAGAGAGAGATATATATGAAAAAAGGGGTATTTTCAAATTGTATTTCAAAAGATTATAAAATAAAAGAGAACTCTCAACATCTACGTTTCATAATTCTGAGAACGAGACCAGATATAATTGATAGATCAAACGAGCTTACCTGAAGTGAAGTACGATCTAAATTATATGCTGGTCTCGTTCGAGAGGATTACAACCCACCCCAAATCTCTACCTAAAAACTGCTCCCCACCCCAAGGAAATATTAAGTAACAAACTGTCATTTCCTTATTTTATTATTTTATTATTTTAAACTTCAAAAATTATGAAGCATAAACGTAAGCAGATAGAGAGAGAGGGTATTCTCTCTTTTTACTCTGAACATGTGGTGGCATCGCAGTGGAACTAGCAATACTACGTTTTGTAATCCTCTCGGACGAGACCAGCATATAATTTAGATCGAACTTCAATTCAGGTAAGTTCGTTTGATCTATCAAATATCACTATGGTTGACTCTTAAGGTAGTACCGTGATAAATCACTTTTCTTACAATATCTTTCAATTTTTGAATACACATAATTTGAAGTGTCCTTTATACGTAGGAATTTTTTTTAATAGTCCTTGCGGTACTAAATTTTGCAATATTAGCGATCAAAAGTCGTACAATTTACATGTATTCCCTATCCCGACCGTAGTTAGAGTGAGCATTTTATTTAATAACAGCCATACTTTTCTTAGAATTTTTTTTAAAAACTGAGAATTAATAATTGAAGATATAACAAGTAATTTTTTTCAAAAAAAAATATAAACAAGCAGTATTCATTTTTTTGTAAATAATTCTTAAAGTTTGTTGCTTTTAATGATTTTCAAACTTTCTCTCATAACCTGACCCGTGAGAAATAGTGACTTGGCAACGTTGCCCTACGCGGGAAGTTTAAAATGCCGTAAAGGCCCAACGAATTGAAATAAATGTCTAAATTTAATCGCGAAGTCATTGTGTATTATTTTCAGTCTACAATTATAACTAACCTCAAATTGATTTCATAACAATACATTTCTCTACAACACATGCTTGAGGGCCAAGAGATACTGAGGTAGAATGCAACGTTGCCAAGTCAGACAAAAGACGCAATGGGAAAATTTTTATACTTCTGCGCATGTGAGAGGAGGCGCAAAGGTGTACTGTATCTCAACTACTTTTTACTTTAGTTATAATGTTTTATACAGGGGATATTTCTCTGGAAGTTGAGGACTGCTGCTATCACGGTACTACCTTAATAGTTAGCTTAAAAATTCTCACAGTTTATCTTTGAGTCTTATTATCTTTTCTAAATCTTCTCTGATTTGACTATAAGTTGCTTTATTATCGAATATCTGTGAGGAATTAATATCATAAGCGTACCGCGTGCGCGATCCTATACTGCTGCGCAGTATAACACGTCGTTCTTTGACTTTGGAATATTGCGCCGCACCGAATAACACCTTTCTTATTATTTCTCTTTTGGATAACCTACAGACTTAGATGTTTGTAATGGTGTTAGTATGAACATCTAAATCTGTAAGTTGTCAAAAGTTAAGTAAGTAACCAAAAAACATCCGATACAAAAATTCTTATAATCCTTGCTTAATTTAACTTTCTCTTCATAAATATTAATTTGTTTCAGTTATTTATAGATTTTGTTAAATGTAAACATACACCTAGCTAAGCTAAATATAATTAAATGACACATGTAATCCAAATCTATAACGTTGAGATGTACAAATCAATATTAATAAATTCAAATAGGTTTATATAAAACATTTAAAAAAAATAAGAGACAACATATGACATAAAAAATTATTGTTTATAGCCTGAAGATGGTCAGCAGGCAGCCCGACCGAAACGTTGTTATAACGAATTAACGGTTCTACCTGACCTACTTCGAAGAATTACCTCACTTCATATGTTAATTAGTGATATCATTTTTATTGATTAGGACTGTATTGAATTATGTTGAACAAGGCTTCCTGCGAGAGAAATCATGGGCGCCCCTGTGCCACGTTTGGTTATCTCTCCGACATACATATTTTACACTAACTTCAGATGGGCGACTTACGTTCAACAGCGCCACCCTCATTTGCACCTAAAATCAGCTCACTTTTTATAACCCTAAAATATCCCTCCTTCTATACACTCCAGAATGAAGAGTGTTTCGATATGGAGAATTTTTTTTTATTGCCATCGAGATAGATCTTTTTGTTGCCATGGAACACAAATTTATTATAGAAAATTGAAAACAACTCTCATTCAAACCTGATTTTACATTGCATAATGTTTAGAACACACGGCATTAGAAAGTTTGCTGGCGGAAAACGTTGCTACGTATCTGGCATATCTCGAAGAGAAATGCACGTAAACGAAGTTTAAAATTGTGGTCGACGTCGCTACTAACTTTATGTCTTTTGCAGAGATTACAGCACATTCATTCGGATTTGAGTTGATATGTGTAAAATCGATTACAGAAATTGAAATCAATTTCAATCAACAACTCTTAGCTATATTTTCAGGCGACGAGGTTTCGTTTAAGTAAAGGTCAATGGTGTGTACATATTCATTACGACGTTTCAGTCGGACCTGGCCCACCACTTTCAGACAGTTCAAGTTCGAATAAAAAAATCCCAATTTCGTTATTATATAATAAATTTGGCGGAATTCAATAAGGAAGATACGACTACGTTCTGCTTTACCATTCTTTTCCGAACTTCAGTTAACACTTATGGATTGATATGCAAAGTATCCGTACATGCGTGTTTTGTACACATGTGTGAAATACATTTTTGCGGACAAAACCAGTGTGTGACAATTGGAGTGAAGATTGAAGTATTCGATTTCGTTGTCAGAGAGAAGAAAAGAGCAGATTCTCTCGAAAAATGTAAGAATAGAGAGACACGCCAGGTTTTTTGGTAAAATCTACTTCGCAAAATGCAGAATTCACTTTAATATTATACATGGAGTTTGGCTAGCTACAGACACACACTTACTTATACATATTTACGTACATTACATTTACTTTAGATACACTAAAAACCAGTGTTTGGACTGTAACATCTGCTAGATTTATAGTTAAAAATATAATATTTCTTATCTACTCTTTTTCTTCTCTCCGTGTACACTGGACTGATTTTAAACCAAATCTACGGTCACACATGGCAAGGAGACCGGTGGGAAAATTGCGATCAATATTCGAAGTTTTTGAGGTTCTTCAGTAAAATTTGAAGTGCTTGCACTTACCGAAATAACGTGAATCAGGTCACAATCCAACCAACCCGTAATCTTGGCCGTCTCGAAACATACAATTTGCACTAAACTTAACAAACTGAAATTGATGAAATTTTGGTAAGTGAAACGAAAAATAAAGATCTAGCGTTACGTTAGCTAGTCAAGAAAAGAGTTAGTCCGTCAAATCTCAACTGAGTGCCGATGTCATAGAAATATTTCTTATAGAGTAGGCAAGGAATGTGAGCGCGCAATATAAGTGGGAGCATCACAGATTCATAATCAGACAGAGAGCGTAAATACTAGGAATGGACATGTTTGTATGTTAGACGATTAAGCTGTAGCGCTCAAGACTATTCCTCTAATATATACGAGATCTTGGAGCAAGAAAAAAAAATGTTGTAGAAAGGGATGGCTGTGTGGTATTCGATTATAGTAGTGGTGTACATGGACATAGTACAATCAGTCAAGCCATCCTTTGAACAGGTGTCTTAGGTGCGCTGTCAAACGTGTTGTTAATTAATGCCACGAGGCTGAAGTTAATAACGTCAACATAACAAAACGTCAGAGGAAAAAACATTATTGTGCTGTTTTATAATGACTTTCAAGGAGTGGTCTTTTCAATGAGAGTATATCTTGTTGATGATGGTTTACTAAATTTCAGATATTCCTAAAGGTGTGAAGTAACGATTTCTTCTAAATATGCATCGTTATAGTAACAGTGCTAACTTCATTCTGGTAGAATGAGGAAGGAATCGAGTTTCCTAAATATGAGTACTGTGACGATATTATAAATACAAAATTACCCGTGAAATTTTGCTTAGCACAGCAATCTCGATTCAGGCGTCAGGCGGGAGAAATGGCTTAGCATTTGAAAGAGTCTACGGAAAGACGCCCAACCAACCGGTTTATAATTCCCCGTAGTGATTGTTTAATAATTGTAAACGATAATTTAAATCAAAGTAACACATCGACCTCGACAGTAAACATCCGTACGAATCTTAACGTGTAAGTCAAAAATAAAAAACTAAGTTAAGTTACGAGATCCAAGGAATCAACAATTTTTACAAACTTCTTCGCATTACGAAATCGCCGCGAAGAAAACTCAAGACGACCGTGGATTCCAAATTTTATCAAAAAATTCGCAAATTCACATGGACAATTACACGACGGAGCTGCTGCCGAGTATTAAATCAAGGGATAAGTGATTTTTAATATATTTATGACTGACCAACTTTTTACCTCATCACTATAGACAATTTTAAATCCTAATGTGAATTCAGGCTTATTTTATCTTAATTTATTTGTGAATGTTTGGAATAAATGTGTAATTTTAATCGTTAGAACAATGGACAGGATTTAAAGAGTTTTTGTATGTTATTTATATTTTAGTTATATTTCATCTACATTTTATTTATATTTTATTTATATTCCCCTTATATTTTATTTATTTTTCATTCAGGTTTTACTTACATGTTATTTATATTTCATTTATATTCTATTTATTTTTTACTCTCGTTTTATTTATATTTTATTTATATTTAATTTTTTCCATTTATAGTCAATGTCATACTTATTATCGTACTCGTCATTTTTTTTTTTTTTTTGGAAGCCTGTCCATTCACTTCATATTTTTTCTTTTATGTTGACAATAGACTCAAATTCTTTACCGTCCCCTTATTGACATATGTTTTTGACCTCCCACATTAATCAGAATATAGGCAAAAACAATTATTTACAGTACAATGTTTTGCTTTATATCACGATTTACTGAATCTCTGATAATTCTAAAGATGCAGAATAACAGTTTACCTTGAGAATTACATCAACGTTGCGAACTGTAACCTGATATGAGGCTGAAGTTACTAACTTTAACGTAACGATATATCAGGAAAAAAATCGTTATTGGGCAATTTGAGGATCACTTTCAAGGAGTTGACTGTTCAGAATTAGTTTATTTTTTATAATGGTTTATTGAATTTCGGAAGGTCACAAAGGTGCGACTTAGCGATCTTCCTCAAAGATGCATCGTTACAGTAACGTTACTAACTTCATCCTCATTTAATTTAACCGGGGTGGTAAAATAAGTTTTACAAGGGCGGAAACTTTATATGCAAGATATGTATTAAATATAATGAAGAATTCTGCACGAAGAGACTTTTAGTATAAATATTGGTTTTATTGCGTATAAAAAATGATCACAAAATATAAGAACTTAGAGATAAACGAGATACTGTTACAAAAATTCACATAGTGGCTATAAAAATGCCAAGCTGAAATATGTTTTTAAAATAACTCATAAGAAATGTAGAATCTTGCATTAAGCGATTTTACAATTTTTATTTTATCCATATTGCACTTATTACAAGTATAATTACAAAAATAACAAGTCACATCCAAGTTTTCTGTATACACATAACAATATTTAATACCTTAGATTGTGACCGTGGACTATGATTTTAGAATTGCAGAGGGAAAGTTTTGTCTTTTGGAAATAATGGATTGTAAATAATTGTATTTATTTTTGTTTTTGCCTGTATTCTGATTATTGTGGGAGGTCAAAAACATATGTCAATAAGGGGACGGTGAAGAATTTGAATCTATTGTCAACATAAAAGAAAAAAAAATATGAAATCAATGGACAGGCTTACAAAAAAAAAATGACGAGTACGATAATAAGTATGACATTGACTATAAATGGAAAAAATTAAATATAAATAAAATATAAATGAAATATAAATAACATATAAATAAAACTTGAATGAAAAATAAATAAAATATAAGGGGAATATAAATAAAATATAAATAAAATGTATATGAAATATAACTAAAATATAAATAACATACAAAAACTCTCTAAATCCTGTCCATTGTTCTAACGATTAAAATGACACATTTATTCCAAACATTCACAAATAAATCAAGATAAAATACGCCGGAATTCACACTGGGATATAAAATTGTCTATAGTGATGATGTAAAAAGTTGGTCAGTCATAAATATATTAAAAATCACTTATCCCTTGATTTAATACTCGGCAGCAGCTCCGTCGTGTAATTGTCCATGTGATTTTGCGAATCTTTTCATAAAATTTGGAATCCACGATCGTCTTAACTTTTCTTCGCGGCGATTCCGTAATGACGTTTAGATTCGTATGGATATTAACTGGCGAGGACGATGTGTGAATTTTAATTTTAATTCTCGTTTACAATGATTGAATAATCACTACGGGAAATTACAAACCGGTTGGTTGGGCGTCTTCTCGTAGACTCTTTCAAATGCTAAGCCGTTTCTCCCGCCTGATGCCTGAATCAAGATGGCTGTGCTAAGCAAAACCTCGCGGGCACTTCCGAATCTATAATATCGTCGCAGGATTTATTATAAAATGCTGCAAAACTATGCGAATTTTCTGTCCGACCCACAGTACGTCTAATAACCTCTCAATTTATGCCTTGCTTCAGAGCAGCCGTGTGGAATGAGGTTAAAAAATTAACACATCTATGCCACTTTTACTTAATGATGATTTGACCCACCTACTTATTGATTGTGAGGTGACAGCCTTGTGTAGTTTTTTAGTTGCGACGAACAGTCTATCTTTATTTTTTTAAATATCTTTGGGCAGTTCAATATACCTTGACATTACTGTCAATACACATACCTTAGCATCTTGCTCAAACGGCAATACTGTTAAAGGCTGAAATCGCCCTGAACTAGAAGTCTGTATTTTGGTAGGTAATCTAATTTGTAATCCTTCCGCAGAAGTAGATTTTATTTTGCTGATATTAATACTAGCTAGTGTCTGGCCTCTATGAACTGAACAAAATGCCAGCAAGATTACAATATTTTATCTCAAGGTTTGTACGTTCAAGGTTTCTAAGGGCTCGAGACTTTTTAGATAATTTAAAACTCGACACATTTCACGCGGAAAAATATTTTGGACATGATGGTCCTAATTGGTCGTCTCCTATTTTATCATTAGAAATCAAAGCGAAGGCAGATCTGTATGTGTTTAGTGTGGCATATGATGCTGCGGACTTACAACTATGTTTTTCAAAACTTGAGGTGCCGCTGACCTGGCATGTCCTATATATATTTCGTGACGTCAGAAGCGGGGAAATCGCCCGCACAAATCCTGATAAAACGGGGGTATGAATCTGACTGGGAAAATTTTTAAAAGATAGCTTGAATAAAATTGTACGTCTGTATCTCAGTCACTACTATCGCAGATCATTGATAACGTCTAATAAAAATAATGATGAACTCAATAAAATCACGTCGCGTCAAACATGGCCGATCGGGCTAGCGACTTGTTGAATATTCACCGTTTGTACGATATCAGAATTTCTTTCACTTTTGCCACGGAGATACCGACGTACAAAAACACACACGTAATTCGGGAAAACCTATAGCACCAGTCAGTTTTCTGTAAATATATCACGATTTGTGCGGGCGATTTTCAGGTGACAGGAGCCCGTTCTGACGCACGAGAAGTCTGTAATTTAGTTCAACGTTGAACCTCTAGAAGCGCTGTAGTCGACCGAAGCGGTACCAGATGGTAAAACGACATGGTAATACGCACACGCCCTATGTTTCTGCTAAAGCAACAATCTGCAGTGCCGATGAGAGCATAGGCTTTTAGGTGGATACGAAAAAATGTACAACTCACTCAGAATAACCGCTAGATTTTGAAACTCGTGCATATCATAAGGCATCGTTTGGAAATTGTAACATCAGTTCACAATCGCGGTAACTATTCGTAATCGCACGTAGCCCGACTGTATGTGAACGAGGCATTCCATGTGAAACCGACCAACCCGTGACCCCGATCAATTTCGATTCTATCGAAAATTTTACACTTTCTTGTACCTGCCAAAAGCAGTCTTTCTGAAATGTTTTAGATGTTTGTCTCAACCCATCCAAACACCTTAAATTTATCAAAATTTCGCACAATTTTTTTTTAAATGCTCATGGCTTTTCCAAAACCCGATATTAAAATAACATACTGTTTCTTTTCTCGTTTTGAGTCGTAGTTCTGCAAAAAAAATTATTCTTTTTCATTTTATTGAAGGGTTTTGGGGCATTCTACATCGAGTACGCACCACTTAAATCTGCCTTTTTTCAGCGATTTGATAGAAAATCATTAACAAAAACGAAAATACCTGTCCCTTAATTCCTGTTCGTCGAAAAGGCAGATATAAATGGAGAATAATTGACATAGAACGCTCCGGATATCCTCATCTAATAGTAGCATCGATGTCCGCAAAATTGTCATACTTACAGATTATTGACCGAAAGATTAGATGCGGCAGTAAAATAAATACCGAAATTGCAGGAAACACGCAAGTATAGGCGTGAGGGTTTAGGGTTGAGATAAAAAATTGTGCTCTTGAACAGACCATTATTTATTTATTTACAGCAAATTTGGGGGGGGGGGGGGGGCCGGTTGATAATCGTCCGAGCCTGTTTTAGAGATTACCCTAATACATACGCGAAATTGTTTCTGAACCGGATGTGTTTAACAATACTAGAAATACATCCCGCAAAAAATCTATGTCATTGTACATACATACAATTACTGCATACAACGGTTCAAGATTCGTGGCAAATATTTAACAGGGCCGATCCTTGTTAAAATTCTGATGAAGATTTGCTTGCCAATTTTTTCTGTTTTTAATTCTCAACAAATAAGGATTTCATACTTTATTTGCTTCGTTTCATTTGTCAATTACGCCTAGTTCTGAATGATGCTACCAAAATTTTTTTTTACATCAGACGAACTACCTGAAAGTTACTCATTAGGTGGAAATCGTTATAAAACTACATACCGTGACTTCTCGTAGATGGTATACGCTACGGATAAGCTAGCGAGTTTTGGGTTGGTTTCTGCATCGTATACGGCCTACGAAAAGTCGGGGTATGTGTTACTGCTGTACATCAAAGTCCGGCACAATCCTATAATATTTCACAGAAATTTGGAACTCTCGAAGGAATCAACTTCTTCGGATTCCAAGTACTATCCCTCACACGCCACTGTCCCCACTATCCACGCGGCCGTCACTTCTGCGTTTCCTCGCGTACCGTCCACATCCACTTTTCGCGGCTAACGAAGCAAACGCGAGTGTTTTGGTAATTTGCCGTGTCACAAGTTCTAATGACGTGCAAATTTTCACGCGGCCAGTGTGTATACATATATTTGTTACAAACAAAAATAATCTTGTGAGTGCAACAACGGATAAGTTACGTCCCACGGCTGAACCGAAAAAAGGTTAAATTTGACGCGCCGACGAACGAATCGTTTGTTGCGATGGTAAGTGTTTTATACTGCAAATTTCTGTTATGCAATTATAGATATCATTTACAAGAATCCTGCCAAATCTGCACTTGCTATGCAGGGTGATTCGTAATTCACAGCAAATACTTGACAGGGCGAATCCTGCAATTGGAGTCGAAAGTTCCTAAGAAATTTTTCGGGAAAACGCCTTTTTTCATTCAAAGAAAAGGAAATTTAATTTTTTCGGATTTCTGTTTCGATCAACCTTTTAATTTCTTGGGTCATCGTCAGAATTGATATCGAAATTCCCGATTAATTTGTAAATAATTTTGTACGAAAATTTTTTTCTCACAGCTGTCTCGCAGGGGTCACTGGGAGTGTAAATTCAAAATGGCGACCAAATCATGCTTATGCGTATATTCGAAAAATGGTTTTTTAGGTTAAAATGGTTTTTCTTGAATAACTCGGCCGGTTTTGATTTTACAGAAAAACCGTAGAAACAAGAGTTGTATAGATTTTGATTCCCTACAAGTTTAGTTCTTACAGTTTTTCTTCTAGGATCAAGATTTTTGGAATTAAACCTGAAAAAAGCGACAAATTCGAAATATTTCCATTATCTCGTTTATTTTCAACTTAATGGCATGAATTAATAGCAACAAACTTGTTGAGAATCAAATTCTGAACAACTTCGGTTCCCACCTTTTTTTCCAAAAATCGATATTTTAGGAATTCAACCCGAAAAGGAAGGATTCTCCGTCAACTCGGCCACTTTTTTTTCGACCATCTTAGATCTGCCCCATAATTGGTTACATCAAAGTACTAATAGAAGGTACTCTGCGTAAATTTTTTCAGATTTTTCAATTCATTATTTGAGAAATTGCCGTTTTTTTTTCAAATGAATATACACTACCGTTCATAAGTATAGAAAAACTCGCCCCAGAGTGTTCTCACTGTACCCATGATGCTCATTGTATTTCTACGAAAATGTATACCGTTGAGGAGTGGTGAGGGACTTCCAGCATTTTCATAGTACAGAAAAAAAATGTAGAAAACAAATCGTCTTGTTTACGTTTGCTTCGAAAGAGTGGCGTTCGAAAGATCGTCGTTTTGTTGACATTTGTTTCGATCGTCTTTCTGTTATACATTTTTCAAAATATTGAGTAACTAAATTGTATACGTGTTTCAAATTTTCTTTTCTCTGTTCTCTTCATATATAATCATTTTGATTTTTCGTTAGGAGTGTGCAGAACATAAGAATTGCTGAATGCTTCGTTGCGAATACCACAATTTTATCGGAGCCTAGATTCGAATGCTCGGAGAGTTCAATTATCATAATCGTACGGTAATTTTCTTTTCCGATAGTTGGAGAAATTTACACGTGTTGACATATACCCTAAGTACAATGCAAATATGCGAGAAATTTCAAATCTTAAGGAAAATAAATATTACGACTGTTATTATTTCATCATGTAAACCATAAAAAGTCAGTTGGAATGAAATTTAGGTTCTTGAGTCAGAAATATCATTCTGACAAAATGTGACCGCGTATTTTCCAAAACAATGAAAGCTTTTTCGAAGTGATATGTGAGCATAAAAAGTCAAAACCTATTTCTACGATTTTTTTTTCCGGAAGCACCGAGTCATTCAATTTTGTTGCAAAATGAGCGCGCAGCAAACTTGAAGAATCAACATCTCATCTCCGGTTCTATTTGTCGTAGAAAAATTATTCACAGCACATTCGCGAGCAGAGAGGATAAGCTTTCGTAGAAAACTTTGGTTTATCCGGAAACATTGAACATTGTAATTGTTATTAACGAACGAATTGTTTAATGGTACCATTTTTTGGCGAGGCTCCTACCATTTTATACATTCTGTAAAAAATCTTTCCGATTTCAAATAATCCGTCGGGTTTGACGAGAAATTTCCCATTCATATTCATTCCAAATGACCATACATTAGATATCTGCTATCGGTAGTAAAATATTGAACACGGTGAAATTTAGAGTGATTCGTAAAAAATGAATATCTTAATTTCAAAAGAATTACCTCAACTTTTCGGATTATTCAAGATGATCAAAATTTTTAATCACACTATTCCATGTCGTCAGATTCGACCATTCACTTTCAACATTTTTGGGTATAGTGAGATGGCGCCGACACATGGCTGTAAGAGAACAGAAGAGGACCCATGTATTTGTATGTGTCCTTATAAGATAAGGAGGGGAGAGCACGAATTCTCTGCCAAAGTATATTTTTATCGACAAGTACTAATCATGTTATGGATTCTGCATTGAAAAAGCGAAACAACCAAATGAACACGCTTATATTTTACAGGATAATCCATCGTAACCGTTGGACGGACGCAATGTCACATGCCGCGAGGATATCTTCATGGAGTGGTGAACTATGTTCAAATTACATTACTTCGCAAAGAATGTTAGAAACTCCCATCAACCGGGAGAAGGAACTGTTTCGCACAACGCGCAGCTTCATAGTTACCTCGAATCTCAGATACTATTTCCTTGCATTTAATATTTCAGAGGGTATAAAAATAATCCTCAACGTCGATGTCAACAATTGTTTCATATATCCATAGTAACATGAATAGAGTGTTCCAATATTATATATAATCATTTTTTGAAACCCTTTTCACTAGTAAAATAGCTTCGAACATAAAATTATTTCATTATTGTCAGTAGAGTTGTGTGTAACAAGCGATGTACAATTTCAGAATGATTCCGATACAGTAATACCCCGAAGTTACGCTATGGGTCGTTCCGGCATTGACGGCGTAAGTCGAAAAAAACGTAAGTCGGAGTGCACGTTTTATACAACTGTATAATGTACATATATATATATGTATAAATACTCACCAGAGATAATCATGTATGTACCTCATAGAAAACCTCTGAAGAAGAATGAGAAATACTCTTTATTTTGGAAATAGAAAATGTTCGAGCACAGTCGTCTGCCGACACAAAGATTTTTTTTTCTCGCGCACAGTCACTATCCGTAGACTGAACGAATAATCGAATACAATGTAATGCACGGACGGAAAATAAACATGACCATTCAAGTTTGCCGACAAGGAGAAGCGGAGTTGGGCGGGGGGGGGGGGGGGGGGCGACCGATGGCGTAACTTCATAAAACGAGACCACAACGATTCGTACCCGTTTTCTTTCAATCGTATTTTTCGAACATATTTCCAAATATTTACAAATGGTGAATGGTGATATTTATGAAATCATTTTGAAAATACTTCGTGCTGTGTAAAATTAATATTGCGCGATATGTTTTAATGTATACGGGACATTCTTTTACAACCAAACACCTTTGAGACCGACACATTTTTGATTCAGCTGAAATTTTTTTTGACGAGTTCTATACCGAAAAAATAGGGATACGTATTCGAGGATTTTTTATTTCACATATTTCGTAAAATAGAGGGGATCGAAAATTTGATAATTTGGTGTTTTTTGGCTTGGAAGACTCACTTTCAAAAATTCATAACGCCCGTTCTATTTGAGCTGGAAAGTTCGTTTTTTTCATCTCAAAGCTAATGAAATGAATTTTATTACCACAATTCTTTCATTAACGATTATTCCGAAGTTTATACTGTTATAAACAATTAATATGTTTTGATCGATTTTTAAAAATTGCCTCAACCTCGTAGCGAGTTCTTAGCACAACCATCGTATTCTACGTCAAATTTTTTATCCATAACGTATTTTGAATTGATGGAGAATACGATGGTTGTGCTGAGAACTCGCTACGAGGTGAAGGCAATTGCTAAAAATCGATTTAAACATATTATTATTTATAACAATATAAATTTCGGAATAATCGTAAATGAAACAATTGTTGCATTAAAATTCATTTTATTAGCTTTGGGTTGAAAAAACGAACTTTTCAGCTCAAACAGAACCGGCGTTATGAATTTTTGAAAATGAGTTCTCCGTGCCAGAAAACACCAAATTATCAAATTTTCGATCCCCTCTATGTTACGAAATATGTAAAATAAAAAAATCCTCGAATACGTATCCCTATTTTTTCGATATAGAACCCGTGAAAAAATTTTAAGCTACATCAAAATTGTGTCGGTCGATTTTTATCTAAATCTCTCCGATTCGTCAAAGAATGTCACATATTCAAGGGTGTTTCATGGAACAATAAATTGAATTTGCTATATTCACCGTAAAACCATCAAAATAATCAGTTCGGTCGTGATGCAATCGCTACACACATGACGTCATCATTTGCATGCAAAATTCGGGTCAATCCTGTTGGTATGGTTACCGACTCAGATTCAGGCCTCTTACCGACCGCGTTTTGTCTAATATTGTGTTGCGCTACTCCCCGGTGGAGTAGCACCTTCGAATGGTTTGGAACCGAGGAAACTTACGCAGAGGGCGCTTTGATCGATTACAACTTTTAGATCCAGGTCAGCGGCACTTTAACTGCATCGTTCACGCTCGTCAGAAAATGTAGTAACTTAATCATATTTAGTAGATCATATATAATCGATACCAAGAAACATCTATGCTGAACCACTATTAGTTTTACAGTTGAACAGTTATTATACAATTGTATCTCTCTCTTTAGAATAACGTAGCTCGCAATAGAGGGAATATAATTATATTCAGTTGATCCGTGGAACCACATTCAATTTGGAATATTTATTCCTAATTTATCATTTGTAGTTGGGCCGGAAGAATGACTCTCGAAATGTGTAACAGATTGACGCTAACTCAATTAAGAAAGTCTCGTGGATGTACTTCCATATTTGAGGTAAAATTTGTGATCAATAAAAATGAACAAAATTATGCTGTGGGTACCGAGCTGAAGACTTCTTTCCACCGCGATGGGTGGCTTTTGATCCACGCGAGAGTGACTGTGGAATCCGTCCACAGATAAACCGGGGTATTTTCGAAATTAAGAGTCTTTTCCACCTGACACATCAACCGGACGGGAAGATTCGCAGCACAGAGTTCGAGACGAGGGATTGTCACCTTCTTTAGCGGCGCTACTTTAGTTTTCGCGCACACTAGTGAAACGCGCACTTCGTGAGTGTTGATATACGTTCGCGCGTAGATCACTGCGCCTAATGCGCTTTGAGAGCCGTCCGCGAAACCGTGGATCTCTATCCCGAGAGATGCTGAACTTGACCCGATCCATCGTGGGATGGTGATAGCTGAGATGCCTTGAAGATCTTGTAGAAACTCGATCCATCGCGAGGACAATGAAGCTGAGAGCGGCTCGTCCCAGTCGAAACCGAGTGCCCACAATTCCTGCATAAAGATTTTGGCTCTGATCGTGATCGGCGAGAGCCATCCGAGAGGATCAAAGAGCTGCGTGGTTTGTGAGAGAACTTTTCGTTTCGTGAAATTGTCCCGAGTTTGATGAATTTGTGGAGAGAACGCGAACGCGTCGATGTCTGGTCTCCACGCAAGACCGAGAGCCCGAAAGAATGGACTTTAATCGAGATTCAGATGCATCGCGATCACTTGATGGTTTCGAGAAATGTCAACGAGAGTTTCTGGGTGGCTTGAAGTCCACTTTTGAAGTTCATTGCCGCCCGCCTTGAGCAATTGATTGAGTTCATTGATTTTCTTGCGACCTTGATCAACGTCCTCTGCTCCTGAGAGGATGTCGTCGACGTACGTGTTCTCGAGAATGATGTGGCTCGCAAAGGAATACTGCTTACCTTCGTCCTGAACGAGTTGATGAAGACACGGATCGCGAGATACGGAGCGCTTGCAAGACCGTACGTTACCGTAGTCAGTTGATATTCTTCAATCGGTAGCTCTGGTTCTTCCCTCCAGAGGATTCGCTGAAAATCTTGGTCATCATTGTGGACCGAAATTTGTCGGTACATCTTGACGATGTCTGATGAGAACGCGACTGGATATTCTCCCTAGCGTAAGAGAACGTCCACGAGGTCGGTTTGCACTTTTGGACCGACGAGAAGATTGTCATTGAGAGAGAGTCCGAGGTTGGTTGTTGTTGAGACCCGTTGAACAGGACACGCAAATTTGTTGTGGAACTGCTGTCGCGAACTACACCGTGATGGGAAAGATAAAACACGCGGAAATTGTCTTCAGGTGCATTGATAGCGCGACGCATGTGCCCGAGTTCACGATATTCACGAAAGAAGCTTGAGTAAGCCTCCTTGAGTTTCGCGTTGCTACTGAACCGTTTCTCCAAACGAAAGAGCATTTGATGCGCGGGATTCCGCGAGTTGCCGAGCTCTACCGAATTGTCCTTGAGCGGCAGCCGAACTACGTAACGACCGGACGCAGTTCGAGAAACCGTTACGCGAAAGTGTTGTTCACAACACTCTTCTTCGGAAGTTAGTGCCAAAGGTTTCGACACTTCTTCCTGCTTCCAAAACTGCTGCACGAGATCGAGCAGTTCGTGATCGATGGAGCATTGAAAGCCTTGGACTGCGCCATACGAGGGGCTTGCTGCTTCCACTGAAACGCAGCCGGAGAGGACCCAACCGAACTAAGTTTCTTGCGCGATTGGTGTTCCTGGTGCTCCTCTTCGAACTCCTTGACCAATGATGTTGCTGTAGATGTCAGCTCCGAGAATTACGTCGATTTGACTGGGGTGTGCAAAGCTTGGATCCGCGAGGTTGAGTCCTCGTAGATGAGGCCAGTCTTCGACGAGAAGTCAAAGTGAGGGTAGATGCGATGTGAGTCGCGGAAGCACGAGCGCCTCCACCTGACACGAGAACGAGGTGTAAGCACGAGATTGGAGTTGCAGTGTCGCGATGCCGCGAGTCACTGCCGATTGATCAGCTCCGACGCCGATGATCGGTATCGTTGCTTGATGCCGACATAGTCGCAATTGTTGCGCTAGCGACTCCGTGACGAACGAACTTTTGGATCCTTGATCGAGTAGAGTGCGAGCGATGATTCTTTCTCCAGTCTCCGAATTCGAGGCGATCAATTGCACTGTGGCGAGAAGAACTGGAGAGCGCTTGATCATCGTGGGCTGAGCTGAGTGGTTGCTCACCTGAGAGGCGCTATTCAAGATCGGTGCGTTCTGCACTGCGGGTTGCGCTACTGAAGCCTGTCCTTGAGATGTGCCGCTGTTGGAAGAGTTTCGATGCAGCAAGGAATGATATCGACCGTTGCACACGCGACACGTTTTGTTAGATCGACAGTCCTTCTTCTGATGCGGACCGAGACAATTGAAGCAAAGCTTCTTGGCAGAAGCCACTTCCCTTTTTTGATCGAGAGACTTGTCGCGAAAGGTTGAACAGAACGCGATCTAGTGGTTGCCTTTGCAACAAGCACACGACTGTTCCTTTGATTGCGCCGTATGTGACCTTGTCGTCTGAGAATTTGACCTTCCTTGCGATGAGTGCGGTTTCGACGTCGCGATTTAATTGTGAGCATGAGCTTACTCCACGGCTTCGAAGGTGTGGATGCGACCGATGAGAAATGCCTTGAGCTCCACAAACGTGGGGGGCTCGAGTTTCTCGCTAACACTTTTTTCCCACTCTTCTAGAGATGCTGGGTCGAGCTTGCGAATCGTCATGTGCACGATGATGTAATCCCCTAATTTCTCGGGACTATCGAGAAGTTCGAGCACGCCAAGAGCTTCGCAAGTGTTGCTGTGCAAGCTTTTCAGTTCCGATGACGATTTTTTCGTGACACGAGGAATCGCGAAAAGTGTCGCGAGATGAGAATCCGTCAAAAGTCTCATGTTTTCGTACCGCGATACAAGAGTTTCCCAGGCTCGAGGGAAGTTTTTAGCGGTAAGAGCGATGTTTTTAATGAGTTGTGACGGTTCATCGGTAAGACTTGTTTTTAGGTAGTGAAGTTTTTCCACTTCCGAGAGTTGCGAATTTTCGCAAACGATTGATGTGAAGAGCTCGTGGAAAGACTTCCAGTCTGAGTAATTGCCCGAGAACGTAGGCAATTCGATGCGGGGTAGCCGTTTTGAGGCTCCTCCAGTTGTGAGTTGGGGGGGCTGCGGATGTTGGCACGATCGGTGCCGATAGAGTCTTGAGAGATTCGAGCAGATTGAGCATCTCTCCCTTCGCGTTCAAGTATTGCTCTTCGCACTGTCCTTAATAGTCTTCCGCTAAATACGAAAGTCTTTTGATAGCGTCGAGTTGATCACCTTTTGCTGCGATTTTAATTTGATCGACAGTCTCGTGCATGCCTTGGAACTTCAGCCAATTTGAATTTAACGCATCTAATCGCGATTGCACTTGCCCAAGAGTTGTTTTTGCTTCACCGAGCTTGCGCAAGTTTTCGAGGGTGCGACAGATGCGCCTGAAGAGATCGGTTTAACGTTCAATGTATTCGTCGATCGTCATTTTGACAAACGAGAAAAGGTAAACTCACCCGACGAACAGAGTATTCACGAACGAGATACGCACACAGTGATAACAGGGCGTCGCGATACACACTTCGAGAGATCGGTGTTGTTGACGCTCAGATCTTAGTCACGGTCACTACAGAGGACACCGCACGTTTGAATTTAACGGACGCGACTGATTTTGGTGATGGTTTTCACCAATAACGATATTGTTCACTTTGATTACGTGAACTTTCACAACTTGATGCACATGCGATAGTTCCGTTTCACTCACTGGCTAATTCGTTTTCCCGTAAGTCGCAACGATTCGAAAGATTCGACTCAATTTGCGAATGATCCGATTCGATTCGCGACTGATCCGGCGCGAAGGACCAAACAATGTTTAGAGAGATGACAAAAAGATATGGATCATCGACGTGGGATCCGCGAATTAGTGATGAATGACTATAGTGAGGAAGCGGGATAATGAATGAAATAGATTAGATTTGATAAATAATTCGAGGTTACTTTATTTTAGGATGATGCGGAGACGCGATCTGCATCGCAAGAGAAGACAACGATAACTGATGATTTTTTTTTTTTTATTAATGTAATTTTATTCACAGTTTCTCGTGGTTACATTTATGCATGATGCTGTTTTGGCTTTTGTTGATAAAACATGTGTGAACATATCCTGGTGATTGTGTTGGGTTTGTCTTGCGACGCTGCTTCGTTGTTTGTTGTTCTGGTGGCTGGTGATTTTGGTTCGGTGTTTCGCGACTGAGGGTGGAGGTGATGATGATTGAGGTGAGATTTATTTACAAATGATGTGATGGTGGGCGTTGCTAGTGACGCGGTGGGGTGAGTACGGAGTTACGCAATCGTGGGACCCCGTTGTCTATCCCGGTTAGGTTGTTGTGTAGGGTTGCTATTCTTTCCAGGTGCGATTTAAAGTTTGTTTTGGCTCTTCCGCGGAAGCTTACTTCGTCAAGCATTTCGTATAGGTCAGCGGTTGGGAAACTCCTTGGTAGGTTTCCTGCTATTTTGATTACTTTTTTGTAGGTTATTTCTAACTTTTTTAGGTTGTTTTCGCTGTACAGTGGATAGAGGCAGCCTAGGCCGTAGACTAGTATGGGCAGTATGCAGGCCCTTATGAGTTTGTGTTTTATGTCTGTGATAGTTTTGTCTGTGATAGTTTTTGTGTGGCGTGCCATATTCAGTGTGCAGCGGAGTTCGATGCCTAGGTAGCGGATGCTGTCGCGTATCGGGATGTGTACGTTGCCTATTTTTATTGTGCGCTGGTTTTGTTTGTGTCCTATTATCATCGCTTGTGTTTTGCTAGCGTTGCACTGGAGTCCCCAGGACTCGTAGTACTTCGTGAGGGTTCGTGTCGCTTTTTCGGCTTCTGATTTTGCTAGTCTCGCGTTCGTGGATTCTGATATTATACAAGCGTCGTCGGCGTATTGGGCTAGTAAGCTGCATTCTTTGGGGATGTCTGCGATGTACGCGTTGAAGATTACGGGGCCTAGGACCGAGCCTTGGGATACTCCGCATTTTTGTGTCTTTGGGTCGCTAAGTTCATTCAGGTGTTTGCCGCGGATTGTTCTGTCTTGCAGGTAGCTCTGTAGTATTTTGATTAGTCCGGAGTCTATTTCTTTTCTTGTTAGTTTTGTGTTTAGGGCGAGGTGGTCTATGCTGTCGAACGCTTTTGACAAGTCTAGCGACACTACGCAGGCGGATCTGCCACGGGACTTTACATTTTGTATGAAGTTGACTGTTCTGGTTAATTGGGTTGCCGTACCTAGTTTTTCGCGGAAGCCATGCTGGGAGTTTGGCGTTAGGGATTTTATTACTTCCATTCTGTTGAGGATGATGCGCTCGAGTGTTTTGCCCAACAGATTGATTAGTGTTATTGGCCTGTAGGAAGATGGGTTTTCGCGCGGTTTCCCGTGCTTATGCAGGAATATGCATGTCCCTGTTTTCCATTTGCGTGGGAAGTGATTTGTTCCGAGACAGTAGTTATAGATGTTTTCGAGTGTTGTGTAAATGGTGGAGTGTGCATTTTTTAGTGGTTTAGCTGTGATGCCGTCCGGGCCTGGGGCTTTGCCGTTCTTGAGTTTGGATATTGCTTTTCTTATTTCGGTTGTGTTCGTTCGTTCCAGGGGTTTGCTAGGCCAGTATTTAGTGTCGGTTTTCAGCTCGTCGTTGACGTTCGTATGCGTGATCATGGCAGTGTCGAGGAGTTTTGTTGCTACGCCTTTTTGCGAGTTGCAGTCAGGGAAAATTGGGGCTATTGTGGGCGGTCTCTTCGTGGCTTTTTGGATTCTCCAGAGTTTTTTGTGGTGGTCGTCTTTTGACTCGATGATATTCGACCATTTTTTATTATTGTGTTCTGTCAGTCTCGTCACGCATTCTGTCCTAAGTTCGTGATAGGTGTTGCGGGCTATGAGGAAGTTTTCAGGGTTTGCGTATCTAGCTTTCATGGCTTGTCTGGCTCTGTTTCTGCTACGGATCAGGTCTTTGATTTCCGGGGGAAGGGGATTGTTGGTGCCTGCTGTTATTTTTTCGCTCAGTTCGGAGGTGGTTCTTTGGATTTTTTCTGTGATTGACTTAATGGCGATGCTTAGCTCTGCCGTGTTGTTGGCTTCTAGTGGGAGTATTTTACTTTTTTTGCGGAATTCTGTCCAGTTGACATTTTTGAGTGTTCGTCTCGCCGGTTGGGTTCGTAGGGTCTCAATGTTTATTGTTGTGAGTGTTGGTCGGTGGTCGCTTCCGATGTCTGTCAGTGTTTCGAAATCGCCCTCGCCTTCTGTGCACATGTCTGTGAGTGTGTAGTCGAGTATTGTGTTGTGGGTCTGGATGTCAGGTCTGCTGCCGTCTAGGGGGCCAAGGTAATAAAATCCACTGTTGTTGATAGCGTTTAGTACCGTTCTCCCTCTGTTTGTGTCTGTTGAGTGGCCGAAGTATCTGTGTCTGGCGTTCCAGTTACCGCATATGACTATTTCTGTTTTTCTGAGAAGCATTTCTAGGTCTTTTGTTATCTTATTGTGGAGCTCCGAGTCGGAAGGTTTGTACGGGGCTGCGTACATTCCCACTACTGTTATTCTTCTATTATTTTCGAGTTCAAGTGTGATAATACATGACTCAAGATATTGCATCGACGCTGTTTGGGTCCAGTGCAGGGATTCATGTATGTACATGTTTGTGCCCCAGTTTTTGTCCTTTTTGTCTGAGATTTTGCAGTAGTTCGGGATGTTTGTTTTTATTTTAGTGGACTGTTTCAGCTCGTTTATTATTATTATGTCCGGTGTGTATTTGTTTGTTAGGTCTATGATTTCATGCATTTTATTGCTGAGACCTCGTGCATTAATTTGCAATATTTTGAGTCTTCTCACCATACTTGGGCTATTGCGGATACTATTGTTGTGATCGTGCTTCGTGCGCCACTTGTTTGGGTGTTTTTCAACGCTAGAGTAATAATGTCCATTACTTTCAGGACTGTCGTGATGTCGTCGTTGGTGATACCTGTGGTTTCCAGTAGGCGAAACGTTGCTGCGGTGATTTGATCCACGTTTTTTGTCCATGTCTCGATTTGTGCTCGGGGTGCCGTGTCCATTCTCGATCGTGTTGTTGTGGGATTAGGCTGTTGTTGGTCCTGTGTTGACGGTGTTGACTTGTTTGGTTCTGCTTGTGTTTGTGTGTGAGGCTCGCTCTGTTCGGTCTTTTTGGGGGTTCGCGTCGGGTGTTGTGAGCCAATGTGTTGTTTCTTTTTGTTAATGTTGCTCTTGGTTCTTGGTTGTCTGGGTTTGGTGATTGCTTTCGCGGCATCGGCGTAGGACTTTCCGGGATCGTTTGACATTCCTGCTTTTTCGATGATTCTATTTTGCAGCACCTCGCACTGGGTTGAGTGCGCTGCGTGTCCGGTTTTGTTGCATGCGGTGCAGGTTAGTCCGTCTTGCGTTATTTCGGATGTTTTGATTGGTTCGTATTTGCAGTAGGCAGCTCGGTGGCCGATGCGGAGGCACTTGTTGCACACTAGGGGTCGTCTGTTGTCTTCTTGTTCCTGGTATTTTTCGATGTGTACCTTACATGCTTCTAGGTATTTATGTTCGTAGATGTTTTTCAGGTCGACTTCTTTTGGCAGTATGACGAGTGTTGACATGCCGGAGGTGAACTTTATGACTTTAATTGGTTGTGCTTGCCAGTGTTCTTCGATCATCGTTTTCAGCTCTTCTTCGTCGTAGTCCGTGTTGGGGAATCCTTTTACGATTACTTTTTTAGTGCGGTCTTCTTTTTGGCCGTACGAGTGGTGTCCGATTTTCTCTACGTCGAGCCAGTTGTCCATGGATATCCATTGTCGCTGCGTCTCGCAGTCAATTCGCCAGTTGCCCTTTGTATCGGTGCGAAATTTGGCGTTTATCTTCTTCACTTGTTCGTGGAGAGCCATGCGTCTGATTTTGTCCTTTTGCAGGTCGGGTTTTTGAATTATGATTGGGGGTGGGTGACCCTTGTGGTTTTTGTTGTTGGCTACGTTGCGTTTTTTCGTTGGGATAGGCTCCAGATTTTCTGGTTGTGCCGACGAGGCCAGTGAGGTATGGGATCCGAAGTCTTCGAGGTCCATTGTGTTTGCGTCGGTTGTTTCACCTTTTCTTTTTCTATGGATTGTGTTCGTTTTGGTGTTTATTATGATTGGCCTGAGTGCGGGGTCTGCTGTTCGTTTTTGTGTTGGGGGAGGAGTTACGCGTACGGGGTGCATGGTGAATCCACCGTCTGCCCCTCCCCCTTTTTGGTTATCGTTGCCACTTGCCACGCTAGTGCCTGTTTGGATAGTGTTATGTTCGCTGATGGTTTATACTTTTACTGCCCGGAGTTACATGCTGTGGGGTGTGAGCTTACTCAACCGGAGCGTTAGCGGGTTACGTCCGCTCCCGATCGCTGCTCGATTCCGAACGAACTGATGATTTTACAGGCGAGAATACACATTGATAATACACATACATGATTTTAAGACAGTGACAATACATGAGATACAGCTGATTTGTTTTGAGTCGCGACACGGGCATGCGGCGAGATTTGACGCAGAGACGGCAAGTAAACATTGCACGCGAGTGTGCGTTCATGCGTGAGGACGATTTTGAGTGCCGCGAGATACACATTTAACTAAACCGATACTTTGCCGAAACAGAAATGTATTAATATTATTCGGATTAACTGTGGTTTCAGTTATCCGTGGACATCTCAGTCCCGACCCCCCCCCCCCCCCTCCGTTAATCGGGGTTGTACTGTAATTTCAAGAACATTTTAGAATTTTTTCATGCTCCATGCCACCACAAAAATTGTAAAATATTCTTGAAACTATAAATTATAAAGCCCTCAAATTAAATCAAATTAAATGCAACTAGCCTAACAGCTGGAGACCATTGGCCACGTTTTTTTGCGTATGGATAGTAGAACAAGTATATTATTGATAACGTTTCATTAATTCATGTCACACGAGTAGTTTGACACCCCAAGTATAAAAACTTGACTCCATTAAAATTAAAAACAATTCAAAATTTGCATAAAAACGCTCCAATACATATTCATTTGAGGCGGAAATAAAGAAATGGCACGGATTCTACGGAATCGCACTCGTAAATTCGTGGAATTCGTGCCATTTCTTTATTTCTGCGTTAAATGAAAATACATTGGAATATTTTTTTTAGAATTGTGTATAAAATGGAGATGCTAAGCCGTTTTTCACGTTTGATATACGTGGATTTTCATATTTGGCGATATATACGATAACGTCAAAATCAATTAGGGCATCGCCTTAATTCTTTTCCACTATCGTAAAAACGTAGTGCGTCACTATAATCGAAGTATCTGCCGTAACATAAGTAGCACACTTGTTGCGATGCTGACTATCGTTCAACCAATTGAGCCCTGCATAACTTCAACATGTATATGATAAATTTAACTGAAGGAAGGGCCCTCGTCGAAATTACTGACCTGCAGAATTTTTTTAAATATCTCCAAAAGGGTGCATCCATATCTTTTGCCCCTGCAACCTTGAATGTTTCTTAGAGAATAGGATTACGTGAAAGCATAAAATCAGTTGATTTTAGCTAAATTTTACGTCACGTGAATCGTGAAATGCGGACATGGCACTCAAATCGATTAAAATCTCAGCCTACAAACCTTTTATCCTAAAAAGAGCATAAGAGCACGGTTCTACGAGCAATTCTGAACAGACATACCCCAAATCATGTCTGTTTCACGTCAAAATAAAGAACCGGCATGATTGCAACGAAATAGTGACAATCGGCGATTTTCCACAAATGGAGGATTCACCTTGCAACCATGGTAATCGGAGTTTTTGGGTGTTCTCGGTAACGTCCGAGAGATGACACACTTGGCAACCCTACAGTCGCGTTGTTGATTGACGATTGCCGATTGTTGTCCTGATTGCTCATGAAGAAACGGTCAGTAACGTTCACTTAGCCAAATCGAAAAAATAGCTAAACTCCGATAGCCTAAACAATGACATATGCAAGCATCTCCTCAAAAACTGGATTCTATTTAGGGTGAGTTACTACAAACTCGGAAAATAGGGGAAGTTGAATTAATCAACAGGTTCAGCCCTCTGCGAATTAGACGACTCATTAGGCAGACCAAATAGACTAAAGTCAATATTGCTATCGCCATAAATAAGGAGCATATCTCTGTATTCGACGACGCCGAAAGCTACGCGGAAAAATGGAATGGTGATAAAATTATGTCGGGGCAATGATAAAAATATTGATGCACTTGACAATTCAGTAAATGTAAAAAAAAAAAAACAAAATGATAGTTGTTGATTCTACCGAAGAATGTTGTTAAATAACATACATTATATTCGACTGTTCACGTTATATAATTTACTGCACTATGCTGAATCGTTAACAGTTGATATACACATGTCCTTGTAACGTCATCTGACGTGTCAGTTATGACAGAATTACGGCGCATTTTACAACGACTTGTGCATGGAAGTAAAAATGATATTCGAAATATATCATTACGACAGTCAAGTTGTTTTAAAAGCTTTCGAAGTCAACCACGGGGCACGCAGGCAAGTTGGACTCTCTCGTGACAAAGAGAATCGCACATACCGCGTATCCCAGACCACCCGTCCACCCCTTCTAAAATCTCGAGATCTAATTTTTTCGAAAATTTTAAAACCCAGTATGGCTATATCGGGCCTGCCCTATTGAATGATGATATAGACGATCTCCGGTACAGACCGGATATACGTTTTTGAAACATTTTTTTCCTAAAACGTCATTCTTGACCCCTAAATGATCTTTACAATTTAACTTGTGATCGATCCACATGAAAGCTCTTTTGATCTTAAGAAATCGGATTGAAAAAGAAACGACAGTGTTTTCTGATCACTCTCAGTCACTTCGTAATTTTGCTACTTGCTTTTTTCTGATCGTATACAGCTCAGAGAGGTCATGCTAAGTTTCGATGCAGTTTCGTGCGGAACGGGCACAAGTTGAAATCATTTAGGTCATTGAGGGCTCAAGAATGACGTTTTAGGAAAACATGTTTCAAACAAAAGATGCATATTTTTTGACGTAGAATCCGAATCTGTCATAAAAATATGCATGTCGTATTTAAAAAAAATAACTTCTGGTTCAAAAAACGCATATCTGGTCTACACAGGAGGTCGTCAATATCATCATTCAATAGGGCAGGCCCGATATAGCCATACTGGGTTTTCAAAGTTTCGAAAAAATCAGTTCTCCAGATTTTAGGAGACGGATGTTCTGGAACACCCGGTATAAGGTTCAGCTATTTGAGGCGCCCAGGGTATTGAAAATATGATTCTATAATAGAGCTCTCCTATATTACTGACCCATAGCAACTCCATGCTTATCGATGTCATTATCCAACAAAATTAAATTAATTACGAACGCAGAAATGTTTCCTTTCAATACAAATACATTGTGCAAAAGCTTATTCTATCATCTTTTGCAGTAAATAATTGACTGCAATAGGTGTGACAATATTTTTAATCATCACAAGAACTATGAACTGGTGTAGTTGATTACACTAACTAATGTATATTGCACGTCGATGTCAGTTAAATACACACCGATTCCGTAGAAATAATTATAATACGCCACACTACCAACGATTTCCATCAATCCAGTTATAAAGATTAGGCATATCTGCTACTAATGACGAAATAGTTACATGCGTTTGCATTAAAATGTATTACAGCTAATATTTTTTGCCACTATACATTTTTTTCCACTTACCAACTCGTATGTGATTAATACAGTAGACTGTTCTGATGATTAGGATATCAAAAGACAATGCCGAATGATGTCGTATTCACGCTTCTCAGTTTGAAAATATTTATCGGAAATAATGAACATCAGTGTTAAAAGATTTCCTGTTATCGTAGAGAGTATTTTAGTCGTTAAACACCGCTAATTTCAAAACATTGAAACTTCACCCCGATATCAATATTGGCGTTGCTTTGATGTGGTCTGAACCGTCTCATTTAGTCTAGTAAAATTGGATACGAGTTCTATTCTGTTGACTCACAGGTTGAGCATTTTTTTCTACACTAGAGGCTCAACTTCTACACGCTTCGCGTACCTCGATGTCGGCGCTCTGTGCCTCACTTTCCCACGGTTAATAAGATTTCACCGGCAGCTTTCCCATTTGTTTTCATGAAGACCTTATCAGCAGCAGATTGGATCGACATCCATTGCGATTCATTACTCGTAATGTAATCGCCAATTTTATAAAACGTGAAACAAAATACTTTCCCTTACCTCTTTACGTCTCTTCTGTCTTGAATAGGCAGTACGATATTGCCTGTTGAATTTGTAATTGAAGTATAATTGGGAATAGCCCGTTAAACTATTTATTAGCAGAAAAATATACGCGTCTATTAGTTTTCGAAGCACTACGACATATCTGCATTACATCAAAATCGGAGGAGTCAATTTACCTAGGGTGCTTTGTTAGCCACAAACGTTATTAGATGTTTGAATATCGTTCATTGGCGGCGCCTGATGTGTAAAATGTATTATTCCTTGGCTACGCCCGATACCTTTCTTAATATATTGTTGAGATTAAAAACTGAGGAGAACTGAACTCAGTGGGCATGGATCACAGCCAAGGAAGAAGAAAATATTTTCATTTCTGTACATTCAGCTTCAAAAAATGTATTTTTTTCCTCCTGCTACAGCATTATTAACCATTTCCGGTGTGATGCGGCCGTATCCGAGATAGAACTGGGTCCCAAAAGTGGCTGCGATCCAATCATCGAAGCTCCAAAACTAGTAAAAAAAACCAGAGACCTTGGGCTCAATCTTCATGGGTTCAGTTTCCATGTGGGAAGTGATTGCGGTGAACCGAGACGAGGTCTTATGGCCGAGGAATCGGTATTGTCCGAAACTTGATGAAAGATGCGAAGTCACATGGTTTCCAAAATGTCAAGCTACTTGATATTTTAGGAGGATTTCCTGGTGGCGACAAGTCAATCGACGAGATTGGCATTAAGAATTAATGAGATTTGCATCTAACCTTCATATTCATGTATTTTTTTAACCTAGTCCCGGTAGGTTTGCATCACTCTTGTCGCATCAATTTATCCGTAATAATAACCTGAGAGATCTCGGTTTACATAAAACATTCCAACCTTGACAATGTTATGCTACCCGTCACTATCAAAGTATGCATATTACAACAAACTGAAGATTATAATAATTCACCATTTAAGACATACATTGTAGAATTGCGTAATTCAAGTATTACAAATAGATAACTTTCAGTATAATAACAACTCATAGCGTGTTTACAAGTCACTCTAGCACGCAACTTGTTTTTCTTGTCTTGTTCTTCCTTGCCATCTTTTCTACTTGCAGTTTATTGTCGTTCATCCTTCGATTAGCTATGTTTCCTTCTGGCGATACGAACCAATTTCTGGTGGCGTTGCTGCTTTTTGCTCGGCATATCTTGAGATACGACCTCTTGTTCCGCACTCTGAACAGGATCTAAATCCTAGACTACATTCTAATTTAAAAGGATGATATGGTCAGTCTTCACTGACATAGTTAAATTTCACTCTTTTCTACTATTATGAAAGCCCACGCATCACCGATCTGAAAATATCGCCGTTAGCGCAATTCTATACGTAATATCGTACAAAAATATCCAAAACCTTTTTTGTTTTATGCCAGAATAAGGTCATGTAACATTTTTCTACAGTAAGTGGTGATCCAACAACAGGAATGCATTTCTTGACCACGCTGACTTCAGCACATTCAAAACAGCGATCCGTGGACTTTGATAATAACGTGTAGAAATTCTCGGTGCCAAAGGTCAATAAATGAAAGTCAATTTTTGACGTTTCGGCCTTAAGGGATGCCCTCAGCAGAAAAGTAAAAATATTTTTTAATTAATCAAGGTAACAATAACTTTGGTTATGATTAAATATCCTTTTACATAAAAAACATTTTGAAGTGAACTTACGTTTAATGACTTGAAAACCTCATCTAAAGATGAAACTTTCATAATGTTAGAAACGCAACAAAAAAGAAAAGAAATGCGAATGAGCGGTATACAAAATTTGGTTTTGTTTCGCTTTGAAATAGTGCACGTCGGACTTACCGCGGCTGTTAACGTCAGTTAAAGTAAGTTTACGTTTTGAAACGATGTTTTACCGTCGAATAACAAAATTTCAGTGATAAAATCTCGTATAATCAGGTTTGAATAGGTTATGTCAAATCAGTTGAAAAGTACCAAAAATAATTTTAAATTGATGTGTGAAATTTTCTATCGAGTAAAGAAATGCCCATAAGATGAGATTATACATCAGAAGCATCATGCTTTAGCCCAAAGACACAATCTTATGAGTTTCAGCGAAATCCGTGATCCGGAACCCTGATACTCTCCTTGTAAATGTATTCTATCTTTCAGATTGTTCTGAATTGAAATGTACCGTAATAGCGGATACATACGAATTAAATACACCTAGGACAATCTAATGTTGCCTAACCTATCAAGTATGCAAATTAGCAACTCTCACATTATGTTTGCTAGCAACTAGGGACATAAAAAACAATCCATGAATAACCATAATTTTTCCGACACCCAGCTCTGGAATCACGAGTCGATGGATTGTTGCAATTCATATAGCCGAGGCTAAAAGCTGACAATGTCCTATTTTGATTGTGAGAACGTGAAACTCTCTTTCACGCCTGGTGATCATACCTGGACCTTCTCGACAATTGAAGAATCAGATGCGTGGAATTTGATATCACGAACTAATTCACGCATAATCGTATTATCTTGGACTTGTTCGATAGAAAAAAAATTCAGGTTTACAGATCCTCTGCGATTGCGAGCACACTGCAATGTATTATACGGTTGAAATCGATACGAATTCATACCACGCATATTCAATATAAACACCTAAAGTCTTGCACCTGCAATTAGTTCCGGATCACAAATTGAACCGAATACATGCATTCATTCGTATGGATAAATATTAATAATGATTTCAATGTATAATAATAATAACAATAATAATAATATACTTTTTGTCCGACGCCTTTGAAAACTCATAATTTCTATGCATAATTTTTATGGCGCAAAGCAGCGCATTTTATGCCAATTCAGAAGCGAGTGGATAAGAACATTTGCTACGTTTACGCGAAGTTTTACGTAGACGAAACGATAACGGATTACGATTCAACTTCGAAAATTGTTCTTTTTTGCAAAATGAAGTTACTTATTTCGGCTATCGTATAGACAAATACGGTACTCATCCGATTAAAAATAAAATCGAGTAATGTGTGCAAAAAGCACTCCCCACTGCAAATGTATAACTGAATTAAACAGTTTTCTTGGTACTATAATGAGACAGAAGCAACTCACTCCCTTCTATTTGTTTAATAATTTATCAAGATTATTGACAATTTATACTGAACTATATATTTTATTTTCAATCGCTTCTACTCGACGCGGCCTGGGTCAAGTGCTGTCGAAGCTCAGACAATTTTATTATATTATGTTGGGCGCCAGTTAATTGTCAAAAGTAACGAAAACGAAATAACGGCTAAGCTCAGTTGGCTGACAAATAACAATAAATAGTTTTATTTATAGACTCTATTCGCAAAGGAGTTCATTTGGGGATCCGAGAAAGGGAGAATCCAAATTTCCAAGAGCATAGAAGAAAGAATTGGACAGAATATACAAGTTTATTTGTACTCACAAATTGTTGTCGAAATCCGACTCTCACAATTACGATGGGATTGATTCCACAATCAAATTACAAAACAATATTACGTAGTAGTTGATGCAAGAGTCAAACTGTACGGAATTGACACAATAGTCAAATCACCAAATATACTGTACTAATAATAGATTGACACAAGAGTCAAGCTATGCAACTGTCACGTACAAAGGTCGACACAAAAGTCGAATTACAAAATCGTGTAAGGCACGGGGGTTGACACAAGAGTCAAACTACAAAACTATGAACTATGTACGGGGGTTGACACAAGAGTCGTTGTGCCGGCTCCTACCGCACATGGCTTGGATCGATAATTCGCTCGACAATTTGACGCCTGAGCGCTAGCCTGAATTTGAATGTCTGTACACTATTCGTCTCGAGTCAATATGGTGTAACGACGCGTAATATTTAAATGGTTTTAAGTGACTCGGAAACTGTTTATTAATCGTGGATACCTTATAATTAGGGATTTCGACTCTGACGTTGAGTTGGATACGATTATCCTATATCCCTGTTACAATAAATTATTATGCTCATTTTATACCCGACATTGTGACAAAATTAAGACCTGCATGTGATTGCTTATAAAAACAACGTGGTTTTCATTAATGTAAAGAATGTAAGAATGCATTTAACAAAATTATAACACATTTAGTATCCAAAAAGTTTTTAGTACATTACGATCGGGATGAGCCATTAGTGCTTACTTGCGACACTTTACCGCATAGTGTATCTGCAGTTTTGTCGCATTATATGAATAACCATAATGTCTTAATTTATTATGCTATCCGTACGTTAATTGGAAGTGAGTGTAATCATTCTCAAGTAGACAGAGGAAGACTAGTATTAGTTTTTGGAGTGAAAACAGTTTATGAATACTCAATTGGTAATTTTTTTTTATTTATATATAACAGATATTGTTCTGAGGAGGGCCCCCATCAGGGCCGAAACGTTAACACTATAAAAAAATTGTTTTGAGTTGTGACCTTCATATCCAAGAATAACATTAATCAACAAGCCATCAAGGTCAAGAAAAATCGTCTTCGTTATAACAGATATACTTGATTATTCATATGAGCAGCTGGCTCGTATCCAGTTAGCGATGGCCAGCTAAGTTAAAAATAATCGATGCATCGATGAATCGAATCCAAAAAAATAATCGAACACGACTCAATTGAATCAGTAAAAATTAATCGATTAATCGATTATGTTGTATTTTTTTGAAACGGTGCATGTGAAACGGAAATTTCATAAATTTCAGTATCTAGTCTTAGTAGAGGAAACATTTTTTGATGATTTATAGTTTCTTTCAAAATATTTTTAATTCCAAGTGCACATATTAATATATATTTCACTTATTATATCAAATAGGTACCTAGTAAGACAATCATCATAATTGTTACTGTCTACTAATATGATTGATATCAATAAATTTATATTGTCTTGCATTTTTCATGGGAGTAAAAAAAAACCAACCATGAGGAAAAATAATCGAGTCGATCGATCGGGAAAAAATAATCAATGGAATCAATTCAATCGAAAATCAATTATTTTTGGTAATTCTTAGTATCCACGCTAGAGTTCGGTTTGGCTAATTAACCTTGGATTCCGGACACGTAATCCTACATTTTATTCTAATAAAATTTCAGTTAAGCTAGATAAAGTGTCGAATTCTTCTACCATTCCTTACCACTCCATAACTCAATAATAATTACAGCAGCATTCTAAACAAAGTCATCGAGCTTGACCAATTTCCGTTACCAAGAATGCAAGATGTTCTTGAAACCCTACTAACAAAAGGAAAAACTGCTTTTCAAAATTTGATTCGTCGCGGGTATACTGTCGGTTATCATTGACGATAGCCGCGCAAAAACCGGTCGTAGTTAACATGCACGAACGCCTGTTATATTCAAATGTCATCAATAATTACCGTAAGACACACCCACTACCTTAAGCTCGTTCCAACGTAATACGTACTTTATTGTCAGGGATATGTTATGTAATAGTATAGATAGATACCGAAACGCACATGGACAAAGTCCAGCAAGTATTGTCAGTCACGCTTTGAGGAAACTAGGCTCCCTATTAAATTTTCAACATGTAACTTGTTCTGGACTTTTAGTCCAATATCTAGGGTACAAGATTAGGGGAACGGGTATGCAACATCTGACCTATAAACTAGAATGCATAAAACAAGCAGCAATTCCATAAAACCCTTCATGACCGTAACGTAATTTCTCAAGATGCATCAACGATTGTACCCGTGATGTACAAAAAACAGCAGAAACATTGTATCTGTCACATCAATTTTGTCAGCAAAATAAAATCAAGCGAATGAAGAAAAATTAAATTATGAACAAAAAATTTGAAACAAATAATTATGAAATTATGAATATGAGTCATCATCCTGGGTTACAGTTGCTGATGTTAGAGAATACTGAATTTAAATTTGATGTCCTCAATAAAAACAGAGGAAAATGCAGTCACGTAGTAGTAAATATATGCAAATGTATGCAAGTTTACAGATATGTTATGAGCACTATTTCCATTCGCAGTTTTAGTTTCCATAAGTTTGTGGAATTTTTCCAAATAGTTTGTGATCGGAAGTCAAGAAATATTATCAAAAATTGTCGTATCTTCATCAAATAGTTAAGATTGTTCGCAAGTTTCTTTTGAATCGATTTAGCTGTTCGTTCGAGATCCGGGATATATGTAATCGGAGTAAGTAAAGGTTTCAAAACTTTGATAAGTTTTAGGGGTTCGCAATCCGTTTCTGCCAAATACTTGCTGTATCACCAAAAACTTCGTTCTACCCATTCCTCTGTAATTTAATAGACATGAAACAATTATTGAAAAGTTCGCAAATTCACTTTTTCAAAACTGCAAGTGTTGGAAGTTTGGAAATTTTCATGTATCATATCTATCCTATACTTGATTTTTGACCCATTTCTCATCAAAATTGAATCAGCCGTTTTTACGGAACTCAGCATAGAACATTGATCAATAATCGACAATTTGGCATGGAATGCTCCATAAGTAAGAGAAGAAACAGCTGAGTACAGAAATGACCATACGCAATAAAAAATCAATAGCTGAAACCAGTTTATAGACTATATTGCTCAAAACTTGATTTTTTCGTCGAGATTTTACGTAATTAACTACTACGACTTCCTGATACGGCGGAAAAAATGAATTTCAACATTCTCGTTATGGATGGAGTGAGGGAAGTTAGTTTCTTCGCCGCCGCTAGGCCATAGGCAGATGCAAACCGAGTTATTTGTTCCGTATTGGCCGAACATAGCGGATATAGTTATTGTCTGAACTACATAGATACACTGTGCGCGTATATTACTTAAACTACAATATTTATAAAGGAATATTCACATTCAACCCGCACGTATTGACAATTCGAGTTTTTAAAATGACATTCAATGAAGTTCGAGTTATAGACGATACCGAGGACCACTTCACTTACATCGCAGAAATCACGAAAAGCAACGAACAGGAAGATGCCTTTTACGTGTTAGACGTAGGGGATGTCGTAGAACAGCACCGAAAATGGTTGTCAACAATACCCAGGGTGGAACCTCACTTCGGTAAATATTTCACTCCAAGAATTCATTCAATATTATATTTACATGGAGTTCAAATGATGCCACAGTTTCCTTTTTAAAATTTTCAATTCAGCTCGATACAAGGTGACCCATGTGAAAATCTGCGACTAAAAACTTTTCTTACTTTTTATAGGAAATTTATCGTTTTGCGAATTACAGTCGTTCGAAATTAACCAATCTCTCAACTCAACTTACCACGGCATGAACGCACACGCACACATGTACGTGAATGTGGTTCTCTAGCCAGTTGTCGCACTCTTTTTCTATGAAAAAAGAGAACCGACATATTGATACGATTATCAGTACTTGTTATTTTATTTGAAGCTCGTAATTTCATCATTTCGAACCTAAAAATATTCGAATTTTCTGCAATAAAGTTAAGTGCCCCTTTTTCTTCGCTCGTTCTACAGAATGGGCTGAACAGTATTCTATCGATGAACTGAAAATTTCTTTGTTACGAATAAACGAAATTTGATTGTAAGCCTTTATCAAGCACTCTGCGCATTTTAGATTCTAGCCACATAAATCATGAAACTGAAGATTTCACATTATTCGATCTACCCAATACACCATTCCCCCTCCTCTACCTCATCTCCCTATTTTCTCTACCAGCGATCAGGGTTTGAAATTTCTTCAAACTTGACGAGGCGATGGGTACGAAATTTTTCAAGTCATTTCCAAATATTATTTCGGTTTCGCTCAAAAGCCAGCTATGATCTTATGTAATAAAAACAATTGGTCGAGAAATCTAAAATGACATACTGATCTCTTTTTGCAGCATTCATTAGCAATAAGAAAATTGTTGATAATATCGCCTTACATTCCCCTCTGAACTCTTAACATTTCTGCCCGAAACAATTTACTATGAAACGTATTTTTCCCGAGATATTTGACCACTTCAATTGATTTGAAACAACCTCCATACTGCCGTTTCCTGAATCTCTCAACCTGATTGCCTCGCTGCAGATCGGAATTATAATCTACTTATTTGATTTTAGCAATAAAATGCAACCCTAATGGAACGGTGATAAAGACATTGGCTGCCCTCAATGCTGGTTTCGATTGTGCTTCAAAGGTAATACGGATTTGGAGAGATATAATTAGAATAAAAAAATGGAGAAAATATTTTTATATTTACTTACTTTCAATTTCCAGTTCACTTATGTTGTATATCACCGCGAACTCCGAGAGCTGAATTAATAGTCTGTGTGTTAACCGATTTCTTCGGACTATTTTCCAATTCGAACGATACACAGCACGGTCTTGTATACAGATCTGGGCATCTGATGTAAAAAAAAAAAAACTGCTGCAGCAGTGTCGAGTTAACGCGAGAGTTTGCCGCATTAAACGGTTCTGTTAGGAAAGTCTATTGTAACGTGTGCACAGAGTCATTGAGCGGATTTAGCCGCACCCCCATATTTTTCTTTCGAACGTAACCTCTTTCAGTTGCAAATTTTTATTTTGCAACTTGTGCAATCACGAGAAAGTATACAGAGAAACGCTTTTTTCGTATTTATCGTATTTATTTCCTAACCTAAAAATGCTGCAAGAATTATGAAAGTTAAATATGACAAAAAGTGGTAGAAAACTTTCTTATAACTTTACGTATGCAATGCGTACAATAAATAGAAGACATTAAAGGACCACTGACTTGAACTCTATGACGCTATATGACATGAGCTGACCGGATATGACGGCACATAACATGACCTGACATGACATTCAATTATACTTGCCAATTATTCGGTATCATTAAACCGATCTGAACACTGAACAAAAAACAAAGAACACAATTTGAATAAAGTCCGATATACTTCCAATACATTGTCTGTATGTGTAGTACAAGTAAAATAGGGTCGAAAACCTGGATTGAGACCTCCAATGACCCCCCCCCCCCCCCCCCCCCCCGAAACAGCTATTAGAAGAGTCAAATTGTGGTGTTCAATCAATACAATTTCAAAATTACATTTGCACTTAGCCAGATCAAAATATTTCCGCGGTACGATATCTCTCACCTACTCAACCTTTTAAGTTTCACTGTCTAATCTCGGTACATAATCAAATAGTTACAAGAACTCATTGATGTTTGATATGAATGACAAGCACCTACGGATTGGAAAGTTTAGTTTTAAATTCCCAAAAACGTAAAGCAATGCTAAATGATCGTACTTGACCTCAATATAGTACTCGTAAACGCTGTCAGAGTGATATTTTCAGTTTTTCAAATATCCCACCCATTTGGACAATCTTAGTATTTTTAAAATAGATTAATATTGTGCTCAACATATCCTCCAAGTCACAAAGTAGAATTATTTTTCGTTAAGTGGCTATAAAAAACGGAAAAGTAAAATAAAATACAATTTACCGAAAGTTCAAAAAACTTTGACAATTTTCGAAACTTTAATGCTAATTCCTAGAAAGCTTAGAAGTCTCCCCCACGTCTACCTTGAGTGGTGAAACGAAATAATCTTGTTTTATCAATAATTTTTTTTAATTGTATGAAGGACAACTAGTATTTGATCAGCTTTCGCTTCAAGTAATATTCGCTGCTTCGCATCTTCCATACGAACGATCGCTTGGTTTTACGGACATTGGTTTTTCGCATCGACCGAAACGCAAAACTGCAATCTTGATTTCATCACCGATTGGTACAAATTTTAACCGGATCACTTTGCTTCGCGGGGTCACTTTTCTCTGATCTCTTCTAATCATCACCGGCAATGAACGCTAGTTGAGGATAATAATTTGACGGATATCTAAACAATAATTTCTTAGATATTACCTATAACGGAATTCTTTTTATGCTCTCAGGAACTGTAGCAAGATTGTTACGATGATGTATCTGTAGTATTACGTCGCATCAATCCGATAATCCGACAGTCGCCGTATAAATACTCATGTGTAATCAGGTATTTTTCTGTTTAACATGTGATGCAGGAAGAAATTAGTCAGGTTTTGTCAGCTGGGGTGTCAGGTGATCGCATCATCTTTGCCAATACAATGAAACAAAATTCGCACATCAAGTACGCTAGGATGGTAGGAGTGACCAATCTTACCGTCGACAGCGAAGAGGAATTGTACAAAATGAAGAACTTGTTTCCCGAGGCAAAGTAAGTATCTGGATTATTGGCCAACGTAACAATAAGATCCCTTACCCAAAATGACGGTATTTGGGGGGGGGGGGGGGGGGGGGGGGGCTTGTGTGGTCCAAAATCATACGTCTTTTTGGAGTTTGTTTTTTAAGAAAGTGGAAACACTTAGAGCAATTTACGTTTGAGAGCTTTATTATTTATAGTTTCAAGAACATTTTAGAATTTTTCCTGCAACACGCTGCCACTTTGTTATCGATTTCAATGAAAAAAATTGTAAAATTTTCTTGAAACTATGAATTATAAAGCCCTCATACTCAAAATAGCTCCAAGCGTTTTGACTTTCTTAACAAAAAAAACTCCTAAAAATAGGTATGATCTTAGACCGTCCAAGCTGTAACCCCCCTCCCCCATAAGAGGGTGCACTGGTCGATTTCAGCGTTGATGTACGTATCTCCAAATAAAAAACCCATGACCGTCGAATCTAACCTTAGAATACCGCGTGGATAATGATTTGTTGGATTGACACTTCATTTTCGACGATTTAACGGTCATGGGTTATATTATGTTTATTGGGATTGAGTTTGTTTCGCGCTCGGCCGACTATGGCGCTGTAGGTCTCTCTGTGTTGCCAACATAATTGTCTAGTGTAAGAAATTACCCGTCTCAGATTCATTGTCCCCAAGTCTATCTCGAACGCAAAAAAAAAACTTAACAGCTCCATTCTATTGAGATTCTCACTTTGCAATGATCCGTCTGGTGTAAAAAAATCAACCAGGCTGACAGCTGACCGTTTGCCGTGTTTTTTCGCGTATTGATAGTAGAACAAGTACATGGTTACAATTCATTAATTCAAGTGACATGAGTAATTTGAAACCCCAAGAATAACAATTTGACTCCATTAAAATTAACAAATTGGATTATGTGGTGATAAAGTCGTGCCGACAACCAGCCGATGACATCACGAGGACATTCGTTAATACAAATTTTCACAAAAACCTTGTAATACATATTCATTTGAGGCGAAAATAAAGAAATGACACGGATTATACGAAATCGCAATAGTAAATTCGAAGAGTTTATGCAATTTCTTTATTTCTGCGTTAAATGAAAATACATTGGAATATTTTTGTTCGGAATTGCGTATAAAATGGAGCTATTAAGACCTTTTTTGCGTTTGATATACGTGAATTTCGATATTTGGTGATATATACGACAACGTCAAAATCGACTAGGGCATCCCCTTAATTCTTTTCTACTATCGTAAAAACGTAGTGTGTCACTATAATCGAAGTATCTGCCGTAACATAAGTAGCACACTTGTTGCGATGCTGACTATCGTTCAACCAATTGAGCCCTGCATAACTTCAACATGTATATGATAAATTTAACTGAAGGAAGGGCCCTCGTCGAAATTACTGACCTGCAGAATTTTTTTAAATATCTCCGAAAGGGTGCATCCAAATCGTTCGCACCTGCAACCTTGGATGTTTCTTATTGTTAGAGAATAGGTTTACGTAAAAGCATAAAATCAGTTGATATTAACTAACTTTTACGCTATTTGAAACGTGAAATATGGACGTGGCACTCAAGTCGATTAAAATCTGAGCCTACAAACCTTTCGCTCAAAAAAGAGCATGAGAGCACGATTCTATAAGCAATTCTGAATAGACAGACCCCAAATCATGTGTATTTCGCGCCAAAATGAAGAACCGGCATGATTTCAACGAAATAGTGACAATCAGATGGAGTACCACTAATTACTTTGTGCAAGTAATCACGTCGCAGCCACTAATTACATTGGTAATTCGTAATTACGAGATAAACCGAATCTTATTACATTTATAATTTGTAATTAGAAGAAAAATTGTTTCTAATTACATTCGGAATCAGTAATCAGAAGAATATGCGACACTAATTACATCCGCCGTTTGTGGTGACTAAAAAATTCGATACTAATTACATTGGTAACTTGTGATTGAAATTTTTAAATTGTAAATCACAATTATCATTGGTATTTTTTATTCTTCTAATTACAAATTCAAATTGTGATTAGTGATTTTCTCTTCTTCGATTACAAATGACATTTTTAATTTGTGATTAGAATATAATTAAATAAAAGAATGCCCAACACTGATAGGGACCGAGTGCAAGTGGCCAAATTTGTCCTGATCGACGGGACTTGTACCAAGATTGACGAGTGGTCTGGCGGTTAATTGTTATCTTTTTTTGACAAAACAAATGTTTGTACGAAAAAATGCCTCCTTCCGGTGTGGGAAAAGTAAAGGTTAATTGTTACGCCATCAGTTGTTATAATAGTCCTTTCAATACAAATACATCATGTAGAAGCAGATTCCATCATGTTTTGCAGTAAATAATTAACCACAATAGGTGAAATAACAAGAACCACAAACTGGTATAGTTGATTACAATGACTAATATATATTGCGTATTGATGTAAGTTAAATGTACACCATTTTTGTAGAAATGATGTAGGCATTCTTAATGTTGATGACATATTGCATATTGATCGGATGAAAAGTATAACATATATCGCATTGAATAGTTCATGGAAAAGAGGAACTCAGATGTACCTTAATTCACCTTTCTCGGTAAATATTTTTTCTACTCGGCAAGAATGTCCAGTTCTGTCGAGGGGGCGATCTACCTAGGGTTTTCCGTTAGTCATAAACGTTGCTCGGTGTTAAAATGTGTTATTCCTCGGCTACACCCGTATCGGGCAATACCCGTCTTAATATATTGTTGAGGTTAAAAATTGAGAGAACTGAACTCACTGGACATTGATCATAGCCAAGGAAGAAGAAAATATTGTAATTTCTGTACATTCAGTTTCGAAAAATGTATTTTTTTTTTCTCCCGCCGCAGCATTATTATCCGTTTCCGGTGTGATGCGGCCGTATCCGAGATAGAACTGGGTTCCAAAAGTGGCTGCGATCCAATCTTCGAAGCACCACAGCTAGTAAAAAAAACCAGAGAGCTGGGGCTCAATCTTCATGGGTTCAGTTTCCACGTGGGAAGTGATTGTGGCGAACCTATGGCTTATGGCCGAGGAATCGGTATCGCCCAAAATTTGTTCAAGTATGCGGAGTCACATGGTTTCCAAAATGTAAAGCTACTTGATATTGGAGGAGGATTTCCCGGCGGCGACAAGTCCATCGATGAGGTTCGCATTGAAAATTAAAGATAATTGCATCCAACCTTGACGATTCACTTATTCCTTTGACGCAGCCCCGGTAGGTAGTCAAACTAGTCTCGTTCTATCAATTTGCATATAATAATAATCTCCGAGGTCTCGGCTTACATAAAATATTCCAACTCTAACAATATTATGCTGCCCGTGACTAGTAAGTGAGTAAGTTTATTTGTTCAATCCTTCCTACGTCAACTTTATAAAGGAGTGTAAGTCCTCCTAAGGTGTAGAAGGCATAAGCCAAGCTAAATATCCATATATCAGTTTGTTCAGCTATTGTTTATAATTCAACTTGTAGAAATTGCGTGGTTATATCTTAGAGATTACTAAGTATAGAGTAAGTAATAAAAAGAAAAAATCGAAACATTTTGCTTCACACCGCTTATTGCAAGTAGCAAAGTTTATGAATGCAGCTATTCTAATACTTCTGATGTTTCGATTAGTTATGGATATAAAAAAGTTTTGATTATAATCAACTAATGCAGGTAAATATCTTTTCTTTGTTCTCGGTGACAAAGACAGGTTCCTATTCTATGGAACAGAGTATCAGGGTCGGGGCAACATTCACGAAAATCATTAGCATTAAATTGGAATCTGCCAATAATCTGATGATAATATTGTTATATAATCTAACTTATGCAATGATTTAATTTTTCCAGCTGTGCACTCTAAAATCGAGATAACTGTTTCTCCTTTCTTTACCAAATGTAATATGGTATATTGATAATGAAGTTGAATTTCTACAGTTTAAATCATAGCTGTCTTGAACAAATTTGTTGAGTTTTTCAATAATATCAGGTTTTTCGCTTTTGAAAATTTATGTTGAATTGATACTATCTCCCAGCTCTCTGGCATCAACTTTCTCAAAGAAATAATTTATCACCTGTAAAAACCAATTGTATTTCATGTCGATTTCAGTAAGTGACACAAGATCACGCATTCTAAAGAGTACTAAAGTATCAAGAATAATTGTGAAATGACATATGAAATTTTCTATCGAATGAAGAAATGCCAATCAGATGGAATTGTACATCAGAAACTTCATTTTTTAACGCAAAGAAACAATCTCATAAGTTTCAGCGAAATCCATAATCCGGAACGCTGATACTCTCCTTATAAATGTATTCTATCTTTCGGATTGTTCTGAACTGAAATAATGTACAGAAATTGCTGATATATAACCTATCAAGTATGCAAATTAGCAACTCTCACAGTCTGATTGCAGGCAACTAGAGGCATGAAACATATTTCATGAGTAAAAGCTTACAGTGTTCTCTTTTGTTTGTGAAAATGTGAAAACTCTTCTCTACGCCTGGTGATCTATAACTGAACCTACTGCAAACTCGAAGAATCTGATATGTAGAATTAGTGGGAATTGACATCACAAACTAATTCACGCAGAATCTTATTATCTCGAACTTGTTCCACAAAAGAAAAAATTAGGCTGATAGATTCTCTGTTATAATCGATACAAATTCATACCACGCATATTTAATATAAATACCTAAAGTCTTGCACTTAAAATTAGTTCCGAACCACAAATTGGACCGAATACATGCATTCATTCGTATAGATGAATATTGGTAATGAGTTCCGTGAATAGACTTTAGTAAAAAAGGGAATAAAACTACGTGATTCTTGATGAATTCAATTTCCTCGTTAAACAGGATTGAAATATGGCGTGGTTATTTTTAATTCGTTTTCAATTCATTTTGGTTCACTGGGATTTGTTTTCGACTTAGTATTCGGCCACTCATATCCACTCATGTTCCCTGCCTAAGACCGGGGGTTATTCGCGAAATCTGTGAGTTGACACAATCCCCAAGTCAATCCGCGATAATATAATATGCGCCCCTCGAAACTCTTCAAGCATCGTATGAATATTTTTCTTCTATTTCTTTTAAGTATTGAAATACACATTCGCTGGGGTGATTGAAACCAACTACCCGCTGTTTAACTACTATTGAAAACAATTGGTTACAGATCGCCAAGATAATCAACGAGGCCTTGGAAGGGGTGGATCCGTCGATAAGAGTAATTAGTGAGCCAGGGAGGTATTACGTAGCCTCAGCATTCACCCTCGCCTCTTTTGTGTTCGGTAAGAAAACCGTTACCGAGGAAGGCAAGATCCGGAACATGTATTGGATAAACGATGGAAACTTTGGATCATTCATCGACCATCTGTTGGCAATCAAGACTTACTCACCGATTGCTTTGAATAAGGTTTGTTGTTAGCCAGAATTTTGCTTAATCCTATTGTTCAACTCAATGCTGAGAGTAGTTTAATACTCTTGAAACGCTTGTCTTGATCAACATGCCTACGAAGCGACGCAAGCAGTCTGTTATTCGTACGTCGCAAAACTGCACTTGAATAAAATTGGATTTCGTATACCTTCAGATGAAACTTTTTTCATTTGAAGCATAAGAGCGATCGAAGCTATATAGAGCCAAGTGCAAAAGTCTCGATTGCGAGCCGGAGGTACATAGTTGGGGAAGATAGATTCGTAGAAAAACTTTCCCCTTCATCCCTACCCGGAACTACTAACAAGGAACCCTCGGTAGGTCGACCCCTGCAATTTTGGTCTAGTTCATATATGTTCTAGTGCATCGAAAACTAAGAGACACGTATATTTTTTTATCTGTTAATAATCGGTCTAGAGGGAATTAATAGAAACATTTCAGTGTTGGTTGCATTCAAATCCATCAAAAGCATCAAGAAATCACCCCGTTGGGTGCATATTTTTGGGGGTCGTTTATTACCAGATAAAAAAATGTATTTCTTTATTTCGATGCACTATCACATATATGAACATATAAACATACAGATAAAAGCATACATTCAACGGGATAATTGGTCGGCTATATGTATAGATTTATTTTGTTGACACATTAAATAAAGTGTCCGTCACCGAATATACAGTTGTCAGTTGACGAAATATTATTACACATTATATTGATTTATGAATTCAAAATTTTGGACAATTAACAATGAAACATAATATATGCTCATCTTTTAGAAGCGTCGTTTGTTGCAGTTGAATTGTCTCAATTTCAGTGACAGTCATCAGTATTTGCAATCGTATTAATCAGTTTTCAAAATTTACAATTATCAGCAGAATAGATTATAAATAAATTCGCCAACAGGGTTCAAAGAAAGAAGAATGAACAACGTCGTAAGAAAATAATATATCAAACAATACGTTCTAGTTCTGAGTCGTACACTAGCTAGTTATGTGTTCACTCTTCGACAAATACTAAACGACTGACTTCTCGACATGGTGTTAGCACAGCTTCACTCGTCACAAGCGCTGCATGTATGGTAACACTTTTTTCGGCGAAACGGTTATAAGGATTATTTACCGCACACGTTGGTGTGTTTTGTGTTCTGATTTTCCCGGAAAACCAACTCATAACCTACGTTAAACTAAGCTAATTAATTAAGTGGACTTCTCTTCTTTTCTCTCTTATCTATGTAACGTGCTGTGACACGAGTAACGAATACCGTCAATAAGAACAACTACCACAACATGTCACCAACGAAGATCACTACCGCCACGTGGTACGACGAGGCGCATCGCCGCCGTAGAACCTGGGACATGTGCGAAAAAGCACCGAGGCTCAAACGGTCGCCCTGGCAGATAGAACACCAATCCGATGGAAGAATAAATGCCTCTCTTGACTCCGCGTACAGTGTCAGGGTCTGAAACCATGACCCGACATCTAAAGGCAGAAGACTTCTCAGCCGGGTGCAGAATTTCGAAAACATACCGCACTGTCGCTCGATGCCAAGGTGATGGCGTACAGCCGTGCGTTAAAACATAATAGCAGCCTCCTGTCACCGAAGACTTACCGCCTTGATAACGGACTACTAAACCACCTACTTCTTGGCGATGCAGAAGGTTCATAAGTTTAGCACCCGAAGTCAATATACTCGACTGAAAGTAGTTTAGATTGTTTGCGTGTTCACTCGTTTATGAGAAAAATGCAAATAAAGTTAGGGTGCTGAATTTCAGCACCCGGTGTTCATTCTACTTTTTTAAAACTTGTTGTGATATTTTTCTGGTTTGGGCGATGCGCAAATCACGTGAACGATTTTAATTGATTGAAACGCACTATTTCCGCTATTTACAATATTGGTTTAGGTCGATCTGGTTGCAATCTGGGACACACGGAATTGAACCGCTCTCGGTGCATGCGCAATTATTTATTCTGGTGGCTAACATTGTAAATTAGAAAAAATAATTCTTTTACTGGTAATTTTTATATTTTTTGCCTAATTACTTCGCGGTGCTGATTGCGCAAACGACGCGCAAACGATTGACACGACATGTGTCTGAAATTCAATGAGTCTTTCGCACAATACCATTTTCAAAAACCGTGTGCTGAAATTCAGCACCCTAACTTTATTTGTATTTTTCTCAAAAACGAGTGAACGCGCAAATGAGAGCGAGTGATATTTTTTATATTCAAATCACGCGCAAACGATCTAAACTACTTTCAGTCGATTATATTGACTTCGGGTGCTAACTTTATGAACCTCAACGCAGATAGTCAGCGGGTAGCAACGTGAGGTTAAACTGTTTTGGCGGACTGCATCGTAAGGATGAATCAGAAGCATAAACTATCATTGTGATGACAATCTGTTCTCGTGGACGACGGTGCCTAGAATCAGCGCTGGCACTAGGTCACGGCAGGCTCCGTGCAAGCCTTGAAAATCAGGCCCCCTGCAAAAATTTTGGACTATTCAAAACTCAAAATGCAAGCGTGCGAGATTTTTTGTTTGCAAAAGTTGGAAGAATATCTGCAAAATCTAACTTGCTGCTACTTTCAAATTGTGGTGGGGATCATTCGCTCACACGCCGGGCGAGGCAGCCACAGGGCCCCGAGCAGCCGCCCAGTCCGCCCTTGCATGGCGCCGGTGCTGCCTAGAATTAAACAAATAGAAGCGTATCCGCAGCGCTCCGAGGTGGGGACAAGTTTTCGTGCAGTCAGTGTCACTTACCTTGCCGTGGTCGCAATCAGTACTAAAGAGGTTAACTAGGGATTGGTAGCTTGAAATTCGAATTTACAGTAGGGAATACTTTTTGCACGTATTATAAAATTATTACTGTAAAAAGGTAATTAAGTATACGATTCAATTAGACTAGTATACATATATTTGATGTCCTATAGACAATATGTTTGTCACGAATTCGCTAAATTTCGGGTATTGAGCTCAATGTTTTCATATATGAAATACATGTTTTACATTTTTTGGAAATCTATGCCGCACAGATGTTACATCGGAACAATTTAAGACACAGCACTTTGCTTTTAGAGCCATATTTTTTTACAAACAATTCAAATCAATTTTTATATCAGACCTATCAGTGCGAATGCCTTGAATCCACATTTATTGTCATTTGTGAAATGTAACAAAATGTAAGATGGCGGCAAAGTCACCAGTGCATCGCGAATTTCCCGCGACTGTAGCGCTAAAAGGCCTGCCGTGGTTGAAAGCAGAACTAAACAGGGAACCAGTCGGCCTATGGCAAATTCCAGGCCCTGGACGAGTGCCCTGGAGATCGAGGACCTGACCACCCGCTTATTTCCAGACAGCCAGCTAACGCTTGGGACACAAACTAATTCGTAGTACAGAGTCGGAGTCATGACACGTACAAAATGATGCACGCGCAGTGCTCGCACACATAGCACCGACCAATCAGACACGCTCCACACACTCATGTGCCACGACAGGTTTCGCACACTTAAACTTTGTGTTTATCGTTACAATATTACAATTCAAGAGGATCCGGTGCATTCCTTGGGGTGAAACCTATTATAAAAACATTCGACATATAAAAATTCTGTACATCGTGAGGAACGCACCAAGGCACTTTTGCCGTAGACACATTTCTGGGTGTGTGAAACATTCACACACAAGACAACATGTCTTGCATAAAAGTAGACGTGAGGTGATTCAAGTACACGCCTTGATTCATAATCAATTGCAGCATTGGAGAAAATGATTCGGTATGCATGGTTTGCTGGAAAACTGTCAACGGATGGCGAAATTTTTTGCATTTTTCAGTGACGTTGCTTTTACAGAAAACATTCACACCGAGAAATGTGACTGCGGCAACAGTGCCTTCGTGCGTTGCTCATGATGTAAAAAAATTCTTATTTTTCGCATGTTTTGGTAATAGGTATCACCCCGAAGAATGCACCGAATCCTCTTGAATTATAATATTGTAACGATAAGCACAAGGATTAAGCGTCTTTCTATCATACATTTGTTATTTCCAATTATTTTTAAACCTAATACCCAGCAGCATATTTTGGAACAACGGACAATTGCTTCGAAATAATGAACTGTAATTCAAATATACCGCCCTTGTATCTATCAATAAAATGAGAAACATTCGTAGAGCATACTTTGATGAAGAAATGAAAAAAAAAGAAATAATTTGTCGGGACTTTGACACGACGCGGAAAAACTCGAGCCACTTTAGCACAGCGCGTACGAGCAGACTCATGAAGTGGCGTCAAACTTTAACCTTTATTCTGGGAAACGGTCGAGTGTTTACGGATAGGCCAAAATACATGTTCGTTTATTTTCATCACTCTTTCACTCTGCGAAGTCTCGTGCAAATCCGTGATTATAGTTGGCGGGTTCTCCTCGTAAGTTTTGTCAAAAGAAAATGACTTGTTAAATTTACGTCCATCATATTGGTTCCACCATTTTGAATTTCCGAATTTCAAGTTCAGATTCGTAATCAGCGACCCTAAAAGCCTATGTTAACAGAATTTCAAGTGAATCGCACGTAAGGAAGAATGTATGCATGAAAGAGTTAAGTAAGAATTGTTACCTTAATTTTCTTACCTTTTCTTCGCAAGTTTAGCACTTGATCTTGTGATTTTCTCTTACCTTATCTCTATTTTCTCATCTGTATGGCATTTCTTCGGCCTGATTTGTCAGTCTCTCTATATCTAATATCGCAATTCCTTACTCAATATCGCATTATCTTGTCTAATGCCGTAATTTTTCTTAACGTGTCTCACGCTTACAATTTTCTCTCTTACATTGTTTACAATTATGTTACATAGTATTTTTGTGTTTCATAATTGTCTTTATCATACCGTATTTAATGTGAATACCTTGATTTATCGTTAATATCTTGTCTATAATAATTGATTTGGTCAAGTCCTGGAACATCGGAAACCCTAAATATCGCAACCGTGGACGTTCTGTAAAAATGTCGTAGAGAATAACTATATTAGCGCTTATTTTCTATTCTATCGTTAATTCTCTATAATTACTTCTCCAATAATCGCACAAACCGATTCCCTACCGCCAAAGTACCGCAACATAGGTTTCTACGTAAAGTAAATTGTCGTTAATAATAAGTTTATTAGATCTAGGACATACCGCATCGTTTATCACCCAATATTTTAATTCTCAGCTCACAATTCATGCCGCAAAAAGTATTCGCGAATGCTCGTTGATACCGTTAACTTTCCTCAACAACAATTGAATTAGACTATCAAAATAATATCGTCAATGACGCAAGAATTAATTTGTTATCCGAATTCTGGCATTTTTACTATTCCGTTCATTAATTATATTATAGAATGGTTATAAAATAACACGTACTCTTTAAGTTTAACTTTATCACTTATCACACCTGTTATCAATCTCGTTTTCTTTTAATTATCGTACGTGGAGATTGTAATTTTTCGACTTTTAATAATTCTCGCTCGTTGTATTAATTTTCTCTATTATAAATAATTTCAAAGATTTTTATTGCATGCCAGTCATTCATTTTTGATTATCGTAAGCCTGCTGATTGTTGATTGTTGAATAATATTATCCCACTAATGTCTGTTCTTTTGTTTATTTCATTATCTTGTCTTGCTGAATTATTGAAATTTTCTTCTCTGAGTGATTCGATACTATTAACGTAATACTTGCTTTTTTTTGTATTTTTTCTGGCTACCCCCCACCCCTCTGCCAGTATCTTGGTAGTCTGAGTTAGTTGTGCAGAACCGTCGTAAGGTTTGTTTTACCGTTTCTCTGATCTCTTCTCTTTTCTAAAAATTGACGCAGTCGTGTCTGGCGCCTAACGCTACAATTTCTCTTGCCATAAGGAACTTGCACCATAAAGAAACGGATTAATTGCCCTGACCTTATCTTACCGTATCGTAATAAAATTAAAATGTTACAGTATGTATGTCACAACGATATTCAAATTCTTACAAGTTTAATGCTATTTTTTTCCTTATAGCCGGTGTGCGAAAAGAAGTATCTGTCAACCATTTGGGGACCAACGCTCGACCCTTATGACTGCGTTATTCGTGATCATTGGTTTCCCGAACTTAAAATCGGTGATTGGTTAGTATGGCCTAACATGGGTGCCTACACTCTTTCTTTGGCGGGAACCTTTAACGGAATCCTTCCACCAGCTGTATTTCCCTTCATCAAGAGGGAAGCGTTGTGAGTTTGTCTGCAAATATACCATTACAACTATTAGCACGTAGCGCCAGGATAAGCACTAATTTCAATAAATATGATTTCACAGGAAATCGTTAGACTTGGAACAAAAAACGCATCCGAAAATTAAATCTCTTTTCGGAACTGAAGAGAACCACTGGGATCAACAATCAAAAAGTACGTCAGTAACAATAATCCAATGATGGAGGCCAAGTCTCTGTAGATTATATGGAAACGAAACACCGTTATACTAGCCCGCCAGTACCCAATCCAAATGTCCAAATGTGCATTCGTAATATACTGTAGCTCTCGCTAGAATTACGAAATAAAATGTGGATACTTGAGCTTGTGTGACAAATAAGTGGTGAAAATTAAAATGTTGAGAAAATTATGTTTATTGCTAAACGCGGTGTTATTTGCTTAAAGTCTGAAACAAGACTGTTTTTACAAGAATGCTAGTCGACACAGCAACCTTATTAATTTTAACAGATAAGACGTTTACAAACTTCTTTTATCTTTGATGGCTACTAGATCATTAGAAAGGGGGGTAAGACGGGTGATTTCACCCTTGGTAATAATACCATAACGGGTTATCGTAGAGCACTTACAACTTCTTGCAACAACATGGCAGCCGCATCTTGCAAAGTAATTTTCGCAAGACCTCTTCGTAGAGCTACTTCGGAAAAAATCTTCTTACGTTTGATTTCTAGCATTACGAGCCCTACTGTCTATTTCTTTATTGTGTGCGTATTTCATTTGGCGAATAGATCAGCGATTTTCAATATGTACGTAGTGATTCTATACCCCAGGATGATGATAAATTGGTAATTCTTGGATATGAAGGTCAAAAAATTGAATAAAGTTGGGGCCCTCCGCAGAACGAAATATTTATTACAGTTTGTTGTACAAAAAAAAAACGGAAAAACTCTAAAGAAAAATTCTTAGTTAATTATTGCCTGGATTAATACATCACCGTTGCAGCATCTGGTGTGCCTGCGCACTATCCCACAAAGGGTCGCCCTTGTGTAATTGATTTCTATTTAACTAAAACCTTCTGTACTTACTCGTAGCCAGTAAGCAAAAGCACATTATCCTCCGATCCAGTTTCCATGGTTACAAATACAAAAATCGATATTACGGATGAAAAACCCATTAATGATTTTAAAAATACCAATTGGTGGAATTTTCGATCATATCTGTACAGTAGAACCTCGATTATCCAAACCAATTGGGACCGAGACTGGTTCGGATAATCAAAAGTTCGGATAATCGAACCGTGGGTTTTTTGAGACGAGATCATAAACAAGACCTTTTTACATAAAAACAGTACATACATATGTATTAAAATTTAGCATACATATTAACGTTGAAATACACACACACACACGTATATAAATTCCCTCAAAATTTAAGCTCTTAATATTAATATTAAATACTCTCCCAGAACCTGAGAAGATGTCTCATTTCAATTACATGTAAAATTTAATTTTTTTTTTAAATTTCTATAACTCGGCGGCATTTTGTGCTATCATATCGCCCGAATTTGGAAATTACTCAGGATTAAGCGTTCTACAAAAGTGCCCATTACGACTTAACTGTAACTCACACCGGTGAGGCAGTGTAGATCACTAAAGTCAAATTTTGTAGAAATTTCTTGTTTTTTTGGTTGTTATTTTGTTGATGGCTCAACCTATAATCCAGATTCTACTGTATAGCAAAATTAACCTGCTATTTTGTATCAAATGCAGATCAGACGGGGAAGCTAAAGTTAAGGAATTTACGGATATAATTCAGGGGACTGTTATGCTGCATATCCCTGTAAGGAGTAATGGGATCAAGCAAAAGTTGCCGACTGATATCAAAGCGCTAATGACAGTTAAAATTATATGTCGCAGAAAAAAACAAAATCCCCGTAGTATAAGTAACGATAGAAAATTCGATAGTATCCAGAAAATTGTAAATAATAGAATAAGAGAGTGGAATAATGAGAAATGGAATAATGCTATCAGTAAATGTAGTGATAATGATGGCTCGCTTTGGAAATTGGTCAAACGTTATAGGCGTAGACCAACGGTTATTCCACCTCTGATGGTAAACGGTAACTTTGTTTATTGTGACAAGGATAAGATCGACGCATTCATACATCAATTGGGCGCGAAGGCAAATTCTAATAATATTCGTCATTACGCTACACATATCAAACTAGTGGGCAAGACTATCAAAAATTATTTTAAAAACACTAATATTAGTACATAAACAGTCAAATTGACTAACCCTCGGAAAGTATCTGACGAGTTGGTAACCTTGAAAAACACGAAAGCTCATGGTTTTGACGGATTAACTAGCATTGTGTTAAAAAATCTGAGCCGAAAAGCTATTATTATGCTTGCGAAAATTAGCAATGGTATTCTACTAACAGGCACTTACCCGTCGGGATGGAAAGTTGCCAAAGTCGTACCAAACCAAATAAAAGGAGAACCTTCCAGCGAGCTATCGACCTATAAGTCTGCTACCTTGGTTGAGTAAGCTTACCGAATAAATTATCAAGAATAGAACTAACCAGCACCTCTAGGAAAAGGATATTATTGTGAACGAACCATGCGGTTTTCGTAGTAAGCATAGCACAGTCGATCAACTTGCCAGATTCATAAACGATGTCACAACCGATTATCTTATCTTAATATATATAAATCTCGTGTCACGATGTTTGTCCTCAATGGACTCCTAAACCACTTAACCGATTATAATAAAATACGCACACCATGTGCAGTTCGATCCAACTTGAGAGGTAGGATAGTTTAAATCTCAAATTATAGTCGCAATTTTAATTTATTGCTAATTATTTGTCTGTTATTATTTGACAGTCACAATTATCTGTTAACTTCAAATGATTCTAACAGATGTCGATACCTTTCGACTGGGTTGAGTAAGTAATCAATAGATGGCGCTGCTATGGTGAATCTACGAACGTGTCATATAAGCTACATTTTAACAGCATAACTAGCAACCCATCCCGGCTTCGCACGGGCATATAATAATATAATAAAAGAAAATACACAATGTTTACAGTGAGTTTCTAGAAAAATAACATTTATATTATTACCTAATATTATTATATGCCCGTGCGAAGCCGGGATGGGCTGCTAGTAATACTATAAAATACACCGGTACAATTTTTCGTGGCCTAGCTAAAGCATTCGACAATGTCTGGCACGATGGACTGGTCTATAAAATGATTAACTTGATCTCCCGATTACTTGATACTAATGGTAAATTCGTTTTTAAGGGACGAAGATATGATTGTACACATAGAATCTGTATTGGCGTATCCCAAGGCTCGATCCTTGAACCATTTCTGTTTTTTATCTACATTAATAATGCACCTTCCTTAAAAGATATCAAGAGAGCGCTTTTTACCCACTCGTATAGAATTGATACTATCTGTAATAGATTGCAAAATGCAGCTGTTAAAAACGTAAGATAATTCGAAAAATGGAAAATTGCAATGAAAAGTGGAAAAATAAAAGCTATTATTTCTGGCAAGCGCAAGCTGAACATAAATAATAATATTTGTATAAAAGGTAGCTAAATTGAATGATCAAATACTGTTAAATATCTTGGTGTTAATTTGGACCCTAAGTTAACTTTCATCAACCATATTAATATAATAATACAACGTGGCAGTGGGATGCTAATAGCATTTTGTCCATTATTGTATAAGAAATCCAAGCAAAGTGTAATCAATAAACTTAATATTTACAAAACTATTGTCAGGTCAATAATTACTTATGTCTGCCCAGATTGAAGTTTTACGTCCATGTCAAACTTCAAAAAATTACAAATTCTATAGAATAAATTTCTGAGGTTGATAGAAAATTTTAGAATGTTCGCGCCAATTCACAAAATGCATGATGAATTAAATGTAGAAATGATACATAATTATATTAAAACTTGGGCCACTAGAAATTTTGAAAGAATATCTGATCATACGAATGTGTTACTAAGGAATATACCACATGAATCACTCAAGGGTAGGCATAAACAAATAATGTATATTGTGCATAGTAATTAAATTGTTGTACCTACAACACTCTTCGTGTAAATTGGTATATCTTGTTCGTTTTTTCAGTAACATTAATATGTTAATCTAAATATTAAATTAATGCAATTTACTTCTAACCTTACATGCTCTGCATGTATACATTTTTGGTTTTTACAAGTATGAATCATATACTTGGTGAACCAATTCATCATTAACTGTATTATCTTGTAAATATCCATTTGCCTCAATAAATAAAATATGATTCGCCGACCAATGAAAAATAACTGTGAGGATAGTGCTCCAAATGAGATGGGATTGTTGCCGGATATTTCTATTAATATTATCAGGATTTTTACGAATCTCAAAGGCTTCTCTATATTACCGAGGAAAATACTGTTTTGAGTTTGCAGTCGAGGAAGTTTTGTCGAAAAGAATTCTGTGGCCTGTTTCCAATTGGTGTTCCGCCAAATATGAGCTGGTAATATGTTTCAGCATATATTCTTTGATATGAGAAAATTATTTCCCAAATTGAACCCTCCGTCCTTGGACTCCCAAATGAAAAATTCCATCAAAGTTTGAATAAAAAAATTGGAATCTCGATCTTTGTGTGTACCACGTCTGGTACCTGCATGTAAAAGTCTAAGAGGTATCGACTTATCTGTCAGTACCACTCGTAGTATACCTATATGATATTCCATCTGTGGGCACGACTTGCTACTGCCACAGCTCATACACGGGGGGGCAAGGATTATTTGAGTCAAGTGATATTTTTTTTTGATTTAACTAAATGCTATAGTCTAATGCAGCGAACACAATACTTACTTGATTCAAAGAAGTACTTTGGTTGAACGAAAAACTTGGGACAACTTAATACAGAATTGAATCAAGCCTTCGAATGATCATATTGACTATAAATTTGACGATAGCATTTAGTTGAATCAACCAAATATCACTTGTCTCAAATAATTTTTTTCCTTCGTGTGGTGGAGATAATATTGATATTATAATAACGTTGAAAGCCCCAAAGATTCAATCTACGCAAATATTATCAAAAGAAATTAGATCTGTGCGTTGAGAAAAAAAAAGAGCATCTTTGCGAAAAGCGTTTAATTCCTTTTGAGTACCATGATTATTACTACGATTTATTACATTGATAAGTCCAAGCTCCGGCAGATTATGTAAAATTAAAATATAACATTAACTGTATGTATATGTGTCCACTTTACGTCTTATTTTCTGATAAGATTTATTTTTTGTAATTTTGAATAACGTATTCAAAATAATTAACTTTTTTATTTTCCATAACGGAGCAGTTCAATCTCGAATTTTAATTATAATTTATTAATTATATTTTACCTGAAAAATTGTATCCATTATGTACAATATTGAAAAATAAGGTTCATTATTTATCACTTGTAAAACATGTTTAGTTATGTCAGTTTTATTCAATACAAAATTATTATTATTTTGAAAGTGGTAACTGCATGAAATGAATAGGAAGTATTTTCGTCTTCGATAGGCAAAGTATGTACGCGATTAATGCTATACATACAATATTATATACAAGACTATAAATAATAAGCTGTCTATGGAAATTATGATGGAAATAATGGTACGTTTTTTGCAACTATTATTGCGCATGATAATATACCTGCATTGTAAATTTTCGAAATTAATAATTGTTCACTCTAAAGAACAATTCAGCAAACAAAGAAATTATAATTTGAAATAAAAAATGAATTTATCAGAAAAACTACGACATTTCCTGTTTTTGAAAATCCAAACGGCGTGTCCCCTTTACAACTTTAAAAGCGAGTTGTCCTGTTTTTCACTTTAAACCCGAGGTGTCACGTTTTTGAGGCTCGAAACCGACATGTCACTTTCTTGAATCTCTAAATCTGCGTGTCTCTTTTTCGAAAATGAAAACGACGTGTCTCTGTATTCCACTAACCCGGCGATATGTTGTCGATATCAAATTCGATGTATCGAAACTTGTTATTATGCTTTGATGAAAATGAAGTTATTATTATATAGTGTTATATATTAAGAACTTGTTATTATTCTTTGAAGAATTATGCTGATGTCTGATGGAAAATTCATCTTACGTCATCCGTATCTGACTTCCAGTCGACTATCCGTATTTATAAGTCTCTGAAGCTAGTTTCGTAGCGAGAAAGTTTACCGCTTAGTGGCCGTTTATAGTATTAGCATACTGATATTCACGATGAATATATTCTGTACTTATTTCAAAGCATATAACGTTTCTTTTACGTTGTAAACAAATTCGTGGAACTGATTCAACCAGTTACGTCAAGCAAGCTCCGGTTATATCAACAAAATATGGTATTCGATCGATGTAATTTTTTCATTGGCTAGATTCATGTACTTACTTTATTTGAAGTAATGATATTTAGTTGACTCAGTTTCGGATCTATATCAAAAAGTTCACTCAAATCCATACATGACTCGATCGCGACAAGAAAGACTTTTCTCGGATCAAGGAATTCGCTTGACTAAATTATTTTGACAAACTAACTGAATCGAAATTGTTGAATTGAATAATTGAAGTAAGGGACATAAGATTGAAGTGAATGGACTCCAACAAAATCTACTTTGTTGGTTCAAGAATTACTATTTAAAATATTAATTTCTTCGTCGTTATATTATTCTCCGATATTTCATAACGGTACATCATGTACGTTATCTCGGTCAATGTCACACGTCATTTTTTTTTTTTCTTATAGAAAGAAATAATTAAATGAATACCAATAAGGTGACCAAATTGTAAAATTGATTATATGTTCTTTTATTTTAAAAACAATTAAGATAATGCAATGATCCAAAAAAATCATTACAAAATCAATAACATGTATGGTTTCTCAGCTTCTCCTGTCAACTGCTTCGCCGGCCATGGGCACATGAAATACGAGTAGAAAGGAAACAAAAGTCGAAAAAATAGAGTCAGCCACGGTGCATGCATCGATGAACATTACTGTACGTTGTAAAAATTAAAAAGATACCTACTTTCAAAAGTATAAAGTGCATTTAAAATATCGACTCGATAATCTTCACTGGGGAACGTTTGTGGTCCGACTGTACGTTAGACACGTCCTTGAAACTGGATTGTTGGTCCGTCTTGTGCGCAACAACCGTAGAGATATATAAGGGGCATTCCATGTCAAATTTACCCCTTTTTTCCCCTCACCAGTTTTGATTCGTTCCGTGATTTTTTATACGATTCTACCATCTGAAAAAGGTTCTCGTGAATTTTTTCAAATTTTCTTCGCTAACTGTTTTTTTAAATATTATTCCAACCCATTTCGAAAACGGTCGTTTTTAAAAATCTGAAAAAATTCTGAAAAAACTAGTTTTTCATTCCGATCATACCGACACCTGGCCGATGATGGGCCGATTTTTTCTTCTTTTTTTTTAGCACTTTAAACATTTTCAACAAACGAAACGCCATCTTGAAACGTTATGAAAAATCTTCAAAAAGTCTCAAAAATCGAGTCTTTCATTTCAATCATTTTGACAGCTGGACCATGATGGTCCGATTTTTTTCGATTTTTTTTTAGCACTTTTAACATTTTCAACAACATTTTCAATGCATAACGTTGCAAGATAGAGTTTCGTTTGTTGAAAATATTAAAAGTGCTAAAAAAAATCGAAATAAATCGGACCATCATGGTCCAGGTGTCAAAATGATTGAAATGAAATACTCGATTTTTGAGAATTTTTTAAGATTTTTCGGAATGTTGCAAAATAGAGTTTCGTATGTTGAAAATGTTTAAAGTGCTAAAAAAAATAAGAGAAAAAATCGGCCCATCATCGGCCAGGTGTTGGTATGATCGGAATGAAAAACTAGTTTTTTCAGAATTTTTTCAGATTTTTAAAAACGACCGTTTTCGAAATGGGTTGGAATAATATTTAAAAAAAACGGTTAACGAAAAAATTTTGGAAAAATTCATTAGTGCCGTTTTTAGATGGTAGAATCGTATAAAAAATCGCGGAACAAATCAAAAATGGTGAGGGGAAAAAGGGGTAAATTTGACATGGAATGCCCCATAAGTATAGAGTAGAGGAGCTACAGGCTCTCGTGCAACTGGAAGTGTCTCCGTACTGGAAAGAGAGTGAAGATGAAAGGTAGTTACCTATCTCTCTTCAATGACGTATTCTAGAGCGAAAAGTGTAGTGGCCTTACAATTTCTCTCTCTCTCTCGCTCTCTCTCGCTTGTTTATTTTTTGGATGGAAGAAAAGGTAATAAGATAATAATATTTAAGGGAGTTACCAGCCATTTATTTAAATATAATACAAAAGATTATTGTCAACAATTATTCAAAAATGGCGACAATGGAGCCATTCTTGCAAGTTATGTTGAATTCTGCGACACGCAGCGTAACTGGTGCAAGTTTGAATCTGGAAAAAAATATTTACAAAATCACTTAATCTACATATTATTAGCTACAGCAATGCGCGGGGGACTTTAGGGATATTGACGTTTTGTATAATTGGCGAGTATTCGAATGAAAATGTTCAATATTCTATAAAAATAAAAACGGGCACTTATTTGTTAATGAATAATGTCTAAATTAACTTATCGAAAATCCCCTGCGTATTTATATAGCTATTAATATGTAGATTAGGTGATTTCTTGTTATATAGTCAGATTCAAATTTGCACCAGTTACTCTGCATGTCGCATGTTTCCCGAGAATAGCTCCAGTGTCGCTATACTTGAATATTTGTTGATAATAATTTGTGTATTATGCTTAAACGCATGACCAATAAGTTCCTTAATTATGATTATCTTATTACTCTTTCTTCCATAGAAAGAAAAATTGTAAAAAATTTGAGGTTGCTACTGTGGTGTCACCCGTTAATAATTTTTTTTTCTACGTTATGCTTATTAATAATATTTTTATAATTTTCTTGCTCTGCGTGAGAGGAGCGCTTGGAGCCTTTGAGCTCCAGTGCCTTGAGTCTTCACGTCCAATTAACCAATTCTGTAGTCACTAATTATGATGTAACTATTATTCACCTATATATATTAGGGTGTCCCTTAACAGGGGTGTTTCCAAATTTGTATGCTCCCAGGTGCTCAAACGCTTTCAAATCGATAAAAAAAAATCCTCGAAAAATTTCAGCTCTTAATATCAACTCTAAGATAGTCCGCTTTCCCGCTAAAGTTTCTTATGGAAATAGCAAATAAAAATTATGTGTTGTTCTTTTAAACTGTGTACGTTGGTGACGAATTGACCTACAATAATGAAAAGTACATAATTTTGTATAAAATTGGGCGCTCTATAAAAAAGTCTGTTAGGATTTTTTACCAAGTCTACTGGTTCAAAAGTTATTCGAGCTCAAAGTTTAATTTATATAAAATCATCAATATTATCGAGTATATTTAAAGGATTAGCAGTTGTATGATGAAATATATTGCATTTTTCTTCCAGGTTATTTTATTTCAGATCAATTCAAGTGATTACATTATGTTAAAACCTCAATAGATGTAAATAGAAAATCATATTTTACTGTTATTAATCGATACTGAGGTTGATGCAACTCTAAAAGAATTTAAACTATCTTGTTTCATGTTGATATTGTAATAATTGATGTTTTTAGTAAAATTGATTTGTTAAACTTGAATTGATCTGAAATAAAATAACCTGGAAGAAAAATGCAATATATTTCATCATACAACTGCTAATCCTTTAAATATACTCGATAATATTGATAATTTTATATAAATTAAACTTTGAGCTCGAATAACTTTTGAACCAGTAGACTTGGCAAAAAATCGTAAAAGATTTTTTTATAGAGCGTCGAATTTTTCTACAAAATTATGTACTTCTCATTATTGTAGGTCAATTCGTCACCAACGTACACAGTTTAAAAGAACAACATATATTTTTTACATGTTATTTCCATAAGAAACTTTAGCGGGAAAGCGGATTATCTTAAAGTTAATATTAAGAATTGAAATTTTTAGAGGATTTTTTTTTTATCGATTTGGAAGCGTTTGAGCCCGTGAGAGCATACAAATTCGGAAACACCCCTATCAAAGGACACCCTAATATACATAGTCCTATTCGCTGTTGTACCTACAATTATCTTCTATATACTAAGATTTATTCTATTATTGTGATATATTGTATTGCCAAAGGTATAAAATTAAATCTATCTATCCGTCTATCTATCTGTTTATTCATCCATATATATATCTATCTATCTATGTATCTATCTTTCTATAAGTCGGACACTTTCAGAGCCGCCTTTCCTACTCTATCGTTATACCTCTATGGCAACAACGCGTGCGTGCCTTACGAGCGACGACTCCGTGTCCAGTCGAGTAGCGCGGGTCTCGAACTATGCAGGCGAGGCACGCATCTCGGTCTTTGTTACTGTCTTCAGTCGTTTGTACGTGTTGCAGTTCGCAGCACCGAACGAACGGCCTCATATCAAATTCAAGAGATTCGCAGGGATTATCGCCAGACTCCACACCGTATAGCAATCTCACTCTTGCAGCAGCCCCTTCCAAAGGTAAGAGGGCGGGCTAGCCTCACATGGCGGCAGATAACTTGTGGACTAGGATGTACCTGAAAAAAAATTTTTTTTCAAACGCGCATCAAAATTTCAGCTGAACATCTCAAATATAATGTCTTAGCCAAATATGAGCTCTTAATATTGATATTAAGAGGTACCGATTTTATTTTCTCAATTTTCCATTTAAATAACACATAAAAAATACGAAATTTTTTAGATTTTTTTGTCTCATAAACGGCTTGACGTATAAAGTATGCGAATACAGATTCTTATAAGAAATTTCACAATCTATAAAAAAGAATTGAGATAGAATTTTTCTAACTGTAACCGATTAAGAGATATTCACATATACATACTGAGTCATCTTGATTATGTCGTAATCGGTTAGAGAGACGAATTTAATCTCAGTCCCTTTTTATAGAGCATAACATTTCTCATAAAAATATATATTTAGCTAGTTTATAAGTCAAGTCGTTTACGAGAAAAATGAATTCAAAAATGTTCAGATTTTTTAGCAGATTATTTATGTTACTTCCGGCGTACCACCCCCGTCTATTTTTCCTACTCACTAACTCTCCCACATTTCATATATTATTATCATAGTCTCTGTCCTGTCCTCTAATATCTATCTAGCCTCACACCACTCACTATTGCCCGTACTCAGCTAATTCCATTCCCTTCATTCTGCATTTCCTGCACCCGTACATTTTGTCTGTAGAGTCACTCCTGTTCTAAGTCTGAACAACGTCACATCTAGACTTCTCACACATCTTTCACAGCACACTTCATTCCTACCGCTATCTCAACTTCTTCGCAATAAACATATAATTGCTATTTCAAACAAACCCAAAGTTATTCAACCCTCATTTTACAATGACGCGGTGACGTAAGATTATTGATGAGGTTGAAGTTAATGACGATGATGTAACGATGCTTGTTTACGAAAACTCGTTGTTTCGCAACTTTAAGATTATATGGAATTCAATAAGCCGTTATACAGCAAAACAATACATTCATGTTTTGAAAACTTAATTTCTGCGAAGTAAGTATCAAATTTTCATTAAGTGATTTTCTTTCCAATGGTTAGTTACGTTGACGTTACTGTAAACTTTAACATCGAAAATTACTTGGCTTCACATCAATTCGCAATAAACCCTTTCATGCATACATTTTCCCTTACATGCGATGCACTTGAAATTTTGCATTCATGGGCTTTTGGGGTTCTCTGATTACGAATTTGAACTCGAAGTTTAAATATTCAAAATGACGGAACTCGACAATTATTAATTAGTACGAAAAACCGAGTTTAAGAAATAAAAAACTGCAAAAAATAGGTGGGATGCTGAGCGTAAATTATAGGATTAGGATAACTACACAATCAATCAATTTATCTGGAGGTCGATGGACCGCAGTAAACATAGAGAGACATTAATTACACAGTGGAACTATCTTCTACAATACAAAATTAATTGCGCATTTCGCGTTTACACAGCTCACACCAGGCTGGAAACGGGCAAAAGTTTGACAAAAATGTAGAAAAAAACGGTCGACGCAGGAAGTTTCCGGAACATTTGGAGTGTTCAAATTTGCAAGAATGAAAATCCTAGCTGATCCCTTTGTCGAGATATGGGCATTTTAAGATTTGAACTATCGGTACTCGCCGATCCGTAAAATAAATATCGACAGTTTGAGAATCCTTACATTATAATCCAAAACTTCTTGCTCAAACTATCTGTTTTTCGTGTTTTTGAGATGCCTAAACCACATTTGAGTTTGTTTCAAATAGGAATTCATTTTTTTATTGTTAAAAACAATTCGTAATTATAACTGCAATCGTCGAAAAATAAAAAATTACAGAAACAAGACAAGCACATCATATTCTACGTATACTTATTTCCTAGAGATAAATTACGAAAATTGAAGATGAAAATATACATTAATAAACAAATAAATATATATTAATAAGCAATATTTGTATTTGAATAAACAACAACTGTGAAATTAACAATTCCGAAAACGGTACAGAAAATTACTCAGTTTGCATCATTTCTGGCAACATGCTAATGACTTTAGTTCCAATTCGGACAGTAGATGGCGCATCGCAGTCCACAAGAGAGATACTACCCAAAACGTATAAAAGCCCGTAGGAAATTTGTTCAAATTATACAATTTATGTGATACCCTCATCTCAAAATGAGTCACGGCGACAAAACTTCACATAACGATAATAGGAAGAAAGTGTGCGCACCATGCGGAGCAAAGATCAAATTCGGAAATAGCAAGCCTAAAAAATTTCTCATCAATGAAGAAGATCATATATGTATACTAGAGAAATATATTATTCCTGAGCTCCATATCCTACAGGGTTTCGTGAACCACTTATTCTGGCAAGGTTTAATAAAATTATTAGGCGAAGAAAAAGCCCTCTTATGGCCAACGAGACTAAATCTCATTTCCCAAAACGACCACGGGAATACATTTGAAGGCAATGCATGTAAGAAGTTACTGCAAGAAGCAGACAAACTCAACAATCCGGATATTAGTGGCCATATAAATATTTTCGAGATCATACTACATATAACTGCTTTCAAAGCGATGAATAAAATCGTACATTGCTGTTTTGCATCTGGCAAAGTTAAACCGTCCCTCGATACTCATTTACAGGAATTAGATGCTGCTTTAAAAAGTATTGATGGCCTCTCAGAGACTTTGAAAATCCATGTATTGCTTGCACATGTGAAAAAAGGTTTACAATTCATTGGAGATAACAATGGATTGGGTTATTGGTCTGAACAAAGTGGAGAGGCCATTCGCCATAATTTCATGGAATTTTGGAACCGTTATAAGGTGAAAAACATTTATCATGAAACTTATGTGAAGAATCTTTTTAAAGCAGTCGTCGAATTCTCTTCTAAGAAAATAAAGAAAATCAATAAAAAAAATAAAAACATAAAAATGAAAAAAATAAATAAAAAAATTATGAAAAACCAAAAAAAAGTGGAGCCAGTTAACCACTACGTCCTCGCCGTTGGCTCTGGGTTACGCTGAATGTGATTGGGACAGTTTCTTTGTTAAATTAGGGTTTCAAATCACGTGGAGGTGCTAATAAATTTAAAAGATTAGAACAATTTTCTCCAATTTATTTTTCCTTTACATAGGAATAATTGCTAACAGACTCATTCTTTTTGCAGTATATCTCTAAGAGATCACTATAGTTAAAATAGAATATGGTTTTCTTATTTCTATAATTTTTTATTTTACGACAATTGCAGTTACAATTAGGAATTGTTTTTAACAATAAAAAAATTCATTCTCATTTGAAACAAACTCAAATTCGGTTTAGGCATCTCAAAAATACGAAATACAGGTAGTTTGAGCAAGAAATTTTGGATTATAATGTAAGGATTCTCAAACTGTCGATATTTATTTTACGGATCGGCGAGTACCGATAGTTCAAATCTCAAAATGCCCATATCTCGAGAAAGGGATCAGCTAGGATTTTCATTCTTGCAAGTTTGAACACTCCCAAATGTTCCGGAAACTTCCCGCGTCAACCGTTTTTGTCTACATTTTTGTCAAACTTTTGCCCGCTTCCAGCCTGGTGTGACAGATAACCAGCGAATTGTTGCATTCACAACTCTGTGATTGACGTAGTAAAATTGTTTGGGCCGTGCGCCGATATTTTGCAACGTCGCACACTTACACTAGTCTACTCATGGGTGATTAACCGATCACACATTCGATAGAAGAATTCGGTTTCCACTCTCTGTGCGTACGCTTCGCCTCGTTCGTACCGCGGTCGAGTACAACACCGGATAGCTACGATTCGTCTGGCTACGCGACGATACGCGTATCGAGATCAGTCTTTGTGAATAAGAGTGTTATTCTTTTTACGAAAATACCGAAGGTGGAATTAGTTATCTACCACCCTGCGCTTTTCCTCCAACCGTGCAGATTCAAACCCTCTCTCGCCAACCACGCGAACATTTGGTCCTTCGAGCCGGATCGCCAGTTGCGAAAGTGTTGAGTGCATCGGGTTTTCGTGAACAGAGATTGACTCTCCATCAATTCACAGTGCTACGAAAAGAGTGCATTACTCGTTCTCGTGTGACGAATCGAGTAATCCGACGTATAGTCGAGGAAATAAAGCAATGGACTGTCGATTTTTTGAGCAGTAAGACGGATTTTAATGCGGTTTTTTGCATTCGCTTCGTAAGCGCGCCTACAAACTTTGTGAACTAAATTGATTAATTAATTTTTTGAAAATGCATTATGGCATTAATAATATGCATTTTGCAAGTGCACTTCCAAGAGACACTAAATAAAAAATTTGCTACTCGGGGGTTTTTGGGGTCGCTGAACACGAATATCGCCACGGCAACCGTCTTCGAGGTACCTGGTGCCCAGGGTGGACAGTATCAACGTCTTCTCCTAGAGTTTTGGCGAAAATTGTGATCGAATTTGTGATTGAATTAAGAACAATATACTTTAACTGAGGTAAAAATGATAATGCTCAAGATAATTCCAGAAAAAGACGTTGAAACGTTCACCCTGGGCACCAGGTACCTCGGAGACGGTTGCCGTGGCGATATTCGTGTTCAGCGACCCCAAAAACCCCCGAGTAGCAAATTTTTTATTTAGTGTCTCTTGGAAGTGCACTTGCAAAATGCATATTATTAATGCCATAATGCATTTTCAAAAAATTAATTAATCAATTTAGTTCACAAAGTTTGTAGGCGCTCTTACGAAGCGAATGCAAAAAACCGCATTAAAATCCGTCTTACTGCTCAAAAAATCGACAGTTGGGCCGTTTTTAGTGCTTTATTTCCTCGACTAGTAATATTCGCGTCGAATATTATACATTGATTTGCGAGTGCTACACTCGCCGAGTGTACGAGAATCGTTCAGCCGTAACAGCTCTCTCTCTCTCTCCCTCGCCGCGTCGCGCTTCGCGTCGAGCGCGAACCGTGTCTTGCCCATTGTTCTCTCTCGCCTTACACAGTGTATCGAGCTCGGTACGCGTACGAGTCTCGTAAACGTAAATATCGCGCTGAAATCTCTTCGCGTCGAGTGTCTTATAGTTTACCACAGTAAAAATTATATACAGTCTCGCGCGACAGGCAAAATAGAGGCATAGTATTTCGTTATATTATCATCGCGTGTGTGGCATAGTGTTCCGGCCGAGTTTGCTTGTACTTTTCGTATGCTTTTGTATACCAAATTTCTTGTGTGACTTCTCGCGCGGGAATACACATTTGCCGCTTGATAATCGTCGGCTTTGACTCGCGATCGCTCACGGCGTGTTCACTACACGCGCGCGGTACGTCGTGACGTATTCACGAGTGTGAATCGGTTTATCGTAGCGAGAGTGCGTTTTCGCTTCATGCCTAGTTTTTCGAGTATTACTGCGAGTATCAACGGTCACGATGGAAGCTCACTTGAACAACCTTGGTACGTCCTCCGGCCTCATCTTGAAGTTTGAGTTAAATTTGAAGAAGATGGCGCGCGAAAAGCGCACTCCAACGTTCATCGCCTCACGCAGCGAAGTGCTCAAGCAATATTGGCAACATTATCTCAGCACATACCTCAAATTCATGCAGGTTCCGGGAGCTGGAACCTCACAGTACGAACTCGACGAGAATTTCACAGCCGTGCAAGATGTTATCTTGACACAAAAGCTCCCCTCTTCTCATGGTTGCCCGAGAAGCCGCCATCACCCGCGCCTGCTGTCATAACACAGGCTATGCCTGCTCCTACGAATTCGCTGTCTGGAAAACTCCCCAAACTCGAAATACCTAATTTTTTCGGTGAGCTACGCGAGTGGGAGACTTTTCGCGATCTGTTTACCGCAATGGTACACAATCACCGGGGTCTTTCACCCGCGGTGAAATTACAATATTTGAAGATTAGCGTAACTGAGGAGGTTGCTCAACTCCTCCAAAATATCGCTGTGTCTGACGCAAATTACGAAGACGCGTGGCAATTGCTAATCGATCGCTACGACAATCCGCGTATTCTTGTGCTAGGTCATGTGAGAGCGCTACTCTCTCTCTCACCGCAGTCGGTAAAGAATCCACGTCCGGAGTCAGAAAGTTGCTCGATGCAACTAACGAACCAGTGCGCGCGTTGAAAAACCTCCAACAGCTCCCGTGCAACATTGGGACGCTATTCTCGTCGATCTCACGTGTCAACGCCTCGATCAACGGTCTCGTAGAGATTAAGAAATATCTTTGGGAGATTCACGATAATTCCCTACATAGACACAGTTGGCATCGTTTTTGGAAACGCGTGTTCGTGCTTTGGAGGCTGCTCGTCCGGCCACGACGGCCTCCAGCCACAACAACTCATCGCCTTCGCTGGGTTCCAAGCCACACAAATCGAACGTTTCTTCTCACACGGTTTCAAAGACTTCGAACGACAACGCAAACAAGAAAGGACGTAAATGTGCACTGTGTTCAGAGTCGCACTACATCGGTGCCTGTACACAGTACAAGAACGGTAATCTATCACAACGTGAGGAGCAGGTGCGTCGCCTGCGCCTCTGTCGAAATTGTTTAGGTCACGGACATCTCACCGCAGAATGTCCTTCGACCAAGAAATGCCTCGTGTGCGGAAAGAGTCACCACACCTCATTGCATGCCACTGATCGCAGCTCTGTGTCCGTGGCGGAGGGTGCGTCACCCTCACCAGACAAGAACTCGTCGGCTGGCTCCGCAGCCTCAACTCTAGTGCAGGCTAATCATGTGAGCAAAATCTTACCTTACACCAAGACCGTCCTACTCGTTACTGCTCTCGTCACACTCGTTTCGGAGTCAGGACGACAAGTACCAGCTTGCATCCTCATCGACCCTGGTTCGGAAGGATGCTTCATCAGTGAAGCGACCACGCAAGCGCTTCAAGTGACACGCACACCAGTGTCAACTCCCATCAGCGGCGTCGCTGGTGCGAAGGCGGGTGTATCGAAAGGCGTCATCTCCGTCGTAGTGAGTTCACGGGTCGATCCTTCGGTACAAATCTCCGTTGCCGCGTATGTGCTCCCGCGAGTCACACGTTCTCTACCGTCTCGCGCTGCTCCCAAAGTGCGATCGGATCATGTTATTGATCTCACACTTGCCGATCCTGAGTTTGACAAACCACGAAAAATCGACATGCTTCTTGGCGCAGACGTCTATCGCGAATTACTGTTAAGAAGCAATCGTTTCGGACCTCTTGGCACACCAGTTGCTCAAGAGACAATTTTCGGTTGGATTCTGACGGGTCCAACATCGACAAATCCTGCTTTGTCAAACAAGGCATCGAGTAGGGTTCGAGCCCACCACTGCAGCACCGAGTCAGACCTCTCTGAGCTCGTGCGTAAATTCTGGGAACTCGACGAGCTCCCGACCAAGGAGCATCTCACCGAGGAGGAAGAGAAGTGCGAGAGTCTCTTCCGTGGAACTACGCGGCGCGATGAAACGGGTCGCTACGTAGTACGTCTCCCCTTCGGTAAGGACCTAGTCAGCTGTCTGGGCGAGTCCCACGCGTTCGCGTGTCGCGCGCTCGTTCGTAGTGAACGTCGCCGCGAGTCCGAGCCACAACTTGGAGCGGAATATTCGCGATTTCTCTCCGAATATCTCTTGCTTGGCCACATGGAACTAGCTCCGGTCGCGAAAGCTGGTGCCTGTGCACCTCGGTATTACATGCCTCACCACGCTGTTGTGCGCGACGTACAAGGTGCATCGAAAATACGGGTCGTATTCAATGCATCACATCCAACATCGACTGGGGTCTCTTTCAACGACATACTGCTTCCAGGGCCCAAGTTGCAGACAGACATATCGGCCATTCTTACGCGATGGAGAAGACATCGCGTAGTGTTCGCAGCGGACAAATTAAAAATGTTTCGACAAATTCACGTGGCGCCCGAGGATTGCGATCTTCAGCGTATCGTCTGGCGAGAGTGTCCTGAGAGTCCTGTTCAAGATTTTCGCCTCCTCACCGTGACGTACGGAACGGCCTGCGCTTCATACTTGGCCATTCGCACGCTGCAGTGACTCGCTGAGGACGAAGCTCAGTAGTTTCCAACAGCTGTTCACGCTCTTCGTCATGACACTTACGTCGATGACACTCTTACTGGCACAGACGACCTAAAATCTGCGAGAGAATTGATGAAATCTCTAACAAACCTCATCAAGAGTGGAGGTTTCGAACTCGGCAAATGGATGTCGAACCATCCTGAACTGCTGGTCGGCATTGGCAACTGCGAAGTATCTTCTCCGTCTGCTCGAAAATTCGAACCGAACGAATGGGTGAGAACTCTTGGCGTCGTTTGCACTCCTTCTGACGACTCCTTCCGGGTTAAACTTAACCTGGATCTGAATCACACCACAGCATCGAAGCGATCGCTTCTCTCCAAATTGGCACGAATATTCGACCCCCTCAGATGGCTCGCACCCGTGCTCGTATACGTGAAGATCTTGTTCCAGGATACATGGATCTCGGGAGCTACGTGGGATGAGCCTCTACCTGCGGAAAGGCTCTCTCCGTGGCTGCACTTGCGATCAACGCTTCCACGGCTGGAAGACCTCGTCATACCGCGTTGGCTTGGTTCCACAACTCATCCGCGTCGGTATCAGCTTCACGGATTCTCGGATGCATCAGAGCGCGCGTACGCTGCTGCAGTGTACGTCCGTGTATGCAGTGAAGATGACTCATACACTGTATCCCTTCTGTGCTCGAACACGAAGGTCGCTCCAGTGAAATCCGTGAACCTCCCACGACTCGAACTATGTGGTGCCGCACTACTTGCACGTCTCATGACGTACGTGAAGGCCACGCTAATGGACGATGTCACAGAAGAATAATTTGCGTGATCTGACTCCACCGTGACGTTGGTGTGGATACGCGCTCACCCTTCGCACTGGGTAACTTTCGTCAAGAATCGTGTCGCAGAAATCCAAACACTGCTGCCTAACACGACGTGGCAGCACGTAAAATCAGCCGAGAATCCAGCAGATCTCGCAACTCGAGGTATCACACCAGAGCAAATCCTTCAAGCGGACCTCTGGTGGCAAGGTCCAAGCTGGCTGAAAGGGCCTCAGTCCGAATGGCCGCAGCGCAAATTGGCATCTGTTGATATCACGGGTCTCGATACACACATCGAACCAATTGTGCATGCTACATGCATCGCGGAAGATAACGAAATTCTCTCTCGATTCTCCTTCCTGAAACGCCTGCTTTGAGTGACAGCATGGTGTTTACGCTGCCGGAATAGCATCCCAGCCGATCATCACGTTGCTCTGGGGGATTTACAACTCCTCAGTGCTTCAGAAATTGCAGCGGCTCGTGAGCGATGGATAATCATCACTCAAAGAGTAGCATTTCCCGACGAAATCGCTGCTCTACAAAACAAGAAACTGTTGCCCTCGCGCAGCGCCCTCACTCGACTTAACCCGTTCCTCGACGATGGAGGCGTACTCCGCCTTGGCGGGCGGCTTCAATGCGCTGTTCTCTCCTACCAGGAACGCCATCCCGCCATACTACTGGGATCATCGAGATTCACGCACCTCTTCATACGGCACGCACACGATATAACTCTACACGGCGGTGCGCAGCTCACGGTGAGCCATCTCCTACGGCACTGTTGGATCCTAGGCGGACGCAACAAGGTTCGTTCGCTGGTGCGTCGGTGCATCGAATGTACTCGACACCGAGCGCCAATACCACAACAACAGATGGGTCAGCTGCCTACCGCACGAGTTAACAAACTTTCTCGACCGTTCGAGAAGGCAGGATTGGATTATGCCGGTCCATTCTTACTTCGAGCGAGCTCTGGTCGGGGACGAACAACATTCAAGGACTACATCGCGCTCTTCGTCTGTCTCGCAACGCGAGCCATTCATCTCGAGGTCGTAGGAAGCTACACGACTGCATCATTCCTTGCAGTGTTCAAACGCTTCACGGCACGTCGCGGTATCTACTCAGAACTGCATAGTGACAACGGCACGAATTTCCGTGGAGCTGACCAAGAGCTTTGACACATGTTTCTCGCTGCTTCAGCAACTTCGCGAGAAATCGCGTCGGTCCCAGCTAACGATGGAGTGCAGTGGCACTTCAGCCCGCCGAGTGCACCACACTTCGGAGGCCTTTGAAAAGCGGGAGTGAAATCCATGAAGTGTCACCTACGACGAGTCATCGGTGAGACCATCATGACCTACGAGGAATTCGCCACCGTGGCAACTCAAATCGAGGCTTGCCTTAATTCTCGACCGATCGCTCCATTGAGCTCAGTTCCGTCAGACTTGGTCGCCCTTACCCCCGGACACTTCCTCATCGGTGGTGCTCCTACGACACCACCCGAACCGAGCACTCTGCATGTCCCGTTAGAATGACTGGGACGTTGGCAACTCACAACTCGCATGTTCGAGAGTTTCTGGCAACGATGGTCGCCAAAGTACCTGCATCATATCCAACAACGGAACAAATGGTTGAAGGAGACTAAAAACATTGTCGTCAGTGACCTCATGCTCCTCAGAGACGATCTGCGTCCACCAGCCAAATGGCCTCTCACCCGGGTGACCGAGACTCACCCCGGACCGGACGGACTCACCCAAGTCGTTACGATCAAGACGGCCACCTCTTCGTTCCAACGACCAATAGTAAAACTCATACTTCTACCAGTGCGCGAACCACTGCTCTACAACAAGACTTAGTGCTTCGCAAAACTCCCCCATTAGTGCTCATGGCGGGCGTTAATTGCGCTCGTCATTCAAGAATGATTACAGAGATGATAAGATTATTTTTTGTACAATCATCATTCTTCAAGTTGGCTTCGTTGTGCTAACAAGGCGGGCGGTATGTTCGGGCCGTGCGCCGATATTTTGCAACGTCGCACACTTACATTAGTCCACTCATGGGTGATTAACCGATCACCCATTCGATAGAAGAGTTCGATTTCCACTCTCTGTGCGTACACTTCGCCTCGTTCGTACCGCGGGCGAGTCCAACACCGGATAGCTACGATTCGTCTGGCTACGCGACGATACGCGTATCGCTTGCGGACTCAACACACGTTGTAATCGAGATCAGTCTTTGTGAATAAAAGTGTTATTCTTTTTACGAAAATACCGAAGGTGGAATTAGTTATCTACCACCCTGCGCTTTTCCTCCAAGCGTGCAGATTCAAACCCTCTCTCGCCAACCGCGAGAACACAAACCAAGAAGCATAGTCTGCTGTAGAAAGTACCACACGCACCACAATTAAATAAATTAGTGTTTCCAAGCATTCAGTTCCCTTTCTGCGTCATTGACTCCGCTCGGACTCTCAAATTCGTAGTTGAAATTGACGTAGAGATAATTTGCTTGAATACTATTTGCATCATTATCGGTGTCAGGTTATTGGAAAATGTCCTCATAACGTTAGAGCCTAGTTGTCGGCGCTATTTTGTCACCAGATAACGTAAATTTTTAATTTTAATGAAGACAAATCGTAAGTCTTGGGGTTTCAAATTACTTATATCACATAAATTAATGCAACATAATTAATAATATACCTGTTCTGCCATCCACACACGAAAAAACACGGCCAACGGTCAGCTGTCAGCCTGCTTGTATTAGTTTGATCATTTTCCACCAGATGAAGCATTGCAGTGACAATCCCAATACCGATAGTAATTTCGAATACTCGAGTCATTCGCTACATACTTTTTGGTTTACATATCATCCTGTTTGTGAATTCAAACGGACGTAAGGTTTTTTGTTGCTGTAAAAATCTACTGTCCTTATTTATTCTTTTTAAACTGTACAGAGTATTACTCATACACTTACTTTCAATGATAATGAAGGTCATCCTCTAAGTAATCGAAATCTTTTCTCTTCCATTATTGCTAGATAGAAATTTTATCGTACGTATATATTGTAACGCAGATGTTTGCTGTACTTCGGCCACACGGAAAAGTGACAGAGAATTTACCGTGTGCACAATAATTTGGCGGCCTGCGATTTAACCTGGAAAAATTTGATCTTACAAAAGATATCGCGAGATTCTGTTGGGCGCCTGGCGTGGTCAAAACACCTCGAAATCTTTACCTTTGCTAAACCTCGGCTAATATGCTCGGTAGTTCAGTGTTGCGGAGAGGGGAAGGGTAATTTTGGAGAGAAAATGACACTCAACAACAACACGCAATTTAACAACAATAAAGTGAAATAATATGCTCTATCAGAAGCGGTACAAAGAGAAAAAAAAATAATTAAAAATTCGCTCTTCGCGATCCAAAATCAAACACCAAACAAATTTTCGTAATCTACGCTATTTCTTAACCTATCGAGCCTTCAGGTCGCTAACTAACATCTAAAATCAATGGTCAAAAGATTCAAATGTGCAATTCTCAATTCTAAACCCAGATGTACTCAATATTATAGCAACAATTGCTACGAAACCGAAGCTATCCTAGGTCTGGACGGGCACGCTGACCCGGCTGCCGAACAGATGACGTTCTCAGTATCACCCGTCTCGGAGCTTCGGTGCGACCGCGAGATGACTTAAAATCAGGTAAACCTTATTTTTTACTTCACCTAACGCAACTAAATCTAAACTTTACTAAATACTATCCTATACTCGACTTAACATCACGAAACCGTAATTAGATTAACCTTCAGAGGACAGGGATTTGGGATTCTTGGTCTCCATCAGAAAATGCATAAAAAGGATATCTAATATGTTAAAACTATCATGGGAAAAGTGTCGATCATGCGTCGCACCCGTATAGGTGTGTTCCCGTCCTCCAAATCTGAACGATACGCAACTCGACACAACGAAAACTAAATCGTAACTCGAACGTAATCGGACTAGAACTAATTTCTCGATAACTCAACTTAAACTACCTTAACGTAATTCTAATCTTAACTTAGCTGAACTAAATAAAATCAACCGAGCTCAACATTAGGCGAAACTCAACTAAAGAAAATTCTTAAACTAAATCGTAGTTCAGACGCAATCTAAACTCATTAACATAAACTTCGTATCATAAGCGCTACCTAAATAGACACAACGAAAACGCCAACCTTAATTATTACTTAATCAAGGGTTACAAACGCAAACTCAACTAAACGCAATCGCAACGCATCCGAACTAAAAATTGTCTCAAAGTTCTCAAACACGCTATTCGCTACTTCGAACACTCCATTTCGGCAAGTCGCGACCTACACGAGAAGTGACACTTTAAAATGAAAAAGACACAATTCGGAACTGTGACTCTACTCGAAATTCTCAACACAGCATCATTTCCTCAATCCCATAACCCGAAACTCAGGCTACGGTCACCAAGCCAAAGAATCTGCAAACGAATTTCGAGTACTTTCCGACAACGCAAATCGACAAGGGCTATCCGTTATTCGGCAAGCCTTTACTCAATTCCTTGAAATTCGAACGCAGAAATATCAGCAGCGCTTACCGTTCCACATCCACCATCCAAATTCTTTGATACCCTCGAAGTTTCTTGGCGCTACTATTTCCTGACGACGTCTCTAGAAGCTCGTTAACTAAAATTGTAATCAAGCACACCTTTCGCTAGCGAACGCCGGAACTAGAGTAATTTCAAAATCTCGGTACACTATTTCTTACATGACATCATACCCGCAAGAATACGCAACAATTGATCTGTCATCGATTTAGTAGATTGCGCAACTCCACGTGCATCTGTCGGAGCATCTCGACGCAGAACTTGACGCTAGATCGCAATTTTGTCCTCCGCGCAGCTCTATGATGTCTCGGTGGTGAGCGGCAGTGGTGCTCCCTCGTCGCTAGTCAGTTCTTCGTAGATTCGGCGGTCTGCTGTTGGCGGGTTAAGGATGTTCTTGGTGTACAATCCCAGACAAAAGTGACTGAAATTCGAAATAGATGAAATTTTTCGGTTTACGAAGATAAAATACGCACCATAGGCTTATATATGTTGTAAAGGAATACAATGAAGTTACCAAACATGTTTCTTCGGCTCCAGATATTATTATAATTATTAATTTTGCTATTTTGTGACGGTTGACTGAAAACTTTTGGATATGAATTTGACCTGAATCCAACTGTAAAAAAAAAAACCGCCGCCCATATGAGACATATTTGATGCATATGAAGCATAAAATGATAACTAAAAATACATAAAATATACTATTAATCATTAATGAAGTCATATTTTCACTTGTATCACTTTTTAGAAGTCAAAATAATATGTCACTGCGATATATCGTTATTTTACAGTTGGTCCTACTGCGACGCGGAGAGAAACTATGTTCAGTATGCATATCGTCTCTCTCTCTCACACTCTCTTCCACGCCGTACGCGCATCCCTCTGCGCATCGCCCTCTCCCTCTCACTCTGACAGACTAAATGCGAACTGCAGTCTGTTTTGGCCATTTCGCTTACGTTTTTAATAAATAATTCGACAACCGCTACAGTAACCACCCATTTTTTTTTTTTTTTTTTATCATTAATATTCTTTAGTATTGGATTTATACACACAAAAAGTTTGGATAAAACCTGATGTTACTTCTATTTTTATTTTATTCACAAATGCAAAAATATGCTGTTACTCCATAAGAACCCATGTTAATTTAAATGTTGAATAACTTTTAAACTGTGAAGTCCATCGACTGTAAATTTTGCACACGCATTCATACAGGTAAAATGAACAATTTGTCAAATTAAGCGTAGGAGACTGCGGCGCACCGGCCACCAACGGAAATCGCGTCCGCCTTGAATTCCCGCGATACAGTGATCTTCGTTGGCTCCCCTTCCACAGCTTCGACATCCTTCCTTCGAGATCGTCGCCATTTCGTCACTCCGCAATTTCCTCGAATTCCTTGCCGACTTCCATGCTTGATGCCGTTGAAACTCGAAAAACAAAAGAAACAAAAAGTCTAAAATATCTTATTCGCTACTCGCTACAGTGCCCCCTCTTGAAATCTCGGATACGTGGCTCCAGTTCTGGCGCTCTTTTTCCAACACTTCGCTACCCGATATTGAAAAACCCTTAATTTCGGTTCCGCCTGAGGTTCAAGGAGCCATTTGTAACGGGTATCAAAAATGCCACGTATACATACGTATATACAATATACGTGTTTAAAAGGGTGATGTCAATTCCACAAATAATTATCAATATATTGTGACGTGGTATTTCGTACCCCGTCACTTTGTTTAACTATCGCACTTCCCTAGGTACAAATATCGCTAAAAATAACGAAAGCACGTCTGAGGCCAATACTCCAAAACGAACGACTAGTTATCTTTAAGTGAAACTCTCTTTATTAAGCTAATTTTATCTTATTTTCTAATTCTGTAACGCTCTACGAGAACCATCTACGAGACCTTCGCGTCAAGATACCAGGACACTACCTAACAGGGGTCACGTACCAGCTCAACACCGACCACCACCGACTACAGACGAACGAATACCGCTGGAACCACTCCCGATGGATGCCTATCTAGTTGTTGAACAGGGTCGTGCGTGATGCACAAACAGTACCTCTGACTATTTAAGACTTATCGGCCAGGAGCCGAACCACGAATTAATGCTTTTACCGCTCGGATGCATCGCCAGACGGCGTACAGGGCTGTGCGTCAAAAACACAACAAAGCCTCCCGTCGACGGTACTTATCAGCCTGGAGCTGAACCGACCATGACACCTACTAAGTCGTTGTCTATGAAATAGAGGACGGTTTTCTCTTCACGAACCGTCCTATCGGAGGGCTGTGGCGTGGAATAGGCTAGACTATGCTGACCACGTGGATCTGGTGGATATAGTGTGGGGATCCGGGTCGAGGGCCATCACCACCAGATCGTTCCGGCATGAGGGCTTCAATGAGCGAGGGCCGGGATGCAGCGCCAACGAAATAGCTACAACGGGGAGTACCAGTAAAGCAAGGAGTGAAGCACAGTCGGTCGCAAGTCCAAGAGATCGGTGACGTAATATTGTCGCACACCTCAATATCGCAACACATGAGCGGTACGACTTCCCCTCTCACCAACGATGCAGCACGGCTGAGGGTAAACATCTCCGACCACGTTCCGACGTCCCGATACCTCGATACCTGTCGTCGAAGAAGAAGAAAAACAAGCGGCGAGAGATTATCGCCGCCTACCCGTAGACCAGACCTACGCGACCTGCTGGTCCAATTAGAATATCGCAAATTTGAGGAAAAATCACGTAACAGCAGCGCGACGAAAATGAGGATCATCGCTCGTCTCGTCACTCTACCTTCAGTTTTCGTTATTAGCAGACGTGTTCTTGTTACCGCTACCAAAGTTCGTCGTACCGCTATCATATCGCATTCTGTTATCATCACGATAAAGAGAAAGAGAGATAAAGATGCAATATATATTGCAAGTATTTTCGTGGCTTCACAAAATAGAAAAGGAACCTCACTTACGTAAAAAGAAGATAGAGAAGGCACCGAAGATGCAGTAACAAAAGCGAGAAACTGAATTTACGATACGAGAGATACAAGAGATAATAATAGCGGTACGATATAGCGATAGCATGTCTTCTTAGAGTGAAAACTGAACGTAGAGTGTCGAGACGAGCGATTATCCTGATGTTCGTCGCGCTGCTGTCACGTGATTTTTCCCCAAATTTGCGGTATTCTAATTGGACCAGCAGGTCGCGTAGGTCTGGTCTACGGGTAGGCGGCGATAATCCCTCGCCGCTTGTTTTTCTTCTTCCTCGACGACAGGTATCGAGGTATCGGGACGTCGGAAGGTGGTCGGAGATGTTTACCCTCAGCCGTGCTGCATCGTTGGTGAGAGGGGAAGTCGTACCGCTCATGTGTTGCGATATTGAGGTGTGCGACAATATTACGTCACCGATCTCTTGGACTTGCGATCGACTGTGCTTCACTCCTTGCTTTACTGGTACTCCCCGTTGTAGCTATTTCGTTGGCGCTGCATCCCGGCCCTCGCTCATTGAAGCCCTCATGCCGGAACGATCTGGTGGTGATGGCCCTCGACCCGGATCCCCACACTATATCCACTAGATCCACGTGGTCAGCATAGTCTAGCCTATTCCACGCCACAGCCCTCCGATAGGACGGTTCGTGAAGAGAAAACCGTCCTCTATTTGATAGACAACGACTTAGTAGGTGTCATGGTCGGTTCAGCTCCAGGCTGATAAGTATCGTCGACGGGAGGCTTTGTTGTGTTTTTGACGCACAGCCCTGTACGCCGTCTGGCGATGCATCCGAGCGGTAAAAGCATTAATTCGTGGTTCGGCTCCTGGCCGATAAGTCTTAAATAGTTGGAGGTACTGTTTGTGAATCACGCACGACCCTGTTCAACAACTTAGATAGGCATCCATCGGGAGTGGTTCCAGCGGTATTCGTTCGTCTGTAGTCGGTGGTGGTCGGTGTTGAGCTGGTACGTGACCCCTGTCAGGCAGTGTCCTGGTATCTTGAAGCGGAGGTCTCGTAGATGGTTCTCGTAGAGCGTTACAGAATTAGAAAATAGAATAAAATTAGCTTAATAGAGAGAATTCAACTTAAAGATAATTAGTCGTTCATTTTTGGAGTATTGGCCTCAGACGTGCTTTCGTTATTTTTAGCGATATTTGTACCTAGGGGAGTGCGATAATTAAACAATGTGACGGGGTACGAAATACCACGTCACACTATATACAGACGACTTTTGGGAGCAGGGCTGAACAAATGTACACGGACACAGACAGTCTCATCTACCATTTCACCGTGCCGAATATTTATGATGTCGTTAAACGGGATATTTCGAAGTTCGATACCTCTGATTATCCCGCAAAAACGTCTATGGCATCCCATTGGCAAACAAAAAAGTGTTGGGTCTTATGAAGCCTGAAAACAGTGGAGAGATTATCATGGATTTTTTGGAATTACGAGCCAAACTCTATGATGATGATGATGATGATGAAAAGAAACCCAAAGAGTTAAGAAGAAAGCGAAAAGCATCAAAGACTCGAAACTTCAAAAGATCAAGTTTGACGATTATAAGCAGTGTTTTTTTGACCGGACGGATCTGCAAATGCCGTAATGTGTAATCCGCAGCAAAAAGCACGAGGTGAGTACTATCAGACAAGAAAAGTTGCCATTGAGTAGTAACGACGGCAAATGGACAATTTTATCAAATAAAGTTGACACGCTGACTTAGGGATATCGGGAAAGTGAAATGGAAATATTGTAAATTTGATTAAAATATTGTGGAATTTGTGAACGTATTGTAAATCATATATAATGTAATAGGATATTGATGAACTAGAAATGTGAATACTATAAATTTCATCCAATAGTAATATCATAAATTTGATGTAAATTATTAAGAATAAGAATAAGTTTTCGGTGGTGTGAATAATAATAATAATCGTATACGCATCAGTTTTTTTATGCTAATGTAAAATTATGTAAAGAAAAATTATAATGATAATAATAATTTACATCTTATATGGTTTTTAAGAAAAATTTTCTTTTTTATTTGTAAATGAAGACGACGACTTTACAAACCTGTCTTATTTATCCAACTATTGTGTGAGCTATCAAAACACAACCACTTCACATAGAGTTGATTTCCACCTCTTAGTATAATACCTTCTCTACCAGGTAACTATCGGAATATTTCACTTCACCTAGTGCATCTTCGTAGAAGCCTGCTTCGGTGGATTTATCTTGATAATCGATGAGTTTTTAAGTTGGGCGATTGGTATTTTTCACCTCGTACACGGTGAGTATTCCCGTTCTCCAATTTGGTGTATAGCCTTTTTCTAATATATTTTTATATTTGCTGATTCGAACACAATCCCCATCTTTGAATTTTCGCTTTCGATTACCGAATTTGATACAACTATTTTTCGTTGATGGTGGTAACATTCACCGGCTTTATCTGAATTTTACGATGTTTGGTGTTGTTGTAGAATTTGATCAAATCATCTAAAATATCGATTCACTTGTGAGAACCCCGCAGAGTAAATTGCTTCCACATTTTATTTTTCAATGTTTGATTAAAACGCTCGCATATCAAAGCCTTTAAATTACTGAATGCCGAATATATGTTGAAATTATACAGTTTCATTAGAGCTTTGAATTCACTATTGTGAAATTCATTACCCTGATCAACGTGTAGACGCCTGGGTACACGATCCTGTGACGGGATGGATTTCGTGATATCCGAATGGCAGTTCATTAGATACACACGGGTTATTTAGTGACTTAATAATACCATCGAGAAGGAACACGCCTGTAGACAGCGAGGATCACACGAGGAAAAAGGGGTGAGGGCGGGGAGGTATCAGTCAGGTACGTTCTATACACAAGGGGCGCTCTTCAAAACGAACTAGCGCCGTTGGATTAGTCGGTAGTGTCGATAATGTAGTATACTACAGATTTTATGGCGGCAGTCAAATCTTTTCCGTTCTTGGACTTTATCGGCATCGCCCACCTGTACTTGGAAAATATATCGATGATTGTGAGCAGGTATTTGTACCCCTTGTTGTGTGAGCTGTATGCAGTCGTATCAACCAGATCCACTTGCCAAGTCTCATCCAGTCCACGTACGTCTACAAACCGTCGCAGATAAATGCGTCGAGTGAGTCTATGAATTTGATTGGTTATCGCCTCCTTCATGCTTCAATACATGCAGTCGCTTCCCGGTTCGCAATCAATCCTGCTGTTGTGAAACTTTTCGGACTTTTCTCTGTCGGTTCAATTTTCTCTCTTCCACCCGCACGGTTAGATTGCGATTAGATACTTCCAGTGCTAACAGACGAACGTCAAGATTCCGAATGCGCTCCCACACATTATTCATACGCTCGCTAATCCTTTCGTCATTCATAAGCAGTTGATTCATATCATTCGAAAACGCGAAAAAATTTTATTGAAAAGTTTCTGTACGATCCTCAACGTTAGTTTGTCAAACACTGTGCAGAGCTTTCCAGAGAACAGCATCGTTTGCCTGCTGTGGATCAGCAATGTTACACAACAGTTTATTGTCTATATCATATTGGGTGTCTGGAGTGATTTTGAATCCGATAGCTAGAGGCCCATGCACAAATTTTTACCCTCACCACGAGTCAACTCTCGTCCGAATATATCGCTGCTCATCGTTGAACGGTTAGTGTGTGAATGATAATTTTCATGTTGATCTATCGCTAATAAACGATTCCAGTTCCCCGCAACTCTTCAATAATGGCAACTATTTCGTTGCAATGACTGATATTGCCAGCCTCCATCGACGCCATAAGCAGTCAGAGATGATCCACGATTACATTTGGTTTATCCTAGTAGATGTAATCGGCTTCTTGCCCCTCCTTTCGTGCAATCTTATAGTTGGGTAAGCTTTTACCAGGTTTTCGAAGTGAGCTGACATGTTGTGCAATGAAATTTTTATACCTAAAACTTTTTGGATTATCACGAAAACTTTTATCTGCCTGGTAATGTTTCCGATGCGTATTTGTCATGGTTACAATATTTGTATAATTATTTCTATTTACATCATTCACAAGAGTGGGATCGGGTAATTTCTCGAACAATAATTCGAGTGATCCGGGTGTTATCTCGTAAGTTTTATCCCCCATATATATCTGATTATCAACGAAATGAATTTGTGAATCACTATTCATCATACGATTTGTCCACTTTCGAACATCATATATGTTCTCTAAATCATTCTATTTTTTCGTACCGAACATTTTCAAATACTGCGTCACGGGGTTATTTATTTTCTTCATTGGTGTACTTGCAGTACTAATATCATCCGGTGCATATGTTTTTTCTGCCGGATCCATGAAATCCCCGTCAACCATATCCTCGTCCTCTTCGTCATCCTCATCATCATCATCATCATCATCATCATCATCATCATCATCATCATCATCATCATCATCGTCATCATCATCATCATCATCATCATCATCATCGTCATCATCATCATCATCATCATCATCATCATCATCATCATCATCATCATCATCATCATCGTCAAGTTTTTCTTCTTTCATAGTAATATCTGACAGTTCTGTTTTGATTTCGTGTTTAATCTGCTGCTTTGAGGTACCAACCAATTCTCGCAACGGTGTTACTTGAGGCTTAAATATTTCCCCCATATCCTGCTTGGAGGCATCCCTGTCCGACCTCATCATTTTGTGCTTCGGATGTACCGCATCACTAGCTTTCAATATTTTGCTCAAAACATCACCGTATTTACGAATATTGGTGCCATCCATCTTGACGCCTTACTTGTTGTAGCGAAACTGTACGAGTTTGCGCTAATTTATGCTTGTAAAGCAATCAAGACCCTTCCTGTATCTTCCCCCATCGATCTCGCTGTCGTTGCCAATAGCGACAAAACTATATTTTCCGTCAATCCAGCATGCCAAGCATAAATCTTTGAATTACTGACAGGTCATATCGGTGTTTACGTAATCGTTGTAAATGTGTTTCAGATTCATTTCATCCTGGCGAAAGAATACCAATAAGTTCGCATTGTCACGCACAAGGTGTTTTGAAATACGCGCATACAGACGTCTGGCTCAGATAAAAAGCTATCGACATCCCGATGCCTACCCATGCTGAAGTATGCTCTGACTAATTATAAGCTTTCTTTGTTTGTTCGTTGTAGCTTTTATGCTAAATGGTATGTACCTGAAAACAATAAACACTTATTTAAAAAAAAATAAAAAAATGCTCTGATATGATCTTGCTTCTCACACGCTACACCATCGAAAATCATAATGGAATCAGGATGTGCATCGTCAGGTTTCACAACCTCCTCTTTTTCACCAAATGCACCCTGCAAGGGCTTGTAGTAACTTTTGCAAAAATTGATACTTTGGCTGTATGAATGATTTTAATAGACGTAGCCATTTTCGAATCAATCCATTGCTGTGAGCGATAAGCGAGAGGACGGCGTTAGTCTTACTACAATTTGATGGACCATAGAAAAATTGCTCTCACGGTATTTGCTAGTCATTTACCGTGGTATTTCTTTTTCTATTTAGCACGCTGAAGTATTTTGTCCAAGTTCGCAACAGGTAATTTATTCGTTTGATTTTGAAATTTCATGATGCTCGATTGAGACGACAACGAGGACTAAGATGTTTACGTATAAATTTACCCCCTATATAGAAATGTAGTCGGTTGTTGCTTGACCATGACGATATGCACATGCATGAAATGTGGTAAAGATCTGCTGAATAAAATCATCAGTCATCTCCCTGCTGAATTATACATGTCTGGGTATCAGTATTGCGGACCCGATACCAAATCGGCAAATAGGTTGGCTCGTGGTAATCCTGGCATGAATCTGTTGGTCGCTGCATCTAAAAACACGATATTGCTTACTGAAAGAATCAAAATAATATTGCTACAGGAAATCAAGCCGATAAAGTGCTCATCGAGAAGGCGTAAAATCGTATCTTACAATTAGCTAAAGACGCTGGTATGAGTGAAAAAACCGTATTCTGGGGGGTCACTAACACAATGAAAGCTGAAGCTAAACACGGTATGGTTTTAATGGGAAAGCGATTGGAACTTGGCGCCAAAAGTATGAATGGAAAAGTGCAAATAAATGCTAAGTGTTGTTTAACGAGCTTGTAGACTAAACGGCGGATGAGGGCAATTAGCTTCGATTCCGTTCTTAAGGTTGGGAAGGAAACAATGCAGCCTGATTGTAAAGCTGTTGTGACAGCGCTGTCAGGCACCCGTTCAACGGCCAAACTCGCTCAAAAGAAAATACGCGTACCTCGCATTATACTGCTACCTGATAAAGTCAGCAGTGTCCTACCCTTCCTCATTCTAATTCTGACCAGTCTAATGACTACGGGGGCTCTAGCTAGTGGCGATGCAGGTGTAACTGAAGCTCTTAATGAGTACAAGGAGACGATAAAGGATTATACCTGAAACCCTACCTAAAATGTATGGGTTTACACTTACGACCTGCAAAGAACTAATAAATCTGTCATACCAAGCTCTTGTCGATGTTGATTTACACAAATACGCCAGACATGAAAATTTTACCTTTTTGGCGGCGTTTACATGCAAAACCGAAGATTTAAAACCACCCGAAGATTTAACGAAATATCTCGGTGTTTTTAGTGTATAATACAATCATGAGACATATCAGGAATATAATACTGTGATTTGCGTGGTCACTTATGTCTCAAATTCCTCAGTGGACGACTATGAAATGGGTGACGCCGCGTGATCAAAGTATTAGCCACGGCTGATTCTTTTACGTTAACGTTATCAGGCGCATCCTCCCTGCTGGAGGCGCAACATTTCCCCCCAATCGAGTTATCATCAACGAAAAACTATGTTCTTGAACTCATTGAATTGCTAACATTCAATTCGATGCCCAATTCTGAAGCGGGCTGCGATGAATTTCACATAACGCGGTCGAATGCTGACCGGGAAGTCGTCACAATATCCACGGAAAGCTATGAAATTGGAGATATTGAAAATTTTCTGTGTAAGGCACTGCCGAAAGACATTATGCTCACTCTGCGAGCCAACAAGTTGAATGGTGAACTTACATGCAATTAAATGGTGGACTTTAGACCGAGGGATTCCATTGGACGATTATTGGGATTTAAAGCAGGGCAGATGGCGAGTAACATTACTGATAAATTTGAATTACCGGTGGCTATACTGAAAGTCAACGCCCTGCATGTCGAGTGTAATGTAACCAAAGGAGCGTACATAAACGTTCGTTTAGTTCACACGATTCATGAATTTTTTCCAAAAAATTGCATTCTTATAAAAAGCATTCTTGCAACTAACTATATTGTCAGCACTGCACCGATTGGCCTCTTCAAGACCAATCGTCTTGCACTGACGTAGCAAGAGACCAATCAGAAGGCTTTCTAAAATTCCCACTTTTGAAACCAAAGTGATGCAACATAGAATCATCTTCAAACACCAGAAAATATAGAACTAAATTGAACATCATCAGATCATTCTAAATCACTGAATGCTTATATTCAGAACCTCCGAACTTTAGTCTAACCAAGTAAGTGAACAACATCACTGTGAAACCAAATCTCCAAATGGATTACAAGAATATCTTATTGATAATAAATTTGTATTTAAATCAAAATGTTGTGTACGAATAATTATTTCAATCACACATAGTAATAGTTAGCACGACCCACAACATAATTCCGGATTAAGGCAAACTGAACGAGAAATTTATACGAGCAGATCATCGAAGTTAATGAAGCTGGACGTCACAAGGTTTGTGAATCTAGATTAACAAAACATAACAAAAGTGCTTGACTGTATCGAGCTAATGGTTTAGCTATCAATGTCAGAAATTGAAAACCTTGGTAATTTTTTTATAAAAAATCGTCATTTTTTCACTTTTTGCATTTTTTAAAATTTTTTACTACCCTAAAATTAATAAATATTGTTGCAACTTCTTTTATCTTACAAAAGACACTTAAGTGAATACCCTCAAAAAAAATTAAGTCACGATATTAAATTGCTTCATTATGGCAAGCAATTTTCGGTTGGGGTCATCAACGAACTCAAGGCGCCAGCAATCTTACACCAGATAAAGGTGCCAGCTAAAGTCTAATGTGTACAGTATTACTTATACTTTTACATAAAATTTTTCAATTCGATACGTGTCAAAGTACTCCGACGATCAAAAATGATTAGATTGAAGATCGTTTTCCTCTCGACGTCCTGTCACATGGCCTAGCCTACCAAACTAGGCCAGGCAGCAGGTTTGACACAAAGTGGATAACAAGTTTTCCGTGTGACTACAACCAGACGAGTTTCTGCAGAATTGATGGCTTTACTCACTGACGAATTATTTTTTTTTTCCCAGCAGGTGAATTCGTGTATCAAATTATCAATTTGCACAAGCCCTTAACTTTCCCACTGATTGGCTTCAATTGCCCAATCACTAGGTAGAATTCTGTTTGAGTTAATTAAATACCACTCGAAATAACATCGTGTAAATAAAATTTCAAAACAGTCGGTTTCGAATTTAATTTCAGTTTTTCAGCATCGCTCGTGCATAGATAATCTCTGATATAACGTTTTATTCTTGAACAGGAAAGTTTCTTCTAGTCAAAACAGAATAAAATCGAGTAGTATTTATTTTGCAGAGGTAGCGTTCAGCTCATCGTTAGTCCGGGGAAAATGAGTTATTCGTTCGAGTCACGCTGAATAAAAGTTTCTAGATTTCACGCGAGGACTCTGGTGTTAATGTTTTTGATGTTGCTGAATTTAAATTGGGAGTCAAATTTTCAAAATTCAAAACCGTGCATGCAATATCTTCTCGGATTCCAGCCCGCCATTTTGGATCCATCATTTCATATATTAATAATATCATTTCCAAATTCGGATGTCGTGACTTGAAAGCCCGTTGAATACTAGTCCAAGGACGACCAAATCATTACATTATAAATGCGTTTTCGAGATGCCTATACACTGGGAATTTCCGGTGAAAGATCTCGATAGGAATGACGTTTCACCGGCAGAAAGGCAACCATAGTTACATCTTACACGCAGTATCTCAGATGTAACTTTAGTTGCCTATCTGCGGGCGAAACATGGTTTGTATCGGGACCCTTCACAGGAAATTCCCGTTGTAATGTAACTTTTTTTGCCCATATGTGTGACACTAGTGTGGTCCTTATTTAGTCCGTACTACAAATGAACTTTAAATTATATTAAAAAAAAATTTCAAAATTTATTCACATTTTTATCTCAACTCTAACCCGTGCGTGTGACAGGGAGAATTTCCTCATTTTTCAGAATATTATTACTGTTACAATAAAATATATGCTAAGAATGTGTTCGAAGCACGTGTATTTTGAATGAAAAAATCCACTCTCTTACAGGCACGGGTTACAAGTGAGATAAAAATCTGAAAAAATTAGGGAATTGTTTTTGAATAATATAAAGTTGATTTTGGGCGTGGCCTGAAATAAATCGACATCTTCCTTAATAAAGACCACCTTGGTGTGACACTGATAATCAAGAAGTTAATGATTATGATTCGAAAGTTGCAGGTAAGGTCATGCTACGTTTAATTAAATAAAGTCTCTTGAATAGATGAAAATTGAAAACTTCCAAAATTCAATTGTTACAGCCCGCAGTTATTATAACCGCTTCAAAGAAATCACATTATTCACCATTTTGTAAACATAGAGTTAAGTGTATCGTTTTAGCCAAGTTCTGCGGATAAAATTCTCATTCTATTCTTACATGAGATTTTCATAAAGCGCCTGAAACGTATTCTGAATAATAATAATGATTTGCCCACTACGGAGACTGCCATAGCTGTATTATTAATTGCAAACGACTAAAGAAAAAATGGTCTCAGATAATTTATAGAGAACTCCTGTCCAGACATAATGAGCTAGTTAGTAAAAATTTAACAAAGGATACACGTTGGGCATTAAAAAGACGGTAAAATACTGCATAATCTCTCTCTAAAATTGTTAATAACTGGACGTTATCATACATGAAAACTGCTGTTACACAATTTTTCATATACAAGAAATGTTGTATGAAGATCAAATTTATTACTATCGATTGCTTTAATGGCACCTCCCGCTTTGCATTTTCAAAGTCGTTACTATTTTGACCGAGTAACAACAATAGTAGATTGCTGGATACATCCAAAACTTTAAAAATAATACAAATTATACGATCCTGGGCGATCAGGAAACAACACTAAAAAAGCACTCTTACAATCTGACATAGATCCTTCCACTTTACAACATAGGACATATTTCTGAAGTTTATTCCCTAGCCCCTCACGAGTTTTTGCGATTTTTTATTACGCCGCATTCTTTACGTACGTATTGAAAAGATCAACCTTGATTTCTTTTAGATTTTTGTGGATTAAGCGTTTCCTCGTGACAACCGTCCAAAAATCAAGCAATTCAACGATTTTTTATATCCACGTAGCTTCAAGTCTGACTCACGGAAAAAATTGTAATACAAAAGTTTTACCGTTTTCGATAGATTTTTCAACGATAATTTCAGGAATAATTCCTTCGCTTTTAAAATGTAGTTTTTCAATTGAATCGTTTGTAATACAAAAGTTCCCTAATCGGTTCGGCCAAAATTTATACACAGCATACTGTATGTATAACTGAATCGTATGTAAAGGAAAATGTATGCGTGAAAGGGTTAATAATCACTGATATTTTAGACAACCATGATATCTAAAATTCGCTATATTCGATCTAATTATAGAAAATGCTGAAAAAAGCGACACGCTAATGAAAAAGTAGTGATAAATAATAAATAGTCAATTACATTCCGTGAAATACCTCACTAAATACCACTTGACGATATTCTGATAATCTCTTGTAAGTCATGCCTACCTGTTAACTCCAGTGTCACCAGTTTATGTTTCTGCATGTTGGTATTATTTATACCAATATACATATGCTGCCGCCTGACCTTGCTTCGATGTGAGAATTTACGTGTCTTCGAAATTATCGTTGTAATATTGGAATTGTCACTTTGCAATGCGTCATCAGGTGGAAAAAAATCAAACTAATGCAATCAGGCTGACAGTCGAGCGTTGGTCGTTTCGCTTATATGTAGATGGTAGAACAGGTATATTATCGATAAGATTTTATTAATTTATACGACTTGAGTAATTCTAAACCTCAAAAATTACGATTTGTTTCCATTAAAATTAACAACTTGGGTTATGTGTTGATAAAATGGTACTGACAACCAAGTCTCGACGTTATGAGGAGATTTTCCAATAGTTCCAATGGTGCCAATTTTTGTGAAAGAATTTGACGTACTTTCATTTATTTATCGTCATGTTCAGATTCAAATTAATACCATGAAAGTCATTTGTCTCATCTTCATAAGTATCATTAATTACAGGATGGTTAATGAATTGAAGTGAGTTTCGTAAAGGCAGAATTATCACTCGTATCATTGACTTTATTCATCAGTTTCAAAATTCGTGTTCTTTAGACAATCTGAAGGATCATACGACTGAGATAGCATTACGTATGAGGCACTCCATGTAAACTTGACCAATGATTTTCCTTCACCATTTTTCATTCGGTTCAGGATTCTTCGTACGATTCTATGATCACAAAAAACACTCGTGAATTTTTTCAGATTCTTTCCTGCAACTGTTAATTTTTTATGATGATTTAAACCTACCTGAAAATTAGAATTTGTTAAAAATCTCAAGCAATTCGCAAAAATCTTGAGTTTCATCTCGATCATTCTGACATCTGCCCGTGAAGGAATGATTTCTTTGGATATTTCCTAACACTTTAAATATATCAAACAAACGAAACACCATGCTTCAATGTTCAGAAAATTCTCTTAAAATTACCAAAAATTCTGCGTCCTTGCGTCAAGCGATTCAGAGTTGAAAACAGAATCTTTGGTATTTTTTTAGAATACCAGGAACGTAGAAATATGGTGTTTTGTTTCTTCAAGATTTTTAAAGTGCTAAAAAAAAATCAACAAAAAATCACCCCATCACGGGTCGATGTCAGAATGATCGTAATAAAAACTAAGATTTTTAAGATTTAAAAACAATGCCTATTTTTATATGGATTTGAAAATCATAAAAATTTAACGGTAAGAAAGAATGTGAAGAATATCAGTAATGCTTTTTTGCTATTGAAGAATCGTGTAAAAAATCCTAAAGCAAATCAAAAATGTGAGAGAAAATCATTGGTCAAATTGACACGGAATGCCCTATATATTATTGCAATTAGTCAGACAATAAAAACTATTTCAAAACAGTATTTCAGGTTTTTACTCAGCGATGAGTTGAAGTACAACATTATACAAGGTGTGCCATTTCGTACAAGTCATTAAAATATATCGAAAAGCAGAGGTGAGACGGCAAAACTACCAGATCAAAATTAAAGTCTTTTGAGAGAAACGGAACTTAATTTTTAGCAGAATTCCAATGTCATCCACGTCTCTGGATCGAAATTAATTATTCCCAAACATAAGGCTTCTTACAATTCTGTAGCTAGAAAACATCGGTCATTTTTTAATTTTCTCGCTTCGATGATTTTTTATGAAATTAGAACAATCCAAAATTTTGCAAATTAAAAAATTATGCTCCAGATTGTTGACAAATGATATTTTGAAATCCAACTGCACTGAAAGAAATTTTATTGCAATATTTGGTTTCCGCATAGCATTTTAGAGACAAACGAGGTACAATCATAAACATTCCTAGAATAATAGGACATTATAATATTTCTATATATATTAATATTATCTAGACAAGCAAGAATTACTATATGATCTTTGAAACATTGTTATAAATGTTGTGCATTTCGTTACTCAATAGTGTACTTTTCACGACTGTACCGCGATTGTCCCTAAAATGCTATATTTTATTGTACTTTTATGTATGGGGAAAAGCAAATATTACAATAAAATTTCTTTCAGTGTGGTTTTGTCAAAAGAATATTGTTATATCTATCTAGTCAAAACAAACTTACCAAGCTATTGCTGTTGGTCGTTTTTCAGATGATTTTTATTACTCGCTTACGAATTCATTCTTCGCAAATAGAGTAATTTTTTTCAATCTATTCAAAATTTCATAAACTCCGAAGAGCAAGATTATCTTGGAATAATTTTCTAATAACAGTTGTTTCATTACGACTAACTAGACTTGAATTATCTTTGCTCCAACATTTCATCCGGATACGAATAAAAGCCAATTTCATTGAACGCAATATCTTTTTAACTACCGTAAATATTTTTTTGTTTACAGTTCAAAGTTTTACTTGCCTAAACAAATACAGATGATGTATAATCTACATGTATCACCTCTACATATTTATCACCGCATGCAGCTGTCCGATTATTTTTCACTGAAACTGTTTTTCCAAGTTATGTCAACGTCTGGGTTGTTCACACTTTTCGTATACCAAACTATCATGCTTACGAAAAAACAAGTCAACGCACTTCAACGCCAAATTTCAACTGTAATTGTTTACAGAAACCTACATATCCTATCGCATCATATGTAAAACCACTGAAAACTCGTGCATTTGTTTAATTCTGACGTCTATTCCAAAATAGTGTATTGCATTGACTTATAGGGGTATTAGAATTTTGAACGGGTTGTTAAAGTTTTTATCTATGTGTAATCTATAACCGCACACTACACATATATTTTATACACGAGGTCTTGGAGAAAATTGAAAGTCCCGAGTATAAGTGAAAGTGATTATGAATTATCTATGTCTTATCTATAAGCGCACACTACAAATAGATTTTATACAGGAGTTCTCGGAAGATACTGAAAGCCCCGAGTATAAGTGAAAGTGATAATGAATTCTTTTTAGCTGTAGTTGGTCACAAATAATACTCCTTTTTATACGACTTTTTGTTAAACAGTGCCCCGCATATACGCATAGAAAGCAGCAAATCGGCAAAAGGAAATTCACTTCTTGATACCACATTTGAAGGTAACAAAGTAAACGTTGTGAAAAATGTAGTATCAACAAAGTATGGACCTACATTCTATATGTTATAAAAAAAGATACTGGAAAGATAATGAGACCCAAAATGATCAAAAACTAAAACTATAGAGTTGCCCGGAGTCTATAATTTATCGACGCGCCAATTATATGACCGTAATAATTTACGACCGAGCAAACACACCCTTTTTCTCTTATGTTAAATGAACAAACGATCGGAAAGGGTTTAAATTTCAAAGTTGCATCGGTCTATCGTAAGGGAATTCAGGAAAGTTACTCATTTTAAAAATGACCAATAATGCGTGGCTTTTTGACACGAGTTCCTATTCCCACATTTGCTCGGTCCGTAAGGGTAGGAGTACTACATTACCTTAAATATCACATGATAGTTGAAATAATTTTTCCAGCGGACTGACGTCTGTGATATTTCGTTGGTAAATATACATAAATTACTCTGCATGGTAACATTATAGTGCCGCGTCATGCGCGTAGAATCACTGTACACATAGGATTAGCCAATTTTAACCGGGTTACGGTCTATATATTATCATTTCCCCTTCTCATTCTAAGGTGACGTGTATTTATTTCATAAATTTATACCTACGTACAGGAGTAGAGGTAGGGGCAGGGCGGGGGGGGGGGGGGGGAGAACTTGACAGGTCGGCTCGCTGTCATTCAAAATATTTTACATAGGTTCAATATCATTTTTAGGTTTCGAATCCTATAAGTCTCAGTCAGTGATCAATTATATATACAACGTAGGGTAATATAATCGAAGTATATCGATACGATGACGACACGCTCCGAAACCTTTTCGTTTGCAGTTATTTTTGTGTATTTTTAACTGACAATCATCCTTGACCTGTTTAGCTTGGCAAATGCTTGAAATTTGTCGGACTTTCGAAAATAGAGAACACAATTATGATTTGTTAGAAATTTGATATTTTGTAAAAATAAACATTACAGATAGGGAATTGACATTCTTAATGTTCCTTTACGACTAACCGCTATTTATCTACACAATTTCCTATTACAAAATTACATAAAATAATAGTTTTATCGAAGATATTGACTCAACACTTTATAACGCGAGCATGAGATATCTGAACTATTTTTTCCGTGAGCTGCATTGGAAGATATTCAAGGTAAAAAAGCTTCATGAAAAGAAGAAAACGAAATTTCGAACGCTTTATTCGTTTACATAATTCTTGAATGCCCAATATCACTGCAGCAATAGATAACATGAATTTTTTTTTTTTTTTAACAATCGTAGATACAGAAATATGTGATATATGTAAATCGTAAAAGTAAGACCCAAGATAACGCGACAAAAAGTATGACTGAGAATCTCAGTGTTCAATATGAGTACAAACGGCATGCACATAGATGGAGTATGACGAAAGATTAATAAGATGATTCACATTGCTTGTGAAACTTTAATTTATTTCCTTTTTACATGCCGTAACCCTACTTATGTAAAATTATGGCAGTTGCGCAATTCTGACTATACTAATCCATTACCAGGTATGTATACAGATGAGAACGTGGGTGGAATTGTTAATTATAATAGACCTGTATAAATGAAAGACCCGAATCAACTAATCAACTTTCGCACGGCACTGATCACTCTAACGAAAAATAAACTAGCAGAATAAAGGTATTCACTCATATTAGTTTGTGGTGCACCATTATACTTAAAATAAAACCACCTTCAGCATAGTCCATTGGCTTTACCGTATATATATATCATATTGGCAAATGGATACAAGTGTAAATATGTATGTACATGTCAATATATTTCTATATCGATCGTAACGCGCAAGAGGCGCCCGTTATAAAAGCAACGATAATTATTCAAACATCATAACCTCAGAAAAAGTACGAAATCGAACGCGTTTTATCGTTAGAATCATCACGCGATGTAAAGTCGTCGTTGAAGCTCTTTCTTTCACTTGCTTATTGTAGTCCATCGGATTGTATATACATATATGTAAATAGATTGCAGAACACCGACCTCGTCGCTGGTTCGCTGACTTACTGAAAAATAATGAAATATACACAATGCGTTTCCGGACGCAAACAGCACATGTGCATGGACTGGTTATTTATTGTATGAAGATATGCATTTATACGCATATGCAACGATATAACGTGCAAATAGTAACATGCAATAATATATCCTAAGTTAAATATCCCAGTTTAGAATAAGCTCGGCGGCCGTATGACAGAGGCATAACCGAAATCACAACACACCATCCCGTACGAAAAACGTGGAAGGTGTCTATAAATATTATTACCGTATCTGATTTACTATTTTCTTCCTATTTGTAGGTTATATATGTAACGGTTATTTTTGACCAGATCACTTTGTCGCAGGTTTCTTTTAGATTACTTTGTCGGTAATCCGTGCATACGAGATTCACTGGTAACGTTCCCGGCGACACACAGAGCAGCATAAACACCGATTACCATGATTTTCGCGCCCAGATTGCAGATTAACAATAATAATGCGATCAAATTTTCGCGGGCATCGTTGATTTTCCGCGTGTTGCAGCGAACATTATGCGCCGGAATCCGGTTCGCCATATTACGCAGCGTTGTCCTTGCTGCTCTCCTTGTAGTCCGAATCTTGAAGCGCAACGTCATAGGTCGTCTTGTCCCGGGAACGAGAGCCGAAACACGTGGTGAAGCACGTGTCGCCGACCCCGAAGGTCTCGCCATCCTCCAAAGTCTGAGGCATCGGCTGGTCCAGCGTCTCCGGGAGATAGAGCGCCAGGAATCCGGAGACGAGAACGAGGCAGCCAAAGATGACCGATGGTACTCTAGGGTCGAGGCTGTCGAGAAGTATGATCATCGGCGTCATGGCGCCACTCACACGAGCGCTCATTGAGCCGACACCGAGCGCCGTGTTCCTTAGGACCGTGGGAAACAGTTCCGCGGAATAGTTGTAGGTGATGGCAAAGGAGCCGGCGATCAGGAACTTCCCGAGCATCCCGACGACCACGACAAACGCACCGCCGTTGACGTCCCGCGGGATGTACGGTGCCACTATCGAGCAAACACCACCAAGGATCATCAAGGTGCTGACCAGACTTCGGCGTCCGGTCCGGTCCATCAGGTTGACGATCATCGCGTAACTCGGGATCTCGACGAGACCCGAGAGAAACAGCATGAGGAACGGGTTCCCCAGAAGGTTCCCGGTGGTCAGGGACAGTCCGTAGTAAGCTATCGAGTTGGCGAACCAGTTCAGACATATGTTGAGCGACTTCTTGCGGAGGTTCGGGGTCCTGAACAAGTCCAGGACTCCGCACTCCCGCTCCTCCTTCGTCCTCTGAGAGGCTTTCGCTCGGGAGACGTAGCGCGCCACGTCGATGTCCACGTTGTTTCCGTTCATCCGAAGCCCCCGCTCTATTATCGCGACGGCCTCCTTCACCCGTCCTTGAGCCCACAACCACCGCGGAGACTCGTCGATGAGCCACCAGTGCCCGATCAGAAGTACGCTGTGGAGACCGTAGACGATTTGCAGCCACATCCTGTCCTTGATCAAGGATCCCCAGGCCGCGACGAGCATGACGCCTAGGGCAAAGATCGCCTGAAAAGCCACGCCACATATCGTCCGTTTCGAGGGACCGACGATCTCCATAGTCAGTACGAACCCGGTTATGTAGGCACCGGCCGAGCCGAATATACCGTAGAGAAACCTGACAACGAGGAAGGTGTAGTACTCCGGAATGAGGGCGACCGTCACGCCGAAAACGAGTTGCGCGACCGCCGATACGTAAAAAATAATCTTTCTGCCGTACTTGTCGGCCATTGTGCCGAGGCATACAGCCCCGGCGAAGACGCCGAGCATGTACGCGCACTGGGACAGCGCTCCCATCCATCGCTGGGAGCAGACAAGGTCCCACTCAATGGCTCGCGAGGACTGGTAGTAGGTCCTGTCGTAGACCCAGGAGTCGCACTCTACGGTGAGGTTTCTGCCAGGTACGAAGATCAGGCAGTTGTGGAGGACACCATCGGACTTCTTCGGGATGGCCTCGAGTACCTCAGTGCTGTTCCAGGGGGCGGTAAAGTTCTCGGTGTCGATGCCGGGTATCGCGCAGCGATGATCGGGCACCGCGGCCACCATCACGAGGCTCATCATGTGTATGCCGGCGGTCAGTCCGGAGATCACGTGGAGGAAGAACTGCCATGCTTGGTATCGGCCGAAGTCTCCCATGTGCAACATCAGCTCCTCAATGTCATTGTCGTGCCCCATTTCGAGTCCACCCTTCGTGCAGATGTCGGTCTTCCCTGATGTCAATCGCCTTCCCGCCGGTATAATCGAATCACACTGACACTCTGTATCACACGCGCGCAATTCGCTGCTGCTGCTCAGCCGGAGAACGGCGCGGAACTGGGTTACTAACCTCGAGCGACAAGCGATCGCCACGCCGAAGGAGAACGTCTTGTGCTATTACCCATGCAGCGATATTTTATCGTTCTGTTACTTTTTCCGCGTTTTGCCCACACGATTCTCACCGGCCGTCACGCCTATCCTTTGAGAAACTGATTCGGCTGTTGTCCGCGAATCCAGTGCGATTACGAGACGTGCGTCGGTCAACGATAAGGAATATTTTACTGGAATCGGACACCCTGATACGGAAACCGCGCAATCTTTATATTCGTCCCGCGGTGCACACCGTTTGAAATACGACGCTCGTCTCTGTGGTGATTAAAATACCCAACGGCTTAACTGCGGCGCTTGGGTTGTGAAAACCGCAAACACGTTTCAATGCGTTCAAGTGTTGCGCAAGTTGACAACTGGTGGCAACTCACTACTGGCAAACAATTAAACCACTCGAATTCGCAGTTTGATAGTTCCAAAGTTTTGCACCCTCTGTTAAGAAACAGAGGAATTTGTAAATATTGACAAAAATAAGTCAATGTCTTCGTTTGTTTAGATGGAGAAGTTGCGTCGGGATGTCGATCCATTGGCTGTAGTCGACGGTCTGTATTATAGAAATCCAGAATCGGAACGATCATGTGGTCCCGGTATTCTTATCACGAATGATGTGGGCTGGAATGCGTCGGTCGCTAATTGCGCATAGCCCGCCGGAAATTTATTTTAAACCGTTGCCGGATTTCAAACCTGTGTGACGCGTTATCCGTACTGATAAATATAATGTATAAACTGTTTTTTCGTAGATTAATGCCAGATTCCCCCGAACCAATGTTTCTTTTTCTGTATCAATTATGGAAACTCTATGCATGTTGTCATGCGTTTTCGGTTTGTTCGACAGTTTGTCTGTTTATGCCTTGCGGATGTTGCAGTTAAACCAATGTGCTTAGCCCGGTATTCAACGTTTAGGTCACGTCCGATTTTCCGTCTTAATATGTACGATAGAACCGTAAATCTTGACACATTAGAGATTATCATCAAAACCAAACTCTTCCTACTTATAGTACCTATATGGTGTAATAGTAGAGGTCCGATTCCTGTTTACCATACAGTATAGAAACGTTTTTCAACTCACGGAAGAGAAAATTATAACAATAATAATGTCAAGGCCGAAATCAGACTTTCTTCAAATCATTTTGGATTTATAAAAATACGCGCTAACAAGATTAACGACATGAAACTGTATGTATACAATGTAAACTTCATAAAAATTATTTCGCTTGCTTCGACAGATAAATTTTTAATAATGATAGAGGATCATAAGTTTCGATTTTCTGAAAATTATTCGCAGCTACAAATCAATTTTGTATTATACGTAAAATTTGATACACCACTGTTTGTATCTCTGTTACGTTGCCGCATTCGATCAATTCCTTACGCAAAAATTCTCACCAGTAATATTATGTGTGGATGCATGTATTTAAAAATTATTCACACTCTTCACGGATTGGCAAGATTGACGGAAGATCCCGATTTGCGATCATAACTCCAAATGAAATGCTTACATTTTAATTATTTTTTATGTACGCACTGACAAAATCGTAAGAATCAAAGCTTTCAGAGATATACCGGGTTAAAAAGTGATTTCGCTCAAGAAATGCGAGTTCAGGATTCCACTTTGGGATTTCTCAACCCCCACCCATTGCGTGCGAGTATGAATAACACGAGTGATCATAATATCGGAAACATGTTCATTAATTGATAAATCTAAAAGTCTATACATTACTTCAGTGATAATTGAAAAATAAATCAAGTTGCAAAAAAGTTTTTTTCGTCATATAACCAATGGATTGCACGGAATTTACGGCCGATTGAGTGACACCTTATAGGACTAACTTTTAACTGTCTGTGATTTCCTATTTGTAAAAGAACACCAAATTCGTACTTAACTGTGAGAAATAATTAACATTTGGCCTATTGATCGAGAAAAATGACGTTATCGAAAAATGTTTGACTGAGAAAAAATTTCCTTAACTCTGAAGAGTTCAAGTTGTGTGACGTTGTTTCAAAACAGGGTTAAATGAGAAACCGCATTACTTCAAATTTGAATTATTCGGCCTGTTTAATTATTAGTGCACTTGCGTAACTCTGATTTATCGGTGTTTTTTTTCCATTTTATGTTTAAATTGGATAACAACCACAAAAACTGTTAGTTGCAATCATAAATATAGACCAAATGCTATGCGAACAACGACAAACGCCTTACAATTTGTTTCAGCTTGCCTTGCGGTATTGAGCGCAATGTTTTCAAAACACGTAGCAGCCTGTTAAACCTAACTCGATATATTTATACTTACGGAAACTTATAATACATATTGGAAGTACAGCTTTAGAGACGAATGTGAATACATGTACTCGTTCAAATTTTCACATGATTAAACATGAGGTATACACCTATACTGAACATCTGGAGAATTCCTAGGGTTCATACGACCTTGCTACCTGGTTAGACGCTAGTTAGACCTTCGCGAAGAAGAACTGTACAAACACATTATTAGCGAGTTGCAATGAAGTAGGTACATAAAGTAATAGGAAAAAAAGATTAACACCATTGTAGAGTTGTGTATAAAAAATGTCGTATCACAATACCGTTTCAATTTACTCGGGAGTGGAATGTCAAGATATTCTGTAGAAATATTACCTCACAATATTACTCCTGCAATCTTACGATTAGCAGAATTTCAGCGTCGGAGAATACTGATCCATTTTACCACAACCATTTTGCAATGAAACAGTGTTTCTTCAATACCGTAATATGACGTCTACTACTGTTAATAAAAATTATAATTCTACAGATAAGATTACAGGATACAACTGAGATGAGTAGCAGTAGGATTGAGTTTATCATTTATGCATTTCAAACATTGTAAAATATTCTCGTTCCTGTCTAAAAGGTGCCGAAGCCTATACCTTGGAAACTACTGATTTTTGGGACTTGTGTCCATGAGAACTTTTGTTCGGCAGGATATGTAATATATCATACTGAAAACCCAGGCAATTTGACTGGGAGCAAATGTCCATAAGGATTCTGCGCGTCTTTTCGTACCAATGGTGTGTCTCGATTAGTATTTTTTGGAAGCCGGGCAATGGCAGGGAAGCAAGAAGGCCCGCTCTAACCTTCCCTCTTGTCTTCATTTTGACGTTTCATGTGCTGAAGTCTGCTTCCATCCTCAGGTATTCCCGATCCGTTGATTGTAGCGAACGTACCAGAATTCAGCGCCTGAAACGTTGAGATAAAGACGACCCAAAGTCATCGGTTCAGGGAAAGAGGAGTGCAGAGAAACCGATTAGAATGCCTTCGTCCAGGGGGTGGGCATTTTAACAATTCGTGGAAGAACTATTCATCGGCTTGGACCAAGCTGTAGCCAACATAATAATGAGATTTCCACTAAAGATATTATAGAATGATTTATATTGTCAATAAAGTATTCGGTAATTCAATATTTGTGGCAACCTCTGCCGATTAATAACAGTTTTACCTGTTAAGCCCTTCTTAACAATTTATGAATTACTTTTATATTGTCATTCTCAAATGCTGATATAATATAGCAATGACGCTATGGGTTACACGTCCGAATTTTATGATCCGTGTTACTCGATCTGTGAATAATTTTGTCTTAAAAGAAGTCACCAGAAGACGCCACTTGAAATCAAGAATTCAACGAAAACCAATCTTATGTTCCATAATTTGTCTCACTGTTGTGGTGTCGCTCTGGACCAAACCTTACGAATAACGTGTGGAGGGGAGTATTAAGCGTCCATAACCTGCCTTCGCCCGTCACTCCGCAACTTCAAGACAATGCAATATGATTTGTTGTTTTCGGGTAAGCTTCATCGCGCGCAATTCTGCTCGTAATGTACAATTTGCCTCCAATACTAAAGTGATCGTTAAAAATTTCACTTGTCCAGAATAGTGGATTCGTTACAGTAGAAACTACCACAGCTGTAGCACCATTAGCTGTGTACTGTTTTCTGCAGAGGTCATGAAATATTTTTTTATCCTGACGAAGCGACCCTCCTGTAATTTTGAATGAGAATATTTCGACACGACACGCGCAGAGTAGAGATCGGACAGGGATTGATAAAATGCACACTCAGGAAACTCTCGTCTTACAGGGAAGGTATTTTTGACAAAGTCGATCTCTCCGATTAGATTTCTTTGGTAATATTTTATGGTAGACTAAAAACTTAGCGACGCGTGTCTTTTTGATCTGTCGTTTGATCTGTGATCTCTAAGGGGATGAAACCACCCTATAAAATAAAGCATGTTAATGAGTGATTTAGCAATTTCACTCACAAGAACATAATATTTTTTTAACCAATCCAGCTGGAAAAGTTTTCTCCCAACGAGAAATGAATAGTATCATTTCCTTAATAAAAAAAAAAAAAAATGAAAACAACTGCCAAATCGCCCTTTGATATACCTTACCTAGGAGAATGGCTTTATCTCGTTAAAGTGTTTAATGGAAGATAAAAAAAAATACGCGTCGCTTAGTTTTTAGTCTACTATAACAAAGTACAAAATAAATCAAATCGAAGAGAATGCCTTCTTTGTCAGTCAAGTTCAAAACATTTGAAATCCCATGAATGTCGAAAGATGCTTGTATATTATAATTGAAAGCTTATTTTTGCATTCTCCAGTTGAATTTCCGCTAAGTAACAATCCATGTAAACACGAAATCAGGTTCTGGCAGAACTTTCAATTTTGAAAACCACATGTCCCAATTCAATTGCGGCTTTACAATAATGACTTTTTAGTTCATTTGTAGATTAGGTACCTGGGTGGAAACGAACTAATAATCGGGTCTATTTCTTTCCTACGCACATTTCCATTGTGGGCAGAACCTGCTATGCAATAAATTATGGTTCGGCAGTTGAGACCGGCTGCTGGTTAATACAACCAAAGCTGTAATACGAGACGACTCTGATAGGAATTAGCTGCCATACTTCGACAACTATTAATCATAATGTACAAATGACCTGTAAAACTGCTTAATAGCGAATTTTGTTACAACGGCTCCTTTAAAACTCAACGTATGTTTCTTCGCTGTATTAAGTTCCTTTCACTTTATTCACTTTCATCGACAGTCGACGGAATAATGCAAATGATAAATACCTGTTCGCGTAAATATAAATCGGCTATTTATATAACGTACGTCATACTGCATCAATACTGCAGTACAATATTGCAACATCTCATTTTCATATTGCATTGAATTCTTGCAGCAGCTTATTTTAGATGTAACATCGTTGCAATATTTCAAAAGCACTGTCATTGAAAGGAAATTTACTTTTTCATTGTCTTATACACCGCACGACGCGCAGTTCGGATTTCTTTTCGGATATGCTGGGTGAGTAATCAGTTAAAATAAGCTTGAGACTGAAAGTTTTCCAAGTCGAAATTTACCGCCTACATTTGACCCTACCAAGGTACCAAGGACCCTACCCTACCAATGACAAAAAATTTAAGAACCATCCCTACATTGAACCTTCAACTCCTAAAAATTAAAGCACCAAACCCTACTTCGACGCTCGTAGTAGACGATCAAACCTATTTCGATGCTATTCAATCTACAGCTCCTTCATTGGACTTGTAACTCCTTCTATATAGATATACCATTACAGCGACATTCAGGTGTTAACAATGAATAGTACGAGGGCTATTTCGACAATATTTTGATAAGTTTCAATAACATTTGAAAATTGAGTATTGTATTTCAACTGTATTCAATCACCGTTCTTACGAATACAAAAACCCTTTTTTAATGATCGAATATACCGAAAATACAATTAAACTCATTTGTAAAGAAATTCCTTCTTATTGGGATTTTAATTTGATTTCATACGATTTAATCGTATTTTTTGTATTTTAATCATAATCGATCCGAATCGATGGACCTTTATTAGCGGGTAGGATTTTGAGCATCAAAGGAGGGTTTCAAATAAGCAGGTTTAACCCTACCTCTGGAGGGTTAAAGAGCTTCTAAACAGACCCTCCATTTGCCTTAAGTTGGTAAATCGGGAAATTTTTGACATTTTTAGCGTCAAAGTAGGGTCCGATATTGCATTGAAATAGAACCTACTTCAATATCTTTGAACCCTACGCAAGAGCTCCAACGTAGGGTTTAAAATAGGCGCTAAATTTCGACTCGGGTTGTGTAACTGAAATGACAATTCAGTGATTTACTATATTATATAGATAAGCACAAGACCATTCTTAGTGTTGAAAATACAATACGAATTGCAATAAATTTTTTTGGCTAGTGATACGTTTATCGCAATAATTCGAATATCCCGACAAACAAATACTGATCGAATAAAAATTTGAATGTAAATAAATATTGCACCACATTACTGTGATATACTTTCGGTTGTCGGTAAATGTCACAATTTTTGATGACGGATGTTCCGTTATTTGCACAGTTGATGTTTGCTGCTATCCCCACATTACTCGTCTGTGAACGAAGAAAATAAATACTTCACTGTTAGCAAATACATTGTTATTCACACGCTATACACCAGTCGCAAACGAGACCTACGGTTGTGGACGAGTATCATGCAGTGTAGTATCTAGTAAGGCTTCGCGTACCTCTTCTGCAGGCTTCCCATACAGCATGGACAATCGCTGTAGATTTAAAAAAACATTATTTCGGTAATATTTTAGCTGTGACTTCGGCAATATTATCCTATCCACTATTGAATACCATATCCACGTGTTCAGAGGTAAATCACGAATGTTGTGCGGATGAATTGCGAATGAAAACCAACGACAATACTGCACAACGTATCTCATCCTCATTTTTGCATGACATTTTGCGTAGTTTATTTTGCAATTTACCAGTAAAACTGAACCTGATTGCAAAATCAGTTTTCTTGATGTCCTGGTTAATAATGACAACTTTAACGTAAAAACAGATTGGTATCATAAAAAAAAAACTTTGTCTCAACGTTATCTAAATCTGCTTTCACAACATCGTCAATCGTACAAGATATATACTATTGTTGACTTAGTTGATACAGCCGTTAGACTGTCCACTCGAGAATTTCACGATAAGAACTTACCTCTGATTTATAATGTATTACGCTTGAACGATTGCTCACACTGATTGCTTATTAAACAGATACAACTGAAGTATAACTCGATTTTACCATCCATTGACACTAATAATAATAGCTTATCGAACGAGCATGACACTCCTCCAAAAAAAAAATTTCTCTATTTCTTACGTAGCGAGTCTTTTTGAGTCTTTAATTGAATAGGATTTTTGCCAAATATAATATCCACTAATTATTGGCATGCCATTGACCTTCATATCCAATAAATCAACTCTCATTAATTAAGAAACTTCTGAAATTCACCGCATTTGTTATATAAGCTTCGACAATTCCATTGTACCTCATTAACCTTATTGTACATCAACCTTATTAGCGTTAATTTCTTTGCGATGAAAATAATCTTCTTACAATTTTCCGTACAGAACAGAATCTTTATGATTTATCGTCTTGATGAAAGCAATAAGTAGTGGTGAAAATGGTGAAATGGTACTATTTTGAGATATAAGTTCAATTGCATTCTCAGACAACCTAAATGCCAGTTATTCAAGTGATATGAGATAAAAGTGCAATAATAGTACTAAAAACATTAATTGATGCTATTTAATAAGCAATATAAAAAATATGTTATCTATTCATTTACAATAATGAATCACGATGAAATATGAATTAGCCCCCCCGCCCCATTTGAATTAATCTGTGTTGCAAAAAATTATATTACGTCTATAGCTTAACCTTAATTCGTCAGTCGAGGTGAATACCACCCCAAACATTTTTCAAACTACTCGCAGAGTCCCTTAGTACCTTAATTTCGCTGATGTATTACGATATCTAAACAATTAATTTTGGTTGGGAAAACTGAGAGAGGTTTTTCTGCTATCCTTAAACAATACAGCTAGATATTATTTTCAATATTTAGAACTCATTGTTAAAGCAAGCTATTAGTTTTTTTTTAACAGGGGTGAATTTCACCCTGTGTGATCCTTATGCGACTCTACCGAAATGTGATCAATTAGGGTTAAGACTCTTGAAGGAGGTTTCCGAAAACTTTGTTCTATCTCTAATATTTCCCTAGAAGGGGGATTGCTTCCTTTTTCTTCACTGGCTAGATCTACTAGCCGTTTCCTCCTGATATTTAGTGACTTATGTTTCATAATTAAGTTTGATAAAACGAAAAATCACTAACAGCACCCGAGGAGCCCACTCTCTATTTTCGAATAGAGTCGCTAACCTTGTTTTTTTAGAATATTCCCTGGGTTGAGTCGAACACTGGAGTAGTCTGTTTCTTTCTTGGGTAGTAAGTTTGATTTTATAGCAATACAAGCTAACTACTAGCTTCCTTCTTATCTGTAGTCTGTAACTGAAAATATTTGTCTCATTTCACAATCACGGAGTCATCAAATCGTGTTGTCTGTACCCGGACTGATAACATAGCACTGTGACGGTTAAGAAACACGTATTTTTCCACTATATCTTTAGATATCACTTTTCACCAGTCCGTTCAACATCTGACGGTGAGCTAATTTCTATGAGAGTCACTGGAGGCTGTACAGAAAGTCCACCCTACAATAAATTGATACCAAAGCAAATGCTGGTGAGGATTGTTCGTTTGGGGATGTATAACAAAAATTTCTTCGAATTACTGAAAATTTGGCGCCGCTCCACCCCTCAGAGGGCAGAAATCATGCAAACTTCCAATTTTTGCGCCGTAAGTCTAAAACGGTTGTTCCTACGATCAATATAGTTCATGACAAATCCGTGTGCGGCGGATACCTTCGAAGATAGAGCCGCCCCAGGTGTGACTAAAATGAAAAAAACTCGTCGAATGTGCAAAAATGTCCTAATACTTCTTTACAGACGTTAAAACAACGTAAAAAATGCATTTTCGACATATTCGGTGCCTTAGAAACGCTCCAAGTCATGAGCAATCAAAGTTGTACTTTCTTTAAAAGAACTTCAGTATCACACGCTTTTGCAAATACTGATATTATGGATAGTCCAACCAATAGGGAGTAAAAAAGCCTTATAAAAACGTGTTGTAGTAGTGATTTCTATATATATTATTTGGTTCCGGGCCCCGATGAAAAACCCAAATTTTCGACCTTCGGGGGGGGAGGGGGATTAAACGTACAAAAGACTATTTTTTCAAATAATTCTTGAGCGGTTGAAATTACGACAAAAATATCTCATGAAAATTTGCAGAAAACTAAATTCCTTTCGTTTTTTGTATAAGTACTTTTTATGTAAGTCTGATGTGTAACAAATTACAGCGGCGGATACGTGAATGTTCTTAAAAAAAATCGTGCAACTTGATCTCTTCACAGTAAATTTTCTAAAAATGATAATATTAATAACATTATCATTTATATGTAAAATTTTTAATGTGTATATAATATTATCATCACAATAACGTTATATAGCGAAATCTTCTTCAAATTAAAGTCATTTTTCTTGTTAGGTAGAAATTGTTTGACTGCCACTGTGGCATGAAACAATTCAAAGTATTATTAATATTAGTGTATGAATTTTTCAAGATTCGTCTACTGTTTTTGTAACAGCCTTTTTCTAGAGCAGGTATAGATCGTTATTTCGCGTTTTTGGAATTGTCTGGAATTCAGTACACCGTGATAAAACAAAATACACTCGTGTTTTGAAATCTTCGTTCTTTAAAAATCATTGTAAAATTAAGAAAATAGTAAATTTTTTCCCAATGTTTCGTTACGATAACGTTACAAACTTCAACGTCGGTTAAATTACGAAATACGAGCAAAAAAAAAGAACATCTATTGGATTAAGCCTACTGAGGATAACACGGAATGAAAAACACGGTCTTTACTCTTCCTCGTGGTGGTGTGGAAATGAGTTGACTTTAAATTTGCAAAATCATCCTAATTATGTAGTGAATGATTTCTTGAATGGAGAAAGGCGAGGTGTTGCACGATTTTTTGTAAGTATATTCACGTTTCCGTCACTGTAACTCGTTACACATCAGACTTACAAAAAAGTGCTTATACAAAAAATGAAGGGAATTTAGTCTTCTTCAAATTTGTGTTCGACATTTTTTGTCGTAGGATCAGCCGTTCAGGAATTATTTTGTACTTTTAACCCAAGATGGCAGACGGTGCCCCCCCCCCCCCGCCGTAAGGTCAAAAACTTGGATTTTTAATTCATTTTTCATTCCCACCTTCAGTAGGTCAAAAACCCCTGTTAACTAGACTAGAAGACTTCGAGGTCAAAATCGCAAATTTTAGCCGGTAGATAAATTGGAAATTTTATACTCTAAATATTAAGTGTTTTGCATTACCATCCTAACGTTAACGGTATTCAAATGCGAGACGGTTTACCGTTGCCAACCCAAAAGAAATTTCTTTAGATATAAATAAATTAGAGCTCGTTCATAGAAAAAAAAACGTTGTTTTCTTATTAAGGAATAATGTCGCTTAGACCGAAATCTAAAGCAAATCTGAGAATCTGACGAAATCTCATGACTTGTAGCGAAATTTCTAAAAATCGCCTTGACATCGAAACAACAGGCTAAAAATCAACCAATTGTGAAGTTCCTGAGAAAATATGCACCAATTATATGGCGTCTGCAGTTTCAAAACGCATTTATTTGACAATTTGGTGGTACTAAATATTAAAAATAAAAACATTATACAGGGTGGGGCATTTAAAGTGTAACAGAGCAATAGCACTCAAACTGTTGATGATAATGAAAAAAGTTTCATATGAAAGTTATATTGTTTGAAAAGGCCGACATACTGAACCATCCTATTATTTTTTCGGTGGAGGCGCTGAAGCTACGTCAAGGTCAACTCCACTTTTTTAAATGGAACCATGTATTTTTTTTTCCACGATATTATTACGGACTTTAAGACAAATTCAGCGACTTACAACACAAGGTTATTGTAGGCACGCGAAGTATGAAAATAGTCGATTCCGGTGTAGAAACAGCACTCCCGAAAAAAGAGATGAGATTTTTGACTGACAACGGGCTAGTTATTTCTAATTTCGATAAAATTCTTCCATCCACCTATTTGTCACACCTTATACTATACGATGATCAAGAAAAAATCGATTTTTTTTAAGTTCCAGACTATAATATCTCCTTAATGAAAGAAATCAGAAAAATTCTGAAAACCATCCCTGAATCTCCTAACACTTTCCTGATTTCTCCATAGCCTGAGAAATGCGATGAAATATTTCAATTTTTTAACACTACGATAAAGCTACGCCATCTATTCATAAGATATATTTTATTTGTTGATTTCTGTATTTAGAGTAAGACTAGGTTGTTTTACTGGTCTTTTTTTTCCAACTAAGATGATTTTTGCTCAGAAATCGTGCAAATTATGCATTGCAGACATGCCATAAATAAACTCTTTTATATCTAATCTACTTTGATGACGGCCTGATTTTAAGTATTCTAGCAGGCAGGTTTGAGCTCTTAAGTTCATATTCAAGATGCCGAGGTATTTTTTAAACTTCTTTTCGTACCTCTCTCAGTTTCTACAGTTTACTTTCTTCTGCCGACGTTCGTAAGAATCATGATATTGCCAAAAACGTTACCATCTCTTACTGATTCACTGTAGTGTGTGAACTAAGCTACTATAAAAATTTAAACAATGAATCACAAATTTCAACATCAATTACGATATAGTCACTTGATTAATTAACAGCATTTTGTTGTATTCGATGTAGGTAAATATACGTTGGTTCCGAACAAAGTTAGATAGGGAAAAACTCTTAAGTTTGCACGGTAAGAATAACGGTAAGCATAAGAAAGGTATAGAAACCGGTTGTCTTGAATTCCCTGCCATTACAACTGCACGAACTTCCTACCTAAAAAACATCCGCGGAGAAAGTATCTTACACCGCCTTTCTCCGACAAACAACTTGTTGCAACAATGCTAAATACGGTTCTTATATCGAGTGCCGAAGATTGACAGCCTTGAAAGGAGCCTGGTTTTGCTCTCATTTTCATAGTAATCAGCTTGAAAAACTTGCTAGCATCGTACAAAGTGACATTCGAATATGTTCTTATTATACCTATAATTATTAAAATAGTTAGCCATAACGTTTCTCACTATTGCCTATAGAGGGCCAGGGATATAGAGTCGTCAAACTATGTCTGCGTGCTCCATCTACTTCAAGTTTTTATGTTTTTGTCTATGTTTTTGTACGAATAAAACCACGCCTTCTACCAAAAACCGACTCGTTGCATTATTTTCACTATCAATCAATCTAAAACCTCATAAATGATATCAAAGATTAAAAACAAATTGCTCGTGTGTAAGTTACGCCTCCATGATGTAAACTGAACATCTTATTATCATATTGTAACAGCCACGATGCTGTGATGTTACATATTCTTCTAATACATAAAAATCACAAGCGTTTCATATCAAACGCTACGTTTAGGTAGTATTTGCTTCAGGATTCCTGATCACTAAACGATCGCCTAATGACAGGCAACTTATTTTTCGCGGCTGTAAGCACGGAGGCAAATAAAGGCGTGAGCACGAATTATCTGACATTATGCGATCTGTCAGTTCTAGAAATCTTCCGATCACGTTGTTCAAAATCACCTAAACATATAATAATTACACCGGTTGGGGGTATAATTTACCGCCCAGAAATTGCATACCTAGAGTTCTCAGCGAATCACGCCACTCATCGTCAGCGCTAGAAGGTAAGCAATTGAATGAACATTTTAGGGCCCTATTGCCCTTTCTGAAAAGTATGCCTCTTTTACCGATGGAGTTTGCATCACCTTTCGACTCAAATATTTTCAGAAATGACAGTATAACAGACCTCAAATGAAACTTGCATTACCTATCTTCGAGGGCTGAGCAGCCAGATTCACTGAAAAGTCCGGGTATACATACATGTGGACACAGATTCTCAGATACCTAATTTTTCGGACAAGTCGGTTACTTTGTGTAATGATTCAAATATAACCGCGCCACGAGCACGACACGAGCGGATGAGATTAGACCCAGGGAGTGGGACACCTGGTCACAAATTTCAAATTGAAGAAGAACGAGTTGCTTGGTCAACGTCTCTCTAGGAGGAAGGAGGAAGGAGGTTCCCATCTCCGAAATTAAGTATTAACAGACCGAAAATCGACGAACTTATAATAAAAAAGTAAATTTAAGCCACGAAGAACAACATTCAAAATTAATTATTATAAATTTCGAACGTCAAGTCAAATTATAAGAGGGACGATTAAAACGAAAAAACAACAAAAAAACACTGTGAAATCCAAGAATATAGTGCCTCGACGAAAGACAATTATTTACACCTATTTATAATTTTAACAACATACACATGGAGCGAATGAATTGTGGAATGGACGAACGAATGAATTTTAAACCAGATGACGGCTCGTGTTTTAATATATTCATAAATAAATTAAATTGTACTCTGCTATTCGTACCTTATAAAATATACTCGATATTGATTACGCATAATTTTCAAATTTCGAAAAAGTTTTATAGTTGGCAATGCAAATTTAGCGCACCGTCAGGGAGGCAACTAGGCACTGCCCTGGGGCCCCCAAGACAGGGGGTAAAAAATGAAGTCGTAATATTTCATTCGGATGATCATAAGTATTACATGTTTACATTGTTTCTATATGGAGCTAAAGGTGTTATATAAAATAAATATTGGATTTCTCTGTCTTTTGTTATCCTTATAATTTCCATGTCCATCAGGTAGGTACTTATTTAGGGTGGTGCACAAATAATTCAAAAACAAACCCGAAATTTTTTCGAATTTTTATATCAACTCTAACCCATGCCCCTGTAAAAGGGAGGATTTTCCCATTTAAAATACACATATGTCGACCACATTCTCGGTATATATTTTAATGTAAGAGTTATAATGTTAAAAAAAAATGGGTGCGTGTACTTATGTACGCGCGTGAGAAGTTACACTTCTTTGGCATACTTAAAAAACAATAAAACAAATAACGGATGTCTTACATTATATTTAAATAATCTATTAAATTTTTGTCACGAACTTTTTATTAAATGTTCTATTAAATTTATTTATTTATTTTGTAAATATTAAAAAACCAATAATAAATATTCAACATTGATAATTTAATAATATTTAGTATTAATTATATTAAATAATGATATTTTAATTTATATCAATAAATAATACATACGGATAACTAACCTCAATTATATTGGAGCACTTGAAAAAGTATTATAGCACAATTTTTTCACTAATATTCACAAATTTTTCGAGACTTAATGAATTCGGTTGAGTGGGCAACTTCATCCTGTTAATTTTGTGTTACAGTGATGCGCGCGCATCTTGTTTCGAGACTTAATGATTTCGGTTGAGTGGGCAACTTCATCCTGTTAAGTTTGTGTTACAATTTTGTGTTACAGTGATGCGCGCGCATCTTGAAATTTCACTCTCATCAGTTTTTCATAACGCGCCTAAAGAAGTATAACTTCAAAAAATATATAACTGTGAAATTTTAGTGGAAATTAATGCTACTACGAGAGTGTTACGTCCGGCGTACCACCTCTCTCTATTTTTCCTACTCGCTAACACTCCCACAGTTCTTATATGAATATCATGGCTCTGTCCTGTCCTTTTATCTCTACCTAGTCTCACGCTATACACTATCGCGCTTACTCATCTAATTCTATTCCCTTCCTCCAGCATCTTGACATCTTTTCTGCACCCGTACGTTCTTCGTCTCTGGATTTCATTCGTAGACTAACTCTCAAGAACCTCAGAGCTAAAGCTCTTAAATAACTCCGTACAACACACTTCAATCTTACCCCTCTCTCGACTTCTTGCAATAAATATATACTTGATATCACCAATTAATTTAACGTTACTCAATCCTCAATCCAAATTCCGGTTATCTTAGTCCGTAAAAGCGAAGCCAAAACAGGTTATTCCTACCGCTCGGGAGTAAACCACATTCACGGACGTAACATGAGAAAAAATTGACATCATCATACCAGGTAATATAGATAAATTGCATTTCGTTTAAATGGAAAAAGCCAGATTTCGTGGGTGTGTAAATCGTCGAGATTGCATGGTAAGATGATGTGAATTTTTTCTCATATAGTAGTACTAATGCTCACTAAAACCTGGCAGTTACTAATTTTATGGAACATCATTACTCTTGCAATAAAATATATGCTAAGAATGTGTCCGAAACACGTGTATTTTAAATGGTTTGTTACATTCTGGGAAAAACGCCACAAGAAATCTTTGATTTACTGCGTGATTTTCGGCTCAATCTGGACTCACAAACCAACTCAATTTGACTTATTGTTAATCCGGAATTATGTTGTGAGTCGTGCTAATTATCACTATGTGTAATTAAATAATCATTCGTACACAACATTTTAATTTAAATACAAACTTATTAACAATAAGATATTATTATTTAGAGATTTAGTTTCACAATGATGTTGTTCACTTATTTAGTTATACTAAAGTTCGGAGGTTCTGAATATAAGCACACATCGATTTAGAATGATCTGTTCTTGATTTCGAACAATTCTGAATTGTCTGAAGTCAGGATTGGTTCCTTGTGGTCTGAAGCTTGAATTAGTTCTGAATGGTCTGAAGTCTTAATTTGTTATATTCATGATTCTGTACTGCATCAGTTTGGTTTGAAAGGTGGGAGTCTTGGAAAGACTTCTGTTTGGTCTCTTGCTACGTCAGTGCAAGACGGTTGGTCTTGAAGAGGGCAATTGGTACTGTGCTGACAAGATAGTTAGTTGCAAGAATGCATTTTTGAGTTCTGAGAATGATACTTTGTGAACTACTTATCTATTCTTTTCTCACGTTCCTTGAATTCGGTCAGTGAGGTTTATGAATTTGAATTCCATGAATTTCGATTGTTGACCATGCGGTCTGTATGTGTAAGTTGAAATTGAAGATGTAAAGTTAAGAAATGACAATTATTATATATATACTGCATAGCGTTACACGAATGTAAGCTTGGTTGCAAAATAACGAATGGTATGTTGTATGCAAATATAGTAACTGTATCTACATCGATATGGATCTTAAGTCTGTGGTATGAGCATGTGAAGCTCTCTTATGGTAATTGTACGTCGGTAAGTTAAGGTACAGAAAAGTTAAGGTCACGCCATAATTATCGGCTGGGACGTAACAGAGAAAACCTATAGTCATACAGAGGAACGGGTTAGAATTGAGATAAAAATGTAAAAAAATTAGGGAATTGTTTTGAATTATTTAACGTTTATTTGGGGGGTGGCCTGAAAAAAAACGTCAACACCCTCAATGAGGTCACCACCCTAATGATAAGTATAAGATTGTGCTTCTGATATTTTCCATTTCGAATGCTTGTTTCAACTTAATATTGTAACTGTATTAATAGTTATCTCGACTATAGGTATAGTCAAAAATGTAAAATATCTTCTTTGGAAAAATCGTAATTCTAGTTTACAGTGAATAGAATACATAAATTGAGCATCTTACTGTTTTATTGGGAATAAATTTCTGAAGCGTGAGAGGGGAGGCTCCACTGGAATATGTTTCATTATTTACCCAAAGGGCTCAATTTGCGCCCTTGCCCTGGAACCCTTAAATGCCTAGTTATGCCCCTGTCCAGTGTCGCTACCAACCACGAAGCCTAATATATAAGTACAACAATCGACGTAGGCTGTTTGGCTTGACTTGCGGCCAGAACAGAGGGAAAAGATCATAGGTTCGAGACATGCGCTTGTTATTGCTTGTATCACGTGATCACGACATTCCCCTTCGTAAATTTGAAAAACCAGACCTTAGCAACGCTATTCTAGTGCACATTGTGAGAACTATGAACTTTTCTCAAATTGTCGACCGTTTCTGAAACATTACGATCGTTCTCCTTATATCTAATCTCCGTGCTACCGCTTAAGAAAAGTTTTACCACGGGCTCGGTATACATCGCCACTACTGCTCAGCGTTGCCAACCCTCAAGAAATTTCTTTAGATATAGAATAATTACAGTCCGTTCAGAATAAAAAGAAAAATTGTTTATTTAATAAGAAATACTGTCGTTTAAACCGGAATGTGAAGAAAATTTGAAGGTCTCTGACGAAATCTCAAAACAGATAGCGAAATCTCTAAATATAGTCCGTAAAATCGGAACAATAAATTAAAACCAAACGCACTTATTTGACAAGCTGGTGGTCCTAAATATTAAAAAAAAAAAAATATTATGTGCGTAAAAGTTCCTAATATCTTTATGCTTACAATTCAGATTGTAGAATATGGATCTGTGTATGTTACCTCGTTTGGTAATTATCATTGTATATTTCTAGGAAAATCATGCATGTTATAAAGCGAAAAAATGAAATATATTGTGTATTCCTGTATTTATTGATTTTTAATACCGTCAAACATCAGTGAGAAGAATTATTTTGGCGTCATTTGAAGAAATGTCTGTCTGACAGGCTGACAACGCTGCTACCGCTGCCAATGTTACGAACAGTGGCTCAGTTCTCAGTCCCAGTGCTGGATCAGTGCTGGTGATCATCTGGAATGATACTGTAGATCCAACGCTTGACGTCTAGATCTGGATCAGTATCGTTGATCAGCACTGGGCCAATATGACCAATCGGTAACCAGCTAGGCCAGTGCTGCCAACCCTCAATTGACTAATATTTTTAACCATCACTCTGCCAATATTGCAAGCCGTCACGATGCTAGTATTGTTTTTCAGATAAAAATTGTATTTGATGATCAACGAAAATCAAAAGCTAATCGATGCACTCGCTACCGGTACCGGCCCGATTCTCGACCAACGAAAAAAAGCACTGCTTACCTCTTACGAAGGTTGAGTTATTTTCAAAAATGTAAAAAAAGAATATGCTTCTTCTTATTACTTATATTAATACATAGGAATTGGTTTTATTCGGGATGAATGTCCAAAAACGTACGTATTCGGATCCTTGCCACGTGCTGTTACCTCCAACGCGAAAGCACGGCTCATTCGCGTCTGAGAATGGAGAAAATTTTTTTTTTAATGACAAATGAACAAGGCAAGAAATTACGGGTCTGGTTCACATGTGCGTAGCTTCAGCTTATTAACTTTCTTAACAATTGTACTACGTACAAATTTGCCATCATTATCCACATTAATCTAATCTCGGTAAATATCGAATTGTAAATATTGTCACATCTTCCTGGATTGGGAAAAGTTTAACGTGTCAAGCTGTATTAATATTAACAAATTAGGACCCACGAGACTGTCCATTTCCATCGTGGCACCCTCTGGAAAGTATATTCGGAACGAAAGAAGGATGCTCTCGGAAAATGAGCGTTGTACGTTAGGTGTAAGATGGCGCTCATTTGATTTTTGACTTTTCTTAGAAAAAGTGACGTAACATAGAACGCTCAACTTCGGAGTAAATCTTTCTTTCAACCCAAAAAAACTTTTTAGAGGATGCCACGTTAGAAATTTGCAAATTATTTTTTCGTGGAACACTCTATCGAGCACACTTCCATGCGATTGACCCGATTCGCCCACCTTCGTACCCTATATCCGAATGACGAGCTGCCCTAACAAACCGTATGAAGCCTAAAAAGAGATTTCGCGACGCCATAGCATAAGGTCAGTGTCTGATCACCAGCTGGAAGCATGCGTGAGTAAAACTGAAGCTGGCTCATCTAGCTCGGAAATCAAAATCCCTATTATCCACTTGTCACTCGTTACTTCTCCTCGCCCACTTTCGTGTCGTAAGCCCAGTCTGAAACTGAATCGTAATGAGGTTAGTAACGTAGTACAAACGCCGGGGAGAACCCGTTACCCGGTAACCGGTTAGACGTTACAAACCCTTTGACTTGGACTGCGGTTGTCGGATAAGATATTCCTGGCGAACAGTATTGGTTTGAACTACTTACGATCTCGTTACGCGCTGATTGTGTGATCATTTCAGTTCAAGCTCAAGACTTCCTGCCAGTCTAAGGTCCGCGCTGAGGGCAGTATTACATCTGACGGTGGGGGTAAGACGAGTCACCTGCAAAGCCCAAACAATTCGATATCGAAGTGATGAAAATTTAATTTCACGTTTTGCTGGTTTAATATCGTGGAATTCGATTGTCAACTCTTTTTTAGCACTCTAACCTCGAAATTACTACTTTATCGTGATTTCTTAGTTCTAGATAAAAAATACAGATCGAAACTCGTACGGGTAGGGTTTTTTGACTCGCGTGTTACGGCACTCGTCTTCGGTTCGTACCTTAAACCTCGCATCTCGTCAAAAAGCCTCATTCATACTTGTTACAAAATGTACTATTGTACAACGCGATCATGCTTCACGCGTTTTTCCATGCGTGTTTTTCGTGCGCAAAGTATCCGTTTCTACGACGCTAGAGTGAGTATGCAAATGCGCATGCGCGAAGTACTCAAAAGACCACTTTTAAGTCCTAGAAGTTGGAAGTGGTTTTTTTTTGTACTGCGCGCATGCGCTGTCGCTTATGAATTTGACATTATGCGACCCTAACCTCAATTTCGTGCTTCGTAAAAAAACGCGTAACATACTCTTGTTATATAAAGAATCGTGTGCAGCATAGAAGTAACGATCTTTTCACCTCGCGTATTTGCAATATTCGTCTTCGGCTGACCTACGACTCATGTTGCAAACTTACGCTCGACCCGACAGGACTGAATTTGCCTCCTCACACATTTATTATACTGTTCTATTTCTCAATGGTAATAGATACCTGAAAAGTGGTCGAGGATACAGAGATTTAAAAATTATTACATCACAAGACAATAAAACTGTTACGCTTGGTAATTTTTTTAATAATGATAAAATTATACATGACTAAGGAATTCGTCGGGAAAGGTCAATTAACGACGAATTCCCCACTCATATATCTTCTCGGGTTACGAAAATCCACACGTGAAATTATACAACGAAGTAATAATATCAGCTGATTAAGAATATGTTAATGAGTCCAATCGAGATAGAAATCTGTATAGAAATCTAGGGAAAAAAGAAAAACTGTCCAAAACTGTCATGTAATATTATTTTCGCGAACGTTGGTAAACGTGAGTAGAACAACTATCCTAATAGGTATGTCACAGTAATGAATTTGAGCAAATTGAAATTCACACAAGTTAGAATACCAACAATTGGAGGAGGGGTTTTATAATTACAGTCTTGAAACTAACTGAATTCTGGTGTTTTTGATCCAATTTTGCACGGAGACTGAACATATCGGATTGAGAGGAATACGGTTATAGTTGAAGAAATGTTGTCAATGCAAAAAAAATTTATCCCTGTGAGAATAATATTACTTGCCACATAATACAATACAGCCATACAAATATGGTCAAGTTAGTATGGTCTACTATTGTAAGAGTTAGGTATTAGTGTTTCAACCATACATATAGCTACCCGAGAAATACTTGCAATAATCTTTGCTCGGAAAAATATCGAATTGCATGGTTGAATCTGCCATACCGTTGCCACTCTTCACTATACGAGCATAAATAGATTCGTAAAATATTTCATGACTGATTTTCAGACTATTCATGGTGATCTAGTCCACGTGCAAAGTGAGTCCAGAATATTAAAAGAGGATTGAAAACACTGGATTTCAATAATTTTGAATGTTGTAATTATGAAACACTTATTGTTTGTTGTTGATATCTTAGCTTGTGCAAATTAAATTTGCCAATATATTTAGATTGATTTGAATAATATATAACAAGGATGTTGTTTAAGATCATTTAGTACTCTTACTTTTATCGACTGACCAAATTCACCCTTTTTCTTCCTATATTAAACAAATGAAAGAACGGAAAGGGTTCAAAAAAAGGGTAAAAAAGCTCGTTTTTCACTCGACTAGTAAAAGTAGAAGTTCTACATGACCTTAATTCGTGCTCAATATCGTTGACGCATACTTTTAGAGATTTTTCGGATGAACTTCTGACCGCCGTAAAACAAATTTCGCCATACAATTTGGCACACACATTCCATTTAACTATCTAAGAATCCCCTTGAAAGGATTTTTGGCGACTCCCGACATTTATCGAGATATTGAATTTTTCGAGTATGCTGATATATCTACATATCTCTTGTTGCACTCTCACGCTCTATTTATATACAAAATACAAATTAGGTTACGACAGTCACCTTCCGCGCTTTTCGTACGATTCAAAATACAAAGATATTAAAATATTGCGAGTTGGCAAAAATCGTTTTAAAGGGACTCTTACAGTTAGATAGTCAAATAGAATGCGTGCGCCAAATTTCATGGCGCAATTCAGTTTGCGGCTTTCAGAAGTACATCCGGTATTTCTAACAGTTTTTCTTCTTGTTCTAACTTATTATTGCACATTATTGCACGTAGGCCGCATTTACCCTTGCCTTGACTATTATCTACGAAATTACACAATTGCTAATTGCAAATCACAAGAAAATATTATCTTAATACGCGACTAAGGATGTGCGCATATAGTCAAATACCTTTGTGCGATGTGCATATCGATATAAAAGTTAATGAAACGAAATAAAAAAAAAATAATGAAATCATAGCATAAAAAGTGAAACTCAAAGTAATTTTTTTAAATTTCACTAAAAGAATCTAGTCTTGACAAGTAGTAAAATTTCAAATCCTGCATTCAAACTAAGGAAGTTTAGTTATGAATAACTTTAATATTATTCGTCGTTTAAATGTCAGAATCGTATTTTCTGTCCAATTTTGAATAACCACGGCTCATTTCGTTCCTACTGAATATACTCCACAGATCGCCAGTCACATGGAAAGTAAAGCGTCCAGCAAAAATTACAGAATGAAAATATTAGTAATAACTAATGCAATTCCTCTCCGTGATGATCGAATAGTTTTTAACATATTTGGGCCGCTCCACCAATTATTAACAAATGAACGGGACGTAAAAAAATCGATTTGTTTGAAACTTTCACATTTTGTAGTATGTACTAAGATTGAAAAGTTATCAAGATTTTCACCTTTCCGAATGTGTCATTCATTTCTGGATAACTTTTCGAAATCAATCTCAAAAACACGTTTCTCGACAGAAAACCTCTTTTTTCACATGCCACCAAAATTTATCCTACTTTTCAATTTTTAATATGAAAGCTGATTTTTTTTCAATGAAGGACTCAAATTTTCAGAGTGTGATGGCCATAGGATCGCACGTGAAATATATTTAATTGATAAAGTTCTGTCAATAATACGTACTCTCTTTTTGGATTTCGACGTAATATTTTTGTTTCTAATTTTTAAAACTTACTCTAATAGTGCGCTATTGAAAGAAATAAAAATATTTCGTTGAATTCTAAAAAGAGAATATCATCAATAGATCTTTATGAATTCCACGTAGCTCACGTGAGAGCCTATGGCCGTCCCACTCTAAAAATTTGAGTTCCGTACTGAAAAAATCTCAGCTTTCACACGAAACCCTCAAAAGTAAGATAAATTTTGGTGGCGCGTGAAAAATAGCGGTCCTCTGCCGAAAAACGTGTTTTCGAGATTGATCTCGAAAAGTTATACAAAAATGAATGACACGTTCGGAAAGGTGAGAATTTTTCACATAAGATATCTATTTCTTCATAATTTTTTTATTCCGATAACGATACGAAAACAATTCGCGTTTAAACCTCAATTAAATCAAAATGATAAATTTTGATGTGTCATTTTTCGCGAACGGTAAGTCCTAGAAAGTTCAAACTTGGTGAACTTTTCAATCTGAGTTCACACTACAAATAGTAAAAATTCCAGACAAATCGATTTTTGACTTCGATAGATAATTAAGAATTGCCGATTAAAATCAGGGTTTCCATGTTTGAAGAACTTAAAAATTCAAAATAGCGGTGTCAATCACAATCTTACTTGGAAGTGATTTACAAAATTTTATATTGTCAGTTTTTCAAAATGATTAGAATGTACTAAAATCTGCTGTGCAATGTTTCGAATTTACTTTCATAATGCCATTCTATATTAGGGTGTCATAATGTTTTTTCTTCCCAAGATTTCTATTCAAATTATCACCATAATTGCTGACAAATATTGAAATAGACGCTAGTTTTAACTAATTAGTGATCTAACTTTGAATATTCAATTTGCTTCGTATACTTGGGCTGCTGATTATACACTTATTGGTAAAGTGATAAATATATTCGAATTTCTGAATTTGCTCTACTACAACATTTATCGTTTTAGTGTAAATTTATATTTTGCGAAATCGTAGAGTGATTCCTGTTTTTCAACGCTACTGCTTGAATAATAGCAATGTAATTCATCAGTTCTTTTCCATAAAAAAAAAAAAAAAAAACTTTTTTTAAGCAGGAATATAATTCACTGTTTGTTTTTAGCACAGACATATTTTGAACATTTTATTTCCCTATTTGTTATCAGCGATAGATATAATACAAAACCGTAAGAAATATAAGAGATAATACAGTTGGCTTGTAAAAAACATGCCAATTCATTCATTATATTTTCTGAATCAGAGTTTCGGATTGACTGATTTATCTATCGATATTTTAACCACTTGAAAAAATATGATCGCGATAATTTCGGGCTAAGTCCTTAAGTGAATAAAGTATCATTTCGACGAGATCCTCTTGTTATTGAAAAGTTTGACTGCAGAACATCGAAATTAAAAAAACCCGGCTGCAATATACGTCATGAGGTGAACTGATAGTTCTAAAAACAAAAACAATGCAAATAGCCGCGATATTAAGCTCTCAAAAATGTTCAGAATCCCCAAATATGATTCTGGGTTAAGCAATATGAAAATGGTAGCTGCCCCAGCAACTAATCAACTGATGAATTGTAGGAAAAGTGAAACCGGAAGTTTCGCGCTAAGGATACCTTTTGTATGTATTTTCTAACCTCAAAAGCTTGAGAAAATTAAATTTCACGACAATCACGTAATTTTTAAATGTGACATTAACCACATAATCCGATTCACCAATACGAATTTCGAAATTTTCCGTTTGTAAATAAAAATAGAAACTCACAAGACCTATCAATGTCTTTGGTTTTCGCATTAATTTTTGAAATTCTAATCCATACCACCATATAAAAGCTATGCGATTATTCGATTAGTGGAAAGACAATTAATTGAAAGAGCGAATTATGTGATCAGTTCGTGAAAAAAACGATCAATTAATAAATTGATGAATTAGAATTAACCGCGCAGTTCTATAGGCATCATATTAGATCTACAATTTGCAATTCCAACATTCTAAAGTCAAATTCCATTCACGAGGGAAGAAGTGTTTGTTCTTTGAAGTTTTGTTTCTTTCTTAGGTTCTTCCTCAAAATCACTATCACAAAGTTGTCTTAATTTCGATCTTAATAACTGATATTTTGAAAATCAAAATCCTGCCCCCTTCGTTCAGCAAAGCGGTCGATTCTACGAATGAGTTTAATTTTTAGAAACATGGAGTCGTCTGCTTGTGAATGAGAACGGGTGCGCAGTAAATCTCAATAAATGTATAAGGTGTATGCGCCCGTGCTGAGCGCGGGCCATCATTTTATTCTGGCGCTATTAAAGCTGTTCAACGGACAGTGCATCGAGTGTAACTCAATTATGCATTATATGATACTGACAATGAACCGGCTGATTGCGCGAGCAGCGTACATACATAACTACAAGATTTTATCTGCAGTACGTTCCGTTGATAATATTAACATATCTCTGCATCGTTTTCAAAATAGAATCCTTCAGTAACACTTCGAAGCGTACATTTTTGCTTGCACCTAAATTTCTTAAAACTGCGTATATAGGGGTTCCCGAGGTCGCTGATTTCAAAAATGGGGTCAGATCTGAGAAATTTTCAATATTCAAAATGGCGGGTCTAATACAAGCGAATAAGATCGATTTTTATATTTTCAGTCGGCCATATTGGGTCCGTCATCTTGAATTTTGAATTTATGACGACAGATTCGTTTCTAGCAGCCCCAAAAACCCGAGATTACAGAGTTCCACTTTTCTAGTTCCCATAACCTTCTCACAATTACATTTATTCTGTAAAAATAGGCTTATTTATAGCACTCACTATATTCGCGAAATCATCGTAATCCCTCTTAAAACATCAACATTGACATCTTGGAAGTCTGATTATGCAAAAAAATAAAATAAAAAATGCGTCAGCGATATCTTAATAATTGAATATAAATCTTGAATAATCAATTAAAAAAAGGTGTTTCATATATGAGAGGCTGTGCCGCAAAGGGTTAAAACATTACTGACAGTCAAGTCCAGTTGAATATAATCATTAATCTGCTGAATATTAAAATTTTAACAGGAAAAACAGTATAATAATTGAAATGAGTTCAAAATATTGGCTGACGCTTTAATTATTATCGATGTCCAAGAAACCGCGACAAAAGTCGGTCGCAGATGTCAGACGTCACACCTGAATAAACAAAAATATTGTCACAGATCCTATTGTTCGAATATTTTTTTCATTTCTGCAGCTGGCATGACTGAATTCGCAACCTGTCGCGTAAAAGATCAGGTTGAAAATAGCCGGCTGCACATCAACGTATTTGAAGTGGAAAAGCAGCCGAACCTAACCTAACAGTTGTGTGAAATTTTACGGGAAGATCACCGAAAGACAGCGAGAAAAATTACCGGAATCAAGTAAGGTGCTGCAAATTTATAACAATTATACTGCTCACCTTCTTCTCAGTGTTCTTCCAGTCTTACCTTTGGTAGATAATACTGAATAAGAAGCCTCGAAAGGCTGCAACAACGTCTATTTAAAGCCTCCTTCCACATTGGCACTCAACCAGTGGTAGCATAGTATATACAGTACAATGAAGGAAGATGATATCCGGTTCCGGTAACAAAATCCCACAATGCTGTAACCCAAGACTAAAAACGCCTCGCTGCCACCAGCGTAACGTGTCGTTGTTCCAATGTCCTGTCGTGCAGAGTAAGAGGGTTATCCACGTAGCTCCGCATCCTGCTTGTATCCTGTTACCGTCTCCTTCTGTTGAACTCCTCGTCCGGCAGACTGACAATGAGGAAGCGAACAAGATCACGCCTCCATATAGGAGGTCCAAATTTGTACGTAAACAAAATTCGGTGTTCAGCATGAGCATTAGTGTGTACAATTCTGAAGCGACACTTTTCCCTCACTCCCATCTGAGAAATCGCGTTGTTCGGCAAAGTTCATAAATGCCTATTAACCTTCCGACTAACTTGTTTCGATCCGACAGAAAATACGGGTTCGATTACATACGAATTATTATATGACAATGCGTTCCATTTACTCGCGTCAACTGCATCGCGCCGGTGACATATTTCAATTATTTTAAGCTCATTTGGGGCGTGAACCGGATGAAATTAAAAAATGACCTTTTTAAAAACCGCTTTAATGCACACGGGTTTCATTTTCTCGACGGCGACGGCGGCGTCGCATCGTCGCCTGGATTAACATTTAATCGTGTAATACCTTCTCAAGGCGCGCTTAGATATACCGGATGAGCTGCTACGGGGGGCTTAATTACCTAAGGATGTAGCCAAGTTCGTTTACTCGTTCTCGTTAGTTCACGTTTACTGCTTATTTGCCGGCGCCCTGCGCTCGTTACCTCCAAATTTAATATGTACACGGAAAAAAAAATTCAGCTCGTGGAACTAAATATTAGATAGTTACTTGTAAACAGTTCGTCGAACTAAACGTTCTGTTATTGGAAGAGCACTGCATGGTTCGTATAACTGACTGTTAGTCAGCCGTCATAGCTGTACGTTGTTCAGCTCTCTCAGCTAAACAGCTTCGTTCGAAAAGCTAGACCAGAATTTTTCGGCTCCGCTCACAGCGCTTATTATTAAATAGTACAATTATATTGCTATTAGTATTATTTTTCATCATTATTATCATTATTTATTCAGTGTCATTTACATATTTGAATGGACTATTTAAACAATTATCTATCAACTGTATTTAAATCATACTCATGAAATTTGAAGGTTATGAAATATGTCAACGCACCAGAGCACAGCGCAACTTACAGCTCTTAGAGCAAAACCATTCAGCTGTGAGAGCTGAACAACTTGCAGCTATCAGAGCTGACTAATATATAGTTGCTGTAACTACAAGATAGACCGTAGAGTGCGTATAGTTACTGGAGCTGTAGAATACAGCTCGCCGAACAGAATTTTTTTTTCCGTGTAAACAACCTTTCGGCCGGGCCTTGCTAGCCATCTTCAGGCTACAAGAGAAATAACAAACGCTCAACCAGACATTAGTTTTTCATGGACTATCAACATATCTGTTTGTTAACAAGATTTGTCCTTTCGTATAGTTGAGTTAAATTTATAATTACGCTTGTGATTTTATAAAAATATGTACCAACAAGCAGGATTTTCTTCTCATTGAGGTTTGGTGTACGAAATTGAAAAAAATTCAAGTCACAAACGTTAATTAATAATTACCTCGGACAAATAAAATTACCAAAGACCACCGACTTTTGGCAAACGTATCTCATTAATCTGATCAACAAGGATTATCTTAAGTGGTTCTGTTATTAAGATTGATGGTAAACCCAGGAGCTCGAGTATCGTGGTATCATTAAATGGTAGCTTAGTTAAGGATTTATCACCAGGTAGGTAGACATAAAGAAGAGTTCGTCGCAGTGTTGGTCAATGATAATTATTATGCAAATAAAAATGTAAAAATTTCGTACACACGCCATGCGGTGTAATCAAGGTAAATTCAAGTTGTGACCTACACAGACTTTGTAAACCCCAGGTTCGTTTTCTTAGTTTATAACATGAATTGTATCAATTATTAACAGATTCCAATAAATTTTCGTTCTGTGGAAGGCTCTCACTCAGGCCGAAACGTTAACAAATATAATTTGTTTACGCAAATTGACTTTCATATCCAAGAAATCAATACTGATCGATAATTATTTACAATGTCAACGACGTTTCGAATTATTATATTTGTAGAAAGCTACCATGATCTCATTCAACATATAAAAATAAAAAATACTGGAATTTTATACAAAACTGTCGATATCGGTACTTCATTTCAAATAGTTTCATAGTTGGTTCAAGGTCTATGTTAGATTTGTTCGATTTCACTCTACGATGACTCATTTTATTGAAAAAACTGTTTTTTTTTTTTTATTAATCACAGAAACGGATTTTTTTTTCATCAGCGACCAATTGAATATTGCCCATTTGTTGATTGCAATTAGTATCGGTATAATGCGTTAAAATTAAATATTTAACGACGCCAACATGTTAAAACAAAGTATTTCAGTGAATTTATAGGAAATAGTTTTGTGAATAAAATGAGCCATCTGTGAGTAAAAACGATCAGATTTACTAACCATTTTGAAGGGATGCGAAATGAAGCGTCGTTATCTAAACCTTTATTTACAATTTCAGTATATTCTATTTCTTAATAATATTATCAGAGAATATCGGTCCGAATCCGAATTTGTTACATACCCAAAATTTACCCACTTCCTCAGCCCATGTGTACTACTTTGGTCAGACGTAAACTCGAAAATGTGGCTCATGATATTTTATTAGATAGTTGCGACGAATTGACCACTTTCAGTAGCGGCTCTTTTGTCAGGTGGTTCTTCCATGGACCTAAATTCATAGATTACTTTTCTTACCGATGCTATATTCCACCTGTATAAATTACAAGTACTTGAGAGGTGATTGAAATTTGGTAAGCTCTCCAACATAGTACATTGGTAATCTTAAGCCTTATAAATACTGTACTGACAAACTCATTGGTTACCCATATGATTCATTTTTAGTGGTCACTTGAGTAATCCATCAAATGTAGGAAGATTCCATACAATTCGATGGAAAAGTCCGATTTCGAAGAAATTATACCCAATTCCGAATCCTTGAGGTGCTCATAAAAAAACGCTTGACTACAGGATAAAATGGTAAAACCACGTTTTAAAAGTTTTCAAATAATTCTGAACTCTAGCAATCGTTATGATTTCTGCAGAATTCACAGAAGATTTTAGACATAATAAAACGCAGTGATTTTGATTGAAGGAACCATCTCATTCCCGCGAGAAATCATTGCGGCGAATTGTGCCAATTGAAATTCTTACCTAGGGTTGTGATTTTATTGGACCCTTCAGCATTAATTACTTCTTTCATTTTCTCGGTTAACAAACTCGTTAAAACTAATGCCTTCGTCAATCGTAACGGTGCCCAGAATAAGAACCCCAACCCTTGGAAATCGATACCTTGTTACAATGTTGCAGTATCGCTCACTGGCTCATTTCACAATGTTCGACAGATATTCAGTTGGTTTGCCAACTGACGGCTAACCTTCTTCATCGCTCCTGAGTTGAGCATTTCTTTAACCCTAATATCGATTTTTTGTGAATTTAGAGAATTTTTCAACATATTTCTTCGCGGTTTTTGTTATTTGTGATTTGTTTATACTAATAGGTTTTCAATACACGAGAGTAATTATTGCGATATAATGTAAAGTATCATTGTTAGAAACAAATTGATCGAAAAAAATCGGGAAAATTGACGGAATAATTCATTTCAGAGAAAGTTACCCTCCAACACATATACATGTTTTACATAAATTAAAAGTTTTTGGGGTCGCTGATTACGATCCTGAAATCAGATTTTGAAAATTCAGTCTGGCGAATCCAATAACCGACCGCAAAAACCCGCGCACAGAGTTTTTGACGATATTCGATCAAATTTGAAATTTATGTCTACCAGACTGAATCTGCCATCTTGAATTTTTGAAATACGATTTCAGATTCATCATCAGCGACCCCAAAAGCCACAGAATACTGTCTTGTTATTAAAGTTGACTAAACATAATAATGTCCCTGAAAAGTTTGAAACAGAAAAACGGATCATTCACAATCGAAGTACATTGGAGCTTATACTCGTATATAAGTTATTGAAGATAGAAAATATAGGCAACAGTAACCATACTGATAGGAAGTATGACGCAACGATGACTTCACTGGCGGACTCTCTATGGTTTCTGCAAGCTATAATTATAAAGTTGTCATTGCGGTTTCCTGCCAGCATATCAGATTCCTCATTTAATGTTACGTACAATAATGCGACAGTCTTTTCACGACGATTTAATTCTTTAGGACTGATTTTCAATATTTCGCACAAATGAAATGTAAGTCCGTAAATATTTTAATCCTGATCAGAGCCATGAAGGGTATCATGCACAAGGCTTGAATTTAGTGATACTTGTGTGCAAAAAAGTATCCTACTATTGTCCAACCCGGACTTAAGATAAGATAGGCAATTCTGAAAGACGTGAAAGCAATTCAACCCACTCGTGTCAAGCCTAATAAATATTGGATTATTCTTGAAGTTCAAGGCTTACTTGCCAAAATTGAATCAACGCGTCAACTAACCATAATATATACTCTCCCCCAACTCTTAGCGCGTAGTGTGAAGATAAATTTGGAAGCATCTAAACCTGGTCTGCAGAGTAACAAACCGTTAAGGTTAACGGTTATAAATATTTAACGGACTCGTCTCCATATACAACCACATGAGATGGCTGCTCTTCGCAAGTTCTGCGAGAATGTTATCACGACAATTACAGTGGTGCTGCTTACTAAATTTACTAAAAATAAACGACATTCGCTCTTAGACGGAGGTGGAAAAACTTCTCGACACTTCAAGACTGGTATAACTGGTTAGAGAGTTGCAGTAACCGAGCAAAATGCATATGTGACCTGAAAATCTCGTACAAGGATAATAATCCTTTTGGCATACCTCTTCGATGTTCCTTCCACATATTGTTTTCTTTTCATACGAAGAGAAATACAAGCAATAATATTCTTAGGCGAGGAATAACATAATGCTGATGAGGCCAGCAGAGGTATGCAAAGTTTATCTTTGTACAGTTTTATTGGTTGTATTTCTAACATTACACGGAGGGAAAGAAATTCTTGAACCAACAAAACAGATTGCATTGGAGTCTATTTGCTTCAATCTAGTGTCCCTTATTTGTTACAAATACGATGATTTCACTTCAACAATTTTGATTTAATTAGTTTGTCAAGATGATTTAGTCAAGCGAATTCCTTGATTCTACAAAAGCCTTTCTTGTCACGATTGAGGGAATTATTGATTCGAGTGAATCTTTTAACGTGTTTCCGAAATTGAGTCAACTGAATATCAGTTCATTTGAAGTTTATGTATTGTTCCTCTAAGTCACGTGTTCGTTGACAGAAACGATTAGGTACTTCAAATAAAATAAGTACACGAATCGAGCCACCAAAAACTTTACATCGATTGAACGGCATACTTTGTTCATCTAACTTGTTTGGCGTAACTGGTTGAATCAGTTGCAATAGATTGTTCACGAGGTAAAAGAAACACCCCATGTTTTGAAACAAGTAGAGAATATATTCGTGGTAAACATCGGTATACTAGTATTTTAAACGGCCACCAGGCGGTAAATGTTCTCGCTACCGAGTTACAAGACCGAGTAGTCGGCTAGGAGTTCAGATACGGAAACGAAAGATAAATTTGTCATCAGACATACTGCAAACGAAGAAAGCATAATAATACCAAGTTCCGTGTAACCGAAATTAGTATTGACTACAAATAAACAAAAACTGTTAACAAACGTATATTTAAATACGAAATTTTAATTGCGCCAAATATCATCTGTTAACTGTCAACAAATGTTTATCGATCATTACTTGGCTCAACTTAGGTTTGATAATAATAATGAAACATATATTTAGCCATATCCAAGTATAAATTTGTTGACAGTGGATAAACTCTTTTATCAGTGAATGACAATCAGTTTTCGGATTTTACCCATTCAACCTTGAGTAATTCCGACAAAATTTTGATTCGATAGAATTATAAATGACATGATTCGAAGAATACGTTTTGTGCGGTTTAATAACGCTAATGTTCAATCACTTTACGGTGCGTTCAATAAAATTTTTAGTCATTCCAATCACAAATTTTCTTCATACAAATGCACTTATTTTCAAGAAACTTATACAACAAAGAAATATTAATTCGTGGATTAGCCATCGGTTCACGTGGCAGAAATCTGCTTGGCATTTTTCGGTTATCCTGAAACTCCAGGTGGTATGCGGATAACTGTATAATATGCATAACGGAATGAACTGAAACCAGTGTAATACGTACATGCATTTGAACAAGATGTACATTTACTTGAATTTTTTTATATTTGAATTTACTTATATTACTTGAATATTATACCACAATGAAGCCATCTTATTGACCATAACTTGAGGCAGTACTATCACGAAATCAATGACAGTGGAGCATTCGAATATATTGAAAGTATCAACAGTATCTTTCCATATGCGAAACTTAAGAGTAAAAATGAGTCGCCGACTCAACAACAGACAGGAAAGTTATTGAAATTTTGATTTTGACCGATGCTGTAGTGGAAAAACTAGTCACGACAGACTTACATTGAATAATGAACATAAATATTTCTGAAACGTGGCTATCGCTAAAAACAAAGCTCACATTGTGTGTTTCATAAGGTTTCTAAATTTTGAACAGAGTAACTGTCGATATCGCTAAAAACAATGATCACATTGTATAATTCATGAGAATTCTAAATGTTGAATACAAAAACATCAGGGCACCGAATGGAACAAAGAGATATTTAATTTTTAAGCTAAAACATGAGGTTACTAATAGAATTTTTCGAAACTTTTTATAGAATTTTTTAATGTCAAATGAACGCAGCTTGGCAACGGCTAACTTTGTGGCGATCGTTTTTTGTACATCGATCGTTTAAATTGACATAATTTTCTTAAAACATCGTAGAATTCCTGGTTTCGACAAACAGCTATTTTTTTCTAAATAATCATTAATATCGATATTTTGTGAGATCGTACTTGAATGATGAGAAGAGTCTTGGAAATCGAACGCTCTATCTGCTTGGTTACTTTACCTGTCTTCGGAAATTTTTTTTTTTTGTCAGAGAGGTGCGACATTTAGCGATGGTTCAAGAACAGTATTTCATACTACCTTGTAGATATATATAGTCTTATAGAAAATCAGTCTTAGTAAATTATGATTTTTCCGCTAAATTATATGAAAAATCATTACTTTGTTTTCCAATTATGGATTACCTCAAAACTTGTCAGAAATCGCAATTCTTTACAATTATATGCTATAACCGTTTTCAATTCAATAAACTATGTACATTTTCGTAAGATTGCATACAATTCTTTACCGAATTTCGTTTTTATTTTATTCCCGTCAATGTTTTATTTTATTTTTCTCAATTTATGTCATAAAAAACTATCAATTCATCGTAATTCTTCATTGCACTTCATAGATTTTTTCGAATATTCGCAACGTTATATCACAATTTTCCGAGTATGTGATTTTTTTTTTTATTTCATGGTATTACAAATGATTGGAATTCATCGTAACAGTACATCGTTTCTGAAGAAACATTTACAAAAACGCAATGCTTTCTCACAAAAAAAAAAAAACCACCAACTTTCTCCGATTTTCTATTTTCCGTGTTTTTGTAGAATATCGTAGAAATGATTTTCATCACGACAACGTCCTCTCATAAATATTCCTCTTCATGATGGTGAACTAGGAGTGCGCGGTATTGGAAATTAGATACCGATTTTCGGTACGGGTTTCGTATTCGGTAGTTTCGGTTAGCCGAAATATCGTAATTTCCGTAAGTACCGAAGCACCAAAGTTTCGGTAGATTTTAATCCGCAAATATCGTCGGAAAAAGACTAAGAAAAATCTGCATTGAACTGTAATAAATACCAATAATCTAAATAGTATTTAGATTATCGGAAATTTCGGCACTTCGGTATTTACCGAAATTTCGATACGTCGGTATCGGTATCGACAGAAGGTTCCCATACCGATACATTTCGAGGAAGGAGATACCGAAAAAATTCGCTTTATGGGGTTCTGCAGCCGACCACTTGCATCGATAACAACAATCGAAGACGTAACGATTCCACGAAGGCTGCGAAGTAGTCGAGGAAATAAAGCAATGGACTGTCGATTTTTTGAGCAGTAAGACGGATTTTAATGCGGTTTTTTGCATTCGCTTCGTAAGCGCGCCTACAAACTTTGTGAACTAAATTGATTAATTAATTTTTTGAAAATGCATTATGGCATTAATAATATGCATTTTGCAAGTGCACTTCCAAGAGGCACTAAATAAAAAATTTGCTACTCGGGGGTCTTTGGGGTCGCTGAACACGAATATCGCCACGGCAACCGTCTCCGAGGTACCTGGTGCCCAGGGTGAACGTTTCAACGTCTTTTTCTGGAATTATCTTGAGCATTATCATTTTTACCTCAATTAAAGTATATTGTTCTTAATTCAATCACAAATTCGATCACAATTTTCGCCAAAACTCTAGGAGAAGACGTTGATACTGTCCACCCTGGGCACCAGGTACCTCGGAGACGGTTGCCGTGGCGATATTCGTGTTCAGCGACCCCAAAAACCCCCGAGTAGCAAATTTTTTATTTAGTGTCTCTTGGAAGTGCACTTGCAAAATGCATATTATTAATGCCATAATGCATTTTCAAAAAATTAATTAATCAATTTAGTTCACAAAGTTTGTAGGCGCTCTTACGAATCGAATGCAAAAAACCGCATTAAAATCCGTCTTACTGCTCAAAAAATCGACAGTTGGGCCGTTTTTAGTGCTTTATTTCCTCGACTAAAGGTAGTCGAATTGTTAGTCAAGGCGCATTTAATTCGATACAAGCCACGCCGCGTTGGGCATAAACGCATGAGCCGAGTTTGCATAATCCACCGTAACATTGATCAACACCTGAATTCTAAGCGCGCCGGCAACGGGTACACTGAAACAATTTACTTATTCAAAAGGACGAGGTCATCCACTACAAATTTTGGGTCAGCGTGCCAAATACCGTGCAACGGTATACCGGGTGTTTGCAAGTGAACGCCGCAGTTTGTTGGATTGCTTACCACTAAGGGAAAAAACTATCGGTAATATAGACATACCGAGTTATCAACGGGTAACGCGGTTAAGGGATCATTCTAATGTAACGGGTTGAAAAATAGCTGATTTTTTTTTTTTCGACGGTTAAAATACGCTAATCAGTCCGATTACTTTATGTCAAATCAAAGCACTCGTGAATAACGGGAAATGAATTTTTAACCGTTTTCTTTTAATTTTTTTTTACATTTATTTTATAATTTTGAAAATGACTTCGAAAAAAACGGAGTCGCAAGGTGGACACGGTGGTGGCCGTTGATGTTATCTGAAACAGAATTTGTAAAAAGATTATTAATCCGTATGAAAGCCGCGATCTTGCTATGGAAGTTTTTTTTTTTTTTATCAACATTGACAAAATGGCGGCGGCTTGAAAAAAGTATCGAATTTAGGATATCTTCTTAGCTCATTTTTTCGACAGTCGATCGTTAAAAAGAGGTACGAAGATTTCCAAAAAATAAGGTTTTGTAACAATATAAAGAATGGCGTGAAGAATGTCGTGTCCTAATTTGATACTGAAAGTTTAAGAACTCTTACTTTATAGTTTTTACCATTTTGAAAAACCACGTCTCAAAAAAACCGTTGAACAAAATATTAAAAAGACAAACGTGTAGATATTTATTTTCCATTCTTCACAAGTGCGTTCATTTGACATTAAAAAAATCAGACTGATTAGCGTTTGTTAACAATGCGAAAAAAATTATCAAAATCAGCTATTTTTCGACCCGTTACACTAGGATAATTCCATTTTTTCCGCATTGCCAAGTTGTGTGTATTTGGCCAAGTAGTTGTTTGGTTGTTGAGTATGTTGAAGCGTTTAATGATTGCGTTCCGGAGTCACGTTAAAGTAATCATATGACTCGACTTGAATACGGTGATTACGACTCGGTAGGTCTGTCTTACCGATATTTGTTTCCCTCATTGTCAGTGGTAGGCAACCTGACGCACCGCGGTGTTCACTTGGAAACACCCGGTAGATACGCTTGTGCAAGCAAATAACCCGTCGCTCGACTGTATCGACTTTGTGAAAGACACGCGTAGGTGCAGTTTGCTTTTCCATCTCTTTTCCTCTTACTCTCTACTTTTCTATTTCTTTCTCTCTCGTCGATTTCGCGTTCAATGCAGCAAACGGAATGCAGTGCGTGGATCGCAGGATAAAAGGAGGCGTCTTCCGACCTCGATTTTGGAAACCTCCGTCCCGAACGAGTTTCAGAATCGAGGTCCGAGTATTGACCCTTCGTTACACAGTAGTTTCACAGTGAAATCACAATTTCATCATTATTTCGTATATCAGTGTGTCCGTGGTTTTGCAATAAGTCTCCATATCCACTTTGTATTGTTCAACGTTCCGGTCAGTTGAACAAATATGTTTGTTACTGTATGTAATGCATTGCAAAGAGCTCAATTAAATAGATGCAAAAAAAATGATAAAATGTCGTTTTTACTCTAAATCCACTGCTGATTAAAGGGTGAATAAAATTTCATCGCTAAACTTTCTACCTTATTTCTATAAAACAAACATTCAATAAAAACAATTACCATATCTTTTATACAAAATGTTATAAAACGTGCAAGAATTCTGTAAAAACTTATCACCTCATTCTGACACGTTGGAGATTTTTTTATAATTTACAAGTTTTATAATCCCTTTATGTCATGAAAAATATGACCGATCTTCCATAGAAATCTCTTAGAACAATTAGAGCAAGCCCTTACAAAAATTCAAAACCTCGTCACATTCCCTAGAAATGCCCGTTAGAACAATTCAGTTCCATAAAAATACACGAAACACCAAAAAGATTTTCTCCGGTAAAAAGTTACTACAGTAAAGGGATAACAAATGCTGCGTTTTGGCTTCGAGAGGAAAGTATTAGAACAAATTACAGTAATCGTTAGATGTCTCGCAATCAATCCTGGTTGGAAAGAAAAAGATTTGCTGGACCAGCAAGAGAAATGTCACGTAGAGAATGCAAAAAAGTTTGCAATCGTAGCGAGACAAATTTGTTTCATCAGAAAGAATTCTGCTGGTACAACTAACGGCCTTGGGGAATTCAGCCACTCGTTCTACTATACTAAGAAAATTCTTACCGCTGTAATAATTTTTTCTTTCTATCGTTGTATCAACATTTTTCTCTGCTCGATACAGCAATTCAATTTAATTCGTTTGTTATAAAGCATATGTTCGGAAATTGTGATTCTTGACAACTTCACTCGTAATTGTTATGCAAAGTCTTACGCACATCATAAGTATATCGTCTTTTACGTTTCGAAGTATTTAATATTTTTAACGGATTTTTTTTAGTACTTTCAATGATATTTAGTACTTGTGTCGTTTTCATTAAGTAACGAATGATTCGGAAAGACTGACGTAATAAAAGTTGACGGGTGATCCAACTTCATAGATTTTTTATTGATTGATTCATTTTTAACGGGACTTATCAGCTTCCAGATTTTAGATTTCTGTTTTCATGACGGAGTCTTTTTTATTAACAGCTTGGTGAGTCGTTTCAGATATTCATAGTAGCCAGTCAGGAAATATACATGTTGAATAAAAATAAGCGTGAAAGAATTTTTAGACGACAAAAATTAAAAGACGACTGCGGAAATCGAATCCCACTCATAAAAAAAGTTTGCCTCGAGAATCCATAACATGACTGATTTGTGGCAACTTTCACGATTAAAATGAACTGTAAATATTGGTACAATTACTATTCGAAAAATTGTAGGTCAAAAAGGAATAAAATATTCTCATTTCGCGGACGTATCGTATATTTTAAATAATTTTTATTTTTTTTGCAAAATTATCTTACTAACACAAATAGAATTATAGCTGGATTAGTGTTGTACTTGATTTTAAACATTATTATGTTTTACATTTGCGATGCACATATACCATTATTTTTTATTAGTACTATTGGTTTTTTAAAATTTCTTTACCAATATCGCATTTATTTTGGAATTACTATATATATATCATATCTTGCGAAGCTGAATAAAAATTGACTTCAAACTCAAGCGGAATATTCTTATGCATAAATTATCGTATCGTAAACAATGACCGTAATGCGTGTTATTTCACGCACCTTAAAATTGTATAAAATTTTCTACCGTTGAGTTGCAGTGTTCTGTAAAGAGACATACAATATTTTCAACACCTGCTACGGAAGTTCGATTTCAAAGCCACTGGAGCGTGCGTAAAGTTCCATTTTTCCGAACAGTGCGACAAAACGGTACGCTGGCGTATGCGCAGAAGTGAAATGATACATTTTACACACTAGGACTTAAGACTACCTGATCCCCAGATATCACCGCTGACGTTATGTTAACCTTTTTTATCTACTCTGTTGATCTCTGTTATTATCTGATCGATAAATTCTTTGCATGATGTTTATTCTTATTTGACCTTTTCATGCATACATTTTTCCTTACATGCGATTCACTTGAAATTTTGCATGCGTAGGCTTTTGGGATCGGGGACTACGAATCTGAACTCGAAATTCGAAAATACGAAATGGCAGATGCAATATGGTGGACGTAAATTCAAAAAGCAAAATGCAGTCAGTCCAAGATGTATCACGTCCACTCTAAATTCCTGTCTGGCATTGGAACTTTTCCAGTATTTTGAGGGACAAAGTTTTAAGTCGCTAATTCCTTATTCCTGTTTCTTTAGGATCACTTAATAATATGAATACCTCTTTCTACTACTCTTATTTTTACTACTCGCGGATTGCAATCATTGTCACCAGTTTAGTACTTGTTGTTCTGGTCAACTAGTGAAATGTAGCATTGAAATAGTAGCTTTTCGTATTACTGTAAGAAATATTGCGGAAAATACCAGCAATTTTAGGACTTTGCAAAGGCTAGAAATGTGTGATGACCCGAGATACAGCGAAGCAGAAAAGAAAAAGAGGTTTCCGGGATATGCAGTTAGGATAGAGTGCGCAGTGTGGAAAGGAGGTGGTTGCAACCAGTTGTCTGGTAATTCGTGCTATACGCCTTAACCGAACGCACCGGTTAAAATAACTAAACTGTTCAAGTAAGATCAACTATATTTTCAGGTTGACATGACTAGAATCTCATTGCTACATTTATATGGTATTTCCAATCAGGCCTTTTATCCGTGAAAGCCTAACTTTTGGTATAGATCATTTTCTCTTATATATCGTGAAAATAAAATGTGTGAAATTTTATCCCTTCTGACTGACAAGATTCAACATAATATATAATGCGAATTTCCACCATTTGAAATTCTGATCCGTATCCTGGAAATTGAGCAAATATCACGGATATACCTGATTTTTTTCTACTTTTTTTGTTTGACCTCATATTCGGTTTATGGACTCAATCAAGATTTAATGTATCACTTGAATTCATTATGATAATAAATATCTCGTTCTGAGGGGGGCCCGAGCTCGGGCCGAAACGTACACAAATTTCACTTTGTTTCATTTTTGACCTGCATATCCAAGAATTATCCTTCTGTCATCAACCTCAGGTCAAGAATCACGATTTACATTGAATTCATTATACTGATTAATGATTAACCATTCCATGCATACATTTTTCCTTATGTGCGATTCGCTCGAAATTTAGCTTAAATAGGCTCTGGGGGTCGCTGATCACGTGTCTGAACTCAAAATTTGAAAATACAAAACGGTAGATCCAATATGGCGGCCGTAAATTCAAAAAGTTATTAAGTTTTGATAAACTTTTTGCTACACGGTTTTTGGGGTCACCGATTAAGAATCTGAACTTGAAATTAAAAAATTCAAAATGGCGGATCCAATATGGGGGACAGCAAAAACGAGAAAATTTTTTCATATGTATTAAGTTTGTGCAGAAATTGGCTTATGGATTTTCATGGTAGATTAGCAGAAAATGCATTTTATCTAAGAAAAGTACTATTTTCGACCATTTGCTTACGTATTTGCTATTCTTACACTAAATAAATAAATAAATTTCATATTTTTCTCAGACTTATTAATATTTCACGGACCATGTGGAACCAAAAAACTCGGCAGTTGTTGAGAAAAAAGTAGTTCTAACGTGAATTAAAGGGTTGATACTCCTGCCAGAACTCGGTCGAGTGAAACAGCATCGTAGAAACTCGTCGTCGAGAAGGTGATCGCTTATTTTACAGACACGTATCGTACTCCAGTTTCCGCGAAAGCAGTACAAGCGCAGCTTTACCGGTATTGCTACAACGCGAGAATGTGACGCAGCAGCGCGTGGAAAGTCACAAGTTACTGCAGTAAAACCTCGCTTATATCCGACCTTCGATTAACCGAGGTTCCGTATTATCCGAGACACCCGTCTCATCCTTGAATAAAACGGAATAATCCGCTATGCCTTACGTATATGAAATGTTTTTCGTCGCATCTTTGTTTGAACACGCATAAACTTGTAAAATTTTCTTGCAATTTTTAACATTGCAAGCTATAAACGCGACAGTTCCGATTCTGGAATCAAGGGTAGAACATCGTAATGGCTTGGATTGCATATGTTTTCTGTGTTATCCGAGATTTCACTCATCCGAGGTATGCTCTCCCCATATTACCTCGGATAAACGAGGTTCTACTGTACCTGCATTCTGCACGCTTACAACTAACTATGAGCGTTCAACTTAGCGATGGCCACTAAGCTAAAAATAATCGATGCACCGATTAATCGAGTCCAAAAAAATAATCAAACAGGAGTCGATTGTTTCCAAGTTTTTTGAAACGGTGCATATTAAACCAAAATTTCGTGATTTTCAGTATTTAGTCCTAATGGGAGAAAAGTTTTTTTTATAATTTATAGTTTCATTTATGTTTCACTTATTATATCGCAAAGGTACTTGGTAAGTAAGACGATGATAATAATTGATACTTTAATCATATAAATTGATATTGTATTGCGTCGCTCATAGGAGTAAAAAACAAAAATCGATTGTGAGGAAAAATAATCGAATCGATCGATTAATCAAGTTTTAAAAATAATCGATTATTTTTGGTAATTCTTTTTCGATCAATACAAAATTGGAAACAACAACAGTTATATAGCATAAGTACTATCCTGTCTGTTTGAACTGATTGTATTCAGCATCTTCGTAAATGTATAAGTTTAAACAACTTCCAAAAAATGGTATTCTTCTAAAAGCTTCTGGCGTCACACTTTTGCCTCGTAAAACGTTATAAGAGATATAATTCCACAATTATTTGGAAATGTAGAGACCGACATTTGCAAAATTAACCACGAAGTTGCGTCTATCTATGATTGATAATGTTCGCACAAAATTTTCAAAGAGAAACATCATGTGATCTGCAAAAATATGATTTCAGAGATAGTTTTCACGTCAATAATTTTTGAGTATTTATTATTATTATTGGTTTTTTATTTCAACTACTTGTCACAAATAGATAGCATAATATACGATTGGTAATCATAGAATTAAAAATTGGACAAAGTAAGTTAACACAAATTTTGTTCACCATGTTACCGAGATAAATAAAGACTTATGTTAAATCTTCGTCTGACGCAAGAAGCTTATTGACAAACACCAATTTTCCACAGTATTTAAACCAGCATGTAAAAGTATACGGAGTGCAATCAATGCAAACAGACCGGAAAATACTTGATTTAAGAAATTATAAAAATCATTCTAATTTCGTGAAAATCTAAAATATTTAAAGTTTCGCTGCTCGTGTTTCTTTAAGGCTTCAGACTCAGCAGTAATGAAGTATTGAAGTAGCTTCGGCTAGAAAAACGTATTACCCACGTACCTATAATACATAGAAATCTCGGTTGTTTTATACTTCATCGGTTAAAGAGGTTGATTGGCCAAGAATCGATGCTTTTTAATAACGGCATTACGAGACAGTCACGCATTGGGTATTTATCGAATTATTATACTTGCAAGCTTCGAAGATTTCTTTCAGAAACACGCAAAGACAGAAAATACCGAAATGTCAAACGAAATAGTTTATGTCACGTCGATATAATATTTTAACACAATAATTTAAATACACGTGTTAATGTCAGCAGAAATCAGTGCACCAAGAAGTGAGAGCATGATTCCTCAATTACCGCTTACATTTTCGTCACAATTTTTTTTTTATTTATTTTCAATTGACTACTGGGGCATGACGGGGTAATACTGTTCAACACTAGAACTACCGAAATTAAATCGATGCTATTTCTACGAAAACCGGTCAAAATGACTAGTCTTCAAAAAATCACAATAACAAAAAATGTTTCTATCAATATAATATAGTTCTAGTTTTAAACGGTATCCCATATTGCCCAATCCCATATTCGTAGACCAAAAATACAGGGATACTGTAGATTTGTACTATAATTTAACGCCTCTCGTCTTCGGATACAACGCACGTAGGTATGTGAAATGTGCATACCAGACTAATAACGAAAGTTCATGGATTCTCCCATTTTGTCCCACTAATGAGGCAAGACGGTGCATATGCCCTGTTTTCTATTTCTTAATTTTTATAATGTTACTATTGAAAATTGATATAAACGTGAATCCCAATTGTAGGACTAATTGCCAAAGATCACATATCTAATTGCTGTAATACTTAAATTGTAAAAATAATGTGTTTTATTTATGCTCAAAGCTTAATGTCCCCGTCATGCCCCGCCCTCCCCTTGGTGGGTTCGATCTTACTCGACGATGGTTCATTTTATACAGAAGATGATTTCTAAAACTTAGCTCACTTGTTTCACTTTATTTCAGACGTCGATAGATATTTAATTTTTCAATATTTCACCGATAATTATTATGATCGACAAATAGTAATTATATTGAATTAAATACCAGGAAAAAAGGAAACCTATTTGAGTGACTGTAAGAATATTCTTCTAAATAACATAAGCAATTGTAGAGTGAAATCAAAACCAAGGAGAAACTATGGAGCGATTCAAAAGTAAATACTGATATCTAAACTTCTATTTTCGTATTTTTAGACAGATCTTTGTAGCTTACGAATATAAACATTTGATAAGTACTCAATTTTCGACCAATAAAATCGATATAAGAAACATCAATTTTTGGCTAACCAACCTCCCTAAAGGCATCGAGCAAGCGGAAGACCTCTGAGTTCCATCGGTCCTCAAGGAACAGTTGATGCATCACCGTGTATAGATTTGAGCAGCTGCGACGCGTCATATGACTATAATCTGTTCTGTTATTCATGAAATATGACTCGTCGAACGATAATTGACGCACTTTTCTTCTTCGGTATGTGAATTGGTCATAATTTTATTAACAAACACTAATCGTCAAGGTCAATGCGTCACAGTATTTCCACGTTATTCATGGCATGAATATTCTGACAGGCGGAGTACGAAAAGGGTTAAAAATAACTGCAAATTCCGATTGCGTAACATCGTCCGCAGGCACCTGTAAATCCCTACGGTCCGCCTGTTGGCGACCCGATTCGACAAGCTTTCATTGGTTTCGTCTGAGGAGCGCGAGTGTGCAAGGACCAACGGTAACTTCGAAAGACCTTTACTCATGGCCTGAACTGGTTACGTATGCCAAGGCCAACGCCCTCCGTAAAGACGCGGAACGGTCCACTGAACCATTGGACAGCTGTTGTTCAACCGAGTCTTTTTGTGCTATTTTGACTGGTCAGCTGACGACTTTTCGCGCATAGTTAGAAGTGATGTGTACTACGGTAAGGTGGATCTTATGATGGAATTTTTTTGAAACGACCCCGCAGAATCTTTTTTGAAAATTGACTGGATTTCCAATATATTACAGTAAAGATCCTCGTGATCAAAAGTTCTCACAAGTTCACACAAGTCCCAAAAATCAGTAGTTTCCAAGATATAGGCTTAGGAAGGGGGGTGTATGGATTTTTTGATAAATACGGATTACGCAATTTTTACGAATTACAAAGCTTCAGGGGGGGACTTGAAATCAAATATGTCACTTAAAAACTGCACAGCGGATTCGCAGAAACTCCGCAGATGCGTGAAAAATAGGACAAGTCGATTCTCGTTCTTCGCGCAAAATCTGACGCTGTATCTCCTTCCCGTAAACCAATGAGTTCATGGATGGAATCAATCACAGCTTCTTGCCTACCTTTGAGAATCAACCATGGAGGTTTTTGAGTGATTTCTTTGATTTCAAGTCCCCTTGAAGGTTTATAATTCATGAAAATCACGAAATCCATAAATATCCAAAAATCTGGACACCTTTTTTCCGAAGCCTGTATCTCGGAAATTACTGGTTTTTGGGACTTGTGTCCGTGAGAACTTTTGATCGGGAAGATATGTACTTTGACCGAGACGCCCCCGATTTCGTCCCAAGCGAGTGAATAGAGATTTCCTCAAAAGCCCAGGTAGCAAAAGTTTGCGATTTATAATATTCACATTCTTATTCTACTTCCAGTATGTATATATTTGATCGTAGGACTAACTATTTTCAAAAGATCTATAAGTGTAAGAAGTAAATCAGCATTGATACTACTGCTTGTTAAAAATAGCAGCATCGGCAATGGAGGATTTTATGTACATTATCTACTGATATCAAACTCACAAAAAAATTCATATTCTAATTGGGTACAGCTGACATAGAATGCTGTATAGACGATGCTCATGTTTATATGGAATGTTAAAATTAAGGCTCACTGACTTCTCACGGTAACAGATGTTTTGCAAACAATTGATCCTGGGGCGAAATATACACTGAAACATATAGTAAAACGATGCTGAAGTTAGTAACGTTACTGTAACGAAACATCAAGAAAAACTTCATTGTTGTTCAATTTTAGAACGACCTTCAATGAGTTGGCTTTTCAAAATACGAATATGTTTTGTTTATAATAGTTGAGTAAATTTCAGACAATCCTGAAAGTGTGAAGTAACAATTTTCCGTAAACAAGGATCGTTACAATAACGTTACTAACCTCAACCTCATATAGTAAGAAAGTGTGTATTTTTTCACTGGCAAACTTCACAACCCTTCCGCAAGGGTTTAGAGTCGAGATAGAGATCTGTGCTTTGAAGGAAATTTTTATTCGTTCATTTGAAACCAATCTGCGAGGTGGCCGAGTTAAAATTCGGAAAAGTTAGAAAGGGAAACCACTCTATAAATGTACAGGGAGTGCAAAACGCTTTTCCAAAGCAAGGAATTAACGACTCGTGCGATCAATTTTGTCCTTCGCCAAGAAGCCCGACCGGCTTCGATGTTTCCAGGAGCTGTGCAACCGCAGCCGGGTTTCGGACGAGTTTTCCCCATAAGTTTCGTACTTGTTTCCTGGCACCGGAAGCTCGAGGAACAGTGGCAACCTTCCCCGTATATCCTTTCTACATCACTATTGGTGCGCAACACGATCGCCGAACGATGATCGTATGGCATATACGGGTCCGATAACTATGAAACCCAAGGCTCGTCACTTCGCTGGTTGCAGTAGTGTCGTGACGCCGGTCGAGAGTAGACCTTCCTGTTCTGGTGCTGATGTCGCGTAGCCGTACAGTAAGGTGGCTACTGCGTACTTTTTAATGTCAGTGTCTCGTTCGGTGGCGCGTTGAAATTGCAACCGACCAGCCTTCCATAGGCGCAGCTATTGCGCACAGCCTGAACGAACAACCGCAGAACTTCAGTCAACTTGTATAAGTACCCAAAGTGCAACGCAGCCACGCTATTATCACTGGTAAACAATATTTCGTAATAAGGAAGGTGCTAACCAATTTATAAATACCTGTCTGAAGTAAGAGTACCAGTTATTGACCCTGTCCAAATTATTCACGTTTTTAGGTTGTATCTGTTTGATCCTTAGTTCTAAAGTTACGAAAAAATAAATTTGTAGCGTCTGACCCTCTAGCAATTTGTTTTAGTCATCGAGAAATTCACAATTTGGACCGTGAATTTATAATTTTGGAAAATGACAGGGTCAATAATTCTGTCTAAGCGTGTCGATAATTGGTACACTTACCCTAACCTCGTTATAAAACGATATTTATTTTTATTCGATCAGATCTAGTTTTTGCGCTACAGCTACTACCAGTAAAATTGAATGTGTGTAGTTTTTATTTACCTTTTTTTATTTCGGGAGTTTTGTTATTTAGTAAATGTAGGAGATGGTTATGAATGAGCGCTCATACTTGTCGTTTTAGTTCAAGAGGTATTTATTTAACACTATGGTTGTACATTTATCGGATCATCCGGGTTTAGCACGAACACGAGAAAAGAGAGGAAAACCTCTCCCTCGCAAACGGTCATATTTATATTAATACTGTGACACTATTATACGGTCGAAATGAAAGAAATTCAGAAATTGACGTTGCGGCCCTAGAGGGGCCCTCCTCGGAGGGACTAAGAATTTTTCCAAAATAAGGTCGATGAAACATTCAACACTATATTCATATAACCTCGTATATGTTTATAAAAAGTGCAATTTGAAAAGATTAAAAGAATCATATTACAATAAAATCATTCGCATCTAAATATTCTAATATCAATTCTATCATACTAAACCTTGTTCCCAACATAATCAGTTAAAACTTTTTATGTTACATACAGAAAGTGATTTTTTGTTGCCAGTGTTATGTGCAAATTTTCGCATCGAACATTTAACAGTTACCCAGATTGAAAACAGAAGGCAAGAGAGAAATTAAGAATTTCGAAGCGCAGTGCGTCGATGCTTAGATTTCTCTTTTCTATCGCGTTGGCAAACTAGTTGGTAAGACCTGTTCGATTCAGTCGTTGATGTCCATCCATTCCGTGCCCGATAAACCCTCATTGTATCGACACAATATACGCCTGGGATGAGAAGAGAATTGCGAATGGATCACGGCGAATGCTTGAGCGTCAATCCTATATTGAATAGTATTCTGTTTCTCTCACGTGACTATGATAATTGAGGGTCACCTTTAATCTCCTGCACAGATGGCACGTGTACCTTATGCCCAAGCCAGAGAACAGGACACGTTTGTTTACTCGCATCGCGAGCACAAGGTCAAGAAACTCCCGGTCTAAGTACTGCAGTGAAACCGCGTTGGCTGTGTTTTAGTGATTCCGAGTATCGCTAATAGTTATTCTTCGGACGCTGCAGGGCACGCGCAACGGGTGAAAGGTGCTTAATGTTGTTCAGAATTTTACTAATATCTAGGCGAAGAGTTGAATGCTGATTAAGCAGACGGTTTACTCTGTGAATAATAAACGGTTTAAATCTCTCTAGAACGCCGAGGCGCCTACGGCTTATCTGGTAATATACGTATATTGTAGTAGTACTTTTCCTTGCGAACTTTCCAAAAGGCCACGCCTTGTATAATGATTTTTGCGCATCGTTAATAATCGGCTCAGGTTAGAATCGATTTTATAAATTATACGGTACGAATTAAGCAAGCGCCAGAAGTTACAGGTCATAAATTGTTTAAATACCAATAATTGCTACAACAAATCCTAGAGCGAGTGTTGAGACGCGTGATGAATTTTCGTGTCACTTTCGAATCCTTGTAATGAAAGTGACAATAACTTGCCAATTTTCCATATGCCTGCGTGTTTGTGGAGGGGCTCAGAATTTCTTCCAGGTCTTTACTTTCTTCCACTCGATCTCACCTGTGCAAAGATACTTCGGTCATGGTATACCTTGCTTCAACAAATATTGATCTCAGTCAAATAACAATCGTTTCATTATTTTTCGGTGAAATATTAAAATGTCGGTGTATGTAGCCCTCGATTCGCATAAAATTGCAAATATTAGATTTGGAAAAAATTCCAAGTTGAGAACAAGCGGCTGGTATGAAAACTATATCAATGTAAATATTCTTTAATAATAATACTGATTGCGAATGCAACCTCTCGGCCAATACACTCGGTCCACTTTGATAATAAATGAATGCAGCAACAAATATCAAGTCGCGGGTATCTTAGTTTTGGATTTCATTTCATTTATTCGCATGGATGAAATTTTGCCTCCGAATAATTTGAACCTTCTCTGTAGCTAACTATGTATTGGGTCTATCGGAATCGTTGGCAACAATATTCGTTTGAATCACAAGAAAAGAAAATTTGTCCTGACCAACTAGTTGCTAACAATTACACTTTGTCATCGAAGCAGCCGATATATTTCTGCGCAGCTGAGGTTTTGTCGATCTTAACCTTCGGAGTACCTACAGTAGGGTCTCTGACAGATCCTGTCCTCAAGTTTTACTATTTGAGAATACCTAGCTAAATTTCTAGCCAAAAATATGAAGAATTAAGAAAACACAATTTTTTTTTTTGACACAATTTCCTTTTTTTTTGTATCTGTATTTTTTCGGGAATTTCTGTCGATCTTTTAATATTTCTCGCAAGGTATTTAAACTACAGGTATTGATTTTAGAATGTTTGAGAATATCAGAAATTTTTTTTCAAGTCAATCGGACAAATAGATTTGAAATGGTGGATCGTAAAAAAGTGATTAGAACGTAAAGATTAATTAGTATATATTTTAACATCACATGACTCCACACCTCATGTGATATGAAATGGAACGCAATAAGGATATTATGAATCTCACTTTGTCTCATTGTCAAAGTTGAAAAATTGTAACTACGTAGGTTATTGAGGTTGATCAACAACGAGTAACACATATATTGCATTAAGAAGTTTTATCAGGACGATAAATCGATCTCAAATAAACAAATAAAAACAGCAGTATACATATTATACGTGCGGAAGTCCATATCAACTAGACAAACGTCACTTTTTGATTTCGACTAATTTTTTATTCCATCAACAGACAAACATTAAACTACATATTGTTTTAAATTTCTATCTCGTACAGTTTCTGAGGTACAAAGTTTTGCATTTCATCAATTTTTACTGCAAAGAATATTTCCAATTATATATAACTTCTGAACGCCAGATTGAATCCTATTAATTTGGAAACTGAAATTGTTCGTGTTGAAATGCACACTTCAAAAACATACACCAAAAATGCGCAGCATGTTTAGAACTACAGTATAATACCTCAAAATTGAGAAAATTTCTAATAGCACGTTATTAATTTTATTGAAAACCAATTTCAAAAATTTCTTGGCATAAAAACGAGCAGTAACCCTTTATGGTCACACGTTCTGGCTGTAACACGCTGGCCACAAGGAAACACAATGTCTCAAAAAAATTCAAGCCATTGGATTGAACATTCTAGAATGTGAAATTAACCGTATTGTATTTTAATCAAATTCCCAAATAGCGAAAAAAAATCAACCTAGCCTTACCGACCGAGCACTCACCCTTTTTCTTCCTATATTAAGTAAACAAACGAGCGAACAGGATTCAAATTTCTAGTAGAATTCAGGAAAGTTACTCATATCCCGAGGATCGTCCAACAAATGTGTGGTTTTTCCACACAAGTTACTATTACCATATTTACCGCGTTTCAGAAGTCACAAAGTGGATAGCTGAGACACTGCGCAATTCCAGAAAAAATTAGAAGCAATATGAGCCATCGTGAGACTGTTTTCATTCAATATTAAGCTCGCTAGACGAGAAGTAGAAATCACGATAATTTCGTAAATGAAAAATGCTCTCACGATCAGCTGGGCGCATAGCCAAACGTTTCTTGGCTTGTTTATTTAATATAGGATGAAAAAGGTTGAGTTTGCTAGGTCGGTAAACGTACGAGTACTGCATAACCTTAATTTGTATTGTTGTATAATATACGAATGAAACTTCTTCCTTGTCAAATGACAGGTAGGCGCATGATATGACACAGTCTCGCGAGGTACTGGCAATGATGGATGCCCACACGACGACATTCGGACGTAAACGCGGCTGCACGATTTCCCGTTGCGGCGCCTTCTTGCTTGGGACGTTATTCCTCCTGTCCCTCGTAATCACGGCCCTCTTGGTCTACCATTTTGCACCGTGTGCGGATGGCGCTTTAGGGCGGCAACACGACGCAAGCGACTCTGGACTCTTCGCTGGCAGAGGATTCCTGGGAGCAAATTCTGTGTCGACGAAACTCGACGTCAGGCTGCCGAGATCCGTCGTCCCAGTTTTCTACCGATTGGAACTAACTCCCTTCATTTGGGAGGGAAATTTCACCTTCAATGGAGAGGTGAGAAAGCAATCGTTTTCACAACTAAAACGTAGAATAGGCGATTTTGGCCGTCTGCTGAAAATGAACAAAACACGCCATTTTTCAATGAATGACGCGTGCGTTGGGAAATGGTAAAGTATTTTTTCACTAGTGTTTTTAGCAACACTGTGCATAAAATTCGATTTTACGCACCGTTATTAGTGCGTAAAATGACACTCTCGTTCGAGTGTATTTCGATAAACCATTGCTCGTCGAATGAATGTGAGGAATTGGAGAAAATTTCCGATCGAGTTAATTTCAAATTCCTGCAATGTTTTTTTTTTCGAAAATCAAGGCAACTGATCATAACTACTCGCATGAGTGTTGTTGACGATGAGATATGGATCATCGAAGGATATGAGGTATTAGAAGGATGAATTGAGCCATCGGTGGGGAAATAAAACTCGATTGAGAAATAAATCGATTTTTGACTATATTGGATTTTTGCAAGTAATCGTACTGGTCCTTTCGAGACGATTTGCCCTAGAAAAATTCGAAAATTAGATTAATTCGACTTCTGACTCTTCGGACACAACAATCTTTCGAAATTCCGAATATGAGTTGGTTGAAATTCCGAATTTAAAAAGTTCTGAAGGTTCCAGATTTCGAATTATTTGGCGGTGAAACTTGGAGTAAATAAAATACGAACTAATAAAGTTTCGAATGATCGGAAACCCCCGACGGCTCAAAGATTCCGAAAATACAAGTCACGATAGAGCAAAGTTCCGATGAAGCAAAATTCGGAAAAATAAAATATACTCATGCAGCTTCGAGTTTAATCAATGAGTGGGTATCAAAATCTATAATCAAAATGACCAGGATTCCGAACGTAAAAATATCGAAAATCCAAAAAAAAAAAGAAAGATTGAAGCGTTGAAATTTCACAGAGCTAGAAATTCAGAGAACTGAAAATCTTCTATCGCTCAGAATTTTGGTGTTTCAAATTTTTTAATTTTCTTACTTCCACCCTTTCGGAACTTTGACTTGTCAAAGTTGCCGTTTCGCCATTTTGCCTTTTGGAAATTTGCACTTTGGGAACTTTAAGCGACGGGTTTCAGACCATTCCGAACTTTGATGTTGCGTCAGCGTTTGGTTTCTTTACTATAAATTTCGCCACCAAAAAATTCGGAATCTGGACTTTCGAAACTTTTTAAATTCGATATTTCAACCCCGTCCCCCGAAAATTGGTAATTTTGATTCACTGCGTCAGCTAGTAACTCGTCCCAAGTTCACGGCCATGGATAATTCATTTAGCGCTTTAACGAACCGTAGGTGAAAATCGTTGTCAACGTGACCGAGGACACGAAGAATATCACACTTCACGCCGTTGACATGAAGATCGACGAGGCAGCAACGACGGTGCAGATGCACCCACCCGACAATAATGGAACGATACGAAATAGAATGGAGGACGTTGGAATTGACAAGCAAACTAACGACACGCTGAGGCAATTCCACGTCATACACACAGCAGGCATGCTGAAAGCTGGCAAACAATACACAGTGTATATCAAGTATGTCGGGTACCTCAACGACTATCTCCAAGGATTCTATCGGAGTTCCTACACCGTTGGAAATCAAACCAGGTGAGCGTGCCTGGATAATATTTGAAAACGTTTCATTTTCACATGAATTTCTTATCTCAAGTACATTTGACCACGCATTTTCTTTTCTCTATTTGAAATTGAAGTACGAATGCATTTAGCCGTTCGACAAATACATACCTCTGTTGAAATAGATTTTATACTTTTCCCAAAATATTGTGGTTAAGGTCATGTAGTACTTCTCGTATAGAAGAACGTCGTGTAGAATACGCCAGTCTCGAATAAAGTTACGTGCAATATATTTTTCTGCAAAGTGGTTTTACGCGAATCGAAATGAGGTGAAAACCTGTTACCTTCTCGAGAAGGATTTGTTCAATTTACTAAATACGGCAATCTAATGTGGCGAAAAAATCCAATGGCATATTATTGGATTCAACAAAAAAAAAGGGACAGAGCAATAATTGCAGTTCTTGAGTGAATACACATTTATTTGAATCGACAAAACATTTCTGTCGCCATATTTGACTGACATATTTTGTCGATACAGGAAATTTTTTTTTTTTTTTAGTGTCTTCATTGTGCGAACCCCGATTGCTGAATGCTACGATTTTTTTTAATACTGCAGTAGCTACACAAATGGTGAATAAAATTTAATTATTGGAAAACTTTAGGTGGATCGCCACTACACAGTTCCAGCCTACGGATGCTCGACGTGCATTCCCTTGCTTCGATGAGCCCGCGCTAAAGGCAGAGTTTGAAATTCACATTGCTCGTCCGAAGAACATGACTTCTATCTCCAATATGAATGGTACCGTTGACACTACGCCAATGTGAGTAATCGACATACGAATATTGGAGTATGTAAATATCAAACTACACAGCATGAAATGGTCAGGAGAAACAGTTCTGAACTATTACAGTATATTGTGTGACATGGAGGCAAACTCATAGGAGTCATAGGTGAGCCAAAGATGAACATTGCAAATACGTCAGGCGAAAAGACCGTTGCCTCCTTCTTGCACATGGTTCTTTGCGTAAAAAGAATATGTTACGCGTTTTTTCACAAACCACGAAGTTGAGGTTAGGGTCGCGTATTATCAGATTTGTTCGCGACTGCGCATGCGCGCAGTACATGAAAGACCACTTTTAACCCCTAGAACTTGAAAGTCGTCTTTTCAGTACTCCGCGCATGCGCGTTCGCAGGCTTGCTAACATGCTCGCGTTATATAAAATTTTTTTATAAATTAGACCGAGTCATATGTCTAAACTTGAACTTGTTTTCGTATTCATGATTATTAGCATTTTCCAATAAGAATTTTTAAAAATCGTACGAAGATATTTTGATATTCGTAACTGGCAACTGGCAATTCTCCGCCAGATATTAAGGTTCTACTAGTCACCGTACTTTCGTAAATCCCAGATTATGTGACGTTCTCGGTGAAAATTGAATGACAACTTTGAATAAAGAAACCTACGGCCCGTCAACTGATTCTATCACAAATGCTGATAATCATAGCCGAATCCAATATAAGACAAGCCTTTTTTCAATTATTCTACAGAGTCGGCTTACCCTCGTATGAATGGGATCGGTATCAACGATCTGTGCCCATGTCCACGTATCTAGTGGCATTTGTTGTGTCAGATTTCGCGACCCAAAGATCGGATGATGGCAAGGTCGGCGTTTGGGTTCGTAGCGAGGCCCTTGATCAGGCCAATTACAGTCTGAAAATCGCGCCGCAAATATTAAAATACTTCGAAAATTACTTCGCAATTGATTTCCCACTGCCGAAAATGGACATGGTGGCTTTACCCGATTTCTCGGCCGGTGCGATGGAAAACTGGGGACTTATTACGTACAGGTAAGCAAAAATTGTATAGGTACTACTGCTCGGCTGAAAACTTCCAACAGACTGGAAAAGATTTTTCATTGTCCCAGTTTTCTACTACCCGAAATCTTGCATGCAATTTTGTATTATCCTTGGACAAAAATTACTATTACTATTCCGATAAGTCGCTCTGGTATTAAGAAATGTTTAAAAATAACTTGACATCCATAATTTATTTCATCATTTGGAATCTCATGTTCAGTTTGCAATCGTAACCCCAGTAACAAAGAAAAATTTAATCTTCGTGTTTTTTTTTTACACACTAATTTGGCCGTGTGAGAGAGTACAACTATTTCTAAGGTTTGTCCCCTAGATGTGAGAAATGCAACCCGTAAGGTAAAAAACGCGGTCGCATAATGATGCTTACTGATCCATCTCCTCTCTTGCCCTGGATAAGCCAAAAAGGCTTCTGGGTTCATACCCTATCGGGTATGGCGGGTGCCGGCAGTAATTATTATTATTATGTTATCTGTTGATAGCGAATGATATTCATTTTGATTGGGTTTATCGAAGAGGGTTTTTACCACTGAGACGGCTGAATCAGCGCGTAAAAATAAATGTCTAATGTTCTTTGATGGACTACAACATATCACAGACTAAATAAAATCGGTCGGGTACAGCTCGGATACTTTCCTCGTGAACGAGATTGAAGCTAGCAGGCAGAATTAGCAGCCAAATGTTCAAATGTTCATTCGAATCACATAGTGAAGTCAGAAAATGAAAATTTTGTGAAGTATCTTGAATCTCCAATACTTTTATAGAATTATGAGGATAAAACTGATTGCATTGTTCTAATTCCAAAAAAATTGAACACGTTTAGCTGCTAACTCTGGCTGCTAGCTTCAGCTTCATTCCTTGTGAGTAAACTGTAATGAATAAACTCTTTCGTTCGATTTGCTTCTACATAGTCAACATTTCTAAGTCAAGAAAAAAGTTTATCCGAAGTCTCAAACTTAGAGTGTCATCATTTTTCGGTTTAACAAAACATCATGGAGAGTATAATGAAAATCTTAATCACGAAGTTTCATCACCTCAGGTTTTCATATAAATGAGGTTGAAGATAGTAACGTTATTGTAATGATTAATGTTTCGAAAAATCGTCATTTAACAATTGCAGGAATGTCTGAAATTCAGTAAATCATAATCAAAATAATAATTTTACTTCCGGATGTTTCGTTATGTTAACGCTACTAACTTCAACCTCATTCATGTAAACACATCTATCTATGCAATAAGAGTGATTGAGGAAAAAAAAAAATTGGGATCTTCCACCGTAGCACTCCATAAAAAGTTTGCTTGGGTTAAAAGAAAGATTCTGTCTAAAGATGAGCGTTCTACGTTACGTGGAAGAACGCGGTTTTTTGATTTTTCACCTTTTAAAATATTTTGGAATATATGAAGAAACATGTAGCACTTCAATTATTATTTCTTCCCTGTAATTTATATTCAACCCAAAGATCATGATCCATAATATGACAATATATCGAACAGGAATCTTATTTTCCTGAATTAAAGCTTCATAATAAATTATAATTATTTCATGAAATTGAATGAATAATGAAAAAGTCGTCAGATACGCTCCTAAAATATCAACTGGAGACTGAATATTACAAGTGTGGGTGTTCTTGGTGACGTAAATTGGTATTGTGATAGATTTAAGCAATAAAAAAAATTTGTTAAAAAAAAGGTGAAAAATCAAACGAGTGCGACCTTCTGCGTAACGTAGAACGCTCATCTTTTCACACTATGTTTCATTCTACGTAAACAAACTTTTGAGGGGATGCCACAGTGGAAAATCGCAGATATCTTTTTTCTGCTACACCCTAATACATATATAGGTATTAGGGGTGTGCGGGTACCCGAAAGCACGGGTCCTCGAACTCGGGTTCGGGTCGGGTTTGCATTGGGTTGGGTTTTTTTGCAATACCGAAATCTTTGAGTAATCGAAATTTTCGGGAACCTGACCCGAAAGTAATCCATTCCCCCCTGACCCGAAAGTAATCCATTCCCCCCCGACCCAGAGAATTTCAGTACCCGCACACTCTTAATTGGTATATTATATATATATAAATATCAAATGTCAATAAATTTAAAGAGAGACCGCAATGCTGTACCAAGAAGGCGTATCCACAAACAGTAATAAGCAACGCGTGGCAACAGTCGTGGCGCACGAACTTGCCCACCAATGGTTCGGCAATTTGGTAACGCCGAGTTGGTGGACGGATCTTTGGTTAAACGAAGGTTTCGCAAGCTACGTCGAATACATCGGCATGAACGCCGTAAGTATAAATCTACATATACTTATGCTTACTTTACATAATTTTACTGCTTTATCTCTCAAAGTAAATTTCTCGGATATTATTTCGCGGCGTTGATGCCAAATGTACGTATAATTTTTTTTTCATCGCCAATCGTTGCGTAGACTTATTTTCAAGCTAATATTTAAAAAAAAATATATATACGCCATTTTGGCTTTAAAATTTTATTTTCAATATTCAGCTTAAAAATAAGTCTATAGGACGATTGGCAATGAAAAAAAGAATATGCACCTTTTTGGCTTTAGATAGCTCTTTAAAGCCAAAAGGGTGTAAATTAAGTATAAGCCCTTTTGGCATTAACAACGCGATTTGAGCGCGTGTGGTACCCCTTTAAACAATTATTATCACAATTCGAGTATGCAAATATTCAACGTTAAGGTTGAGCCATCCTGGAAAGTCCTGGAACAGTTCGTGGTTCACGAGCTGCAGAACGTGTTCGCATTGGACGCCCTGGCATCATCGCATCCAATATCTGTCGAGGTTGGCCACCCGGATGAGATCAGCGAAATATTTGACAGAATTTCATACGGAAAAGGTAAGTTGGTTACAGTGACTCCATACAGCGACAGACGTATACTTTTTTCATGTACAAACATTGATAATTTTTCTGTCTTTCAGGTGCTTCGATAATTCGCATGATGGATCATTTCATCACTACTAATGTTTTCAAAAGAGGACTGAGTAATTATTTGAGAGAAAGGTGAGTCAATATTGTACGTATACGATAAACATCGAGAATTATCTTTAGTATAAGGGCTCGATCTCGCCGCTGCGCGCGCTTTACTGTGTGAGATACGGAGAAGCAACATACAAGAATCATATATCGAAAAACATAGTTGATGACATATAATACACGTAATATGAAGTAATACATTAAGCACCAGATTATCATTTTGTATTTGGATGTTGTCAAATAGCACTCGGTTCCTATCGCGAGGTACATACTCGAAAGAGTGCAATTCAATTGCGAGAGACGAAAGCCATCCGGTGATATTTACAATATTAGTATAGAGATTATGTTTGTATGTAATATACCTGCTACTACTCTTTGTTCAACCTTCTTCATACATGCATTATTAATATAAGTTCGTTGCACGGTATTTTCAAGAGCTTACCAAAGCGCCGAACAAAACGATCTCTGGGACGCACTTACGAAACAAGCGCACAAAGATGGAGTATTGGATAAAAGTATAACAATCAATGAAATTATGGACACGTGGACACTTCAAACTGGCTTCCCAGTAGTCACAGTTAATCGAGATTACAATAGGGGAAGTGCAACATTAACGCAGGTAATGGCGAGATAAAGGAGTTGTTAGAGTTCCATTTAACGCCTGCATACCACGAGGATCTCTTTAAGTGGGCCTTTCAAACTATACTCGACAACATAAGTCCTAATTATATTACCCATCGCTGTAACGATGACTGAAGTAATGTGTAAAAACCGCCACTTGTAGATCGATTTACCTAAATGCATCCACCATTTCATTCAATACGATTTTTTACGAGTTGTATTCAGGGAGTAAGACAGAATTCCGATGTTGGAATAAACAATTTTTTTATGCTGCCTTGTTTAACCACGAATAACAAGATTGTACCATGAACTATGCACGTTATAACGATAACAGAATATAAACTTGAAGAGTGATCAGTGTTTCCAATTGCCATTTTCAGGAACGATTTTTACTTCAAACTAGTACAACAGAAGGCTCAGATGACAAACCTTTATGGTGGATACCTATTACTTACACCTCACAGAACGTGCTCAACTTTAATGAAACAACACCATCGCGCTGGATGCAGGCTGAACCAACAATTACTCTGTCAAACTTGAACACAGCAGCCAACGAATGGGTGATTTTCAATGTCCAAGAAACTGGTAATTAATTCGTAAAGTTAACAGATTGCATATCACGTTGCTGTTCCATCTAACGTTACCACTTGGGACTTGAGCTGTTCAGCCTAGTTACGTCTAAAGTATTGGGCATTTCTTAGCTTGATCCGTCTTATAAGTGTACTGTCATTACGCGTACTTCAGACGTATTAGTTACGTGGAATACGAAAAAATTACCAAGTCAGAAACAAATACAGTCATGAGCCCCCCTGTAATAGGTTTTCGATGTTGACACTTAATGTATTCGGTAGAAACAAAGGGTGCACCCGCATTACCGGATGAGAATTATACTGAAATAGCTGACAAATCGACGGGCGGAATATAACAATTTGTTGTTTAAACTTTTCAGGATATTACCGAGTTAATTACGATGAGCAAAATTGGCGCCTGATCATCCAAGAGTTGAACAAAGCCTCTTTCAAAAGTATCTCTACCATCAACCGAGCACAATTACTAGACGATGCTCTGAACCTGGCACGAGCTGGTAGACTCGACTATGCGACAGCTTTGGACGTAACGTCCTACCTCGCGCACGAAACTGAATACCTTCCATGGAAAGCTGCTTTCACCGCTATGGGTTATCTGGATAGAATGCTTGTCAAGACTGAAGGATATGACAGATTTAGGGTAAAGTTTATAGGACTGTTTGCCAATGGACCTCTATGTCTGCTTTGCAATCGCGGGCAGGCTGCTGTCATTGATACAGTCAATATTTTCAGATCTTCGCACTCAAGCTGCTAGATAATATCTACAAGCAGACCGGCTTCAAAGATATTCATGGAGATCCACAACTGACCGTTTTCACTCGAATTGACGTCCTGAGTTGGGCTTGCAGCTTGGGACACAAGGACTGTGTACAAAACGCGGTAACGCAGTTCCACAATTGGCAGATTACGCCAAATCCAGACAATAATAACCCGTGAGTATTAGCTAACTTTCGTATATCGACGATCATTACTTTTAGGCGTTTTATTGAATAATGATGCTAACATCTGAAAAATCTGTATAAAATTGTGCAGCATATCGCCTAATTTGAAAAGCGTCGTTTACTGCACTGCCATTCGAGTTGGAGGCCAAGCCGAATGGGATTTCGCTTGGGAACGCTATCAGAAAACAAACGTTGGATCCGAAAAAGATCTGCTGCTTCACGCCCTTGGATGTACCAGGGAAACCTGGATCCTGAGCAGGTATTTGAATTGGGCTGTGACGGAGAATTCTGGTATCAGAAAACAGGATGCCGGTAGAGTGTTTGGCTCCGTTGCCAACAACGTTATTGGTCAACCGTTGGCCTTCAACTACTTAAGAAACCAATGGAAGCGCATAAAGACATAGTAAGTGGAATTTCGCATAATTACAGTAGGTAATGTCGCGTATAAAGGACTGTACAACTTTAAAATGGTATTCTTATCAATTCATAGTTTCGGAACTTCACTTCTGACGATCAACAATATCATCAAGTCAACGACGAAGAACATGAACACAGCATATGAACTGAAAGCAGTGAGTATATTTTCCTAGCTGTTTTACAAATCCATGCAAAACGCGTATTGTATTTTCGTTGAATCAGTGATATAGAAACTCATGTGTTGCAAAAATAGTACATTATGCAAGAAGGGAATATAGTCGAAGAGAGGGCGGTAATCACCCAAGAGAATAATCGGCTTTATTCCCGTTGTTGCATATATAATTTTTATCCCCGCTCTAACCTTGACCCCTTTATTAACTTGAACAGTGGTTATTAGTTTGCATTTTTTCCATCAAATGAATGGGAAATGACAAAAAAAAAAATAATATAACACAGATATTTATTCCCAACTTAACTGTAATGGCCACTTCATCGATATGAAAAGCGGGATAAAAGTAGCATATTATTCTCTATGTTAACCTCACGAGGGTAAAACCGCGGACCCTACAAACTATGTAATGAGCGATATTACGGATTATCAATAAGATGTTTGACGTTTTCGTGGTTATTCATCCCTCGAATTCTCCTTAAATTCTAATTTTTTTTTTAATTATTTTCTGTCGATGTTTTTACCATTTGATTAATATAGAAATTCCACTGAAACTCGGTAAAATTGCCAAAAAAAATAGATTTTATCACTAAAATTATCAACATAACTAAAAGTGATAAATCTAAGCCGCCCTCTTGCTATTTGGAGATGTGAAATTTGGTCTCTTTTTAGTAAGAAAATCTATGTTATGGTAATTTTTTAAACAAATTTTAGTGGAGTCTATCTTTAAGAAGATGAGTCAAAAACAGATACTATTATTAATTTTATGACAAGATTTAAGTATTCATCAAGTTCAGATATTCGTGAGCTCTAACTTAGAAATTTCTTTATATTTGAAAATCACTTATTGAAACCTTATTCCCTTGAAAATTCGAAAATGCTTAAATTACCAACAAAGGCTCCGATGTCGATACTTCGTTTCAAAATGATTCAAGGTCAAGGCAATTAATTTGAGTTGACTTTAAAATGATTCACTTTATTGAGAAGGCGATGTCCTAGAAAGTTACTGTAATAGATTTTTTATTTTTTGAGGGCCCTTTTAATTCCAATTTTTAATCATAATCATTATCGGTACAATACTGTAAAACTAAAGATTTAACGATAAAAACTGTTTCAGAGGGATTGGAGAAAATAATCCGTTGAATAAAATGACTCGTCGCAAATCGAACGAATCTTGTAAAATGTTAATGTTTCATCATTTTATGAAGCGATTTAAAATTGAACATTGACATCGAAACTTCCGTTTATAATTCCAGTATTTTTTATTTTCGTATTCTCAAGGAAGACATTTTGCCTCACGAGTATATTAATTTGATAAACACTTCATGTGCGTCTATTTCATAATAAAATTATCAAGATCTATTCGATTTTTATTTACCAATCTCACGAAGAAATATAAAGATATAAGATATTGTACTTTTAAGCAGAATTGTCAGAATTTTTTTTTTCTGATTCTCTAATGTGTGTCATAATTACAGCTGTACGAGTTTGAAACAGAACACAGCGCAGAACTGGCGATAGCAAGAAGAGCGGTGCAACAGACTATAGAGCAAACAGAAGCGAACATCAAATGGCTTGATAAAAATCACGAAACAATTCTCAATTGGTTAAAGAGAGCGACAGCCTAGTCTGCAGAGTGCAAGGTCTAAAACTGGGGAAATGTGATTTCTACACGAGTGCGAGCGACCAAATAACACGTCGATGTTTAAAATTAAGCAAACGACTATTATTGTTTATCGGCAAACAAACTACCGTTAATGTTCTCGTGGTGGTATTTAAATTTTTGTAAGTATTTGTAAATATATTGTATTGATATATACCTGTAAACATGTGTATTGTGTGACCTGTACTTACTCATGCATTTTCACTATTAGCGTATATATTTATTAGAAGTAGATTGTATCTTAATGAAATAATTTCGTTAAAAAACATTCAAATCATTTGACTGAAAATGTTTGAATAAGGATTCTGAAAGACTGTTTCTTCAACAAGCATAATTGTAGAGGTTTTCGGACAAATTATCTTTATAAGTAACTTAGAAATATCTACCATTTCTCAGACTCTCGTACAAAAATCTGTATTTTTGTATAAAAATTAACTTATTTTTTCGTTCATACCTGTCAAATTGTTTTTAATTGAAAATTCCGCACATTACCCAAAGAATCACACGCATAGAGAATGATATAATATCGTTGTTCAGTCCTGGGTTGAAGTGGAATAGGTTGGTTATAACATGATTGCTAGTTTCTGATAACCTATTAGAAAAAGAAGGTATCCAGAATTTCGATTCAAGTTGAATCGATACCTATTCCTAGAAATTTTCTTGAGGCGAAAAATCAAGATAGAGACTCCAATATGGCGGACGCAAATTTCAAATTTATTCAAATTCGGTCACAAAACTCTATCCAGATGTTTTCGGGGTCGCTGATTGGATTCGTCGTACTGAGTTTTCAAAATCTGATTTCAAATTCATAATCAGCGACCTCAAAAACCCTTGGACAGAGTTTTTTCTCCGGATTCGATCGAATCTGAAATTTTCGTCCGCCTAATTGGATCCGCTATCTTGAATTTCTTAAATCCGATTTCAATGACCCCAAAAACTTACATTTTATGTAAAAAATTTATTTGTGTAGAGGAGTAATTTTCTCAAAGATGAATTACTCCTTGAATTATCACGATTTCAATGAATTTGTTTCTAACAACAATAATTTCCATTATACCGAAACCTATTAGTATACTATCCGAAGTAGCAGAAAAAAAAAGAAATATGTTGAAAAGTTCTCTAAATATATCAAAAATGGATATAAAATAGGTGGTAAGCATACTTACCACTATGATTCAAAGGGTTAAAGTTATTAGCGATAAGAGTTTGCTCCTTGCGAAAATAGCTAAAAAAAAATTTGTATAAATTGGGTGACTATCCGTCTGATCTTTCTTCGTGATTAAACTGCTGGATTAAAAGACCTCGATAAAGTGCTCTTGAACTGTTTTCAATATTGAATCCAGAAAAGTATGAAAATAATTTCTTGAAATGCAAGACATTACTCAGGTAGGTTTAGCTTATCTTAAAAATATGTTTTTTTTTTCGACCAGGTATAGACGTTAGCTTTTGTAAAACTACAAATCTTTCTAGAAGGATAAAGTTTTTGGTTCATGTGTAAGAAGCACGTCAAAGCCTGTGACTTTTTTCCGGGATCAGATGCAATGTCAGAAAAATGGGATGAGATCCGAGACATTTTTAATATTCAAAATGGTGGATATTATATGAGCGAACAGGATCAATTTTTATATCTTCAGTACGCCATACTGGATCCGCTATTTAGAATCTTGAAATTTTAACGTCGGGTTCGTTTTTAGCGAACCCAAGATTACAGAGTTCCACTTTTCTAGTCCCCATAATCTTCTCACAATTACATTTATTCTGTAAAAGCAGGCATTTTCAACACTGTTTATTTTTGGCGCTCACGATATTCCCGGAAGCATCATAATCCCTTTTAAAACATGAAGATTGACATTGTACAAGCCCAATTATGCACAAAAAATGACTTTGACATCTCAAAAATTGAATATAAGTCTTAAATAATCGATTCAAAAAGAGTGTCTCAAATAATAGACGCTGTACCGCAAAGGTTTCAATAACGTACAAAAAAGGATATTCATCCCAGTTTGTTTCCGGAGTTTTTCAGAGTAATTTTGTATAGTTCGAGAGTTGGACTGGCTTCATTTTAATGTAAATAATAACATATTTGCTTGTGCAGACCATAGAAGGTCGGTTTCAGTCTGCCATTTTAAACAAAAGGTACAGAAAGTCCTGATGCTGCTAATGCCTAGATTCTAATTGCTACAACGTAAAAAAAGCTTGAAAATTTTTAGACACGATTTAATCATCTGTACGATTACATCTATAATCCATATGATGGTGTACTTGCAATTGTTTTAAAAATTCGTAGCAGAAACTTGAATAAATTGGATTCCTCACACGGTGTTTGAAGTGGAAACCGTCACATGCTGTGAGGCAACTCTAAGACTTAATCTAAAAAACCCTACATTTCGGGAGGCTTTTCATATCGCAGAAACTAATGTTTGGAAATTTGATACAGTTTGACACGAGATATTCTTGGTTTTCAGGAAGTCTGAATTTTGAATACTCATGTCGGCATTAATGTATAAGTAGGAATGTTACTTGGGTTTGTATATAAACTAATATAAGTTCGAAGAAATCACCAATACAGAGGTATCGATGTCAAATGAATTCACTATACAAACAGATTTCATATCTTCATATTTGAATGTAATCATCGTTAAATTTGATAACAAGTATAATACAAATATTTAAGATATTTCAAATTTAACAATAGAATACCTATATAAACATATATGAAACGATTTAAAACTTATACTATTTGATATAATTATATAAAATTTATACACCTGTCGAAATTTAAAATATTCAGTTATCACTGCATGTGGCTCACTATAGACGACTCATGTAACACAATACAAGCTGCAGAAATTTCACCTATATGCTTCAATGTATAGATCTATTTAGTAAATTTATCTATTTACAGTAATAATGGCTAATTTACCCAATACAAAACTATGTTTTTTCATGACAACAGGTAAACGTGAAACTTTTTTTTTTTGCTCATATTTCAAACTTCCGGGGATCATTTTTGGGCAACAGTTGATGAGATAGCAAACACGCAGTCATTTTAACATACTAACGCCATCTCTGCATCAGAATAGTATTATAATTTTGTAACGACTAGATTTGAGACATAAATGACAAAATTATTATAGAAATTTCGTCGAAGTAAAATTACTACCGATCTAGTAATATGAAGTATTCTCAGTAATATCGTTTCTTACGACAGTATTAATCAATTTTTGGAGTTATGTGTGAAGTTTAATAACGCGCTTTGTTGATAATAGTCGAGCCAGAATTTAATGATTCAATCGAAAAATGAAGTATCCACAAGTATTTTTCATTATTAGTGCATACTCTAGTACTTCAATACTCCAGTAGTAATTTTCCGTAAGAGCAATATTTGTCGAATATAAAGATGCTAAAATTTGAAACCTACGAAATACAGTGCCAATTTGACTCCAACTCTTTTTACTATCCGTAATCGCTTGCATGGCATGTACATGCATCATGGCATTTTAGGCATTCGATGACTAGAGAACTTTACTTACTTAATTTTGAGCAAAAAAAGTTGTATTTTAGTGCTCAAGTACTCTTAAGGTCTTATATAAACCATGAAACATGGATTTTCAGAGGGTTTATACAGCTGAGAAATGTGTTTCAAAATATTTGTTTCTTTCATTTTGGAATTCCTTTCAAAAAACCTGCGTTCCAACGATTTATACAAGATTCTGAAGGAACATGATTGATTTAAAGAATAAAAATGTTACAATCGCAATGTATGCTAATTAGCGCGAATGGCAACGAAGTTGTTTTTTGTTATATTTTCTGAGCAAACCATGAATATTTCCATCAGAAACAGAATATTTCATTTGGAATTGACACTCCCATTCATTTTGTTGGTTTCGTTATAAGTTAGTTCTCCACAATCAATCACCTGATGCAAATAAAATTCCGTTTTCCAAACATAATTCCAAGTTACATGAATACTGTAATTTGTTGATTCGTAGCTTATTCTCAAGCTGTGCTCTGAATCTCCATGTTGACAATAGATACAGAATTGCTTAGCTGCTCAAAGTTTGACTATTTTCACGTGAACACCGTCATATCTACTCAATTAAAACGTGCAAATATCGTTGATTATAAAGCTCTGCAGTGAGCGTGCCAACAACAGCAACGGCATTGTGAAGTGAATTTCCCGAGTCTCTAATAAGTCGGATGACTTGTTCAACATCACCTTTGAGTTCGGCATAATGTTTGTTTGTAACTAAAGCCTCTAACGTTTGCATGGCTTTAATGGCCTCAGCATTTGGCTTTACATCTTGGAAATCAGAGTCACTGGATCTTGAAGGTGCAACTCCCGGAGAGTGAGGTGTAAAGCGTACTATCTGGTGCTCCGATTTCGATTCAGGCAGTTGCGCCAAACAGTACACACCGAGTGTTCTGCTTAGAAATTTACACCTGTGGATAAAACGAGCGAATAATTTTTGTGCAATAATTTCACAGCTGGAGAATCCGACAGTCGTTACTAAAAATGAATTTAAACAATATGAAAAATACTTGAATTATCATCTTTATCATTACGTTTCAATCAGTTTTCGGATAGTTAATTCTCAGAAGTTTTTCAAATTGTGAAGTCACAAAATAAAGTTTTCAGAGTTCTCCAAAAAAAATTTTGACTTCATCTTCACTACAAGTATAATGTTATAAATTCTCGCAAAGAATCCATTGCTTTCAAACTTTATATAAAATCTCTAGCGAAATTTAAGAGCATGTACCTAAAATACGCACATATATTCTCCAAAAACTTATTATGAGTTAAGATTGCAGAGAGAAAATCTTGCGTCTGACTATACAAATTAGATGCGGTAAAGTTTTATTACCTTATAGATAACTGAGATCCTTTTCTCAAGCCGATAGCTCCTAGAATTCCCCAACCTTGTCCCACATCGTCTGCAGTAAGGAGTAAAGCGCGAGCCAAACCTTTCAATGCTCTGGCAGCAATCACTGTGTTTTCACTATACTGACATTGTCTATACGCTAGTTCCAGCGCCTTACCCCACAATAACGGTAACTTTTCCTCTATGAACTCTCTGTAATGAATTTAGTAGCTTCATTGATCTACAAATTAAGTAACAATGGATTTTTCGCTATTCTCTCAGCGAAACAAAGACATTTAGCTATCTGAACCAAAACTGAGTTGAAAGTTATATTACAAAGAAGAAGAACAAATCATAGCTTGGAGCAGTGTTCTACTTGTTTCTCAACGATTTGCCAAATACTTCCGTAAAGTTTGAGCTCGACAGTTTAATTGTTTTCTTAACCAAATTAAAAACTTTCAAAGTGGTTACAGTAGAAATCGATTGGAGAAACTGTTTTTATTGATTATTCTTCACACCAGGCAAGAAATGAGTAGAAACTGATATTTTCACATGTTTCTAGCGTCCCATCCCCAAGCTATTAATAAGGCATATGGACTAATTATTCAGCTCTATTAAGTAGTTATACTTATTGCATAATACGTAGTACTGTTGCAAGTAAAATTGGGTTAAAAATTATGGTAACAAGTTACCGTAGGGAGTACAATCCTATAATTAGTTGAGAAATGAAAAACTTTATTGATTTTGATTAAAGTTAGAAAAGATAGGTTTGTAATCTCGCACTCGATATAAATGATTTGATTGAGGAGAGTACAATTTCGAAATTTTTAGGTGAGTTGAAAAATTAACGACGGAGCCAGGAATCGAACCTGGTATCTAGAGATGCTTTGCCGGAGACTTACTCCACTAGACCACCTAGCCGCCCTGACTACACTGTCATTAATTCCTCTCATCACCTGTATTTCGAAATTGTTTTTGTTTTTTCCGTCGTTAATTTTTCAACTCACCTAAAAATTTCGAAATTGTACTCTCCTCAAGCAAATTTTTCTCGCTAAAATATGATATGCGTAGCTCATATCGCCAAAATGAACGCGCAGCCGTTCAAAAGTAAATGGCTAAAGTGAATTTTACTTTCACATTAATAGCCACTTACAGCATATGTGTGTACATACCAACTAGCCTCACACACAAGTCTAAAAATGTGTCTCTGCGACGAATTCAAATGTAAACAAATTCAATGGCACACGAAAACAAAAACAATTTCGAAATACAGGTGATGAGAGGAATTAATGACAGTGTAGTCAGGGCGGCTAGGTGGTCTAGTGGAGTAAGTCTCCGGCAAAGCATCTCTAGATACCAGGTTCGATTCCTGGCTCCGTCGTTAATTTTTCAACTCACCTAAAAATTTCGAAATTGTACTCTCCTCAAGCAAATTTTTCTCGCTAAAATATAATATGCGTAGCTCATATCGCCAAAATGAACGCGCAGCCGTTCAAAAGTAAATGGCTAAAGTGAATTTTAATTTCACATTAATAGCCACTTACAGCATATGTGTGTACATACCAACTAGCCTCACACACAAGTCTAAAAATGTGTCTCTGCGACGAATTCAAATGTAAATAAATGATTTGATACACCATATACTATAGAACAGGAGTTTATATTGCAAACATCCATATGGCAGGGTTTAAGAAAATACACTTACGTCGGCTTGATGGTAGAAATCCAATCGATCAAATTGACCAGTAACAGCCCTTCCTCTTTGATATTTCTGCAAGAGGGCAGTCTTTTAAGTAAAAGCGCATATAGTGTCAAGATACGACCTTCGGCCACCAAAACTCCCTCGACTGGCGGTTGACGCGGTATTACAGGCTGCAAGACCGTCAATACCCAACCCCAAGTTGGTAACGCCTCGTCGGCAACTAAATCTAAAAAATGTTCAATCATTCATCTAACCAATGTCATTAAGAGGTTACCGAAATACATTAAAACTTGATTCTAATTTAGCCTAGTTCGCAGATACACTCTGACATGGATGTAAATCAAATTCTGGTATCATTTCACAAAAAACAGAATTCATCTAAACATGATAATAATAGTCATATTAACCACTTAAGTACCAAAAATCCCGAATACAGTAATTCAATGTTTTCGGTGTCTCAAGTGAATATTTATTTTTGAAAGCATGGGTTTTAGGTATTTTTGAGGTCAAGGAATTCGATTATGATCATAAAAAGTTATGTTTTTCGCGCATACATACAGTTTTGAGCCCCTCAAGTTGACGAATTTTCAATCATTTCCTGAAATGGTGTCATTGGACAAACTATCATCTTCTTTCTTTGGGATGAAGTTTTTTTTTTTTTTTAATATTAAATAATATTATTTTTGAGTCCAAATACGCAATTTCAAGAATTACCGAGTATTTTTTCTTATATAAGCTATAGTTATACTGTATATTAAATCACATTGACTCGGTAATTCTTGCAATTGCGTATTTGGACTCAAAAGTAGTATTTAGAATTTCTCCCAAGAAAAATCCATCCCGAAAAAAGCAAATGCTAGTTTTTTCCAGCCATTTCAGAAAATCATCAAATATTGGTCAACTTCGAGGGACCAAAACTGTATGAATAAAAATATTTCAGTGCAGGCTATAATATTCCACCTACAGATTGCGCAATTTTTATTTCGTAGTAACATTGCTCGAAGTAAAAATAAAAAATTACTTCTGTCTAGATAGCCCTGCCTAATGTCGATCGCAATCTTATACAGTAATATTTCTCTGAATATCCAGCTGTTTATATCGGGTGTAAATATTTAGAAAATATGAGATAATTGAAAATAAATTACCAGAAAGTTATGAAAAAATTCCGAGAAATATAGGACGTTTTTTCGTCCGAAGAGTGTAATAAAATATTCACGTTGTAATTTGCCGGCCCTATTGCATAACCCCTTTTCGTGGATGTAACTTGTAAAACTGTCGAGTATAGCTACTTTCACGTACTGATTTTGATTTTCATAAATATTCAGTGAAATCTGCACTAAGCGTGATTAAACTACAAGAAATGCAATATTCAACGTTATTTGTTAATAAAATAGTTAACCATTATGCTTGAAGTAAGCATCAAGAGCAGCTTCCATTAGTTCTCCAAGAGCAGATGGCGACGCGACTGCTATCCCTATTACTCGCAGAATACCCATGAGCGTTGGGCTACTGGATGTTCTATTGGAAAGCCACGAGGCCCAGCTGGTGCGCAGTTGTTCGACTAGCGGACCACTTTGATTTATAGAATGGAGCAATTCGGTGACTAACAAACCAGCTTCTGCAGCTTGTTGAGGTTGCGATACGGCTGTGAAGTTAGAAAAGATATTGAAACCCAACATATTCTCAATAGTGACACCATACTTTGTTATGTTAAAGGTACAAAAATACTTACTATTCGTAATAACAGACTCCATGTCATCCAACATCTTGGACAATGCATCGGTAAATGCTTTGGGATCACTCGTCAGAAGTGTTTTGTGACGAGTTGTGCAATTTACCAATAATTTAACTGAAGACCGAACGTACATTTGTCTCTTTTTCAATGTCGTAGGATGAAAATGAGTCACATTGGGATCGTATGCAGCGGCAATTTTCAACAAACTGAAAAATCATAATATTAGCATAAGATAAGCATCTATAATTGAATATATTGGGATATCGGTATTTAGGGAAACAACAATACGAAAAACAAAACAAAAACTGATTGGACAGAGGATGTATTTTAAGTTTCATTTCTTTGAATGAAGTTTAGAAGATCGGCTCTTACTTACTTGTTGATAGCTCCATCGATCGAATAAATTTGATTGGAATCGAGGCAAAGTATTACTCTGGGATCACAGCTCATAACATACCAATTAATCACCTGATCATACGCAGCAGCATCTACCAAATGCCAGGCAAACTTTTCTGCAGTCAGAACTATTTGTACAGCTTTTTCATTCTAGAAGATATGCATATACGTTAGTAACAGATAAAGATTAGCTTGGTAAGAACCGTACACTTTGTGCCAAGCATTTTTATGAAAGTAATTATGAACTATGCTTACCTGTCTAACATTTGGTTCATTTGAAAGTTTAACGAGCAGGTTTAGCAAGCATATATGCATTCTGGAAGCGACCGGCAGCGGCTGAACAGACAGTATTTCATTCGCCCAGACTTGCCAATTAACACTAGTGAACACACTTCCCAGGAACAAGTGACTATCTGGCAAATACTGATCAACGACTTTAACCATCAATTCGATATCTCCTATACCAGGACTGAATCTGTCCCAAGGCAGTGATAGAAAATTGCCGTGAATAACGTTCAAGATATGATCTTTGACCGAGGTATGAGCAAAATTTGTCACATAAAATTGCCATAGAAAACAGAGAATTTTGCTTGATGCAGGCATAGTATCGATGATGAATCTTATACACTCGACAAACATCGCAACAGTTCTGTTTGCATATGGTCCATCAGCTATTATCCATGGCAGTAAAACTGATCTGTCGTCTGTCAATTGCTGAATCCAAGCTGCTGTTGGCTCGCGCAGATGCCTCGTCCAATATGGTATAATCCATGGTGCAAACATGTCCCCCAAAACTGGCCATATGCGCTCGCATACTGGAATAGAAAATAAGAATAAAAGTAATGTATGAGTAGACAGTTGAAAAACTGGGTAAATTTATAGCTTGACAACCGATTATTCAATTCGACTGCGGTTAGTCTCATTTTAAAGCTTTACCAACATACTTTTTTTCCTCGAATGAATTGATAGGAAGCACTGTTATTGAAAATAATGTCACCTATTTGGCTTGGTGACATGTTTTGTAGCGCTCGCGATATCTCAAAAACGATTGGAACGAGTTACTTCAAAGGACCTCGCCGGGGTTACATATGAAATATGTCCCTGAACCGATGTGGTTTTACTATACGCCACATTTTAAAACTACCTCAAAAACCTGGTTCGCCCAAGATTAAAACCTCTATCTATATTATTACGCTGGAAATTCAGAATAACGTGGATTTCCGTTTTTTCGCGATTACTACGCCATTTTTACTTTAAAAGATATGAAAAAAATTGGAGATCTGGCGGATATCGATGTACATACTCGAGAATTTTTTTGGAATTTTTTCGAACCAAATTCGAGCTGTGAAAAATTTTTTGAGGTTTAAATTGTCGATCTCTTATTAAGTTTGAAGAGTGACTAGCTTCTTTTTTTTACAGTATGTTCATTGCGTTATTTTTGATTTTCTGTAATTTTTTCAGATTTTTCGGAAAAGTGCGCCATTGTTAAAAAAATGAAAAACTAATTTTTCAATGGTTTTTTGGGGGAAAAGTAACTCAATGTCAACTCAATCATCGGGGGGAGACATTTCCGAAATCTAATGATTTTGTAATTCCTTTCAGAAAATCTGCGTTCCAACGATTTATACAAGATTCTGGAGGAACATGATTGATTTAAAGAATAAAAATGTTGCAATCGCAATGTATACTAATTAGCGCGAACGGCAACGAAATTGTTTTTTGTTATATTTTCTGAGCAAAACATGAATGTTTCCATCAGAAACAGAATATTTCATTTGGAATTGACACTCCCATTCATTTTGTTGGTTCCATTATAAGTTAGTTTATCATTAGATCACGGAAATGTGTCCTCCCGATGATTGAGTTGACATTGAGTTACTTTTCCCCCAAAACACCATTGAAAAATTAGTTTTTGATTTTTTTAACAATGGCGCACCTTTCCGAAAAATCTGAAAAAATTACAGAAAATCAAAAATAACGCAATGAACATACTGTAAAAAAAAGAAGCTAGTCACTCTTCAAACTTAATAAGAGATCGACAATTTAAACCTCAAAAAATGTTTCACGGCTCGAATTTGGTTCGAAAAAATTCTCGAGTATGTACATCGATATCCGCCAGATCTCCAATTTTTTTCATATTTTTTAAAGTAAAAATGGCATAGTAATCGCGAAAAAACGGAAATCCACGTTATTCTGAGTTTCCAGCGTAATAATATAGATAGAGGTTTTAAACTTGGGTGATCCAGGTTTTTGAGGTAGCTCTAAAATGTGGCGTATAGTAAATCCACATCGGTTCAGGGGCATATTTCATATGCAACCCCGGCTAGGCCCTTTGGAGACAATATTCTTTGGCAGTTTATTTTCTTTGCCACGAATAAATTTTTTTTTCTGCCGTAAACAAAATGTTGATACTATCTTGAAGTTTGCAGTAAATCGTAAATCATAGCTAATGCAAAATATTTCGCCGAGCAAAATGGACGACGTGATTGTCAATGACAATGCTTTGTATTAACTGGTTCTAATAGAGCAAACTGCGTAAATGAAGCTCGACCTCCATATTTTCAAAAAAAAAAAAAAAACAAACCTCGATTGTCGAACTATGAATTCCTAAGATTCACCCACTTGTTTCAGCTGAATACTCATGTATAACCCCTTAACAAAGCTGGAAACACGACAATATCTATTAATACCATGTTACAATCGATCTGTTAGAATGACTCACATTGATCGGCTAATGTTCCTTTGTCAGAATGAAGAGTCAGTACGACGAGAGCATGTCCAACCATACCAAGAAACGTGGCGATTGGTTCATTGTATACTCGATATTTGGGATACAATCCATATAATCCGTACTGCAATCGTTCTTTCATAAAATGTTTGCTCAGAAGAACAGCGGTATCCTGCATCTAGAATATTTTTGAGAGGACGCAATGCGTACGGTGCAGAAAATTCACAGTCGATAAAGCCCAACTGACAAAGAATAATCACCTCTTGTCGCGAGAGCAATCTCTGTTCCGTAGCATAACGTCGAATTTCATCTCTGACTTTTATCGGTTGTACAGGAGCCTGGGATTTCGATCTTCCACTAAGGGCAGTTAGTAAGTCTCGCCAAACATCCAATGATAGGCTCTGTGACTCGCTGCCTCTTAATATTGCACTTAAAACCTCACCATAATGCTCAGGAAACTCGTGGAGGAGTACGAGTCGAAGATGATTACGGAAAAGCTGATTGAATTACGAGGAAAGAAAACAGAAATTTTTCATCTTGATATATCTATGTTTTGGTCTATCCACATGCTCGAAATATAAGTGACAAAATGATGTTGAACATTCTAACATGCAACAACCATTACGATGATGATTAAATTTATTAGCAGGAAAATTTTGAAAAACCACCTCGTGTAATATAAGTTTTTCGTCTTCGGGGGTTAATCCAGCATTGCACAGGGCTTTGGACACCAGATCAATGAACGTGGATCTCTCGCTGAGTCTGGGTCGTCTATAATTTAGCCAGCTTCCGACGTCAAACTGCAAGATGTGTTCAAAATACCAACAACTTGTGGTGTTTTTAACAAAATATCGAAGATTTGATAATCAAGCCAATTATTTAATCCACCTTACCTTGGAGAGTAAAACGAAACACAGGTCAGCGTTTGGCCCAGTAGCTAAGTCAACAACAGTTTGATACATAGGCAAGAAAGTTGACGCGCCTCCAGCTACTGGTGTAAAATGGGGCCCCAGTAAACCTCCTAATCCTGGTCGTTGCATTATCGTTTTCAATAAAGGTTGTCCCTGAGCTTCCTCTCCGCTGATGAATAACTTGGAAAACAGATATCAATATGAAAATATTCCCTACATAACACCAATAACGATGTTTGATTGAGACTTGAGATAGTTTTTAGAGTTTACAGACAACGTTGTGAAGTTTCAAAACTCTAAAAACTGAGATTCAAGTACAATATCTACTTGGATGCAAAGAATTACATCTTTATTTGTTCTAGACTGTAATATCATGAAAATCACATTTATAAAATAAAATAACTTCAGCTTCCTTTTCATCATTATTTTTTCAAATTATCATCTGCATATTACCTGGCCCAATTTTTCTAGATATGTTGTGATAAACTGCTTAGTCGGTGGGCAAAGAGCAGCCTCTTCCGTGTAAAAATCAACCAGATGGTAAAATAATTTGACCCCAGTCTCTTGTACATTGCTTAAAACAGTCGAGTTCTCGCTGGTCCGGCTGATAGTTAATTCATGTTCCAGAAGCCTGTTCGTAATTTATGTCACATTTTAAATCGAATTGGAATTCTGGCCGAGAAACGAGGTAAGCATGTATTAATCTGGCAGATCACAGAGTTATTCGCATGCAAATACTCAGTGTTGTAAAACTAAAATCATTATTACTGTGGTCTGTGATATGGTCCAAAAGTTATAAAATCAGGTCAAAGCAGGATGAACGTATGAATCTTACATAATCAGGTAATCAACGAAGACGCAGGCTTGAGAAACCTTTGCAGGCGGAGGTTGACTGGCTCGAACCAATAATTGTTCATACTCAGCTCTATTTTGACTAATCATATGGTCGACACCGTCGCTGACTCGAGCTTCTGAAATCTAGACGTAATAATTTTTTGAATTGAGCAGGATACATCACAGAAACACGGAAAAAAACTTCGCAGAAAAGTGAGTAATACGAAGGAAAGCTCAATTGGAAATGTAATCTGTTTCAGCAAAAAAAAAGAAATGTTCGTCTGTATTCATTAAGATGGTCCTTCAAAAGGTTGTATTTAAATTTCGACCGGCGCACCTCCCAAATCGGTTCCGATTAATTTGTAAATAATTTTAGAATGTTTTCAGATTTTTATCTTAACTCGACCGTGCTCGTAAGATGGTTTTCCTCATTTAACCCTTTCAGGAGCACAATCAATCCACCGAACGGATTTCGATAAAATTTAGTATAGGGAGGCTTTTTGGGACTGTGACTTTTTGGATTATGGTCCACCATATTAGATCCAACGTCTTAAATTTTTAAATTTTAAGTCCAGATGCGTAGTCAGTGACCCCAGAAACTCCCGTATACCTAATTTTACCCAAGATTTTATCGAAATCCGTTCGACCGATTTAATGTGCTCCTGAAGAGATTAAATAGGCAATTCCACCCTCTTGCCGGCACAGGTTAGAGTTAAGATAAAAATTTGAAAACATAAGGGAATTATTTTTTAATTATTTGTAACAGAGTTAGGGGTAACCCCCCTGTCGGCCGAAATTCAATAATGACCGTTTTAAGGACCACCCAACTATTCAGTATTCATGTTAAACAATCTTTAGACACACAGGAAAAATATCTGCAGGTTACCTTTATTCTAATAACTGCAGGTCCAGCGCAATGAACGATAGGCGGTGTGCCGGATCTAGAACGTCTTTGTCCAGAAGGCGAAGGATCACACAGAGCGTGAAGAGTAACTCGGCTTTCAACGTCTCTGTAGAGTGTTGGAACTAGTTCCAAGAAATTGCAGTCTATCGCTGTATGTTCGTCAAGCATGAGATTATATGTCTGGGCATATTCTATTATTGCTTTGAGATGCGGTTTCAACAAGTTCAAAATGCCGTCAGGCTTATACAGACTTTCCTTTGATACGTAAGGCAGAAATGCGTTGTTTTTGCTTAGCGAAGGTGGCGGAATTGGTTGCTCATAAGTGGTTATTCTCCGAAATATCCTCTGCAGAGGATCCAACGGCTCCAAAGGTGTCGTCGGTGTCTGATTTGTCTTTAGCGACTGACTTTCTGGGTTTCTTAGACTACAGGCTTGCCATTCCGCAACTGCCTTCAATTGACTTTTTCTGACAGATTGATAGTCGACATATTCCAACCACGGTTCCTATTGGTATTCAAACCAGTGAAAAATATTTCATTATCTCAACATGGAAAACAGTTTACGGTTTTTCATTATAAAGCTACTATTATTATTCAATAAATATTCTGATAAAAAACAAACGATAGAATCCGATGAATGTTGCCGCATATCGCTGCTAAAATTAGTTTCTCTAAAATTTTAGATACAGATCTTTTTTGGAACTGATGATATAAACAAGAGAAAATATATTTTTCAGTCTGATAAAACTGTGTTTGAGGTAGCAAACTCACCTGATTTCCTTGCAATAACAATGCCAACTTTTGTGACATATACTGCAGCGGTAATGCAGGAAGATACAATCCAGATTCTTGTAATCGTGGTTCTTCAAGCCATAAGCTTAGTGTTTTATAAAACCTGAAATAATTGAATAAGTTTTCAGTAATGATAATATAAGAAATAATTATTCAAGAAACAGTTATTAAGAACTTCCGTTCAAAGATCAAATTTTTATATTTACTTGGCAGCATTGAAATAAAACACTCTTCTTTCCTCAGTTATTGGCGACCCGTTGTCCAAATCACTTTCCCCTTTCACTTGAAAGTATTCGGTTGTATCATGAAGGCGTTTCTTCAGCTTTTTGAAGTAACTTAAGTTGATCATGCCTTCAAAAAATTTCTCACCAACACCGCCTTTGTCCAAAGTGCTAGCAAATAATAAACAAATTCCATAGATTCGAGGTTTCTATACAATATTGATTGTATCATTTTTGGAGTAAAGTATATTTGTGAACATGGATTATATGTGTACAAAATGAATAAACCTTTATGAATCGTGACTCCAGTTCGGATGGAGGGTAAAAGCGGAATAGAATCTAAAAACTATCTGCTTGCAAGCTTTGGAAAAACGATATTTTGCTGCTACTTGGATTGTGATAATTTTTCAACATAAAATGAAAAATGATGAATAATGAATGTAGGCTAACCCAGTAACTGTAGGAACTCTGGCTAAAAACAAGGTGAAGAAGTTTTGCCACAGAAGCGCCAAGAGTGGGTGGTCCATAGGAGTATCTAGCGCTTGATGGGACCATCGATATATAGCCAAACCGCTAGCTCCAAATGGTTGTATTTTCACAGTGGCACAGGCTTTCTGAAAAGGTATCAGAGAAGAAATTGTTACAACTATCCATATTTTATTCATAAAACATAAAAATTTCGATTAATTACACTGGTCTGCAAAAAAAAATTTTTTTTTTTTCCCCATCGTTTTCATGCATGATAACATCATATTTGGTGCTCTAAACACGGAATTTAACATGCAAATGAATACAGCACATACATTTTAAATACAATGTTTATTTAATTATAAAGCGATATTATCAAAGTAACAACAATTACAAAAAAGTGAAAGAAGACTACGGTCTAAGTTTTACAGCGGAAAATGCTAATTTTACAGTCACAAGTTATAAAAATATCAGTATATTCATCTTATTATGGTAATATAAATAAAGTTATTTTGTAGTTTTTTTTTCTTTTCATCGTTCCCATCGAAGTTTCTCGGCGAATCGACCAACAAAAATCAGCAAGCTTTGCTGCTGACTATTTTCCCCCTTTCTCTTACGACTAGCTAAAACCTATTTCGTATGTATATACGTTGTTTATAATGTTAACGCATAAAACGAATTAAAAAAAAAACCTAAATTTATGATAGTTTGGAAAAAAAAGTTCATATCGAAAAATTGAGACGTGATAGAAAAAATCAGCCATCGGGAACAGATTCAGAGCATCAAAATCTTCATATTTATGAGGATAGTTTTTTGAAGGAGGATTTTGTTGCAGACCAGTGTTATCGTTAACCCTTTAACTCATACATTTTTCCTTACATGCGATTTACTCTAAATTTTTCATAAATGAGTTTTTGCGATCACTGATTACGAATCAGAACTCGAGATTTGAAAATTCGAAATGGCAGATCTGATATGGCAAATGAACAAAAACAAGAAAAACTGTAGAAAAAATTCTATAAAATTTTCTGGTATGTATTAAGTTTGTGTACAAAGTGGCACTGGGATTTTCATGGTGGATTAGCAGAAAATGTTTTTTTCGTGAAAAAGTACGAATTTTGACCATTTGTTGACATGTGCTATTTTTTCAATAAATATATAAATAACTTTTATATTTTTGTTTTAGACGTAGAAATGTTGGACCATGTGGAACCAAAAAAGTAAATTAATAAATAAAAATCTGCATTAAAAAAAAGGGCGGGACGATGAGCGTACAAGCGCAAATTGAACGGTTAAAAAGGCATTTTCAATTTGAAAAATCAACTTCTATAACGACGTGTATAACGTTAAATGTATAATACCTTAAGAGCAGTGTCTACAGATGTTTTCCCCTGCATGGCTAATTCCCGTAGTACTTCGTGCCAGAGGCCAGTTTTTCTCTCTCTGTCTTCTTGTTCCGTTGTAAGAATTCGGTGAGCCAACCACACAGATTGTACAGGTCCTCCGAGAAGACTGGGTAATGTGGAGGAACCTGTAGCCCAACTCAGGAATGATCCGAATGAGCCTGAATTCTTTCCTGATGCCAAGTTCTGTCAAGACGAGGAAAATATTATACTCAATCAAGAGTCAATACAATATCCCATTCACGTGAAATACAAAACATGACATGCTACAAGTATTGCATCAATCATACCTCACATGAAATTATAATTACCATAAAGAAAAAAATTATATTCTAATGTCAAACAACTGCATTACGAAAAATTTAAGCACTGCATCCTGATAGCATAAATGAAATTCCAACAAAACGTATTACACTATAGATAGGCACAGATTCCATACAGTTAGAGTGAGTACTTCCAACAAAATCTATAAGCATACCCGATATACTAGTCATATCGGTGGAAAATGCATGATATGTGAAATTTTCTATTGCATCTTCATTTTTCCAAGTGAAAATAATTATTGGAAGTAAAAAGTGGGTAAAGACTGGGGGTAACAAATAATGATAATGGTGATAATAATAATAACATGACTTTAAAAGTTATTGTTCCAGTTGTTCATTGATCGAATGATAAAGACGCCGGCTTATTAAGATTTCAAATTAATCTGTGTAATAATTTAAAACTAAACAAAAGAAACCTTTGAATTTAGAAATGACCGAGAATAATCGATTATTCACTCCGGATTAATCGGGTATAATCGGTTATTTTTCAAATTCGATTAATCAATGCATTGATTATTTTTAGCTTAGTGCCCATTGCTATTTGAAACACTATCATTGGTGAAAGAGTTATCATTTTTCAAGCAAAATATTACACACATTTAATGATAATTCAATACTGATTTCAACCGATCAACTTCAAATGAAACTGCACATGAATAATACAAACACATCATTGATCAAGATTATCGAATGATTAAATGCGTTCGTAGAAACACAGCTATATTTATAGAAATTTCATTAGTGCTACAACAAGCAGAACAAAAATTATTTGAGTTTATCGCTAGCTGATCGTTAAACCAGATTTCGTAGCCCATTTTGCAAAAGTAAATCGTAAGTAAGCAAGAATGAAGCGTTGCAAAAAAAAATTCTCGAGTACTAAGCACTTACCTCTGCGCCTCCCTCAATGGCTAGCTAGTGACAAAAGAGGCCGATTGAGATAAAAAGGCATGTTTGATGTTAGGTAATTTGCATACTTGTAAGAATATTGCGATTTAAACAACAATTTCAGTGATAAACTTACTGCGAAAAAATTGTGGAAGATGGTCTCAGTCTCTGCTCTGGCATTCAAATGAAAATATGCAGCTCTAATAACTATATCCATCAAATACATGACACTCTGATCTCGGTTCCAATCTGGTATCAATGCTAGCACTCTCAGCCAGAGGTAAACAAGTACTTGAGGACTTTCCAAACAATACCTGCGTATAAAGAAATATTATCATCATCACGCATCATGTACAGTAAACTGTCTTATTTTCTACAAGCTTTCCTATTATCATTTTTGCGCGATTCCTATGGTTTTGTTAATGCACCAAAAACGTTATATTGAGTTTTTAGGTATATTTCGATATTCGAATTTCTCAGATTTGCACCCTTGGATAACTTTTATATCAGTTTCAATTAAGTAACAAAAGTGCGAGGTGAAATCGATGAGTACCTCCGATAATCTTCCAATTGGGTTTGTATCATGTTAGCAAATAGCTTCAGTACCGGACCAGGAAAATCCGAGACAATCAAGTTCTTGGCCATCTTCATGTACGTTCTGTCCGCAGTAATTAAAGATGTGACCAGATTTGAAAACTTTTCAGTTTTGATCAATGAGTCGATACATTCAAGAAATAATGGAACTATATGATGAAGCGAAATGAGAACTTGTTCATATTTGTAGTAACACTGTAGTATTTGTAGCTGGTTAAATCCTTTCAACAAAATCAATGGAATAGAATGACCCCAGGTTGTCATTAACACAGCCACATAACAAGCAATTGGTTGTTTTTCTCTGACACCAATCGCGAGAATCTCCAGTGACGGATCAGCGTCAATATCCGGAACTTGAGCTAGGTAAGTACTTGGATTTGATATTGTATGCCGGGCTGTACTCTCCGACCTATCGAGCTGATGTAATCTCAATTTTGTAATCATTTCCCATGCCCATAAGGAAAAGGCATGTTCACTACTCTGCGGTCTGACCATAGATGATACCTGAAAAAGATATTTGCATCATATGTCTGTAATAGTCGTCGCTTTACTTTGGACGAGTACTGAAATTCAAACAGATACACACTTGCTTGACACCTTCGGCCAGAAGGGAAGCTGTTTGTGCAGGAGTATCTGGAACGTACTTCATTGTAAGTTCAACTACAAGAAGTGCTACACGACGGTGTAAATGAATTCCAAGGCATAATTGGCCTTTGCTGTAACAGTATATACTTATTAGCACTTACTACGTAACCCTAAACCGCTGGCTGCAGTTGTTTTTAGAATGTAATAAGTGTAGTTGGTAAAAACAGACGTTGCATTTTAAAAAGGTCATTAGGTTTTCGAAAATGCCAGCTTTGAAAACCAGTGAAAAAAGAAAATTAAGGACACGAAGATATAAGCATCAATAAAAATGTTGAAAATTTAATCCATATTCGCGAAACAATGAAATCCTTACATTACCTAATTATTAACACAATTTGCAGAACCAATGTTTAAGCTTTTACATCACGCTTGCTTGGAATTCTTTAACTAACATGGAACAATATTCTAAGACACTAAACGAAGTGCAACTACCAGTTTTCAAATTGAACTAACATGAGTGACGTATTCAAAGTATCGCCACATTCTTATAAAAGCTAAAAATAAGAATTTTTACAATGCAACCGCATTATCTGCACTAACTATATTAACTATAAATACATTTCGAAATATTTAAGATGTATACCTATCAAGTCCCCAGTTGAGGTGAGAAAGTATCAAACGAGCAAGATGATTTTCAGTAGAATTTAAGGGATGCTGATGCAACCAGCAGGACAGAATAGTAAAATCCTCTTCTTCGGGAATCCATCTTCCAATTCGTAGTTCCATGAAGAGATATAAACTGAGCTGGAGATAAACCTCATGAATACTTCATTACGATTCAATAATCACACCAACAATGTTACAGATATACTTGCTATGATAATTAATAAAAATGAATATAATAAAACTCACCTTTCCGATCAAAACGAAATTGTCTTTCAATTTTTTCAGAAGATCGGAAAGAAGCGAAGGATACTTGCTTGTCAAATTTGACAGCAACGACCGAGCATCTTTTGAACACGATTCTTGAGTTTTTTCACTGAGGAATCCAATCTACAATACAGTAAAATATACGATAAGTTGTACAATTTTGCTCGCGTACATTAGGTTTCTAAAGAGTAAAGAAAATTCTAATCGTTGGCTGCTTACTTGAAATAAATCGATAGTAGCAACTTGAACAAACTGATAATCGTCATCATGTCTGGCCATAGCCATATTGGCAAAAGTTGTAAGCAAAAAATAGGATTCGTCCCCTGGCATTTCGCAGAGCTTCTCCTCGAATTGTTTTCTAAGTTTTGGTGAATTTAATTCGGCTTCCCATTCTATGAAAAATTGTAAAAATACATTTTCGTTTTTAAATAACTGTTCAGTGTACAGTGAGATTCCCATTAGATGAATTGGTAAGGATAGCACCGCAACAAATTCTTCAGGGATGAGAGTTCATATAATATAATCATATAATCTCATATAATCTCTATTTTAAAAAATCTTCTTTGTTATACTCTACGATAAAAAATCAAATATTTGATGATAATATGATATGTATGTATGTCGCTGCAAACGAAAACAAAAACTTAGAATATCTATATCTTTAATCGGTATAATAAAATAATCGAATATGAATAATAAATTTCAGTTTCCAAACTTTTTCCACTGTCATAGATATTTTTGAATTGCATTTACACTCTAGAGTGAAAACAAACGTCGTACTATTATTAAAACATTAGTTTTTTTCTACACGAATTTTCATTCGCTGCACACCTGAGTAAAGTCGATTCTAATCCGCTAAACCAAGAGGGGGGAGGGGGAATCGACTTTACTCGAATGTACATTTGATTCGCTACTTGTATTTACCGTTTTCACTCATTTTTGTAGATGGTGAAATAGCAGCAGCCGAGTCAGTGATGTGTAACATGTAAAAAATATACCATAATGTCGCAGAGGATACAATGTGGTAAGGAATTGCAGCCAGGTATTGCCATGCACCCAGTCTCCGTGATGAAAATATGCATTGACTTGCTTTTAGAAAGAAACTGTCATACTCTGTTTGCAGTCTACTGAGCATTGACTGGTCAGCCACCTACAGTTATAAAGTATTTCTTGAAACGTGTTTGTAAGTTATTTTATCCACAGTAACATAGAAAATTTCTTGTAGTCTAATTTGACATTCAAGGTTTTTGTTTCAGACAAAGTTTAACTTTTTGAAGCATACATTTTTCCTTGCAGTCAAATTTCTTGAAACTGAGTATATAAGGGTTCTCAAGGTAGCTGATTTAAAAAATGGAGGCAGATCAGAGAAATTTTCAATATTCAAAATTGTGGATCTAATATGAGCGCGTACAGTCATTTTTTATATTTTCAGTTCACCATATTGGATCAGCAGTTTTGAATTGTTCAATTTTGACATGGGATTCGTTTTCAGCAACCCCGAAAACCTTTGTAGTAAAAAATTTAAAGCAAAGCGGATGAATTTTTTATTTTAAGTTTGCCATATTGGATCCGCCGTTTTCAATTTTGAAGTTTTTACGTTGGTTTTTAGCAACCCCGAAAATCTAAGATTACCGAGTACCACTTTTCTAGACCCGATAACCTTCCCACAATTACAATTATTCTGTAAGAATAGGCCTTTTCAACACTTTGTTTATTTATAGCGATCTCTATATTCACGGAATCATCATAATCCCTTTTAATACATCAACATTGACATCTTAGAAGTTCAATTAAGCCAAAAAAATCACAGCATGTCTCAAAAATTGATTGTAAATCGTGAATAAGCGATTAAAAAAATGTGTCTCGTATATGAGATACAGTGCCACAGAGGGTTAAAATTAGACCAAGACCCAACATGATGTGTGTCGACTAAACGTAAACAAAGCACTACCCATAAAACTTAAGAAAAGAGAAAAAAAAACCTGTCAATGAAATCTCCAGCAATGTCATTAGCACCAATGATATTGACCACTAATCAAAAGAGACCCCTATGTAATGAAAATGAATCTGAGCAATGGAGCCCGCAAAATCCTTATGGACATTGGGTCTCGGTCAAATTGGCTGGATTTTCAGTATGTTATAGTATATATTCTGCTGATCAAAAGTTCTCATGGACACAAATCCCAAAAATCAGTATTTTCCAAGATATAGGCTTAGGAGGAAGGGTGTATGGATTTTTTAATATATCTGGATTAAGAGATTTTTAAGAATTACAAAGCTTCAAAGGGGACTCGAAATCAAATATATCACTCAAAAACTGCACAGTCGATTCGCAGAAACTCCGCAGACGCATTAAAAATAGGACAAGTCAATTATTGCAAGAGTCGGAGGGTCTCGTTCTTCACGCGAAATCTGACGTTGCACCTCCTTCCGGTAAACCAGCAAGTTTGTGGATGGAATCAATCATAGCATCCTGCCTATATTTGAGAATTAATCATGCAGTCTTTTGAGTGATTTGTTTGATTTGAGGTCCCTTGAAGCTTTATAATTCATGAAAATGACGAAATCCATAGATATCAAAAAATGGACACCTTTGTTCCCAAGCCTATATCACGGTAACTACTGATTTTTGGGACTTGTGTCCATGAGAACTTTTGATTGGGGAATATGCATTATGAAATATTAAAAAATCCAGCTAATTCGACCTGGAACCAATTTCCAGCTGGAGATATGGATTACAATGAAAGAAAAAGTTTGATAATTAGAACGTTCTCAATGATTGAACTCTAGTGTTTTTAACCTTATTCCAAGGTTTTCGAACTCATTTTACTTACTAACCAAGTCTCCACAAATAGCTTGGAAAACATTCGAGAAATTTTACATGTTGATATAGTTTTAATAAGAAAATATAATTCTTCATGAACATCTGTTCTACCGTACTCACAAATTTATTTTTATCCACTCTAAACAAAAATGTGTATAAAATTTTTGACGAGCAATCGCTAACGATCTTTATACTGAACATAATAAGCCCAGAAACATTACAATCGAATCAAAAACATCAAATTTTAATCATTCAAAGCATTTTCTTGTAGAACTGTTTCTGAAGAGATTAAAACGTCAACTTTTCTTACTCAAACTCGCTCAGATTTATTTCTGTTATATAGTGGGGATGTTGTTTCAATCCTAATCACTATAATTAGTGCAAATAACTGGAGATTCTTTCTATGGATTTTTCTATTTTCCCAACTTTTGATTCAGATTGCAGGTCCCATTCATCCTTGATTTGTGTTTTCATACATTACTGTGGACATTGCAACATTGTTATCTAAATTGTATTTCATAGATTTCAAGCCTTCCGCCTTACCTGAGTTCTATCAAATGCCTCCCATTGATCACTAGCATATTGCACCATATCTCGAATGAGAGCGCTCAATCTCTTAGCAAGTTGTCTGTATCTTGGAGAATCGTAGGTTTTCAAGCCTTGCCTGAGCAGTCTGACCAGTATCGAGGAAAAGGCAAAAATCCGCAGCATATGGTGCTCAGTGACAAGACTTTTTTCTTGACTGTAATTATTGCCCTCCTGATTGATGAATAGAATCAGTTTGAAAAGCTTGTCAAAAGGAATCTGATGAAGCATAGCAATCAAGTCACTTTCCCCAAGGTTTGCTCCGACATTTCTAATATCTTCATCTTCTTCCCCTTCTTCATCCAACATTACCCACACAGTATCAGCTGCAGTACTTCCTGCATCCTGGAGAGATATTTGAACCTGGAAAATATGACATAGTGCAATATAAAAATCGGTAATCATAATCAAAAAATCATCATTGAGGGAGTATATACGAGTAGACGGCTAAAAACTGACCGAATGTTGGGTATTCATTTCTCAACAGCCAATTATTCAATTTGATTGAAGTTAGTTTTATTTCAAAGTATATAGACTGAGCTTTATTTACTTTTTTTCCAGCATGAATAAATTTAAAGCTGGAAATTTGAGCAATTATTAATTTATCCCGGGTATCGTAAAACTATCACCAAATGAAATGGTCGACATTATTGTCAATAACAATGCTTTCTGATAATTGATTGTGTTGGAAAAAAAGATTTAATAGAACATCGATCTACATACTTTTGAATGAAACAAACCCCAATCGAGTTGAGTAATTAGTTGTGGGTATTTAAATTCTTAAAAATGACCTACTTTTTATCCTTCTACTTGTACGTATCTCCTTAATTAGCATCGGCTTTTGTTCCATTGAAATAATACGTAAACTGACAAAATTTATCATCCTTTGATGATTTTGCACAACAAATGGTAATAACAATACTAAATGGAATGAAAAACCGAAATTACTTGGAAAATTGATATTCTTGGAAGTTTTCTCTCAGAAATGCTCGGATGATAATATTGCGTCAATTTTTATAATTCAGTGAATATACATAATCATCAATATAATAATTGTTAAAGCCATTACCTTCTCCAAAAATTTGTCCCGTTCCTTAACTGGCAACATAATAGTAGCAATCACAGTAACAATGTGCTCGATATGTGGATCGTTCAGGGGTGAAGTACTCTGCCCCGCAGGATAGTATTGGACAGGTGTTTGAACAAATCCAATTGCCCAATTAGAAATGCCGCCAGGGCATCTCAATATATGGTTCAATAAAAATAAGTGGTCCTGCCAAGTAGCGACCCTCAAAAGAACAGCTACTAAGCGGGACAGCCAGTCTCGCGTATCAGATATAAATTTCGTGTCTTTTAAAACTCTGCGTTGAAAGTTAAATAATATTCCAATGCATGTCCTGAGCTCGCACATTTGAGGTATTATGCGTGATGGTATTTGGCCTTGCTTGAGGCTCACTGACGCATTATGGGGAAGATTTCCAAAATCCTTACACAAGGTGCACACTCTTTGAATATAGTTCTCTAATTGCAGCCTGAGTAGTTCAGCCTCGTAGCAATGCAGGGCTTGAGTATTGTGCAGTAAGTCTTTGATGCTTGACAAATTTCGAGACAAAGCAGCTAATGTTTGCTGATTAAAATGAGCAACAAGATACTCGTGAGTTGCGCTAACTGGATTTCCATCTTGACATTCACCAGATTCCGTAATGGAAGCTTTGTCCAAGCACCATAACTGTTTTTGCGTTTCTTTACAATCCGTTTTCAAGGTATTGAGTTCCTGACAATTGACTATCAGGTGATTTCTGACACGTAAATAACTGACAAGCAGTTCGTGGAGGCGATGCTGCTGTCTAATAGCAGAGCTTCGTAACTGAGTATCGACAAATTCTGCAACAAATGTTTCAGCCAAGGCCAACTCTTTATTGTTGTAAAGTGCCGCCAACTGTAAGTCTGTGAATGGTTTAATCTCTTTCAAGGCAGTTGTTCCTTCTTCATGTGTTTCTGTAGAGGCTTTTTCAATGTTTTTGACATCTTTCTTCTCTGATCCAATCTCTATTACGCCAGATGTTGAAGCATTGGATTCAGCCGGAAGTACTTGTATCACCGAGTCCATAATTGGAGCAGTTGGCGATACATCCAGGAGCTGCATTTCAGAGACAACAGAATTTAATTCTTCAACTTGTTGCTCTTCATCATTTTCCAATGGTGCCGATGCAATTGTTACATCTCGATCAAGTGCATGCACCGAATTGGCAACTACAGATGGAATTGGTATATCTCCATCAACTGTATCCACTGGATCGATAACTATGGATTCCTAGAATAAGTAAAAAAGCATATCAATAAGCTGAGATGGGAGAGGCCAAAACACGCCATGTTAATCTGTACTGGTTTGAAGCATTTCTATTTTGTTTATAAGTAATATCTTATATCCTATCAGTAAAAGTCCAGGTTCTCAATAAGTTTATCAAATTTTACAATGTTTTGCTACGAAGAGCATTAGCGATCAGTGATAGCATTGAAGTCTCTTACCTGAGCAGCTGACGTGTACTGCTCCGTTACAGTATCCGACTCAATAGTTCTTGAACACGAATTTACACCCTCATAAATCTCAGTATCGATAGCAGCTGCGTGCAGTTCACTTTCCATATCTTCGACTCCTTCGACACGAGGATAATTTGTTGGGGATTCCCCAAGTAGACATTCAAATTCTTCCAGGGTCGGGGCATCCGGGACGACAGTTTGCAAATTGGGAATACGATTTCGCTCTTTCTTCCGCTTCTGAAAATCATTTACCGTGAACTGCACAGGAATAATTAATAATCATGATAAAAACTGTGCTAACAGCTGTATTCCATTGCCAGTGATATTGCAATGTTACAACAAACCAAATAAAAAATATTGCCAAATATTACAAGGAATAACATTTGCTTTCAGTACCAAGAATAGAAAATTGTCTTGAAATAGAAAAATTAAGTGGCATACACGTGATTGTAAAGAAAATCAGATCGATTTGGATAATTGGATTAATATTTAAACTTTTTTCAACTATCTTAGATATAACATTGAATTGCTTCCATCAGTGTCAAGGATTTGTTGACTGACATATTAAGAGTAACAGATGTTCCTAACTGGAGACAATGACCAAGCGGTCCATACAAAGTGGACTCTTAAATGTAAGATCGAAGTACGATAACATAACACATAATTGCAAAAGAGAATCGATCATCCAAAACTTTGGAATTAGCCTGCAGGAGTAGCTATTTCAAAGTGATTATACTTAGCTTTACTAAACCACAACTCATGGTTTGTTGCCTTTCTGGCGGCTTCGAGTTGCCTAATGCGAATTTTTTTTCTAATCTCGTTAAACAGTAACTTTAGTAGGGCCATAATAGTGTGGTTGAACACAGTACAAACAATGTTTGAACAACGAAGGGTGTAAGTGACATCTGACACCGAAGTTATCAAAGACGATTGTTGCTATCAACATTTCTATGGTACATTCAGATCGAGAAACAGTAGATAGAGAATGCGATTAATCGTCGCGTCACAAGTGAAAATGGCAATATTAAACGTGCAACGGCTAACCTACCTGCCGAGATTTTTGCCGTTCCATTGTCGCCATGGTGATAATATACACCTGGATCCTGTAGCAGATGGACGGGGACGTTCGCTTCGATCCCAGAGAATACACAGGTCACCCAGTAATTCGTTGTCAACGTTCCGAGATGACGACAATCGTTACATGCTGCACTTTAACGCTGTGACAACGGGCTCAGGCGAAAACTTCAGCTCGCTTAATACGATGAACATAATGGCACTGATTCTCTTGGTATGTTGACATGTTGATGTGACGTTCAGCGAAGCAAATCAGCTGTGAGCGCGCGATCAACAATTGAAAACTTCCTCAAGTCGTGCAGTGAGTCGTCGTCCAGGTCTATCAATTAAGTAGTCAGCGCAAAACCGAACTGTCTACGACGCGGTATTTACCCTGATCCCTCAATCCGAACTATTCCCTCTTCTTACCACGCAACTATTATCCGCGTAACGCATTTACTTATTGCTTGTTTGCCTCCGTCACGGTCGATTCACAATTGCGGTCCGTCGTCATTCGCATTGGCTAGGTTAAGAGTAAACGATATAGTCATTTGTTTTGCGTTGTACACTAACGCATCCACATGTATGTTACATCGCACATAAGGGTGAATTTCGCGGCCTAAATTCTCAATTTTTGAGAATTAGTTGGTTGAGGAATTGTATCCCGGTAACTCTTGCTATCATTTTAGTTATCGCGAAATGCTGCTGGGTTGTTGCCGAGCGTCAATAATAATCATCGAGCTGAAACGAAATTGCAAGTGTACCAAAAGGATCCATGTTGATTTTGCACCAGCTTCCAAATTCCCCTATCATGCATACAGAGATGAGTAGGTGGTAGGGAGATCTCCAACCCTCGACTTTTCGTGATACCAGCTAAGTTGGAGCGTCGACGTGACACCTAGGCGGCCATGCACCGAAGGTGACCCACAATCGTGTGCCAGGCATGAAGTTAGGCGCGTTCGCAGAGTATATGTAGATATACTCGGTCGATCGAGCAAGTGGTTGCCAATCGCATCCTTGTCCCCGCTCGCACAGATGTTTCCAGGAATGCAAGAATTGGGATTTTTTTTGTTTCAATTATGAATGTCAACGAATAAAAGTATCTCCAGATTTGATAAATTTTGGATTCAATTAGCGGAAGCTGAACCAAAATAATTAACCATTCCCAGCCCGAATACTTTTTTTTTATTTTTAATAAATATAATTTTTTTATTGATATGAAAATATGTGACGCCTGGTGTTTTCGAATATTTGTACACGCAGTCTATGGAAAAATATACGAAGCCAGCTCGATAAGATTTGTGCAAAATGTGCAATGGGCAAGTGGTTGGGGGAAATTTTTTTTTCTCGAACTGAATCTTCCAGAGAACCATCAGTGAATTCGAAGCAAGCTTGGAATATATATATACTCGCTATATATATTATATATACATAAGAGCACGCGAGGATTGATCAGTCGACACATGATTGCGAGAGAGATAACTGAAATTTTTCTCTTCCGGGTTACCAAATAATGAAACAAAAAAAAAGAAAAAAGGAAAAAAAATCTACACACTCGTAGAATTGATTTTTTTCATTCCTTTTTTCCCTTCTCGGTTATCAAAAATACAAAAAAGAAAGCGGGATTAAGTAAAAATATGAAATAAAAAAAACGTAAGGAAAAAAAAATCGGTCCACTCTCACTTTCATTTATTTTCTTTCTTCTGAGTTACCCGAAATCAAAAAGGGGCGGGGATTAAGTAAAAAAAAGAGGCGCCAAAAACGGGGAACAAATCGATTTACTCTCGGAATTTGATTGTTTCAATTATTTGTTCTCTTCTGGGTTACCCCCACTACAAAAAGGTGGGTTCAGTAAAAAAAAAAGAAAACGGAAAGAAGGAAAAAATCGACCGGCTTTCGAAATTTTCTTTCTTTCATTTGTTTTTTCTCTCCGAAAATACAAAAAAAAAACGGAATTGAATTTAAAAGAAAAAAAAAAGATTGAACTGCGAACGAACCCGTGTCCCGCATCACTCCACCCTCATGTGGTATTCACTCAGCCACACTACAGCTACGTCCATGATTGCGCGTTTGCTCGGTATGTTTATGGAGCTTGCTTGGAATTCGCTGATGGTTCTCTGGAAGATTCAGTTCGAGAGAAAAAAATTTCCCCCAACCACTTGCCCATTGCACATTTTGCACAAATCTTATCGAGCTGGCTTCGTATATTTTTCCATAGACTGCGTGTACAAATATTCGAGAACACCAGGCGTCACATATTTTCATATCAATAAAAAAATTATATTTATTAAAAATAAAAAAAAAGTATTCGGGCTGGGAATGGTTAATTATTTTGGTTCAGCTTCCGCTAATTGAATCCAAAATTTATCAAATCTGGAGATACTTTTATTCGTTGACATTCATAATTGAAACAAAAAAAATCCCAATTCTTGCATTCCTGGAAACATCTGTGCGAGCGGGGACAAGGATGCGATTGGCAACCACTTGCTCGATCGACCGAGTATATCTACATATACTCTGCGAACGCGCCTAACTTCATGCCTGGCACACGATTGTGGGTCACCTTCGGTGCATGGCCGCCTAGGTGTCACGTCGACGCTCCAACCTAGCTGGTAACACGAAAAGTCGAGGGTTGGGGATCTCCCTACTCATCTCTGCTGTAATAAAACTTGTCCCTCTTGAACACGGTCTTACATACAGGTCTGGAAACTAGTAGGGTGGGGAATGACTCAAATAATGAGGCAAAACCGTAGTTCTCGTCTTCGCCGTCTGCAGCGCTGCCCCCTCGGGGTAAGCCAATCATAAATCAAATCCGAACAGCTGATTTTTCGGCATCAACAATCCTGAATAACACTCAAAAATAAAGAAAGATGCGAATAAAAAATGATTGAGATTTTTACTAGCATTCCATGGCAGGTATGAGAATTGTTTTATTTTAACGGAATTCTCAAATGTTTAAGTCAATAAAATCCATAAACATCAAGCGAGGGTTCACAACTTTTGAGACAGTTTCAGATCTTGTGTAGATGATCCATCGTTTACACACTTTACACTGAGTTATGAACTGTCAAAAACTTCGATGAGCAGGTTATCTTATCGGTATATATCTATATCTATCATACCCCGGGCTAATGGCGCCCCTAGCGGATAGATAGGAAACAAGACCGTGTGCCTCACTAACGGTGACACCCCCTGTTACGTTACGAGAGGAACGTTTCGAGTCGATTATGATTCGCCGCGTGATTTAAATTGTTCTCCTGACTTACGTAGTTGGTATATGTAAATCTCGGGAATCCGCCGATCAGCTCCTCAGATCTTCTCGTTCAACTCGCCTACAATTCTGAGAATTTGTTAGGTAAGGCTCGTGCCAACCATCACTATGCGTGATTGAAATAATTATTTATGACAACACTTCGGTTAATTACACATTTATTAACAATCTCCTTCTAGTTCTCTATGGTAGGTTTACAATTGTGGTACAGATCGGTGTTAATCACTATCGCAGTGACAAACTGTCAATAAGTTTCGGAGGTTCTGAATGAATTATGATGTCATTTGATTCTAGGATTTCGGTAGAGTTCTGATCTGTTCTCTATGATGTCTGAAGTTCTTCTCTTCTATTCTGTTTTCTGGAAAGGTTGGATTAGAGGGAAAGTAGGAGGAGTTCAAAAGGAGTCGCGATTTCTCGCGGGTCTCGGATAATTGGTTAAGGATGATGGAATAATTGGGGGTAAGGTTTCTGGTTCGTGCGTGAGATCTCGGTGGTGGATTAGCGCGAGGAGGTTGGTTTAGAGAAGCAAGCGGCGAAGCGCTGATTGGTCTTATTATCATTAAAATGAGGGCGCTATCCTGAATTCTGAGAATAAGGGTTTCTTTCTCTGTGAGCTATCCGTGATTTCTCTTCCCACGTTTCCGGTGTTTTAGTCTTTTTGGTTATCTTAACTGTTTCAGGTTTTTATTATTTTGGGTTATTACGGTTGAATGGGAAAAAATATATATACCATGTATGTTATGAATTTGACTGATGAAATAACGGTTAATCTAGCGTATGAGAACTATCGATATAAGAATTTGGACGTTATGATGGTAACTATGTGTGTTGGTATTAATCTACGACTATCGGTAAGAGCACGTGAGGCTCTCTTATGGTAACTGCACGCTGGTCAGGTAGGGCGCAGAGAGGGCGCCGCCGTGGATACCGGCTGGCACGTAACACCTCCCCCGTTAAAATTTGAGCGTCCTCGCTCGAAGTAAGCGAGTGCTGTTATACCGACGTGAAGTTTCCACAATTCGATTACTTCTAAGGGTTAACGTGATAAATCATATAACATATTACATAAAAAATGTGAATCACTTAAATTTACATGAAATTAATAATGAATTATGATTACTTGAATAATAGTGAAGTATAGTGAACAGAATATTGATTAACTAAATACAAGTGAATGTACTTAGAGTGGATATAGTAGTGCTTGATATCTGATATTATGATTATTCTAAGAGTATATACGATTAAGGTAAGTAATATTGATATAAATGCCAATTATTATTCTATGATTAAGGCATGAATTATATAATGTTTGAAATATGTAGTGAATATACTTAAGATTATTCATTAAAAAAAATTTCAATTTTATAAGCTATTACATGAATTATTACAGTTCTATGTAATATTTTGGTATCATCATTATATATATGTTATATTCTATGAATTATTCTGTAAGTTCGGATGTTTTGTAATCTGAGGTTGTTCGTTTCTATAAGATTGATTGATTTATTTTGTATATAAGTAAATTTTCTGAAGATTTGTATATTTCCGATTCTAGTATAAGTTTCTGTGTTTTCGGTTTTGTCGTGGGTGGAGTCACTGTTTGAAGAGTAGGAAAAGGTTAAACTTTTATTATTGGTCAGTTTCCGTCTGGGGGGTTGTGTTGCGTATCAAGCAGCATCTAGACTAATAGACTATAGGTAGCGTAATATCGTTTGTAATGTCTTTCAATGATTTTTTCTTATCTAAATTTTCACCCGATGGACGGTCAGATGCGAAAAATGATTTCGTACCTGACCGCCATAAACGAAGGCTATAAACCCTTCATCTGACAAGCTGGCAAACTCTATCCCTCAACTTTTGTTTTTTTATTCTGCGTCCATATGGCAACCTTATGTTTTGCGTCTCTAATGCGAGACACTGCCAAATGGACACTTTTTGAATATTTTTAATCTTTGTGTCCACGCTAACCGTCACGTTCGGATTTTATTACTTAAACTCGGGAAGTTTCTAAGTCAAGAAATTTGTCGAGTCTGCGTGCCAGCTGTCAGTAATATAATTTTATTATAGAGTGCATCCTCGTTTTAAGCCTACGCACATTTTTTATGTTCTTAGTATGTTCGCCAGATTTTCCATCTAGCAATTTAAACTACCACTCTTCCGTGATTGGCGACCTCTGGACCTCCTTCTTGGGTTTTCCGGTCTGCTTGACCAATCATCTGTCTCTCAATATTCGAGTAACGAAGTAAACGTCAACGCCTTCTTTTCTAAGGACCTCGAAATTGTCAATCACGGAAGTCAGTCTAGCAACAACCATCGAACTATTAACGTCACATCCACTATTTGACTGTCAGCTTCACGTCCACTTACTAACTTCTTAATTCTTCTAAATCTTCGTTGTAACAAACGTATACGTGAATAAAGTGTTAAGTTTCTTAAAATAAAGCACCGCGCAAGATTAAGTTGGCGCGCGGGTTCCCGTATTTGCGTGACGTCCTTTTTTCTCCACCAAAAGGATGGTGAGACTTACAACCTCATCAGGTATCGTACCATCGTCGCGAGGAGACGGGACAGGTTGGTCGGATCTAGTCTATGAGCTTATATAAGGGTCTGTCTTGAGGAATTTATCGTAAATTTGGATTTGAGTTTCGGCGAGAGAATTTGCAAAAAAAAACAATTGAAATGTCGAAGGTGTCGGTCGTGGTGGGTGATCTGAAGGCGAGTTTTTGGTGTTTTAGTTTTGTTATTATCGAGTTTTTCGATCTAGATTATTTGCTTGTTTTAGACCAATCTTAGATTTCGTGATTTGAACATGAATTTGTGTTTGTGTTGTAGGTTTAGTCTACGAATAATGTTTTGATGTACTGTGTGGTTTTAAGTTTGTTTTATCTTGATTGTTTTAACTTTAGGTTTCTGGATACATCAAAATCGAGGAAATGAAGAGGCGCCGGCTGCGGAGGGCCGCGTTGCGGGCCGAGTTGGCATACATAGAGAGATTGGCGGAATCGCCGTGGGACGGCGATTATTACATAGATTACTTTGGAATTAGGTGGATGATGGAGGGCCGGTGGGGCCAAGATAATCCACACGACGATTGGTTCCACCCGACGTGGCGTTCACCCAGGGGGCTGTGGTCCGTCTACGCCGAAGATTAAAAAAATAAAATCTCCAAAAAAAATTTTTCAAAAAAAAATAAATAAAGAGTCTTCTAACTTTATCATACCTGATTCGTGTTTTGTGTTGGAACTTATTTTCCTTCCTGATAGTCTATAAGTTAGTTCGTAGGTTATTTTCAGGTCTTAGTTTTAAGAGAAAGCGAATTATTATGTGTAAGGTTGTTCGTCAGTTCTGTCCTGGTATGTTGAATTTGGTTCTAATATTCCTGATTGACTCCTGTCTTCATGGTCTTGTGGTAAGTTCAAGGTAACGGTTTTATTATTTGTTTTAAATATAGTGACGTCCGTCTGAGCCACTTGGTGTCGGTAGAGTTTGTTTCGAAGTTTTGTTCAGCTCTGATTTTGATGACTGTTTTGAGAGTGCATCAATATTACTTTGATTTTCTAAGATATTTGTATTATTCGTAATCTCGATTGTTTGCATTTCTAATTCTGAATTTCGTTCTCGTGTTCGTCTAACTTCTCCCGGTCTTTTGCTCAAGTGTAGTAATAGATTTGTGACAGAATCCCAAATTGCACCGATGAGCCACATGCTCCATCCGTAAACTGAATGTAACGCGTAGCCGTGAACTAGAGTGTCGATTAAAAACTTAATTCCTCTAAATGTTATCCATGCCCCTAGTAAGGTTGCACTGAATGTTCCGACTGTATTGAAAAAATTGTAAACTTTTCCCCAAGCTTCTTCCAAAGATCTTTTGATTGCTTCTTTATCTATAAGTGAATTAACAGATAATCCGTGATCAGCTGAGATTTGACCTGTTGCTTCTCGGGCTATTGTATTTAACACGGCTGGTTTTTCTACTGGAAGCATTATATTTTCACGTAATTTTTCTAGGTCTTCGTTTGAGTAAATTCCGCGTGTTGCGAGGTTTTCTGGCGTAACGTATTTCCAAGATTTCTTTGTATTTGAAGACATTTCATCGGGAGCTATTGCAGGTATTAAATTAGGTGAGGTACTGTACCAAGCATTGTCGATGTTGAACATCGGTGATAAAAATACGTTACATTCGATCTGATTTCCTGATTTTACTAAGATGTGAGTTCTTGCTAACATAAATAAACTTTCGTTGCCTCTATAAATTGGAAGTTCTTGATAGCATTCGTTAGTTTTCCTCGTTCTAACGTCCACTGGTACGCATTTCGCTACACGTACTACTTCTCCTGCGATGTAAGCGATATATCCTGGCTGTTTCATGAGATGGAACGCAAATTCTGCAGGTGCTAGTGGGGCTGTTGAGAGTGCGGTGTGTAGTACCTTATTTTCTAATTCGCACTGTTGCAATATGGCGTCGTTATATAGAGCAATGATTTGATTTCTGACGTGTCTTTCAAGATAAATTAGTTTAGAATTTACGTATGTAAAGATATCCATATTCCTTACTGTTATGCCGTTAATTTTCGTAAAAAGGTCTCCGGTCATTTTATCTAATATGAAAAGTTTAGGGTGTTCAGTTTTAATTAATCTATATCCGCATAAAGGATCGGTTCCGCGAACTGATAAGGCAAAAGTTATATCGTTTGTTGTTACTGAACAAATTTCTTGACCATATTTCCCAATCGTATTATCTTTAATTTTCTGAGCTGCACCTTGATATAGAACTGAATATTTTTCGAAACTACATCTGTCTGCTTGGATTATATCCCAATACGTATTACCGCCTTCTACGTCAATACAGTTCCCTGATGAATATTCACATCGTACGCCGGATCTAAGAACTATTTCGTTTCTCTGTATATTTACCGTAGCTTCATAATCTTGTAATGTGATAAAAATTTGTCCGTAAGCTACGACATCGTTCCAGCTTCCATAGTGATCGGAAAAGTGTTCTCCTTTGCAATTCCCTGAGTTATCTACATCTCCGGCTAGGACTATAGGTCTCGAAGTCGTTGAGTTCAGTCGTATTTGTGTGAATAGTTGTCTATGAGTTCGGTATGAGCGTGCGTAGTGTAGGTCTCTGCATGCGTCACGGGATATTTCGTCTATGTATTCGATGTCGCCATATGAGACAGCTGATATATGTGAGTGCATACCGCGATGGAATACTGATCTATGAATTTCTACCTTGCATTGGATTACTTTGACGCTTGAAAATTCGGCTACCTGAAGTAATTGTATATTTGTATCTATTGCAACTGGGTTCGAAATCGGAATATTACATTCTTTGATGTTGATTAACGATAATGTTGTAATGTTCATCGATGGTGCTCCACAGTCGTAAGCTACAAAGCTATTACCTGGCCGCATGGCAAGTATCAAGAGTGTTCCGATGAATAGCAATCTGCGTAAGCTCGCGTCCATGATTATCTGAAAAATTGTTATGCTTCATCAGCAATCCGAGTAATTGAAATTTGAATTTGATTAATAAGCTATCTTTGCTCTGTCACGATGAATTATTTTACGTTTGTTTTTCTCTAATTCTATTTCTATATCATTCTTTTCTGGAAATACTTCCGTGATTCTGTGAGGTCCCTTCTAATTGTCATCTAACTTTCCTGTCTTTTGATTTTTCACTAGATAAATGCTTTGTCCTATTCTGAAATCAACTGGATTTATTTTTCTGTCGTAATATTGTTTCGATCTGGCTTTAGCTTTTTCTAAATTTTCGCGTGCTGTATTTCGAATTTCTATAGTTTTAAACATTAGGTTCTTTACATAATCGTCATAGGTCAAAACTTCGTCGAGGGGTGGGAATTCTGAAGGCATACGGGCGTTCCGTCCGTAAACTATCTCGAATGGGGTGTGGTTTGTCCCTTCGTGTTTGCTTGTATTGTAAGAAAATGTCGCGTGAGACAACCATTCATCCCAGTCTCTTTTCGTTAAATAATGTTTTAGATAATCTACAAGTACTTGATGGCTTCTTTCTAAAGAACCATTTGACTGAGGATGGAATGCTGTAGTTTTGAATTGTGTGATTTTGAATGCTTTTGCAACTCGTCTCATTACTTGACCAATGAATGCTGCTCCTTGATCTGTTACTATTGTTTTTGGACATCCGTATTTACAGATAAAGTTTTTCACAAATGCATCTGCAATATCTTCAGCAGTTGCATGTACTAACGGTATTGCTAAACTGAATTTCGAAAGATTGTCTTGCATGGTCAATACATACTTCTAACCGTTTGGGGATGTTTCGAAGGGTCCGACTACATCTAGCGCTACTTTGTCAAATACGTCTGCAGATGTGTCTGTTATAACCATAGGTTGTTTAGTTTTAATGCGCGTTAGTTTTTTTTTTTGACAGCTGACACATTTCTTTATAAAATCTTCTATTTGCTTTTTCATTTTATCCCAAAAAAATTTCTGTCGAATTCTGTTATACGTTTTCGTAATACCTTTATGTCCTGCGATTGGAGATTCGTGATTTTCTTGTATTATTCTGAGTCTAATATCTGGAGGTGGAATGATAATTTTGTCTTTACAAATCGTTATGATAATTTGTGTTCCGGCGAATACCTGTCTAATGATATTTTTAATTTTAATCCATCCAAGATCGTTGATTCCACTTTTACCTTGCGATATGCTTGCTGTTTTAATATTCAAATCTTCCATATTCTGTTTCAAATGTACAAATGCATCGTAATAGTTATTTTCCAAAGGTGTGTCTTGTTCATGTTCTTGAGTAACTAATGCGATTATTCGTTTCTTTGGTGTTCCCAATATAATTACGTGTCCTATCTGATATTCTGTAACTGGTTTAATGTTTTTCAAGTATCCTTTTTCATCTAAAAATTTACCTATCTCGCCTAGTGCTATTCCGTTAGTGGAAATGAAGCATAGATAATTATCTTTTCTCATTTATAAATTGTCTCGAGTTTCTATCAAATTAGTAGATTCTTGTCTTGGTAATTCTACTGAGGCTTGCGAATCATCAGATACTGTGATATCTGATACGTTGTCTAGGTTACTTATTTCAATCGATTTATCTTCTAAATTCTGTGGATCATTAGGTTCTGCAATTGCATCTAGATCTGGTAAAGCGTTTGAAATATTTATCGATATCGGATTTCGTTGGCTCTGAGGATCTGGAGTTATATGTATATGTTTTCGAAGATTCTTTGTTAACTAATGTTATTCTTGGATATGAAGGTCACAACTCAAAACACTTTTTTATCGTGTTAACGTTTCAGCCCTGGTGGGGGCTCTCCTCAGAACATTTTATTTAAATATCTGTCACGAACAAAAATAATTACGCAATTAATACGGCCCGCCAAGATTTTACCAACACTATAAAAAAGTTCATCAACACCCCTTCTCCCCTTCACGCTGACAAGAATATCCTTCACAAAATTAAAGAAACTAAGATCTTTCAAAATAACAACCAGGACTTACTTTTCTTGAAGGCGGACAAGGGAAACACGACTGTTGTGATGAACAATCAAATGTACGAGGATAAAATGTTGCAACAACTCTCTAACAACAACTCTTACAAAGTTGTTAGATACGATCTCACCTGTACCTTGCAACAAGAAGTCAAAAAACTAACAACGGATTGGTCTAAAAGCAAACTTATCTCTGATCAACTTAGACGTCATATTGCAAAAACTGATTGCCTACCACCTAGAGCCTACGGACTACCGAAAATTCACAAACCGGATACACCGGTACGAATTATACTTTCTTTCGCTGATAGTCCGACTATCAATCTGGCTCGTTTCCTCAGTCAATGTATAGGTAACAACATCGTACCTCCCTTGTCACGTGTAAGAGATAGTTTTGCTCTGGTGAATGCTATTAGGGACCTTCGTCTCCCACCTGATCATATTTTAGTTTCGCTGGATGTTGTGTCATTGTTCACAAATGTTCCACAAGATCTTGCAATCAACGCTGTTAAACAGCGCTGGCATCAGTTGGTGGACAAAATTCCGGTCCCACTTAACGAACTCTTACAAGCATTGCACATATGTTTTAAGGCTGCCATATTTAAATTTAACCATAACATATATGCTCAAACTTATGGTTTACCGATGGGGTCACCGCTCTCTCCAATTTTGTCGGATTTGGTTTTGGATGATCTTGAACAATATTGTCTCAACAAACTGGACTTCAAGCCTTCATTCTTTTTCAGATATGTAGACGACATAATTACAGCTGTCCCTTCGGATAAAGTTGCAGAAATGCTTTCCGTCTTCAACAGTTTCCATCCGAGACTACAATTTACCTCTGAATTAGAGTCTAATCACCGAATTAGCTTTTCAGATGTCCTGATCATCAATGATAACCAGCTCATTAAAACTGATTGGTTTCATAAGGCTACTTGGTCACAAAGGTATTTAAATTACCATTCTCACCATCCCAGATCATACAAAATTGGAACGATTAATTGCTTAGTTGACAGAGCGATCCGACTCTCAAGTATGGAATTTCACAAAAAAAATTTGTCCTTGATTCAGCAGGTACTAAGTAAAAACGACTATCCACCTCGCCTGCTCAACAAACATATACAATTTAAATACGATTCCATCTTGTCATCGACCAGCCCTAACAATAATATCGATGTAACTACTACACAAACCAATCAAAAAAGCTATATTTCCATCCCATACGTTGCGGGGTTGTTTGAGTCACTCAACAGAACATTCTCTAAGTACAAAATTCAATTTGTGGATAAATGTGCAGATGATCTATCCTCGATGTTTGATTCGGGTAAGGACCCCTTACCCCTGGGTATGCGCTCTGGTGTAGTTTAAAAAATACCTTGCAACCATTGCAACATGTCTTACATAGGCCAAACTAGTAGGCAACTACACACCAGGATAACCGAGCATAAACGCAATATCCATGAACACGAGGATAATTATACTGCATTGACGAGACATGCCATCGATTTCGACCACTCTTTTAATTATTCTCAAGCCAGCATTATTGACGTCGAACCGTTGTATTACAATAGGCTACTGTTAGAAATGTGCAATATCGTTGCACATCCTAATTCTGTCAACCGTAAACAAGACATAGAACGTCTAAGTAATATTTACACCTCTGTGATACGACCATTGTAATTGTCCATTACCGACTGAGCTTGCTCTCGATTTTACCTCCTTAACAAAAATTTTGGTTTCCTTTTAACCCGTTGACTCTGCGTTTGCTCTGATAACTATCGAGATCGACCTCCCCCCACTACACACTGGACGTTCCACCTGTGCTTATGTTGCTCTGGACTAAACCTATAACGGCGATGTGTTTTATTTCATTTTACCAAACTAACAACAAATATGAATTCGTGGGAATTACGTGTCGCGAACGCAGTGTGTTTCCGTTTTTGTTTTTATTGTTTTTATTGTTTCTATTTATTCATCAATTACCAACACGCATTCTATGTAATTGGAAGTGTCATCTCATACTAGGTAATTCCTCTTTTATACTTGCTCAAACATCCTTGCATATTATTTATACCACTATGTCTAATTTTGTTAAAACCTAGTTGTACATTATTTTATTTTTGTTCGTGACAGATATTTAAATAAAATGTTCTGAGGAGGGCCCCCACCAGGGCCGAAACGTTAACACGATAAAAAAGTGTTTTGAGTTGTGACCTTCATATCCAAGAATAACATTAATCTGATGAAGACGATTTATCATGACCTTGGAGATTTGTTGATTAAAGTTATTCTTGGATTTTTCATCATATTAACGGAATAAAACGTGGGAACCATGGGGTTTTTTCATGATATCTCTCTTGCATATGGAAAGACTTTGGCGGGGAAGCTGCGACGTTGGGCCACCATATCCGAGTCCTTGTTGAAGCTAAAAAACCACCGCATCTTTCTTCTAAACTGCAAGAAACGATCGATTTTACCAACCCATTTAAAATTCCCTAAGCTTATCTCGAACGTTATTAATTTTAAAATGTCTAAGTCGCGTTCTGTTTACTCACACAATGTATACAAATTTCAAAGGTCGTTACTCAATCTTGAGATCAGTGACGCTCACGCGACCATTGTTAAATACCAAAATATTTTGTTGTCGCTGGAGAATGACATCTTAATTGAATTACCGGTTGAAGTGTCAAAAAAATTCTTCGACACGCAATACTTGAAATTAGAACCGGCCTTCAACGCTTACAAGACGGCTAACATCAACAAGTTAGCTAATCTGATCAATAACAAAAAACGACTCAATTTTAATCCAATTGACCCGACCTCTGAAAATTGGTTAGTAAACCTCAGCAGCACTGATATTCCTGTCAATGTTATCGACGTACTAAAAATGGGACCTAAATATGGCATTCCTTTTAAGAATAACCGCATCCCAACCAACAAACTCATATCGGATTTCGAATCAAAGATTTCCTGCATTCCTACTAATTCTCGTAATACGGCCCGGCAAGATTTCACCAACACAATAAAAAAGTTCATTAACACTCCTGCTCCCCTTCACGCCGATAAGAATGTCCTTCATAAAATCAAAGAAACCAAGACCTTCCAAAATAACAATCAGGATATATATATTACATACGAGGTCGAGAATTCTTACTCATCATAACAATCAGGACTTGCTTTTCTTGAAGGCGGATAAGGGAAACAAGACTGTTGTGATGAACAAACTAATGTACGATGCTAAAATGTTGCAACAACTCTCTAACAATAATTCTTATAAAGTTGTTAGATACGATCTCACCTCTACTTTGCAACAAGATGTAAAAAAACTAACAACTGATTGGTTTAAAAGCAAATTCATCTCTAATCAACTGAGACGTCAAATTGCAAAAACGGATTGCCTACCACCTAGAGCTTACGGACTACCGAAAATTCACAAACCAGATACACCGGTACGAATTATTGTGTCCGACGATTAATCTGGCTCGTTTCCTCAGTAAATGTATAGGTAACAACATCATACCTCCCTCGTCACGGATAAGAGATAGTTTTGCGTTGGTGAATGCTATTAGGGACCTTCGTCTTCCAGCTGATTATATTTTAGTTTCACTGGATGTTGTATCCTTATTCACTAATGTACCACAAGATCTTGCAATTAACGCTGTCAAACAGCGCTGGCATCAGCTGGTGGACAAAATTCCGGTCCCACTTAACGAACTCTTAAAAGCATTGCAAATATGTTTTAAGGCTGCCATATTTAAATTTAACCATAACATATATGCTCAAACGTATGGTTTACCGATGGGCTCACCGCTCTCTCCAATTTTGTCTGATTTGGTTTTAGATGACCTTGAACAACACTGTCTTAATAAACTAGACTTCAAGCCTTCATTCCTTTTCAGATACGTAGACGACATAATTACAGCTGTCCCGTCGCATAAAGTCGCAGAAATGCTTTCAGTTTTCAACAGTTTCCATCCGAGACTACAATTTACATCTGAATTAGAGTCTAATCACCAAATTAGCTGTTTAGATGTCCTGATTATCAATGATAATCAGCTCATTAAAACTGATTGGTTTCATAAGGCTACTTGGTCACAAAGGTATTTAAATTACCATTCTCACCATCCCAGATCATACAAAATTGGAACGATTAATTGCTTAGTTGACAGAGCGATCCGACTCTCAAGTATGGAATTTCACAATAAAAATTTGTCCTTGATTCAGCAGGTACTATGTAAAAATGACTATCCACCTCGCCTGCTCAACAAACATATAAAGTTTAAATATGATTCCATCTTGTCATCTACCAGCCCTAACAACAATTTCGATACAACTACTACACAAACCAATCAAAAAAGCTATATTTCCATCCCATATGTTGCGGGGTTGTTTGAGTCACTCAACAGAACATTCTCCAAGTACAAAATTCAATTTGTGGGCAAATGTGCACATAATATATCCTCGATGTTTGATTCGGGTAAAGACCCCTTACCCCTGGGCAATCGCTCGGGTGTAGTTTACAAAATACCTTGCAATCATTGCAACATGGCTTACATAGGCCAAACTAGTAGACAACTACACACCAGGATAACCGAACATAAACGCAATATCCATGAACACGAGGATAATTATACTGCATTGACGAGACATGCCATCGATTTCGACCACTCTTTTAATTATTCTCCAGCTAGCATTATTGACGTTGAACCTTTGTATTACAATAGGCTACTGTTAGAAATGTGCAATATCGTAGCACATCCTAATTCTGTCAACCGTAAACAAGACATAGAACATCTAAGTAATATTTACACCTCTGTGATACGACCATTGTAATTGTCCATTACCGACTGAGCTTGCTCTCTATTTTACCTCCTTAACAAAAAATTTTGTTTTCCGTTTAACCCGTTGACTCTGCGTTGCTCTGTTAACTATCGAGATCGACCTCCTCCCACTACACACTAGACGTTCCACTTGTGCTTTTGTGCTCTGACTCAACCATAACGGCTGTGTATTTTATTTCATTTTAACAAACCAACAATAATTATGAATTCGTGGGAGTTACGTGTCGCGAACGCAGTGTGTTTCGGTTTTTGTCTTTATTGCCTTTTTTGTTCTATTTATTCATCATTTACCAACACGCATTTATGTAATTGGAAGTGTCATCTCATATGAGGTAATTCCTCTTTTATACTTGCTTCAACACCTTTGCATATTATTTACACCAATATGTCTTATTTTGGCAAAACCTATTTGTACATTATTTTATTTTATTTTTGTTCGTGACAGATATTTAAATAAAATTGTTATGAGGAGGGCCCCCACCAGGGCCGAAACGTTAACACGATAAAAAGTGTTTTGAGTTGTGACCTTCATATCCAAGAATAACATTAATCAACAAATCTCCAAGGTCAAGATAAATCGTCTTCATTCTTTGTTAACGTTCTCAAGTGAAATTGGAGTCTTGGGAGTCTGCGAAATTTCCACTGCCTGTTTTCTGATTTTTGGACTGCTAGTTTTGTTTCTCGCAGCTTTGGGTTTTGAAGGTTTACTTGCATGGGTGCCTTGGTGGCCTCCTAAACCTTTGTAACATGCGTATTTAGATGTCGGTCTATGCTGTCTCGTCGTACGTCGGGGTTCTGGCATACGGTTTACATCACTGTTAGGTATAATTTTTTCTATAACTTCGATGTTCAGTTTAGGCGCAAGTCATTCGTAGAATTTACCCATACTAACGGTCTGTGATCGGTTAACAATGTAAATTGTCTACCATAGAGATATGGTCTAAAAGTTTTAATTGCATAAACGATTGCCACCATTTCCTTCTCAGTTTTCGAATAATTTCTTTCATGCTTGTTCAAAACTCTAGAAGCATACGCGACGGGCGCGTCTTCGCCTGGCTTTCCTTGCGATAAAATGGCTCCTACTGCGAAACCAGATGCGTCTGTTGTAACTATAAATTGTGACGAAAAATTAGGGTATTGTAGTATAGGTGATTCACAAAGTTTATCGCGCAAGATTTCGAAAGCTAATTGCGTATTAGAATTCCATTCAAATTTTTTATTCTTGCTAGTTAATTCTGACAAAGGCTTAGCGATTTTAGCAAAGTTCTTAATAAATCTACGATAATATCCGGATAGTCCTAAACATTCTTTAACATTCTTCGTGGTTTTCGGAACAGGAAATTTCTTTACAGCTTCGATTTTTTTTGGGTCTGGTTTAACTCCGTCAGCTGATATAATATGCCCTAGATATTTGACTTCTGTTCTAAGAAATTCGCACTTGTCCGATTGTAACTTCAAGTTTGCTTTTCTTAAGCGTTCAGCGAGCTTTATAAACTTAGTTGCATTCTCTTCAAGTGATCGTGCATAAATTACAATATCGTCTAGGTATACGAATAAATCTATTCCCTGTAAACCTCGTAAAACTAAGTCCATAAGTCGTTGAAAGGTTGCTGGTGCGTTTTTCAGTCCAAAAGGCATTCGGTTAAACTCGTAATGTCCGTGGGGTGTTGTAAATGCTGTCTTATGTTTATCGTCTGGATGCATAGCAATTTGATGGAATCCTGAGGCTAAGTCAAATATTGAAAAATATTTTGCTCCACCTGGTTGGTCGAGTATGTCTGATATTAAAGGTAATGGATAAGCGTCTCCAATCGTTTTTTCATTGAATTTTCTATAATCGATAACTAATCGCCATCGTTTATTTCGTTTTGAATCTTCTTTCTTTGGTACAATCCATAGTGGTGAATTATACGGTGAATTTGATGGTTCTATGATATTCATTTTTAATAAATCTGTAATCTGTTTCTCAATTTCTGGCTTTTGAAAAGGAGGATGCCTGTACTGTCTGGTGTTGACGGGTATCTCGTCTGTGGTTAGTATACGGTGCATGCATGTGTTAGTAACTCGCAGGGGTTCTCCGGGGATGTGAAAAAGGTCAGCATACTCATCGATTAAGAGAGCAACTGCTTTACGCTCTTCTGAGTTCAAATGGTCTAATCGCAATAAATTGAATACTTCATTAGCGCGGTTTCCTCGCGTCCAAGTTATCGCGTGCTCTAAAGTTGCACATTTTATGCTATTACTATCCTCGTCTACGCTTGTATCGAAAGGGTACAAGGGAATTACGGGAATTTCCATTTCAACATCTTCATCCAGTGTGTTAATCGCGTACAAACAAGCTATTCCATTATTATTTGAAACAACGGTTTCGCCTATGTACATACCTTCCTGCGTATCTAAGCGCGGTACGTAACCCTCTAAAATTTCCGTGTTCTTGACTCGAACAAACATCGCGGTTTTCTGTCTGGACAGCAGCAGTACGCTTTCTGTTTCTGAGAACGGTATGTCGATCTTGTTTAGGGTCACGGACTTTGTTCGATAATCGATCTTTCCGTCATTGTCATGCATAAATTCTGATCCTATAATACCTGTATAATTTAATGGAAAATCTTGTGAAACTACATGGAATTCTCCGAGAATATTATTAATCCTGATTTTAATTTTTCCTAATGTCATTGGTTTGTCAACTTTTGAGACTCCATTAAGTTCGTAAGTAATCGAGGCATCGATCGATTCTGGAGTTTTCAATTCACTTATTTTTATGAAATTTAGTTGAGATCCTGTATCTACTAAAAATTTTCCATTTTTGTGTTTGAGATCTTTTGATTCTATAATCATTGATGGTGATCTATGATTTGGGGATATTGAACCGATATTAAATTCAGCACTACGGATTTCTGGTGCATTTTTATTTTCTGTATTGGACTTTATTACTCTGCTACCTGACGCTGGGTCTCGTTTTGAGTTTCTCTATTGAGTTTCCCGTCGTCGCGTCTATTCGAGGGGAAGCTTGAAAGAATGTTCTTTGTTGATCATATGTTTAGTTAGTGCAGTATGTCGATCCTCATTATGTTGTACATTACGTTGATATTCTTTGAATCTAGTATCTAGATAGCGTCCAGTTTGTCCAATATAAACTTGGTTGCAATCGTTGCAGGGTATTTTATAAACAACGTTGGATCGTTTGCCCATGGGGATCCCATCTTTTCCCGAATCAAAGACAAATTGCAAATCTTTTGAGTTTTTTCCTACAAACTTGACATTGTGTTTGGTAAATAACCTATTCAATGACTCAAAGAGACCCGATACATATGGGATGGGGATAAATGTAATGGCTTGTCTATTGTTGTCATCTGCGGAACCAGAGTCAATATTATTGTCAAGTAGGTTATTGATATGGAAGCGTCTCTTTTTTATATGTTTGTATAAAAGGCCGTGTGGATAATCATTCCATCTTAAGATATTATATATAAGTGACAGGTTTTTTTCATGGAATTCGGTACTTGATAATTTGATGGCTCGATCAACGAGATTAAAGATGGTACCTATCTTGTCGGACATCGGGTGGTGGGAATTAAAATTCAAGTATCTTTGAAACCAAGTTTTTTTGTGGAACAAATCATTCTTTGAAATCTACATTCATTCAAAGAATTCTTACCCTTCTCTTTTAAGTGGTTCTCCCTTACATTTTGAACGTAACATTTTAACTAGAAATTCTTCTCCGCATTGTGGTATGAATTGTTTAACACTTTCAAATTCATCTATGAATGTTTGAATCGAACAATCAGCAGATGTACCATCGAATTCTGGTATTATTTTGAAAACATCTTTGTAATCGAATTTATGGATATATGATGATCCGTCTATTCTAAGCGATGTATTGGGATTTGTGGTACTTGTATTCTGTTGAGTGCTAGTTTCCATGGGAACTTGAGTATTATCGTTATCAGGCATTTTGAAAATTGTATTTTGACTTACGTTACGGAGACTATAAGCAATGAGTGACGATTTTCAGGGGTTGGGCGGGAGGGCGAAGTTTCCGTTGAAATTGATGTTCTGCGATGCAAGCTTCTACGATGCGAAGGTCTGTGATGCGAAGGTCTGCGATGAAAAGATCTATGGTGCCACGTTCAATGTTGCGAAATTCTCCGGTGCTACGTTCTGCGATGCACAATTCTTCGATATCGTCTGGTAATATGTTGTTGATGACAGTTGTTGTAGATGTTTAATCAACAATGTATGTTGACAACAGTTTGAAGAAGTTTAATTCGATGATGATTTGGTCACAATCATTTATCAGTTATATCGTCGATATGTATTCCCAATGTTGAAAAAATTTTTCCGAGTTTTCGAAGATTTCAGTAGCGTTGATTGTTTGATGATTATTTAATTGTTTCCAGTTGACTCTCGCACACGCTGCCACCATTTTATTTTTTGTAGAGCTGTTACGTTCCGAGAGCAACGTTTCGAGTCGATTCTGATTCGCCGCGTGATTTAAATTGTTCTCCTGACTTACGTAGTTGGTATATGTAAATTTCGGGAATCCGCTGATCAGCTCCTCAGATCTTCTCGTTCAACTCGCCTACAATTCTGAGAGTTTGTTAGGTCAGGCTCGTGCCAACCATCACTATGCGTGATTGAAATAATTATTTATGACAACACTTGGGTTAATTACACATTTATTAACAATCTCCTTCTAGTTCTCTATGGTAGGTTTACAATTGTGTTACATACTGGTGTTAATCACTATCGCAGTGACAAACTGTTAATAAGTTTCGAAGGTTCTTAATGAATTATGATGTGATTTGATTCTAGGATTTCGGTAGAGTTCTGGTCTGTTCTCTATGATGTCTGAAGTTCTTCTCTTCTATTCTGTTTTCTGGAAAGGTTGGATTAGAGGGAAAGTAGGAGGAGTTCAAAAGCAGTCGCGGTTTCTCGCGGGTCTCGGATGATTGGTTAAGGATGATGGAATAATTGGGGGTAAGGTTTCTGGTTCGTGCGTGAGATCTCGGTGGTGGATTAGCGCGAGGTGGTTCGTTTAGAGAAGCAAGCGGCGAAGCGCTGATTGGTCTTATTATCATTAAAATGAGGGCGCTATCCTGAATTCTAAGAATAAGGGTTTCTTTCTCTGTGAGCTATCCGTGATTTCTCTTCCCACGTTTCCGGTGTTTTAGTCTTTTTGGTTATCTTAACTGTTTCAGGTTTTCATTATTTTGGGTTATTACGGTTGAATGGGAAAAAATATATATACCATGTATGTTATGAATTTGACTGATGAAATAACGGTTAATCTAGCGTATGAGAACTATCGATATAAGAATTTGGACGTTATGATGGTAACTATGTGTGTTGGTATTAATCTACGACTATCGGTAAGAGCACGTAAGGCTCTCTTATGGTAACTGCACGCTGGTCAGGTAGGGCGCAGAGAGGGCGCCGCCGTGGATACCGGCTGGCACGCTGGCACGTAACACCCCTACCACTCAAAAGTGCCGGAGTTACCAGACCTGTATGTAAGACCGTGCTCTTGGATATCATGGTGAAACGACGGCAACGCTATCTGTCGGTTAACGGCGGCAACTCGAGGACGTTGTTTTCATACCAGTAAACATATGATTCACATATAGATCGCGGCATGTTTTAAATTATTGTTTTATTTAGTGCAATACGAAATTAAAAGTGATATTATGAGCCACACTATCATCTAATGTGGATTTCAGAATATCCATGCAGAATTCTTTCGCGGATAATCTGTGTCGAAAGGTAAGTAAATACACGAAACATATGAGATATTCTTTCAAATTCATTGTAATTTTTACTACGTATTTATTTTTAGGATTATCGCATTACTAACAATACGATGATCAATTAATTAAACATTTATAGGGTATAAACTATTGCAAAGCCACCATGTTCAAGAGGTCGTCGAAATTCATGATGAAGCTAGTGGAGAACGAATCGTCTGTGCGAAAGTAATACCACAGATGAGAGTACATAATTCGCCGTACGAAGTGAAATTAGAGGTATGTATTAATTATGAGATAAATGAATAGTTCAATAATAATGTAAAAAAATATATTTTCAGGAACTTTGCATCTATACATGCAAAACAGAAATGGAAAATGGAGATGTATCTCCTTATCAAAAATATATAAATAATAAAGGAATAAGTATATTGGTCATTGAAATTAGATTTAGAAAAACACATTTTTTATTTCGGTTTATAACAACATTAACAAATGACAGATTTTCTTTCATTATTAAGAATGGGTTTAGAATGTGAAACTAATAATATATTATTGGTGGAGACTATTTCATCTTTAAGAATAAGCATAAAATTTTGAACTAATATTTATAGATGAAAAACAATGAAATAAAAAATAACTTGCACGTGATTCTCTAAAAATGTTGATGCGAGATTTTAAATTAAACATGATTAAAATTTAGTATATCTGTTTCGATTTTTATTTATGCTGGTTTTAGTACGTATATATTACTTAAAAACATCCACATCGTTAACACAGTAATGAATATTGAGTACTGCATGTTTTGATTTGCAGATTTTGTTTGTGCATGTATGTTTGTATACATTTTGTGTGTATTTTCTCGATCCTTATGTTCTCTCTGAGTGTTCTTATTCGGCTGCCACGGCTTGTTATCTGGTGTACTATAAAAATAAAACATTACAGAAAATCTGACGTTTGTATATTTTCAATACGTTAATTCCTTGTATCAAATTGTTATAATATTACTTACATTCTTCTGACAGCTTTTATCCACTCATTTCTCTTGCTAATTTCCCAATTTCGTCTCGAAAACGAATAAAAAGTTAACTCTGGATTTTTCAATTGGGTATTTTTGCAATCCACAACACAACAGTACCTCGTACCACACATTTTTTGTTTATTTCGGAGAGCACTTTTTAATTGAACTAATACATAAACCGCATAGCTGACCGCACTGCCAAGAGGCCTTTTTTGAGATAACGAAAGAAGAATTGTCCGAATGCGATTTGAGCGCCTCTTAGGGGAAAAGTAAAATTTTCGCTATAAAATGTCAAAAAGGAAGACGGCGATCGCAACCTAATAAACCTTTTTGTTATAAACATACTTCGTCAATTCGTAAAATACGCATTTGAAGTGAGTGAAAACCAGTGAAAACCGAGTAATTGCTTTTTTCACCTCGACTGACATTAAATTCGAGGAAAAGGTGGCAAACGGCGAATCGCAAGGTCATACGGGAAAGGGGGAGAATGTGTGTAAGGCAGAGGAAAAAAGTATGCGTAAAAATACGTGAGATAACACCGCTGCGCGAGGGCCGAAATGGATTGATCATTGGATGGTGGCCTGGATGCATGCATGTGTAATTTACTACGCGCCGCGGTGCTTCAATTCGTTGTGAATGCAGGCCAGTATATTCGTAAATGCATACGTACGTCACACATGGAGATTTCTCAGCACCGCACCGATCAATCATGCATTAAAATGTCAGCCGGCATGTTGCATGACGAGAGTTTAAAAAACAAGAGGCTGGTTATTCGTGTTGTTCTATGCGATCTGCGTCGTAGAGACTCAAACAGGCAACCAATGGCTTGCCGTCGCGGAATTTGAGGTTAACGTTAATTTCAATACCCTTTTTCCACAAATTTAATTGTGCGCTCGTCGTTCGTTTTTGTCACCGTTTCTATATCGAAATTCTATGCTACGTAACGATCATCGGACTATAATGGAGGTAGCATCTGAACTCGCGTTTTGCAATTAGTATATCTAATGGTCAAACGTTGAGGTTATTCTCTGAGTGCAGACCTAGTCAGACAGCAAGTCACTTATAAATCAGTTATTTAATATGCACGATTTTTTCTTACCCTCTTGTCCCAGGAATATAACACGATTGTTGTTATCTGCAGGTATCATTGTACTGTGCGTTTTTAACACTTCTAATATTACAGTTTCATTCCCTTTACGTAAGATAATCGGTCATTTGGGTTAAAAATTGTTTGTCGTTATAGGCGGGTTGACATGATGTGGATATAAGTTTCAAAGCTTCTTATTCTTAGGTGGCAAAACAGAGGTCTTCTTTTCATCAGAGAACGCGCATTCTTGAATTTTTTGATAAATCCTTATCACCCTGTTAGGCGTGGATTAGATATTGTTGTCTTTCAGCCTAACTTTAACTACAAACATATCATAAGAATCCACAGAATCACTCAAGGTTTCTTGTTGAAAAAGGGAAATTTGTAGCGCGGTTTGCAACGATAAAATTTTAAATTTTATTGACGATTCATGACGAAGTCCTTTTACGGTTTACCTGCCTGACACACATCTTGTGGAGGTTTTCAGAAGGCTCCACAAATCAAAGGAGCACAATGATTCACACGAAATTTTAATTGATAATCAAACAGTTGATATCAAGAATAACTAGATGAAGGAAGTCAAATTCCCAAAATGAATAAATAATTGAATCTAGGTTCAGAATAAAAACAAACAAAGATGATGGGACGAAGTAAGTGTCCGAACTGTGGAGAAAATACCAACGCATCATCTTCGCGCCTTATCGAAGATGCCTGTGGCCACAGGAAATGTCGAATTTGTCTCGTCGATGAGGAGGACGGATGTAAGACTTGCCAGAATACGCCACACATTCAGAAGATTGGCAACTTTGGTAAGCAACTTTGAGTGCATGTCCAAATGTCTTTATACCACAGGTTTTTTCTATTCTAGACTATCCAGTACGCTCCTCTCAACTGGAATCTATGCCTCTGGTTTCCAGTGTATCTAAACCTCGTTCTGAGAAAGAAGAAACTCCCTCGCAGCCTCTGGAACTTGTGATGAACAAGATGCCAGACCATGATCGAGTTCAATTTGACGAGCAAGATTCGTGTGAATCGGAGAGTTCTGGTCGCCAATCGGAATGGGTTGATCATCAGAATATAAGCGCTGAAAATATTCCAGGAATATTGAACTCGAATCACAATAACACTGCGGCTTTGGCGCAGCGATATGTTACATCTGAAACAGGTGAAAAAAAAATCCATGGCATAGATCAACTTTGAGAAATTTTACTTCTAAGATATGGAGAAACCATATGGAAAGATTTAACATTATAGCAATGCCAATGCATTATCCAACAAAAATTCTATGCTCTTACAGCTATTGAAAAAACATACATATTTCATATTCCAGTCAGGTCTCTTTTTCCACTTTTTTCGCGATTTCGGTAGTTCGAAAATGACGCAAACGTAAAGTCTGCTGCATATATATGGGGGGAATGTAGGGGGAATATCGAAACAAAACCATGACTAAACAGATGTATCAAAAATGTGATTAAACCTGATTAAACTAATCATAATTAGAAAAAAAATTTGTGATTTAGAAAGAAGTTTTTGAACACTGAAGTTCAACTGCAGATAAATTTTTGACAGCAGATTATACTACTGTTTTATTGTTGAATAATTCATGTGGTTTGTCTGATTTTTATGAACACTATATCTTGTTTTATTCGTAATTGAATCCCTTTCAAATTGTCAGAGACTGACATTTTTATTCAGTTCGTTTGTTGATGAAAAAAATCCAATACGTACAACTCTTAGATTGATTCTAACAAATTCAAGGCCATTGGTTTAGTCTGCTACCACTTGTGCTGAGAAGCAGATGCATTCGGTGGCATTGAATGTGCCAGAATCAATCTAAGGGTCTGTACAACCGTTATAATTTACACATAAATACAATAAATAAAGAAAAAATATTCCCTGCCTTTAGGGTTTAATGCTAGCGAGCAAGTCACAGAACTCCAAGCACCTGTTATCCTCCAAGCTCATGCCCAAAAAATCGAACCACTGGAACTAGTCACCGACGTACGATTCTCACCAAAAACCGAAAACAACCATCAGAACATGCCATCTCAGATAAGAAATAGAAACGAAAAAAATGTTTGTACTTTTTTACTCGTACTTGTACCTCGAGTAAATTCACAGAGGCGGAACTGACATTAGACATTTTTTCCAGGATAAAACGATCGATATTCCTGAACGAGAAGAATCAAAAAAAGTAAAGGGACGCAAGAATAGTAAGCTGAAAAGAAGTCATATATCCATTATACCAGGGCCACAAGAAACGTACAGGTGTAACATATGCGGAAAAACTTTTAAGAGTGCTACGGCACAGAGATATCACGATTCCTGTCTCACTGGGATAAAACCGTACAAGTGTACCATATGCGATAGAAGTTTTGTTAAGCAGTCACACTTTCAGTATCATGAACGAACACACACCGGCTACAAACCTTTCAAATGTTCATTCTGTGGAAAAGCATTTCCGCAGCGTAATAAACTCAACAGGCATCTTCATTGTCACCAAGGTATGAGGAATTTGTTCCTAATCTACATTCCAAAGTTTTCGGTGATTGAGTATAAATGTTGCAATCGCTGTCGCAGATGAAAAACGTTACAAATGTTCCATTTGCGAGAAACGATATAGCAGTCAAAATGACTTGAAGAGTCACATGAACGTCCATACAGGCGTTATGCCATATACATGCCAAATTTGCAAGAAATCGTTTCGCGAGGCAACCAATTTGACACGTCACATGCATACGCATTCTAGTAAGTCAAATAATTATTTTAACCCTTTAATTTTATTTAAACCCCCACTCAGTGTACCACCTTTTTTTTTACGCAGTTTTTTAATTATTAAACTATATTTTTGGTAACAACTGCCAAGTTTTTTGGTTCCACATGGTCCCTGAAATATATCTAAGCAAACAAATTATGAAATTTGTTTATTTATTTATTGCAAAAATAGAAACATGTAAACGAATGGTTGAAATTCGCACTTTTCCACGAAAATAGGTATTTTCTGCTAATCTACCATGAAAATCGAATGCCAATTTTTACACAAACTTAAGTCACACCAAAATGTCTTACAGAATTTTTTTTTAAATGTATCTTGTTTTTGTTTGGATCCGTAATTTTGAATTTCCAAATTGCGAGTTTAGATTCTTAATCAGCGACCCCAAAAGTCCATGTATGCAAAATTTCAAGTGCATCTATGGAGAGATGTGTACATGACAGGGTTAATCTCATTTACTTTCTAAAATACGATCCCAAGCTTTTGGAGTACTTTTTCTAACCTTGATCGCTTGACAGATGAACGACCTCATATGTGTGAACAATGTGGAAAGAGCTTCAAAGATAAAAGCTTGCTGGTTCGTCACAGGCGTACACATGGAAAGGAGCGCCCATTTTCATGCTCAGAGTGCTCTAAAGTATTTCTATCCAAAAGTGAGCTGAGTCGGCATCTCGCAGTGCATTCCGGTGAGTCCACAAACAAAGGATTGGGGTTTTGGTATTGCAAATCAGTGTTATTGGGCAGTGGGAGTAAAAAACATATGTTTCAGACGACAAGCCGTTTCCTTGCCAGTTTTGTAGCACTGTATTCAGACGAAAGGACAATCTTAATCGGCATATGAGACATCATCATTTGGAGGATCAAACCTCAATGTCGGAAAACAAAACTAAAAACGGGGAGGACGAGACTCGGCCGGTGAAATTAAAGCCAGCTATTACTTCTAAACCAAAAACGAAACCAAAAGGAAAGCCGCGAGCCATTTCGGCTGTGTTACCAAATAGTCCGTGCAAAATGTCACTTCATTATCTAAATTCCCATACGCAAATTGACTCTCAATTGGATTGCAGAAGTAATGTTACACCGGTTATAAGGACGACTAGTGAGTTGAGTAATGCTGTGCCTGTAATCAATGGACCAATTAGTATCAAACGACCAGAAGAGAAGATGAATTCTCCAAAAAAAGCTTTCACTCATACAGAACCAATTCCACTGGCCGAAGCAGTCGTTATAAACCGTAGAATCGAAGAAAAGTTATATCCCAAAACAAATTTAAATCATGACTGTTATTTCCAATCTGACTTTTGCAACAGGATTGACAGACATTCGGTTCACAAGATAATACCCCTCCGACCAAATACTTCCAACAAACCAATGACAGTTGGCAAGATTCAGAGCCCTGAAAGATCACAATTCGAAGGACAGTCTAAAAAAACGCAGCCTTCTCTACCTGAGAAGCTGCTTTTTTCGGAAAATCAAATTACGCAGCTTGAAACAGTTAAAACATTGACTGAATGTCACGATATAAAAGGCATGAACATCCCAAGGCATACAGTTCCAAAAAAACGTGCAATAGATCAGTTGAAATCGAAACCTATAACTGATTACTCTTCGAACTTCCTAACAGTATTTTTACCGGAAACTCTGTCAAGCACAACCAAGTGTGAACCAGAGAGAGCTAATTGTGTACCTACAATTACAAAAGCTAGATGTGCAAATAGCAGGAATGACTTGAGAGAGTCTAATTTATCCACCGCATGTGGCCCAGATAACTTTGCATCGAATGAAATTAATGTAATACATATAGAAGGTGTAGAAAAGTCGTCGAATGTTAAGAAATTGAGCGATATACATTGGAGACGGAGGACATCGGAGATACTAAGACCTCGCATCCATGGATTCAATTCTTACATAAATTGTCAATTGTCTAAATTAGAAATGCCCAACGAATTGACTGATGTAAAAATGGTAGGGGCTAGAAAATAATTTGACTAACGTTTACAAAATTTAATCCGGTTCGAAGGTCGGATTGCATTGAAGGTATGTGATATAAGAAAATTGAATAGACTCGGAATTGCGAATGATGTGATATTTTGATTGAATAATGTTTATTCTTATTTTCATAAGACTTCTTACAAAACTATCTTATGTATTATATTATATGTATATACACGTTAACTATCATGTGGTAATTAAACTTTACAACTCTTCTTTTCACGTAAAACTGAAATTGAGGCGAATGAATTGAATATTTCTTCTATTCGAGTTTTATAATAAACTTTTATATTGTTTATATTTCAGTAAAGACCTTATACAGTACTCAATTATTAATAAAACATTTTTATTCTTAATTACAACCCTAAAACTGTCGTAAGCTTTACAGCGATAAAAGTTACATAACTTATTGTCATGTTAAAACTGAACTTCGAACTTGTCGAAAGTTGTCACTAAATAAATGAAATACGTATATATATATAAAGCACATTTTCTAGAATGAGTTTCAGTCAGGATATTACACTCACAAGCCACTGAGCAAGATGCTCAGCTTAATTACTATGCAACTTAAGACAACTTTTAAAAATCATTTGAATTTCAAATATTAGTGACTATATGCTTCGAAATCGCGTAAAACTGGAGAAGAGATCATTTGAACGCTGGTGATGGTAAAATTAGCTAAAAATTTCAGCTATCTACACCATTTATTTGGAGCTACATTTCATCGTATGCCAAGTTAGTCTATCTTCATAAAATTGTATAACAACTTGAGGACATATTACATTGGCTTCTTTTGCAGCCACTAAGTCTGTTTCATCTGTTCCTTTCCTGAAACCAATGACAAAAATTAATACCCCATGTTTCTAGCAAATCATTTTTGCTCCAGATGCCACACAGAGTTTAATAATACCTATATCCAAATCAAGGTCCAACATTCTCTAGCTAATAACATGCTATGCGTGAATAAGTCATACTTGATAAGTTTACCAAAAAACTGTATCGCATTCATGAGTTTTCTTCGAGTTCAACAAAATTTTGTGATTTGAAAATGTTCGTAATGCATGTACGTCTCGCTTAATATTTCATTCAGCAATATTTGTTCCACTGATAACGAATCATGAAAATCTTGACAGGCAAGAAAATCTAAACATTTTAAAATTCAAATTCTGTGAGTACAGACAAATGCAAGTCTGTTTCCTGGAAAAGACATATCGTGCCAACTTGATTAATCGATGGTCTTATTTGAGGTTCAACAGTCACCTGAACCGCCAAATAGTTTGATACGTTTCCAGAATAGAAACAAATACCATCAGGATTATTGCAATATTATCGGTGGCTACTTGTGGAAATAATAGCTCACCATTTCATCAAGAACATCAACTCGCCACCGCAATCTGATACTCCGATTATTTTTTCTGGTTCCAAGGCACGCTTGAATCCCTGTGCCTTGTCAGTATCCTCAACTATCTTTCGTTTGTTCATGATGCAGAATGCAAATAATACTTTTTTCTACTTGCTGCAGATGCTTCTGTAGGACAACTTTAATCTATCGGTTCGTTCTATCGCTATCCCTAGTTTGTTCGGTCTGTACGTTTCTAACTTTAGTTGCAAGAAATTCAGGTATAGACTTCTCTTCTGCCCACCAAGTGAACGCACGATTGTATCCTGACCATCCAACGGGAAACCTATGGAGAAACCACAGAAAAAATTGGTTTTATCGAAGTTCGCAAAATTTTTCTAGCTACGTTCATCATATAGTTGAGCTAGCGTAGAGAAGTGAAATGGTTTATGGTCCTTCTCTTCGACGTAATTCGAGAGATCCAATACAGTTATCATGTACAAAATTGGGTGATCATGATTTTCATGCCGGTTAATGCTTCGAACGATATAGAAGCAAACGAGTCCATACGGATCCGATGCAAAATAGTCATAAATATGGGATGAGATTTGAGAGGCCGTAAAATTAGCCAGGGGGAAAATCCGGCGAAAGGTTATCGTCCGAGAGCCATGACAGCGACGTCGATCATTCGGCACGATAACGCGGGAATTTTCTCAAGAATTCAGAACTGGATGTAGGGTCGGGAAGCTATAGAATGCAGATACGGCATACGTACATACATGGAAATTATTTGATCAGCAAAACCGTAGACTCGAGACGAACCGGAAAAACTTCACATCACGAACCAGAAATAATTCCGACATACCATTTACCCTCGAAAGCGTCGCTTTGAAATTGTTTTACCCGCCATGACATTTTCAGTTGGACAGAGTCACGGTCGTGTATACAGGTCGGGGCACTCTGTCCAAAAACCTGTGCCTCTAACTGAGGCCAATATTTTCAAATTTCGCCACGTCGCTAGTGACGGAGGGCATGCGCGCATTACAGCCTCGCCACCGTCTATATCGCTCTGTTGCTGTCACACACGTGCTCCCGAGATTGCAGCGCTCCGCGCTTTTGCGGCCAATGTGGGAACATGTGCCTCAGATAGATGCACACTGTGGGGTATACGAAATATATGGGAGTGCCCAGACCTGCATACACGACCGAGGACAGAGTCGACAGAGTATACTAAATTACTGTATATTATCGTATGTAGGTATAAGTTATACGTTCGATATAGCGTGTCCGGTAGCGGGTGACTGCGCTTCTGAAAATAGTCCATGTCTCTCCCGCGAGATTCGACAGTTTATCATCACATTGATACTGAAAAATTGGATATTTTCACAACTTGAGAATCGATGCTGACTCTAAAATTTTATACTACACGGACTGAGTGTTCGGTGGATAAAATTAAGGCCGAGGTACCTGCGTGATGGCATCGACGCTGATAATTCGACGTCCCAACACGCAACTTCCGGTAACATAGCTCGAATCAGCCAATCAGGAACGCTGAGACGCATCGATCGAAGTCAGCCAAGCACTTGGTGCGCACTAGTGCGTGCTTGCGCAGTTTCAACAGATGACCTTGGCCTGCGCTGCTTCACTTCCCGAGCAAGCGATATCGGGTAAAGTTGGTGTAGCTGTGGTGCGTTTTGGGAATTTAATTTCGATTTCTACAATTCGTCGCTCATCTAACCATGGTCAAGATGGATCACGACGTAAGTAACTGAATTCTCGCTCCCTTATTATCCTCCTGAATAACGGATCCGCGATAGCGATATGTTGAAAATATGCCAATAGTGTTGTGGGCAATGGCCGCGTCACGATGTGTCTGTACAATTTAGCTATCATTTCTGTTCATCGTCAATAACGTATGGTTTAATTGCGCCCGACAATCGACTTAGTCAGGCTTACTAATCAGCGCCTGGTAAAGTCTTTCTCGACGCAATTGCGGTTTAATTTGACGAAAATTCTCGCGGCGGCATCGATCTTCCTTCTTCTCACTCTTCACCCACAACAGCGGCTCATTTTGTTTCGGCGTACCCAAGCCGAGCACCGCCATTTTGATTTGTTTCTAATTTTAGAACGTATCTGGAGTTACTTTTATGAAAAAATTAAAATCCTTTTGTCAGCTTCACTTTGGTCTGAACTCTTGCGTCATGGATAAAGATGAAAATCTGCACTACACGCGTTATTTGGAAGAATTCTCGAGTACGTTACTTAGCAACTTAATGGGGTGCCCTAGTCGATTTCGACGCTGTCGTATATGTATATCTCCAAATGTCGGAGCTCACGTATCAAACGCCAAAAAGGGGTTAAAATCTCCGTTGTATACACAATTCTGAATAGAAACACTCCAATTTATTTTCATTTGGTGCAGAAATAAAGAAATGGCACGGTTTCTACGAAATCGCAATAGTAAATTCGTAGAATTCGTGCCAATTGTTTATTTCTGCGTTAAACGAAAATGCATTGAAGTGTTTTTGTTCAGAGTTGTGTATAAAATGGGGTTGTTCAACCCATTTTCACGTTTGAGATACATAGACTTGGATATTTGGAGTGAAATGTATGCATTTCAGTGATAATCACTAGTCTATGTATCACAAAGTCTTATTAGCCATTGTAAATTCCAATCCTAAGTTATTATTTATGCGCTGCAATGATATAACGCAGGTGTTAGAATCTAGTTTATATTCGTATCTTGATTTTTCATATTTCACTTCTATCACATGTAACCGTTATTGTATTTGCGGTGACTAGGTGTTTCATGTGTAAAAAATGAGCACAAAGTGTGTACCATACTCAAAATGTCAAACTCGCTGTTGTCTACTTATATTATTCACCTAGGATGAAATTGCATTTTTTTTTTTTTACAATAGGCACAATTTTTTTACTTTTTAGCTTCCAATTTGTATATGTTGTAAATAATACATTCTGATCCATGTTTTTTTTAAAGAGATTTTATATTGATAGCTAGGATGTATATCATCCACTCGGAACACTCCATATATTAAAATTCCATATAGAATTCACAGCCTCGTAAAAGATCCATATATACGGTTGATCTCTAATAGACATTTACAGAAATCCATGATATTTACATTCAGATTAAATTGAGTAATAGATATTCATTGATAAAACCGGAAAATCAGAGAATTCGTAGAGAATTTTTAGGCTCTGGAAATCTCAGAGAAATTCGCCAAACCTTTTCATACTTGGGGATATATAGGAAAGATATTTCTATTTTGCTTCTCAGAATTATCTTCATCTTTTTTATGAATATTACCTAATGCAAAATTAAATGTTAATTCACTTAAGGTAGAACGATCTTTTGATTTTCGCTTTGGTGTAACATCTGCATGATTTTATTACGCCATTATATACAAGTTTCCTTGAACAGTATTTATGGTTACAACAGTAGTTGTGGAAAAATGGCAGTTAATTTTTGGGAAATAGGCTGTGAAAATTGGGGAAATCCTTATAAGTTTTGTACTCTGATTTTAGTGATGACCCTGTAATTTCTGCAGGAGCTCTAATCATTTCTGAAAATTAATTTGAATGCATCATTAACCCTCTTTTATGTATCTGGCTCGAAGTGGTAGTAAGTTTTATTTATCCTAAGCTCATTGAGTACTCAAATTTTAATGCCTTTTTAGTAACCACCTGAACAAGATTACGAAAGTTTTGCTCCGTAAGGTGCCCTTTTTCACTTGAACTGTGCCCTGGATTTAACAAGAAAATGGTCATGAAATTTGTTTGCTTGAATTCCTTGTTGCACTTGGAATTGAAAGGAATTATGTGTAATCTCAAACTTTACTCAAACTTTTAGTATATCCAATAGTTGTTTAATGCTGTACAAACATATCTTTCAGGATGGAAAGAATGAGCCCGAACATGTGCGAAAATTATTTATTGGTGGCTTGGACTACAGAACCACTGACGATTCTCTTAAAAAACATTTCGAACAATGGGGTGAAATTGTCGACGTTGTAGTTATGAAAGATCCAAAGACTAAGCGGTCGCGAGGCTTTGGATTCATTACCTACTCTCGTGCTCACATGGTTGACGATGCTCAAAATGCAAGGTAACAAAATTATCTCGCAAGGAAATAACCTTCCCTGAACGACAAATATAACTGGAAGTTCGATCGTTGCCAAATATGAAAATTTGTTGCATTTTTTAATATATTGTGTTTTTTTTTAAATTATTTCGATCATAGACCTCACAGAGTAGACGGACGTGTTGTGGAACCAAAACGTGCAGTTCCTCGTCAAGAGATTGGAAGACCGGAGGCTGGGGCAACAGTCAAGAAGTTGTTTGTTGGTGGACTGAAAGACGACCATGAAGAAGAAGATCTTCGTCAGTATTTCCAAGCGTTTGGAAGTATTAATTCTGTCAGCATTGTCACAGACAAAGAAACTGGGAAGAAACGAGGTTTTGGATTCGTTGAATTCGATGATTATGATCCTGTGGACAAGATCTGCCTGCAGCGTAACCATCAAATCTGTAACAAGCACGTTGATGTCAAGAAGGTGACTAAGCAATTAAAGCTTAAAACCGATTCCATCGTTATACAGTAAGCGATGTGTGATATGAACTGACGTTGGGAAAAGTCCAATGGAATAACAGCAATAGGGAATGCTCACCACCATCCTCAACAACAAAAAAGCACACATGTTTCTGATAAGACATAGGTAATATTTCTTATACAGCTTTTTTTTTAAACTCGCCTTGTCTTCCTCCAGGCGTTAAGCAAAGCTGAAATGGCTTCTGCTACTGGTGGCGGTGGCGGTGGGGGTGGCAGAGGAGGCCAAGGAGGTGGACGCGGTCCACGAGGTAGCAATCAGGGAGGTGGTAACTGGGGAGGCCGAGGTGGCGGTGGTAGCGGAGACTGGAACAATGGTGGAAACCAAGGTGGATATGGAGGAGGTAATCAAGGCGGATGGGGAGGCAATGGACCTTGGGAGAACCAAAATCAAGGTAATTTAAGTAATTACAGTGAATTCCAAAGTAAAAGTGTAATGATTTAGTAGTTTTGAACAAAAGCACGCTGTAATTGCATTGGAATCTGAGTCATGTTTTGTCCCTGGAAATTGTTACAATTACAATTTACTAAAATAATTTTTGCTTCGAAATTTATTTGCTCTTCTCTATACTTTGATTTCACATTAACTTTCAGGTGCTCAATATTTTCCGACACAATAAACTTGTTCTGGAATGATTAGCGTCGTTTAATCTTGAAAAGAATTCCTGCCATACAACGTACTATTTTTGTTTTTCTTCAAAATTCAAGTCAGCTTGGAAGAATTGCAACTAACTAAATAAAATCAATCCTCTTAAAACCAATACTCCATACATAGATGTGCTTGCATTGAATTTAAACACGTTGTATTAAATTATATATATATACTAGCAGTCCATCCCGGCTTCGCACGGGCATATAATAATATTAAGTAATAATATAAATGTTATTTTTCTAGAAACTCACTGTAAACATTGTGTATTTTCTTTTATTATAATATTATATGCCCGTGCGAAGCCGGGATGGGTTGCTAGTTATGCTGTTAAAATGTAGCTTATATGACACGTTCGTAGATTTACCACAGCAGCGCCATCTATTGATTACTTACTCAACCCAGTCGAAAGGTATCGACATCTGTTAGAATGATTCGGAGTTAACAGATAATTGTGACTGTCAAATAATAACAGACAAATAATTAGCAATATATTATAATTGCGACTATAATTTGAGATTTAAACTATCCTATCTCTCAAGTTGGATCGAACTGCACATGGTGTGCGTATTTTATTATAATCGGTTAAGTGGTTTAGGAGTCCATTGAGGACAAACATCGTGACACGAGATTTATATATATTAAGATAAGATATATAATTATATATAATTATAAATACATTATATTATCACATGAGTGGAAAAATTTTCGTTTAAGCTAAACGTAACTTTTTTGAGTAGTCCACAAGAATAAGTATACAAGAAAATATGTATCCTGCAGTGCTCACCTTTTAGTTCTGAAGTGGACAAGGAAAAGTTCTTGCATTTTATGCATTGATGTTTTATTGGAAACTCTGGTTTTTTGTATTTTCATGAAATTAAATTCTCAAGTTTGAAATAGTGCTTACCACATTTTCCATTGAAAATATTCTAGGCGGTGGCTGGGGAGGCCAGGGAGGACAAGGAGGCTACAACAGTGGTGGAAACTGGAGCAATGACAACTTCGGAGGTGGTTACCAACAAGGCTATGGTGGTGGACCCGTTCGGAACAATTTTAATGCTGGTGGCAGACCTGCGCCTTATGGTAAAGATTCACAACTTCTAAATTGTTGAAACAATATATAGAAACTGATTTGTAAAAGAATATTGCCTATATTTCTTGAATTTAAGTGTCGTATGGTACTTGAGAGAGATTTGAAACTAATCAAGGATATTGCACTACACCAGATATTATTTTTGATGAATAACATTACAAATCACGTGAATTTTCGATCAAGTTCTACTACTTGAATACAACAGCAGAATACATGATAAACGGAGGTTTGATTCTGAACTGTTCGTCATTTCACGAACAGTTGGAATACTTTCCATCGTGTACCAAAAGTTCTAATCGATTTAGTACGATTGAAAATTCGAATTTTTACTAGCCCTGAGTATCAAGGATCAATCTTTGATAAATGAATGAATCCGAGGTAGCTACTTGCGAATAAGAAATGGTAAAGTTATTGTCACATATTGTGTTGTATTATTCATTTGTCATTGAAATCTTTTTATTTTAACTAAGCTTGTTCGATACAATCTTCAATTTTTTTTTTATTTTTTGCTTCCTTTACGCTATAACTTTTTAACTCGAGAGTGTATTTCACGGTCACGGTTATTCCTTCTTCGTTGTTCTTCATTTTCTCAGTAATCCTGGATGCCTTTGGTATTCTTACAATAGTACTTCAATGGCGATGCATCTTCAACAAAGCACTGAACTGTTGCGTTGCTGAGTAAATGGAATCATAGATGAAATAGTTTTGAATACCATGACGAATTTGTACACGTAGGTGGTGGACCAATGGGTGGCAATACAGGCGGCGGCGGCGGTGGCGGCGGCGGTGGCAGCGGAGGTGGTGGCGGTGGCTACGGCGGTGGTGGCGGCGGTAACCAAGGAGGATACGGTGGCAACCCCGTCGGAGGTGGCAATATGGGCGGTGGCGGCGGTGGGAGGAGATATTAAACCACCCAATGAAGTTTGTTGCGACGCTACGCTCCCTCAGATGGTGAGTTTCTTTACCTGTCGATGTTCATGAGATTGAAGCAGCAAGGCTCGCAGTCACGAATATTGCGAGTCTGAAATTGAGGGTATTCAGCAAATTATGTGCATGTTAACTTTTATTTTTTTAAATATGAGGTTGAAGATGGTAATATTGGTGTAGCGATGATTTTTTATGGGAAATCGTTATCTTGCAACTTTCGAACTGTGTGAAATCAGTAAGCTGTATTGGAGGAAATTGTATTCATATTTTGAAGACTGAACTCGTTCATTTCGAAATTGCGAAAGTGTGATTGTTTGTCCAATGTTTTGTTACGATAATGCTACTAACATCAACCTTGTTTTTCAAATTTCAATGCTAAGGTCGTCCCGTATTTTTGAGATATTTATTCAAATGACGTGCTAAGAAAAAATATTCAAGTGGGTGGTATTGATGTTTGAAACAGAGAATCTCACAGACTTAATTTATGATCATTGGAGATAATTCAGACATACAGTTATATTGATTGCTTAATAAAGTTAAACTTTTTCAATTTATTGTGCTGATTGTGTGTAACGTCACTTTTAAATTTGTATTGAATAAGTCCCTAAGAGTTTTGTTGAGTAAAACTTACAGGTGATTCAGTAAGGATCATTTACGTTGTAGTCAATTTATTATTTTCATTCATAATGCGATTCTGAAAGAACATGACAAGTAAGGTTCCGACTCTCGGATAAGCTATGTAGTTCAATAATATTTACTTCCATAATTAGAACCAGACGATTTTGCTCATCGATTTTGCTGAGTACCCTGGAGATGACAGAAATGAACCTAATACTGACCAGCTTGAATCAATTCTCGAAATCAAGTTGATAAGTCGTTCTTTTTCAATTGTTTTATTTTTTATTTTCATTATCTGCAATACCTGATATGAGGCTTTTTGTTTTTGGGAAAAAAAAAAAAAAAAATGTATAGGAATTCTTGGAAAACATTTTTGCAAAATATATAGGTTTTAATTGAAAATTCAAATTAATTTAATGAATTTTGTCGATCTATGAAGCAGTACAAATAGTTTTGGAAGTATCAATGAAGCCATTTCAGTAATGATGTGTCAAGTCCAAAAATGCAAATTGTTAGACAAAAAGAAAATGTACATTATCATTAGTTACGCCCCAATGGAATTGTTATTAGCACCCAGGCCTATTACCGTGTTGTCCTTATTAGATTCCAAATGATAATTTGCACTCTAATGCAGCAAGCAACTATTTTACGCTGTTAGAACATTAGTCTCATTTATTTAAATATATCTCTGAGTTTCTTTTTCTCATGTTATGCACTGGGTGCAGCCTATTCGGTTTATTATTGAATATTCGAACTTGACAACGGAAGACTTCAACACTAAATTTCATTACGAGAGGCAATCATTTGGTCAACTCTCATTACTTGTCAATTAGCATGAATAATCTTCAATATTATTATATATAATGTTTTTAATATTCCGTTTGTTCGTTTTGTTATCGGGTTTTGCACACTATATCATCAGGTTTTATGTTTCGCAAAATAATTATATTTTTAATTATGGCGTCATTCTCTTGTTAATATACAGGGTGGTTAGCAGCTACGCCTAAAAAAATAAACACTGGTATATGGTTGAATCTCAGACACTCAATTACCGAGAGCTTTTGCCGACCACCTTGTACTTTTTACACAGTCAGTTTCTAGTGTTAACGCATGCTAGTGTTAGATAAAATATTTCGTTGAGGTGCTATAAGTATCCAAGGCATTTTGTCCAGTCAAAACTATATTTGTAGTAGTACTGGTTACCATTTCTAGTCTTTGAATGAGAAATCCATCTCGCAGATAAAAGAAAAATTGAATAGATGAATGAATAGAGAGAGAGAGAGAGAGAGAGAGAGGGAAAGAAACGTAGCCTGTTTATTGTGGTGAGAAAATATTTAGGCTTCAGTCTCAATTTTGTATTTTAATATTGGACCCTTCCATGGATACAAGTAAACATTTTAAATGACAAGTAAAGAAGTGCGATTTTATATATCATTCTAGCTGTGGACTTACCGTGTTAACTTAACTAAACTAACAAATTTGTCACTTTTGAACCTCAGGTGACCCCTTGTCTACTAGTCGCCAGTACTTCTGTACTGTTTAGTTCGGAGCAGGCAGGGCTAAGGCTAGTCAGACAGGACCAGGCAGGCCAATCAGGATTCAGGAAAGAAGCGTCACCCGTTAGATCGAAGTGATGAGGGAGGCTTATGCGTAACCATATATTACATTTGAAACGTTGCATCTACCGCATCCACATGTAGAACTATCCAACTATCAACCAGAATCACAATAGTAAAATTGTGTATCGCAATAGATAGAGAGCGGGAGACAGAGGGAGAGAGAGAAAACACGTGGTTGGTTTCAATTTGCGCGCCGCGCCGCCGTATTAACTTGGCAAAAATGTTTATAATATTTAAATAGTCGTTATTCACACGTTTCACACACTTGAATGAAATAACACGTATACTTTGATATGCCTTTGCCCAATCACATTCACATAAAAACCATACACACACGTACCTATAGGTAACATAACATTTTCAGGTGTATGACGAATATGACAAACAAAAAAGCTGAAAGAATTGAAACACCGGTCCATGTAAGAATCTAGGTTTTACAGAAATGATGCAGATTGTTATCATAGAGGAAATAAAAAAAAAAATTAGGCAAGATGATTCTTAAATAGACCAAAGGGGAAAGAGTTGGTAGTGTTAGTAATGAATAGCGGATGAAAGTAAAAAAGAGAGAGATCAGTAATCAAGTGCAAGGAAAGAAAATAGAGAATTAACAGGGAAAATGAATTTTGTTGCTGAGCATTTCGTATTAGGTTACCTACCCTAGGCTAAACTATTTAATTTTTAAGTTGTAATGTTTTAAGAGTTAGAGATAATAAAAAGTGACCACAACCTTTTCCATCATCATTTTTAATTACAATCAAAATAGGGAATCATCGATAGATTTTCGTAGATTAAGTCAAAGACGCGCACGTACAGATAGGACACTAAAATTGTAGTTAACAATCTCCACAGAAAGAAGTACCTATGCGCATAGCTAATTAACCGAACACGAACACGAACAATAACGATGAAAGGTTAGTTGTCTTTCAGTCAATAAATTACTATATTAATATTATTATTATTACTGCTGTTATTATTATTACGTACAATAGAAAGGATGTCTGTCTGCCTGGTTGTATTATACCTATTTAATTGTGTAGACAACAAGAGATTGGCAATCCCTGAAAGATCAGCGTTTCTATATGTAAACGCAGTATTAAAACAATTTGTACATAACTTACCCTGCAAATTATCAATATCTTATTTGCCGTATGCATGGCCTTGAAAAGGTCTCTCGGTTAATTATATAGTAACTTGCATAATTCAACGTAAGTAATTTTTTATAAAAAGATGATCCTGGTAGATGATTTTTGAAGCTGTAAACTAGTCCAGTTATTGGTAAACTCACTTTCTGGTTTCTATAAATTGAATAAGTACAAATCTCATCGGTCGCCATTGTAATAACTTATCAACTGCTAATTATCGCTGAGGTATGTGAAATGTCAGTTACTTTGGGCTTTTTGATAAAATAGAACCTTACATGTTGTTGATTGACCATCAATTATTACATTTACAGTGACTAGAAGTGGACGATATATTCACTTTATTTTTAAAAGGTGGATAGTGTACTCAACTGAGCAAATTCTGTACATGCGGGTTTCTTTTAAAAATGATTCGAAATGTGTACCTACTAGTGGCATAGCTAAAATGGTACAAGGCCTTGTTCAGCGAGCCAACAAAAAACTTTGCTGATATTAGCAGCTTGACCTAGCTTTGTACACACAGCAAAAGCTTTTCACACTCACCTATTTAATCGAAAGAGAAGGTCTGGCTTGAGTAAAAAGAATTCAAACTCACAACCTAAATGTCAATAATCTGAACTCAGGATTTAGGTGATCGATCATAGATTATAGTTCAAAGTTGTATCTGTAGAGCAGCTACAGTTCATTCTAACATAATATAATTAGGTAAATCTTAGTTCTAGTTCAAAGGCAGATATATAGAGGAAAGATTTCCGTATTAATGAAAATTTCGCTTCTAAACACAGAAAATATGGACTAACATGAAACAGTGTGTCCATTTTACTTCATGTTTTGCTAGACAGACGGAAAACTGAGAAGTCTGGCTTTCCGTCCATGATTTTTTCAACTACTGATGCAAAAAATTTTAAACGCCTTTTTCCAATCATGTATTCTTGGAGATATCATCAGGTGTACTGGTTTTGAAGGTTCTTACGTGATCGACATGATCAGAGAAAAGAGAATTGTCAATTTAAGCATCATGTAGAATTGCAACTTTCTTGCCGTTCCATTTTGATATTCAGTTCTTTAAGACTGCTGAAGAAAGTTTGGATCAGGTTTTTCAGCAAACAGGAAATCTGAAAAAATAAACGAATTTCCAATTTATGGAATTTTCATGGGACACCATGTTAAAATGTTCTTATCTTGAAACGATTCTCAATCCATAAGCAGATAGATGTTCATAGCAGTTGAAAAGAATTTTACAATATGAAAATAAATAGATATATAAATGAGTCTAAATGTTGAAAAAGTAGAGGTTTACGTAGAAGAATTCCGAATTCGACATCAATTTTAGAATCGAGATTTTGCATAATTCTTAATTGTGTACAAAGCAGAGAAACCTAAAATAAGTCTGTAGTATTCCTTCTTGTTTCAATTAAATGAAAATTAAGGAAAATATACCAGACTGAAATCTTCAACAGTATCAAATCTATGTGTTACGAAATCTGTGGAGTTGAATTGGATGTAATAACAATCACCATGGTATTTTGTCTCTAAGAAGAAAAAATAGAACTTGATTACTTTAGGTTTCTGTGTTTTATACAAACATAAAAATCTGACATCTTTCCATGTAAAAATCCAACTACCAGACGATTGCACATCTGCAATTTTATTGCAGTCGTTGCCAGTGGAATACAAGTTACGAGTTTGTAATTATCTAGTAACTTTTCAGTATACCACTTATTATTTGAAACTTAGCATTTTACGATACTTATTTACTAAGGGATACGAAACTTGCCGTAAGAATGGATCCAAAAATAATTTGGGACGTAGTAGAATGCTGGCATTTCTCCGTTACCTTTAGTTCCTAGATAGTACAATACTTCCGTACGCACATACAGAATGGTAACTAGTGAGGAAAGTTAGAAAGGAAAGAGACAAAAAGAGGCGAAGAGCAAATAATGAAACAAATGAGCAGGCAGACAGGTAGCCTGAAGAAAAGGAAAGGAAAGGAAGGGAAATCAAGCCTGTAGCCTCATCGACAGACAGACTAGGCCTTGCTAAAAGCACTAGCCAATATAAACATCCGCAGGTAGGACATATAGATACATCTTTTTATGTATTCGTATTTCGTATGAATGATTGAGAAAACGTATGCATGATGTTAATGTATTGGTAGAGATTTCTCACAATGTTTCATTTTATATTTTCGATTCGGTAGTGATGTCGGTTCGCTTTATGGATCAACTAATAATCGTGATTTCCAGCATTATTTCATTGAAAGGCTGATTAGATAACGGTTATTTATTTTGCCAAGTGAGAATAAATCAGTACGCAATACATAAAATTGGTCCTTCGTCAGCAGTGGCTAGCAGTAATTACACCAAGTATCTAGTTTTCTACTCTCCAAGAAAGTTTACATAGTTTTTAGTTTGTTCGATATTGATCGGGAATCGAATTTTTCATGTGATCCAACAAGCAAAAGAAAATTATAATATTCATGACTCAAATACGTCATCGTCCTGATTATGGATTGCAAAGTGAGAGCCGTTACTCGCAGTCGTGAATAAAATTAAAGTTACACTGGATAATGCGTTCGTCTGTTTAAGGTAGTTGTAACGTGAACTTTAGTATTTAAGAAATTTTACCATTGGCGTGATAGAACGTCCATTATCTACTACAAGTCGACAGATTCTTGTTCGTATAGTTTGGCAAGGAAAAAAAATTACGTAATGGTTTCTTATACACGTAGATTCACAAGGATGATGCGAAAAATTAAATGTCATTACCCCGAGCATAGAAGGACCATCAATATATTAACAAAATACTGTCGTGGTCCAGCGTACTTTCCTCAATCTTCGATTCCATGTTCAGTTTTTCATTGTGTCGTTTATAAATAATATCTAAAAGTTCAGTTTAAAATGGCTCGAATCTTCTTCACTTTCCTATGTAACTGTAAGGCGTGTTATACACGCTTTTCACTTAGTTCTGATTATAACAGTACAACTACCTTAAAGATATTTAGTCTACAATGATAGACTAAGTCCAAAGTAATTTCGTATTTTGAACGCAATCTTGAATACACCTAAAATACTGACCGTTGTTTTTTTCATTTAACTTACTCTAGGGCAATAATATCTTTAATCACGACTTGTAGAAAACCTGTGTATGTAATTCTTGTAATAACTTCTCCATTTTTTTTTTTTTTTTTATTTGCGTATGTAGCACTCCCTAAACCCAAGAAATCGTCTGCAAGTACCTAAACTAGGCAATGAGGAATGAAAGTGACTAGATAAATTTTATTTCATTTTCGTTGAAACTGTTCTCAATTAATTGTGGTAATGCTGGTGCCAATGAAAAGTTGGTTAAATTTATAGTGAAACTGATCTAGTCGATGACTGAGATATATTAATCGCATAGGTTTCATCTGAGTGGTTATGAAATTACTTTGAGCTGAAGACACTATCTAGAAAACCGAGCTTAAATTTATTTTAACTGAACTAGGATAGGATTAAAATATATGCCGTGCAATAATATTGTATGCTCCTTATGGGTAAAAATCACGACAACATTTAGGTAGGATGCCTATGTTAATTCCTCACTTTATTCTTTTACTTTACTTGTATTAATTGTTGTCTTTCGTTTTCATTAATTTCTGGTTTACCATTTGCCGGCCGGTACATTGAGCGTGATCGACGTGTCTACCTGACCTCGGGGTCTCAGTTCTCGCTTGAGGTAAGTTTATCAGAATATCAATTCATACAATATCCATCCTTTCAGGTTGTTGTAGCGTAGAAAAAACATTTTACACAATGCGAGCATGTTTTACACGTTTTTTAATGCGTGTTTGCCGTATACAAAGTACTAGTTTCTATGACTCTGTGAATGCGCATGCGCGGAGTACAGAAAATACTACTTTTAACTACTATGAGTCAAAAGTGGTCTTTGGTGTAATGCGCGCATGCGCTGTTGTAAACAAATCTTACGTTACGCGACCGTAACCTCAATTTTGTGCTTCGTAAAAAACGCGTAACATACTCTTGTTATAATATAAAGAACCGTGTGCAAGGAGGCAACAGTCTTTTCACCCCGCATATTTGCAATATTCGTCTTCGGCAGAAACGGCGTAGGACGTGGGCGGTGTGGTCCATCGCCTACGGCCTCAGTCCGAGGAGCCTCGCGCCTCTGAAGTTTATACAGCTTTCTTCATCTCATGAAAAATATTTATCTAAGGTCATTAAAAGCACTGACTAAGAGTAAATATTTTACTCACTATAAAACCATAAATCTCACGGGCTAGCAAGCATCTGGTAATACTATTTTACCATATTCGTTTATTGTTTTTATTAAATATAGTTCAGCAACGTTTGCTGTGCGACCACCCACAGTTTTCCTTAAGCGTCACTTTTCTGGTACATAGAAGAGTCATACATAGAAACGATAACTCACGAAGGGACATTATACGAAAACTGTTACATCTGTAACTTTTGGCACCATTTTGCGAAACGTCATTTAACCGAAATACCAAATTATGCGCCGACGTCCATATCAAAAAAATTTTATGCGCTTCTTCATACGTAGAAACGACAATTCACGAATGGACATTTACCCGAAAAAATCTAAAGAAAAAAACGCAAGGTAATAAAGACAGTTTGATTACATGCTCAGTAAAATAATCAGTTGATAATATAGAAATCCGGGATAGGAAAAAATTGTTTTTTAAGTATTTTAAATTATGTACGGTATTTGAGATCACAAAAATAAATTTCATTTGTAAAAATGTAGCGCAAAATATACGTCTCGTAGTTGAATGTTATCTTGATTTTACCTACCTATTTAGTGAAATTTAGCTATTGCATTCGTTGTTCGAGTTTTGCAAACCGTAGGAACAATTTGAAAACCTACTTCCATTTTTGTTGCCAAATGATTTTTTTTTTCTTTTTCTTTCAATATTGTGCATTATTCGTGATATCAGTATATTTTTCTTTCTCCTTTCATCATACTTAATTACGCAACGCATACATGGCGAAACATTTTTACAAGTCAAATCGGTTTTTGAGGAATTTTAAACATTTTCTCGACAAAATAATAACGTTATTACTTGTGTATTCTCGAGCTCTAAAGCTTTAGAATTTGTCATTTTGGTTCAGTGACGAATCGAAAGTGATGTTTGTGCGAAACCGTGGATACCATTGCTGACGTTGCGGTGACTGTCCAGTAGTAAGGCTAAAAGCAGGACAATTTTGTTTCTTCAATTTTTTTACTTTTAGTTATTAAAGGTAATTAAAGTGAGGATGTTTGCATTTTTGTGAATAATAGTTTTCTCTGCATAAAACCCGACTTTCTTGCATCACCAAAGGACCCCGCAAAATTTATCTTGCCGACATTAAATTTCGTTCTTTGACCTGTCACTGGACTTTGGCTCACCTACGACTCATATTGGCAAACTTACGCTCGGCCCGAAAAGAACCTCCTTGTTACACAATAATAATATACTATTTTGTGAAAATATCAAAATGTTGGTTCATTATTTTTCTTTCCAATGCCAGCAAATTAAAAATCGCTCAACACTAGATGTGGATTCTCTCATTCCTTTTATTCGAAACAAAAGTCAGCCGAAAAACTTTCATGTTTTAGTGAAAGTGAACAAAGTATATGGATCGTTCAATCGGTAAACTTTCAAGTGGTAACGTATTTCGGCAAACGGATTGTCGGTCGGTAATAGTAGAGTCGGTAACTTCCTGCGGTTGATAATTAAGTAAAAATGAGTTAAATTTCAACATTTGATTACTAACAATAAGCTGATGTGCTCGATACTCATAACCACGAAACAAAATATCCTTACGCTGATAATTTTTCATTTTTTTTTTTGCTTTATTCATTCGCTTTACTAAAATTTAGAGAATTTTAAGTTTCCAAAGTTATGCATTCGAAAAAAAATGTATTGTTACGTCGAGGTTACGAAGTTCAACCTAATGATCTCTGTACCAAGAACTATTTAGGTAAAATTTTCTTTTCGACGTGCTCTCATCTTATTCTAGTACTTTTCACAGGAAGGAGAATTGGTTGATCAAAACATACAACACCATATCCTGTTTCTACGAACGCAGACATCTGTTTTCTGGTTAATTGATATTTTCTGAATCAGCTGAGTTTTCATTCACGAGTAATTTTTGCTTTTACCCTTCTCAACCCTGTTTAGGTTAATTCTTTCATCTGAAAATGGATTTTTGATTCCTTGGGTCATTTCTCCTGTACTTGTCATCTGAATAAAATATTATTTTCAGATTATCACTACATCAATGAAAACGTATTTATGCAAGTGTAAGGCTATATTGAGTCTTTTTGTGCGAATTCTCAAAATTAAACTAAGGTTAACGACAGCTGGTGAACTTCTGAGTAGTATTTGCTGTGGAAAAAAACAGTAAGCACAATGTATGCACAAAAAAAGACCGCAGGATCGGCAACCTAGAGCTCGTTTCTTTTTTCATAATGCAGTCCTTCTCACAATTAGTCTATTGCATACTTTTTTTTATTCTGTCTAGTTATCTATTGTTTGAAATATTTACAGTATACTGTTGTCTATTTTGTATTGCACAAAAGTATTAGCATAATCGTAGTACATGAAGAACACAAAACCGAATTCAAAATTGTGCAATTGAAACATGTTACTTTCACAATATATGTAAAAATTAGGTAAAAGTGTATTCCTTCGACGCAGCCAACTTGGAGGAATTGCAAAAGAGAAACATTTCGTAAGTATGTATTGATTGAATATAATCTGGTCTATCGAAACGGCAATATCAAATCAAGTTGCGTATATAAAAACAGAGACAATTAAAATTGGTAAAACTCTTACAGTGCGCACTCATTGACTGGAAGCTACCATATTTCTCTTGTTTTGTAAACGCATTTGTGTACCTGTGTATCTATTTATGAAAGTGAAATAATAAAAGAAAGTATGAAAAACAGTCTCCAACTCTTGAATTTTGTTATTGCAGTATTATATTTTAGACACTAAGGCTTTTAAATATACCAATTCGTGAATTATTCAAATGTACGATACAAAATACTGTATTGTATTGTCAAGGCTTGATTTTAAAAAGAAAGTGAAAGTTACAGCTAATGACGTTATAAAACTGAAAGTGTGATTAAGCTCAAAACCTAATTAGTAAATACATCTTCGTGCTGCCCGTGCAAATTTTATTTGAAACCGTTCAACGGTTTGACTGAAATCTTGCTCACATACATCTACTTTTGAAAATTCTTGTAAATTTTTTTTTAGAGTTTCCAAACGTGTTTTTTTTTTTTTTTTTTTAGATCAATTCAAAAGTTTTTCATAATCCAACGTTTTTTGCCATGGTAAATGTACAAGGTACTCTGTTTCGTAATAATCATGTCTAAAAAAAATAGTGTGTTGTAGAGGAAATATTAGTTCCGTCATAAATATTATAGTTTGATATATATATGTATATATATTTTATTCATTATACATATAATATATAATACAAGAATATCGATGTTATAATTCTATCTGGATATCTAACTATCGTCGCAGTTAGAAGGAGATTTTCACCTTATTTCTAAGTTACGACTTAGTCGAAGCAATTTTCAGTAAAAATACCGAGACGAGGGTGCCTTACATCTGACATGTGAGAAACAAATATTTGGTGGAATTGACTTCAGGTTCAAATTAAAGAAAAGAACATACCAATTACAGACTTCACTTGTATCTATTGTAAGATATATGCAGTACTTTATGTGAGATGAATGAGTTATAAAGTCTAGACATTTTTCTCGTTTTCGATTTTGATATCTTGTCGGAAATTTTCTGCGAAAATAGTTTTTGAATTAGCCACTATTACATACTTTCTTTGGATGTCCTTTGTTTTTTATATTTCAAATAAAATTTTAATTATTGTTTTATTTCTATCATTTATATTTAAATTCAAGTTGATGACCCTTTGGAAAATTTACTCGGAGCATACATGCTCATTCTTGATATCCTCGCTCATATTTCCTGTTGTAAGTGTCATCGAGCTTATGAATTTTTGCAGTTTTTAATCCTGTGACAAATTGAAAAACCATGAAATATCTAACAATCGTAATCACGGCAATCGTAAAATGAAAACTGCCATAGGCATGTCGAGACAAAATATAGTACAAAACATCTCTTTGGCATTAATATAAATAGTTGAGGGAAAAATATAATCAGTGATACCATTTTTAAATTGAAACCCACTTCTCAGAGCCTGGCGGTCTGAACTGATCTTTTTCATGAATTTGCCATAGCTAAGGTAGATCTACCGCCTTCTATTATCTTACAAATTACGCCATCATTTAAATTAGTTATGGCATATTCGTTACATGTGATCGAATTGATCTAAATAAACACCAAATTTTAAACTACAGAGTATATCAAGTATTAAAAACTTACGGCTACGACTTAGTTAAAGTAGAGTTTTAGTAACAAATTAAACAATTGAATGGATTCAAAATTACAATAAAGAATTCATTTAATTTTTTTATTGGCCACGAGTGGTAAAGCGACCGCAGATAATGCATCTACAGTAAGTTTTCAAATACGTTACACTCTATCAGCGATTGCAATTTTTCATACATATATATATATACTATATACAGTCTCCTTCATAATTTATCCAAAGTGTACCGTACCGTCAGTGATATTTTGAGTGTAATGACGTATGTACTACACGTTATGATAGTCCTTATTTAGGGTATCGGCGAATTTTTCCCGCACCGCCCTCCAAATTGACTTCAAATAATTCTAAAACAATTCGCTAATTAGTTTCTGATATTCATCTCAACTCCTTGCCGTGCCCCTTTTTTCGCCATAAGAATAACATGCTATTATGATCACTTTACACTCATTTTTTCTTCAGCAATTTCCGTGGAGAAATCTGGGTCGAACGGGGAATTATCAAGTATGTAATTAGTAATTAGCTTGTGTTGAGGATATTCATCTAATTGCACGAACACGGATCACCTGCAACCCAATATGTGTACTGTAATAGTGTGAAATCTAGTTGATAATTTAATTAATCATCCCACCCGGAAGTTTTGGCAAATATTTCTGTGGCAGTCATTTTGTTTTCCTGACAAAGTGTCAACAAGTTTTGCGTCTGGTCTTCGTCAATAAAGATCGTGAAAAATTCGGCTGCCAATTTTACTAAATAGGATCCCTCCTCTATTCTCGTGTCTACGGTGAGTGAAAAGGACTAATACGTGTCCGTAAGATCCAATCATACCCGCTTCTATTCGCATTTCGCTTTTTGCATACTATACACACGTACACCTAATTTGGACAGAATTTGAAGTTATGAAAATTGAGCTTAACGTGAAATCACACTTCAGCTGCAGATATCTACCTGTTATTCTCTTTGCATTGACATATCTAACGAGTGCCCAAAATCAGCCCAAAGCCAAAGTAAATATTAATACATAATGTGACTAACATTGGCCATATTGATTGCATGTCAACGTTTAAATCCGCTTGGCAAATATCATAAAATCAATCTCTTCATGATCGATGTTGTAAAACTAAATTCTTCAGACATCATTTCACGCAACACATTTTTACCAAGGAATAATTTTCATACATCAAATATTTGATAAATAGTTTTTCATCTCCGAGAATTTAGCATCCATAATATTGCAAACAAAAATGGATGTGGTTGACTTTCAAACATGTTCGAAAGTGTGATATTTATGAAGCTAAAGTTCGTAACGTTGACGTAACGAAGATGGGGCCGGGGGGGGTGGGGGGGTGGGGGTTACTGGTTAGCAAGTTTCTAATGACTTTGAAGTAATTAGGATTTCAAAGTATGAATACATTTTGCTTTATTATGATTTACTGAATTTCAGACATTGCTGCAATTGTGAAATAATGATTTTCCGAAACGTTAATCTTGACGCAACAACGTTACTAACTTACAATTAAATATTTAGGTTTCGCGTATCTACATGCAGATTTATTGCAGAGGTGACATGGCGATATGTTGATTTTCCGAAGTTTCGCTGCTATTGCTGCTGGTGCTATTGCCACTACTAATGGGTCTCTGTAACTGACCGCCCTGAACAAGTCCAGAGTCTGTTAGGCCGCTGCAAATATGTTTGTCAGTGCCGTCCGCTGCAGCGTCCTTGTAAATGCAGAGACTGCAAAGCGTTGCTCCGGTGTAGGAAGGAAAATTCACGAGACCGTTGCTCATGGCGAAATTTCTGAAATAAAAACACCCAGTTGAGTAAATTCTACTTTTTATATCATCGACTTATTCGCAACGTCTGCAAATCTGCCCTCAGATAATGTTTGAGTACATGAATTATTACATCGTTTATTAGGAACTTCATCTTCTCATTCACTCTTAGTACTCAATAAAATGAACTGTAGTGTACAATGATCTTAGAAAGTTCCTGAAGTGTTGCTCGACTTCTGTTTATGAGGCTAAATCTGGTCTGTTATGTATTTTGTGTAGATATGGAGCTTTTTTTTGGGATTGATTGGGATTTGCAATTAGAGTTTTGTGCAAAAATTTAATTGAAATCAATTTCTATCAAACTTGGTGATAAGAAATGGGGAAAAAATCCAATATTATTGATCATATTACTCTCAAAGTACACATAATTCACCAAATTTTGGTATACAGCTTCTTTTTTGCGATTTGAAAATTGAACTATTAAGTTTGAGTCCCATAAAAATAAATCTTTATTTATTCATTTATTATGCATGGGTAATGCCTTTTTACAAAGATATAATAGTCAAGAAATTACCCTGACATACACAGTGAATGACTGAAGAATTATGACAAGTACCACAAAATGGGTGCAATAATAGCATGCCAATCTAGATAATTCGAAACTAAAAAGTGCATCTCGCGCCATCGTTTGAAATCTGAGATGGATGTTGAAGTAAGATTGAGCCAATGCGCATTCATGTTTGGCAACATACTTAAGCGATCTGTAACTGATCGTGATCGATGATTTACGTCACTCTTATGCATTCTAATGCTAAGAATATTATGATTAACGTGCAGAAGCCTACTTGGAGAAGATAAGTTTAGCCTTTACGCTAATCCCGCAGCATCCACCAGGTTCCTGAAAATTTCAAATAAGTAGAACAAATCCTGGTAAGCCCTAAAGTACTTTGGGGAGCGAATATCGCTTGTCTCCTAATAATCCTGCAACGCAACGTCCTAATAATTATAGTAAAAACGGTGCATAGAGGAGAAGCCAAAACTAAATGCTAGATGTTGCAGAAATCGGTGTTGGATAGACTTTATTTCCTTCCCTACTAATAGATATACTACATCAAAAATCATATAATCAACTATTATAGTGAACGTCATGAATTTTGATCTAGCATACCTGATGATTTGTACGTTTGTAATTTATTATGTGATTTCTTTCATATTTTATCGAATTTACAAAATAAATCATGTCATCAATTACACACTGAATTCTTTCAAGACATTTTATGATTTAACACCGATTTATAACATTTTCAGTATACTAGAGTGCAAATCCTAATTCGGTAACTTAATTAACGAAGCGTAAGTAAGGTTCGACCTAACCAACATCCCTAACGGTAGCTAATGCAATACTTACAATTAGAATGAAAATAACTGTTCAGACGACAGAAAGTAATTACCCTGCACTTTTTCACATTGAAAGTCAAACCATTTGCTCGCACCAGTACTCGATAATATTTAAATCGACCTGCAGCATCAGGGAATCCGCCGTAGTCCTAAAGTCTCCACACACTTTCAAATTATCCGCATAGAGCAACACTTTGGAGTGTTCGACAACCGGACAAACGTCCTTAACTATTACATTAAAAAAATACAGTGCCACATTGCGTACCTTGCGGAGTCTCTAACGGCGCCTCATATTCGTTAGAATTATTACAACTCATTTTAACCATAAGGGTGAAGTTAGTAAGGTTACAGTAACAATACATGTTTAGGAAAAATTGTTATTTCGCACATTTGGGATTGTTTGAATTTTAGTAAACCACGATAAACAAAAAATACTGATATATTTCAAAAAGTCAACCCCTTGAAAGTCATTACGATATTGCACAATAGTGATTTTTTCCTCTGACGTTTCGTTATGTTAACGTTACTAACTTCAGTCTCGTTTTTAACCCGGTATTTGTGTCCCATAAGATAGAATTTGACCTATTCCAACGAGCATCCAGCAATGCCATGGACTTATATTTTAGTTTACAATATACCGTGATTTACTACATCGACTTCATGTTGGGGTAAATCCCATCAACCTGTTCATTTTCATCAAACACTCAAACGATATCTTCCACATTACAGGGTCTGTCCGGAAAGTAATTTGACTGAACTTTTTCCGCCCAGACAGCGACGGAGGGAGACCTTTTCGCGTGGGTCGGGTTGTGGGGAGTTTTAACTAACAATAAGCAGTGCACCGGTCCCCAATCGCCTTAGAGTTTTCGGAGTGTAGGTCGATTTTAAGGTGAACCCCAGTCAAGGTGCCTCGTCACGGTCTCTTGAATGGCCTGGATCGAGCCGCGGTGCCGTTCTTTCGGAACCTGTTTGAGTCGGGGGAAGAGAAAGAAGCGGGGGGGCTTTTGATCACTTCATGGGTTTAGTCGAGGAAATAAAGCACTAAAAACGGCCCAACTGTCGATTTTTTGAGCAGTAAGACGGATTTTAATGCGGTTTTTTGCATTCGATTCGTAAGAGCGCCTACAAACTTTGTGAACTAAATTGATTAATTAATTTTTTGAAAATGCATTATGGCATTAATAATATGCATTTTGCAAGTGCACTTCCAAGAGACTCTAAATAAAAAATTTGCTACTAGGGGGTTTTTGGGGTCGCTGAACACGAATATCGCCACGGCAACCGTCTCCGAGGTACCTGGTGCCCAGGGTGGACAGTATCAACGTCTTCTTCTAGAGTTTTGGCGAAAATTGTGATCGAATTTGTCGAAACTCGTTGCTTGGGGGTTTTTGGGGTCGCTGAACACGAATATCGCCACGGCAACCGTCTCCGAGGTACCTGGTGCCCAGGGTGGACAGTATCAACGTCTTCTTCTAGAGTTTTGCCGAAAATTGTGATCGAATTTGTCGAAACTCGTTGCTTGGGGGTTTTTGGGGTCGCTGAACACGAATATCGCCACGGCAACCGTCTCCGAGGTACCTGGTGCCCAGGGTGGACAGTATCAACGTCTTCTCCTAGAGTTTTGGCGAAAATTGTGATCGAATTTGTCGAAACTCGTTGCTTGGGGGTTTTTGGGGTCACTGAACACGAATATCGATACGGCAACCGTCTCCGAGGTACGTGGTGCCCAGGGTGAACGTTTCAACGTCTTTTTTTTCGCCAAAACTCTAGGAGAAGACGTTGATACTGTCCACCCTGGGCACCAGGTACCTCGGAGACGGTTGCCGTGGCGATATTCGTGTTCAGCGACCCCAAAAACCCCCGAGTAGCAAATTTTTTATTTAGTGTCTCTTGGAAGTGCACTTGCAAAATGCATATTATTAATGCCATAATGCATTTTCAAAAAATTAATTAATCAATTTAGTTCACAAAGTTTGTAGACGCTCTTACGAAGCGAATGCAAAAAACCGCATTAAAATCCGTCTTACTGCTCAAAAAATCGACAGTCCATTGCTTTATTTCCTCGACTAGTTACACTCGCGGTTTTAACGAATTCGAAGCAAAAATTTGTTGCGTGACGCTGCTCGAGCAAACGGTTTGTCGCGAAGCGTGACGATTTTTCATTTTTTCAACATAACATAGCTTAAAATTCAGATGGCATATGGAAAAAGTTCCTGTACAGAAGTTTCACGTCTTTGTATGAATTTTCTAAAAATAATTTTGTGCTATTTTTGTGCATCGTTAAAGTATAGTTTTGATGAAAAATCTTCGAGAATCTTCTGTAACAAAATAGTGCGATAATCGAATTGGCTCAAATTTTTACATAACATATCCTCTAATACCAATGATTGTATAAGTTTGGTAGTGGGCGGAAAAGTAGTTCAAAAGTTACGAGTAATAGTTTACATAGAACTGTGAAATTTCTCATCCATACGTACTATAATGTGACGGTATGAATGTTGAAATTTATACACTCGGTATTACGATACGTAACACAATCGTTGAATTCTTACCTTGGATGAATATGTTTAAAAAATATTGTCCGGCAGTACGAAACTCACATATCATGTCAGGAATCGTAATAAATGATGACTGAGGTTATAAACAACACGCGTAACAATTGAAGATCGCGCTCGAGTGTGCAGCGGTGCCACACGCAGGGTAAGCAAATAGCTAGCCGCATTGCGAAGTTTGAACCGAATTCTCACCACTATGTGAATATCTGTTGATATATCTTCGAAACAACTGCAGGAGGCGAAAAAATATTGATTATTTTCGTTTCTGCTGGGTTTCATGATACCGCATCTTTTTTTCTTGAAATACTACATTCAGAAACAAAATCTTCTCTTAAGACAAAATGGTCTTCTCGTTGCAACTACGGAGGGTAGAGGTAAGAACGATTATCTCCGTGTATAGAAAGTGTTTATAAAATAGAGTACAATTGAGATGGTGTTACTATGACGAAAGTTCCACATTTAAAAGAAAGTGCTAATCAGAATGAACCCTGATGGCTTACTAGCGCCATTTTGGTGACTTGTTGAACCACTATTTGTCGCTTTATAGTGGACACTTTTTCAGTTCAAAACCATATGAGATACTACTTCTTACTTTTACCCTCCATAGCTGCAACATGTAATGTTTTCAGAAAGCAAGGCTTTACTGTTTGAAGAACCCATAAAACGTTCTGGACGTTCATAAGTGTCACCTTGGGTGGGCGTACTTCATCTTCAAATGATTTGGTCAATCGCAAAACGGATACTTCAGACTGATCAATGGGAAAACTAGTCTTTAAGAAGCATTTAGAGCACTGGAATATAATAATATTGGAACGATCACTCGCATGGCTAGCTGTACCGCTGGCTTTTCGAAGAAAGAGAGAGAGAAAGAGAGAAATAGCTTGGAGGCGAAGTGCTGTCTCTCTCGCATCAGTAGTCTTTCAAAAATCTTATACACCCTTTTCGTAAGCGTTTACTTTATGTTTGTATTATGATGTATATAACTTGTATGCATACTTGCGATTTAAGAAGTGGTAGTTTGGTGCGTTTTTCAATGTATCCAAAGACCCTGACTCATCAGAACTGAAATGAATCGGGAATAATATACCTGAGCATAACTAGGAGGAAATACGTATTGAATTATTCATTAAAAGCGTAGAAGTATATCTGTTGATGTTATACGAATTTATAAATTGTAAATATAAATCATTTGAAAAAATGTCGGTATAAGTGTTGTAAAACAAGTAGGGTTCAGTTGTCATCCAAAATAATTCAAGTTTGTATACCTTTGGCGTTTTTTGAAGCGTTTAGGTTTGTAAAAAACTCATATTATCGTGACTGTTTTTGCCTTTTGTTAATTAAAGGCGATAAAATAATTAAATTTAAAGCATAGGTCTTAGTTGCTGAAAAAAAAGGGTCGAGTTTGTCGATCTGAAAAACACCCTGAACATCTAAGTTTTGGATCTGACTCGGGTGGTTGGTTAACTGGTTAGAGCTACCTTCATCCTCAGAATAGGGTATGAAACCATATCTGGACGTGCCTAACTTGACTTTCTTTACGATTTTTTTACAACATCAGACCAGGGATAATTAACCTGATCAATATCACGAAATGAAAGATTCTGTCTAGCAAACAGATACGTTTAAGAAAGGTTTTAATATAAAACGACAATTGTAACACTGATACAAAATATAACATAAAATAAATCAAAAATAAAGTTTCACAAAAAAGATTGAAACATAAAAATAAAAGAAATAAATTCTAAAGAATTTATAGGTTCTGCTCCTGAATTAGTAAATTTTATAAAATTTTAGCAAACAAGTTTTTCAAATTATACTATTTGGTGCTGTGCGCGAAAAGTTTAAGTTTTAATTCGGTGTTTGAATTATTCCGTGCTTTAGGAGAATATTTTAAGTTTATCAAACAGAAGGGAGTTCTAAGATGCCGGAGCTGCCGACTCTATATTCGCTCAAGTGTTGAAAAGCAAAATGCCTAAATTTTCCAAGTCCCGAAAATGACTAAATATGAAGGGTAAGAATTCTCGACCTCGTGTATAATCTATTATTGAATCTTGGTGAGCGGTCAATTATATATAAACGTATTTTTTGTTAACGTTTCGGCCCAGATATGGGCCCTCCTCAGAACGATTTATTTATTTAACTGTCAAGAACAAAGTAAGATTTTTTATAAAAAAAGTACAATCAGACATTAAATACTGTAGATGTAATACTCTTAAGGCTATTGTATATTATGGGTTAGTAAGTAAAATTTTGATTAATTGAAAAAAAATAGGCTTAGAGAGTAATTTACCTTTTTATAGTAAGGGGACTAAGATACAGTCGAATTCATACAATACAATTTGTCGAGACAACGTTCTTCAAGTAACGGTGGTCATTGTCAGCTCCTCCAGTTGTTTAAAGTGTAGGAGTTACAAATTGGAGGTAATTAATTAAAAAGATTAAAAAAACTATGTATCTTCACTGTCTATAGGTCAATGTAATAAAAAGGTTTTAAAGAAGGTTTTTATAGCAGTTAAATTAGTTTACTCAATGTCCAAGAAAGTGGTACTGGGATCTTTATGACTCTGTTCTCCATGTCTAACAATAGTTTTGTTGAACCGGTTGGGTCAACTAGTGAATAACGACTGATGGGAGAAACAAATATGACCCAGAGTGAAGGTGAACCAGATATAAACATATGTACAAAAAAAACAAAAAAATTATGTAAATAAAACTGTGCCATGGGGACAATAATTTTATGTGTATAGTTAAGGTTAAACAATATGTGATATGTGGTCGGAGATTAGCGGTTTGTAAATATTACTAAGATGTTCAACATCTTGTCTAAGGTTAACGGAATTAGTGTGTCCTACAATATTGCACATTTCTAGTAATAACCTTTTATAATAATTAGGTTCTTCACAAAGGATGTTTGTATTGTCGTAGCTAAAAGTATGTTGTTTATTGGTCACATGTTTTGTTAGAGCAGTGTGACGTTCTTCATTCTCATGTACATTGCGTTGATGTTCTTTGATTCTGGTGTTTAGGTGGCGGCCAGTTTGTCCGATATAAACTTGATTGCAATCATTGCACGGTATTTTGTACACAACATTGGATCGTTTGCCCATGGGGATCCTATCTTTTCCCGAATCAAAGATTATTTGTAAGTTTTTTGATTTTTTTCCCACAAACTTGACATTGTGTTTGGTAAATAGACGGTTCAGTGACTCGAAGAGACCAGATACGTATGGGATGGGAATAAATGTAGTGGCAGGTCTATTGTTGTCTGCGGAAGCAGAGTCAATGTTATTGTCAAGTAAGTTGTTGATATGGGAGCGTCTCTTACTTATATGTTTGTGTAATATGCGTGAGGATAATTATTCCATCTTAATATATTATATATGAGTGACAGATTTTTTTCATGGAATTCTGTACTTAAAAGTTTGATGGCTCGGTCAACAAAATTAAAGATGATGCCTATTTTGTAGGACATCGGGTGGCGGGAATTAAAATTCAAATATCTTTGAGACCAGGTTTTTACTGGTTTAATTTTAAAATTGTACTCACTAACCCATAATATGCAATAGCCTTAAGGTAGTAGCCCGGTGTGACGGGTTCAAAAAATCGATTTTTTTTTTTTTACATTTTTCGGAAGAAAAACATCTTAAAAATATGCTGTAAAAATTTCAGACATAAATTTCAATTATTCTTAAAGTTATAGCTAAAATAAGAGAGCGCGCCGTAGTGTGTATGAAAGCGTGTGACACGCCAGCAGCAGCTGCTCTGACCGTCACCTCTTTTATTGTCCGGTATACAATACGTATACCCAGGTATACCCCCGGTATAACCCAGGTATACCCAGGTATACGTATAATGCCAAAAATTTCGTCTTACATGGACAAAATATAAGAATTTGGTACAATATACCGAGCTGTACTATTGAGCAGTTCATCAGTAAACGTTTTGCACTCGACGAATACACACCGCTCTAAAATGGGAAACAAGCGCTTTAGTGGAAGTTCGCACCAGAATAAAGGTGAAAGAAAGAGATCATTTAAGGGGAATCAATTTACTGCAGAAGCTGATACTGATTTTGTGAGTACAAGCGCAGAAAAACTGAAAGATAACAGTGACTTTGAAGTAAACCATGACTCTAGTTTCAAGTACGTTTTAATCAGTTTCGCTTTGGTGTTTGGTGCGTTAGAATCGCAGTTAAAATGTAAACTTTGCAACAGTGATATTAAATTTTTGAAAAATTCACCTAGAGGATTAGGATTTAAATTATGTGTGAAGTGTTCGTGCCGAGAATATCTGATTGATTCGTGTCCAATGATAAAAAATGCGTATGAAATTAACCGACGATTTACTTATGTAATGAGATTGCTTGGCATCGGTCACGCTGGAATTAATCTTTTTTGCTCGATGATGGATTTAAATATTTTTCATAAGTCTCTTTATTATCAAGTGATACAGCAAATAAGCGTCGCTGTCAAATCTGTTGCTGATAATGTGCTTAAAAAAGCAATAAAGGAAGAAAACGCAAAGAACGTGGCAGAAGGTTTCCCAGAAAATCACTTGACCGTTTCAGGAGATGGTTCGTGGGCTAAGAGAGGTTTTTCCTCTCTCTTGGGCATTGTGTCATTGATAGGAAAATTTTCTAATAAAATTGTTGACGTCACAATTAAGTCAAGCATATGTAAAGGATGCCAGTATTTAGCAACGAAAGATCCTATCGAAGCCGAGAGTTTATACGATGATCACAAAGATGAATGCACAGCAAACCACGAGGGCAGTAGTGGTAAAATGGAGGTCAACGGGATTTCGGAAATGTTCAAGCGTTCTCTGCAGCGTTATGATGTTAAGTATGTGAGGTACATTGGAGATGGAGACAGTAAAACCCATAAAAATTTGATAGACGATAAACCTTACGGTGGCGACCCAGAAGTTGAGAAGCAAGAATGCGTATTGCATGTGAAGAAAAGAATGTACCGAGCACTTCAAGGTAAAAAAAACTCTTACCGAGTACGCAAAAGTGAAAAAACAATTGGATGCAGCTAAGAACACGAAGATGGCCGTAAAAGTGAAGAGTACCGAGGAAAGTGCTCCGAAAAAGCGTAGGATAAAGAGAGACTCGTCGACCAGCGCTAAGCCACCACAACCTAAACCGTTGCAATTAACTAACAAGATTATGTTAAAAATGTCTATGTACTACGGTTTGGCAATCACCAGAAACTGTCATTCTCTCGAAGAAATGAAGAAAGCCGTGTGGGCTACATTCTACCACATGACATCAACAGACGAAAACCCTCAGCACTCTTACTGCTCAGATTCTTGGTGCAAGTATCAACAGCTCAAAGCGGAAAATCAAGAGAGCACTTATGAACACCCAGTAACGTTTGACGAACAAGTTACAAATCTCATAAAACCTGTGTACGAGACTTTGGCGTCCGACGATTTATTGAAAAGATGCTTGGGCGGGAACACGCAAAATAACAACGAAAGTTTTAATCACTGTGTATGGAATTTTGCTCCGAAGCATACTTTTACTGGGAAAAACGTTCTGGAAATTGCTACCTATACCGCCGCTTGCATCTTTAATGAGGGTTTTCTACCTGTACTCAAAATTATGGAGACAATGGGCGTTACATTAGGACAAACAGCCAGAGACTACGCTGACGATGTTGACAATGCACGGATTTTGAGGGCAGAGAAAACTGCAGAAGCCAACCCCAAAGAAGCCAGAACTTTACGTAGAGCTCTAAAAGCTGCTGAAAATGACAATTTTGAGGAAACGGAAGGACTGCTCTATGCACCAGGCATAGCTGATTAATGTAAGTATAATTTTATTGAAAAAAATCTGTTGTCAAAACTTTAAAAGCGTTTTTCTCAAAACTATGTTTTCGAAACTTCGGGGAATCACTGACTCAAAACTATTCAACCGATTTAGCTAAAAATTTAACCCGTTATTCTAGACACACATATCTAGATGCCGAACCTTTAAAACATTTAATTTTTTACTTATAAACTATTTTATTTAAACAATTTATGAAGAAAAAAAATTAGATTTTGAGAACTTTTTTCACAAGTCCGCCATTTTGTTTCTGTTTTTTTATTTTTATGTATATTTTAGGTTCGGGACCTAGAATGAAGTCTACAGAATAATAATCTCTTTGAATTTTTTATTTCAGATGACTTTGGAAGGCTGTGTGTTTCCCCGAACCAACTCATCTTTTCTTTGAGGACTCCATATTGACGTCAAAAATTTTAAACAAATTGATGTAAAATTAACTTTAAAAAAATTTTTTTATATACTTCAAAACACCAATAAAAACATGTAAAAATTTTAAAACGATAGCATTTTATTTACTTTGTAAAAAAAAATCATGAAAAAACGTCTAAATTTCGGTCGCCACACCGGACTACTACCTTAAGAGTATTACACCTACAGTATTTAATGTCTGATTGTACTTTTCTTATAAAAAATCTTATTTTGTTCTCAACAGTTAAATAAATAAATCGTTCCCAGGAGGGCCCATATCCGGGCCGAAACGTTAACAAAAAATACGTTTATATATAATTGACCGCTCACCAAGATTCAATAATAGAAAATGACTAAATGTAGCTACAGCCTTGCAATGAAAACTGCTCAGTTCTGACGTAGTGAGACAGTGGAGCTGCCAATCCGCTGAAGTGTGCCCTGCTGCATCCCTATTTATGCTAAGGCTTCTGCTGGCCACGGTACCCCGCAGCTGCTCGCATCATTTGCGCGTCCGACCGTGAATTACTTTTAATTGTATGCTTGCAAACTTCTGCTGTCTCTGTCTGTTGTCTAGCCGACTCTGTTACTCGTCGCTTAGGCATCTTCAGAATATTCGACTAGCCTTCATGGTCAATTACTCATATGACCATCAGCTGTCATCGTTGATTGCACTACCAGATCGATATCTTTGCTATAAGATTCTTATCGTTTGCACAACTTAGCAGCATTAAAAATATTATACAATTTGTTGTATAATAGTTTGTTGCCCATATTTGGAATAGACTATTCATTGTTTGTTAATCCGTTTCTGTGCTATCATCTGCTTCATTGATTGTACTTTCGTCATATCTAAAAGAAACAAATTTCAGTTACTTATTCTAATATATATAATAAATATAATGATATTATATTACTTATTCAGCACCTTATCGATACTTTCGGTTTTTAGATATTGAAAGACATTATTTATAAAACCGAAATAGATAACATAATCTTGCAATCACTGTCTCAATGTGCAAGTATGAGGTAAGTTAAGTTTAGATCTATCAAAATCATAAGCTCGTAACGAGTAAGAGAGTAAAAGTAAATTTTGTTATCTGTGGGGTATATTTTCTGCTATTTTCACCTCTCATATTATTGTGAATCTCATTTTTTAGTAGTTCTCAATCAGATTCGTTAATTTAAAAAAAAAAATTTTCTTCAAGAGGGTCTGAAGATTCACCTGTTTTTTTCAGATGTGTTACCAAGTCCTGGAATCTTTGAATCCTTTTTTTTTTATACCTCAATCGATCTTGCAGAAGTTTTATTTTACGGACTAGTTCTTGTTCGCGATTACTTGGTCCACTGAGTCGTGTACAAGTTTGTACAGACACGCTTGGTCCACTAAGTTGTGAACAAGTTTGTACTGCTGTGCCGCAAAACATTTTGTTGGACTTTTTATCATCTTCTTCACTTTGTTCATATTTTATTGGTGGTGATGGTGAAGTATCATATTGGAAGCTGTAGTTTGGTAGGTTACTCATCTGAGGAATAGCACTCTTAGGTACCTGGTTTTAGTACAAAAATAATTTTAGGAAATTTCTTTAAACAAAGTGAATATTATAGCAATCATAAATTTTTACTTCTTTCACAAATAAACTAAAAATAAAACCATACATTGTTATCAAATATGCTGGGTACTGCATTCTTTTTTAATGTTCTTCTGGCAGTGTGTTTGTGTTCCACATAATCCTCCGGGAAAAAGTGGTATGAACAAATGTATGAATACTTGGATATAGTTTTATATCCAGGCCCACTGTTGAGCCATAATTTTTTAAGCTTTTCGTTGTTATATGGGAAACTAAAACCAGATACATAATTATTAATTATAGATAAAGGTTGTGGCGCAAAACACAGCATACAAAGTTTACAGCCACACGTACAGGACTTGCTTGGCAAAGATTTACTTGTGAAGAAGCAATACATATTTCCAAGGCATTTCTATTTTCTTGATATTTCAATTTTTCACTGTCGCTACCCTGTTTCCCTTAGCTGCGACTGCGAACGTGGTCTTCATTTAAAGGTTATAATTGATACAATCGCATTAGAAATGATACTTACACGAAGAATGAGTAGCTGCAGACAGTGTCCGAAGAGTTTTTACACCCTTTAATGCAGCAAACCCTCACCATTTTTTGCTATAAAGTTATTTATTTAAATAGCTGTATATAGCGATTCAGAGCAATTGACGTGAACGGCGTAAACAAACTTCACAGTTCACTGCATGAAACAAGATGCGAATCAGCGTTATAATTTTGCTTATTGGTAGACTGGTCTCACGCATGCGCAGTAGCTAGTACAAGGAGACAATCTTCCTCCCGAGTTATCTCTTTCGCGGGAATCCCCACCACCACAGTGGTCGTTTTATTATATTTCATTGTGATAGACAGACTTTTTATCAGCCGCTACGGTGCCCGTTTCAGGTATCTTCAATCACTGAAATGACTCATGAATATCCAGTCCATTGATATCAATGTGACTATAAGTAAAAGCTGAAATCTTATCGAAAACGCTACCAACGATATTAGTGTCGATTGTCATAGTTCCATAGTTACGATGCCAGGTAGCGCAACGCTACCTAGAGCTGCTGTCTCTACGACGCGAAACCAAAGAGGCGGCAGACAGAGGGGACAGAGGTTTTCACTAACGTTACGCTGGACGCCGAACGTTTGTTATATTCACAGATTTCTATACATAGCCATAGAAAATCTGTGGTTATATTGTACCGTTTTCTATATAATAATAAAGTGCTTTTATTCTTATTGAAAACAACGTGCATCGATTTCAATTTTCCACATCGATAGTGTTCGTGAGTTTTTTGGTGTTCTCATCGGACTTAGCTTCCAATTTACTACGTAAATTTGTTGTGACGGCACAAAGATTTTCTCTAGAAATCTTTCTCCGACCCATTGGTCAGAGGGGCAGGGCTATTCAATTACAGGTGAAGTGACAAGCGATTACAAGATTTCAATAATTTCACTCAATTTCATGCGACTCAGATCGATTTCAAATTATGTCAATTTCTAAGATATTCAGAGATTATGCCGAAATTCCCCCGTGATTTCAAGCGAAATCATACGAATTCCGATCGAATGTTAAATGATGAAGTGAACAGCCTCTCGAATTGGCCCTTATTCGCTGGACCACAGCACTTCTTACAGTTGCTATAATATGCAAGACGACCAGCTCTGCAAATATGCGAGCACACATTACAGTAAAAGCCGCATCCGAGACACTGATTGTGAGCTGCATCAGCCATAACGATAGGCCGTTTGTTGAGATACAAAAAACGCTTAATGCTTTGTGATGGTTGCATCATCGTATTGAGCACTCAAATGAGCAAACACCGGAGTCACAATAACCAAATTCAAATAATAGGTTATGCGGACACGTGGAGACGATACAGCATGTGAATGGGCCCCAATGGATAAACACCACTGTCCACTGTACGATGTATGTTAAAAATGCATAGGAAAATCCATCGATTCCCAGAAATCGATAAAACAGTAGTCACGAGACAAAAAACGACGAAAAATACAATAAATTTATAAGACCTTTGCCTAGAACCAAATGCAATCCACAATGCAACTTATGGCATATTATACCTGTGGAATTTTTGACAAATTATTGGACGAGAAGCTGAAAGTTACAAATAGATCTTTAATTTATTCGTGGTGTAGCATTATTTCTATGTAGATAAGAGACCGAAGTCGAAGTTTATCGTTATTACATTAGATCTCTAAAAATGTCGTTATATTTCGGGAAGGCACGCTATATTTTTATTTTTTTATTTTTCGTAATGCATTAACGGCCCAATTAGGCAATGTAGATAAACTTTAAACGTTCGGCCTATAACGGAGCTAATGATATGGTAGAATACAGAACTCCACCAGCAGACCAACTTCGATAAGTAGTACCCTATGCGTGTAATTCACCTAGCATCTGTACTTTCCTGGCTTGTAGAGCTTTTTTTGTTTTCAGTATAATCTACATACCCAACAATCGGAAAAGAATAGAAACGGATTGAGAATTTCAATACGATCTATCCCGATTTCTTTATCGAAACGGATGTGTTTCGTATTCTTTGAAAAGAATTAATTCGGATAGAAAGAATTGAATCGGATTGATAATTGCCATCCCTCATTCTAAATAAATAATTGAAACGAACAAGCTATTAGAGGTGGCATTGTCGCGAATATGACGGGATAGGAAAGAACAGATAAAATCGAATTCAAACTAATAAACAGATTAAAACGAACAGTGTCTCATTGGAATAACTCATGCTTAATTCGGAAACTTAAAGAAATGGGATTCATAATTCTGCTAATCCTTCCGTTTCTATTCTTTTCCGATTGCTGGGTAGTGCATTTTATATTACTTGAGTTTCTACTTCTCATCACATATATGAGTTATGTACATGTATTTCTAATCTCACAATCAGTGAATCTTCACGTTTTTGGACCTTTGGTATATGAAAAACGGATTTTTAGGAATATTTTGGACTCTGTCTGTCCCGACAAACTCTCGTGATGATCTCGAAACTGCTTCAAGAAAAATGTAAACTGAAAAAATATGAAATTTACGCGACTTTACGTTCAAACGCTGGATGTAAAAAATTGTCAAGTCTCATGGAAAAAATAGAGTATTAACGATAAAAAATTTGGTCATGCTTGATGGCACTTTCAGTAATTGGATTGAATGGTAAAGTGATGGAAAATCTAGCGAAATAGACTAATTTTACGGCTTATTTTTATTTACTGTTTTCGCTGGAACAATGTGTCAACTCATAAACACCGACGAATAAATCGATACTTGTTATTTGTTTCAATGCAATTACTGGCAAGAGGGTCGCTAGTACTGGGGGAGATAATTATAAGGCGGAAAATAATACGGTAGTAACTCTACTATGTATATCAATGTAGAACTTGTATGGAAAAACATGACTATAATGAGCGCCACTTGGTAGTCTGCTAATCGAGATCTAGATAAATTGCCCGCATTCAAAAGGTAAGAGCCACGCTTTAAAAATGAGATAATTATTCAGTGAATGTAAGCGACCCAAGTAAGTAACTGTAACTGAAGTTTTTGGATCAGCAATGAGCCGAGTACAAGACATTCATGAAAAAACCTCAGGACTAGAGCCTGATGAAATTTTTCAAGAGCTTTGACCGAAACTGACAGTTGGGATGTATTTTTGATGTTAGGGTCTATACAAAAACCCAGATAAAGGGATTACTAATTGTAATTAAGGCGCCGCTGGTCTGGCTTATAAATATCCATTTCGTGACGTCGTAAGCACTTACAGCGTTTTGAACCAAGGCCGCTGATTTCATTGGCCTGTTCTGTTAGATCCGACCAATGAAATCACTTACAAGTCGAAACAAACTTCTTGTGGACCATGAACGGGGGCTCCTGTCACCTGAAAATTTCATTGTCGAATCGTGTCATATTTACGGAAAGCTAACCGATGGTTTAGGAATAGCTTTTCCCAGATTACGTGTGTGCTTTTATACGTCTCTGTCTCTCTGTCGGAAGTGAAAGAAATTCTGAAATCGTAGAAGCGGTGAATATTCAACAAGTCAGCAGTTCCCATCGAGCATGTTTGATCTCACGTGTTGTATTTATTTCATCATTATTCATTATAAACATTATCAACGATCTACGTTAGCAATGACTGAGATAGGGACGTGCACTTTTATTCAAGCTACGATTTCAAAATTTTCCCAGTCAGATTCGGACCTCTGTTCTTCCCCGCTTCTGATGTCCCGAAATATATCTTATGCCATATACGCTCATCGCATTCAGAAATAATCAGTTTAAAGATCAGTTTAAAAGGTAAATGCTACTTATACCCTATGTAGGTAACATATAAAAATATTAAAAATGTAACGAAATTTAAAGGTACTTCCATCATTCGTTTTTTATCTGTTTCAAATAATAGGATAATACGACTTTGTATGTATCACTTACCACGTGGTGACATAACCTTTAATTCACTTCGTTTCTTCCTGCCATTGTAAATTGTTTATATTGTATTGCTTAATCTTAAGTTAATGTAGATTGCTGTGATAACTTGTTACAATTTGACAACTTTATGATTTGTTAGTTGAAATCTATTTTCCCCTAAAATATGCAAAATTGCATCTTTACAATTTTCTTATATGCTCTCATGAAGATCGATCCCATGCATTCGCCGAAACGTTAGCCGCAAAATATATCGTTTTTGACTGTCTGCACCCGGGAAGTTTTATTCCTCTTTATTATATAGGTTACGGATCTTGTTTGACAATGACGCTAACAATAAATACTAGTCAGTCCTCCGAAAGCCTTGATGAGATGCATATTAAGGGCGGGGGGGGGGGGGGGGGGGGGGCTTGGACGGTTGAAAATCATAACTATTTTAGGAGTTTTTTTTTTTTTAAAAAGAAAACGAAAACACTTAGAGCAATTTGAGTTTGAGGGGTTCATTATTTATAATTTCAAAAACAATTTTTCATTGAAATTAATAGCGAAATGGCGGCATTGCACATATAAATAGCGAACGACCACGTTTTTAATTCGGTGGCGCAGATTCCTAGGTCAAATTTTATCCGATCGACTTGAAATTTTGACACAATCTTTAAAACTTGTTTTTTCGACTCGATTTCGCGACTAGATTTTTGAATTTCAATCCAAAAAATTTTTTATACAAATTTTTTTAACAAATTTTTTATTGAAACGTTACGACCGACGTCTGCCACACGTCTTCCCTATCTTCTTCGACCACCTCCTGCCTCTACCTGCTAATTCTTCCACATTTCTCATGGTAACGTTATAGTCTCCATCCTGTCCTCCTCCTTTTATCCAGCCTCACGCCACTCGCTATCGCTCTTATTCTGCTAATTCTATTCCCCACTATTCTGACCACTCGCACCTTTCGCACACTCATATTCTTTGCACCAAGATACTTATATTCCATCCTCTATCAAGCATATTTCAATTCCAACCTTCATCTAATCAACTTCTATTCCAACGTTCGTATAATCGATATCAACTCCAACTTCCAAGTTCAACCGCAGTTCCAACCTAAATAATCATTTCACCTATTCCTAATCCACTTCGCTTAGTTATGCAAATACTGTACAACCCCAATGAACCGGGGGGTCGGGACTGAGAAGTCCACGGATAACTCAAACCACGGTTAATCCGAATTAAACGTCACTACTTTTTATTTTGACTAGTAAAATTCCAATTTCATCACATGACGTTAATGAATATTACACACTAATATATAAAGCTATCTGGTATCTTCCCGATATTGCGTTAGTACTTTATTCCAGTTTTTGAAAATAATTAATTAATTTGGTTTGTTTTTGGTCTCTCCTTTTGTTCTCTTCTATCACATGACTCATTTTTCTGAGATGTAAGTAGTCGATTGAACTGCTGCCTGCTTGCTGTTCGAAATAGTCATATTGCTGCTCGGGAGGCGCAGAGATGCACGGTTAATCCGCTCCCCGGATAACCCGATCCCGGTTAATCGGGGTTATACTGTACATACTTCACAGTTCTAATAAAGCCGTTATTCAACCAAAAGGTATACCTTCTCCATCTCATTATCACTCCTTACATCATTTCCGGATCGATGACAGCGATGAGACCGGACCCAAATTACCCAAATAACATCTTGGGTGGGTATGGAGGTGATTCGATAACCGCTCTTCGGATCAACCCCCTTCTATTCCGTGACAGAAAAATGAAATTTTTTGTTCATAATCGTATATGTTTAAAGACATTTTTTTTCACATATGAGCTACGAGCTCGAACCCGTAAAGGTGTTTTCAAATCAAAAATTTTTTTTTATCTGTTACAAGTTGTCAGGAGTGGCGCCACCGCAAAAGCTCTCGGGTTCGGAGTCGTTCGCTACTTGTATGCACCATACCACCATTGTGTTATTAATTTCAATGGAAAAATTCTAAACTGTTCACGAAACTATAAATAATGAAACCCGGTAACTCAAATTGCTCTGAGTGTTTTCATTTTCTTTAGAAAAAAATTCCTAATCACAGGTATGATCCTAGAGCGTCTAAGCTGGAACCCCCCCCCCTCCTAAACTAATGCTTGCCACGACTTATGCCTCGGTTAAAAGAATTATTGCCCATAGTAGTATTCACATAAAGTGCAAAATTTGGAAGAATAAGAAAATTTCCACGTGTTTATTACAGAAAATGTTAAGCCCGAAACTTTTGTAAGATACCTCTTACTACACTACCCATTGTATACAACGTTATTACATTAATAATTGTATTCTGCACCCTAATTTACGAAATGGCGCTAATAAAAAGAAAGAAACACGCCAAACTCAGAGTTCGGCTAATGGTTTATGGTTGTTGGGGATGGGAGCTGGCGAGTTGTACCAAGAACGTGATAACATAGAGCAAAACGCAATGTAATCATTTGCGCAAACCAATTCTGAAGCCTAGTTAAAAGGTACATTGCGTGCAGGTGCGATGTCGGCGGTATTACCCACATTGTGTTATACATCGTGCTAATTGTATTGCAAGGGTATGTCTGAGAAATCTTGGCTAGTCATAATTCATTTGTGGTTTTTTTCTATCTTCATTATCTGCCTCTATTCCTGTTATTGCTGCCTCATTATGGCGATTTACAGGATAAGTTTGCGACACCCTCAACTGCACAAATTCTGCACAGGAGGAGCCAACATTATACTTAAATATGTACTATAAAAGATCTTGTAAATATGCCGCCGTTGCTGAAAATTTCAAAAAGTACTCTTTAGTTGCAGGGCTATGAATTAGCAAGTTACGCTGCCTAAAAAAATTCTAAAGCGCCATTATGTATGGAATTAGTCGTTTTAATTGCAGTTCCTCCACTTCTGCGATTATGGTTATTTTATTATGCAATTACAGGTTACGCAGTGGGTCCCGTATTTCCCTGAAAGTACCCTATTTTTTTTTCTTCCCCTATAAGCACTCTAAAACTGAAAGATTCCTCTAAACCTACCCTAAAGTAATCGATTGCATCTTAAAATCCCCCTATTTTCTCAGTCAGTTTTTTTTTTCATCAATTAAGGTAGACTGAAAAAATTAAATCATAAAGCCTGCGAACAATGTTTATACTTCCAACTCAATTCATGACAAATAAATAATACATTGACTGTCAAAACTCTCTTATATTTCACAGAACCATCAATATGATGGTCTAATTGACTAGTGTAGGTAGTTATCCACGAAATACGTGCGCTCATTCCAAATTATTTTGTTCCTATTCGTTTATTTGGAAATATAAACATTGTTACCAAGCACAAAAACTTGAAGTTTCCAGTTCATTTTAGTGTATGAAGAAAAAGTAGTTAAATAACTTCAAATGAAAATCTCAATGTATTTTACATTAAAAATTTCACCCCCGCCCCCCTCCGGCACAGTAAATATTATCCAAAACTTTTTATATACATATTTGTGGGGTGCAATCGAAAAAAATTCAACACGGCGAAAATAATGAACACCCTCGTGCGGATCTAATTTTGCTCTATTCGGTCAGACTACGGAAAAATATTAGAACTCTAATACCAAGGTATTTTCACAAAATTTTCCCCTATTTCCGCTAAAATTACCTGGTTTGAGCACTCTGAAGCCTGCAATTATGTTATGGTGATAAGGTTCCCAGGAAATTTTATTTGTAACGTCGAGAATTCATTTTCAATAATTTTAACCAGAATGAGGCGTATTATGTTATGGCTTTTCGGCATTGAAAATCTTATACTGATTTCTGGTATGGTTTTTGCTACTGTTACAATTTTCGGAATATCTACAAGATTATTTATTTGTTCATAATCATCGCTGAACATCGGGTTCAGAGGATATACGTAAACATCGAAGTACCTGTTGGGGGGGTTAAGCTCGGACGCTCTAAAATTATACGTAATTTTAGGAAATTTTTTTGAAAGAAAATTAAACCACTCAGAGCAATTTGAGTTTCAGGGCTTTATTGCTTAAAGTTTCGATATTATTTTAGAATTTTTTCATTGAAATTAACAACAAAATGGTGGCAAGGCGCATATAAGTAGCGAAAGACTCCGAATTCGAAGGCTTTTACGGTGGCGGAACTCCTACCATCATTGTTCAACTTTTAACAGATAGAAAAAATTTGGGTTTGATCTCGTAGCCGAAATGGTAAAAAAAAAAAATTTCGAATATATACGATTACGAACAAAAAATTGTTTAAAAAATTTATATGACAAAATTTTGGGATTGAAATTCAAAAATATATATACTGTCAATACTATCACATTTTATGGATAAATTACGGTTAAGTTTTCGGCATCCCGAAATACCGAACCCCTTATTTTACCACAGTCATAAAATCCATTCGTAGCATACATATGTCACGAACAGCTCTGTTTAGATATGTTCTGCAGTCTATGGGTGATGATCCTCGGGTACAGAATTCAGGATCCAAATCAAATCATATAATTATATTGTCATTTTTTCATACGTTGCTGAATCCTCAAAATAGTTTATTGATTTCGGACCGCCGTTGAGACACTTAGAATTTCGTTTCAATGCAACGATTATTTTTGCTAACTTTAACACACTACCAAGTTTATATAGTACTTCAAATTCAACTGTCTGTGTGTGTATATTCTATGACTTGCGATACCAGATAAAAAATGAATCGCTTTCATCTCTCGTTCGAGTCTCATTTAAGAGGATGCTGTTGTCAGTCGTTACCAACCAAGTATAACATTACTCATTTTGGCTATCATCATTCAGTGCCGGTGCATCGTTGACCAGAAAGAGCCACTGCTAGAGCGATTCTACATGCAACGCCGAACACAAACATATTTTAAAAATTGTTTCGTGCAGCAATAATGCGAGAAAGTGTGTTCCTGTACTTGAATTACTATTAAATACTGGAACACATTTTGTAGCGTTATTTTGGCATGAAACGACCGAGGCTTTTGGATATTTTTGTTCAAAATTGCCAGTAGAATTGATTCATCCGTGGTATTTTCACATCCGTCGTGCGTAGACTTATGACGGACGTCAATTTTTTTTAAAAGTTATATGAGTGATAAAACTTCATGTTACATGGTTTTTGGGGTCCCTAATTACGAATCTGGACTCAGAATTAAAAAATTCAAAATGGTGGGTCCAATACGGCGAACAAACAATAATAAAAAGAATAATTTGGTAAGAATTCCGTCAAATTTGACAAGTGTATAATAAGTTTGTGAAAAAATTGGCATTCGGATTTTCATGGTAGATTAGCAGAAAATGCTTTTGTTTCGTGAAAATGTACGAATTTCAACCATTTGTTTACATGTACTATTTTTGCCAAATATAAATAAATTTTGTATTTATTTTTTATTTTTTTTTTGAACTTAGAAATATTTCAGGGATCATGTGGACCCTAAAATCTCGGCAGTCGTTACTAAAAAAGTAATTTAATAAATAAAAAGCTGGGAAAAAAAGTGGGATGCTGAGCGTCCCAGCGTGAATTAAAGAGTTGAGGTAACGAAAAACAAATGTTGCTTTTAATATTTATCTACACAATACAGTTTAGATAGTTATAATAACAGCAACTAAATTCCGTCGTTTTTTCGGAACCAGCCTTCCGCAAATGTCGCCGATCCCTTGTAATAACGGTAGGTACTTATCGTCAGACACGATTGCACAAAATTAAAATATAAGAACATGAAGAATCACGATCAAACACGGGTGGTTAAATGCTGTCTAACGAGACGTGCGGAAAGAGCTGGAAAAGAATGAAACAGCGCCTGTGGGAAGTTCCGGGCAGGAAAGGTGAGGGGACAGAGGGGGTGGAAACACAATGACGCGACGAAGTTATATCCCGGATCTCGCCAACGTCTCGCGTGGGAAACGCCGAATGTTACCAATATTGCGCTGAGGGAGGCGCTGCAGGGGTGCCGAGGCTCGAATCACGGCCGTGGCATCGCTAACTAGCCTGAGTTTATTCAGCGTTTATCGCGAGCTTATCGGGTGCTTACAGAGAGCTCGACTCGGACAAAATCAAATCAGGTGCACATTGGTTGAATATAGTTTACGTGGCATTAGCGAGTCTCGGGCGTCGCTAAATACCGTCAACTACCGGATTACACGCATCGAGTATTCTTCCAGGCCCGCCGATGACTGTAATGCCTCTGCAGATGTATGTACCCTCGACTTTTCTCCTCTCGTCTCCCCTAGTTCTAGTGCTTATCCAATCATTCTATTATAGGTATAATCACATGTATCTTCGTTCGTTCATAAGTAGAACGCCTCTGTGCCGTAAGAAGAATTATAATGGATGATTCAGCTGCACTATACCTACAATGTTATTGGATAGGAAACCTAACTTCACTCATCAACGGTGGGCCATACCTTAGTCGAAGTCGATAGTATTCTATAGATATTGCCTCAGTAATGCTCCCGTGAAATCTTGTTACAGTAAAAATTTCTCACGTTTTCGAATAATTTTTTGTGTATATTATGTAACATGCTTATAATAATAAATAAATGATTTTTAACCGACGTTTTTTTTTTATAACTTTTCATTACCTTTTCTGCTTCCAAGTTTTCCAGGTTTTCACAAAATTGTTTACAAAATCGCAATTCCAGAGAAGAAATATATTTTTCCACAAGTTTTACAAAAATGACTTCTCTTCTACTATCGTATGGTTTTCTGAGATATGTATTCTGATAATAAGTTGAAGCTGTTAAAAATAATATACTTCATCCAAAATTTTCAAAACTTCTCGCAGCAATGATAAGCCAAAAATATCATGTAATGAAGAAAAAAAAAAATTTAAAACAACACAAGCGAGGTCGTAAACAAATGTTCGTCTTACTCAAAATACCCTTAGAATCAATTCTATTTTGCTATGCATAAAATTTAATAAAACCTATTTCACGTTGGAATTACGGTACTGCAGCCATATGGCAGACCTAGTTTCGCAGCGCTTTAATTTAATAATTAATTTTCGACTTATTTCAAAAACTAGCGTGATATACGACAGATCGTGAAGAATTATGAAAATAAAATCTGAGAAAAAGGAACTATACATAGTAATGAGTACGTACCTACACCTTATAACGGATTCAGAATCATGGGACACAAATGCTCGGAATATTTCAGTTCCATGATACGTCAATAGAAAATTATATCACTGGTAAAGTGTTTTAAACCTAACAGACAAATTTCAAATGCAACATATGGATAATATTACTGTTCGTAATTTTCACTTGCTGGAAATTTTTCTGCTCTATAGCTGCACTGGAGTTACTTCCGTTGACCCTATAATACGACATATGACGTCTTTGCACTTTGTATTTGTGTTCTAAGGTGCCTAACCACAACTCCAAATGAAAAGTAATAGTGTCACCATGCGGTAAAGTACATTATACATATGATAGGGTTCATAACTATTGTACTTTAGTGGGAAAAAAGGTAATCTCTTGCAGCGTGCACAAAATATGTAATTTTTTTGCTGACTTGCCGATATTGCTGATCGAGCTGCGCCTTTTCAATTCGTTTGTCTTTGGCACGTCGATTTTGGAACCAGATCTTGATTTGCGTCTCGGTAAGTTGCAGAGAGGCAGCAAGCTCGAAACGTCGACCTCGCGAGATGTATTCACCTCGCCGATATTCTACCTCTAGTCGAAGCGTTTGCTCCCCGCTGAAGGTCGTCCTCTGTCTTCGTGGTCTTCCCTCTTTCCGCCGGCGACGAGCCACTGAAACGTTGAACGTTGAAAGTTGATCAAGTGCTGATGACATATAAGGTGGCGTGTGCGGCGCGTGACCGTAAATCGCTAGTGCAAGTCGCAAGACTGATCTCAAACTATGATATTGACGGGCAATCCGCAATCGCTAATGCAATTTTATACTCCTTATTTTTGTGCCATCTGTGACTGAGAATTAAGAAAACGATGCATAGTTTTCAGGATATTTTTTACGAAGAACATGAAACGCAATATCCGAATTTACAATCACAGAGTGAATTTTGTTTTCAGTGTACATTAAGATTCCCAATAAGTTTCTATACCTACGGGAAATATGACAAGGTATTGATGGATGATTTGAGAACTGACAATGAGCCTCAAGATTGGGAAATAAATGGATGATAACCACGTTCGGGAGTGAATTGGCTCGTTATGTCATACTTGAGCGAGGTCGTGCCTAACGTTAAATAGTAAAATGCATGAATCTCTTAACCTTCCGGCTAGCTTGTATTTGATCCAAAACAAAATATTGCTTCGATTCTATATCAATTATGTGACGATGCATCCCATTTTCTTACGTGAGCTGCATCGCCAGTCATTGTCACATGATTCGTATAAATCGAACTCGCATTTTGTGTTGGACCGAAAACAAGGTAGCCGGAAGGGGAAGGCATTAATGAACATTACTGGACATATGTGTCGTACTCTTTTCGTTACAAGGGGCAACATTTCATTAGACGATAAGTCAAGGAGTTTTAGTATCCTCATAAATTCTGGGTCTTGTGTCGAGGGACTGAACGAACAATCCTAGCATCAATAATACTAGTCGAACGTGGATTGACAAGACCCTGCATGACGTCACGAAGTTCCATTCTAAATTCGAATTTGACGCCAAACGACGTGAGAAACGGTGAATGCACATCTAATTCGATAAATGCGTGTTGAACGGCGAGGTTTTCATTTCAAATTTACGTTCAATTAAACGCGCCTGCAGAGACGCAGTGGCAGCGGCTGATTGGGTTGAGAAACCACACGTGGCTTCCGTCCGAGCGGCAGGAACTGCAGGCGATGCTCGAACCAATGTTATACTTACATGTACTACGTCCATGCAGCACAGCTTCCGCTGACCCTCTCAATTCATAATTAATCCAACACCTGGATGAGAGAGGGGCGAACCCCTCACGTGTCTATCTCCACCCTCTATCTGTTTCAAAATGAGTTATGAATTATGGTGGTAGCATGTAGGTTCGTACCGTATAGCGCCCCGAATTGCTTCATATTTTGTATACTATATCATCAATTAGTCACACGCTCCAGCCATCTAATCGTGCCCTTTTCGGTCGGTCTATTATCTTTCGCTGAATTACGGTTTCCTCTTAGGTCAAAGGATTTACTTTAAGAAAACGGGGGGAAACCGTGTCCGGTTTTGGGGCATTTATGAAATGAACAAATCCCAAACGACAAATTGTGGCGTATTGCGAATTGTTGGGTAAGTTGTGAATTTTCTTACCCACTGTAGTAGGTACCGCGAATAATTTCACGCTTTCACTTTTAAACGAATATGTAATTTCACTTTGGAATAAGTTTGTGTACAATTTACATGTTACCATATCACGTAACTCATATGATAGAGTTAACATGGTATCAGTCGTAGAAATGCATCCATTTAGTATTAATTGATATCCGATATACAGGAAGTGACGAAATTGACGATCGTTCGTGTGTTTCAGCAAACAAGACGCAGTCTTCTACATGTGCTCCGTGACACTTGGCTCTCACAAGAAAAATCATTTCAGATCTTTGGCACTTGGCAGTGGTGTAGTTCACTGTTTCGAGTGCTTACTAACAAGCCAGTTATACCTATAACGTATAACCTAATAGCGGTGAATAATTGCATCGGTAAATTCCGCTGTTTTCACATATTTTCTGACCCCACTTCTCAAAATTCGTCGCGTTGCATTGCGCACTAGGTGTTCCTCGATGATTCTTCGAGCAATTAGTATCATGTTTCTGACTGAGATTGCTCGAAGCCATGTAAGGCGAATGTACGTCCGGCATCACTTTCCGCATATCATATATAATTACGTTTTAGGTGACCGGTTACGGAAGGCGTATTGAATTACGAATTTTCTGTCTGTAAATTATTCATATTTCGAGACAATCATAAACACGAATTGACAGTTGCATTCGAGAAGTAGTACGGCACTGCATGTTTCACCGTAAACACACCTTAGATAACTCGAGCCTACCAAAACTATGAAGAATAATAACTAAATGAATGAAAAAAACTGTCACAGTCAGACACGCCGTTTTGATGAATGAAAAAGAAAAGTATCTGTGAACTTATTTCAATTCCATTATAGTTAACGAACATTTTTCGATGAATATATGGATGTGAAATAATGGTATTTTGGATCATACGTCTCTCATATAAATATGAAAGCCATAAGCTGGTCTAATTGTTGAATTATTTGATGGGAATGACGACAAGTAGTAATTATATTCTCGTCTTGGTTAGGATTTGATTGGGCGAGCATTCCGTATTGTATTCCACCCCTCTCCACTTTCATGTCCCGTCCGCATCGAGCAGGTGTCACGCGGTGCGAGCATGATCGGATTACATTTGGAAGCAGAATCTAAAGCTGGGTACAATGTACTCGTTACGCTTTACGAGAAATTTGCTAAATCCTTTCTGGAATAGTATAATAATAACAACAACGCGAATAACAACGACATCAATCCCGATATTACACTTGAGGGCGAAACCCTGCAGTAATTGTCGAAGTCACCACACTGTCAACTAGATGACGTACTACTATTACATCGTATACGCAGAGTTAGTTTATACACGGCGTGGGGTAATAATAATGCTGGAGATTTGAAAAGACGTGTCCTAGATTTTGTCGAAGGTGAGATATGTGATATATTGATTAAAAGTATATTCCGTATCTTTGAAATACACAGATGTCAGTAAAACTATTTCGATTGAATCAACAGAACAAAAATAAATATTTTCGGAATAGAATGAGGAGAAAGGTTTTTTATTACAAGTTTTCTTTTTGGTTAGCACTTTTCAGTCACGAAATCAAATCTCAACCACTTACTGAGACGCAACTTTGTTCAATTAATAATATTAAACGTATTTTGTTGAGTCAGTATAGTATATGATAAATTAATATACGGGGCGGTCGGTTTTAATTGCAGTTGGATTATTAGGTTAGGTTAGATATTGTTACGTGGGAGTGAGAGTGTACAGAGCGGTTGTATTTAATGATTAATGAATAATCAAAGATGCTCCCACATAACGACAATGAATAAAAATTAAAACTAAGAAAGACTTACCTCTCGATAAGCCGGTAATTTGGGTATGTTGTTGCATAGTCCTATACAGGTCTGTGAGAGTTGTGTAAATGGTTGAGGCTAATTTATATTGAAATGGGATAGGTTATCGTTCAAAATAAATGGTTGAATATGATTTTGATTGGTAGAAGATAACATATATTCTTCAAACTATTAATTATGAAATGAATCAACGATATAAAAGAAAAACCAAATAATCATAAAATGTCTGAATTTAAAGATAGACAACGTCGACGGACGAATTCATATTCAAATACAGAGAAGCTGTAAAACTAGTTGAATTCGATCGTTTACGCTTCTTTCAAAACGTAAGGTTATTTTAACAATATATGAATAATATATAACTAAACATGATGCTCGTCAAAAACATCTATCCTGAACGACTATTATTTCTACTTCTGGTCGGTTATTATTATACGGTATCTCTCTTTTTAAACTAAATGTAACTTATGTTAATAATTCAATTCTACGCTATGGATCAGTCGATCCGTAGAATTATATGTGTTACTTAGCTCTGATTTGAGCTTGCAAAAATATGATTTGGGGGCCGAGCTGTAGACAGGAGAGTGTCTCTCTGAATAGCCAAGGTTATTATCTGCAGCCAAGCGACAATTCTATCTTGCTCAATTTTGCTATGGAACTCTATGAGAAAACCTATATTGATATTCTCTGAAAACAATACTGAATGTTCGACAGTGGCTAGTGAAGCTTGCCACTTGTTTTTGTTTAATAAGACGTTATGCAAAATTTGGAATGATGTTGAAGAAGACTACTCGAATTAATTTATCTTTAGATGCGAAGTTCGGCGAGATTGAGAGCCGTCGGTCGTGTAGATCGGTGTCCGTAGAATTCTGGAGCAGAGCCTCACCTCGAGATCGGAAGGGTTGATGAATCCGAACGATGTTGAACGTCGGGCACTGAGCTTTGTGAATTTAGAACGGTATTCTACTATCGAAAGCTATTGTTTGAAAAAGTCAATTTGGTGCACTCGCGGTTTATATATATATATTGAAAATGATTCTAAAGATTATTAATTAAAAATAATAATGTAGGTATTTATTATTATAAGCACTTAATATTACCTGATTCAGTTTGAATCAGGGCCGAACTTGATTTAATTGGGGAAAATCGAATATCAAGGAAATGTCTATTCGCGAAATAATGAGATTTAGTAAAGAACAGTAAAGATTGGAACGTAGAAGATAGTGAGTCTGTTGCAGCTAACAGAATAATCGAATGCTCGGATTTGACGAATTAGCGCAAGACTTTAGGCCAGTCACAATTAAGATTTTCCAACGCTACTCTTGCTCGAGAGGGTTAATCCGGGTAGACGTCCACGTACTTCGCGACTTGACAGACGAAAGATATGGCTTCTTGGGCCTGAGGGTTCAAGGAGCTGCAGTTGCAATAAGTTACAACGGTAATTAGCCAATGAAGTGCGAGGGCGACCTCCTGGTGCCCAAATCTACACGGTCAGCGTTACTTCGCGCTCTTCGACGGTGTTCCGACGATTCTCAATCTCGTCGTTTACACGCGTAAGATGTTGACAAAATGTATCTTAAGATAATTCTCACGCATTCATCCACACATCTTAACAGATAATCTATTTTAATTTGGTGGTTCGAAAGGTAGTGGTTTATCCTAATTATTGATGATAATTTTGACTTAAAAAGAGAGACATTTCCAGGCTGAGCGCTGCTGATGCTAATTCAGCAGACTCTTGTCTCAGTTCTTGGTACCAGTTATAAGAAACAAAGTTGAACATTATACTAGGGATCGTTGCTGGTCTCTACGTGACTTTTGCCAGGAGGGGTGGAACCCACCGGTTTAGGCAATACGATATTTTAATGTTATCTATAGCTGTAGCTTTCGTTACAGCGTTGAAAGGAAATTTGGAAAACACTTCACGTGAGTCTTAGTTATATTGTGATTTCGAAAAAAGTACGCCCGAGCAATACGCCGGACGTAACTATATTATTTCTTAAAAATTGGGTTTTATATTAGCCTGACTTTTATAATTCTGCTTCAAAGGTAGGGTATCTCCTTACTTCAAGTTTAACCCATATCCATTATATATACCTATTGTACATACAACAGATAAATTTTCGAAAATGAAAAGTTAAGAACCGTTTCGGAGTTACGGTACAGAAATAATACTTCAGATGGACTGAAGTGATAATGTTTATGATAGTAATTGCAAGAGAATTAACAGATGACCTTGTATAGTTATAAAAAATCAACACAACCACTTTTGTCCCGCTTGAAATATATTACACATACCAAGTCACAATTTATCTTGCATCACCTATAACTTGCGTTCTGACTGAATGATTGCAATTGTAGTTTTATCATGGTTTTACATTTCACAGAAGCTCGAGGACTGAGAATTTAGACGTGTAGAATACTGCAGAGCAGGAATCTACAGATTTTACTCGATCTTAGCTGTGTAACGCGTTCTCTTTCATGACGTACATTATTTTCCTTCAAGTTGTCCCGGTTGGTTTCCGTTCGCTCTGTGGTAAAAAATGTAAAGATCTAGAAATATGTTATATCAACCGAATACTCTTAAGCCTTGACGAGTCACAGTAGGTGACAATGGAAATTCAATGTTTCACGGGGATTCGAGTTTACTCCGCATCTTTTCTGCAGCGATTCAAGCTTTCAACCAGGCTTGGATAGGATTTCCTTAAAATATATACCTATTACATAGAATCCAAGATATCACCCTCATGAGGATTCATCTCGATTGCTGGTACTGAATTCTTATGACAGTGGGGCATTTAGGTACTAAAAGAATGAGGCGAATTTTTTTTACAGTGCGTATTTATTGTTACAGTGCAAGCATGGACTTAGGAACAGTTCCTTAAATACAGCACCGACTAGTCAAGTCATTTTCGGTAAGAAAGTTCTTATCGTGTTGTTATGCCCTCACTGAGAACAACGCCCAACTTGGATGTATATTCCTACCCCCATTAACTGAAAACTGTTAGAGACGGTTACCCTAATGTGGTTTTACGTGTCTCATGAAATTGCGTGTTACAAGGTTTCCGCCGATAAGGATTGCTAACCGGTTTCTTATGGCCCCAGGCCCAATTACCCGCAGAGTACAGGTCACGAAAATTCGCCCTGAGGTAACTGTTTTTAAATTCTTCCATTAACGGGTGGGATTACAAGTTCTCACGTTATTCGAACAGGAGTTTGACTTGTCTTATCGTGAATCGTGTTAACAAGGAGAGTCACCCCAGATTTTTAACCTCTAAACACCTCAACTCTCAACAGAGCTAGAAAATTATGCTGTAATTGTGCCAAGGTTCTTACTAGTTATCAAAATTTCGAACGTTGTAGGAACAGTAGAAATCTTCTTGGCGATGTTCCGTTAACCCTTTGAGAAGCAGTGGGACGTATATGTCCTACCTGTTTAGACTCAGTTGTTTTCATATTTCGAACATATTTTTGCACTTTTTATGTGCAAATAACCATTTATTAGACTCTTGATGCCTAAGTTATTGAAATTTCGTGCAAAATTGCCATAATTTATTTATTCATATATTTATTATAAACAATTAACTGGAAAAAACTCCTTTTGAGAAAAAAAATTGTTTTTTTTTCTTGTAACGCAGACAGCTGGAATCTGAATTTTTTTTATGCACTCACCATACACAGTTTTATAATATCTATTTTTTCAGAATTTTCCATGTACTAGTTTTTTCAGAAAAAAAAAAAATTGAAACTATCGGAAAATAATCGCCATGTTCAATTTCATAATTCCGACATCAGAATCGTAATCACCGACCCCGATACTTATATATTACCTTTGATTTTCTACATTTCTTCATTAAAAAATGTGCCCTTCAAAGTGTTAATGTAATGATACTGATTCATAAACCAATGGTCCTGAACATAATGAATGCAGGTATGAAACGCATAAGTATTCAATGTAAGTTAGTAAGGACTCCGGTTAGTCACAGTCATCTACGAGAAAAAAGATGTATTCGAAATGTGCACTTGGGAACAATGAATCTGAGACGGCTAATTTTTTACACTATACAGTTACGTTGGCAGCACAGAGAAACCTACAGTGCCACAGTCGGCCGAGCGCGAAACTAACTCAATCTCAATAAACATAACATAACCCATGACCATCGAATCTAACCTTAGAATACCGCGGGGATAATGATTTGTTAGATTGACAGGTATTTTGACCACAACTTAATGTTACCGAGTTACTATTTAATGTGCTGAGTGTCAGATTTAACCCTAATAGATCACTCTGGGTGAATTTCACACCAAACGTTACACACGTTACCTTTACTTTGCCGATGTTTTAAAATATTTAAACAATCGATTTTATTTAAGACAACTGAGAGCGGTATTTCTGCAATTCTTAAACAGTACCTAGATATTTATTTTAATTCTAGAATTTATCGTTAAAGCAGGATATTACTTTTCACCCTGTGTGACCGTTGTGGGATTCTGCTGAAGTGTTACCTATTAGGGTTGACAGAAACCATAACCAAACGTTTGATGATTACATTTTGCTATTCTTTATATGGGTGATGAGGATTGGCGTGAGGTGCTATATCAATGATTACGTGGAAAAGTTGGGGGACGCGAATGGATGGTAATACTGGTGCCATTAATTCATGAATGACTGATTACTCGTTACCTAGAACATCGAGCAATTAGCGCACGGTTCCGGAAAAATGGAATCAGCATCACACCGAAGTAAAATTCTGAAACTTATATGTAACGCATGAGAGTCAAAAAGTCAATCTCACGACCGTGACTCGTGAGGTCGTATAAGGGTAACGTTCAGGGGTTGGAAACACAAAGTTAAAAAACATTTTTGTACAATTTAGGTGATACTTGACTGGCTTCAACCTCCTCGAAGGCCGTCAAGTTATGAAAACTCGATTTTTTAATAATTTGAAAAAATTTTGCGTTACAGTAACTTCAACGCCATGCATCACAGCAGTCCAGATCCCACCAAATTGACGTATTTGACCGAGAAAGGAGATGACACGTGGTAAGACGGTAGGTCTGTATTGTAGCGACAGCTAGGCCGCGAGGCACGCGTCAGTATCAATGCGAATGTGCGTTCGTGTACTTTCACCGGTGGTGCACTATATCGTACAGAGATGTTGAAAACATGCAACTCCATCCCCGCGTTTGAAATCACATTCAAAGGCGGCCAACTGCGTCTGGTAATCTCATCATAATATCAGCGCGATGTGGCGAGGCGTGATAAGCCTCTACGTTTGTCGATGTGCCCACGGAGAACGTTTGTGGCTTGTACGATCGGGTTTGTCGTTGTATATGATAGCAGCGGTGTGGGGTTGGCGCAGTCACCGAGACAACAATTCGACGCGATGGCCGTCGCGTCGCGATAAATTTTTTAAATGTTTATAGCGTGAAAGAAATTTTTTTGGGAATATTTTCATATCATTTTCATATTTTCATAATTATACATTTCGGATAGATCAGAAGTGGATTGATACTTTCAATCCCTTTGTTTTTCCCGATTCAAAACCTACACGGAAAAAAAAATTCAGCTCGTGGAACTAAATATTAGATAGTTACTTGTAAACAGTTCGTCGAACTAAACGTTCTGTTATTGGAAGAGCACTGCATGGTTCGTATAACTGACTGTTAGTCAGCTGTCATAGCTGTACGTTGTTCAGCTCTCTCAGCTAAACAGCTTCGTTCGAAGAGCTAGACCAGAATTTTTCGGCTCCGCTCACAGCGCTTATTATTAAATAGTACAATTATATTGCTATTAGTATAATTTTTCATCATTATTATCATTATTTATTCAGTGTCATTTACATATTTGAATAGACTATTTAAACAATTATCTATCAACTGTATTTAAATCGTACTCATGAAATTTGAAGGTTATGAAATATGTCAACGCACCAGAGCACAGCGCAACTTACAGCTCTTAGAGCAAAACCATTCAGCTGTGAGAGCTGAACAACTTGCAGCTATCAGAGCTGACTAATATATAGTTGCTGTAACTACAAGATAGACCGTAGAGTGCGTATAGTTACTGGAGCTGTAGAATACAGCTCGCCGAACAGAATTTTTTTTTCCGTGTACCCTAGCTCTCGTAAACTTTAGGAAAATCAGCACTTTCATAAAATCTGGATGCGATCGTGCCATTTGCGGAGAATGAAATTTTTCTACACGATCACTACTTATTCTTGACTCTTTCCACCTGTCTTTACTTGGTTTCACACTTTGGCTACACAGCGTCGTTATGGGCAGTAATAGATGTGGCAACTTCAGTTATATGTATAATTGTCAAAAATGCTAATTAAATGACTGAAACCTGAGGGCCTACGAGGTGTGCTAAAAAAGTAACGGGAATTTCCGTTTTTTGGAAAAAATTTTATTCATTCGTCTACAACAGTGTTATCTCCATCAATATAATCTCCATTAGATATTATATACTTATGCCATCGCATTTCTCAAACCCCGAAACACTTCTGGAACTCATTCTTTGGGATAGCTTTGAGCTCTCTCGGCGATGCGTTTCTAGTCTCATCTATGCTTACAAAACGATGGCCTCTTAAGGTTCTCTTTGTTTTTGGGAACAGAAAAACGTTACACGGAGCCATGTCTGGCGAATATAGTGGCTGTGGCATCATTACGGTGTTGCTTTTAGTCAAGAAATCACGAAGCAATGAAATTCTTACAGCAAAATTTAATACAGGTTATCTGATCCATTTTCAAATCAACGATCCTACCAAAACACATGTAACCTTTCTGACAGCTGACAATATACTAGATATCCAGTATGGCTAGCACACTACGGTAACTTTTCAGATAAGTTTACTAACACAACAATGAAAAAATCACGTGAATCGGACTAATACAACACGCAAAATTACAAAATTCCCGTTATTTATTCAACACACCTCGTAAGTTATGGCGTGTCCGGAAGGATAGTCAATCCCCCGCTTCTCATTCGCCTCCCTCGTGGTCGTGTCCGCGTATACACGTGCAAACCTAACAGCCTTCACGATGCTGAAGGGATACCTTTCATGGACGCCTGGGAGGTTTGAGCGGACAACAGGTGCACGCAGACGTTCCACACGTATGTTAAACCCTAGAAATCCCTAACGCGTTAACTCGGAAGTATTAGAATCCCGATCGCGATGTAGCCGTGGTCGCTTTTACAAAAATTATAAGCAGATACTACACTGTGTCTGAGTTATAGGAGTTGATGCAGTCGAGCGTGATCGTTTGAAAGTCCAGAGAATTTATCGGATCCGAGGGAAAAACAGGTATAACCATAAGGTTCTCTTATTCGAGTTCCTATAACACGCATGCATCTGAATAAAATATTTTCAGAGGACAAGCACTGGAGCTTCAACTTCAAATATGAGGTAAAGTCGTTAATTCGCAACTTTAGAATTGTCTGAAATTCAGCTAGTCAGTCATAGCAAAGAAGACGTGTTCATATTTTGAAAAGCTAACTCCTTGAAAGTCGTTCGAAAATTGTACAACGATTTATTCCATGATGTTTCGTTGCATTAGCGGTAGGCTGAATCCATCTCAAGTCATGCAGGCCAGCGGAGGTCATATTCCAGAATTGCTCATTACTCAAGTATGTTCTTCCTTGGTCAAAATGAGCGGACATGTATATTTTATTACTACTTGAATAAATATTTTACACGCGATACCGATTTTTCAAGATTATAAGGTAAAATGATTTTTTTCTGATATATAACGTGCAATTTCCGAAAAATTAACGCCAATTTCACCGCTTTTGAGCTTTTCTCAAAATTCTTGTTTTGGAATATGTAGAATCTCACACTCCGATGTTTCGAGATCTAGAGAATCACCTCTGGCCATGGTCGGATGACCGCTGTGTACATGTATGTATGTATGTATGTATGTGTGTTTAATTTTTTTGTCCGACGATATCTCGAGAACGAGTTATCAGATTTCAATGATTTTGGTTTCAATCGGCGCGGTTTTTCCAAACCTGTCACTGATCAGATTTTGGCTCTGATCGGTTCAGTACTTTTTCAATTATGAAGAAAAAAAGTCCAAAAAATCAAATAAAAATGATGATATCTTGAGAATGGACGAACGGATTTGAATGAATTTCTGAGTACCGTGAGGACTTTTGGATTGCTATTCACAAATCTAAGGTCAGATTTGCAAAATTTAAATTTAGCGTATTCAATAAAGTGAAAAAAAAACTAAAACATTTAGACTTTGATGAAAATCGGTACTAGTCGGCAGGACCAGCGATTTGTACTTTTTTCAGGTCTAGAGTTCATTACAGAAGTAAGAACGTAAGGGGGTTGCTTATTTACCCTATCACAGTTACATTGTATTTTGATTAATGTTATATCTGTTTGTCAAACATTCAGCTAAATTGACTATATTATATAAAACTCCATCGTTAAAAATATTGTTGATGAAAAATTTCGATCAAATATTATAAGTATGTCAAATGACAAATATATGTATATCAAAATTCATCAGAAATCCTGAAAATTGCTAGTTTTCGAAAATTTTATGTAGCCCTCATCTTATAACTAAGAATTGGAGAGTAATTGATTTTTTACCGAACTTTTATTTGAATTAATTAGTTTCCTCCAGAACCTTTACGAGGTCGAAATTAGTAACGTTAACGTAACGTAATATGAGGAAAAAAACTCACTATTTAGCAATTTAGGAATAAGTTTGAAGAAGTTGGGTTTACAAAATATTCATATGTTTCGCAATGCTACGGCTTATTGAATTTCAGACAGTCCTAAAATTGCAGAATAACGATTTGTTCTTGAAGAGCACCGTTTGATCGATCGATCGATTGAAGTTTCAGGTAAGTACATGATGAAAGGTGTTGCTAACCTGAACTTAAGGATAACTGGGCTTCACCGTCTGAATCAAAAGTTAGGGAACGAGAAGAAACAATTCAAAATCTCTATCATTATGTGTTATTTACTTAAATGATGGTAATCACGAATAAAACAACATCCCTACTACGTTGTATAAACGAATCCGAGCAAATTCGCTCACCAAAGTTAAGATGTCAACAATTAGAGAAAAAGTGCTTCATAACCAGTAATTGAAACTTTCAAAATGAGTAAACTCTAAAGCATTTATTTTGTTGGTTTTTAATGTATGTGCGCGTATTTTGTTTATCAAAGTGGTCTCCAGTGATCACCTGAAAATTTTTTCACAAATACTTGTCGCCAGAGTGAACAAAAAATAGATTTGTGTTAGTACGATATACAATGGATTCGACGTTCGTCGACAATTACATTTGGCCGATATAACTATACTACTATGTAATACCTTGAGAATGTTTTTCGAACAATCTGTCGGGATCTCGTTCACGAGCAGAATAAGCCCGGAATCATTAAAATTATTAATATCTGAGCTTGGGTTATTCGAATTAGCACATAGCACAAATAGAACATATTTTTCCGAGAGGTTGATCACTCGTGAAATCTGGAAAACACTTTTCTCGAAATCTTGTGAAATCCTTTGGAATCTTCTGAAATTTTTGAAATCTTCAAAATTTTCCTTCGAAAGAATATTTCGAAATCCCATGAAATGCTCGTAATCTTTTGAAATCCTTTTAATATTGACATCAAGTGTACGTATCAAATCGACGAGTGATTGACCCCTCGAGTTTTTCAAAGCATATATCGTTTTTGCAATTCCGAATCTTTACAGGACATCTTGTGCTTGGTAAAATTGCGCTTATAAGAGCTTCAAAAATCCCAAACAGACGATTAACATTGGCGGAAAGGAAAACTCACAGAAAGCAGAAAATCCCTGGAAGTGGCTCTCAGCGAGGGTCGGAACGGCAACGCGAGGATGTGAAGGGGCGCCGCCGATGTGCGGGAAGTAAGATAGGTCGGAGAGGTGTGAAAGTTGAAGATGAGGCCCCGTTGCCGGAAAGAGGAGCGGCCCTTGGAGGAAGGGCAAGGCACCCTGCACGGACCCTTCGGGTCTTCGTTCCTGGCCCTGCAGACTCTTTCCGCCCGCGGCTCCGGCGTCCGCGTCATTCGTCTTCCGGGTGTCGTCGGCGCCCGGTAACCATCGATGATTCGGCACTTCCGGCGTCCGTCTCGGCGACTCCTCGAGCTCGACTTCCGACGAACAGCAAGGTTTCGCATCGGGGCTTCGAGCGGGCCTCGGACTGCAGGTTTTCGGCATCTCGCCGTCCCCCTTCGGCTCCAGATGACCGTAGAGACGCGCGAAGAATTTCCTGGGCGAAGATGGCCGCCCATTTGCTTGCGTTTTCGTAGTCATGTTTTATTTATTTTTTTTTCTTTCTTCTTCACTCGAAATTATCGTATATCCCGGCGATTATTAACGTTTCGTCGAATCGCGACATGGACTCGAATATCCATCGAGTACTCAGGGAAGGTGGCGTTTATAACTCGACTACGTTAAAATAGTCCTCTAAGTATGTTGATTTAGTGACAAGATTGTGGTCACCTTTCTTCCGCAAAACCGAAATGTTTGTCGGCACTACGAATTCAGAAGGCAGGGAACTGCTGGATTCTCTTAACGATTACTCGACTGGTCGACACATCAAAGTCATCGATACTTGGTCAAGAAGAAGCTCCGAGTCAAGTGACGAACTGATGTAAGGATTAATGAAACCACGCGAATATCGGCTTGAGTAATAGATTAGAAAAAATTAAAGTGTTCGATGATAAGATCAAAGAAGTATTTCGCTAAAGTAAAACGTCGATCTTCCTTAACCTTGCATTAAGGCTGGGTGGCAACGATTTTTCACAACTTGTTTTGAACAATCTGTAATTCCTAAAACCGCACATGAATTCTCCATCACCCGTCTCTAAAATTCAACTTGTTTATTTTTTCTATCTTTTTTCAAATTTCAACTTTCTTCTTCACCCCCGTCGTAAAGTTCACCGACTTCGATCACACTTCATCGGCGCGTTGAAAGTGTCTCGTTAACAAAAATATCACAATCACAGGTTTAATTAATACTCCGTTCCTCGTTTCCTAGAGTCTCTCTGTACTTCGAAATTCACCGCGGCACTTTTCCTAGGATGCGGGTATCGCCCAGCCGGACGTGCCAAGCACCTCTGAGACTCCTGACCATCATCATTCATGCACTCGGCATACGCCACTCTCAGCTCGATGCTTAACCCAGCACGGGCCAACGGGGAGGATCTCGCCCCTTCCCTTCTCTTCCTTCTGCTGCCGCCGCCGCCGCCCCCTAATTTCTCGATTATGATCGGCCCGCCCCCACGTGTCGTTTCTTGCCCCCCTCACGTCTGCATCAAGCCGGCACGCTGGCGCACTCTTACGTATCGCACATTTGCCGCGATGTTGTCGTTTTACCTGCGCTATAATTGATTCGATACAAACGCTAGGGCCCTAGGGGCGGGGTTGAAATTTCGAAATTTGAAAACATCCGAAAGTTGTGTAAAGTGAAGAAATGAAACTTTGACGAAACATCAAAGTTTCGACTGGTCCAAAACCCGACGCTCCAAGTTCGAAAAGCGTAAAGTTTCGACAGGGCAAAATTCCGAAGGAATAAAATACCCAAACTACATAACTCCGACATGTCAATGTACCGCAAGTGTGTGAATGAGAAAATTGAAATCTTAAACATCGAAATACCCAATGATTCAAGATTTTCAGTTCTGATAATTTCTGGCCAGATGAAATTTCAACACTTTGATTTTTCATCGTTTTGAATTCTCGATATTCTTAGGTTCGGAATCCTGGTCATTCTGATTTTTGATTTTTCTTGTTTCTTACACCCATTTGTTGAGCAAACTACGCTGCACGAGCATATTTTGATTTTCCAAATTTTACTCTATGGAAACTTTATTTCTCGAAATTTTTCCCTACGGAACTTTACTTTTCGGAACTTTGCTCTAGCGTAACTTAAATTTTCGGAATCTTGCATTGCGGAACTTTGAGTCTTCGGTTTTCCGCTTATTCGAAACTTTGTTGTCTTGTAAAGGTTTGATTTCTTTATCTCAAGTTTCGGAACTTTAACCCCATCCCAAGCGCGGTAGGCCGGAGACAGGAAAGGTTCAAATGACTTGAATAAACTTATATTATTCTTTATCTAAAAAGAACCGTACATTATTAATTTGTTCTAAACAAATTTGGATTGCCTGCAGTATGGGCATTGCCATCTTATTAACGAGAACTGTGTTTTCGCTGCGTATTGAACATTATTTCAAATACAGGTCGAGCTTAAATGCATTCTCTTTGAACTTTGATAAAATTACTATGCGAAAAACAAACAAATGTAATTGAAAAGTAAATATAAAATGTAAAAATATACGGATAATTACCGCCATCCGGAAGCTCTTAACTTCTCAATAGTCGAAAGGGGTATCTCCTTCGAATAGCATTTGTTAGGTATATATTGAAAAAATTGCAAAAAAGAACATTAAAAGTAATAGACAAGAATAATTTGCTGTTGATTTATCCTCTGAATTTAAACCTACTTTTTTCTTTGCAATCACGCCTGTATTATTATTATCAATTCTACGCTAAGACAAAATTACACTTAATCCACTGGTATTACTAGTAATAAGAATATTATTATGCCGCAAAGAATGAAAACTATCACGTAGCAAAAGAAGTCATGTGGTTGTAATTAGATTACAATGGATTATCGAATGATTCAAAAATATTGTATTCAAATACTGAGTCATTGAAAAACAAAATAAAGCAATGGATAGTAGGTTATGTGTAAGGCATAATTAATTCAATGCCACGTTAATATGCATGATATGTAAAAAATTTTAAATCGGTGGTCCGTTATAGGAGAATGTTTTCCTATAAGCTGGCTAATTCATTGCCGAACTGAATCGGACGTCTCACACGACTTCTCTGGACAGCTACACGTGGAAATATTAAAAAATGTATCCTACCAACTGCGTAGATGTATAAGCGTAGGTGTAAGCCTACAATAAGTGTATTGGAAGGCCGGTGATGCTAATACGTACGCAACGGGCGCGTTCACGCTTTGCTGAGCAACAAGCAATCTATATAAGTCCATTCTTTTTCTTCAGTTGTAATCATACCGGGTTTTATCAAGACTCGGTATCTAGGGGTGGGAATACACCAAGAGGGCTCCAAAATTGATCGGCCAATGTTTCTTATTCTCTATTCAACTTCGACCGCTAAGTCCCGCGCACTATAAGCATTACACCCTCAATACCGCGATATTATACCGAAAATCTGTACATTGCTAAGAATTTAGAAATTTGAGGAAATCGTGTCAAACATTACGAAAAAATTTGTCAGTATAGATAATAAAAATATTGTTGAATGACAATTTTTGAACGATTTGAATTTTTGTACAAAACTGATTTATCAACATACGAATTCGAAAGTTGTAAAACGATTTTTCTGCCAAAATGTTTATCATATGTAATCTACGAATTACTGAAGTTTTATTTTTCTGTTTCACTTTGGGGATATTTAATAAAAATTTATATAAAACAAGTTCGATATACAATTAATAAAATACCAACAATCCTTGATCGTTTTATTAATTAGTTATCCCTGTGAAAAAAATTCTTACAAATCGGTCATTTTTTCGTCCGTCACGGCGGCCTTCACCCTTAAGGAATCATGCTGGTGTAAAATAACTGATTTTCGCCATTTTTATTCATGGTTCAAATACGATAACCATTTTGATTTTTTAAGTCGAATCAAAACACTCGTGAAGTACAGAAAATAAATTTTTGAACGTTTATTTTTATTTTTCTTACATTTTTTTAACGGCTATATTTGTCTCAAATTTGGACACGATACTCTTCACGCCATTCTTTATCTTGCTAAAGAAGCTTTTTTCTGAAATGTTCATATTTCTTTTAACGAAACCTGTCAAAAAAATAGGGTAAATTCGGTATTTTTTTTTTCAAACCGTTCTCGTTTTGTTAATTTTGATAAAAAAAGTTTCCACAAGCATGATCCCTTACATAACACAGGGAATGCCGCGTCGTTCGTTGAACGTGACGCATGACGCGGGGGCGTCGAAGAGTTTCTCGTCGAGGCGCATGCTCCTGTCTCTCGGAGCTGATTCGTGAAATGTAATTACGTCGATTTCACATCCAGCGACAATTGGCCGATACCCAAACCCCGTAACATTCGACGTTATAATAGTGGAAAGGAGAGCTTTCTAAAGTTTCGATAGGTGCTTTATCTCCGCGTACACATTATACCTACATACAATTATGCCAGTCGACATGATTTCTGGCTGCAGATGCTGAAGAAGAAGCTGCTTCCTTCATAAAAATAATAAAAAATCTTTTTTGAAGAGTGTTTAATTCTCTACAAATATATGTCTGTGAATCTTCTTTACGACGAAAGGGTCACGAAATTTTAAGGGTCACGAAAAATTCACATTACAGTACGACGCATCGTTAGCTAGTTATGAAAATCAGAAGGAGCAAAATCCGTTTTTCTCATGTTATTCGTATGGTAGATAAAAAAAGTACGACGCGCAACCTCTTAATTTTAATATTAAGAGTTCAAATTTTAACAGGCGTATTTTTATACCTAAATGGAACTTTTGAACCTATTACGTAGAAAAAAAATTTGTTTTTTTTTCGAAACACCACAAGCTACAATTAAGTTTCATTACACTGCTCAGAAACTTAGTTTTCGGTCAAGCTTGATCAATCGTAATTACATTTTAGTTTCCTCGTTGACGAAGTTGGTATGAAACGGTATTTTTTCTTGTCGAGTATTTTCCCAACCTACACTAACGCAAGATCACGATTATATCTGCCAAACTCTTTCTTAAATATAATTTTGACACAGACCCGACACAGATCACGTATTCAACTGTCAAACAACTATATTCGAATACCTGGATAAAAAAGATTCTATACTTCATTACCATGTATGTGAAGTTTTCTTCCCTTGATATATCGATCAAACCGGAATGAGCTTCATGGCTGTGGGATGCGATTGTTTCGTACATTTATTCACATCGTGTAGTCCTGTGTTTCGTAGAACAGTTTTTTCTACTTCTTTGACGTTGATGTACCGTAGGGAACATAACGTCAATTCATTTGAACCTTGGAAATATACCTATTTTAATCAGTCCTACATATGGGACGAAGAGTTAAATGAAATACGGAAGTTCTTCTAAAAAGCACAGATGTCGCAGGACAAAATGCTCCCTCGAGATCGCCAAGAGTGGAAAAAGGCCAAGAAAAAAGAACGCTGCAACTCAGATCAAGCTAACCTGCAACAGCGGTATGCAACGTTACCTTACTCTTCGTTAACAACTGTTTTACGTACTGCTTTCGATGTGAATAGTTTCAGCTTTGTACACGCCTAGCAGCTTTCAGGATTTTCAATATTCTCTACTGCTTTCGAAACGTGAACCTTCAAATTATGTTCAGCGAGTAGAGGCTTTTACGTGAAATTCGCCACTTCTTCATCGTTGAAAGTTTGCACAGTTAAAAATACAGATATTGATGAGTTTCTATTATCCAAGACAAAGGGCAAATCTAACAATAAAGGGGTTAATCTTCTTTCCATCTCAGGATGTTTGTGAATTTTGTTTTCGAGTTTGAAAACTTATATGATATTTTTAGGACAGAATACACAATTTGATCAAATTTGGGAATATCAGGATGTTTCCGAGGCCTGAGCGGAGTAGCATTAAAGTCCAATTATAGTAATTATTAAATTTAAGCGAATAAAAGTATAGTAACGATCATGGTGCGGGTACCTTTTATGTTTGGTAATAGCTAAATCGAAAAAATGCAATTTTTGTAGAAAATAGTGTTCTGAGTAAAATTGAGCCACGGTTGAGTGAAATCGAATGAACCCACTAGTTTCTTAACCACCGCAATATCAAGCAATTTGAAATAAAGCATCGATATCTAAGCTTATATGTTTATAATTTCAGTATTTTCCACTTTTCTGTTTTCAAAAATATCTTCGTAGCTATTATGATTCAATAAATACTATATTTAATCGTATCGCGTAATTAAATAAGTAAAAGCATCGATTTTAAGACAGAACTAACCTTTTTAAATTTACAAATAGTCACGTCGCTGAATGGTCAAATTTCGGAAAGGTCGAAATTCCGAAAGATTCCAATTAATATGAGAAAATTTGCGTGAGGCACAGGGCTTCTGATTTCTCGACACAATTTTTTTCTCGGGACTAAAGAATTCCGAAATGTTCGAGGAATTTCTATAAGTTTGAAAAAATCACCAAATTGTTAATTAAATGCAACACAAAATTAAGCTTATTAATAATTATCAACATCTGTGATTTATTCAGTTCTGTTTAAATTGAAATTTTAATTGCTTATTTTTTCTAATAAAACTAACTAAATCAAACTTTAAAACTTTTAATTTGTCTTTTTATCAAAAAGTAGGTACTTTGAATAAGTATCTTAGCTTCCTTCCTGAGGTAAGCAAAAATATTAATCACGCAGTCTTTTAATAAATTATTCAATTAAATAAACAGTACGTTATACATGGAGTACCTTCACAAGAAAAATCATTAATTCAAACACACAGTACAGTATCTACAGCTACATGCAATCAAGACGCGATTTCTCGATTTCTCGTTTTTTCGACACTTTTTTCCCGTGTCGAGTAAAGCCAGATTTCCCGAGAATTTTCGCTTTGAGAAGTCTCGACGGAAACCCTACTAGGCAAGGCATTTATGCCAATAGGAGAATTCATCCCAGAACAACGCCAACCTTCCTTTTATCGGTATGCAAAAATTGATCACTCGATTCTCCAGATGACCGCAGTCTCCGCATCGGCGGTGATTTACGAAGTGTAATAATCGGACGAGCGGATGTCTCGAAGAAGACCTACGACGTCGGTACTCCCGGAGCATCAGGACACACGATTTACGAAGAGAGGGCGTCCCTTTTGCTGCAGGACGTGAACAAGGGAGAAAGACGAGCGTCGCCTAAACGGTGGAACGCCTTGGCTCTTTTCTGTGCCTTGACTTTCGCCCAGTGCTGCGTCGGGAATACCTGGGGTCCGATCGCCACCTCGGCCATGCTTGCTTTCCCATCCTGGCAGAAGAGCATTGTCGCTCTACTATCCAACTGGGGATGCATCGCTTACCTCTCCTGCTGTCTACCCAGCTGTTGGTTTCTCAATCGGCATGGTATAACAACTTATATTGTTTCTGACGCCCAACCCTACGTGTTTATTGTCCGTGACCAACCCCCGGACACGGACTGCGCCGATCAGTTCGCGTTCTGTTAGCGTTTTTTTAACTCTACTCTCGTCCTGTGCAACTTTACGACAATCGCTATGTGTTCACACTGTATTGCAAGGATTTGATACCAACTATCCGAACAGCCGATAGATCACACCATAGGTTTACAGAAGAAATTTCCTTGTTGATTTGAATTGTGGTACTTTATACGCGTATAAGTCCTGAGTATATACATCATGATACTTGCAATATTCAGATCGCAATTTACAAGTATGAGATCCAAAATATTGAAATATGTCATACGGTGCTGTGAACTGTACCGTATTTAATTCTGTAAAAAATTCGCATACTTCACTCTTTCGTAAGTCAATGTAAGAAAACGCAACTGTGAGTTCTCGCGTTAATTTTTTCGTCCTTCGGTGCGTGCACATAAATTAGCTAAAACGATTAGTTGATGACCCGGTTGCGAAGCGATATATCGCACAGGAACGCCTATACTTTGAATCCGAACAGAAATAACATTCTCGCTTTATTCTACGCGTAAGTGATAAGAATTATGCTGAATCTAGGGTGATAGAAAAATTAAAATTCGACTTCTTGGGTGTTATTCAATAAAAATCTCGGCGACAACAGTCTAAATTAAGTCCTAGGAACACGTATGAGATAGGAAGACATCGCGATCGATTCGGTATCTTCGTTTCTAACTTATTCAAAAAACTGCAATTTATATTTCAAAGAATTGGTTAGACGTCACTGGAAATGCGGAAATAAAATATATCTTGTAAAATTCGTCTAACAAAATCTGATTTCCGTTATCAACTTGACGCCAGTTATGTTTGTGAACCGGAGTAATTTGTATTAGAATTATATTCGAGATAAAAATGTAAGAAGTCGATCTAAATATTTCCATTATGCGTATGAGGTGTTCCACGTCAAATTAGCAGCCCATGTACCTCACCCCCGTCGATTTTGATAATTTTTTAGTATAATGTTCTTACAAACCCAAATGTATCTCGGGTATTTTTCAAGATTTTCCTTAACTACTGGTGAACTTTATACAAAATCGCAGAACCAATTCCTAAAACGCGTTTTTTTAAATTTGAAAAAGTTCACACTTAGCCTTTGATTCAAAATGTGATTTTTGAGCGCCACATGATAATGTAATCTCAATGCTTATTATTTATTTCGCAAGTTTTTAGTTTTTCCATATCGGAAGTGGTGTTTTCTTTTTTCTTTCATTTCTCTCGATCTCAATAGATTACAGCATCACATTATTTTTATGATTCCGTGATCCATTTAGATCGGAATAAAAATAAAAAAAAAAAAATACAAACTCTGATATGGGGAAACTAAAAAATTGGGAAAAAAATAGTATATTTTGTGATTCCGTTATCGTGTGTTGTTTAAAAATCACATTTCAAATCATAAAATCCGAGTAAGTTAATTCACATTTTTTAAAATGGCCTTTTTTGCAATTAGTTTTCGATTTCTTTGAAATTTCACCGATAGTTGGAAAATCGGAAAAAAATTCGGAGGCCCTTTTGGGCTGGTAAAAACATCATACTAAAAAGTGATTGAAATCAAAGAGGGTAAGGTACATGGACTGCTAATTTGACTTGGTATTCCCCACATACATGTATACTCTGATTTACGTCTGGGCTTATGTGGTGCCTCAATCATCCATGATTTGGCCTATGGAGTGTCGATGTATGATAATTGGTCTTTGTCACTGGCGAATGATCAACCAACTTTGAATGCAATTTGTGTTGCAGGATTAAAGGCGCCGTTGCGCACGGCTGCCGTTATATCGACAATTGCTACGTTTCTTCGATGCCTGACATCACAGGAAACTGCCTTCACCGTGTATGTTTTGAACCTCTTAACAGCGTGACATCACGTATCGTCAATTTTAATTAGTTGTAATTTATTATCATTTTGATTATCATTTGCACAAACCTTTTGCTTTAGTCTAATTTCTTAGATGACACGAGAGATTTGTTGTGTTCACACATGTTCAAAACATATTGATTGAGTATTATGGACCAAATCAAGTTACCATAGCCATACATAGTCTTAAAAGTATCTTATGATTTCACCGCATTTCAATTTGTGGGGATAATTTGATCACCGTTCACACGGTTACAGAAAAATTTCAAAATCAGTAGTCTGGTTGGGTATTCGAAGCGAGGATCAATTAAATATTCAAAAATACTGACTATCCACAGTATTGAGTGTATAGAGAATATCTTAGATTGCAATGGATTTAATGATTAACGAAGAAATAGCAAACACAACATGAAGCACAATTCATCTATCCTTTATATCTTCGTTTACTCATTTCACACAATACATGCATTAACGAATACTTAGAAAGTACAATGAGTCTCCTTAAATTTCAAATATGTTTATAAATATACTAGGACAATCTCTTGAATCTTGAAAATCAAGTGCGCATGCGCCAAATAATTCAATCTCATTGGTCGGTGAAATTTTAACGCGCGATATTTTTGTTTGCGATGCAGGAGACTAACGTATACAAAATGTTTACGTTTGAATTTTCAAAGAGCATAAGCATTGAATGCCGACTGTTCTTTGAAGAATCAACTGTCCGACCGAATAACAAATGCTTCCCAAACCTTTCTGAGTCACTGCCTCAATTATCTGAGATTCTAACCCCGAAAATTCATATCAACTACATCGCGGCCAGAAACATTTTGACAGTTGAAACTCGGGATGGCCAGCCTGCACGAACAGCCGATAATACTCGCGCATGCGCAGTTGATTTTCAAGTTTCAAGAGATTGTCCCAGTCTAGAGACATATTCGTTTTACATTGTCAAGGGGACAATTCAATAAAAACTTAGCTTCTCACGAAAGCCGTTGTCGGTGAGTCGGCCGCGATCATTTTATATTCAAAATTCCCAACAGGGTTCGTGGATATTGTAATTTAATAGGAAAAATAATCAAGATAAGAACAATGATAAGAATAAAACTTTGACGTATTGCTTTGCCAAACGTTATGATACAAGTCTTTACGTGTGAACGTTTGATGACCGACTGACTGCCAGACTGACCGTAATCCTCGCCCAAGCCTCAACTTCTCGCTCTCTATATGTGTGTAACATTCGTATTTACACTCATAAGATCATTGAAAATACGCCCTGACAGCATCCATACAACCAAATCAAATATAAGAATACATTTCCAAAATCGGGATCAATTAAATACCATTGTTGATTCTAATAATGTGCAGTAGTTGTTGAGAAGCTCCAACGAAATTGTCACGTATAAAACTACTTGAGCTATTCTGTACGATGACCTCGATTCTTACGAAAGTTCTCGAATTTAGCAAAAATGGTGTCTATATTTTTCGTTAAACATATCTCTTGATCATACTGAAATTATAGATCAGCACACGTCGCAGCGATTATGAACGGGTTGTCAGGGGTGATTGTTGGTCCCGCCGCAGCGCTGGTTTCTGCCACTTGGTTTCCTCCTGGTCAACGAACTACAGCAACAGGTAAACTGTAAGGTTGTTAACTCACATTTTAAATCAGGATGAACGAATATAGTTGTCGACTTTTTAACCAGTCAAGCTCTCACGTTTACCATGAATTATGCATCATATACGTTTCAATTGCCGTAATACAGATGCAACACACAGAAAGCGTGTTCGTTTGACTTTAATCGTTCAACCGTAGGCTTTGCATATAATATGCATTTCTATTACATGATAAGGATGGTGTTTGTCACTGACCCCCCCCCTTCAAAGGTCAGTGATGTCACCAAAACTACAAACTTTTTCGACGGACATGAGATTGTAACTATAGGTCAAGTTTTATGAAACGAATATTTTCACGCCTGCTTGGATTGATCACGCCATTCATCTGCAATTGACAATATCCACACAAATGGGTTGATCTTCAGAATTCTTTAATAGGGCTGCTAACTTTACTAACAGTCAAGATCAATCTCACCCTTTTTCCCCATATATGAAATAAATAAACAAACGAACGGAAAGGATTCCAATTTCGACGGTTCCTCGCTATTTTGTCGAGGAATTTAGGAAAGTTACTCATACTCCGACAATCGTCGAAAAAAAATGTGTGTTTTTTTTTGACACATGTTACTATTCCAATATTTCCCGCATTTCAGGGGCCAAATGGTGCATAGCTGAGATACTTTGCGCAATTCTGGGAAGAATGGGAAGTAAAATGAGCCATCGTGAAACTATGTTCGTGCAATATTCAAACCCTTTCCGTTCACTTGTTTATTTAATGTCGGAAGACAAAGGGTGAGTTTTCTCAGTCGGTAAATATGGGAGTACTGCTTGACCTTAGTGTTTGAATTGAACTTATTGCAAAAGTAAAACTTGGAACAAGTAAGTTTACTATCCTGCTCTTGGTACAGGCATCTCGGCCTGTTTCAACCAACTTGGCGTGGCTGGCTCATATTTGGTGGGGCCGGCAATAGTAGCAGCACCTACACTCCGTACCAGGAGTATCCCAAATGAGAATAAGAGTGTAATAAATGGCACAAATCCTTCCTCCGTACGCGCTCAAGTTATGTCTCTGATGCGCATCGGTGTGTTGAAATAATCACGTCACCATGAACGAGGTACGAGGTACGAATGTGAAAAATGAGGTATATATATTATTCGATGTCCTTGAAGCGCAGAATTCGTCATGCTCTTTCTGATTCTGGCCGGTTTCTTGTGCTTCTTCCCTACGCCTACGGCGAAATTTCAACGACCGCGCCCACCAGCTTCCAGTGGTCATTTCGGCCTTTTCAAGTCACTCCATTACTTGACCCAGTGAGTATGTGAATGAGTTGCTTTCTTTTCCTGTAGTGACTCAAAAAAGTCTTTGCCAGGTGTCAGACCTTTTTGATATTCTGAGTCTAGCAAAGGGCGTAGCTCATCTGGAATTTTTCGTGTATATATAGATATGCTGGCTTGAACGTGAAAAACATTTAAAACTACCATTCGTAAAAAAAATCTCGCAACTTTTTTCTTTATCGACAAACTCAGAAAAGCATATTTTATTCCTCTCATTACTCTTGAATTATAAAATCAGTTTCAATTTTGTGACGTGACGTGACTGGAATTAGAATCGTGCTAAATTATGTGACGACGGAAAATTGAGAGACAAACGTAAGTGTTGTTTTTAGTAATGCTAACTTAACATGCGCTATGAGAACGGAACCGTACACAATGAATTACACGGTTTTCTCAGTTTTATAAACTATTAATTTTTAAAGTTTCTCAAGATTGCAGCAAATTTGGACTAATTTTCGAGAGAGCAAAAGTACTAAGCTTGTCGTTAAAACAGGAAGATATGGACTCACTTAAGCTTTATATAACTATTCTTTATATGACAGTTTAATAAGAGTATATATATAATTATTTTGTTTTATGATTAAGTAATTAAATTATTGTAGGCAGCATTCGAAACAATACCGGAGCTGAAAGACGACAAAAAGACGTTTGATATGAAAAAATTTGTTGTCTCAAAGACATTTGCAAGCCAACGGCACCCTAATGAGATTAAACATAATTTCGCATTTGTTTTGCAAATGGAAACGTCTCCGAACCGAACTTTGCTCCGTGAAACTTTTGGTCGTCTCTCGATCGTGCTGTTAAGGCATCTTATGTGTTGAATCACGTCGCAAACTTCCTGGCGATGAAACGCTTTTTAAACGACTTAGGTTCACTAAAAGACACCAACTTTTCCGTGTGTCGCCTGGGCTAATGGATAACAAGAGTTCATTAAGCTCATAGAATGCTTTACACGGTTTCGCGCAGTTGAGAGCTAATTGGGGCTACAATTAAACCGTACTTAAAAAAGTAAAGGTCTATATTCCCACTTTCGTGGTTATAAATAAAGAAATTCAAAGTAATCAATGGTTCCCGTATTTTTATCTTTCGTAACAACCTTTCAAAATTCGTAGTTACAACCGTAATGCCACACTAGAAACATCAAATAACCTAATTGTTTATCACGTTGCGGAAACAACTCATTTTACCCTTTACAACTAGGCGATTGATAACGCAGGTCTGTGATGAAATCCTTCTTCAAAAAATAAATTATAGATATAAAGGTTGTAATGCGCCGAATCTATATCTGTGTTTCATTTTTTGCTATCACGTATATATTACATGATATTTTTTTTACTATTCCGAACTGAGAATTTGTTGTGTTTTGTTTTTGCATACTACTCTAATCTATTTAAACAGTATCTGTACATACAAAACCAGTTCAAACTGATAGAAAGAGAAAAAAAGATATCGCCTATCATTGTTTTCACAACAATACATGCGCCTGCGCAGTTCTCGTTGTAACTTCATGGCGCGCAGTACGTAAAAAAGTTGTCTAGTGGTTATTTTTGTTCCATGCTGGATACTTTGGTAAGTTTTGCATAAAGTTTATACCTGTAGTGAAAATTCATGTTTATTCTAAACTATACAGCGAATAAAAAAGTTTTTATTTCAAAACATAACATAAATATATTATACCTATCTTGAATCGTAACCTCGAAGTATTTTAGATTCCTGCTTTAAATTCTAACTTGTAATAACACAGAGTAAAAAAAATATAAATATACTAGAAACATCAAACTTCTGTAATAGTAAATTTTATTTTATTTTAGTTACGGAATGCCAAGAACTTGCAAAATGCCAATGCCAAAAACTACAAAATGACTAGAATTATACTAATAGATAAATTTTCTGACGATTCTGATGTTTAAACTTTTTGACTTTATAATTTTTTTTAATAAATATTGTTTCTATCATTAGTGTTTGATTGTAAGCAAAAATAACATTTAAAAAAAACATTTGAAAAATATACGTGGTACATAATTTTCATTACTATATTTCGAATCAAATCTATTATAATTAGACGCAATAATAAGGAGAGAAAAAAAATTTTTTTTGCACACTTGTGTAATTATTCATTAATAACCACGTTTTTATTATTGTTGTTCGTATTTCTATAGGTTCGAACGTAAGTGAAAAATGGTTTTTCGCGAATGCCCCAATTACTGAAGCCAGATATTTGTGCAAAAAAAATTTCGTTGACTGTTTATGTAATATGCAACGGTAATGCATTCCTGGTATCGAAATGTTACCGAAATTTATATAATAATCATCAAATTGGGTTAATTTTTATCATCGTTATTAAAATGTTGAATAATTATCAATCCATTCCAGTCAAAGCTGGATATGCGTTTCTTTACTTTGCTTCATATTGAAAAATTGAATAATCGCGGAATAATAATATTTACGATTCAACAGGATGTTGCTTTTTTTGGTTAGATTTAAATATAACATTTTTATCCGTCTAATCATGTCCCTTTGGCGCAGAGGATAGCGCGTTGGACTTCTAATCCAAAGGTCGTGGGTTCGATCCCCACAAGGGATGAGTTTTTTTTTTTTCTAGGTCTAAGATACTTTAAGTATCATCGGTATGAGGATTGTCATTAACACACCAGTAATGTAGACAATCGATTGGGAATTCACGTCAATACTTTGTGGGCCAGTCACTTTACCTGTATTAAATAATTCGTCGTGCAGGGAATGCGTACAGTGTGCATGATGTTATATGACCAAATGGCTCTAAATGTACATTTTCATGGAAGCAATGTCAGCGTGTGGAGACTCTGTGGAGCCGCAGCATTGAGCCAAGGAGTGACTGGACCATGGCTCGCAATGATCACGATGGCTTTTGCTTCGACTGTAACTCAGGTAAGAATTGAAAACACGGCCACTCACGCTGACCGGCATTGGCGAATGCTTGTCGTTAGAATTCGCGTCTCTGACTCAAATGGTAACGCAGGACGGAAAAACGATGATCAGTCGGAAAAAAAGTTGAGCAGAAGAATTACAGTATACTATAGGATTATATAACGAAATCCTAACAATTGGTTTCACAGTTAGTGAAAGTAACGTAACGGCTAATTATTAATATGTACGTGTATAGATTTGCTCAACTTTGCAGGGCGAAGCCGACAAGTTGGCTTTCTGGACAGTAATTTTGGGTAGTTCTCTGGGTGTTTGCGCATCACGGCTGATGGATATATTCCAAGGTCAGTAATATAAGCTATTCTAGGTTTAAAATTTGCTCCTTTAATATTTAAGCGTAACAATAAGAAAGTACTTTGATTTCCGATACTTATCAGGTCACTTGAAGATCGCCATCTTCGTTTTACTTGTTGCATCTTCAGCCATGTTCTTGTGGGTTTTGTTGCTGGAAAAGCAAGTGTTGACCTTCACCAAAGGAGAATTCTACACAGCTGTGGCTCTCGGAGTTTCGTCTAGTTGGGCAACGCCCGCCTTATTTCTCGAATTAGCTTCCGAAATTGCCTATCCGGTCTCCGAAGCTATTGTAGGGGGATACATGATCTTTTTGGCCAATTTCGTGGCCGCAACATTTTACTTCTCTTATTTCCTGCCTGATATGAGTGAGATATTACAAACCATTATTATCACTTTGCAATCAAATTTTTCGAAATCATCTTTATACGTTTCAGGTTAGATTGAATCATTTATGTTGTACAATCATTCATCTGATTTGTCCATACGCTTAGTTCAAACAGATTGGCAGAATATTTCCCACTTACAACATACTCTGTCGTTGAATTTCTTTATCTAAATCTAATTTATCTTTATTTTTATAGGTGAACGTTGGTCCAGTTATTGGGTCTTTGGTAGCCTGACAGTCGCTTCGATTTTAGTTATGTACGTGAAGGACGAATATAATCGAACATTAGCTATGCGGTAGGAAATTTTCATATGAAATTAAAAAATAATCACATGGAAAAAAAACTTTGTAACAGATGTACAAGTCTTTCAGTCTACCATCTTATTATCCATTTATTATCTATATCTTAGTATTAGTCAGTTAATTGATTAACAGTATGCTGATATAAGGCTTATCACGATCACTTGAGACGTTCCTTGCAATAGTTCAACGATCCAAATTTTACTACACTAATGCCTCGACAATAGCTTTTTTATTCACAAATTGTTTTTCACGGCATAATAGCGATATAATTCACGTTTCCGACGACCAATAACTAACTGTGATGAAATATCGGAGATGACATCTAACTTGCCCAAGATCTGAATATGAAGCTTGAAAGGAATATTTGAGTCAACTTGGTCCTGAACAGAAGAGCATGGATCTGACCAAGTCAATGAAATTAAATACGCAATCGCTACTCGACATATGCTCATTAGCGTAGGGAATTATGTGAGATTATCTAATTAACGCCAAATTATTTTCGTTGTATACACTGTACCCGGTTTTTAATCTGACAATGTCCGATTTTATTGACGAACGGTCTACTAATGGCTGCTTTTAAGTCAGTGTGTGAAGTTGACGTAACAAAAACATACCAAAATATTTCGCTTTTGAATGGAAATAAAAAAAATGGTGTAAAAACTACAATGTACTATCGCGATTTTCATGCAGCTTATTGATTTTTACGTAAAATTCAAATGTGCTACAATAATGGAATGCGTTTGTTTCGAATAGAATATTGGATTATGCTGTTATGCTCATTTTCGCATTTGAAGTACGTGGAAGTTGATATATGGACATATAGTATACGTCAACGTCGAAATCGTCGAACCAGGGCACCCTCTTAACTTGAACAGTCGACTGACGATTCGAAATTGCTAAACAGCCAGCCATGGGTATTCTTTTGAAGCAAGCAAAAGGGTACGACAGGTGGAGGTAGTAGCAGTGTTCTATACTTACCGACTCACTTATGAGACCGAATGTTAATTAGTCGGTAACAGTAGAAAATATTCGTATTGACGCTCCGCACCACGTTTCTCACTTATTTTGAAAACGTCCCGTTCAGTTGGCTGTCTCAAGTAGTATTCGCTTAAAGCATTGAGCAGCCATATTCTATAAAAGAGAATCACACCAGCCTTATGGAGATTTATTCGCGACATAAATTGAATGGTAACATACCGACGTAAGCGATTATAATAGATTAGATACGCGATCTGTGGTGACGGGACGACGGACCGACATATCGACAAAAATGTTGTGCTTCTTTCTATTTCATGCATTTGTGGTGTGTTAGAAAGAGGCAGTAAATGCATTATTATCGACCGGACACCACAGTCTTCGCTCACTAAATTACCGACCAATACTTAACTTGGCTCTCCGAAGTTGCATAAAATGTTGCACAGGGCTGGCTATCTTTAATTGGATGAGGTTACTTCGCTAACAGGATGTAGCCATCATGAAAGAAGCATATCGGTACTTCATACGAGAACTTACTTATAAAGATAGCTTGAGCTGGCTTGAGTCGGTGAAAATTGAAACATCGAAGGCTTACCTCGCTATTAGTACTTCTCGTTGCCACCGCCCGGCAATCGGCGCGACAAGACGTGCTCCCAAATGCCCGTATTTACCAATTTACAGCTGATGTGCAGAGTGTTGCAGAAGAAGGGGGGCAACTCGGTGAACTTCAAGCGTGTTACGTTTTCGTTGTCGGAGCAAATCATATCGATCGAAAAATGAGTGGAAATCTTCGGAGGCAGGTAATTTTTGAAAAAGATTCGATTAAGTGCCCGCCACTTTCTAGCATCTTGGTATCTCAACGTTCCAAGTGTTTTTCTTACATGAATTGGTTAGGAACTGGTAGTAGGTCGACGAAATGCTTGCATTGTGTAAACTGTAAACTTTCATAATCAACTTATTCATTTAATGAGGCCGAAGTTAGTAACGTTAACGTAATGAAACATTAGGGGAAAAAATTACTATTTTGCAAGTTTATAGTGACCTTGAAGTAGTTAAGGTTTCAAACTATGAATTACCACTGAACTCTACGTTTTCTGAATTTCAGACTCCTGCAATTCTGAAATAACGGTTTTTCAAAACGTTAATCATTAGAATAACATCAGTAACTTCAGCCTCATTTTATTTAATTGGAGTGTCTTTAAACACATATTGTAAAATAAACAACAATAGATGAAAAATTTTGTGTTAATGGTATTGACGTTGACTGAAGAATATATCAGTTAACGGTATTGAACAGACCCTGTTATAAAGGGTATTCAAAGATAACTTCGAAACAACGTACAGTACAAGCTATTCATTGTTTTACCAAGAACAATCAAGTCAAATTTTTTTCTCTTACAGTATGTTTCATTCTGCAATTAGTATTTAAAATCTTTTCTACTATAATAATAGTTAGATATAAATTATTACAGAGAGCAAATATGGCATTGTACTTGTAGACTTACTTATTTTTAGCAATAGATTGATTCCAACAACTTTTTTGTATGGTTAACGAATTTTGTACTTATTTCTGGAGACAGAGATAAGTTAGTGAAGACTGGTGATATCAATACGCTATATCAGATTTCATTTAACTCCTCTTGGGAAATTGAGAAAAGAGACTTTTGTCACAGATTTCAGTTTTGAATGAGTCAATTGTGCATAAAATTGTCATCGGACAAGTCTGCATAAAAATCTGAAATAATTGGCAGATATTTCATTCCTTTGAATAAATATGGGAAGCAAAGAAAAGTTTCCCATTTTGGATAATTGGCATGGAATGCCTTCTTTCTAATTATACTGCTTTCCCAAATCCTGCAAAACTTAATCTATCATTGTGTTTCTTGTTTTATAGTTGCAAATGCAAAGACTGATGATTTCAGGTGCTCGGGACGTTTAAAAAATTGCATCGAACGCGCATGAATACATTTCAAGACGACAAATATGCTTTGGAAGGTGAACGAAAATTTTTTAAAATAAATTTAGTCTTTTAGAAATTTAAGGAAGGATAAGGATAAAATACGTTTGCTTCTGTAATGTATTTGGTTTGAAAATTTCAAGAAATCTAAGAAACTATTTTCAAAGTGACAATACTCTTAAAATATGGCACAATAAATTATTGCAACACCTCAAACCATTTAAAAAAGACACTTCAAAGTGGCATCGCACATGTATTAACATTTTGTTTTTTTTATTTAGCAACAAGAAACAAAATAAATGAAGAGTACAGAAAATGCAAGGATGTTACAGATGAAAATAAAATTGCAGAAGTGAGTGATTTTCACTTTTTGAGAGTGCATCATTGAAAGTATAAAAAAAATAATGTAATCTGGTATTTTTGTTGAGACAGAAGGTTAGTCTTGAAAATTTTATTACAAAAATTTGTACAAAATCTGAAACATTGATTGAATATTTCATTTTCCATCAGTTAAATGAGTTCGCTTTGGCAGTTGAACGAGAGGTGCGAACTACAATTGTCCAGGCTAGAGAAGTAGAGCCAGGAAAGTTTGGTACAATCACTTATTCTTGATGATATGGTTCGATTTTACTAGACATAAAAATGAACAGTAAAAGGTCATCATGATATATTTTTACATTTTCAGCACTTCGCGTTAATACGGACACAGAGAAATTAGACAATGCGACACTTGATGCAGCTGGATGTTTCACCAGCACTCAACGAAAACCTAGTTCGGACTTCAAAAAATGTTCCGACACTACAAATACATCCTGAATCGATATAGATGGATCATAATGTAAATTATCTAGGCGCATATTGATTTTTAATAATATGTTGCATTCATGTACAGTGTAATGTAGATAGATCGAATAAACATATCTGTATTGATGTATCATAAAGAATCTATGAGGAATCTATCAAAAGAATTATATGATGTAGACATAATACAAATCTAATCATTTTACATTACATTCGACTAGAGATAGTTGTGTATTGGTATTTTTTTTTTTTTCTTTTAAGTTAAAACTTCTTCAGCGCCGTTGGTGAAAATTTCTTTAGCACGAGAGTGATTTGAAACTCGATGAAACGAAATGAAACTACTATCTATGTAACGAAATGAAACGACGCGATGAAATGAATAATTATTCTACTCCTCATACTGCATTCTCCTCATTCTCTCGCAGTTTAGTTTCTGAAGGTTTCATTTCTACCACGTGTCAACTGCACACAATTTTTTTTTTTTTTTTGAATTGCTAAAACCGGCAGAAATCATTTATTCAAACTTAGTTTGAACTCATTTGGAGTCCGATTCAGTCACACGAAAAGTTAGATCTGTTGTGTAATTGCTTATACGCAAAAAACGGCGGCGATGGAGTGCTCAGTTAGAAAAATGGGAAAGAAGCTAAATGTAAATAAAAACTATGCTATTAGTAAGTGAAATGACGAATTTAAACTACTTACAGATATTTCATTATTTAGCCTTTATTTGAGGCCAAATTGATACTAGATATTAAGTATTGATTGAAGGGAAAAAAGTTAAACACATTATTACGGATAAATATAATTTGAACAAACACACGATGAAAATGTGCAAGCTTCTTTGCGCAAGAAATCGTAGTTCCAACATACGTGAAATTTATTTTTAGTTGCCTCAACACTATTACTGAGAATTACACTACATCAAACAAATGGTAAAGATACAACTGTATGGTGCATAAATAACGATTTATTACATCAAAAACATGTATGCGACCCGAAATAATCATAATAAATAAAATGTTAGCTGATTAAATTCGATTAATGATCCAAATCGATATCAATCGATCGAACTTTTCAGTCATGTGTGATGATTATACCTACCATTTACGAATGAACTCCGATTAGTTTAATTTTTGAAAAAGCGTTAAAAAAAACGCTAGAAGAGTCTATGTTATTTTTTTGAAACGAGTGTTCAATATAATCGTAATTTAATTCGGTATTGAAATAAAAAACATGTTTGGAAAATTAAATGTTCATACTCTTATCAGAAAGTTTCAATTATAGATGATTGAGGTAAAATATAAGTAAACTTGCCTGAAGAATGTATCAGTGAAATCCAATCTATAGATAAATTGCACTTGTTGTGATGAAATTGAAATATTGTGGTAAAAAATGGATATTTCCGATTTTTGCTTTATTTTCTGTATACCCTGGCGGAAATAATTTCTACACTCAAGTGTGAATTTCATGTTACGATTTTTTACAAAATTTCCACGATTAAGTAGAGAATTTTTTCGTAGATTATTTTATTTTTTCGTAGGTTTTCGTAAATTTTTGTAATCCGTTGGCATTCATTTTTCGTAGAAATCCATATTTTTATGTAGATTATTTTACATTTTGGTGATCAATTCTACTGTTTTGTAGATTATCGTAGATTAGGGATTTTTTTTTTTAACTATTTGGTCTTGATATCCGTACAACACCATAGTTTTACTTAAATTATTGTACGCTTCCGTAAAACGTTGTACTCTTCCGTCGATTATCATGGATTGGTGTAATTTTTTGTACTTTTAGCTTTTGGTATTCGTAAAAAATCGTTATTTTTCGTAGGTCATCGTATTTCTTCGTAGATTATCGTTGTGTTTTATAGATAACTCTAGAATGGCTCGCGTTTACGTGATCGTTATTCTTATAGTTGAAATGGATATAATTTGTTACAGAATATCGTGAAATTACTGGTTTAGAAAAATAAAAAAATGTTAGTCTTTTCATTAGACTCACCTATTGAGACAAGGTGAGTTCGAAATTATACGACAGATTCTCTAAATCCGCCTAGATCTAACTTCAAAGATGAAAAGATCAGTCTTCGAATGTAGATTGTAGACTCAAATTCTGCTAGATACTTAACTTGTCTCCCATACATTTTATTTTTGAGAGAGATGTGACATTTAGCAATGGTTCAGAAAATCCGTGAAGTTCATAAAAAGTTGTACTTTTCAACGAAATTCTAAGAATAACTGCGAAAAACAAATCCATTTTGTCTGAATCGGAAATTATAATTATTTTCTATAGAAAGTCGTAGATTTTTATCAATTTTTGTAGAAACTCGTAGTTTTCCACGAATTTCCACGAAATTTTACAAACAATAATTCTCTTTTGTTTGGGTCCGAAATTGGAATTTTCATGGAAAATCGTAGATTTTCATAATTTTTCAAACAAAATTGTAGATTTCCGTAATTTTTTATGCAATTTACTACGATTTTCGACGATTTTTCATAATCTCCTACGCTTTTGGACCGATCTTCTACTATTTCCTACAATTTTCAACAATCTACACTTTTTTGTAGTTTGGCGTAGAGATTATTCTCATCAGAGAAGATCAGTCTTTGGATATAGACCAAAACTTTGCTCCGTACTTAACTTGTCTGCAATAAATTTTCCTTGTGATAGAGATGTGATATCTAGCGGATGGGTTGGATCCGATATTGTAATTAGTTTTCATAGAAAATTGCCGATTTTCATAATTCTTCGTCGGAATGGGTAATTTTTCGTAGAAATACAACGTGGTTCTAGGAAAAAAAAAAAATGTAGTGCTTGAGTCCAAAAATGAAATCGTCTTTCAGAAAAAATCGTCGATATTCATAATTTTTCGTTAATCCTCGTAGTTTTCTACGAAATTCTGCGAAAAAAAAATTAAATCTACTTGCAAATGCAATTTTCGTACTTTGTCATGTAAAGTCGTTGGTTTTCATAACGTTTCGTAGAAATTTATACTTTTCTACGAAAAATACTACGATTTCTGACGATTATCTGCAATCTTTGTGGGTTTTTTTATGATTTGCTACTATTTTCTACGATTTTCCACGACCAGAAATTTTTCGCAGTTTGACGTCGAGATTATTTTCGCAAGAGTATGGAAGTATTCGGAATTTTCATTACCCTGTGGCTATTGAAAGACTGTTCTCTTCAGGAATTTAGACTCCGTTAAGCATGGTCAAAGGGAATAAGAGCAATGTAAATGTGGATGGCACGTATAACTGTCGATCCAACGTCCGTTTGAATGCCACTTATTGGGATTGTAATTTTACAATAAGTCATCTAGGTAGACAAAAATCGAACTAATGCAACCAGGCCAACAGCCGTGTTGATCGTGTTCTTTCGCGTATGGATAGTAGAACAGGTATATTATTGATCACGTTTTATTTATGTGAGATGAGTAATTTGAAACCCGAAGAATTACCATTTGCTTCAATTAAAATTAAAAACTTAGGTCATGTGGTGATAAAATGGCATTGACAACTAGACTCTGACGTCATGAGGACATTTTCTAATACCTAAGAATGTCTTGAACATCGAAGAATCTACAGCTGAGAAAATACAAGATCTCTCCGATGTTTGGCTCTAAATTTGTTCTCCCGAAAATTGTGGGATTTTTGAGTGAAAAGACTTGGCTTCATTTATGTGTTCAGAAATAGTCAGTTATACCTGTAACTCACCTACGTCCTTTATACGATTCATTATTTTTCAAATACGAAATGAATCGAGTTGATGGTTTAGTCTATATAATTTTTGTATCAGACCAACATCCAAACTTTTTATAGCTAACAATAAGTCGTTTCGTTCTTTGACGAACTAAAATATCTAAAACTCTTCGCATTCGTACAATTATTTTTTTTATTTCTTTTAAAAATTTTATTTTATCTGTTGGCACCGTTGTTACGTTTTGGGAAGAACGTCGGGAGAAATCTTGTCGTGTTTAGGTTTGGGTAGAATTTCTCGTGCAGGCTGTCTCGATCTGCAATTTTGCCTTGGATCATGCCAGCTATCACTATGCGTGATTGAAATAATTCGTTTCACACAACACTTTAATTTAAAATACACATTTCTTAACAATAAGATGTTCTTTAAATCGATTTTCGAGTTATGGTTTTTACAATGTTGTTATTCACTAACTGGTTAATAGTACTGAAGTTCGAAGGTTCTGAATGTAAGTGTTCTATGATTCAGAATAATCTATAACGTTCTTGATTTCGATACGTTCTGAATGATCTGAAGTCTAAATTGGTTCTGTAATTAATTTAGTTCTGTTCTCTTCCGATATTTGAAGCGATTCTCTTTTACATCTGCCTGGTTCGAAAGGATCTTCAATAGTGGGAGATCTGGAAGAGACTCCTGATTGGTTTTTGGCTACGTCAGTGCATGACGATTGGTCTTGAAGAAGCCAATCGGTGCAGTGCTGACAAGATAGTTAGTTGCAAGAATGCACATTTAAATTCTAAGAACGATACTTTGTAAACTGATCGTCTTGTCTTTTCTCACGTCCTTACGTTTGGCCAGTGAGGGTTCATGAGCCTGAGTTCCGTGAATTTCTATTGTAGACCCATATGGTCTATGTGTGAGTTGGAATTAAAGATATAAAGCAAAGAAATGAAAATGATATTCATATTGCATAGCACTACATGAACGTAAGCTCGCTTGCGAAATGACAGATGGTATGTTGTATGCAGATTGTCGGTGCGAGACCATTGCACACCAAGATGGTAACTGAATCTAGATCGATATGGATCTTAAGGGCTATGGTATGAGCATGTGTGATCTCTTATGGTAACTGCACGTCGGTAAGTTACGGTATAGAGAGGGTACAGCCTTAATTATCGGCTGGGACGTAACACCGTCTTGAAACATTGCGATCTCGGTGAAAATATTCTGGGCGAATATGACCGATGGTTTCGGCAAGTTTTCGAGAAATGGGTTGGTCGGCTCTTGATGATTAATGCTTGCTGCGGGTTCACTTGAATATTCTACGCCGTCTACGCCGTCCAATCTGTGTCTCCTGTAAATTGTCATAACCCAACGAGTGATCCGAAGAGTTATGATCTTGCAGATATCAGTGATATCTGTGTAGGGTTTTCGTGAAATTTCACAAATCCATAGGCTTAGAATGTTTGAAAAGTGAAGAATTAAGTTATGTAGAAAAGAAATTTGGAGTCCTCGGGGATGAGTGAAAGTGGCTGAGTTGGACATGGGTATAATGTAGGGATGTATATACATTAGACTTGTCCTTAAGAAGGGCAAAATCGAATTTTAATGGTCTTACCCCCCAAATTGGTTCGTAATAATTAAAAAAAAATGGCAAAATATTTTTAAATTTTTCCCTCCATATCTACCCACCGCTGGGAAGCCTTACTTGTTCCCATAAGAAAATCATTGATTTTTAGTGATTTTTAATCTTTTTTTTTTACCGCTGCCCTAATTATTAGCCCTATATATTATTGTAAATAGAACTATGGTGCGTTGTAGATAGAACAAAATTAACAAAGGAGACTTACCATTTCACAGTGAGCTAATTTCAAATAGTTTATTTTGGATAATTTCATCCAACTCTCGTTAACTTGTGATCGAAAATCTTGGTGCACTTTTTCTCATTACTATAATTGATTTACAAAACATAATACGAACAAACATTCAGGACAAACAATCAGAATGTGTACGCGATGCCAGGTTCTTGAAATTGGTTTTTGTGGGGGTGCGACGTGCTCGAACAGCAAGTGAAGCAGGAAACACAGAAAAATTTTAAATCATGACATAATCGATTTGGCTGCAGGGGTCGCCTTGAATTTTGTTTACGTGATTAATTATTTTGTACAAAGAATTCCGTATGTTTTAAGACTACTCCGATTGAATTCTTTCAATATTTAACTATCCAAATCACGTTTTTCGACTTTTTTCCGCGTTTTTCGCAACATACAGAGAATATAGATGCGATCAATCTAGCCCAAAAATGCTTGTATCGAATTCCAAAAAATTCGACAAAAAGGTAACATAACTGTCAACATTTTCTGAGAATTTACGATTTTTTAGCTGATAATTAGGGCAGAGGTAAAAAAAAGATTAAAAATCACGAAAAATCAATGCTTTTCTTATGGGAAAAAGTAAGGCTTCCTAGCAGTGGGTAAATATGGAGGGAAATTTTTTTAAAAATTCTGACATTTTTTTTTTGAATTATTAAGAACCACTTTGAGGGGTATGACCATTAAAATTCGATTTTGGCCTTCTTAAGGACAGATCTAATATACACAGACAATTCCGCAACAACCTCCTTTATTTCGGGACAACTATCCTAGTATAATATCTGTGCACAGTTTAGGAAAATTTTAGTAGTAAATATGTATACTCAACCTGGAAAAAACAATGTAACAAATAAAATAACAATAAAATAGATGACTGTAGTGGAAATGGTGTATAATAACTGACGGTCATAAGTATTGCTAAATATTTAGTACAATTTTCAATTTATTGAATATTTTTTAATGTACAAACTGTCCATTACCGCACTAATTATAATACAACCTGTGCAAATTGGGCTATTCTTTGGGATAATTTTGGTGCACTATATGTGGATGCAAAATTTTTACACTGACGCTTGACAATATTATTGTGGAAAATTGTGTAATCTTTATGATTGATCAGTACGGTCACATCATACCTAAGTACTGGAACTTAAATTTTACCTTAAGGGGGTATTCTAGTGTAGAAATTTGAAAAAATCGATTTTTTTTTTTTTATATTTTCAAAGCTTAACCTTTCAAGAATGTGTCCTTAAAAGGACAAGTCAAAATTTCAATTATTTTCAGAGATATAGCTATTTTAGTGACACGTCTTCAATACTGGCTCGGCTGGAACGAATTTTACTCGAAACTTTAAACGCGTTTTTCTCAAAACTACATTTTTCAAAACGGTTGACATGATTTCTCAAGTTCTATTGAACCGATTTACTTGAAATTTGGTGAGAATCTTCTCAATATATGTCTCTCTCGCACGAACTATTATTATAACGAAATAATAATTTTTACTATTTTTAAAAAATTCAGAAACGTCCAAAAAAGTAAAAAAAAACGTAATGTTTTTTCGGACAGCCGTAATTTGGCAAAAAAAAATTTTTTTTAGACTTTTTTTTAGTTAGTACGATAGCTGCATTTATGTAGATTAATAATCTTTTTTTTTTTTTTTTTCTGATTTTGAAAATGCTTGCAATCGTGACAACATTGGCGCGCCATTTTTTTTGTACCCCCCACTTCAACAACTCATAGCACTTTCAATTTTGTATTTTTTGACTTGTTTTTTTTTTTTTTGTAATCGTGAAATAATAATAAACGCCTGATAAAAAAATGGATGGTAAAAATATTTTTTGTTTTTTGTTTATAGCACTTCAAAAAACACCTCAAATTCATGCCTCTACACTAGAATACCCCCTTAACGTTAGAATTTGATGTTGACAAAATCGGGGTCGCATTCCTGATGGAAAAATTTCAACGATTTTTTAAGAAATTTGGATCACGATCGTAGATTTTGAGTCGAATGTTTTGAATAATTTGGCAGTTTATCATGGATTTGCGTAGAATAGTTAGCTTTTTCGTGATTGTTTTTGGTACATTAATCGTCTAAATGGCTGTAATTCCTTGTCGAATATCAGAGTATACCTAGATTGAAAAAACAACTTTTGTTTGCTTTTTTCATGATACTCACCTAGCGAATTGAGTTGAGTTCCAAAGTATACGACAAGTTCTCAAAATCTTCCGAAATCATACTAAAAAGATGAGAAGAATCTTTGAAAACAGCCCCCGTATCTGCTTGCTACTTATCTTGTTGTTTGATCCTTGTGAGAGAGATACGCCATCTAGCGATGATTCAAGAAGTAGCATCTCTGGTGGAAATGATTTCGACGCCTAACTACGAATTTTATTTTAAGATTGAGTAAAGAAATTTGGACACTTTCGTAGTTTTGGCATAGAATTTTTAGTAGGTTATCGTACTTTTTCGTAGATTAAGTATCGTATTTTATAGATAATTGTAGAATGGTTCGCATTTACGCGATCGTTTTTCTTATATCAAATGTTGAAATGGATTGTGGAATATAACGTGAAACTCCTGGTTTATAAATATAACAAATATTTGTTTTTTTCATAAAACTCACCCACAAGGTGAGTTCAAAAATATACGACATTCTCTAAATCCGTCTAGATATCAGTGTTGCGAGGTTTGAGTGGGCATTAGTGCTATTATCTGAAAAAAAATTCACATTATCGTAACAGGCAATCTAGAGATCTTGTTTGGCATTGATTTGGGGGTTAGACGGAAAAAATTCATCAACACCCTAAATAAGGGACACCCTACTGGACATCCAGTTTACCTATACTATAAGTTTCAGAGATGCGTTCTTTCCTGATGGAAGTCACGTACATTTCGACCGGACTATACACATGTCTAGTTCATACTCAAAAGATGAGTTCAGTCTTTAAATGAAGACCTTAATTCTGCTAGGTACTTAATTTGTCTTCCATAAGTTTTCCTTGTGAGAGAGATGCGACATCTACCGGCGGTTCAAATTTCATGGAGTTCATGAAAAGTTGCACTTTTCAACGAAATTCCTAACGATGAGAATACTGCGAGAAGAAAAGTTTATGTTGTGTGAGTCCAAAATTGTAATTATCTTCCGCAGAAAATTGTGAATTTTTATAATTTTTTGTAGAAATGGGTAGATTTTTACGAAATTCGACGATTTTTTACAGCAAAAAAATGCATTTTATCCGTATTGAAAATTGTGATCATCTTTTAGAGAAAATTGTATATTTTTATAATTTTTCGTATAAACTTGTAAATTCAAATATAAATGAATAAAACTTCCATGCAAAACCTACGATTTTTCACAATTTTCACGCTTTTGGACGATTTCTTACGATTTCGAATATTCCCTATAATTTTCAACAAACTGCACTTTATTGAAGTTTGGCGTGGAAATTATTTTCATCGGGGATATCTGCTCGTAGAGATTTGAAACATTAACAAAAGTCATTTCTAGAATCTGGTATTGTTTACAATATTTTATGAACATTTCTTCGTTTTTGAGTTACAGATTTCCTTAATACTTGTACTCTCTTTTTAATTACATTGTATATTTTCGTATAAAATCCTATATTGCCGGAAGAGTTCATGCAGTTTTATTTTCATTCTTACGGCTAGCGGGTCCAGTTTATTTTTAGTAAAAAAAAAAACTATTGATTATTATAAAAATTCGTGAAAGTTCGTACTTTTTTTTACAAACATTCACCAAATTTCTTTTCAATGTTTTCGAGTTAATTTTGTATTTTCTTGTAGATAATTCTATATAATCGTAATTTTCAAGTATTTCTAAGAAAAATCTACAAAAAAAAAAAAAACAACAATGACTTTTTACAACCTTCTATTTTTTCGTGTTTCCGTAGAATATCATAGAAATCATTTACTCCAGGGGCTGCTCCCACCTTTCATAAAATACACTCTTGCATAAGCATCCAGGTAGACCGGCACCTTATTGATGGAAATTAGTGTTGACGAAGTCAGGGTTCTAGTTTATCCTTTGCAGCTGTTGTTTGTTGATTATTACTTATGTTGAGATCTGGTCTGATTCTGCGATGGGGTTATGGACGGCAGTGATTTCGTTTGTTGGTAGTTTATCGTTCAAGAAACCTTCGACGAATTGCTGTACTGAGTCTACTGTGATTTCTGCTCCATCTTCCATAACTGTATAAATGCCTCGGGGAATGTCAACTGCGGTTAACAGTGGCACAGCATCTTCCAGGCCAATAAACTCTCGCAGAATCTCGGAAGTATCGCACTGAAACTTCAGAACAAGATTTTAATCAGTATTGCCAGTTTAGAAATCACAACATTCATTATTATAGCGATTTATACCCACATGTTTCATCTCAAGTTAAAATTGCCATTATAACAACGTGGCAACTAAGAAATTGAAAAATGTTGGACCCCAAGAATTGAATATTATGTTATTTATAATATTTGAGAAGAATTAAATTTCGCGTTGCAATTGCAATCTGTAGTTAAAATCTCCAATTAGTCCAAATTATAATTTTTTCCCTCATTTATCATTTGTAAAGAAACTGGAATTCCTGAAAAGTTGAATGCGTGCAATTAGCCACCGTTGACTGCACGCACGTAATTTAATTTGGACTACGCAATTATTTTCAGAACTCCCCACTTGTCAAGCGTTATTGGACGCTGAGTAAAATTGCAACAAGCAGTTCTTCTTACAAATCTTGATTTTACCTCCTTCAAGTTTGAAACATTAAGAATTCAGAATATAATTCATGGGTTTGACGCTTATTTATAAGTCTTTAGAATGGTTTTTCAGATTCCCGTTTCTTTTACAGTAAACGTTTATAATTGACGTTATTTGTTACCTTACACCGTGCAACATTAAAAAATTCACCAATATCTCGAAACAAAAACAAAGTATTTAGACATCACCTCTCAAAACGTGCTCAAAATGTAAAAGTGTAAAATTTTACGTTTTTGGTTCTTCGTAACACTTGTTTGAGGGTTATAGTCATAAAAAGTATATCTCTGCTGTGCGCAAAAGACATCAAAACATTTAGGTTGCTGATAAATCTACAAAACGCCGCGCGTTTGTGTTAATTCTCCCAACGCATTTTGCTATGTTTGTGGTCGAGTTACTCCTAAAAGTGAAAAAACCTGAATTCCTTACTGCTTGAGAAGTGTTATGAAGCTTATTTAAAGATTGTAATTGAAAATCAAGATAATTCGTTCAAAAAATATAAGTTGTTGAATGAAAAATAAAGTTTTCTGTCGCGTATTTATATAATGTAAAAACGATCAATAAATATTTTTCACTATGAAACCTGCCGCGATATGACAATTTTATGTATAAACTTCAATTGATTTTAAGTTGAGAAATCATAATTACATACGGTAAACCCAGTGAAAAAAAGTATTCAATTTGTTCTATAGTGTTATTTGTTTTCCAGATGGAAAAATGTATACATCTAGTCTTCCAACATATTTACTATACTACATACTCTCGTTGTCCACGTCATGTGAAGTTAGGACTGGATGTTGCGCTATCGGATTGTGAGTGTAGCAACTATACCTATCTGAATGATGAATTATTGGATTCCAACTCACGTCTAACGCTATGAAGAATTGAAGGTGATCATCCAGGTCGTCATAGGTAGGATCGTAATCGGGATGATCACGTCGGTAGGTTTCCGCTGCCGGGAGCAAAACAGTCTCTCCGAATTGTATTTCGCAGTCATCAGCTTCTACACAAAAAGCGACGAACAAGGTAATCAGAATATTAAAATTCACTTTGAGCGTATCTTTAATCAGGGTTTTGTTTGAGGCGCTCGCAGGTTTTCTCTTCGGTCTCGTCGTATCAGTCGCAAGGGTTCTCGAGAATTTGAAACTGTCAATATCGGGCTGAAAACACTGGCATAGTTGCTACTAATTTTCGATATTAAAATTCTGTAACTTTACCAAATTTTCCAGGTATCTTTTGTATTTACAAAATTCAAAATAACGGATAAAAAATATGACAGTTCTTGTATCTTTGTTGTCCTTGAATTTATCAAATATGGTTATCAAATATGATGAAAAGATATGTTTTTTCGATTCAACCAAATGATATCTGATTCGATGAAAAAAAGTAGCAAAACCTTTCTTTCGGCATATTTGATCGCCATATTAGGTCAATTCAATAAATTTTTCTTTTAGGAAGTATTAAAAAACTGAAGTATCTGATATCAGTTTTCTGTCATTATCAATGAAATTTACGGATATTGACGTGTATTACGAATTTTAGAAGAATCGGAATTGGCGGTGTCATCGCTCGCCAGAATAATCGTGATTTGTTTAATTATCATGTGAATTTTTTCATCTAAATAATTAATCTATGTAACCGGTATCTGGCTGAGGCTTGTGATTCTGAAGCAGGAACTGCTACCATACTGCTTAACAAGTCTAACGGACAAATTTAGCCAACTGTCGATTTATCGTATAATCAACTAATTGTAGTAGCTATTAATCGTAGTCAACGACTAATCGATTAATGGGACAGTCCTATTTGCTACGCAAGAAGTGATTTACATACCTACAAAGAGGATGATTGCTGGAGCGCGGTGAAGAGTCGTCATGTATTTTTCCGTTAAAATATTAACCAGTCGGCTCGCCCATGGAAAATTCTGAAAAATAAAAGTACGCTCAAAACTTATTAAACAAATAGTCCGGCCAAAATCTCTGACGAAACCAAAAAAAAAAAAAAATTGCGATGAACCACAGGTTACAAAAATGTAAGTGAAGTATCAGTTCAATAATGTGATCTTGTTCGACTACAGTATAGTCGAAATTCGCTGTTGTTTGTTTCTCAGTTGGGACATTAGTTAAATTTCGGTCAATTCGATTACCTTCAATTGCACATCTTTCATTTTTTTTGAAATTACTGTTCCGATATCCTTTACAACGTAGACTATACGTTTGATGCGTTGTTAAAGTGGGATTTTCACGACTTATACGTCAAAACAATAGCCCTGTAAGAATTTGGCTTTCAAAGAAAAAGTCACAACTAACAGTTTGGCGGCTGAAACAATTGCGAGAGGCGAGGGGACGGATCGACAGAGTTTCAGACGTCTCCTGTAGATAGCACCGGAAATAGCTAAATGGTTTCACATTTGCGTTAGTAAATTGGAATGTGATGACGTCACATCTGCTGATTCGCTCCTGGTGTTCTTGTTTTTGTATAATTTCCCATAAGAAGTTACACCTCATAAGACGATTATTCCCTCTGGTAATCACTGCCCTAGCATTTTAACCTGAGTTCATTCTTTTCAAAACGCTCTGATAAAAGAATCACCTAAATCATCAATTCGTACAACACTGGGCAATTTTTTTCTATACATATAGCAAGTTGATTTTTAGACCAGGTGGATCAAACGATTATATGCTACGTGTTATAACACTGGTCAACAGTGGCTTCTGCCACCCTTGATATTTCAGTGGTGTTACAATTGTTAGTAAGGTTTGATGTCAACAACCCTGGAAGTGAGCGTTTTTGGAAATTGTCTCCAGTTACTTATTTTGTCGACGTTTTCATATGCGAGTTACGACTCAAAAAAGCAATATTTAGACGAAAAGTTAGATTTTTTTAATTACAAAAGTTTATCAAAAAAATATTATACGGCTTGACAAAAAAAAAAAAAATGTATATTTTGCTGCCCTAATTTTTTCCGTAAATTTTGGTGTTTGAAAACAAAGAATTTACGAATAAAATCATGATTATATTAGAAACAATTCCCCGCCATACAATACTACAATAACATAAAAACTAGAGCCAATCTAATATGATCATCAATTGATACAATTCTTCGAAAAAATGAGGGCAACAAAAAGTATGCTTTTTTTTGTTGAGTTGCGTAATCATTTCGAAGAGGTGTAATTCAGCCGCACTTATTCGACCTCAAACCTTACCCAAGCTTCCGGATCTTCGAGCAACTCGGTACGACCTTCCAAAGTGATAATATTGTCACGTTGATCCAAAATCACGAGGGTTGGTATTGCCTGGACGTCAAAAGCGCGGGCGAGTTTCCGTCGTCTTTCTTCTTGCGAAAACGGTATCCTCAACCAGGGCATCGTCTCTGTATACGTGTTGTAAGATTCTTCGCTTCTGAAGTAAACAAGTTATAATAAATTGCCCTCGCATTTCCTCTGCGTACAAGTATTACGTTAAATGTGCGGCATTTTTCAAAAATGAACGAATCCCACCGTCAAAATAAAAAATTTGGAGAAGAGAAAAAACTGTTTAAAAAATCTCCAGCAATGTTATTTGTGCTAATTATCATCAACACGAACAAAACAAGCTAAGACATCAACCATCTAAGAAAACGTTCGTAATTAACAGTTTGTAAATTATTAAACTCTGGTCTGTTTTATCCGATTTTTATGCTTTTGGGCTCATTTTGTTTACTGATCAGAACCTCAGAAATTGTTGGAACGGCATTTGAGAAATTTTGAATCATAATGTAGTCCCAACTTATAAGGCTCAAATGTGATTGTGATGAACACGTCGTACCACACTTACACGAATATTATATGGGGAATTCAATGCGAACCCGACCAACGTCTAACCATCAACCATTTTCGACTTTGTACCAGAAATTTTATGCAATTATTCCAACTCTGAAACAGCGCCCCGAAATTTTTTTTAAATTTTTTATTCGAGTGGTTAATTATTTATAAATATTTAAACTAATTTTGAGAACGGCCATTTTGAAATTCTTAAAAACTGTATTTTCTATTCCGAACATCTTTGGACTGGGCCCATGGTGGGCCGATTTTTATTGAATTTTTTTTAACGAGTACTTTCGATTTCTTTTATCAACTATAACACAATTTTAAACGGTTTCAGAATTTCCAAAAATGTTGAAAACTTTTATATTTCAAATCGCTCCATTATAGAAATGAACCTAGAAATGTTCGATGTGAAAAATGAAAGTTTCAAGAATTTTTTTTGGGAATTCTTAGACCGTGTACAACAATGATTCAGTTGATCAAAAAAAGTGTTGAAAAGACAGAAAGAAAATTGGCTTATCATGGGTTCGGTATTGAAACGTTCGGAATAGCAAATACGGTTCAGGAGATTTTTTTGAGAATTTTATAAATGGTCGTTTTCAAAATCACTTTGAATATTTATGAATAATTAATAGGTAGAATTAAAAATCTGAAAAAATTCAAGGTACTGTTTCATAGTTGGGTAAATTGCATAACAAATTTTTAACGAAATCAAAAATGGCAAGAGTCAGACGTTGGTCGGGTTCGCATAGAATTCCCCATATTTTTCATCAACTGTAAGGACAACTATATGAAAAAAAAAATTTCAGGAAATCTTTGATTCTGTCATGAAACCCGTTCCCAAATTGTGGTTATCTTCGTTTGTGGTATAATTCGAATTTCCTTGGATTTATTTCTATTACAAGGTATAAGGATGTCGTTTCATTCGCGTTTATTATCAACTGCGCAACTGAAATAGCCGAAGATTTTTAACCATTTCTTCTCTGTTTCTAAATTTTAATTCGAACGGGTGATCTCATTCATTCTTAAAGATGTATCCACATGAAAATCGGGTCACGATACTTTTATGCCTGCAGATGAAAGAGGAAGAAATTCTCAAGTAGAAATAGACCCTCCCTATTCTAGCTTTTTGCCTGCCTGGATAATGGATGCCGCGGAGAAAAGGAAAACTTAAACGTTCCTTTGCAGTCGTATCTTTTGACGGTAATGAGTGTGACGTGGGACGAGAGGAGAGCGGAGAAATATTGATCCTCCGGCAACGTGGCGCAAGGTGTACAACCGCCATAGTCCACCGTCTACGCATTCGCTGTATTCAAGGCAACCCGGTGTAGATTTTATGCGTGGATGCCGGACCGGCAGAGAATCTCCCGCCTTTTCTCCTATACTTTTATGGAAAATCAATGAACTATCATTCGGCTATCGCGCCCCGAACGAAGCTTTTTCGCTAACGTAGCTTATCTTTATAGCCTGGCCGTGACTCAAAATAAAATATATTTATATAATGCGAGCATGTTTTATGTGTTTATGAAGTATCCGTTTTTATGAAGGTCGAGTGAGTCTCCGAATGGGTAAAAGAACATTTTCAAGTTCTACCAGTTAAAAGTGATGGTTTTTGAACTGCGTGCAGGAGCTGTCGCGAACAAATCTGATATTATACGACCGTAACCTCAATTTCGTGCTTCGTGAAAACATGCGTAACATACCCTTACACAACGCGAGTATGTTTTACGCGGCTTTCCATGCCTGTGTTCCGTACACAAAGTATCCATTTCTATGACAGTCGAGTGAGTGTCTGAATGCGCATGCGCGGAGTGCAGAAAATACCACTTTCAAGTCCTAGGAGTTAGAAGTGGTCTTTTCTGAACTGCGCGCATGCGCTATCGCCGACAAATCTGAGATTACGTAACCCCAACCCCAATTTCGTCTTTCGTGCAAAAACATAATTTTCTTATATAAAAGATTTTATGCAACAAGGAAGCAACAGTCTTTTCGCATTGCGTATTTTTAATATTCGTCTTCGGCTCACGTACGACTCACATTGCAAACTTACGCTCAGCCCAAAAAGACTGGGTTTGCCTCCTTGTTGTACAATATATTATAATCTCCAGTCGAAACGCGCACTCACGTATCAAGACCACACCGCAATATGTGAGTTTAGATTATGTACTATAATTATCAGTAGTAAACGGTGTTCTGTCACAACAGTGGCACCTAGTATCCGGCACTGGTAGTACGAACAGAGCAAGTAATGATAAAATCATGAAAATTTGCAGAGGTCACAATGATAAATATATTTGCCGATACACTGAAGAATATCTGGGCACGCATCATGAGTCCATTTTTTATAATTACAGTAAATTTTTTCAGCCAACACTTTGCAACACTTTTTATAATGCTTTTATTTACTATTTACGACCGGTTAGCCCTAAGAAACAATCACTGTACTAAAAGAGAAAAGGTTTTCTATGGTAAATAACCGAAATAGGTAAAACATCTGTGTCCGGTATTAGCGATCAGTAATGCAAGACTATATAAATAATAAAAATGCTGACACTTCGAAACTGATTTCAATTTTACTGTGCATTGTTTGAAAACATATCTACCAATAAACATTCCAAATTAGGAACGGCATAGTAGAACCATCAGTTATTCAAAATAAGTATATATACATATGAAATAAAGATATAAGTATAATGAATCACTGTATAAACAAATCGTAGTTTGTTGTAAATGGTGCACACTAACCCAACCTACCGCAAGAATTGATATTTTCGATTTGGCTGAAAGTTGGATATCTTTCTGCATTCTGTTGGAACAGGTTCCTTGATGTTTTCAAGACTTTTCATCAAATCGTTCATGAAAAATAAATTATTGTAAATTATTCTGGTTTTCTTTTTCAAATGTTTAAAATTTTTTGCAACTACAATCAATTTCAATTTTTTTTTTTACAAGTTGTGTGTTTTTAAATATACATTTTGAAAGTGCAATGCAATAAAGTATCAAATGCCTTTATACCAAATTCCGGGATTTTTCAATGCTTTTCCCTTTTTAAACTTTTCGTTTTTATTACTTATTTGTGATCAATTTTTTTGTTCATTGATATCTCGAGGACGATTTTCCAGATTTCAACGATCTTGATCTCAATCGACGCGGCTTTTCCAAACTTAGAACTGATGAGATTTTGGCTTTGTTCGGTCCAGTACCTTTTCAATTATTTAAATAACAATATTCCAAAAAATACAATAAAAATGATGATATCTTGAGAATGGATGAACAGATTTGTATGAAAATTGGTAGCCCAAGGTTGTTTGGGTCACTGATCACGAATTTGAGGTCATATTTGCGAAATCCACAATGGCGAATCCAATATGGTGGGAAAAAAATCTAAAAACACTCGGAATTTGGTAAAATTTAGTGGAAGAGGTTTCTTGAGTCACCGATAACGAATTCAAGGTTAGACTAAATTTGTAACAGTGGATCCATTATAGTGGTTCAAATACAAAAAAAAAAATCCTCGTATTTTCATGTAATATGGCATCTGAAGGTTTTTGAATCGTAGCTCATGACTCTGAATTTGTGGTTCAAAATTCAAATTAGATTTAATATGTTTTTTGTTCTGTGAACTTGGAACTTGCAATGTGAAAACAGGAAGTCGAGAGCTGGCGCACAACCAGCTTAAAACCGCTTCTTCTGAATACAATAAAAGGGTCGCTTCTAGAAAGCCTCAAAGTTTTTTTACATTTTCAGGTTAAGTCCTTTACTGGCGCTTGTAATTTGCCAATTTACTGACAATGTCTTATACTTTCTTTGGTTTTGCTAGATAAATGTTTTCGAAAGTGGAATTCGCAGAAAAAATAACCTCAACCACGCGAAACAATCTTGGAAAAAAAAAAGTTCTGTCGCTGCTATGAGGACTGATAGGGATTCTGAGACTGTATTTTACAGTTCGAGAGCTTTTTGAATCACGTAAGTACGAATGCTGTGCCGTAAAAATGATACCAGCACTAGGGAAAGCACATAGGATCAAACAAAAAAAAATCAGATATTCCTCGAGGTATAAATTTTATGAAAGAATGTAAATTTGAAAAATTGGTGATTTCGAAAAATTAACGACGGAGCCAGGAATCGAACCTGGCGTCTAGAGATGCTTGACCGGAGCCTTACTCCACTAAACCACCTAGCCGTCCTGACTCTGTTGTCGTTAATTTCTCTCATCACCAGTGAGTTCGAATTTGTTCTAATTCGGTTCCTGGCTCCGTCGTTAATTTTTCGAATTTACATTCTTTCAACAATATTCTTCTTGTAAAAAAATGATTTGCACACCCGCATATCATTCATTAGACGGCTTTGCTTGTCTTACGTGGCTTCTCATCGGAAGCAAGGATTCAAAAGGGTAAACACAACATCTACACATTATAGTCCTCCATATACACAGTGCTTGAAGAGAAGAAACTTCTTATTCGTACAAATTTTATGTTTGGAAGTATTCCTGTGCCCTCCACGACCATTTTTCCAAGTCTTGTTTTCTCAATTAGGTTACATGATAAAATAGATACTCACCGATCAGAGCTGACAAAAATAACTTCGAAATTATGCCCTCGTTCTCGAATTTTCTGATATGAATCGACCAGTTGTGGGGTGAAGGCTTTACACGGGGGACACTAGAAATGTAAGAAAAAACAACAATGTATTAATTAACTATATAACTTGTAACACTTTTTTTCAGGCAAAACTGTTACAAGGGTTACCTGACGCATATCTTGATGCATAATATCGCTACAACACTTCCGGGACACGTGTAACCCCGATATTACGGAAAAACCAACTCACAACCCACGTTAAGTTAAGCTAACTAGTTAAATTAATTTTCTTCAGTTTCCTCTCTTATCTATGTAACATGTGTGCAGGCACGAGCTACGAATACTGTCAATGAGGACAACTACTGCAACATACCGCCAACGAGGATCACTGTCGCCACGAGGGACGACGAGGACTATAGCCGCTGTAAAACCTGGACCAGTGCGAGAATAAAAGCCTGTCTTGACTCTACGTACATAGTCAGTAATCGAAAACATGGGACGACTTCCGGAAGGGGAAGATTTCTTAGTTGGGTTCCGAATTGTTGCAAAAATACCCTACTGCCGCTAGATGCCTAGTTGACGACGTTCAGGATCGTTCGTAAAATTACAGTAGTGCCTCCTCTTATCGACGACTTACCGTCCTGGTGCTGGACTACTACACGACCTACTTTGCGATGACGCAGTTAGCTAAAAGGTGACGACGTGATGAAGAAGCCATTCTGGTGGACCACGGACGTAATGCCTAAAACCCGGATGGTAGAGTTACGCTGTGATGAAAGCTATTCTGGTGGAACCAGAAGTGCGCGGGAAACAAGGAATCGATCATCCTTTGACTACCGGCACCCAGTGAGGACCCTGTGCTAATGTCATTCGGAAGTACCCGACTGTACGAGGAGTACCAGCAACGAGACGTCGGAGCAGGATCTTCCACTGACAATAAGCGCACCACACCTCGTCCCCTTCACGCACCTTATCTTGCCGCAACCACGAAGTGTTGCACATAGAGGAATCCAAAAGCAGACACGTGACCGATTGAACTAATTACCGAAGATGAAGGATAACGTGACGTAACGACAGTCAGCGAGATCGTCAGGATCGACGTCGATCCACTCACCCCAATTTACCAAACATCAGAATCGACGTCACATGTGCCTCGTTTGTCAGCGTTCTTTCTTATTCTGTACCGGTGTAACAGTATCTTGTTCTCTGTTTTCTATCGTAACTTAACTTCTCTTCACTACCGTCTCTTCGCTTGTATTTCTGAAGGTAAGGTTGTTCTCGTTCTTGTGAAACCGCGAACTTACTTGAAACATATCTTTGCTATTTCTTTTCTTTAACGTAGCTTGACTACCAACGAACCACGAGTTCGAATAGCTTAATATTCTCTTTATCGAAAGTGACTTCGTGACTGGCTAGTTCTCTTAATTTTAACGTAACTTCTGTTAACTTTAGACCTGAGGTGTAGTTGATTCTCGAATGATTTAAGTAAAAATTGGTACCTTAACTCTCTTCTTTTCTCTCTGCACTTTAGCACTTGATCTTGTGAATGCTCTTACCTAATTTCTGCTGTCTTATCTTTATTACATTTCTTGCGTCCAGCCTGCCAATTTTTTCTCGCTAATACCGCAATTCGTCACTGAAAATCGTAGTGTCTTGTCTAATATTGCAGCTTCTCTTAAAGTCTCTCACGCTTACAGTTTTCTTGCTTACACTTACGCTTAAGTATAATTTCTATATCTGATAATTATCTTTCTCATACTTTGATTTATCGCTGATACCTTGTCTATAATAAGTGAGTTAGTTTACTCTAAAACATCGGAAATCCCTAGCATAACTGTGGCCGTAGATTAATCTAGTTTGTAGTATCGGTAACAAAATCGTAGAGAGTAACTGTAATATCTTTTCTTCTCGTATCTATCATCCATTCTCTTTTCCATAGCGAATTTTTTAACTATCGCAACCCACTCCCTACCGCAAAAGTACCACGATCTAGACTTCTACGTAAAACCACCGTTAATGATTAAGTTCACTAAATTACGAACGTACCGTATCGTCTGTCAGACAACTTCTTAATTCTCGATCTCGCAATTCAAGTTACTTAAAAATTCACGAATACTTCCTAATATAAATAACTTTTCTCAACAATATCTTATCTAGTTTACTGTAATAAAATCGTTAGTCAAGTAAGAATCACTGTATTATCCAAATCTTCGCAGTTTTACTGTTCCGTTCGATGATTATAGAATCAATCTAAAATATCGCCTACTCTTGAAGTTATTAACTTCTGTCGATCTTTTCTTACAATTGTCGTACACGAACCGTATATTTTCGATCTTTATTACTTTTTGCTTATTTTTTTTTCTTTTTTCTATTGCTAATAATCTCTTAGACTGTTATTGTATACTAGTTAATTTTCTCTGGACATTGTAAGCTTGTTGATTTTTGCTTGTCGAATAGTATCGTCACGTATCACACTAATATCTGCTCTTTGTTTTTGCATTGCTTTCCATCAACCATGTATATGAAACACGTGTGCCTAGGTCAGCGTATCCACAGTAACGTTTGTTGTCATCGTGCATGGTAAGAGAGCAAGGCTGTATATAGTAACCAGGGACGTAGCTAGTCTTCTCACACACTGCCTATATTAGTTCATTTCAATTTAAACATCCTTTCAACGATCTTCGTCATCATCCGATCGGCAAAACATTTTTAGGGGTTTCAGATATTTCCCTAAAGAACGAAGTCACTTTCAGAGAAGTCACAGTCGATCTGATTCGATCAGTCGAAGGTACATATTCATCTGCATTTGTTGGAACCTGCCACGGGCAAATCTTTGAAAGTCAACTAAATTCTACATGCACGCATATATGTAGACTGCGACTGCTTGAAATACGATTGGAGGAAACCCAGGGAGTCGAATTGCATCAAGGCTTTCACGGTTGGATCCGTGTAGGCGGATGAAATTCATTTATTCTTGACCCTATGCCAAGTCCTAGCGGCATTCGATATTTTTTTCCCCATACATCTGTTCCCGTGATTAAACGCAGCTGGTATTGAGCTAAGCCAAATCTCTTCTTGCTCCCCCAGCTGTCTACATCGATCGAGCAGACCTCAGGTACGAACCAAATTAAGACTTGGATATTTTGTGCCCGTGAATGGGTAGGGGTAAAAATGTAGAAGGATCAAAAAATTGAAGAGGCGCAATATCGAATTTTTAAAGAAGCGAAAACTTAACTTATAGAATTTAAAAATGTTGAAAGTAGAAGTATGGACAAGTAAAAGAATGGAAAGGTTGGAACATAGAATACCGAATTGTAGAATCGTCAGAATTCCTCTTAAAGTCGTTGACAGATTCTCGATTTTGCCCTTCTATGTTTTGACCTTTCTGTATTTTGTCATTCTGTATTTCGATTTTCCATATTTAAAATTTACTATACTTGGATTTTGTACATTTTTAAATTTTATGAATAAGGCTCTGAAAATTTGATACTCTGGTCCTTCTATCAATCGACAATTCACGTTTTTTATCCCCACCCCCCATGAAATAACAGTATCATTTAGGTACCTTCCTCATAATTAGGACATGCACCGTAAATATTTAAATTTTGTTTTTTTTCAGTGGTACGGGATGTTTTTGATAAATATTATGTTTTCGAATCCAAAATAACTTCTATTTCCCTTCATCACGTACAGTATTCTTGCAAAGTACAAGATGTTTGCACAAACACGAATTAAGAAAAAACTTGACGTGATGGAAAAAACCTGTGCAATTTTTTGGTTCCAGACCTGTGTTATTATTCTTGAAGAGACACTGCAGTTTTTCCGATTATGTTTTGTCGTTGATGTAGGGTCTCTCGTCAGGCTATAGGTACATCATCATTCGACGGTACGAGAATAATCGTACAATAGGTACATGCAGTGCAAGTATATCTGTACTCCAGGAACAGTTTCCCACGACAAAATACTGCAGGATTTAAGATATTTGCTAAACCTAGCTAGTCAACGTTATTGAAAATACATTGCACGAACTGGAATTACATGGCGGTTTATATGCAAAATACCTATCATTCAAAATGCTGTCATCTCCCTTTTCAGGGGAGATTTTTCTGAAAATAAAGATGTCAGACGGACATGTTTGATCTTCACATGCAATTCTATCAACATGTTTATCAAAGCAGCTTAGTCCGAGCATAAGGATCGATTCGTTGCTAAATGTACTCCGCTTCAGTTAAAAAATTAAGTAAATGCCTGCCAATTCTAACACGATCTATTCCAAATGGTGAGCAGCAGTGTTGTATTAAAAAAAAATTCTGTTCATGTAGATGATTTAATAAACCATTCCCCGAGGACGACCCATAGTCGGTTGAAACGGAGACACAAGAAATGGAGTTTTTATTGCGAAAGACCTACTTATCCAACATTCTGCTACATGTAATAAGGAGGTCAAAATACATTTTTACATACGTTATGAAATATTGCCTACGGAATATCCAAATGCATACATTTTCCCATTTAAAATAATTGGACAATAGAAAATACACGTTCAAGCTTTCACGAAATCTTTGGATTTAAGGTACACGCTTAAAATGAAACTATTCTAAGTGTAACGCGGCCCTGCCATCAGCACCACTCCGACTTACCCAATGGGCACTGAAGTACACACCCTTGACGCAGTGCCGGAGCTCCTCGTGTAGCATCGGCTCCTTGTTGTCTCGGCTTCCGCATGGCAAGAGGGGCCCGTCGACGAGGGTGGCCTTGGGATGCGGTGGCGTCCAGGGAAAATTCGCGCCTGTCGGGTCTGCCAGGGTACGTTCGACGCCTCCGCGAGTCACGACCGATCCCGTCCCGCCCTCGACCAGAATCAGAGTCGGGACGTCCGCTTTTATGCGATACCTCCTCGTCAGCCGCGTCTGAAACAAGCCGAAAAACATCATCATCAGCATACGCTTCGTGTCTGTGAAGGGTTACACGTGATAATATCCCAGAACTTTTAACCTCGCGACAAAATATATTGTAAAGTAACCCCAGCAATATTGACCCACCACAATATGATGATAGAGACAAAACCTCCTGACGATAAAACTTCATAAGACTCTTGAATATAACTTTCCTCTATCTGTAAGAGGATCAGGTCAGAGTTCACATAAGTATATCACCCCGTTCTGACTTGGCTCACAAATATCATTGTATCTCCACAACTATTAACCCTCGGAGAACACACAGCCTCTGTCAGAACCTGTCTCAAAGTTTCGATTTTGCTACTATTTTACGTGAATTTTTTCAAATTTTTACCCAAAATATAAAAATAATTTTAAATTGACATTTTTTTACAACATTTCTTGTTGTTACGTCCGCCAGACTTCATATTCCTTTCCCACAATATTATAGTCACCTTACTTCCTGAATCCTCTCCTTATCTTCACAGAGACAGCAGGTACACGGAGAGACAAATTGTTGCAAAAAGTCCTATAATTACTGGCATTTTAGGGACATATCGGCATTTTTCGCAATATTTGTTACAATAACAGTAAAAGCTAATATTTTAATTGTACATTCTACTAGTTGACCAGAACAACAAGTACTAAACTGGTGTCAACGATTGTAATCAGTGAATAGTAAAAATAAGAGTAATAGAAAGAGGTATTCATATTATCAAATGATCCTAAAGAAATAGGAATAATGAACTAGCGAATTAAAACTTTGTCCCTCAAAATACTGGAAAAATTCCTATACCGGAGAAAAAGGTAGAGACCATGTTATACATTTTGGACTGACTGCATCAAAACCACGGTCTTACACACAGGTCTGGCAACGAAGGTAGTGGGGGTGGTTCATTTCACGGCCGGTTATTTATCTCACTTTGTGGCCGCCAGGGCAGCGTTGTGATCGAGGGATGGATAATCAACGCGTGCGCAATGCAGCGCCAACGTAATAATAATATTATTATTGGCGCATTTTCATCTCTACCATCCCTACCCCACGTTCATCCCTAGATAGCAGCGCTGTGACATGGCTATTTCAAACACTAAAAACCACGTACAGCAAGAGAACCACGCCGCTCTGCAGAAAATTGGCTTCATTGCCAGACCTGTATGTAAGACCGTGATCAAAACATAATAAAATTACCAGCGAGAATAACGAATTCGTCGCCGAAAACTTCCGGGTACATCCGATGCTAGCCGAGTGTCGCTGAGCATCGAAGATGCAATTGCTTACGGCTCCACGTGCTCGAGGTTGTCGCGTTTTACATTTCACGTAGGCTGTGTTCTCAATCAGTGCAATTCACCAATTATAACTGGAAAAAATGGAAGTCCAAAGCTAAGAAACATTGTAAATACTTCATCATCAGTTTAACTTTCGTGACAATCCTTGTATTTCTTTAAAGAAATTTGAATTTCGCGGGGCTTACTTCGCCTACGCCGGTAGGTGGCTGCAGACGCGTGGAATATTCACGCGAGCGCTGCAAATTATGACCGCGTAGCATATAAGCAACCGCGCTGACACCATAAATATGTAACTGGTATGCGTTCAGACTTGCGAGCGTATGGATAAGCATAAATGAATGTAAGGTTAGGTCTAAGTTTATCAGATTGAATTAACCGAGGAGGCGAATGGGGAGATTGTTAAAAATATAACCTTGCAAAACTTACATTACAAAATATATATTATGTGTCGTGGATCACCCATATATATGTTACTATAAGACACGGATTTAGTAAACGAAAACAAGCGCAATTACTATTTATTTTCAATGCTTGCTGTACAATTCTTCCTAAAGTTAGGAATTTTCCAAGGCAAGATGGTAAGTAAATTACTTGACGGTGCGATCACGATTTTACCATAGTGACTTATTTACTGTACGAATTATTACTGCTGATTGTCGTATGTTTTACAATCGTCTTTGGGGAAACTGAAAACTTCTTAGGATAGACATCTATCATCCAATAAAATGTCATCCGTGTAAATCTCTGAACTGCAACCAATGAGTCTTCTACCTTCTCTAATAATAAGTTCATCGCTTCCATCCTAGCTTCCGCACCAGTCACTTAATTATATCTCTATGCCAATCTAAACCCTTCTCCCAAGCCGACTCCTTTACACTGACCACTGTTATAAATCAATTACTTGGTCATGAATGATAAATTAACTACACCATTTAAATCGTTTGCCTCCCTTGAAACCGATTCCTTCCTTTTTTTAATCATTCCCTGCATTGGGAATAGCGGCATGTAAGTGGATAATCAGCATGTACGAACCCTAAAATAGTCAAATAACACTTAGGCTGGGCGCAGAGTAGGTTTCGGTTGCCGCTCATCGAAATCTACGCGTTCTACTCCGCAACAATTTTTTCATAAAAATAAAAATTTTCAGTAATGTTTTTCGATGATTTTGTTACGGGGTGGTTGATTGTGATCATGACGAGCGGCTATCGATGAGCGCATCCACACCCAGCCGTGATGTTATTATGGCCTATTTCGGGTTCGTCACCCGTCGACTACGCGCACGTACGAAGGATAAGAGGGAATGAGAGGTACTTTCATTGAGGAGTTGAATGTCTAAGTATATAAATGATTTATTGTCAAAGATATGGAGAGTACAGTGAGAAGATGCGGAGGAGGACAAAGGGAAGAGAGGTAAATTTAGATGTTGGCCGAATGGAAGATGACTTGAGAGTGAGTATATGGGGGGGAAGTATGCAAGGGACTGACTTGTTGCAGTGCAGGAGTAAAGGGAGTAATCTGCTGACGCGGTATGAAAACTGAGGCAGTGAGGTGATGATAAGAAGAGAATGCAGGGTATAAGGTAGCTGTAAGAGTGTGGGAAAAGAATCTAATGTCTGAAGGACGTAACGATTTAATATTTCTGAAGAAGCATTTGAACTGCGGGGATTGACTACAATATTTGAATTATATGTAAGGAGTTTTTCAATTCGATGGGACGAGCAGTTCTGAAATGGTAGGTCGTGAAAAAAGCAGAGGGTCTCACAAACCCAAAGTGTATTCGGTGATCGGAAAAATAGGTGTGTACTCCTAAGGTTAATCTGGTCGTAACGAAATATAGCATAAAATCTATCCAGACGTTATACCTATCCACAGAAAGAAAAAGAATCGAAATTTACTCGATAGTTCTGCAGTTATGAACGAATATACATATAGAAAGGCAGAGAGACGTTGAGTTTTATATACAGAGTGAATTCCTAACGGCCACATGATCCGTTGTCTGCGAAAATTTAATGCGCACGCACTACGATCTGATGGTGGCTGTTTGTCTAGGCCACCAACCGTCATAAATGTAATCTCAAAACGTTGACAATTGTCACCGGCAGTTGTGCTCACCATCGACGACTGTCAAATTTTTTAAGGTTGTATACATAGTAACGAACTCACGTCTTAATTTATGACGGTTGATCGCCCTGGCAAACAGCCGTTCTCGGATTGTAGCGCATGCGCATTAGATTTTAGCAAACAACGAATCATGCAGTCATTGGGAATTCAATCCGTACGTACAAAAGAAGAGAAGATAAATCTGAGCAATTTCATATAAAACAACCTGAGATATCAGCAATGTAAGAAAAAATGTACTCGTTTGAATTTTTGAATTGTGATTAATCTCACGTGTGCTTTATCCGATTCAATAATGTTTTTGGGCTTATTTTGCTCGCTGACCACATGCCCATGAATTGTGTTTGAAAAATTCAACATAGTTTACGTAACAAATAGCTTGGACGTCGAGAAATCAAGTAAAATATTTCGCCCATTATGTTGAAGAAAAAAACTTTGCATATTAGAGGTATGTTTGTTTTTATTAATAAAACGTACTTAAGTTTAACTCATAACCTACAAGTTCCGAGTATTGCGGAGAATTACATTGATTTCCTAACTCATCACGGCTTGCATTGTTTGCTATATTCACTTGTAGTTCTAGGTTTTATAAACAAGCCTTGACCTCTTCCAATTACTTTATCATTACCTTCGGGTTAATTATTTGAGATTTATAACATCACAGCCAGGTGGCAGCCATCTTGGCTAAACCCGTAACCATGTAGACACTTTTTAGCTTACTATCGGTTATTTAAAGATGTATGGAATAACTAAAACTAAGAAAGTCTCATTCAAGTTAATCTGGTTACACATAATTAAATAAGTTCCCGCGATATAGAAAAAAAATTTCAAATGTAGAATTTTCAATGGAATACCCTTGTAATGGCAACAACTTCAGCAAATAATATTATTTTGTCATTTTTTACCAAAAAATCAGCACTGCTTTGCTAATTCAGATTGCCAATCACTCATTTAATTAGTGAACAAATTTCCCATAGGTCGTCTGATTGTGAGTAAGGATTTGGGTAACAATGATATAATTATTGTTTAGTTGAAAGTTTATTATTTATCATCTACAAATTGTAACGATTGTAAGTATACTGTTTTCATCAACTAATATGGCTGACAAGTGTATTTTCTTTGCATTCCTATTGGCATACAATATTTTAAAATTAAATGTGTTGCCACAGGAACGCTCCAGCATTTGAACCGCAGGAGGATTTTTATTTGTTACGCACAATCCTGTCGCCATAGGCACGATCGATTCTTCGTCAATGTATGTACGTGTGATTAACGCCACCCCATTTGATCCAGTTCGCTTTGGGGCAGCAGCGAGCCCACCGCTTCACCGCCGCTGTGGAGGCTCGAAGGGTGTGAGGAAAAAATCATGCGAGTAAAGGGGCTTCGACTCGGTGTTGAGTTGGTAGCAAAGCGCACGCTTGAACTGAACCAGAGATTAAAGATGTATCGGGCGTACAGTCGAATAAAAATTACGTGAAAACAAAAACATCGCACTGCGGCAACAAAGGTGACATAACTCAAAAATTCTGGATTGTCAGTTAAAGTGATATTCTGGTTTCGAGGTCTGGGTTTCGGGTGTTTTTCGTGCTCTACATCGTCCATTTGTTCATAGAATTTTCATTGGTGTTTAAAGAACTTGCAGTTAAATTTTTGTGAAAAAAAAAATGGAAATTAAAAAAGGTATGGGTCTCTAAACACGACCGTGACAAAAAAACCGGTTGAGGTGGCTAAAACGATTCCAACGCTCCCATTGATCCGAAACAGAAAAACAACGAGCTTTTTTGATTAACAAGAATGTCGTTATAACCCGTACCAAGAAGAGAAAAAAAATTCTCAAAAATACCAACTGTTTGAAGACAAAATTAATATTTCCCCCATTTTTTTGAATGTTTTTCAATTCTTTTAAACAGTTGTGATAATATAATAGTTTCGCAATTCCCGTGGTAGGGGTTATAGAGGGATGTATACTGAAAATTCATACCAAATGTTAAGTCAATGGGTTGGATAGAACTCGAGATTTTATGTCAACCAGTATGAAAATGTTGTTTTGTGATAAACGCATTTATGTAAAGTTTAATGTTTTGACCTTGGTTTTGGGGCTTATTTTTGTATGAGCTGGAATGGGAATTCTTCTTACCTTTGATTAGCGATTCCTGGGCATAAGGGAAGCCTTCTACCGCAATCGCAAATTCCTTACAGGCCGACTTTCTGGCCTTGAAGCCAATAAATCTATTGAGACTATAAAACGGTCGTACAATTGTTTCACTCAACTTCCTTCATTTTTGAAAATTTTGTCAACAGGTTTGGGCATAAATATTCATAAAAGATGCAACTATAATAATATGCAAAAAAAATTGATCGATCCCTCCAAATTTTTAGACCAAAATACCCCCTTACTACGTTTCGATTGCTGAGATTCTAATCTATAGCCATGTGAAATGACACTTTTGTAGTTGCGAAGCCTGTCACCAGAGAGCAGAAATGTTGCTATCACAGCGTACCGGTTCTGAACCGGATTTGTCATAAGCCGTGTCCCTTCGGAGTTCTTATGGTCAACTTCAACTTTGATTCGGATCATTGTAGAGGGTGCGAACGGACTTTTTGATATTAATAGTTTCCTTCAAATATCAATGAATTACCCCTTTAAACTTTTGATGGTTTGATTTTTCTGGTTTTGCTCGTACTGACAATAACTGTTTCTCAGTTGTCGTCAAGGTGTGACATGATTAAACAAAGGTATAACAATAAGAAGTATAACTTACTCCATCAAGTTAAATGCAATCAAAGAAAAGACCCTGTGATTCGGAAAAAAATTCAACATTGAATTTCAACTGTACTTAAAAACTCTGTTACCAAAAACATCAGAGAAATCATATTATTCATCTTTTTTTTTTCACTGTTGAAATCCGTATAATTTGATTCGAATTTGTTGGACGAGAGTTCACTCTATTCACAAATAAATACTAACCGTTTGAAACAGAGTTGCTCTTGAGCCCGTCGATACGTGGAAAAATTCGATCTGTAAAATCGTCATAATTTACAAATGGTAAACTTATGATTTAGCGGTAAATAATTTATTTTTACCTGAAATCTAACTCATAATCAGACGATCCATAGAGAATTCATCCACGAATACAATGAGCTATCGTTAATTAGAGTTAGACAAGCCGTGTGATTTTCCCAGTGGAAAATCCAGTGAGAAATCACAGTATAATATTATTTCTCTAAATTTACCACCAAAATATAAAGTCTTTAGAATTAAAGTTTAGCGTTTCAATTTTTTACCCCGTCTCACGCCAATGTTTTCAGTAATGTGTAACTAGATTAGTTTAAGAGATGCTTTCCAAGACTTTGTTTTATCAAATTTTTGTTTAGGCCACTTTTTCGACCTGACTGTGCGTCCCATATATACTTAAACGTTGTATCCGTTGCCGGCATGCGAGCACAATAGTTAGCATTCATTGTACAAGTTGAGCTCTTTTTAAATTTTGGAAACAGTTAGCAATTAGCCTTTTCATCGAGGATATTTCACTCCTGAAGGCTTCATATATTTTTTCTCACATGATTTTGCAGTATAAAAATTATAGCGAATTCTGATAAAAGTAATTTGCACCAAGAATATAGTTTACAGATTCATATCTCTCTGAACTCCCATTTATTTAAACATTAGATTAAACAACGACTTGTCTAAAGTGGTCCTCGAGGTAGCAAGAGAATGATCAACGTCGGCAGCTGACCTCTTTTCTTTTTGGACTGTGTACTCTCTCTCTCTCTCTCTCTCTCTCTCTACATGTGAGGGATCAATTTGTACAACTCCTGATCGTCTCTGATCATCTTGTGTGTGTCTGATAATTTTATATACCGTTTCAACGAAACCAATAAGTCTTTGCAAGTTATTTTAAAATTTTGTTTGGCTTTCGTACCTGACAATGAGATGATAAATGTGGAATATTTCGTTTAATCAAGGTTTTCGAACATTTGAAGTTGAAAACTGTTTGAAAACAAGGGAAGGAATTGGCTCGGATGGCTCGGTTGAAGGACCAAATTGAGTCTGTGAGAATAAAAGATATATTGCAAAGAGAATTATAATAACTGACATAAGATAAGGCAATTAATGCAATTGGAAGAATAAGAGTGGTGTTATAACGTAGCGTGAATAGGTCGGTATTGGAAGAATCTGTGAAGTAAAGAAATAGTATTAGTTCGTTGTTGGTTGAGGAGGTTCGTCTACGGATGTAGACACAAGTTGGTTATTTTCCAATGTAAGTAGAGAATATCCAGGCTATAAGGAAACAGTACACATAATGCGTTTTATGTGTGTAATCGAACGAGTCGACTAGAGGAAAGAGCGCGAATCTTGTACAGTGTGTGGATTCAATGCACTCAAGAAGGTTGCACGAACTAGGTGCTTGAAAGGATCTCAAGAAGGTTGCACGAACTAGGTGTCTTGGATGAGTGCACGAACTAGGTGCAGGAAAGGATCTCAAGAAGGTTGCACGAACTAGGTGCCTTTGATGAGTGCACGAACTAGGTGCAGGAAAGGATCTCAGGAAGGTTGCACGAACTAGGTGCCTTTGATGAGTCCACGAACTAGGTGCAGGAAAGGACCTCAAGAAGGTCGCACGAATTAGGTGCGTCGACGACAGTGCACGAACTAGGTGCGTTGACGACAGTGCACGAACTAGGTGCGTTAACGACAGTGCACGAACCAGGTCGGCTAGAACAAACAATGCACGAACTCGGTGCGGTAAAGTAACAGAGGGTACTCGGTGTCAACCTGTGATTCAACCAAGATATCGGGTATTGTGACACTTAATGCTGAACAAACTCGGCGGTGGTCAGACTAGAAGTGGCGCTTTTATATGGGGTGGTTGGTCGTATGATGGAGCGTTCAGCAGAATAGCGACTGACAGATTATCTGCTCCCTTGCAGAATTACACTCTTAGGTGCTCATTCACTCATTGTAGGCGAAAGTGAATTCGACAGCGTAAATCTATACATACAGAAAGTTACCAGTCCAATCACAAGAAAAGAAAACATGTAACTAAGGTTTTTCAAACAAAAACACAATTGAAAATGTTTGATTGGACATTAAGACAGTTAAGGATAGACACAAAGCGTCGATTATAGAAGTATACTTCTGAGGTGTCAAGCAAATACGAAATTTATTGTACATAACAAATGAAATAAATTCTAGGTGTGTTGGATTGGGTTTGTCAAAGTCTATTGAATTTTTGGTATCCAATCTGACTGTGTTTAGTGATATAAGTCTTGTGTCCAATAAATATTTCCCTTTTATTTTGTGTCTCCATTTACCTGATATTCGAACAGGATCCCTTCAAATTTAAAACATAATGATAAATAATTTAATAATTCATGGGCGATAAAGTTTGCTATACATTTAAGTGTATCCACGTATAAATTAGCAAAATTCTGTGTGAGCATTTTATCCAACGTCACGGATAAAACCAAAAGTTTTGGTCCCTTGTCAAGAAAGTTTAAGGAATTAGCATACCGTAAAACTAATTATTGATATCTTTGGATGTGTCTTCTTTATATACTAGTATATCAACAATGCTAGCATTAACCATCATTGCGCATAAATAGTCTCAGACCTGTAAGTACAAAGCTATACTCAAGGATTCAAGTAGTTGAAATCTGTCTCAACTTCACTTATTTTTACTACAATAATACGTTCTATAAACAAATATTTGGTGTGGCCATGGACTTACCCACTAGTCCGGTGGTCGCAAATTTAGTAATGAAAAATCTTGAGTAAACTGTCATTGGTTCTCTTCCGTTTGATTTAACATTTTACAAGAGGTACGTTGATGATATCATTTCTTGCGTACGTGAAGACAATATCCAGGATTTGGTAAATGTATTTAAAAGCTTTCATCCAAAACTCAAATTCACGTTAGAGCTCGTACAACATGGTCAGATCAGCTTTGTAGACACGTTGGTCATTAATGACAATTGGAAAGTAATAACTAACTGGTTTCGTAAGGACACCTAGTCTAGTCGGTATATCAATTATGAATCTCATCACCCACGTCAGTATAAAAAAAGTGTAGCCATTGGGTTATTTGATGGTAGCTTCGTATTATCTCATGCCAAGTTCAGAAGGCGTACTCTCAAACTAATAAGAGCAACTCTTCTATAAAATGGATATCCTCCGAAGCTAATTTCAGAATTCCAAAAACAAAGGGTGTATAAATTTTATAATACTATAAACTTTGGGAATACAGCCAATTCTAAAGACAATAACAACAGTGTCACAGGGTCTATCCCTTTTGTTGATGGATTGTCTTATAGTATCAAACACATTTTAGGGAAAGAGACTTCAGTGTTACGCTTGAAATTTTTAACACAATGAACGCTCTATTCACTCTTCTCAAATCTCATACCTCAACGTTAGAACAAATTGAAAATGTATAAAAAATTAATTGCAAAGACTATCAAAACTGCTATTTTGGACAAGCTGCACAGCATTTAAAAAAACGAATGGGTAATCTTATGATGTAAAGTCTCACGACCCGGACAGGTCGACTCTTGCCTTCCACTCCCTCACTGAAAGTCATGCATTTGATTTCGAGAATATTGAGGTAGTAGACAAAGAAAAAAATTGGCATAAGCAATTCATAAAAGAGATGATACACATCACTAAGAATGAATATTAATAATTAAACCGTAATTGATAATTAAAGAATAATTTCAATAGAATGACCGGCATTCAGAATTTGAGCCGTCTCTACTCTAATATAATCTGAATGATGATGAGTAAGTTTCTAAAATTTTCTAAAGTGTTAAAATTTTCCCGCCTGCACTATGATCCTGATTCAAGCATAGTCAAATAGAAACGGGTAGTCGATTTTTGTCCTATGTATAGTGAAATTTGTCTCTCTCTGAAATTGTAAGCCACACATGTGCTAGGTTAACCTAGTTGATAACCTCATGACACATGGGCATTGTAAAGTCACTGACGCTATCAAACTAAAAAAAATCGAAGTTAAACCATTTATCTTTAATTTTTCTTTGTTTAATAAACAGCCTAAAGATGGCAGGCTAAGCCGGCTAAAACGTCGATACTGAATAATTTGGTTGTTTACTGCCTGACCTTTTCTGACGAGCATATAATGCAGAATATACGCGGCATTCCACGCCAAATCGACCACTTTTGAACCCGACCCCTTTCAATTTGATTAAAAGTTTTTTTTATCCTTTTCTACTCTATGAAAAACGTTTCTCAAAATTTTTTCAAATTTTTTCACCCAACCAAAATAAAGTTATGAATTTTTAAAAAAAACGGGTTTGTTTTTTTTTTTGAAATAGTTATAACTTTTCCAAAATTTGACTTATCGGAAGGTTTTTTTTTTTTGAAAATTTTCGTCTTTCAATGTACTTTTTGAAAAAAGTACACAAAAATTGTTACGCCCCGACGTACTGCCTTGGCGTACCTTTTTTAAAATTCCATCTCATTTCATTTCTCTAATTTCTTCAATGCACAGATATTATTTCATCAAAATCTCATATTCTAATAACGGCGAGTTCCACCCCTCCTGGCAAAAGTCAGGTAGAGACCAAGAATGATCCCTAGTATAAGGTTCAAATTTGTTTCTTATGACTGGTACCAAGAACTGAGATAGGAGACTGGTGAGTTAGTAACAGCGGAGCTCAGCCTAATAATACCTCTCTTTTTAAGGCAAAATTATCATTAAAATCTCAATTAAATATTCAAGCATAAACTATTCATCCATTGTGAACTAAATTAAAATAGATTACCTATTAAGATGTATGGATGGATGTGTGAACGTTGTACGTAAATATCTCTTGATCATATTTTTAATATGTCACCGACGAGATTGAGAATCGTCGGAACACAATCCGACGGCTCTCAATCTCGCTCGAACTACACATCTAAAGATAAGTCAATGCGAGTGCTAATCTTCGACATTGAACGAATTCTTGTTTTCGCCTTTTTAATCAAAATTCACTATTGTAATACCCATTCAAAAGTAAGACTAGAGTTGGCGTCTAGCTTCACTACCCCCAATTAGATCGAACGCATTAATCTAAAAAGAGAGATACAATAATCACGACCAGCTAGTTATAACCATCGTTCAGAGTAGATGTTCTTGGTACCAAATAATAATATCCTTTGGAACAGAATAACACACGATTTGCCAAAACCCGCAAACGGTTAAATTTAGTGATTCTGCAGCTTCTCGGCATTTGAATATAAATTCGTCCGTCGGCGTGGATTGTTATATAAATTCAAACAATTTATAAATTGTTACTTTCGGCTTCTAAGTTATTATCGTCATTCGTAGTTACCAGACATTTCAATCACCAAATAAAACAGAATATACTTCATATTTTAGCACTTAAATCACTTCAAACCATTTATTTTGAACGACAACCTTTTTCCATTTTTATTATTATAAATTAGCCTCAATCATTTGAACAAACCTCACAGACCTGTACAGGACTATAGCAACACGATCCTACAAATTACCGGCTCATCGAAAGGTAGGTCTTTCTTAGTTTTAATTTTTATTCATTGTCGTTACGTGGGAGCATCTTTGATTATTCAATTAATCATTAACTTTTATTAATATTTGGGTTTTTAGAAAAAATCAAAAATTTCTTGATAGTGTTACGTTCGGCGTGTCGCCACACGTCTCCCTCATTTCGTCACTCTCCTACGATTCTTATATTAATCTTATCATCTCATTCCTGTCCTCCTATTTTTATTCTGGCTCAAGCCATTAGTTTTTAGCCGACTCTGCTAATTCTATTCCTCACCATTTTGCGCACCTTACATCTACTCCTCTTTACCTCATATTCATTCCTATCTCAACGTTTGACACGATCAATTCTATTTCAACACGCAACAACCTCACGTATAACTTTTCTTACCGATATTGTAAACTACACACTCCGTTTACTATTCCACAAATTCTTCAAACAAATATATAGTTGATACCTCAAACATCCAAACGGTTATTCAACTCTTGTCGCAACTTCTGGTTGTCCCCGGACGTAAAAGCGAAGTCGAACCAGTTTATTCCTTACTGATCGGGAATAAACGACGTTCACGGACGTAACAATAGCATTACCATTTTTGTTTTTTTTTTCTTTTTGTTATATCAAACTTTGATTTTTCTGAATACCTACGCATTTTTTTTCGCAATTTTCAGCGATTTTAAATGTTTCCGTTTTCCAAAATTTGCTGACACTCTATTTATGAAACTCGTTCCATGCCTCTAAAACTTCTTTAGTGTAATACATAACCATTTACAGAAAACTATCTAAAACTTCAGGACTTTTATTCATATTTAAAAATTTTTTAAATTCTTGCATACGAGTTTTTCAAAATCGCCAAAAATTTTAAACAAATTCATAGGCATTCAGAAAGCCAATGAATTCATTTTATGTGAAATGAAAAACAATTCACTATAGATTTGTTACAAAATTTTCATTTAAAGAATTTGTACGTTCCATAACATTTTAAACGTGTATCTTAAAAAGGCCATTGCTTTGAAACGGATATTCCAGCCATTTTTTACCAAGCTACATGATTTTAAAAAAAAAAAATTGATAACATTCTTCTATCTCTTTCAGAACACGCCCAGTTCAGTTGCATTGTGAATATTAAAGAGAATATACTCAAAAAGTTTACGCAAAGTGAGCATCTCCGCTTATTATTATACTTTTCCACTGAGATGTTAAAACTTTTATTGACAACCTGCGTGAATTTTGTTTACTAAAAACAAATAAAAATACGTAGGTAGTCAAAACTGGCCATGAGATCTTTCTAAACGTGAAACAATGCGTTTAATTTCTTTCAGAAATTAGAAAATATTGAACTTAAACTAATTCAATGCTACAACAATTAATGTTATTGAATCAGGATCACATTATTCAATCATCTATTGAATAAAAAAGCGTATCTTTCGACTAAATTTAATAAACGAAGGCTTAATTTTATTCAATAATAAATTCTATACAAATGGCCAGAGCCAGATTTTCTACTAGGCACTCATTTGATAATAAAATCAAATTATCAGGTACCTTACCGTTATAAAATATCTGGCTTCAGCTATTTTGATTGAATTCATTACAAACTTGTTTGATTTAACAAATGATTCAAAGTTATAGCACCAGTTGGATGCAATTAATGTCTGTGCTGTTGCGGTTGAAAATCGCCGTTCCGTAATTTTATCGAAATTGAATCTGCATCATTTTGTTTGAATTCAACTCGTTTGAATTTTTTCCTTAAGTTTTTGAGTAGACAGTACGTTTGATACACGCATAAGTAAAAATGATGTAAATCACGTTGTTTGCTGGTCCGAATAAATTTTTTACAAGCATACAGAGAGATTTTGCAAGAATTGGAGCATCAATGAGAAGCATACTGCCGAGGGAAAAAGAGGGAGATGAAAAGAAAAGTGGAGTAAGCAGAAAACTCGGTAAAGTAAAATTTGTCTTTATGTACCTATATTTCTCCGACATCCAAAAAGGCTCTTATTATCGTTTTCCAGGCTGCTCGATGAAGTGTAGGCTGAGTAAAAGTAGGCCTGAGAAATTACAAGTGCTTGTTCGCGTGCCGCAGGCGACGTTGAAATTTTACTGAACAATGGAAAAATAACAGGTCTGTTAGGGCGGCAAGATAAAACAATGCGAAGTCTTCCGACCTTATGTGTATATACATATATAATATGACTTTTGAAATTCAAGCGGCTTTCCACGATTACAAATAATTAAAAAAAAAGTTTTTCCGCAGACTTAAATTCTTGCCACAAGTTAAAAGGAAGGTATCCCAGGTCCATCTCTCCAATTTGGTTTTTTTGTAATATTTTGTAGCAGACTAAAAATTAAGTGATACGTATGTTTTTTTATCTGCCGTCAAATACTTTAAGGTTGTAGAACCACCCTTCAAAGTAAGGCATGTCAAGGGGCGGTTTGGCAGTTTCACCCACAAGAACATAATATTTTTTAACCAATCCAATTGGAAAAGTTTCCTCTTTTCTCAATTAAAAAAAAAAAAACAAAAAAACTGCCAGACTGCCCCTTGACATGCCTTACTTTGGAAGGTGGTTTCACTCCCTTAAATTGTTGAATAGCAGATAAAAAAAAAATACGCCTCGCTTACTTTTTATTCTACTATCAAAGAGATCAACCTGGGATACCTTCCTTGTTAGAAGAAGAGCCGTGAAAAGACTTTGATCGCATGGAAAGTTTCGCGCCGGGGAAACGTTCATACTCAAAGTATATCAGCAGTGATTGAGATTACGGAACCCGTTTCCTTTGGTTCGTTAAATTTTTAGTCCTCCATCAATCAGCCTGAAGTATAGCGGCGAACTTGTGCGACAATGAAGACCAAGAGAACATTTCAAATTTGGTCGTTCGCTTTTGAAGTGCATCGGCAGAGATAAAAAAGTCTTCCATATTTTCCATATTTTCCAAGCTGATATTTAACCCTTCAGTACCCGCGCTATGAGATTTTTACTCATGCTGGGTTTCAATCTCAATTATTTATCTAAATTCAAATGGAAAGGCCACTTTAATTTTTTTTACCTTCCGGAAATTTTATATTCTTTTCAACTGCACAATAAAAACTTACTTATTTTGATTATAAATAAAAAAAAAAAAAATTTTTTTTTGGAGGACATGAGATTTTTTCTCATGGCGATGAAAAATTTCCCTGTTCGTCTGATCTCGGCTTCGTTCGGATGATTCCGCTGGACGGTAGCGGCCATGTTTGTTTACATATTCACACAAACCACACAAATATACTTATCAGTGTAAAGGAATGTGATCATTTGTGTTATTTATTTAAAAACACTATTTATTCAAAAAAAAATAAAATATATTATTTAAAAATTAATGATTTTTTAGTTTTTTAAACTTATTTTATTGTTATAAATAATTGAAATGCATTATGAATTTTATGAAAAAAATACTTTAGAAACTGTGATGCGCATGCGCAGAAGCCGTGAGATTTTCTCTCATGGCGAAAGTAAAGAAGGTAAGTCGATTAACGTGGGTACTGAAGGGTTAAATTTGGTTGTCATCAACCGAGATTACGCATCGATGTCAATTATAATGGAAGGACCTGGATGATCTAAATTCCTCTGAACATAAAGTCGTGTTATACGTGAAATGATTCCTGTCTGTAGGCTGATAACAAAAACCGCCGCTAATGACGCCAAATTTTAGGATGAGATATAGGTAAGTCAATTTTCTATACCGAAACTCTGAACAAGACTGGAAACACGCATTCGAGATCACCCGAACTTAAAATAAAGATTGTGCGGTAACTTCTGCAAGTCAACTCAAAATCTTTGGCATGCAACGAGGGGTTAATCACTGTTGTCTTTTGGCGTACATAGGTTCATGTAATCTCATGTATTCTTTGTAATCTTTTGTTTTCGTTGTAATCTTGTGTATTCTCTGTTATCTTTTTACAATCTATTTGTAGTCTCAGGTAATCTCGATAATTTCCGGTATCCTTTGTGGTCTTCGGTAATCTTTGTAATATCTGTAACATTTCCGTTATCCCTGTAATATTTTGTAATCCCTGCAATATTTGTGATTTTTTGTAATCATCGCAATCTATGTAATCATTTGTATTCCTCCTGTAATCCCTATAATCTTTTGTAATCCTACTGTTATCCTTGTAATCTTTCCACAATCTTTGCATCAGTTTGTGATCCTTTTATTGTAATCAGTGTATGCCATTTTTGCATAGTTTATTCAGACCTCTATATGAATCGTTAATTTCTCAGGGTGCTCAATTTGCCCGCCCTTTCCTTATTTATTCTCCCCTATTTTTATATTCGTTTTGTATTTTATCTGTTTTCATATAAATTAGTGGCATTGGATGGCAATTTTTGTTTTCTATGCTTTGAACAGCTGTGGAATTATTTCACATATTCAGGAAAAAATTGTAACGCAGAATATTTTCGAAGCCCACCATATTTTGACAATGGTTGATTGGTATAGCAAGGAACATTACTGAATACAATCAATCCAATTTTTAAGTCGAAAAAAAATACAAAATTTATTTATTTATTCAATGTAAACATAGCACATATGAACGAATGGTCGAAATTCGTACTTTCCCATGAAAAAGAAACATTTTCTGTTAGCTTATCATGAAAATCCAAATGCCCATTTTTACATAAACTTAATACACACCAAAAAATTTTACGAAATTTTTCTTGTTGTTTTTATCTGTCCACCATATTGCATTCGTTATTTTGATTTTTCGAATATCGAGTTCAGATTCGTAATCATTGACCCCAAAAACCACTTGAAATAAAGTTTCATCAAAATGAAATAACTTTTTGAATTTATGTCCGCCATATTGGATCCGCCAATTTTTAGTTTTAAAATTACGAAATCAGATTCGTAATCAGCGATCCCAAAAGCCCATTTATGAAATATTTCAAGTGAATCGCATATAAGGAAAAATGTATGCATAAAAGCGTCAAGTTGACCAGACTTTATCGGGAGGGAAATGTTGGAAGAGTTATACCTCGTGTATACATCCAGGCCGTTTTATCGCCTCGGAAGCACGATGCAGGGTAGAGCACACGAGTGAATTGGATCGATCTTAACAGGGGGGGTTACCAAACATGGCAGGGAAGTGAGCTGCAGAAGAAAAGAAGACTTATCCTCCGCGTGCGGAAGCGGGACTAACCATGGTGCCAATAACCATAAAAACCCTGCACCCTGCTTCGTTATGCGCCCATCGTCCCAAAAGGGGGCTCAGATATGCGTGCGGATAATAGGAAAGGAAAGAATAAGAATAAGTACGAAGTCAGTGGACGCGAAAGACGAGAAGACCGCCCTAAACTCAGCCTCGCCTCGCCGAATCATCTCAGGGATTCGGTGAAATTCATTTCTTTGTCTATCGTGCCTACAGAGCTAATGCTTTGGGGTCACTGCACTCGGCAGGCGATGAGATATGTAGTCGTATATTTTTCCAAAGCTTTCCAAAGTATTCCTTTCTCATCCTTTGACCAGGATAAGAGTATTTTTTTCTTTTCATTTCTACAATTCAAAGTAATTGCCGTCACGATTAGGCTGATGAATTACACAGATCTGCAACTAAAAAACCGCACAGGTTTTTTATACTGTTTCTTATAGATTTTGACTCGCTGAAACCGGGAAAATAATCAAAAAGTTCCATCATGTTGAGTTTTTTCTTGAACTTGTGCTTGTAGTTTCATGTAGAGGGAAACTTCCGTTTAATTCGAAATCTGGTATCCTATTCTTGATTCTTAAAATTTTACGCAATAGTGATTTCTTATTTCCATTTGATATGTATTAGAGTGAGACCGAAGAATAAATGCAAACAGGGAAGCAGAAAATAGAAAGTGGAAGCGTGTCCAGAGGTGTTTTAAAGAGAAGAAGAAAAGGTTTTATTATCGAAAAGGATGAACACGGAATGTTAAATACATTTTGTAGACAAATTGTTTGTTTAATTTTATAAGAAATATTGTTTAGTTCATTGTAATAAAATGTTGTTTTTTTCATTATTGTTATGCTTTTTTTATGCGGACGCCTCGTATTTTGCAAGAATACTGTACGTGACGAAGGGAAATGAAAGTCATTTTGGATTCAGCACACTCGAAAATATAACTTTTACCAAAAATATCTTCGAAAGATCTGCGTACTTAGCGCAGCAAACTTCAAGGCACGAAACATTTCTTGTATCGAATTATAAAATACTTCTGAGACGTTATCAGAGAATTCAAGAAATTTCACTTGTCTTTGTTAGATTTGAAATGATGCATCGTGGAAGTTCATAAGAATTCATGTTATTTGATACGATTTTAAATGTGACTAATTCTCGAGTTTTGAAAAGATACCTTCGCAAAAATTCAAAAAATGCTCCGGATTTCGTGAAAATTTCATAAAATTTCATGTGAATTCGGAAGATACGTTATTGGACTTCACGACATTTCGTAAGACGTTAATTCTCGACATTTTACGTGGGACTTTGTGGAAATTTGAGGTACCTCACTGGATTTTTCATTGAATTTTATGAAATGAAAGCAAGATATATTAGAATTTCGCGCGAAAGAATAAATGCATCGCCTTTACGTGTGGTCTACTCTTGACTAAAATCAAACATCTAATGGCTATTGGTATTTTTTTAAACTTGCATGGTAACCATATCACACGAAGGAAATGGCATACTAAAAGAAAGAACTTCGCCCAATGCACGGCACCGTGCTTTATAAAATGAGCCCTCACCCCCGAATTTTCCGAAACACTTTCATATTTACATACTTTAATACATGAGTATATATGTATGTAATACATACATATCTTCATACAGGTACATAGTTGAAATGATAGCCATAAATAAGCGCAAGTTTTGAGAAAACGAAAATGACGCAATAAAAATAAGTCCCTGAAATGACTTCTTTTCAGTACCACGGCTCTGTCTCACGATAAGTACAAGTCTTGGCTATATTCTCAGCTTCCTGCAGCGTTTTCCCCTGTCGTTTATACATTCTCGGTCGAGAGACGATGAATAAACACGCCGCGCCTGCACGCTGGAACGCTGCCTCATCTTTCTCACCCATGCATTCCAAATCTTCGCCTAGTAAGATTTCAAAGAATTATTGGGATTCTCGTTTCCCATTGACGTCAGGAAAATCCAGAGTTTGTGAGAAAATATCGATATGCACGGAAAATTTCAGCAAGACTATGGCATAAATTTCTTCCATTTCTTTCGATAAAATGATATCTGGCTATATTGTCTATCTTTTGTGACATGGTCTTGTGAAATGAATCGGAATATTTTTTGTTCACATATATACTTCATTTCATTCTGCTCGTTTTTAGTATTCATCAATAAGTTAACGTTGAGTTGTTTACAAAAAAAAAAAAACAAAAAAAAAACAGGATTCATACGCTGTTTTCGACAGATATTTTGCTGAAAATTTTATATTTGACACATTCCAGCAAAATTATGAAAAAAATTGTGTAAATTCTTCAGCCAAAATAAAAAAATATCCTAACCATAACTAAAGTGGGCAGGCAAAACAGTTACTTTTTATTCATTTTTCAACTAATTCATAATTTTTGTGAGGGAATTTGATTTTTCTGTGGAATTTTCAGGGTTCAATATATTTTTCCTTATACAACTATGTGCAAATTTTTATAGAAATTAAAAAAATACTGAAAATTTCGAAATCATTTTTTTTTTTTACTTCAAATCTCCATTTTTGAAATTGAGTGAAAATTTCCCGACAGTTTTTGTATCAGGAAATATATATTGAACCTTGGAAATCTGGAAAAAATTCAACTAATTGAGGAAAAATTAAATCAGTTCAAAATATTCAGTCATTTGTGGTTATCAAGTTATGACAGTATCACAGATTATTATTTATCTTTTAATTCAATACAATGGGGGTCAAATTCAGATAAATTGATCCGTATTCATAAAATTATAGCAGATCAGGCTGCACTTCTTCTATTCGTGTTGATTCCTATAATTTTTAAAACGCATATAAAACTGAGATATGGAAATCAGGCTCTATTAACGAATATCCAATCCTCCATTGTCTTCCATTGTAGAATTCCACATGCAGGAACAAAATTGCGTTCTCGAAAATATTTGTAGAAATATACCAATCATGATAAATAATAATGCATCTTTTTACGAAATCAAATTTTTGAACAAAGTTTTGGTTATCTGTGAAATTGAAATAAGCAAAGTAAACAAAACTTCTGTTTTTGTAGTAGCTATGTTAAACAATTTATTCTTATCAGGCAAAAACGTCAAAATAAAACAGAGCTGCGATAGCTGGTTCAGTTGAGCTGGAATTTTTCGATACGTTTAAATCGTGTATTGGGAGAACGGTGTTTGGTAAAAACTGAAATCTATATTCGTATCTTTGGGCGTCGTTTATATTCGCTGTTTGATACATGGATGTGAAAAACAGTGCGGGTACAAACGTTTTCCCCTTCACCGCACAGCAATGGTTAAAGAAACGTCCGTACCGCGAAAATGCACAAACGTATAATATCAGTGCCACAAAGGGGAAATGAGTTTCAATCCGTGCGAGTATTGAAATAAATCCCTGTTCCTCCACTTCTCGTCATGAGCATAAGCCTGGAATAGTAACCGTTTTGTAATTTGTAAAACTAACCTGATTTTCTGAATATGCATACTTTTCTGATTTGAGATGTAGATAAAATAATATCCTTTTTTTTGTGTACCGTCGGCAATCTTCCAATCATTAATTTGACAATTTTATTCTATATTCTACAGCAGTGGCGAGAAATAAAAATACCACTTTGAGCCGTGTAGTTAGACTATTTCAAATAAGAGCAACACTTTTTTTGTGAAGCAAGATTTATGCATTAGTTTTTGCTGTACAAAAACTCTTCCCGGAGTATGGAATTTTTACCTCGACACTAACAATAAGAAGTGCTTCGCAGTATGTGACGTTTTCCAATTTAAATAACATGTAAAAAACCATTATAATTATTTCAGTTCCTTCGCGAAATTTTCGAAAATAACCTTTAGTACAGTCTTATGTAGATATTATAATCACGTAGATGAGTGTACTATTTTAAAAATTAACACTGGCATTTTTTACGTTCGAATAACCGAAAACCAAATGTATTAGCAAACTCGGGACCTTGTACTTTTCGTTCAAAATGTTGGATTGAAGCCGAAATCCTCAGGTCGACAAAAAGATACGTCATTATTTGTCTCAAATAAGAAATAGTCACATGGTATGAGGATATAGGGATGATTTTTAATTCGGCAAAACAAACGCTTAGCGCTCGTTTCAGCAAGAAGAAAAACGTTGTCCAGTCTGAAACAGTCTAGTGTACAGGTTTGTATCCGAAGAAAAAGGGGGACAACACAACTCGGCACAAGTGCCAACAACGCCTATATTCGATTTTATAACGAGTTTCCTGGCAAACAAGCAATTTTGTGGACAAATGGTTAATTGACCATGCACTGGTGCCCACGTCGCGTGACAAAGATTGATCTAAAATATCGGCTTCCGAATTTGGGGGTCCAAACGCACGCAGCGGGGTTGAAGTCAAGGATGGAGGGCCTTCAGCATCTTAGTATAAAGGGTGAGGGTGACTTTTTGCAGTGGCTACTCTATGCTTATGGAGATTTGTTGTTCCACCGGCTCAACACTCGCCGTACACATGGGTATCTAATTCATTTTATCCACTACAGTGCCCTGATTGGTCATTGGCAGTTTGAGGTTATGAAGCACTCCCACCTTTATCGGCCGAGCATATTCACCCTGTTTCTTCCTGTGTCGAATAAATAAACGAACGAAAAGAGTTCAAATTTCGAAAGTGCGTCGCTTTTTCGTAGCGGAATTCAGGAAAGTTACTCACATTCTTGAAATTGTCATAAATTGTGTGCTTTTTTCACACGTGTTACTATTCCCACATTTCCCGCGTTTCAGGGTCCAAAAAGTGTTTAGCTGAGATACTTTGCGCAATTCCGGAAAGAATGAGGAGTAAAACGAGCCACCGTGAGACTGTTTCCATTTAACCCTTCAGGACATGGGTTATGAGATTTTCTCTCATGCTCAACGTAGATCTCAAATATCTTTTAAAATTCAAATGGAAAGACTACTTGAAAATTTTTGTATCTTCCTATAATTTAGTTTTCTAGATACACATTCACTAAAAACTGTTTTTTTTTAAATCAAAATTGCGAAAAAAAATAATTTTTTGGAGAACATGAGATTTTTTCTCATGGCCAGAGTATTAAAGGGTGAGAGATTTTAGCTTTCGTTTCTTTTCGGCCTAGTTCGGGTCGTTCCGTAGTATGCGTCCGCCATACTTGTTTACATGATACATATACCTAAAGAATAATTGTGCAATGTTGTGCTGTGTTATCTCCTTTTAAAAATGTAAAATTTATAATTTAATTGTTGATATTCATTAAATGAATATTATTAAAAGGTGTTAAATAAACGTAAGTCAATATTTTTGTTTTATATATAACCCTGACAAATACATTTTATGAGTACTTAGATCTAAGTTATTTTGCATTGTGAATATTTAATTGATATTACTATAATAATAAATTTGAGCAATTATTTTACCTTGAAAAACATTGAAAGTTATAAATAAATGATATTTTCTTAAGAAAGCTGTATTTAAAATATACTGAGCGCATGCGCAGAAGCCATGAGATTTTTTCTCATGGCCAGAGTAAATAATGGCAGTCAAAACACCCATGTCCTGAAGGGTTAATATTCAGGTCGCTAGACGAAAACTAAGAATTACAATCATTCCGTAAATAAAACTGATGCTTTTACGATCAGCTGGGCGCATACCTGAGCGGTCCCTGGCTCAAAAAAGATTATTGCCTCCTTGTTGCACTCGATTCGTTATATAAAAAAAGTATGTTGCGCGTTTTTTCACGAAACACGAAATTGAGGTTAGGGTCACGTAATGTCAAATGTATTTGCGACAGCGCGTGCGCGCAGTACAGAAGAGCCTAAATTCAACTCCTAGGATATGTACCGTGTGCATGCGCTGTCGCAAACAAATCTGACATTATGCGACTCTAACCTCAATTTTGTGTTTCATAAAAAACGCGTAATGCGTAATGTACTCCGCGTATGCACATTTGCAGACTCGCTCTATCGTCATAGAACCGGATCTTTGTGTACGGAAAACACGCATAAAAAAACGCGTAAACATGCTTGTGTTATAATATAAATTAAATTTTTATCAGTCTAGATAGATTGAATCGAGTGATTAACGACTTTAGTAAGCCTCTCGTTCCACCTCCGTATAAAATAACCCACGTTGAATAGATCTGCTCGAGTTTAGGTACATCGAAGGGAAAACGAAATGCCTCCCGGGGCGCCCAGGGGTTACTTCCCATGGCGAGGACTGGATACTGGATAGAACGAGGGCGAGGGTCAACGAGGTGGCTGGATGAAATCCAAATTGGAATCGGCGGTGCCGTGTAATGGAAGGGCATTGCCGTGCGATTTGATTTGGAAAACGGTTTCAAATTTACATATGTCGAGTTTCCTGCGTCCAAGATTATCATTATTATTGTTGTTGTAACCTGAATTTAATATAGTTAGGCAAAGGTCAGATGGACAAGTTAGGTATATGTATTAGGGTGCTTCATTTTTAGGCGATATTTTTTTTTTGTTTGTGCTACCTGAAAATCGGATACTTTATACAAAATAAAAAATTATGCCGCCGGGTAAAAGGCTTAAAGTGCAATAGCGGCTTAGCTCATTTAAAAATTCAATTTCCTATTTAAATAACACAGAAAAATTATTTTTTTCTATTTTATTCAAAAATAATTTTTTAAATTAGAAACCTGAATTATATAATGACTCGAGAAAATCGTTTTATTGTCTATAGTAAATTATTATTTGATGTAAAAATAATAAATCTAGATTTAGAAATGATTTGATGTGAAATATAATAAACATTCATCTTCGCAGCTCTATAACTCAAAAGATGTTGGTCGGGGGGGATTTACGCAGAGGAACTTTTTGTAGCAAATTTTATGCCATACAAAAGCTATACACGCGTTTTTTCCAAAAAAAATTTTTTCACGTCGAAAAATCAAGTTGAAACCGAAAAAAAAAAATTTTCCGTGTTATTTAAATAGGAAATTGAATTTTTAAATGAGCTAAGCCGCTATTGCACTTTAAGCCTTTTACCCGGCGGCATAATTTTTTATTTTGTATAAAGTATCAGATTTTCAGGTAGCACAAACAAAAAAAAAATATCGCCTAAAAATGAAGCACCCTAATATGTATATGTGTACGAAATGTCCACTCTGGATGCCCAGTCTTCTGTTATATGACCGACGCTGACCAGCATCAGTTCGTAAATAAGACGTGTAATGTGAAGATATGTAATAGCTTGATATTCATTAATAAATATTACTTGTTCCAATATGAACTCCTGTGAATCTTTATTTGGGCCAGACGGGCGATTAACCTCTTAAAAATGCAACATTGTTGTTGTTGTTGTTTCTACGTGCACGCATGTGTATTAAGATATTTCCTTTGGGAGTAAAAAATTTTTTCCGCTACCATCTGGAAAACTAGTTGCATAACTAAAAATAAAAACTTCTGAATGGTTGTCTCGCCCAATTTAAAAAAAAAGAAGCTTTTGGAGTTTAAAGTTTTCTTATTTAGGGGCGGGGGGAGGGGGGTTACAGCTTGTACGGTCTAAAATCATACCTACTTTTTAATGAAAATGATAACACTTGGAGCATGTTGTGTCTAAAGGCTTTATTATTGACAGTTTCAAGAATATTTAAGAATTTTTTCATTGAAATTAATAACAAAATGGCAACATAGCGCATATAAGTAGCGAACGACTCTGAACTCGAGCGATTTTGCGGTGGTGCATCTCCTGACGTCACTGCCCAACTTGTAATAAATAGAAAATTTTTCTCGAGTTGAAAACATTTTTTCGGGTTCGAGCTCGTAGCCCAAATGTGGGCAAAAAATTTTCAAATATATACGAATATAAACAAAAAATTTGATTTTTCAATCAAAAATTTTGAGATTGAAATTCAAAAATCTAGCTAAGAGCTCGAATTGATAAACAAGTTTTAAAGATTGTATCAAAATTTCCAGGCGAACGGATAAAAATTGATCGGGGAACCTGCGCCACCTGATTGAAAACGTACTGGTCGTTCGATACTTATATGTGCGATGCCACCATTTTGTTATTAATTTCAATAAAAAAATTCTAAACCGTTTTTGAAACTATAAATAATGAAGCCCTTGAATTTAAATTGCTCCAAATGCTTTAATTTTCTTGAAAATAATTTCCTAAAAATAGGTATGATTTTAGACTGTCCAAGCTGTACCTCCCCTTTAAATGACCTGGGGATGCTCTGTTATTTGCTAAAAATCAGATAGAGCTATCGTGGGTGACAGTTTTGGGAAAAAATAGAGAACTTTCCAAATGTTTGGATATGAAAATCTGAAATGATTAAAGGGAACTATTCGTGCTACAAACTAGGAAAATTTTAAAAAAAGTCTATGGGATCAACAAAAAAAAAGTGACTGACGTCAAAATAACATTTAATGTCATACATGAATCATTAAACGAGGAGTCTAACTATCGCAGTGGAATATTGTTCCTCTAATAGGCAGGCGTAACACATTGCGATCAATTTTCACTTTCCGGCGTACGGAAAGTTTCTAAATTTTTCACTTTACTCAATAGAATGCATACGAAGAATTAGTACTGTTTTTTTAAACTTTCACCGCTTTACCGGTTGACAGTTCAGACATTTTATTATAATTCGTTGAACTAATCAAATAATTTTTATAAAACTTGCTTCGGGAGTCATTTCACAGAAATACAAAAAAAGCCGTTTTCAAAAGGTTATGTTCAATGTTCCAAAAAGCATCTTTATTTTATTTTCTTACTCAAATACTTCTTCTGGCGCCAAATGTTACGACAGGAAAGTGTGGTCTAATGGCATAATGTCGCATTCGCCAAAAATGCGATTTCAGTGGAAAAAGGAAGTATCATTTTTTTTCTCCCTTCGCTTTAAAAATGAACAAAATGTTTTATTCAAGTAAAATCAAACATTTGAAAATATAAAGGCAAAAGGTTGTATGTTAGGTATATAGGAATTTTTCCATTAGTAACTACATGAAAAAAAGATCAAATCAGAAGGTCGTACCATTTTCTTAGCAATGGTTGTAAAAGCCATCGACACGCATTAATAAATTAAAATCTGCTAAAATTCGTAAATCTTATAAAAAAATTTTTGAACATAAAAACAGAAGGGTGTAACCACCAATTTTTTTTTCTTTGCAAACGCTCTGAAGACTACTGAAACGCATAAAGAATTGAAACTAACTAAGTTACACAGTGACGATGTTGATTTTCTGAACGTCGATTACCCAAATCGTTAATTATCGGAATGATAAGAATAACAATAATAATTTTTGGCGGTTACGCCCTTATGCAATTACCGTAGATCATTTTTAAAATTTTGATCAGGACCAGAAGGTCGTATCTACCACCACTTCCGATATTTTGCTGTTCGTTGATGAATTTATACTCGAACCCAAAAAAGTAAAAAAAAATATTTCTTGACAGATAAGACCTTATGGAATTAATCGACATGGGTTTCTATGGTTCGATCAGTATAGCAGAAGGTCGTACGTACCAGTACATACGACCTTTTGCTCTTAATTAAACTGTTATTCAATTTCAACGAATTTTACCATATTTTCTTGTTTTAAGTCTAGATACGATGAGAAAAATATACGCCCTTTTGCCTTTATGAAAAGCAAACGGTGGTAAGGTGGCGTTTACGACCTTATGCCATTAGACACGTGATATTTAGAGTTATTATCAACAATGTTATTCTATCTACAAATAGCAATATTTTTAATCTCTCTTGCCCCGAGTACAGTCGACTTACAACAATTATGTGAATAAAAATTGATGTGGACTGATATGGAATATAATTTAATGTCAATTTAATACTATTCGATGCTAAATTTCCGAATTGTCTATAAAGATTATTGTTCAATAATCCACACTGGCCATTAGCCAATGACATTACATTTTTTACAGTCAAGTTAGATGACTGTGAGGCAGCACTAATTTCAAATCGTTTGTTTGATTTCATAACTTAAGGTGTTGCGTTAGTATTAGTCGATTTCTTTACCAGAATAAGAAACAGCTAGTTCTTCACGTAGAAAAGCCAACCCTGATCTGATTGTTGACCACTTTTTCGGCTAAGTAAATGTGATTCGCAATGGAACATCTTAAACGCATTCGGAAAGATTGAATGAAACTGATACAGGGTAAGCATATACTTTAACCATCGCAGTGGTGTCCCAGCCAATGGGGAGCTGAGGGAACGGAGGAAATGGAAGTGAGGTAAACAGCGGGGAAGGAGCGCCAGGGAGGGAGATAGGGCTTATTAGGGTTGGACGTCATTGGATTACTGGGGAAATGAAATTGTGTAGCAGTAAGTGGAGGGTTCGGTGGACGGGTTCAGGAGGTCCGTCCAAAAATCTACAATCCATATATATCTATAATAAATACATACATTTTATACAGATATACATATAATGTATATAGTTCAGACTCTGGAGATTTGCTACTTACAGAGCAATCGGGGAAGTCAGTTACTCACGATCAGATGGGCTTTCTGGTTGCGCCGGAAAATTTTTTCTTCGATTTTGTGTCCCTGTCATGTATTAAGGTCAGAGAAAATTCAGGCACAGGAAAGACAGTCGTCTTACGAAGCTGAAGTTAATAACGTTACTGTAAGGAAACAATATCATAGAAAACTTCATTATTGTTCAATTTTAGATACAATTTTAGATAACTTTCAATAAGTTGGCTTTTTAGAACATGATTGTGCTTTGTTTATTGCGGTTTGCTAAATTGTAGATAATCCTGAAGGTGGGAAGTAAAGATTTTTCCTAAACACGCATCGTTACAATAACGTTACTAACTTCTATCTCATGTTGGTTTCGGGTTATTTTTCGGCACAGAGCGCTACTTCGTTCCTACATCAATAACGTTTTACATTTGATTGTGGCATTCTACTGGCGAAGACTTTGTACAACACTTCGAAACAAATTCAGGTCTCGGCAAGAGTGGCGGTAAATAGATATAAACACTCGTCAATATGCCCCTTTCGGTAACTTACGTACACCTATTCCCAATATTTTAGGACAAACACAATTCGGGATGGGGAAAATAAACAACACAATTCTGGCGGCCCACATTCTATATAATCTATATATTGACGTACCTTTTGTCAATATTTATGTCAGAGATTTAGTTCTAATGCTTGAATTGAATTCAGTTTTATAGTTAACCCTTTAATTCACGCTCGGATGCTCAGCGCCCCACCTTTTTTGCAGCTTTTTATTTATTAAACTGCTTTACTTGTTTGGTAACAACTGCTAGGGTTTTTAGTTTCACATGGTCCCTGAAATATTTCTAAGTATAGTAAAAAAAATATAAAATTTATTCATTCATTTATTGCAAAAATAGCACAAGTAAACAAATGGTCGAAATTTGTACTTTCCTGTAAAAAAACATTTTCTGCTAATCTACCATGAAAATACGTATGTCAATTTTTATCCAAACTTAATATACACCAAAAAAATTTTTGATGATTTTGTTTGCGCGCCATATTGGTATTTTCACCAGTTTGAATTTTCGAATTTCCAGTTCAAATTTGTAATCAGTGACCCCAATAACCACGTAACAGAAAGTTTTATCAAAATCAAGTAACTTGTTGAATTTACGTCCGCCATATTGGATAAGCCATTTTTAATTTTGAGAGATATGCATGGGAGGGTTGAATCCACTCTTCAGTTATAAAGAGATATTGATTGTTTGTTTGTTTGTCATCAATGATCTCAAAAACTGTTTGATAAAAAATTTTAAGCGAAAACATGTACCATGTGAAGCGTCATAAGAGGTATGAACTAAACATATCTCATCTATTATACATATTTCATCAATTTGATTTTATCATAGTATGTTATTTTGCTGGTATTTTGAAATACGTTTTGTTTCCAAGGTGCTTGTACCCGCTAACTACGAAAATAAATTTGAACTTTGGTAATGGTGGAAAAATATTTCGGAGCATTTTTGACCAAATGGTTGAAATACAACCGACAAATTGAGTGTCAACTCTAATTATATTCAATTTTATTCTGACTACTTCCCGTAATTCAAACGCTGTCAGGGATTTGATACAGATTTAACTGCAGCTTCCCGGATGTTTTCAAACTTCCAATCTCTAGAGAATCAAAATTCGATGTAATTCAATCAGGAAGAAATTAAGATTGAAATTTTCCAGAAAACTTTTCTAAACATCAAGTGGTAAGGCCAGATATTTCCGAAATTTTCCAAAAAAATTTTTGTGCGCTCTTTTGGAAAGTATTAAGATATCACAAAGTTGACATTTTTCTAAAATGTTTACGAAGCATTTGTGTAAATATCTGAAGGTGTATAGAATTTCGATGAAATTTCTAAAAGTGTTTATATTACGTTAAAATACTCAAAACACGAAAGAAAATAAATAATCGAAGTATCGAAAAATTTTCCGAATTTGGTTAAAAAAAAAAAAAAAATAAAAAAAAAGCGTCGTAAATATCTTTCCACCTCGGAGTTGCATATATAATTATATACATGCGGTGCACGTGCTGCAGCTTAAGCGGCTCAATTGCTCGTGATAACGAATCCCTGCATGGCTGCAACAAAGCACGCGGGTATTCCAGAACACAGGGTTTATTCTATCCCCGGCATGTGTTGCTTGCGGCGGACGAGTCAGTATGCAAATTACTGCACCCATCTTGTTGCGCAGTACTGGTTAGCAACAGGGACGAGAGAGCAGGAAAGAGGCAGAGTTTGAGGGGTGCATTGCGTATATATATCACAGGTTACACCCCGTTGATATTCCGGCGTGAGTCAGGCTCCCTCCAAGGGTAGCCATGATCGACGGTTTCGCGCGCGGGGACTAAATATGCAACCCTCTTTATAACGTCGTGCGCTGCAGGTTGTCGGCTTAGTGGATATAAATTCTTTGCACCACCCAGATCCCGTTGCCGTTACTTTCGTGCTCGCTCATATCTACTTACAGCTACGTTTCATATCTGACAAAGTGAATCATTCCTTGGCGAATCGAAGCATTGTCATTTTTTCTGGGATGTTTCTTTTTTATAATTTGAGGGGAAGACGGAGTACCGACCGAGTGAGGAATAGTATATTTTGCAAGAAGGAGGCTAACTTGGACTTTTCGTGCCGAGCGAAAGTTTGCAATATCAGTCGTAGGTCAGCCAAAGGCGAATATTGCAAATACGCGAGAGGTAAAGACCGTGGTCTTTCTGTTACACACAATTCTTTATAAAACAAGAGTCTACTACAAAAAATACCACCATCAACTTCGAGGCGTCAAAAGCGGTCCTTTCTGCACTGCGCGCATGCGCTGTCGCAAACGAATCTGACATTACGCGACCCTAACCTCAATTTCTTGCTTCATAAAAAGCGCACTCTTGTTATATAAAGAAGTAGGTGAATTTTTTTATTGTTTATTTTTATTGATTCCATAGTGTTTATCGCCTTTGGATAAAAAAGATACGCTATTGTACGCGGAAGTCATTTTACTCGGTGTTATGTTCGGTATAATATGAATGGGGAAGAAAGAACTAATGGAGGCTTATTTATCTGCTAGCGAATCTTTCTACAAGAATATTCCAAGGGAAATGTGAAATCAAGTCTTGAAGTCGACGCAGTTGGACTTTATATATAGTTGTAGCTAGGGAATTGTCCTCTGCTCTGTTTTTCTGTCTACATTTTTTTCTTTCCTGTATATTTTAACTCCTGACTAGAAAGAAACAACGGAAAACAGGACTGAGAGGAAAGTGATTCAGTCACAGCGACAACTTTCAGCGGGTTGTTTGTTGAGCATCCCATTAGGGATCTATGAAAAAGGATGCCAGGTAGCCCGCGTCGGTTGTAAAATTTCAATCCAGTAGCTGCCATCGGTATTCGCACAAGTATTTTGTTTCAGAAAAAAGACCTTCAAAGCGTTATCTGTTCACCGTCACCTATGGAAGTGTGTATTTGAATTCAATCCTTCTATATATTGATAAAAGAAAGAAGATAAAAACGCACTTTTTGAAATATCTACGGGATGTCTATAAGTTAAACATTCTCCCGTTAGGTGTGAAACTGTTTTTTGGCAAATTCAAATTAATGAAGAGTGAAAGAAACATACGTATTATTTTTTTTCAAACCATCTTAAATGTGAAATTAATCTTGTTTTAGCTACCCTGTTTTGTTATCGAGTAAAATTCGATTTGAACGTTACACGATTACGTATTTCCAAATAGAAAAAGTAATACTATCAAAGCGAACTGTAATTCGAGAATATGAAAAATAAATAAGAGTTTAATTGATTGTTAATAACAGATTTTTAGTTATTCACGAAAATTCGAACAGCACATTTCATACTGTAGTTAAGAAGATTACATGAAATTGTTAGCAACTTCCTTTGTTTGTCCACCTACTTCGGACTAATATTGTGTAATTCTTGAGATTGAATGGATAGGAAGAGGGAAGAGATGCTTTGCGTTTACAACGACTTTGTTTTTGTTATGGTGTATCTTTAATGCACATTAAAACTTATACACATCAGCTTTTGCTAGCTCATAATTAAACTTTGCTTTTAGCTGGCAAGATATATAGGTACGATTTTATTCTCTATACAGACAGAAGATTTTCGGCCATGCTTTTCTTGGGTTCCTGTACTCCTTTCCGCCGCAGATCGTTATATACATATACATACGTCACGAGCAATTTTCCCCTCGCCTTAAGAGAACTTTGCTAGCGGTAATGACGTTGAATCATCTTTTTCTCGACTATTTTCGTCGGGTGCGTAATTATATACATCATTCACACTTTAGAACAGGACGACCGACAGTTTTAAAATTTACGGGTGTAACTTTTACCGAGGTTTTTAGTATTTTATAGTTGGAACAAGTATAAATGTAGTAAGTAAAATAAAAAAAAAAACAAACAGTATTCGATGTTTGATTCAAAATTATTTAAAAAAATACATAAAGATGCGACGAATTTTACTTCTACTAAGAAATGGCAGCATTTTTTGTAGGATACATATACGATAGAGACATCTGAATTTTTCAGAACCTTGTGTGTCTATAAGCAACGGTTCATTATGCATAAGATAATCGATGGGTTCGTTTTATGTACAACGAGAGAAAAAAAGTCGTTAAATCAACTAAATGTGCGGTCAAGGGCAACGAAATGAATATTTGTTTGTGTCAATTCAAGATCTGTTGGTCTAAAAAAGGTGTATTTAGATTACTTAAATCAACTAAACATATTTTTAGACCAAGACATTTGACGCGCAATCACATATTCAGTTGATTTAATGACTTTCTTCTCTCAGTGTGCTAACATGGAATGAAATGTAAAAAACAGTATCATCAATGATCATACGGATAGTGAGTTACAAGGAGTAATAATATTATAATATTTTGAAAAAATCAAACCGCTGTACTGTCTGTGCAAATAATTAGGTGATCTCTGACAAGACGCCAAAATTGCATAGACAAAGTATCATTTTTCTATCTGTTTCTTTTGAATTTTATTTAGGAAGTTCACAGATACTTGTATTTCTCATAGAAATTTGAAACACCACACCTGTCCTGCTAGAATTTGTAGTTTGATGATTAGCCATCAAGTTACGCAACCTAATTGCAATCGAAATTATTTGAATATATTTTGAATAAAAAAATAGAGAAAAAGTGAATTTACAAAATTATTTGTGATACCAAATTTCAACGATCACATATTTTGTTTAACGAATTAATCCATTCTTTGCAACAGGTAATAATCATTAGATTGAAAATTCGTTCTCAACTTTTGTTCTTTATACGCGCTTTATACTTTACGCGCAGACTGCAGTTGTGGAATGATACCAAATTTATTCTGAGAAAAATGGTGACGCCAGGAGTTTTTTTAAATATCAATTTTTCACGTAATCTGACGATTGTAGGTACCCAGTATAACTTACCGATTATACTCGATCCAATGTGCAGGAGACACGTGTTTCATGAATCCTTACCGCGACATTAGTCACAATGTTTAACGTTATTCGAAAAAATTTGGCGCCTCATCGACGCAGGTGTTCCTTCGAAGTCTACTCTATCTATTTTTCGCGAGAGGAATTTCCGCGCGTAACCCTTGCACGACGAGTGACTCCGTGTACAAGAGGGATCCCAGAGCCGAAGGGTCGCCGTGCAAGCGTCTGGTGATAGACTCCTCCGCATCCTGAGAGGTAGACGGGCGGGCGGGTGGTTCTAAGCGGTAACACGGGGTGCCCCGTTCGAGTGCAGGGGGTGCACCACGCTGCCGTCGCGTTAACCCGGTTCGTTCGGCCCGGTCGATACCGCTCTCTTCTCTCGACTCCCTACGCCGGCAACCACCTATTGCTATTTGCCACGAGGCGCCTCGCCTCGTCCACCCCGGCGAAACCCCGTGACGAAGAGAGCGAGAGAGAAAGAGATATAGATAGACAGATAAATGCATAGATAGACATTAGGGTGCTTCATTTTTAGGCGATATTTTTTTTTTGTTTGTGCTACCTGAAAATCGGATACTTTATACAAAATAAAAAATTATGCCGCCGGGTAAAAGGCTTAAAGTGCAATAGCGGCTTAGCTCATTTAAAAATTCAATTTCCTATTTAAATAACACAGAAAAATTATTTTTTTCTATTTTATTCAAAAATAATTTTTTAAATTAGAAACCTGAATTATATAATGACTCGAGAAAATCGTTTTATTGTCTATAGTAAATTATTATTTGATGTAAAAATAATAAATCTAGATTTAGAAATGATTTGATGTGAAATATAATAAACATTCATCTTCGCAGCTCTATAACTCAAAAGATGTTGGTCGGGGGGGATTTACGCAGAGGAACTTTTTGTAGCAAATTTTATGCCATACAAAAGCTATACACGCGTTTTTTCCAAAAAAAATTTTTTCACGTCGAAAAATCAAGTTGAAACCGAAAAAAAAAAATTTTCCGTGTTATTTAAATAGGAAATTGAATTTTTAAATGAGCTAAGCCGCTATTGCACTTTAAGCCTTTTACCCGGCGGCATAATTTTTTATTTTGTATAAAGTATCAGATTTTCAGGTAGCACAAACAAAAAAAAAATATCGCCTAAAAATGAAGCACCCTAATAGACATATATAGAGAGATGGATAGATATATAGATAGATAGATAGATACAGTATGCTTATGTCTGTAACAATATTAGACAATGCAGCCACACGCCGTTGCAATAAAAATTATTCTCCCTCTGAGAGAAATAGACAGCACGATGTAATACAGCGCCTAAGAGTAAGGAATTAAACTGCAGTAGCCTACGCCTAACGCACAATGACCAGCACGCGAAATCTAGAGATAGAAAAGATAAAGAAAGAGAGAGAGAGAGAGAGAGAGAGAGAAGCCTGCATTACCGATATTTGTTATCCTCTGTAGTAGACAACGTAATGTAGTACGGAGCTTACTTGGAAACACCCTGTATACCGACACCTTACTCAGCTTTGCTTGGTCTTTGTTTTCAGGTGATGACTCAACTCTCACTGGCTCTCTTCTGTATAATGTATTACCGATATTTGTTCTCCTTGGTAATAGGCAACCCAACACACAGCGGCGTTTACTTAGAAACACCCTGTATACCGACACCTCGCTCAAAATCAGCTTTGCTTGCTCTTTGTTTTGAGGTGATGACTCGACTCCCGCCGGCTCCCTTCTGTAGAACGTAGGCCTTGCATCGAAATGCTGCAGCATCCGTGCATTCAACTCACCCGAATGCCACCGGTGGCTCTGTGAAGTTCTGCTAGTTCAAAGTGATTTTTGTTTGTTAGTCAGAATACTACTCTTGTTCTCTTGCAATCATTCCGATAAAAAGATTTTTAATTTTTGGGGTTTTCAAGCGATTCGAAATTTTTTAGAGACTTATTGGAGACCGATTTTTTCACTTTGTGACAAGTTATGGAGTATCCTTAAGAGCATGTAGCAGTCCTACCCTTACCGGCTGAGCAAACTCACCCTGCTTCTTCCTATATTGAATAAACAAACGAACGGAAAGGGTTCACATTTCGACGGTGTATCGCTCTTTCGTAGAGACATTCAAGAAAGTTACTCGTGTCCATTTGAAAACAGTCGCACGATAGCTCAGTTTACTCCTCATTCTTTCCGGAATGACGGAAAGTATCTCAGTTATGTACTTTTTAGCTACCTGAAATGTAGGACAAGTGGGAATTGTAACACGTGTCAAAGATACACACATTATTTTGACAATTTTCAGGATAAGAGTAACTTTCCTGAGTTCCTCTACCAAAGAGCGATGCACCGTCGGAATTTGAACCTTTTCCGTTTGTTTGTTTATTTAACATAGGAAGTAAAGGGGTCAGTTTGCTCGGTCGGTAAAGGTAGGACTGCTACACGCTGTTAAGAGGTTGCAGTTCGTAACGTTGATGGAACGAATCAATTTTAGGGAAATTCGCAATTATTTTGAAACTTTAGGGTCCCCTGGTATTCAGTAAACCAGAGTGAAGCAAAACATGGTCAGATTTTGTAAACTCAGCTAGTTCAGTCGTCTTTAATTCATGAAGGTAAGTAACATTTATTCAATGGTTCGTTACATTAACATTACTATCTTGCCAACCCCAATTATTCTTCAGCATCATTTTAACCCTACAACTCATGATTAGGGTGCGAGCACACCTCATGTGAACTTTGAACTACGCTCCTGAAGTAGCGAGCGGTATTATCAACTCCTGATCTGAACCATAATTCAGTTCGAAGGTCTGTGAGTAGTGTTAGGTCGGTCGCAGTTTTAGTTGATCGTTGGCTGTCACGCAGTGTGGACCAAAACCGTGTGTGGGGTGTGTACAAACCCCAGTCGTAAATTTACATACTCGTACGTCCAACTTTTGTGACTGAAAGTTAATCTCATATTTTTTATTGAAATCAACATTTTGTATACGTATTATTACGCAATCTGAGGATAATATTGAAATATATTATTTACGGATGAGAATAAATAATAATAATTTTTCAAAATTTATGCAGATAATGTCTCGACGCTATAATTTGCGCTCCGTATCGGAAGTTATCGATACACTGTAAGAAAGAGAGAGGATTGAAGCACTGGATTTTTTAGCTATCTGAAATGTGGGACTTTTGATGATGACGAAGATCGCAAAAGTCATGCACATTGCGTTAAGTGTCGCCGAGCCATGTGCGAAGAACACAAACTCCTATTTTGCGCCGATTGTGCGACAATTTATTAAATTGTCATTCAGTATTTCATCCTTTTGAGTTAGTTTAACTTTTTATTTGAATTTATAATAAAAGAAACTCTTGAAACACAATTTTTGGTTATTGGATTTTTGTTATCTTCAATTGCTCAAATAAATACACTTTTTTAACTGCATAAAGCTACGATAAATTTTTTCAACAGTCTGATGTCTCCTCTCCAAAACACCGCTTGAAATTTTAAGATCGCTTGAATTTCTCGCTTTTCAGTCTTTAAATGGGTTTTTCACTAACTATATATAAATAAAATGAGATTTATCATACACCATTTTCTTTTTTATGAAAAAAATAAGAAAACCATGTATGAGAAAGTCGGTTTATCAGCATAGGGTCGGTTTTATGATCAAGATAGTCGTGGGGTGCGTTCGAACCTCAGTCATGCATTTGAAGGTAAAAAAATATAGTCATAAGGTGTAGAGTTAACGCAGCGTAGCTTAGTAATCCATGTGTTTTGAAAAAAAAGTCCCACTGGTGAGAGAAATTCTTTGATTAATCCTAAAATTCTTTGAAAATTCCAGGCTACTGCATTATACATATACAAGGCACATACAAGAAAAAGTCGGATGATAGTTGAGGAACTGTACGAAGTACAAACAGCGGATTTGGGCTGACTGTGAGCCAGCCTTTGAACTTCCCGTTGTTTGTGCTTGAAACTAGTATATTTCGATACAAGAGGCCAAACGAGCGTTTTGCGCACTGCGAGTCTGACGGCGGCACGAAGCCGAGGTATAGCCTCGGCTTCATGCGGCCTGCATACGAGTAGTGCGCAAGAAGCGAGTTTGGCCTGGCGTATCAAACACTGTTTTTCTTCACGCTTATATGGAAGTCCGGTTTGTGTAGTGTTTGGGGGCAAGGAAAGCCGGCTTCCAGTGCCTTCAAACGGTGGGCAAATGAGGATGTCGCATGCATAAGTAAAGAAAAATATCATTTATCATTACAATTTTTCATTCCACTATAACGTTCAATAAGTGGACAGTGACCTGAAAAATCTGGTGCTCACATTTTCGATTGAAAGTTGAAAACTTTGAGATTCTCTGCCAGTAGGATTCCCTATTATGAATCTCGCGAGTCTCACCTCACGTTCGTTTTCGGCAACTCGGAAAACCTCCAGATACTCATTTTTGTCAAAATCCGTTGATCGTGAAATGCGTACACCACTTTTCGCATGTCGTTGATGTATTCATAGAAAGGGGTGGGGGTCATAAAAATAATGAAGAAAAAAACTTTATTTTGCAAATGTGACTTCAGATATGTGATCAGTGACCCCAAACACCTTCGGAGACCAATTTTCATGCAAATCCGTTCATCCGTTGCGAAGATAACACCATTTATATTTTATTTTTGTGAATTTGGTTTTTTAATTTATTCAAAAACTACTAAACCAATCACAGCCAAAATCTAATCAGGTCTAAGTCTGAAAGAGGTGCGTCGATTAAGACCAAGTTCATCAAAATCTAACTACTCGTTCTCGAGATATAGTCGGACAAAAAATTGATCACGCACGTACATACACACATACATATACACAGAGACGTCCATTTGAAAATGATTGGAGGTGATTCTCCGGACCTCAAAACGTGGAGATCTAGTGAGAACTCAACTTTTCATTTTCGGGGTGATTACAATAACTTCCTATCTTCTCTGAAATCAGAGAAACGGGAAGTTAAAAACTAGACAAGCGTCTTTAACTCGTGGCAAAAGGAAGAGTCGAAATTTTCTGTAGAAAGTCACACGTAAAGAAATCCTCTGTATACTTGAGGTCCATCCATTTTTTTGGCAATTCTGAAAGCAGCAGTGTATTTATCAAAATAACTGGCCAAACTGTTGAACACCTACCGAATTTTGGAAAGAAATATTTTAGGAGATACAAAAGTCACGGCAATGCACAAGATCAATTTCGTACCAAATATAAAGGTCAAATTAAACAAGTTGCACCGGATGTCGTTTCATATTCACTATTACCACTCTCAAAAGGGTTGTGCGTGTGAAATTCTTGAATGTCATCTATTTGATGTATTTCCATGTGATAAAATATTTTGCAATTCGTACACCGATATGAAGGCAGTATAATAGTATTAGGCGAAGCGTGACGAATATACGTCCACTGACTTCAGTAGCATAGTACGTTAACAGAATCAATGTCCATAATAATTACTAAAACAATCCTACAAAAGATATTGCATCTCTTAAAAACAAAGACCTTCACATATTCAATCACCTTCCTTTATATAAAACGTTGAACCATAGTTTCGAAAGCTCATTGATCAGCATTCAATCCAAGCACATTCTTTATAAAATATGTATAATCGTAGAGACATGTTCTGCTGATTGTGAGACGTATATGACATTTTTTCTGGCAAACTTATTATGATTCCTGTACCATGGAAAAGTTCCGACAGTATTATTTTGTTGTATTCTAGTTCTTGTATTTCGAAGTGTGTGGGTATTTTTTCATGTATCGTAATTTCAAAATCACAAATTACAAATGCCTTATCGCGACAAAGGACATTTTACATGCGGTAGTTAATATAACCTTGCTGAACAGCGTTTGTGTGAAATTTTTTATCTGCGTGATTTGCATTCAAATAAACCAAAAGTTACGCGAATACATCAAGAGTAGCTTTCTATCTCTTGTCCAAAGAAAAAATCCCACTAGTGTGTTCCCGGAAATGAAATACCTACAGAATTTCGTGGTGCCGTCAGACAATCAGATGCAAAGAAGGAGAAGCTATTCATGGGAAGGTAGGTTATCTAGTACAGAGAGATTCTTTATTCGGACGGTATGTTTACCCGAGTTCATGTACCGGTGAAATGGACACACTCGACGTGGGTCCACAAAGAAGTGCGAATCTCCCTTGACAAGTCGACTGCACGAGTATCTTGACTCATCGTCACTGTAAATAGCGTATAGCCAAGAGGCTGAGTGTCCAGGAAAAATGGAAAGCTTACGGCAATTCGGACTCGAGGGGTTAACCATTCATCAGTTTGTGTCTTTCGAGATTTTACGATTTCGAAAGGTTTTACATCATTTTAAATATTTCCGACACTCTGAACGATATTGTAAGATCTCCATGGAGTGCAAAGGGTTTTCAAAGCATTTCGTAGGTCTTCATGAGATTTCAAGGATTTCAGGTGATTTCAGAGATATTTAAGATGAGATTTCACAAGTTTGCAAAACTTTCAGAGACTCCAGATGATTTCTAGTGAACTCAAAAGTGTTCACATTTTCTCAGGGATTTCATCAGATTTTAAGGATTTCAGGTATTCCACGTGATTTTAATACGTTCAGAAATTTCAAATGATTTCACAAGATGTGACAGAATTTCAGAAAAGCTTAGGGATTTAATATGATTTCATAGACATTCTAGATTTCGGATCATTTCTCGGGATTTCAAGGACTCAATGCCACCAATGATTTCCAAAGACCTTAAATGCTTTTGAAGGTTATCAAAAGGTTTTAAGGAAAAACAACGCCAAATGATAAAATGCAAGGAAGCAAAATATCAAAAATCGATAGTATAGACAGGGAAAAGAAGGATAAAAAATGGAAAAACAGTACAACGCTAAAAAGAAGATATTCAGAACGCAACCGCAGATGTGATTCGAAAGGAGATAGAGACAATAAAGGGTGAATCAAAAAAATATAATAAAAAATATTGTAGAAGTTGAAGTGAGAAAAATGACAAAAATCTTTAAAGAGGAAATAAATACACTAAAGGAAGAATTACAAAAAATGAACGAAGAATTGGATGTGAAAAATGCTACAGTTAATGCGGATGACGATACAAGAATAACCCATCAACAAAATAAAATGACAGAGACTTCGTACACGCAAGTGGCGAAAAGGAACAAGCGAGAAGAAATTATGATACTTCCAGTCATACCACAAACTAGTAAAGAAACCGAAGGAAAAATAAAAAACAACATTGATATTATGCAGCTCGGAGTGGGAATTGACAATATTATAAAAGGACCAAAAGGAAAAATCACACTGCAATGCGAAAAAAGTAAAGATCGGGAGGTGCTGACAGGAGGCGGCAACAAAATCTAGGAGAGGAATATAAGGTCTATGCGCGAAATAAGAAGTTACCGAAAATAAAAATCATAGGTATGGAAGAAGAAGCAAGACTCGATGACGATATATTTATTAAAAAAGTCTGTACGCAAAACGAAATGGAGGTTGATAGAAAATCGTTTAACGATGATCATGGAAGTCGATCCAACAACACATAAACATTTTGTCAAAAAAGCAAGGATTAAAGTCGGCTGAAAGAATTGCCCGGTATACGATTATGTGAGCGTGATGCGTTGTTTCCATTGCTGGGGGTTTAATCATTTTTCGACGCAGTGTAGAAATGCTAAGATCTGCCGAAGGTGCAGCGACATCCATGATGTTGCTGAGTGTACATCGGAAGAAAAAATCTGGATAATCTGTGTCAAATTGACAGAAAAATTTAATCTCGACGATTTACCCTGTGACCACGAGGCAACAGATATTAATTCTGAGGTATATATAAGAGCAGTAAATAAGAAAGACGAAACATAGTATACGGCGACGAATAGCAACGAACAAAATGTGAAAAGTATGAGTCTGGACCATTTATATTGGTTTTGAATGCTCAGGGTTTCCTGCGTAACAAAGACGAAATAGTGGATACTGTAACGAACTTGAAGCTTAAAGTAGTGTGTTTAACCGAGACCCATATTACGGAAGAGATAAACATTGCGGAAATAAAGATGGATAACTACGAAGTTGTCAGATGTGATACTGCCAATACTAGAACAGGTGGTCTATTGACTTATATCGACAAGGACGTACAATATAAAGCAATATCGACAAAAAGTATCGAAAAAAGAACGTGGATAAGTTCAGTTCAGTTAATGGGCAAGTATAGCGACACAATAATCTGTAATGTATACCGATCACCAAGCCAGAGCGTGAGGAAATTTATAGATGAAATAACTAGAGAATGCGATGAATTGATAGACAAAGGACATATTTTAATTGTTGGGGATTTTAACATTAACCTCAGTAAAGTAAACGACTATTCAAAATGATTGACACGGGACATGAAATGTATCGGACTGAAGCAATATGCAAGCGGACACACTAGTATTACGGAAAGTTCGAAAACGCTAATAGATCTGGTTTTATCAAATTTTGACATTGCTACCGAAATACTTTGGATTCCGAAGATTACTGACCACCAGATTATAAAAGTGGATCTCCTGAAGAATGAAAATAATGATAATGGACTAACGGAATTTTATAGACGTGACTACTCAAATTTTCACGAATACCAGTTTAATCGAATGATAACAAATTATATTGGATATAATTGTAATAATAATAGTACTGTAAACGAATTGGCAGTACACATGGTGACAGATATAACGGAATCACTGAACGCAGTGGCACCGAAAATAAAAAAGAGAGTTCCGAGGAAATGGCAAAACAAACCCTGGATTACTAATGTAGTTAGGAAAGCAAGTGGGTGTAGAGACCAAGCGTATAAACAAGCAACAATCAGTAATTTAAAGGAAGACTGGACTTTGCATAAAACAATGCGTAGATAACATAGTAGTTTCAGAAACAAGACAAAATAAAAGAAAATATTACGAAGAAACTATTGATGCCGTAAAAACCGACTCAAAAAGAATGTGGAAAACTTTGAAATCGATAATAGGAGGTAAAAAGAATGACGACAAATTAAAAGATATGGGTCATTCCATGTCAATTCAACGACGTTGCGACGGTGACCCGTTTAGATTTGTATGATTTTTTAATATGTTTTTATACATATAGAAAGAAGTCCTCAGCTAAATTTTTAGCTCTTTATCTCTTCCCATTCCGGAGTTGTCGGTTTTTGAAGAAATTATCGAAAAAAATTCATGTTTCTGACAACAATTAAAATAACCTAATTAAATACAATAATTTCTAAGTATTGTTTGATGCTCTTTCTGAAAAAAATACAAAAATTGAAAAAAAAATTTCTTGATGCTTTTTTGGCCATTTTTGGCCATTTTTAATCGAAAAACTGGATTTTCGTTCAGTGGGACACTTTTGATTTTATCCAAAAAAATTTACCAAATTCTACGTTAAAAAACAAAATTTTTGAGCCATAATAGAAGATGGGCTTTCAATAACTTCTAGTGAAAATAATTTAAAAACAAATTTTTTTTCAGTAATTTTGATTTGTTTTCCGAAAAAGAATTAGTTTTCAAATTATTTTCACTTCAGTTATTTTGATTTATTTTCCGAAAAAAAATTAGTTTTTAAATTATTTTCACTATAAGTTATTGAAAGCCCATCTTCTATTATGGCTCAAAAATTTTGTTTTCTAGAAGAAATTCTGGATAATGATCAAGACGATAACCAGAGGAGAGAAAATATGAAGCAGTTGCCAAACATTATAGATAGGCAGATTGAAAATTTTAAAGAGGTAAGAAAAGAAGAAATTGATAAAATTGTAAATAGGCTAAAAAACAATACAGGAACGGAAGAGGGGATCAGCACAGAAATACTACAGATTGTATGGGAAAGTGTGGGGCAAATAATGTTGGTACTCATAAATAAATCAATGCATGAAGTCTTCCCGGAAACATGGAAAACATCAACAATAGTGCCGATACCGAAGGTAAGAAGCACGATAAAGGCAGAGGAACACCGGCCGATAAAGATGCTACCTATTTATGAGTAAGTAATAGAAGTTGCAGTAAAAAATCAAATTGTTAAATATATCGAACGTAATAACATTCTTAGCGATGAACAGTCAAGATTCCGGGAAGGTTACTCTTGTGAAACGGCACTGCAAAATGTAATAATAACATAGAAAAGAAGTATAGATAAAAATCAAGTGATTGGTGACGTCTTTTTAGATTCTAAACGAGCTTTCGAAACAGTCGACCGAAACATATTACTGCAAAAAATCGAACAATATGGAATTACAGGAGCTGTGTTTAAATGGTTTAAGTCGTATTGAACTAATCTAATGCAACAAGTCAAATATGGTGATTCTACTATGGCGTCAAAGCAGGAAACCAGATATGGCGTCCCCCAGGGCTCTGTACTTGGTCCGCTGCTATTTGTACTATATATTAATGAAATTGTGAAAGAACTCCAATACTGTAAATGTAAAATGTTGGCTGATGATACGGTAATATATGTGAGTGACGATGATGTTGGTGAAGTGGAAAGAAAATTAAATGTTGACTTAAATAATGTAAATAATTGGTTAAACAAGAATGCACTAAGACTGAACACGAATAAAACGAAGTTCATGGTAATTCATGACCCGAGGAAAATGCATATGAATGATTGTTGTAATATAAAAATAAAAGGAAAGAAGATAGAGGAAGTATAAGAGATAAAATATCTAGGTGTAGTAATTGACAAACATTTAAGATTTGACAAGTTGGCAATGTTCATCGTTAAAAAAGTAGCAAAAAAGGTGAATTTCATGTATAGGCTTAATAAATATGTCTCAGTCCCAACTCTAGTCATCATATACAAAACAATCGTTCCACCTCATTTTGAATATTGTAATACGTTAATGCTAAACATAAATAAATATTGGATGGACATAATACAAAAAACACAAAATCGAGCGATGCGAGCAATACTGAAATGTGATAGGTATACAAGAGTGAGGGATATGCTCGATGCGCTGTGTTTCCTCGATATACGACAGAGAATGAAATATAATGTTTGTTTGTACATAAAATAAAAATGGGTCTAACGCCCAACTATCTACGAGAGCAAATGAGGCTGGTAGGAGAAACTCACGATTATAACACCCGACAACGAGGAAACAGACATATACAACACTGCAAAACAAATGCAGGGCAAAAAAGTATAACCTACACAGGCTTCGACTACTACAACAAATTACCACAAGCAATAAAGGAAGTGAGGAATATTGATATGTTTAAGAGACTGCTAAAAGAATATGTAAAGAGTGAATGAAGAATGTAAGTAGAAGTGTAATAATGAATGGAGTAAAGCATAGATAAATAAAGCATAGAATGTAAGAAATGTAAAAATGTAACCTCCGTGTGAGAAATAGTAGATTCGAGATAAGTAAAGCATATTCAATCAATCAATTTCGAGGACGGTCTACCCCTCACTGGGACTGCATGCTGTATGTATGACAAGCGGCTGCTGCGAAATGTCATGTCTGTAGTACGCAGGTTACGTGGTATACAGTTACGGTGAAACAGTAGTAGAGACAGCGTCGCGAATCTCTCGAAGTTTGAGCTGGCAATCTGTGAGAGTAAAGGAAAAGGTGAGTGCAAACACCGTAGCGTTCACATTGTACGGCTCAGGGAGAAAACGCGGCACAGTCTTTCATTTCGTTCTAAGGTTGATCTTTCGGAGGCCCGAGGCCTTCGCCGCTCTACCTAATTTTCAGTAGCGTGGCTGCGTCCCTTCGTCAACGAAGCGGAGGATCACATCGGACTGGTTTATGTCCTCTATCATTCTAAGCAAACAGAATGACTCGCATGCTCTCGACTGATCCGGAGTACCGCTGAGGACGCATCGGCTGGGTTTAACTAGCTGTGTTATGTTAGGTCAGGTTGGGTTGGGTTGGGTTGGGTTCACCGCATTGTTTACACCCGCCTTATCCGTGCTCACTTCTCTGTACACCTCAGCCATAGGTGATGCCGTGTCCTCAAAACTCGGAGAGGATGGTGCCAATGAAATTTATGGGCTCTTCCATTCCTCAACCGCACGGGTTCATGCCAAGAAAAATAAATCTTCGGACTCGAATAATTTAAACGTTTCTCTGCACTCCGAGTGAACATCCACGTAAATTCACCGCGATTCCCAAGAACGCGCTAGAAAAACTAGAAGAAGAAGAAACGAATGGAAATTGACGGAAATAGGATAGTTTGGAATTATGGATGTAACATTTCGAACGTCGGTGCCAGAAACAAAGGTTATGGTTATAGTTTTAAGCATGGAAGTATCTTCTTTGATCTTTCAAAGAAATGCCATAAAGAGATGCTGAATATTCTCACGTGTATTCGATAACTGTAAACAATCAGACAACAATTCGTCGTGGAAAGGAAATATAAACAACATTGAAATATGGCGAATATTTTTGTTAGACATTCTGAAAGATTGTTTGAAATTCTTGAGGTTATGCAGTTGCAGGTATGCTCGAGAAAATCAACATGATATGCAAGTTTTCGGATTGCTCTTGAAAGGATAGTATAAGCCAGTTTTTCAAATTCCTACCAATTTCTACAAGCAAGAATCATTTCATTAGTTATAAATTATTGAATGCCAGAAAAAAATACGTTTTACTAGTCCGTCCAGACGTGACCCGGAATCCACATAGAAAATTTAATCTCGTAAATGGTAAACGAAAACGTCAGTTCGTCCAAGCTGCAAGGCATAGCCCTATTAGCGAAGAACACCTCAAGTACCTGAAAACATTGTCCCCCATAATCAGTCTTCCTTCCCGACACGCGATATTCGAATTGCTTTAAAGGTCTATCCGAAAAAAATCTGAAAAAATATACTCAAAATGATTCGAAAGTTCTATCTTTGCCGACCGAGCTACCGCACTTGTATTTTCCATTCAATTAACAGATTAGCAAATAAAATCATTTTAGATTTTGGTAGTGTTTTGCTTTTGTACCGTGTAATAGTGGCAGTCATAAGATATGATATAATATGAATCACCGAATCCATTTGGTTGTTTGATACAAGGTAAAGGTACACGGGAAGTTTGTGGGTACATGCAACACGAGTCAAAAAGTTTTGGGACCTGAGTTTTTTTCTTTCGTTTCAAACCATAAGGTATCGGTAAGACCTGAGTTCACCTGGCTGCTACACACAAGCAACTCTGTTGAACAAGGCGCAGCCTACGACCTGACCCTCGGGTGATAGAGACCCACTACTACCACAGGAACCCCAAACCAGGTAAACTCATCGTCAGATGAAATTACTTGCACTCTCGGACTTCCTATGTGCATTGTTGGGGTAGTTCTTATAGCCTTCATGCCTCCGGCAAACATATTTATTGAGCCGTGAAGCAGCGTGCTGAATGCTTACTATAAACAATATTCGTTGACATTAAAATTTGTTTTATATTATTTACAATTCCGTTTATCCGTCCGTTACAATCCGAAAGCTCACTTTTCATTATCATTCGTTATCATTTCTGATAACAATGAGACAACGATAAAGTGAATGGATAATTTTCGGTGGCATCATTCCAACGATTAACATTATGTGTTACGTGGGAATGAGACGTGTACTGAGCAGTGGTGATTAATGACACCGACTCACAAAAAAAAAAAAAATAAATAAAAAAGTGGTCTGTACATTTGAACAGACCCACCTAACTTTATGTATTTTCACGCGCTGAATCCGAATCTGAGGTCCGTTTGGTCCGTACACGCTCAAAATTTTGAGAAACATGCAAAAAACCGTAAAAAATGGAAAAAACTGAAGTTTTCGTGATAAAAAAGATTTCTAAATATAAATCATATAAGTTTTACATGTGATTCCATCCGCTGAGTATAAATTTAAAGTTTATTTTGCCTGTAGGCCCTTAAAAATATAAATGAATTGCAAAAACTCCCTAAAAATTGCCATAAATTGTATTTACAATAATAAAAAAATTGATTAAACATGATTAAATTTATTTCTCACATCTAATTGTGATGCCCTAAATCCAAATAAAAAATCTGTCAATGCGAGTCAGTCAGAAATTTACCAAAAATCGTTCAAAAAGCATAGAAAGATAAGGTAAGGAACTAGCTTTATCGATATCAAGGGAAGTAGAATGTCAACATAATGGCAGATTTTTGCTGGACGCTGAAGAGAGAAGTAACGAAGGACAATAAAAAACGAAAGAGAAACCCATTGCGTAGGTCATTTGAAGACAAAAGAGTTCGACACAAACGGAGAACAGCTCGAAATCGATAAAGTTCTTACCTTATCTTTCTATGCTTTTTTGAACGATTTTTGGTAAATTTCTGACTGATTCGCATTAACAAATTTTTTATTTGGATTTAGGGCATCACAATTATATGTGAGAAATAAATTTAATCATCTTTAATCAATTTTTTTATTACTGTAAATACAATTTATAGCAATTTTTAGGGATTTTCGGGAATTTATTTATATTTTTAAGGGCCTACAGGCAAAATAAACTTTAGATTTATACTCAGCGGATGGAATCACATGTAAAACTTATATGATTTATATTTAGATTTTTTTTATCACCAAAACTGCAGTTTTTTCCATTTTTTACGGTTTTTTGCATTTTTCTCAAAATTTTGAGGTTGTACGGACCAAATGTACCCCAGATTCGGATTCAGCGCGTCAAAATACATAAAGATAGGTGGGTCTGTTCAAATGTACAGACCACTTTTTTTTTTGTGGGCCGGTGTAATCATAACTGCTCCCACGTAACGACAATGAATAAAATTTAAAAACTAATAAAACCTACCTTTCGATAAGCCGATAATGTGGATACGAGTTCTCTCGGTCCTATAGATGACGGTGAGAGTTCTTTAAATGGTTGAGACCAATTTATTCCAATAATATAGGATGGGTGATCGTTCAAAATAAATGGTTAAAATAAATTAATGTGGTAAAAGTTAAGATGTATTCTTCAAACAATTCGGATATAAAAATCAACGATGAGAAATAAATGGTTTAAAATCAAACGAAAAAATATATAACTATTAAAGTGTGTGAATTTAAACATAGATAACGTTGACGGACGAATGTATGTTCAAATACAGAGAAGCTGCAGAAATAGTTAAATACAACCGTTTACGCTGTTTTGTAAGTTTTATATTATGGTGATTAAAGATGTTATTTCTACATAATTGGTACCAGGAACATCTGTGCTGAAGGATTATTAATTCTACAGTTCGTCAGTTATTATAATACTGTATGTCTCTGTTGAGATTAAAAGTAACTTATATTTAATTAAATTAAATAAATTAAACAAACTAAACAAATTAACCAGTATAATTAAATTAGTTAAATTCAACCGTTTTCGCCTTTTTAAAAGTGTTGTATTATGATGATTAAAGATGTTATTAACACAGAATTGGTACCAAGAACATCTATGCTGAATGATTGTTAATTCTACAGTTGGTCAGTTGTTATAATATTGTATCTCACTGTTTGGATTAAAAGTAAATTATATTTATATTTGCAATGAAACCACCAATTCTTGTACATTAAATCGTTATTACGGGATGAGATGAAAATAAGAGAGTTGCTTTCAAAATATCCAAAAGGATATTACTTGTAGCTAGGCACCAATACTACGTTAAAGTGGTCAAAGAATAACATGCTTTGCTCTGTAATTTACTATAAAGTTTAACACTACCCAGTTCTAATAAATCGGGGCAGAACTTGATTTGATTTCGGAAATTGAAATAATCACAAAGTGTTTATTTGCAAAATGATGAGAATTAGTACAAAACAAAAAAGTTGAAACGAAGGTGATAGTGAGTCTTTTTCAATTAACAGTATAAACCAAAACGCTCGATGTTAACGTATTAGCACGGGACTTAGGCCGGTCACAACTAAGATTTTCCAACATTACTCTGCTCGGAAGGACAAGTCCGGATTGACGTCCACGCACCTCACGAATCGACAGACGAAAGACACGGTTTCTTGGTCTTCAGGGTCCAAGAGCCCGCTGTTGCAACTTTGTGTATTAATGCGCGCGTTAATTTGCCAATGAGGTGAAAGATTAACCCGAAGCTAGACCTTTGGGTCAGCTCTTTCTGCTGGAACGCCACCTGGGTAATCCAATGGTTCTCAGTCTTCTTACTTACATAATTAAAATATTGACAAAAGATATCTTAATGTAACTTTCACAAATACATTCATACTGTATACTAATTACTCTATTTTCATTTGGCGCTTCTGGTGTAAGTGGTATGTCCTAATTATTGATGAAAAATACGTCTTAACAAACGACAGATTTTCAGCTTGAGCTACTGGTACGTAGCTCAGAGTTTTTTCACTTAGTTCATGGTGCTCGCTATTTGATCATTTGCGTCATATAATATTGGGGACTACTATCTATTTCTACGTAATTTTTACTAAGAGGGGCGGAACTGGTTTTTATAAGAATGAAAATATTTGCGTGAGACCATGCAACGTGAGAAATTATTCTAAATAAAATGAAATTTTGAAAAAGGTAGGCGGGGGCGTAACAATGAAATACGTTGCGGCTGAATATAATTTAAACTAAATATCAACTGTGAATTTTTTGAGTGATAAAGTGATAACTCTTTCCATACGCATGAAATTCAGGAAGATGCAGAGAAATTTTCAGCCTGCTGTTATAAAACGTCCATTAGCAGAAGGAGATCAATAATTTTCAATGGCAACCTCGCGAGTTTGTCACAAATACTTTTGATAGTGACGTCACGAACATCGCAGGGGTCAGATTCCCCTTCGCTATTCTAAGGGGATAACGAACCCATAAAAAAAATTTCACCGAAGAGGGGTGGGTTTACTCCGATTTTTTATCTATTTCCTGGTTCACGGCGAGAAATGCGATCGTTACACAGAGGGAAGGAAATTCTTGAACCAACAAAATAAATTTTGTCGGAGTCTATTCATTTCAATTTAGTATCGCTTGTTCCCAATTCGATAACTTCAATTCAACAATTTTGATTCAGTTAGTTTGTCAAAATGATTTAGCCAAGAGAATTCCTTGATTCTACAAAAGCCTTTGTTGTCACGATCAAGTAAAGCATTGATTTGAGTAAACCTTTTGATGTGTTTCTGAAATTGAGTCTACTAAACATCGTTTCATTTGAAATTTACGTATTGTTCCTCCATGTCGCATGTCCGCTGACAGAAACCATTAGATACTTCAAATGAAATAACTACATAAATGTAGCCAACAAAGATTTACATAAATTTAATGCCATATTTTATTGATCTAACCGAAGCTTATTTGGGGTAACTTTTTAAATGAATTGCACTAATTTTTTTACGCGGTAAAAGAATCACTATTTGCTTTGAAACAAGTAGCGATTATATTCATCAGAAACGTCGGTATATCAGTGGTTTAAACAGGCACTAGGTGGTGAACTTTCTCGCTATGGAAGTAGCTTCAGAGATAGTTATAAAACCGCGTAATTGGCTCTAGAAAGTCGGATACGAATGACGTAAGATAAATTTGTCGTCAAGCCTGTTACAAACTAAGATAACATAATACTAAGTTATGAATCCTCAAAATTCATATTGATACAAATAAATATAAGCTATTGACACATGTTCAATTTATATTTCAGCAAATGCAACAATAAGTTTTTCGGTTTTACTCATTATATATCGGGTAAGTCCGCAAAATTATGAGTAAACAGAATTATAAACGACGTGATACAAAGAATTCGTTTGAACTCGTCACTCGACAGGAAATATATTAAAACATGCTCTATTTGTTAGGTACAAAAATTTAATATTTTTGAAACAAAACGATTACGGTGCGTTCAATCAAACTTGTAGTCTTTCCAATCACACATTTTCTTCATACAAAATGTACATTATTGCAAGGAACCCACGCCGTGTTATCATGAATAAATTGACAGCATGATCATTCAAAGGCTTGATTCAGTTTTTATATTGAGTTTGTACAAGTATTTCCTGTGACAAAAGTATTTTGTTGAATTAAGTAAGTATTGTGTTCGCTGCATTTGACTATAGCATTTAGTTGAATCAAACGAATATCACTTGGCTTAAATAATCCTTTCCCTTCGCGTACGTGAAAAAGAGGATATTCTTTATTCGTCAAAATTATATGAAGTACAATTTTCGCTCTTTCAAAAACCAATCACTTGTCAAAAGGTTCACTCTTGGCGTTTTTTTAAAAAGCATCTCCCAAAGCTGATAAATAGTTACCAACTGTAAATCCACCATTCGATATTTTTAGATTAATTGTGACAGAATAATGACTTAATTTTCTTGTTTCATCGATGACGTATGTAATAAATATAACTAAAAAAAAAAAAAAAATACAACTCAAAACTAGGAAACAGAAATTCGCACATATCAACCTTTTGCATAATATACCTATTGAAAAAAATCTCAAACCGGAGGTCCACTTCATGTCTCACAATTACAGTCAAACCACTAACGCTTCGCCCATGGTATATCTATAAAAAATTTAAAGCTCAGTTGAAACTTTTCCGCGGAATGAGCATCGGTCGCGCTAAGCGGTGACTTTGTTTTTTTTAAATCCATGCTGGCACAGCTCCAAATACCGAGGGTACCGCACGTCGGAAAACATAACCTCACGTTAAGTTGGAGCTGCAAAGTGCAGAGAAGTCGAGGATCCTGCGCAGACGAAGCTAGCCGTGAACAGAAGCGCAGATAATGTCGGAGTGAGTCAGACATGTGATCCCGAGTTGGGTACTGCCTGATAAAATTGTACACGAAAATACGCGGCATAGTTTAGGAGGGTCCCGACGGAAATTGCCGTTAAACACACGGCGGACAGTAAGTACTACACTTTCGAGTATATCGTTTGTACGAAACAGTGTGCAGGCTAATTCTCGTGAAGTATATTGAGACAATTGGGTAGCCCGCATTGTATAATTTTCACTGTTTGGAGTTCTTTGTTCGAGTTAAGTGCATTCATTGCCGCTTACATGTCACTTGGTGAACGAAGATAAAAAGATTAACAGAATCAATTAACATTATGGAACGAAGGTTTAAAACGATGCGACGGAAGTTAGTCATGCCCATCTCGATTAAATAGCATCCCCTCGAGAGACTGGAAATCGAACAATCGTGGAGTTCAACAGATGACGCGAAATTATTAATAAATTTAGTTAGCACACACGTTATGCGATGGTTTTTTCTTCTCAACGCTGAAAAAGTGCAGTATCATTTTTCGAGTGTTTACATAAATTGTCTGTGAAATGGATTTTCGATAATGACGTGGATTTTTTTTTTTGTCGCGCACAAGTTCACATTATAGTTTGTAAAGTAAACACCGTGTCTTGAAAAAACGTTGAGAACAAAATGTTTCCCGACTTTTACAAGTGCTGCAGAAACCAAAACGTGCAGTTTTTCTCTCTTCTTCATAATCAACAACAATTACGTGTTTCTTTTTTTGTTTTATAAATTCTAAACATGATTTTTGTACTGTTTAAAATGTCGTGAAAAATTCCTGCTTGATTCACTAATGAAACTTCTGCAGATACTTAATTTTCCTAATTATAAAACATAACCAATGGAGATTGTCGATTTGTAATCATATAGACTGATGTAATTGGACTATGATCTTTTCAACGAGCTAGAATAATGTATTTCAATCTTACAGGTTGAAGTTAGTTGAACTAAAATATTAAAACAACGATTAAAAAAAAAAAAAAACAATATTTTTCAACTTTGAAATAACTTTGAAGGTGTTCTAACTTTCCCAGGACTTCCAAGTCGGTGGCAAACCAAATACGTTACTTCGCAACGTAACACGTAGAGTTAAAGCCACTTGCAACGGCAGGTGGCTCCCAAAAACCCCCAACTAATTAGGCGTGTATGCAAGATGGCGTGCAGGGGGCACTGCGTGACGAGTGTCCGTTACCGGTGAGGGGGAGGGGGTATGTTTTTATTTATTCTTCCTGTTGCAGGGACAGAATGATAGTACAGCGGTGTTTTAGGCCCGGTTAATTTACGTTCTAATGAATTAAACAGCCGGCATACAAACTTCGGGTTCCCGCATGTTTGCGGGCATTCTTCGTTGTCTCATTATCTGACCGTAAATCGTGTCGGCTGTACACACGTGTCACGAATCGTTTCGGCAATTGATATGTTTACGGTAAATAGCGAGCTTGCGACGAGCGCCCGGCGTTACCTTCCACTTACAATTAGTACAGAGACATTTGATTCTTTCAAAGCGATCATATCTCGGATCGACTTTCAATCGATTTGCTCAGAAACATTTTCTATGGAATCGATCTAGCACTAAAATCGATCCATTAAACCGATAAAATTGGAATCGTAATTATAATTGGTTCGTAGGTATAAAATCAAAAAGGCGGGTGCGGGTTAAACTTCCGAATAGTCAAAAGTTCGAGGTTATCAATCTTATATACATATATGCGGATAATGCTTTTTTAAAGCTTTTTTGAAGATTGGTAACGTTCAGGGCTTTGGCCATTCGGAATTTTGACTATGCAGTGTTTCAACCGTTCGGAATTTAAACTATCCCATATCTCGACCATTCGGAGTTTTGGCTGTTTAGCGTTTTCACCGTTCGGAATTTTGACTATTCGGTGTTTTGACGATTCGGAATTTTGATTGTTCGGTGTTTCGACCCTTCGGAATTTTTAATATTTAGTGTCGTGACCGTGCGGAATTTGGATTATTCGCTGTTCTGACCATCGGGAATTTCAACACTTCAGTGTTTTGACTGTTCAGAATTAACACTATTCGATATTCTAGCTATTCGGAATTTCGACTATTCGTCTTTTTGCCTATTATGAATTTCGCCCCGCACCCGGCCCTTTGCTTCGGCGAGCCCTACCTTTCTTTCGTAGTCGTCGTTGGGCAACGCGAGCCACGGAAGCTCGGCCACGTGTCCCTGGAAGCTCTCCTGGAAGTCGATGACGTCGGCCACGTTGCTCCAAAGGACCACATGGATGACCTCGAACCTCTTCTTGGCGGTGTTGGTAGCGGCGTTAACAGAACCGTAAAGCTCGGTCAGCTGTCTGGTAAAGTCGTCACACGTCGCGCCCGGGTTTATGAAACTGAAGTAGACACCGATCGTCTCGCATGCGGCCTCGCCTCCCTCGTTCACGAACACCTTCCCCACATCGCAGAGGGCCGAATCCGCCTGGTTGCATCGCACCAGCTGCCGGCCGAACACCCTTTGCTGCCAGTTCGTCGCCCCCGTGTTCGTCTCGCTGACGGCGCTGCCTGCGCACGTGGCCATCAAAATCTATGTCAACCGTACGGTGATCCGCGCACTACTGCCGCGGAGGTCCGGGTGAACTCGAGGCGTCGCGACGCCCGCGTCGTCTTGAGGGGTGGAACGCGCCGGAAGCTCGAGGGGAGAGGGACGCGACGTCGCGCTGACTCCCGTCGGGACGCCCGGCCTGCTCTGCCCTCGCGTCATTAAGTGTATCACGTTTTTCCACCTTATTTTCGTAATTTTTTTTAAAACATCCCCTATTCACAACCCCCGCCGCCTTTCTCCACTTGACAAAGTTCGTGTATCGACGCCGTCAATTCCTACTCCGCATTTTCAACCGCCGTCGATGCCGCGGAGCTATTCACTTGGAAATCGAATGAACGGTAATTTCGGTCGAGGTAGAAGATTCGAATTTGAGAAGTTCCGAAAGCGCCTAATTCCGAATTATTTGCTGGCGATACTTGAAGTAGGGAAATCAAACATTTACGAAACAACAAAGTTTCGAATGGTCGGAAAGCAGACGACTCAAAGTTCCGAAATGCAATATTCCGAAAAATAAAGTTTCGACAGAGTAAAAAATTCCAAAAATTAAAATATACCCACGCAGCGTAATGTACTCAACGAGTCGGTGTAAAAACACAGAAAAACCGAAAATCAGAATGATCAAGATTCCAAATGTAAAAATATCGAAAATCCACAATAAATAATGATCAAAATGGTGAAATTTCACCAAGGCAGAAATTCGCAGAGCTGAAAATCTTCGATCATTCGGAATTTTTATGTTTCAGACTTAAAAATTTTCTCATCTTCGTACTTTCGAAATTTTTATGTTTCGTCAAAGTTTGATTTCTTTACTTTAAATTTATCCACAAAAAATTCGGAATTTGACGTTTTCGAAACTTTTTAAATTCGGAATTTAAACTTCAGTTATTCGTTGTGTATACTTGAGAGTAGACCGCTGAAAAAGTGGATGAATTTTAGGAACCTATTACTTACTATCAAGCAATTATGCGATTCGATCGAGTTTGTTTCGATCAAGAGTATGGTAAACGAGCTCCGGTAACATGATTTTGTTAACAGATCCAATTGATATGAAGCATTGTCACTGACTTTAACGTCAACTATTCAGTTAGCTGATGTGTTTTGTTGTGCAAGTATGATATCTAAAAAAAACAGCTGAACCGAATTACTTTTAATTTAGAAACAGCATTTTCGATCCTCTTTGGCACTTCTTTCAAAACATTATCAGATTTTTTGTTAATTCAATTTAAACAATCGCAAAGTTTTTACAAATTATCGAATTTTAACTTTAACCGGTCGCCATTTTGTTCAGAAAGAAAGTAATCGGATCATGGCAAAGAGGGTCCAAAAATACGGTCTCACAATTTGAAGTAAATTGTTTGAACCGTTTTTGAGATATCGCGGGCACCGTAAGACATGCGTTACTGAGCGAAATGATCGACATTATTTTCAACAATAATACCTTCTATCATTTTACTACAATAAAGAAATATGTAAATAAAATTTGATTCGTATAGTTTTGAATATAACAAACCCCCATTGAATTAATTAATTGATTCTCTCCACATTGATTCCCAAATTTTACCCAATGTTTCAGCCGTCCACCTCTATACCCCCTTAACATTGATTTCTACTAATTTTGATTGATTTCTAGCTCATCACGAGTTAATTTTCAGTATATCACGTGATTTCCAACTATGATATTTATTACTTCCTCGACTGAATACCTTTTGTAATAAACCTTGCGATTCAGGACGGTTCTCCCCCTGCTCCTTCGATTTACCAAAGTTTTGTTCTGCCGCCGTGAATCCTTATTCCGTATTCTCAGTCACCGTCGATACCAAATTTTAAGGGATCATGCTCAAGTAACGGGTCGAAAAATAGATGATTCTCGTTAAAATACGCTAATCGGTCTGATTTTTTACGTCAAATCAAAGGACTCGTAAAAAATAGAAAATAAATTTGTAAACGTTTATTTTTATTTTTTTTTTTTACAATTTTTTTAACGGTCGAAAGTGTCTTCGAAAAAAAGGAATCCTCACGGTGTACACGGTTATGCTCGTAAATATTATCTGAAACTAAGTTCGTAAAAATATTATTTATCAGTACGAAAGCCGCCATCTTGCTACGAAGATTTTTTTTTATTAAAATTGAGAAAATGGTGGTGGTTTGAAAAAAAGTATCGAATATAGTCTATTTTTTCAACAGTTTTTCGTTAAAAAAAAGTATGAAAATGCCAAAAAAACAAGTTTTCATAGGAAGCTATAAAACTCATTCTTTAAGAGTGTACATCGTTTTGAAAAACCACGTTTCAAGAAAACCATTGGAATAAATGTAAAGGTAAAAAAAAACGTTTAAAAATTTATTTTCTGTTTTCTATTCAGAGTGCTTTGATTTTACATATAAAAAAAAATCAGAATAATTGACGTTTTGAATCATCGGACATAATCAGCTACTTTTCGACTAGTTACACTAACAAGATCCCATAAATTTCAGATAGCCGCGACTCTGCAAGCCTTGAATTTCTGTAATTTTGATGAACGCAAAGTTAAAAAACCTACAATAATAAACGTAGTCGCTTGATGTAGGATACTTATGCACAGCTTGTATATTCAATGGTTGACAATGAGAGGGTATAATAAATATGCGATATAGTTGGTTGCTTTATTTTTAAGAGCGTATTTTCGGGGTATTTTGTGAAAGCACTGAATGCTTATTCAAGTTATGTGGTATTTATGCGGATGTAAATTGATATTTTAAATTGACAAAATTCAGATCGACTATGTAAAGATTTAAATATCCCAGCCTCAAACCAAAAAAAAAGTATTCAAGTGTAATTGACTCTATTTTTACGTCACGTGGTGTCCGCATTCTTAGATTTACACCTATCCTCGAAGAGATGGGCTCTCTCTGACAACGTAACGTATTTTCGTCTTTATAAATATCGTCTATATTGTGTACAATTTTGACATTGATAATGATTACATAATACTTTACTCACAAAAAAACATTTAAATGAAGGCATAAGTTAAATAATCACTAAATCAGTATGAATTTCTACATTAAACCTTGTGAGATATCTTCGAAAAGGAAATAACATTAATTTATGATTTCAACGGACGTGTCGCCATTAATAAGATCGACTGATCTACGCTACTGGTAACCAAAAGATAAATGATCATCATAGTGAAACCATTCAAAACATCTAAAATGACGAAACTTCATCGAAACATATGAAATTAAAATGAGAGAGTATTTAGTCATTCAAATTGAAGAGATACAATTTATGAATTAAACTAAGAAATACGATTTATTTATACAATTTTTAACGAATAAAAGACGGTTTACATTTAAAATTTTACCTTATTCACCTTTTGACCCATAATTTATGTATTGTATGAGCGAATAAATGAACATACAATATGTTTTTCAGCTATTGCTATAAATTTGTGTAACAAAAATAAAAGGAATTGGGAGTGGCACTATTCAGAAGTTGTCCTGTATTTTACGATGATGCGCTAATGAAGTAGATATGAAAGAATTCGAGAGTATATTTTTCAGTGAGCCTTTTTTCTGATTTTTTGAGAATAGAACCTCCAGAACTCACAACTCCAGATGGCTACGAAATAGTCCTTCAGATTTTTTGAAAATCCCTGTTCACTTTAGAAGTCCCTGTATTTTTGGAGAAGCGAGAACAGTCGTGACCAAAATTTTCGGAAACTCCACAATTCCAGAATACCCGAAATTTTAGATTACCCGACCCGAAAGTAATCTATTTTACCCGACACAACCCGACCTGAAGAACTTCAGTAGCCTTATAAGGTACGTTGTACCAAAAGTTTTCCACCGCGACAAAAGAGAAAAAACTGCTTCCCACTACTTGTTCTAAATTTTCTGTGATACGTACCATTTCATTTGTTGCTGTGTCAAAGACAAAATAAACTCCAGAAAAGTGTTTATAAATTTGTGTTTTGAAAATAATCGATTCATTTTTGGGCTACTTAAAAAGCTGAAACATAGTTACTTACAGCAATAGTAACATTATATGAATCAAATTTATTAAATTTCTTTAATAGTGAAAAAAGACATTTGATTGTTCGCCCAAGGTTTTTTGTGACCTACCAAATCATTTTGCATGAAGCTAGGAATAATATGTTTCATACGCTATGCGGCCATGCTAAATAAATAATGAAATAGCATTGAACACAGGCAACCGATTATACTCTTCGTCCGTGTCATCAGGGGCACAACGTTTCATGGGGTGACTTTGGCGAAATTTTGACAATACACCGATGGTTCTGTTTTTGTTAATATTAAAAAAGGTAAAATCGACAATCCCTTCCTACAAGATTTCGAGATTATGGTAGTATTCGGCCAGAAAATTTTTCTTTTTATCTATAGTGACGAAAATGTACGCGTAAGGAATTTTTGGCGGAAGATTTCGGGCACACCGTTGCTAAAAATTCTTTGTCCATACACGCAACCTAAATCTAGCAAGAAAGAATTTTTGACATTTTTTTTAGTCGTTCCATAACCGAAAACATCAATTCTATCAAGATTTCTCCAAAGTCCCCCCCCCCCCCCCCCCCCCCTTAACGAAAGATTGATTGGCCAACTATCGATATTTTTCACTAATTTTATCCCAAGGTAGTCGTGTATTGTATATTGATTTAATTGTTATATTCATAAAGGCGTCAAAATCTTTTTCATTTTATAAAAATAGAGAATACGGAAATCATAAACCAAAGCTTAGATACTGATGCTTAGTTTCAAACCGCTTCATGAAACGGTTCGGAATATAATAAATTTGTTGTATTTCACTCTACAAAGACTCATTCTACTGAAGAAATTATTTTCGACAAATTTACTGAAGTGCTTTTTTTGATCACGATGGCATCGTTAAGTATTCAATATTACGAAATTGCACAGATATCAATCGTGATCGACGAATGGCAATATTGAATATTGAACTGACTACTGATCAAAAAAAAAAAATCTGTTTTACTGGATTTACAGAAAAAGTCCAGTTTTCTGCATAAAGTAAGTGATCGTAGAGTGAAATCAAGAAAATTTACTTCATTATTATCAACCAATTTGAAAGGATGTGAAACGAAGCATCGATATCTAATCTTCCGTTCATAATTCCAGTATATACGACAAAAAAAAATATTTCCAACGAAATCTATGCATCTTACGAATATAATAATTTAGTCAATGGTCTGTGTACGACTGTTTCCAACGATTTTTTGCCAACCAGCCTTCTCAATTTGTGCAGATCACAAAGCACAAGAAGATGTGGACATCCTTAAATAGCTGTGCGCATGCCGTTTCTCCTTTCCCAGTTCGCCCCACGTGTTCCGTCTGGTGCATAAAATATGCTGAATAAATAAACACGAGTAAATCATCCGCTACTTGCTTGCACATGTTCCCTCTGGATGTGGTAATAATTCGGGACAAACGCAGCGGCTCGTGATTCCCCGTCTCTTATCGCGGTTATTAAGTTAGGTTAGGTATCGCGTTATTAAGTCTGCAGCATCTGTCGAATCTTGACGATCATAATTCGTAGCCCAGTCAATAGGAGCTTTAACCCTACAAAAGGTGGGTTAGAAATAATTTTGATATATGTTATTTAGTTCCGGGCCCCGACGAAAAATCAAAGTTTTCGACCGCGGGGCGGGAGGGGAGGGGAGGGGAGGGGTGGGGAGGGGAGGGGAGGGGGAGGAGCAGCGCAGTCCGCCATCTCGGATCAAAGGTACAGAAAATTGTCTTTTTTTTTTCCAAATTAATTCCTCAACGATTAATCCTACGGCAAAAATGTTTAACACAAATTTAAAGAATACTAAATTCCTTACATTTTTTGTTTTATCACTTTCTTTGTAAATCTAATGCGTAACAAATTATTTTGAAAAAATAAGTAGGTCGAAAACTTGGATTTTTCATCGGGGCTCGGAACTAAATAACGTACTTGAAAATCGAGTAATATTATTCTTGGATACGAAGGTCATAAACAAAAAACAGTTTTTTTGTGTTAACGTTTCAGCCCTGATTCCTCTCATGTATATTAGCACAAACATTCCTTCTTATTACCGAAACTTCTCACATTTAATTTTGTTATAACTAACGTTGTACATTATTTTAAAATTTTCTGTTCGTGACATATGTTCCGAAATAAAATTGTTCTGAGGAGGGCCCCCATCCGGGCTGAAACGTTAACACAAAAAAGTGTTTTTTGTTTATGACCTTCATATCCAAGAATAATATTACTCAACAATTCACCAAGGTCAAGAAAAATCGTCTTCGTACTTGAAAATCATTTGTATCCCACCCTTTTTAGGACTAAAGCCACCGTTGACTGGTGGTTAAATTTAAAAAATCGTTTTTTACCTGTATTCCATATATTATTAGTTAAAACAAAAATCCAAAATATAAAATTGATTGCAAATTTATCAGGGAACACGATCCCACCATTAGTTTACCGATATTTCAACGTGGAAACTTGGTAAATCGAATGGATCGGAAAAATTAGAAAATCAAATAGCTAAAAAACGTACACTTGAAATTGGCTCAAATTTTCAGGAAAGATTCTTTGAAATATGTACTTTCAGCTCACTGTACAATATTGTTACAAAATTTCCCGTGAAAAGATTAAATTGGATGATTTTTTGGAAGAATGTTCACGTTTCCGCCGCTATAGCTCCGTTACACATCAGACTTACAAAAAAAGTGTTTTCACAAAAAATTGAGTCTTCTTCAAAGGTGTATTATACATTTTTGTGGTAGGATCAACCGTTGATGAATTATCTTGCAAGAACTAAGTTTTGGTACCCTCGATCCACGATGGCGCTGACCCCTTCCCCTGCCTCCAATGTCAAAAACTTGGAACTTTCATCGGGGCCTGAAACTAAATAACATGTATCAAAATCATTTATACTCCACCTCTTGTAGAGCAAAAGTCTTTTTTACTCCCTATTGTGACACTCCGGCCACGTGTGCATGCTTTGTAAAAGAAATATGGATATTGGATGTTTCAAAGTTAGCAAAGTTTTAAGCGTATTTGGGATGGGTGAGTACTTGGGATAATTCCACTTCCGCTATATAGCGAGAAGTTGGACACGTAAATATAATACTGAACCTCCAATATTGGAAAATTGTACACTGGATTGTAATTGGTAATCAACAATGAAACCTCCGCTGTCGAGGGGTTAGAGAATAAATAGTAATCCCGTTTTCGGTTTGCACCTGTTAGTCTTTACGAGGACCAACTGACGAATGATAATTTTGTACATATATATATATATATATATATTCAACTTCCGGAACGACGTTTGTCGCGCTACATTTAATCAAAAGTTAAACACTTCTTGTTACCTTCGTAATTTCAATTACAAATTTATCATTCGTCAGTAGGTCCTCATAAAGACTATATATATATATATATATATGTAAGCGACAGACAAGGAACTTTGATGGAGTGGATTTGAGGTTATTAATCAACACTTGTACGATGTAGTAAACAACTGAAATATCAAATATTTACAAGAGTTAACAAAACGATAAGTTATTTACATTAATCGCACACACTTACAAACTAACCTGAATCAATACAATTGCCGATAGCAAACCTTTGTTATGACTTTTGTATTGTCATTAGTGCTCGTAGCTCGGAGTCATCTTTCATACTGACTCTTTGCGCATGAGCCAACGCGCGGCGCTACGTAGCTTGGTAACGTACCCAAGCTTACATATATATATATATTCAAGCAAATAAGGTGAAGCTAAGACATGAGTTTAAATGTTGAGATTTGCTACTTCAAAAATCAATAGTTTAGCGGGCAGAAGGACCGAAGTCAATTCGAGCTCACGACTACCGATGTAACTCGTGATGTTACAAGGTCCGACAGGCAGAAGGACCGAAGTACGATCCGCGATGCGTCGACTTGATGCCTCGAGTGTCAAAAGCAAGATGTTAATAAAAATATTGGGATTCGACTGGCAGAAAAACCGAAATACGATCCGCGATGCGCAACCTCGATATGTATGAGCACATCTAATACGCTGATTTTATCGATTAATTAAGGCCTAGTTATTCATAATAATATGCTAATTTGCTTATGGGACGATGAGCGAGGGAGTCGGTGACTCGCGGCAGATCGAGTGAAGGTTGTTCGTTGCTGCCAGCCGTGGTCCGGCAAAGACCGTGGAGCGTTGTTTTGCCCCGCGCATTCTTTTTTTTTTTTGCCGATCGGCGAAATAAATTAATGACTGAATATAGCGAGTTCTAATTAGCTATAAGTGAAATTATAGTATACGGGTTCCGACACGTTACACTATGGACTGGACTATCGCGTCTAAGGCAGGAAATGAGACCGCAGAAAATGTATTAAACGAACTTCGAGGTTGGACTGGCTGTTGACCAACCCTGCGAGTCGTCAGGGCTTCACGAGTCAGCAGCGACGATAATCTCTTGGCAAACCCTCAGGGGCTCGTGGGGCGAATGGAGGTGACCGGTAATCCCCTTTGACTTAAGTTTCAAAATCCTCTGAAAGTACCGCAGCTCGGCGACTCTTGATTGTAACTTTTCCTTGCGACTGCTTTTACCCCCGGCCTTATTAATTGCCACGAGTATTCATCACCGTGCAGGCGTGGTTACAGCTCTAATTTGAAAGGCAACTAAGTATATGCGTACGGATCAATGTACAAGGGCAGAATAGATAGATAAACTTTATTTGTAAAATTTTTCAACCAATATCTAAAGGTGTGTCCTGCATCTCATTAGTAAGTATATTGTTACTCACAATTGGCTACGTAATTGGTTCTTACAATATGTACATATTACAATATGTTACAATTTTATGTACTTGCTTCCATTGAAGATGGAAAAAATTTGTCATCGATAAGTTTTATTTTATTTTACTTTTCAGATCGAAGTATGCACGGGTACCTTAACGAAGTTCTTGGGCGAAACATTAATTACATTGTGGAAGTTGACAAGTTTCGACATGTGACATATGTGTATTGTATTTACGTCAAGGAAGCCAGGATTATTTCAAAAAAATCCCGTTCATTAGTTTTAACGGGAACCGGTTGATGGTGAATTTTCATGAATTTTAGGTAGTTCGTCACTTGCGAATGGATGAAATTAAAATCTCATTGTCCTGCAGTCGTGCAAGTTTGTCTCCCATTAGAATGCACGCAGTATCTTCAAAGTTTGCAGCTTCGATACTAGTTCCCTAAATTGTTTGAAATTTTTGAAAATGATTTCTTGTTTATGATTATAAGAAAGGGTATGAAAATACATCGCTCGGATTGTTCACACTTGTAAGAAAAAAACGGAATTCTCATTTTAAAATCTTATAAGGAAGGTAATGTCAGAAAACAAAACATACTTGCAAGTAATGATACGTGAATTAGGCCTACTGGGGGCATCATGTCGGAAAAAAAAAACGCGACTGAAACTCTAACTCTGCGGTAGTGTGGAAAAGGGTTCTTTCACTCAAAATAATTTGAATCACATTTTACAGAGGCATTCAGTCGTCGAATGGTTCGCGAGAAATTATTTTGACGATACTTTTTTTGTTGCCGTTGGCGTACGACATTACACATTGACTGTAGGAAAAAAAAACGTAAAGACTAAAATTATACAAAAAATTCCCTACAAGTTTGTTTATGTTTATTTATATCCTGAAGTTAAAAACAAACAAGATAATGCAATAATTTTACTTCGTCTTTTTTTGCAGTTTTTAATGAAAGAACTATCTATCTTAGAAAAAAATGCGATGTCTTAACGATTTTTATTCTTTAATTGAAAATGGCCGAGCTATTCAAGGAAAACCATTTTTCTTAAAATTAAAAATGGCGGACATACGCATCAGCGGGATTTAGTTGTCACTTTGAAGTTAGACTACCAGCGAGCCCCCCCTTCACTTATGAAAATAATAAAAAATAACGGCCGAATTATTGCAAGGTTAAAAGTACATAATGATTGGGTTAGGACTTTTCGAGATTTTAGAAAAGCTACGGAGTAACATAATATCTTACAGCATCATTTTCATTCAATACTTATGCCAGCTGAAACAAACCAAGTATGTAAATGTAGTTAAAAAAAATAATTCAACCGAATGTCGGGTTGCGGTAAACTAGATTCTAAACTGGATCGTGCCCTTTCTTATCCTGCATAACCTGTCATATTTGACAGAGTAAATTTGCTAGATGCTATTGCCATCTAGTGAGAGGTTTCCATAAGCTCTGAAACTTAGAAACCGCCTTATCAATTTACCGTGGGTTGTTAACACACCTATTATTTTACTTCTTTATCAACACAGTATGCATCTTAAATTGTATTTTAGGCACATTCTAAGGCATGATTAATTTTATTGTGACGCCAGTTCTGGTAGTCATGCGTACGTTATCATCAGACAAGACTGAACCAGAAGGTAAGAGCGTTTTATTGTTTAATCACCTATGTATACATATAGGTATGTAGGTATGCCAACCAAAATCCTACAGCTCATGATAATCGACAAAATTAAAAATAAATAGATCGCAAAATATTCAGCATATTATTGGTACGTGAATTGATGCTGAATGGTTTCAGTGTGTGGGAATGTTTTTTCCTCGAATCATGGCTGTACATCATCAACGTTCATGGTAATATAAACGGTAGCGCGGCGCATAGCTCATCGGTACACAGCTTCAAAACTAAACAACATTCAATACACGCACACTGACAGTTCACGTTTTACGATCCGATGATACTTCGGTAGATTGCATCGGCGCAGATTTACTAAAGTATAATATAGTGTCAATGTTAACAACAGACCGTGTGGCCTAATGGATAAGGCGTCGGACTTCGGATCCGAAGATTGCAGGTTCGAGTCCTGTCACGGTCGACGAGTATTTTTTTTTGCAATTACTATTATTCAACAAACTGCAAGTCCGTTACTCCGCGACGTGATGATAAATGTCGACATGAAAAATAGACCCTAACGAAAGTAAATAATTGACAATATAATACAGCGTCGCTGGAAGCATCGTGAAAAAGGATCATTTGTCTACGCCTTTGGCAAATGGATGTCGTAGATCACAGCGAGTCTTCGTATCGCCTTCGAGTCTCTGCGTGCCACAGCAGTTATTACGCTAAAAAAATGTCTGGATGCTTGGTAGTTCTTTTTCTCACTTATTTCTCTTCAATTTTCCAATTTTATTTTCGTTTCCAATCATACCACTTTTCCAAGCTTATGTCATTTACTCGAATTTTCTGGTAGTCGACGTGCGCATCCGGCGTGAATTAAAATCAGACTCGGCTTCAAGAGCTTTGATTGTCAAGGTTATGCCGTCAAGTTCGATTCACGTTATCTGGTTGTCAACTACTCGGTGGATGTTCTTTTGAACGTCGCGTCGCCCTGCCTCCGAGTCACCCGGTAGAAATATTCGTGCGTGCTTCCATGCGGCGTGGCGTGACGCGTGATGCGTGGCGCCAGATATATCTAACTTAGTAATCCCCCTCCAGCCCAGCGCAGCGTAGGTAAGTGTTGTTAGGGCTTTGCCAATTGTTGCGGGGGAGCCTGGAACGGGTTAATAATGTAGTACCCACGCAGCGAGGACCTTATAGCCGAGTTGATTCGATATTCTTATCCTGCGAACGGAACGTGACAGGGAGTTTCATTAGCCGCGAAACTCGAACCAATTGTTCGAATAAAATATTCAAACTTCCGGCCGCCAACTCTGGAACGCATAATGTGCATTCTCGGTTTTGTACACATCTGTACAATGTGCATATTGCAGTGCATGCCGTTATAGATAGGTTTTCACTTTGCATTAATTCCGTTTTCGTTTTTTTTTTTTTGGTTCAATCGTGGCGGGGGGGGCACTGGGAGTCCTCAATCCAAAAGTCGACCAAATCGGCCCCTTGCTATCGCCGCCATCTTGCATTATATCAAAAATGGTTTTTCTTGAATAACTCGGCCATTTTCAATTTTAACGAAAAATGGTGAAGACAAAAGTTGTAGGAAATTCAATTATATTCATTCAATTCAATTTCCTACAACTTTGGTTCTTGCGTTTTTTTTCAAAAAATGGATATTTTTCGAATTAAACCTGAAAATAGCGGCGAAGTAAAACTATTGTATTATCTTGTTTATTTTTGACTTTAGGGCATAAATGAACATGAACAAATTTGTAGGAAATTAAATTTCCTACAATTTATGTCTTTAGCATTTTTCGTTAAAATTGAAAATGGCCGAGTTATTGAAGAAAATTTCATAAAATTCAAGATGGCGGCGATAGCAAGGGGCCGATTTGGTCGACTTTTGGTTTAAGGACTCCCAGTGACCCCCCAACGATTGAACCAAGAAAAAACGAAAACGGAATTAATGCAAAGTGAGGTTGATTTTTTGCCTATCTTGACTGGACTATTATGTATAGACGGATTTTGAAAGGTGTCTTTTATTATTTATCACATCCTGCATGAAGCAGTCATACAGATATATGTAAATCAGGATCTATGATATTTTGCATAGGATATTTGTAGAATTCGATTTTATTAACTTGTCGGAGACTTGAGTTCTATGATCCTTTGAAGATTACAAATTGAAATCCTATTAACTTGATGCCTAAGCTTTTTCACATCACTTTGCGCCGTTAGGAATTAGTTTTCACGAGGAAAAGAAACATTTCAAACGGTATCAAAGGTCAAAACTTTATCCTAATTCAGTGATTCGGAATGAATAGAATTCATTAACGTTCTGTCACTCGGCACTTAGCTGCTGTTGTTTTTAAATAATAATTTGTTCAAGAGAAAAATACTGTTCATTTCAAACAAATAAACTTTTGTTTATGCAGTGTTTCAGTGAATAGACTTGAATGCAAAATGAATCCAGAATTCAGAGTATAGATAAAGTACTATGTACTAAAACAATGCTTCAGGACTTTCGCCAAATCTAACACACTGTACAAAATTATTATATTATATTTCTTACGATTACAATAGTTCGTTATAACATTAAAAATATCAAAAAAAACTCGAAAAAAATGTATCCTTCGAGCCGGATTTGAACCAGCGACCTATGGATGTCTTTTGAATACAGCAATCTTGACCAACTACAGTCCACCGCTCTACCAACTGAGCTATCGAAGGTGTTATTTGATCTATCATTAAAAAAGTGTTATGACCGCTGCCATTCTCTTTATACGAAACGTACAGTTATTGGTCAGCTTCGATTTAACATCAGCTGTTATGCTAATCATTGTATGGTTTCGTTTCAAGCGTGCGTGTGATGTAACAAATGGCGAAAGTTCTGGCCGCGATTCGGGAGCGTAATTTCGTAATCTGAGTTTCGGGCGCGTGGGATCTGCGAGACGACGATCTTGACTGACCGCAGACTCTTCGGCGAGGTCACGCGTTGAGGTCACTGCGAGACGGAGTTCCCTTCCTCCTTTGTACCGGCCACGATTTTGAAGAGGGGAAGTTAGGGAGGGTTTCCGCTTCGAAGCTGCTAGAGCTTCGCGGAACATCCTTATCCGGCGGTCTGTGACCTTTACGTGCCGATAAGGGTAAGTCGCGACGTCACCTGATTTATTAAATGCCAAGCCCACCATTTCAGGGTTCGAGTGTACGGGGATGAGGAACGGTCAAACAGTGGCTACTTTTACCGGCAGCGTAAGTATAATATAATAAGCAATGCGCTGCGAAGCCTATAGATCACAGGCGAAAGATCCTTTTCGCCAGAAATTTTTTGCGGTCTCAAGATTTTCCAGCAAGAGTTTAGCTACCTAGGACTACGAATTCATTCAACTCGGTTTATCCTTCTCTTCTTGTACTCTCTCCCTCTCTACCTGCAGTCGAGCGCAAATCGGTCATCGACTGAAATTACCCAGCAGCAGCTGTAGATGCGGTAATGGATTGGTTTCAAGGTTTTGATTACTAGCAGGGGGGATAAACTGAAATACTTGTTAAAGATGATGGTCCTCTCATTCTGAGATCGAATTACTCAATAAATAAGACTCAATTAGTGTGGTCACTAATTGTTGAAAAAATGTGAAAACATTAGCATGTTATGGCCGATATAATGGCAATTAACTTACATGTATTGCCATTAGATTCTTAGCAATAATAAACATCACCATAATCCACATTGAGTCGCAATTTTATCCTCAACTCATTAATTAAAAGTTCCAGGTAATAACTGTTCTTATAAACATTCAACTGATCTTTACGAACAACAAATTTCCATACTAAACGTATCAAAAAATGATGACAATGATCATTGAAATACCCACTCGATATTTGAATCAGATCAGTCGAGTGGGTCAAGACTCCATTACGACGACTCACCGGGAAAGCAATTTAATCGTACAAAAGTCAGAATATATAAATTTCGACATGCTAAGTAATGCTGTCAAATGTCGATATTAGGTGGAATTGTTTAGAAACATTAGTAATCGTTTAATAAGGATTGCAAGTTCATTGTAACCTGTGAAATGCACAATAGGAAGCTAGGTGTTTGCCGGAGGGACATTTCAAGCGCATTATAAGGCTTCGGTCAAAGGCCTGAGCAGGAGGATTACTAGGATTTACAGGGTGAAAAGGCTTACTTTTCTCGGCGACCACACGTATGGATATACTTACGTAACATGCGAGGGTAAGCATATTATCACATCGTTCACCGGTGAGTTACAGAACTGATTCGTGTCTGCCCTTCCAACCCCAATCCTCCATTGTCCGTTCACCTTGGTCACTTATCTGAGAAACATGTCTACACGAAGGCGAAAATTCCCCTGGTGCGAGATTGTTTACAGCGGTGATGGTTATACTTATGTATTAGGGTGGTCCTTAAAAAGGTCACTTTTGAAATTCGACCGGCTCGCCCCATAAAATAAAAAATAATTTCCCAGTTTTTTCCGATTTTTTACTCAAGGCCAACCCGTGCCGTCAAGAGGGTCGATTTCCTGATTCAACCCTTTCAGGGCACATTAAATCCGCCGAACGGATTTCGATGAAATTTTGCATAGAGGGGTTTTTGGGATCGCTGATTACGAATCTGAACTCAAAGTTTGAAAATCCGAAGTGGCGGATCTAATATAGTGAACCAAAATCCCAAATGTCAATTGATATTGCCATATTGCGACGCCTCTTTCGAAAAGTCGTGCATCCCAGATTTCTTACGAATACTAGCATGTTGTGGTTTTCACTGCGAAAACCAGCACGTTTCGACATTCATCGCGAAAACTAGCAAGTTTTAATACAGATTAGTGAGAGTTTAGTATTGCTGGGTATAAAAGTCCAAAAAGACTGATTTTCAATAAAATCTTCAGTAAAATACAATAGTTGATACACTCTTGTAGAAAGATTACGTATAGTTCAGATAAGTACTACGTGATATAAATATAGTTCGACTAATTAATATTTGTGTTGATAAAAAAACTGGAAAAAATGTAAATCATCTGTAACGAAGCTGTGAAACAAGCCTTAATTTTTCTAAGATCTGAATCGACAGCGCAATTTCGGCGATACTCATAAGATTATCTTGACGCGAATAAACGCACTTCTACATCCGCAAATTGACTTTCATTTCGACTACCGCACACCGCACAAATCTTCAGATAATCCTTATTGCACTAATCGAAAAAAGATAGTTTTAGCAGGGGTAACCGAAATGTGCTAGTTTTCGCGGCAATATCTGAAACGTGTTAGTTTTCGTAGTGAACACCGAAACATGCTAGTTTTCGTAAAAAGCCGAAACGTGCTAGTTTTCGTAAGAAACGTCGATTGGACCCACCACTTTGGATTTTATAATCCCGAGTTCAGATTCGCAATCAGCGACCTCAAAAAGCCTCACGTACCGAGTTTCATCGAAATCAAATGACTTTTTGGATTTCCCTCCATCATATTGGATCTGTTATTTCGAATCTTGAAATTTCCAGCTCAGATTCGTAATCAACGACCCAAGAAACCCCCCTATACCAAATTTAATCTAAATCCGTTCGGTAGATTTAACGTGCCCCTGAAAGGGTTGAATGAAATCCACACTCTCTGGGGCTCGGGTTAGAGTTGAGATAAAGATCATAAAAAATGATGGAATTATTGTTTTAATTATCTAGAGCCGATTCAAGGGGCTAGCCGAACGAAATTCAAGAATGATACTCTTAGGGACCACCCTACTATATATACATTCATATCTACTCGATTTGAATGGTGTTATAAGTAAATACGGTGATTACCGAGAGAACTGATAGGTATGAGGATTCCGACGGAATGATTTATCACCCGTTAGATTCGACATCGTATAACTCATCGCGATAACGATCGCCTTCACTTACCCCGCGAGGTGCCACGAAGTTTCCTACGCGAGGTAGGCTTGCCGCGCCTTCAGTTTCGCACCGAATAATTTCATTGTACGCGCGCGTTTCAGGACTCCTCGTATAGGCAACCCCAGACACACGTTCACCCTCGACTTGCCAACCGTCGATTCCGTTCTCCGGTATGTCATTACATGACTCACAGTTACTGCCAGCGGAGAGGTACGTTGCTTGCATCATACCTACTACACGGGTACGGAGCTTTCGATAACTTCTGGCGATATTTTCATCGTTTGTGACAATGCTTTCTTGTCACAATGCATGTTTTTACGTTCATGTGTACTGTTTTCAGACAAACAGTAATAACAAAGTCGAAGAATACACTTCTGCACGCATACTTCAACACTTCAGATGGTCAAGGTGGGAGTCATTGTTTTACAACACACTTGGCAGGCATCATTCACAGAAATAGTTTAAGACCGTGCTGGTACCTGAATATCTTGCAATGACATAATCTTTGTCAAAATTAACGGTCGCTGGTATTTGCAGGCTCTTAAGCTACAAGTTTTTCACGATAATTGCCAAAATCTTGGCAAAAAAAATTTGATCTCAAGTATTGAAAATTGCATTGCTGTTGAATTGTTAGTTTTATCCAAAATTACGTGATCTTAGATATCTGTCGATTCAGCATAAAACCGTCGTAAATAAAATTATTCCAAACGCAATTGGTTCTGCCCTTGCAAATCAAGTATTCCATGCGCATAAAATGATTTATCGCATGAAGTTACCATATACGCACCGACTTTTAATATTTCCAATATTACATAAAATTGTTCCAATAAATATTCCAATGTGAACGTATTTCACGTAAATTATCTGACGCAATATTGTATTATCCATAGAATTCGTATATTCTATGGTATCAACGAAAAGTTGTTCGTAGACACATGACGCAAACTACCTAATAACGCGTCAGTGGCGTATGCACCGTATAATAGCAAAATTTAGTCTTATAGTTGTAAAGAACAAAGATTATTTACAACAGCAGATGAGATAAGAAAGTTATGCCTCATTTCGCCACGTATTGTGATCAGGCATGTGTGTTTTACAGTTTTTTTACTTCTCACGTGTAATGCTGACGTTATAGTGGATGTACATTAGTTATCATCAATAGAGGCGTCCAAGAATTCTATTGAATCTTTAGCTATTAATTATCATACCTACATACGATGTGAATATTGTGTGTACATTTTATCGTGAAGAGCGATTTGAAAATTATCGAGTCCGCGTACCCTCGGTCGAAAGAGTAGCAGAAGATGTATCGAAGATGTACACCAATCGATCGAAATTTTCGGAGTAGCAGATTTTTCAGAAAACATGCGATATCCATCCAAGTATCCATCAGATATCTAGGAAATCACACGAATCTATCCGTGAATGCTATGCAGATTTCTATCAAATGTATTCGGCATTTTTTTCCTTCTGTGTGGGTAAAGCTTTTCTGTGTGGATTGCCCAGTTCCACCTTAAGCTGTTAAAACTCAGTATGACCTAGATTAAGGATAGTTTGAAGCCGTAATTAGTGAAAATAGTTTAAAGAAAACGAGTGAAATCCACGAAAAGTCCAAAACAGCCGTGTTACCATACTTCTGTGTCAGTTTTGACTATACTACCCTGCACTTTTAGGTTAATTTGTTTATCTCGAGACAATGATTTTTAGTCGTCTGCCATTTTGTTTTAGCCACCACTTGAATTAATTGATTGTTGCCTACCTTCTACCGGGTTGTAAACCGTTGTTATTCAACATATGCAATCCACTGGACTCTTTTTCGCTCTTTAATTAGGCCATCGATCACAGTTTCCAAATTATACCACAATTAATGAAATATTGACCCTACAACGTGTGCATTATCTACCTGGTTCGTCCGAAACAACATCAATTTACATCCTATCATCGATCAAGACATCAATCCTAAGATTAAAAAAAGAGTGAATCAAGTCCATCAATCCATGGTTTTTGAATACCATCCTGTTATGATGGCAATATACGACAAGACTTGTTAACTAATCGCGGGATTCAATGACCGTCTATAAAGAGGAAATATTCCACTCTACCCCTAATCGTAGTCTTTCTTGGTTCAGCAGTTTACTTTGAAGTGTACGTCGTAATTTACATCGTAGCTTATCGAAACACACTGGTACTGACAATGACTTCTCCTCGTGCATATGGTTTTAGATCCGATACTGCTGATCTTCGTAGTCAGCAGTCTCTGGGTAGACTAATCTCATGCCGTTGCCAGCATTTCGAATGGCTATTGGCGCTGTTGGTGAATGGGAATTAAAGAACCATTATGACTGTGCCATACCGTACGTTCCTTATATCCAAACAAAAAAAAGGACCACGCCCCGAACCTGAGGATCCGCAGGATTACACAGAAATAATGGGTATGCAGGGTACGACATGACACGGGTAAGGGTAATAACGGTCGTAACAAAAAACCAAGACCGAGCCAAAAACGGAGAAGCTACCGCAAGCTCGACCGCGATAACAGAATACCCAGAGCTTATGTGTTCGTTCCTTCGTCTACCCTAATTGCCTCGGTCATCACAATTCTGGATCATGTTACAGTCAACTGATTGTTCGGAAATATATTTAAAAAATTGACGAGCTGGTTGATAAAAAAAAAACTGCCAAATACTTTTTCTTGACAGGCTATGAGGACCTCCGAATTGTTCATTCTATCGCCTTGTCATGACCCATGGTTGAGTCTTTAAGTTCGTGGACCAGTAGCTTATTTTATTAGCGAAAAGGTTTTGAGTTCATCAAGCGGGTACAACAAGTTTCTGAATAGGGTTGTTATTCTTTCATTTCTGATTGAATTGTGTTTTCAAAAACTTTTTACTGGTTCCAGAATCTCATTTATAACGGATTACGTTGAAATATTATTCTAAGGGTTTTCAGAGAAATAGAATAATTGTGAATTACCCAAGTAACGATTTTAGATAACACACAAGGGAAATGAAAAAATAATGATGTTGCATACGCGACTCGACTTCGATGCGAAGAGTTGGTGCATGGCGTTAAGATTAAAAATCTACACCTGAGTATCTATTTTTCTTACAATATATTCGAAGGACCGTTATTTTCGAAGAAACAAAACGTTAAATATCAAAAATTTCAAATTTTGAATTTTTTTCCCATTGGTTAAGTACACAATCAGTATTGTCCGTAAAATTTTCAGTATCTGGTTCCTAAGCTCTCTTTCTATTTTTCTCTAATCGACCGAAATTTTGTAACAATTTCATTTTATAGGAAAATTTGATTCTCTGATGCTTTCTACTCAATTCATCATATCCATTCAGTGAAATTGCAAATGTGTTCCGCAAGCTATAAGTAATTTTTTACTCGGTCAATGACAGATGTGATTGGTTTTCTTGATTTTTGTAGGAAGTGGTGTTTCTCCGTTTTTCAAATAGATCAATCAATTATTCTGTGTAGTGTAATACTATATGAGGCGTTACCGAGATTGGGCAATATCTTTTCGAACTCGATGATAAAAATCAGATAGTTCTTTCCCATGTTTATAGCCTCGAAATTGCTTTTTACAGCATCTACGCAGTACTAGTCGCGTGGTAACTCTTTGAAAACACCAGTTACTTTGAAATTATGGATCTTAATTAAATTCTTTGAAAAGTGTGAATCAAAAATGAAAAAAGTTTGGTACGAACTATTATTGAGAGCTATGTTTGCACCTTTTTTGTTATTTTATTGGAACCAATGCCTACAATTGGCATTGGTGAAAGAATTAAAAAAATTAATGGCAGATTCTGCGCAGCAAAAAAAAATGACGAATTTTTTAAAGAATTGCCTACACTTGGAATTGAAGCAAAGCAATTTTTCGTAAATGCAGTGGTACAGTGGAAGTAAGGATGCATAGAAAACATTCTAGGCATCATTATCAACGGGGTATATTAAATTGGATATGCGTAACATTTTTAAGGGAAACGATTGAATTCAACCCTCGAGGTGTCAAAGAAATATTGAAAATACTCCATTTAAATCGGTTGGCTTTGTTTTCTTTTTCACCAAAGCGATGCTTAAAAATTCTCTTGAACTATTTCCGATGCATACGTTTTCTGGGAACCTCACGGAACAATTGCAATAGGATTGAAATGTACAAATAAAATTTCAGTGCGCACCACGGATGATTGTAATAAAATATGCAACTCAAGTGACTATTTTGTAGACAAAAAAAAAACAACTGACCACCAAGTAGTAAGAAAAGTGACTATGGACTCGGAGTATCGGTTGGGGCAGAGAAAGGGGGGAAAGATAGCACAGCCATTGACTAACTCTCTTGGTCACTGCAGTGAAAATGAGGCGCTGTTCGTGGCTGCGGGGGTGGCGCTGGGGCGGCGGAGACGCGCGTCGTGACACTCGGTGCCTAACGCAGACGCACAGCGACGTCGGTCTTCGGGGAGTTCGCAGTCTAGCGTCGCTGGTCGACGTCAACGGATCGCAGGGTTTCCGGTTAAGTCGGGGGTGCGGTTGTCGTTTGTTTGCTTTTCGTCAGATCCCGGAAGTGAACGCGTTCAACACTGCGCAACTATGGCGGCCAAATGGTGTTCGTGGAATGAAGCTTGACGAGAGGTTTGTTCAAAGCGGCCCTGCGACGATATCAACGATTATTGGCCTGCCGCTCCCCGCGCTCCCAACGTTACGATACCGACGGAAGTCGAAGACTTTCGAAATCCGCAACCGAACTGAACCTCCGAAATGCCCATCACCCTCGGCTCGATATTTCTATACGTCTACGTGAAAAATTTACCCGGGCGAATTTTTCCTCCCGCACAATAATATCGATCCTCGACACTTACAGTAAACTAGAAACAAGTTTAACACCGATAACAAAAAGGGTGAAGGTCGTGCCGACTCGTTGCTTCGTCACGCATAAGCACAATGTGCACAAGGATTATCGAGTGTGACGAAATCTGGGGCTTTTCCAATTCCTGAATATCAACCGGTCCCTTTCGTATCCGCAATCGCTCCTACCATTCTCGCCAATCATCGGTTAGACGTAACGAATCCCGCTAATCGCCAAGCAATGCGCAATGCTCGGACCGCTCTAACACCGTGTTAACATTGGTGAACAATCTCCGCGTATCAGAAACCCGTCTCAACAGACAATGTGACGTTGAGCCCCCTCGAGGCGGGTGCGGACGAGCTTTATGGCGATCCCGACGTTCCTGTGAATCAAATTAACCGCCAACTGGGCCGTGCGAACGACTTCAGGCATGCCTTACAATTGGAGGGAATTCGAGGGAATTCGCGACGCGGGGTTTCAGGGCCTGGGACCCGAGGGCTGCTGGTGCGCGGTGAGTCATGACTCGCGACAGTCGGCCGGAATATTCGCTGAACGGGCACGTGGGACGAGGCTGATTAGCGGGACACCTGGACACCCGGACACCGGGTCGGCGGGTCGCGGTACGCGGCGTGGGGCAGGGGCAATGGCGTGATGGGAGAGAGGCAGGGCAAGGAGGGGGGGGGGGGGAGGAGGAGGCTGGTTGTGCGGCAGGCCGAGGCACCGCTCGGTCGATACGGGAACCGTGCGGCGCGGCGCATAGAGCGACAGAGCCCCTAGCCATCGGCGACACGACGACTCCCCCTGAGAACTGTATGCATGTACAACGCACCGTGTGTAACATTCAATGTCCGGCACGAGGAAAGGGACATCCATGTCTCGGTCTCGATGCTGATTGTAAAATTGCGGCGGTCCTTTTTCTCTTCGTGTGAGCTTCCCTCCCTCTCCCCCTCTCCTCCTCGCCGCCCCCCTTTATCCCTTTTCTTCTGTACACTCTACGGGTAAAATCCTGAATATTTGACCGCCTCTTGACGGTCGCGGACTTGGGTAAATATGGCCTCGTAGCACGCGAATCGATCTCTCGAATATTCTCCGACTGAATTAAGCGGCTTAATTTTCCCGCACGGCCGATCATCCCTCCAGCTTTATGGCGCACCTTCATACACCGCGACGAACACTCGAATCCCGGACAAAGAGGTCACGAATCATCTTTCACTTAGGTGGTGATACCTGAGCTATGAGTTTCAGGGCGTTCGGTCTTCTCTGCCTTATCGTACTCCTTCAATCAAGCGCTATTGAGGGTGCATTACGCGTATATTATAATTTTTCGAAATTAAGGTACCGCGATATTTTAACAGACCTTTCATATTTGAAGAGACAAAATAGTTATAATTTTTTGATTTAGAAAAGAAATAGAGTGTCGATTTCTTTTAGTCACGAAAGTGAAAGAACTTTTCCATTAATAATGTATTTAAGTATCAGTAGTTGAACTACAAGCTTGCCTTTCTTATTGATATTGAGAGTCAACTCCGAGCGATCCGTTCATTTTCGTGCCCAATTTACCACATGACATACGCCGCACACATACAGGTGAATCTTGCGAGATAAATTCTCAGTATCTAGGAATTAGTTGATTGTGAAATTACATTTTAGTCTCTCCTATCATGATTCTGTTTTGCGCGAAATACCGCTTGGTAGCTACCGATTGCCCGAAAATGATCGTTAAACTGAAATAAAATTGCAAGTCTTTCAACGACAGTGGCCACGTTGATTTTGTGTTCGTTTTCAAATTCAACCGTCAAATACCTTGGGAAGGTCTTGAAATCTTTAATTGCGGCCGAGTCAGGGATACTTCAGCGATATTCCACGATAATTGTAAGTCACCAAAGACTCGTATTTTCAAGATAATTTCTCTGCCAACAATTCGCAAAATACTCGGTCATTTTCGAGAACTTAGGCCGCAAAATACGTTTGTACGCAAGCACATGTGTTGGTAACAAGGAGCAAAAATATGATCGCTATTATGGTTTACTCCTAAGTTATATCGGTTCTTTTATCTTACGTGCATCGATTTCCCATTCACGCCGCGCGATTGTGTCCCTATGCAGTTTATTTGGCGGGAAAAAGTGACGATTTTATCAAAGCGTGCACAAATTGACACAAATTCCAATCAGGTGGACATAAACACTAGTTTGGGTTGAAGAGAACAGACAATTTATCTCATGGCGAACACAAAAAAATATATCGTCCAATGATCGATATAACAACATGATATGTTATTAGATACTTTCCGTTTTTCGTTCAAACAGAATGTACATTACGGTGTTTCGTTTGGGAGCAAACTTTTTTCACTCTGATCAGAAAACCTCATTATACATAGGAAACATACAGTCCTTGCCTTACGCTGATTACCTCTCATTGTTAATTCCAATTTTATCACGTCGTTCTCGGAGTTTGAAGTTTTTCCATTTGAATAATATGGAAAGGACGTTATTTTTTGAAAAATTATGTCTACCCCGCCACATTCAATAATACACAGACTTGATTCTGAAAGTATATCGTAAAAAATCAAGTTCCCTGCAAGGTGCAGTTCAGTTATGCGTGATATCCGTAGGTCATACGGCTTTAAAGTTGTAACTAAGCTTCGAAGGTCACTTTTATGTGAAAGTTCATCTTTGAGCGTCTTTAGCGGCGAAACTAATGACTTCACAACAAAAATGCTAACCATGAATTTGCTGACAATTCAATTCTTTATGAAAATATCGGGAAAGCAAAGTCCGCAGCTTTCGCGGCTCATACGTTTCAAGTCTTGAAAATGAATTTTAAGGAAAAATTTATCTTTAATCCTCTTTAGTGGCTAAACTATAACTGTCAAGCCGAAATGATATCTCTATCATGTTATTTACATGAGAACATTTCGAATTCCAAGAACGACCTTTCAAAATTGGATCCGCTGTGTACAAGTTTTTCAAGGGCTCGTCTTTGCAAACAAAAGCCGTAACGCCATTGCAGAAAGCGTTCGAACTTCAACTAACGAGCCAAAGGTCGCGTGATTTCCGGTAGACTTGAAGGGCGCGGGAAAGCGTTGCAAACCAGGGGCTAATATCGACTGTAAATAGGTGGCCCCCATGGATGAAACACGGGAGCGAGCGAGCGTATACGTGGTGATTAAAAATGCCGGATAGATCCTTTCTGTCCGGCCGCGGCGGAGGGTCGTGAATCCCGTAGGCCAAATCCATCCAATTATATGTAATGTATATGATATTGGTTTTTTGTTTTGTTTTTTATTTCCGAAGGGGAAATAAATGAAAAACTCGTAACGCGTAAGGAAGGCTGCAAGCAGAGTTATATAGCGGCTGAGGATGGCAATAACTATAACGATAATACGGAAGACCAATGATCCTCGAGGAATATTCTTCGGCGTGATTTTGGTGCCATCGTGAGTGACGCAACGTGTTCCAGCGGGTTATGACTAATTAGCAAGAACCGCAGCCGGCAGCAGAAGCAGCTCATTGTCAGCTATTAGAGGCGCTTTACACTCCCTACACTTCAACTCTAACTAGAAAGTAAGCTGCTCTATGTATTATTACTCTCATTTGTTCTTAATCAAAGAACGACTCGCGGCTTAACGGAATTACACTGCACGTTTTACAGAGATCGTTCACAAAACTTATAATGAGACTCTCAATTATATCATGTTTTAATTTTTATGCCATGGCAATAGAACACGGTTTTCTATTTGTCCAATGAACACATTTAGTTTTTAATAGCTACGCTGCCCTGCTCGTTGAATTCCATTATGATGTGTCATTCATGTCTCTATACGCAATAACTCTGAACACCAACTACTTGAAGTGTTGTATAGCTGATTTTGAATAAAGCGTAAAAATGCGCAGTCCAAAAGTGGGAAGTACGGTTGTCAAAGAACTGGAATAGTATATTGTGTAACAAGGACGTAAACTCGGTCTTTTCGGGCCGAGCGTAAGTCTGCAATATGAATCGTAGGTGAGCCGAGGACGAATATTGAAAATGCACGAGGCGAAAAGACCCTTGCATCTTTGTTGCTCACGATTTTTTGAATAATAAGAGAATGTTACGCGTTTTTCACGACGCATGAAATTAAGGTTAGGGTCACGTAATGTCAGATTTGTTCGCGACAGATTTTTTGTCTTAGGGTGATTGCATTTACCGAGCCGAACAATATCTCAGTTTTTGCAAGTTTTGCGGTTCTTTTTAACCCAAGAATGGTAACGGGGAGGGGGGTGGAGGGGAGGGCACTATACACGAATTCGTTATGATGTACCCGAGAGGTGGAATTTACAAGATTGGTGAATCCCCCCTTCTTCCCTCTCTTGGCAGAATAGGTGAAAAAAAAGTAACGTCACCGTTCTACTAGAGTTAAACAAAAATAGAGACTGTCACAGTGAAAGTAAGAAGGTAAAAATTACGTTTTACTCACCTGTTCACGTATTGCTGCATTACTTGCACGAAAAAGGTAAACAGGGGGAAGAAATTGTTGTTTTACTTCAAAAACTTCCTCGAACTTCGCTCAGCCAATCAAGTTTAAAATAACTTTATCTGAATAATTTTATTGCAGTATACCTGCCATAACATTTTTCAAGAATATTACAGAGTAAGTAAGGTAACACTTGGAACGTCAATCCACGGAAATCTGGATGTCTGTAAAGCATAGAAATCTAGAATACCCCCACTTACAAGGAACCCTAGGTCGCTTAGTCCGTCCGATTTTAATTTAGTTCATATATGTCGTAAAGCATCGAAAACTGAGGGAACTTTTTTTTCAATTGTCGAAAAACGGTTAAAAGTGACGAAAAGGACCCTCAAGGATGGGCACCCAACGGTGCGGTTTCTTGATGCGCTTGATCTCTTTGAATGTAACTACCGCTGAAACGTTTCTACTGACGAATGAATGCGTTTCAGCGTTGATTTTATTCAAATACATCGAGTGCTTCTATCGGAAACTGAGAAACCAACCCAAAAAAATTGTCTTTTATTTTTCTCCATTCTACAACATATGTGAACTAGATCAAATTTGGAGGTGTCGACCCTACTAGGGTTCCTTGTTAGTCATCAATTTTTTTTTTTTAAATCGTGTATTAAAGAGCTACTTGTGAATTTTGCAGCCACACAAACCAGAATTTTTGAGCTCACCTTTGTTGTAAGATAAGCAATTATGAAAAGTGGAGGTGGGGGCAGCTTACTGAAAGTGAAAAAAAAAGTTTGAACTAGTATATTATACAACTGGTGCGTGAAACGTACGCATCCGTTTCACATACGATATGTTTTGCAGTATTCTACGGAAAATATAGAAGAGAGGTTAATTAGGAAAAAATCAAATTCAAAATACTTGTACTATGAATATATGGGTGCAGGTTGCTGGGAGTTGGGACGTGGGAGCGGTTGCTACACGCCCATGGAAGGTGGGGGGGATGCGCTTTTTTGAAGTATTTTCTGACGTTGGTAATACTGTAATTACTGCATATTGTAATACTTATTGATTTCTCACCTCGTTGTCGGTCGGGGTCCGTGGCTTTTTCCTTTTAATTACAAAAACTCTCTCTTTAATGTCCATATGGGACATTTCACGTCAAACCAACGGGTCATCCACCTGACCCCTGGGATTCGATAGCCGCACTTAAGCACTCCGAACAAAATGACTCGGCAAAAAATCATTAGACATTTGCCGATAAAAATTTCGCGGTTTTGCAAAACTAATTTCATTAAATTAAATTAAATTAAATTAAATAAAATCACAATGCACGAAATTGACGATTAAATGTGCGATTTTGACGATAACATTTTGTTAGGAATCATTTTGTGCTAAGTAATTAAGTGTCGTAACTCTGGGATTCTGATAACCAATAGATTTCTTTATTTCTTTTGGTCAAAAATAATACTGCTAATTTTTCAAAATTCTTCTGCAATTTTTTTAAAGGCTGGCAACTTTATGAAGTGATTAAAATATCGTTTACATGAAGATGGACATTTTTAAGATCGATTAAACTTGTTTGTCAAATCAGGGACTTAAAGACACATTTTTATGTCATGGTCCCAAAATGAGACAATAATGGAGAATATATATTTTTTTTAAATTCTGTCATATAAAAAAAAAAAAAAAAATCCGGAATTTATTTCAATAATGGTTTCTTGTAGTGAAAATAAAATACAAAGAAACTCCGTGATCAAATTCAATTTTCTTTTTTTTTGTGTCAAAAGTAAAATGGAGGAAACGATGCTCAATTCTAAACAAAAAAAATCAATAATAGAAACTCAACCGACAGGAACGTTGAATAAAATACAACCTCTATTTAAAGAAATCACATAATTAGCTTGAAATTTTCCTAGTTTAATGACATGGATACAAGTACTTTATTGTAAGAAAAAATCAGTAAGTCGTAAAATATTGGGGTCGTGCAAGGAGTACCTTAAAAAAAAAAACGATCATGAGAAAATTATTCGCTCGATGTGGATCAAAAAATTATGCAACAGGCTTTGATCATTCTGGATTAATTGTAAGTACAAAAGTGGATGTATAAGAACTCGAATGGCAAAAGGTTGAGAAAAAAAAATCATAGAGGTCATTGCGCACAAGGAACCCTTTTCCACTCTGTAAATCGTCACTTTGTCAATTTTTCATATTTTTAACAAAAATTTGGAGTTGGTAATTCTCAGATGTGATACTTTTGGGGGAAAATAGTAGCATAGTACTTAGGCAGAACGTTGACCAACGGGTCGATTCTACGCAGTATGATTAAACGAAGGGTCAAGGCTCCCACACTCGAAATAGAACCCGGTATAGTTCAATGGTCGGTATGGTTGTTTTTAAACGATGTTAAAGTTTTTAATCATTGAAGAGATAGCCAATTTTAGTCTCCACAGCACTTGTCGTCATTTTCGATATTCTGTACAATAGCCAATGAAGACTGAATTGCCACTGTAACATAGTTTGGAGTTTGGATCGGGAAATATGGTCACCGGTAGCTTGGATTATTGACATCCACGAGTGGATGATCGGTGTTCCGCAGTGCCCGGGTGAAGACTAGTTATGTCCGGTGCTTGGATAGCGCAAAATTAATTATCAGGACTGCCACCTATTGCACCCGTTACTCCACATGGTGGCGAAAACAACATTCGAGGTAAAGACAGGTCATCCATGAAGCTGAAGTAATTAGTAACGTTATTGTGATGATACATGCTTCGGAAAAATCTGTTTTGTCGCAATTTTTGTAAATTCTGAAATGTAGTAAATTGAAATGAGGCAAGACATATTCACATTTTTAAAATTAGAGTACTTCAAATTTACTGTAAAATTGTAAAATAGTGATTTTTTCTCCCCAAAGTTTCATTACGTCGACGTTACTATCTTCAGTCTAATGGTTATCCGACGTGTTCAGGAATTAAATTGATTAATATTTTTTAGCAGAAATCGCAAATCTTGAGTGAAGTGAAGAGACGCTCAAGGTTAACATTCACTTTCGATATTCTCAGACAAAAATTAATTTTTCTACGTGTTTCCCGTGGCTTTTAAGGTCTGTAAAAAAATTAATTCATCCAACTGTCGCACAGTGGTTCCAAATCCCGAGTTGCTGGCCAAATATAGAAGGTATTATGGAATCGTTATCAGATTTATTACACGGGGGTTTTTGAGGTCGCTGAACACGGAACTGAAGTCAAATTTCCAAAAAACAAAATGGCGGCCCAAAAATGGTGGATAATTTTATTTAAACTTGAATCAATCTCTATGGAATTAGGTACTAAGGGGTTTTGAATAGAAATAATTTATTATTACGTACATGTGTAGGATATAGTAGATTGGGAAAGTATGTGAATGTAAATACGAATTTGAATACAAATACTTAATTATTAAGAAATTACATTAAATATTACATTCATATAATAAAATGACTTAAAGAAACTTAAACTTAAAGGCTCCAATTGCTATTATCCAATTGCTAAGGCTCAAATTGCTATCGTTATTGCCGCTAGAGTCGCTGCAGTCAGACATTGCAACTACTCTTAGTTTGTTTGCAGTTGGCGATTCCAACAAAGCCATGGCTTCACGCGATACTGATTTGCTTGACTTAGCTGGTATATTATTTATTCTTAGTTTTATTTAGTTATATTGTTTGAATTTTTAACTATTCATTAATCGCAAATGGAAAAAAGATGTCGTCTTTTCAAAGTTTATTGTTTTTGAATGGGATCAATTTTAATAATTCGAAATTATTAGTGATTGAGAATTTTTAAATTAAATAGTATGTTTAGATTCATTCAGAAATTGTTTTCTTATTTAAATTATTGAATTATTATGAATCTGTTAAAAATTCTTTCAGTTGTTTTTCGAAAATATCCAATCTGTATTTCAAATAATTGAAAATATACAATAAGTGTCGCTTGCATTAAGTTTATAGCTTGAGATTTTCCAAAATTTGTTAATGGCATAAAATGTTTTCCTTCGCAGCTATAAAAAATTACTTCAAATAAAAGTTGTAGATGATATTTTTCCCTACAAAACTAAAAAAAAGAAACGATAATCCGACCAATAGGAGTCGAGATATCGAGGATTGCCTGTTTTTCATGTTTTCCAAGATGGCGGACCCAACACAAGGAAATTTTGTTGGATTTTGGCGGTTTTAGGCTTCTCTAATGACCCTCTACTTGTCCTAAAAAAAATTAAGATTTAAGTCCTTTTTGCCAGTTTCAAACCTAATTATCTTGTACTATTAGACAATAATAGAAAATTTTTAAGAATCAGTAATGATTTGTTAATGAAAATGATAGTCGAATCCGGTACAATAATAATTATATCTATGAGAAACAAATTACTCACATTCGCACCCTTCTGTGATGCACTTCGCACAGTATAGTCAACGAAGATCGAGTCACATAGAAGCGCACGGCTTATGGGCCGCTTGAAGCAAAACTTTCCGCGACTCGCAAATCCGTAAGATGGCTCTACCGTCGGTCGACAATAGAGAGCACGATCACCCCAACTCGCCGATCGGAGCCAACACACCGACACTGTGCGCATTAGTATAGAGCGCTGTACGTGAGCCACACAAGCAAAGGCGCCACTATAGAATTATTTAGAATTATTAACTTTTACTCAATGTGAACATAACTTTTTTCCGCAGCGAGCACGAGAATTTACGGTAGATGTTCATAATTTTTGTTGCTCGGTGTATGATTAATATAAGAAATCGCAATAACATAATAAGTGTACTTACATCCAGGAAGAGAGTCCATTTTGCAGAATTGAAATAACTCAATTCTACTTGAAGATATATCACTTTGAACACAACTAAACGATATTTTTCTAGCGTAGCGCACGACCGACTATACCAAGTCGAGTGCTCCGTTGCGAATGAGATCCCAACGGCTAAAGGCAACACCTGAAACCTACCGAGCCTTGAAAGGGTTCCTTGAAATACCCCTCTACCTGACCCCGCAGGTGAAATTCCTTGAATATAAACTTCATTTTTCGGTTTTTGGCTAGCGATTCGGGATTTGGAACCACTGTGTGTCGTAGCGAATGAAAGACGGCCGAATTTGAGAGTTGTTTTTCAGATTTGAAAAATACTGACTGGATATTGATGAGTTGACTCGGGAGTATAAGCTGATGTGTACAATGTTAGTGTAAAAACTGTACACATAACGTGTTGGATTCTGACGCAGGTTAAATGGATGGTAGTAGAGGATACCGGTGGCCTTGAATCGGTCAGAATCGAGCACATTATGTGTTACATCTATCGCAAATAAAATTCATAAGGCTGAAATTAGTAATGTTTGCAATTTTACAGTGACTTTGAAGTGATTAACTTTAAAAAATATGAGAATGACTTGGTTTATTATAATTTACTGCCTTTCAAACATTCTTGAAATTGTGGGATAACGGTTTTTTCGAAATGTCAATCATTATAGTAACCTTTTGGTACTTACTTCAGCCTCTTAAAAGTTAAGCCACTGCAACCATCTCATGTTTAATAAATAGCACAAAATAGGAGCATGCGAAATTTTACTTGAGGCATGATTCAATTCCTTCGTAACTGATAGTTATACCTTCAATAATTAAAATAACCAAGTTGCTTATTCAAAACTTTGTTGAGCTAATCTCACGAACTTCAGCCTCGTGCAATCCTTGTAAACTTGAAGAAAATATGTAGACATTCAGTGAGCAAATAATTTATTACATGAAAAGCTACAGATCTTTCAAATTTTCTCGACGATAAAACAAAATAATGGTAAAAAGCTGAATTAAAAGAAATCATTTTATTCGCGTAATCGTTGAATACACTATACGTGATTTTATCAAGAATCTTAATTGTAAAAGTATTGTTGTAAAAATAATTATAAAAGTTAAGAGTTTCAAAAGAAACGAATTAAAACGAATTCAATATTTTTGCATTTGTTGAATAAAAATACAATTCCTCCGCGTGATTTTATCGCTTATTTGTATACAAGTGAATGCCCTCTGATGTAACTTTATGCCTAATAATATACATGGAAAGGCTGAGAATGAAATCCTATGTATAATTGGGAATTTCAAATTGCACACAGAAGTTGACTGGATCCTGATACAGTTGCGTATAACTTGATTTTGGTCATCTTTATTATTACCGTAGCGTGAAAGCTTGCTCTGACCTTTCAGATTGTTTACTGAAATCTCATACAATATCACCTTAGGTCACGAGATCAAGGACCTTTTCATGTACGATGAACATGCGAAACATAAACTCCTTGTGAGAATATCACAATTTTGTGGAATCTTCCATGGTTGTAGTTCTGAATAAGTAAGAACTTTGTAGACACACCAAATAAATCACAATGTGTACATTAGGGTGGTTCAGAAAAGGGCCTTTATTTTAGATTTCACTCTTCTCTGTGATTCTTGCACTTTTTCACTAAAAAATAGCTCACGCAAAAGGTCTGGGTTGAAAAAATTTTACTACTGCCTCACCGATGTTACGTCCGTGAGTAGAGTTTACTCCTGAGCGGTAGGAGTAAATAGGTTGGCTTCGCTTTTACGTTCCCGGTCAACCGGAAATCAGGATGAGGATTGAATAACCTTGGGTATGTTTGATAAATCGATTATATGTTTATTGCGTAGAAGTTGAAATACTTGTAGAAATGAATTGTGCTGTGCGAAAGATGTATAAGAAGTTTAGATGTCAAGTTGTTGAGAGTTAGAATAGGAGTGTCGCTAGAGATTTGAAACTTACGGGTGCAGAAAAGGTGTGAAGATGCTAAAGGTAGGGAATAGAATTTGATTAGTAAGCGCGATAGTGAATAGCGTGAGACTACGTAGAGATAAGAGGACAGGACAGAGACCATGAGCTTCATGTAAGAACTGTGGGAGAGTTAGCGAGTAGGAAAAATAGAGAGAAGTGGTATGCTGGACGTAACACCGACTTTGAAATTTTGCAAAAGGCCATTTTTCAGGAATTTTAAAATTGAGATGTCGCATGAGCCATTTTTTAGTGAAAAAATGCAAGAATCTCGGCGAAGAACGAGATTTAAAAAAACGACCCTTTTCTGAACTACCCTAATGTATATATATGTGACATTATACATATATGTGAACCATATAGCAGCATCGCTGTAATATCCTCACGTCACATCATCAGGTTCTATTACTATCTCACTTATAAAAGGCAAGCTTCTGCCGTCGCGAACAAGAACAATGGAAATATATTTCTGGCAAGAGTTGTCGACTAGAGGCTTCCTGCTTGTTGGGAGAATATAAATTTTCCAATCTTATTGTTAAAGGCAGAGGTTGCAAAGGAGAATTGATTACAAGAGCGGACTAATTCGTTGTTCGACGACTTTGAGAATATTTAGTCGAGAAGTTGAAGCTGTCGTGCGAGCTGAACGACATTGAATACATTTAATAAATATGAACCACCGTCAAGAAATGACAAAAGTTCTTAATTGGGTACTTCAGGAATTTTCAACCTTCTATTTGATAGTTGGATAATCTTGTTTAATCGGTAAGGATAGGGGTTCAAAAAATATTATTTTTGTTTTAAGATTTTTTGTGAAAACGGTTATTTTGTGTTCCAACCATTTTTTTCCCAGAGCCATTAGCTCTAAGAAAAAGATATTGTAATCTATCAAACGATAATTATTTGAGAGTTTCGATCTGCGTCACAGAAGCTCGGGCTGCTCAGTATCAATATTTTCATTTATTTAAAACCAAAGTTGAACACGGATCGGATTGCAATACTTGTTACATATCATATAATACCTAAGCCAATACTCATAAACAATTTACTCCAAAACATCGATGAGATAAAACTTTGTAGACGATATTTTAACGTTGGGTACTTAAACATCTGACATGGGTAATGTCATCAGACGTGAGTTTGTTTTTTCTTTTTTTTTTTGTAATTTAATTAGTAATCACTTTTTTCTCACTATATGCCAGGCAATAAAATTGTCGCAGTGATATCACAGTTACGAAAATGTATTTGAAATATCGAGCAACACTTCCGTATCCGATCTGAAACACGGGGCTGTTTCTTCAAATATTTTTTCAAACGCGTGCAACTAAATACCGCAGCACCGAAATCAGTCGTACATGAACCTATCGTTTTCGTTTTATCATATCGCATATCGTTTCAGCAATCGCTCAGCCAGCATTAGTAGGTACCGGTTAGTAATGGACCTCACAGGCAGCGCAAGAGTTGTTATCAAAGCACTTAGTCAACCCTAATTAAATTCTTTGAATTATAACGTAATAATTTCTGGCATTTATAGCTTCTTCAAAACAATCTTTCCGCAATTCTCAGTCTGACGTTTTCACCACTTTTAAGATATTGCATAGTGTTTGCTGAAATTTCAAATTTTAAGTATTACATGACTAAATTAGCGTGAAAAGAACCCGAGCGTGTGATGTGATAGTTTTATTTAAATTTTCCGTAGTCTCGTGCCAACAACGTACTAGTTACATGACAATATAAGGTTATTTTATTTGTGGTGTTCAGATAATGTGAACCGTAGCATAGCAATATGAATCTCAGCTCTTAAGCACGTATTGAATCTACAGCCAGGCCAAAAAAGTGGTTGAAGCAGAAATGTGATGAAATTAAAGCTTAAGGTCATGTTGCAGTCCTACGTTTACCGAGCGAGCAAACTCTCCCGTTTTTTTCCTATATTGAATCAACAAATGAATCGAAAGGGTTGAAATTTCGACGATACATTGCTCGTTCGTAGCGAAATTCGGGAAAGTTACTCGTATTCCGAAGAAAGTATCACTTTAATCAATATAATTATATGTAATGAAAAAAGCTCCCGTGTCACAGGGAAAAAAAAGAACCTTTAGCTGGCATTTTGAGGTCGTTCGTAACCTAAGGGTTTATAATCTAGTCTTTCGTAACCTGAAAGTTTGAACATATGATTCAACCCCTTGAGTGCCGCGAACAAAGATCTTTGTTTTTCTCGACTTGGCCCAAAGTGCCGAGAAAGCACGAATCTTTGTTCAATGAATAAGTGCCCTAGCAACGCCTGATAATGTGTCACCCGTAACTAAAGCGTATTTTCCTATATTTTGGGCCATGCTGAAAAGGATCACATCATTCATTTCCTGATAGCCCATGCTAGGAAACTAATTTCGCGCTTACAAAGTTATAGTTTTTATCATTTCCAAGAAATCTTTGTCCTGACATAGTAGTCAAGTAGACGGGAGAAATGATCACCAAATGATCAGATATTGGGCACTCGGGGGTTTTCGGGGGCGCTGATCATGAATCCGAAATCAGATTTGACAAATTCCTTGATGGCGACCTACTACTGCGCATGCGCATTAGTATGACTGGTATATAATTGAGGAATTGCTCCGAAACTGGTCACTCGGGGGGTTTTCAGGGACGCTGATCATGAATCCGAAATCAGATTTGACAAATTCCAGGATGGAGACCTACTACTACGCATGCGCATTAGTATGACTGGCGTATAATTGAGGAATTGAACTGAAATCGGCCACTCGGGGGTTTCGGGGGCGCTGATCATGAATCCGATACCACATTTGCGAAATTCTCAAACGGAGACCCACCATTGCGCATGCGCATTAGAAAAAGACCTTTATAATCGAGAGCGGGAATGTTATTGAGTTCACAAAATTTCAATATCCTGACCCAGTAATGGACATATGCGATAGGATATTCCGTATGAATGTGACTGGTATACCTGAATTGATGATTCAGAAGTTTGCGGGCACACAGAGTGTACCATTCCAGAGCGAATCCTGAATTATACTGGAGCCATACCAATGCGTATGCGCAGTAGTCGGTCGCCATCTTGGAATTTTGTAAATCCGATATCGGATCCGCGACTAGCGCTCTCGAGAACCCCGAGTGACCAATTCCAGATCGATTCCTCCTTTATACGCCAGGTATACTAATGCGCATGCGCGTTAGTGGGTCGCCATCTTGGAATTTTTCAGATATGGTTTCGGATTCATGATCAGCGCCCTCGAAAACCCCCGCGTGATCAGTTTCAGAGCTATTCCTCAATTATACGTCATACTAATGCGCATGCGCAGTAGTAGGTCGCCATCTTGGAATTGTCCAAATCCGATATCGGATTCGTGATCAGCGCCCCTGAAAACCCCCGAGTAACCAATTCCATATCTATTCCTCAAGTATAGATCAGTCATACTAATGCGCATGCCCAGTAGCGGGTCACCATCTTGAAATTTTGCGAATCTGATATCGGATTCGTGATCGACGCCCCCAAAAACCCACCGAGTGGTCAATTTCAGGTGAATTGCTCTAAGTTTGAGTTTTAGCACTTTGGGCACATTTCATCAAATTGACTTGGCACTCAAGGGGTTAAGGTCAACGCCCACTGTCGCGGCACAGGATAGAACCGGACAGCTCCGCTGTTCGGCGATGTTCGTTGCTATCCGCCACTGTCCGACGCTGTCCGACGCTGTCCGACGCTGTCCGACGACGATCTGTACGGTACTGGAAGTGTAACACCATAATAAGACCGTTAGGCGCAAAACGATATAGTTAATTCCGCTACAACTGTTACTTGTAACGAGAGCAAAGATTTCTTACGATCACTATTCGCAGCTGATCCCAATAATCGAAGTTGAATCTGTGAATTATTTCATTTCTAAAGTCTCAGGTTTGAAATTGATTGAAAAAAAATTGAAATCATGCCCATTTGAATTCCTCTCGATTCCTGTGAATCTGAAGTGTTCAAAAATGGGATTCGCCAATTCGTGTTCATTCACTGGGCTACTCTAAGAAAAAGGCGCTAATAAACTATTCACTTTATTTATGTATACGATTCCATTTAATATATGAATCCGTTCCGACACTTGTAGTAAGTATATACAAGTATTGAAAGTTATACGGTATCAATATCCCGAAGCCTTCTGACCAGTAGTGCAGGCAGAAGAGCAGTGCAGCGGACGAGGTATTATACAGGCAATGAGACTTCCATTTAATTTTCGATGAATTTCGAACGACGTTATCAGGGGCGGTATAATAAGAGCATGATGGGAAATTACGCTTAGGATTTGACACGAGAAAATCCATACAAACGTAGAAGTACGAAAAATATTCATTTTCCAACTTTGCTTATCAATTACGATTAAACTCGATTGGACAATTTTATACACATAAGATGAAAAAGCATAAAATAATTATATAAAAAAAAAAAAATTTATTTAAAATGATTTTAAAATCGACTAAAAAGTATAAAATAATTTCTCCTAGCCCCATACAGATTCAAAACAAGAAACGAAGGGTGCATGCAATAGACACTAGTACGGAGTGTAAATGCGCCCAACGTTCTTCGTTTTAAATCTGTATGGGGCTAGAAGAAGTTATTTTATATTTTTTGGTCTGTTTTAATAACGTTTTAAATTGAAATTTTTATTTTTATTTAAATAATGATTCTTGGCTTTTTAATCTTGCGTGTGTGAAATTTTGCAATTGATTTTAAACATAATTGATAAACAAAGTTGGAAAATGAATTTTTTTTGTACTTCTTCTATGTTTGTGTGGACTTTCTCATATCAAACCCTAACGTAATTTCCCATCATGCTCTTATTGTACTGCCCCTGATAACGTCGTTCGAAGTTCATTGAAAATTAAATGGAGGTCTCATTGCCTGTACTATACTTCGTCCGCTGCACCGCTCTTCTGCCTGCATTACTGGTTTGAATTTTTCGGTATGTTGATACGATACAACTTTCAATACGCATGTATACCTACTACAAGTGTTGGAACGGATTCGTAGGTTGCGTGGATTCGTATACGTAAATAAAGTGAATAGTTTATTAGCACCTTTTTCTTAGAGTCACCCAGTGAATGAACACGAATTTGTGAATCCCGTTTTTGAACATTTCAGATTGATAGGATTCGAAATGAATTCAATGTGGGACGATTAAAAATTATTTTCTATCAATTTTAACCCTAAAACTTCGGAAATGGAATGATTCACCGATTCATCTTCGATTATTGGTATCATCTGCGAATAGTAATCGAAAGAAATCTTTGGTCTCATACAAGTGAGAGTTATAGCGGAATGAACTGTATCGTTTTGCGCCTAACGGTCTTATCATTGCGGTAGCAGTGTTGCAAAGTATACGGGGGTTATCAGCGGTAGAAATTTTTCAAAATGAATATCTTTTTTTTGGTCAACAGAATGAACCTGAATTTTTCTTAACAGTATCATATATCGACTGTATCTAGTTAATTTTTTAGTTTTTAATGTCAAAAATCATAAAAGTTATTAATTGTGTTATAAAAAACGTCATTTTTTTCACTTTTATTGCAGTTTTTCAAATTATTTACTACTTACCTTAAAATTAAAAATTATTGTTACGATCTTTTTTATCTTGTAAAAGAAACTTAAGTGATCATCTAACAAAAAATTTAACTAAAAATATTAAATTGCTTCGTTACAATAGGCAATTTTCAATTGGGGTCTTCAGCAACCCCAAGGTACCAGCAATGTTACATCAGATAAAGGTGCTAGCTATAGGTCAAAACACTGTCTTCCATATGTAAAGTCCACGTGATATTAACAACTATCCATGAAAATAACATTATGTCATCATTTTTAACGAAAAAATCGACATTACTCGTCCGATTCCGGTCAAAAATGACACATTTTAATACCTATTCGTTAACTATTATTCATGAATGAATTCTCCGTAGATCGTTTGACAGGTAAGAATATGAAAAAAAAATGCACGTATCTACTGACAATAACAAGTTTATCAGCTGCAAATAACAATGAATGTACACAATGACTTTTTTTTTTAATAAATGATGAGTTTGCAACAATATGCGAAAGATTATTTTTAGTTGTTGTTTATTGAGATCGAAAGCTGAGATGATAGATGACTATTGTCACAGGTGAAATAAACAGTATTATTCACCCAAGAATCAGAACATAACACAGAGTGGTACATGCTGAAGTAACATAGGTGTACGCGTGTCAACACTAAACTGTTGGTTAACCGTGTAATTTTTCAAAAAGACAATTACGTCGGCAATGCAGATTCAGTCCGTAGCGGCCGGCCGACAGTGGTACTGCAGACCAAATCTCCATTGCCAACGTAACTGACTTGTCGAAAAAGTTAGAAGTCTCAGAATCCATTTCCCCAAGTGTACATACACAGCAGATACTGCATGCGGCATTCTGTTCAGCCAAACATTCTAAACACTTTTTACTCATAGAGCATAAGAATATTACCGAAGTGTATTCATTTCTGAATAAAATACGTTATAGTTTTATGAATATTTCAGTGAAAAAATAGGAAAATAAAGTTACTTCTCTGGTCTTGTTAATAACAGGTTGCTTGCAGTTGAAATTCAGCGTTCACAAATTTCTTTCTTCATCACAGTGAGTTTTATAAAATTTGCATTCAACTTGATCAAGTTAGTCATTTTTTTGTTTTGAAATATTTTTGACCCACCTGTACGTTCTATACATCTATAGAAATTCGAGATTCGACTTTTTTGGTGACTAGAAAAACTTTCTTCAAAATTATTCTCGCGAATACGGGTACGTTCTTTAGGCACAAGTTGTGTACCGTAGCTGCACTCTGTCTACGAATGTATAACATCTCTGTGTGATAGCTGCACCCATCCGCCTATAAACAGCATAGTCTCCAATGTGCTATGAGTGAATAAAATCCTGCATTAATAGGTCCATTCAATCTGAAACGTTTTTTACATTCATTTTATAAAACTCCGGAATACGCGAACGAATTGTAACGTATCGTCTATGGCCTATTAGCGCTGCGAATACGTTTCCTACTCTCTCACTCGCAGCACATCTATGTAATCCGCTGCGTAGGTGTTTTCTGTAGTTTGTGTACGTCTAGAATAGAATAGGTACTCCTATAATTGAATTAAGTCTTGTACGACCGCAGGTATGTCGGTAAATCGGACTCCGAAAAAGTTGAGCAATACGTACGAGTCGCCACGTCTTAATATAGTGCGACGAATGCAGTGCAATAACGAATTCTTATTAGTGTGCGTGCTTAATGATAACGGTTTGATGGAGTTGAATTGTGATCTACACCATAGAGTTGAATTATGTACAATATAATCACATCTTTTGTATACCTAATACAGAACATATAAAGAAAGTAATGAATTCACCAAATCTTACTCCAGCAGTTTGTCAATTATGATCTGTGTAGAGGAAATTTCGAAGATAAATTGAACAAATCAACAGCTGTGTGCAAGGAGGTGATATTATTTTCAACAATTCTCATAACTAAGTACAGTTATAACCTATACACTGTGGAGACGGGGCGTCGAAAGTCTATTGAAAACATGTTACGACAATTGGCCTCAGCATGTGTGTACTTAAGGGGGCACTTCTATCTGGCGGCTTGGAACAAGAGTCAAGCTATGGATTTTTTTCCCATAACCTATGTGAAGAAATGAACTGATTATTCTGCTGAATCTATCTGAAATCATGCAGGCCAGCGGAGGTTATATTCCACAATTGAATATAACTGAAGTATGTCCTTCCTCGCCAAACATAAGCGGCACGTATATTATATTGTTACACAAATCAATTTTTTACGCCTAATAATGATTTTTTGGGATGATAAGGTAAATTTAATTTTTTTTCTGATATTAACATATCATTTCCGAAAAGTAAGCGCCAATTTTGCAATTTTGAGCAATTCTAAAAATTCTTGTTTTGGAATACGTAGAATCTCACGTTTTGTCAAATCCCATCTCCCCAAAAATATAGCGATCCGAAAAAGCACAAAGTCATTTTGTGCATGCCTGCACCTACACCCATGGCCTGCATAATTTGAGATGAATTCCGTCTTATATATGCCTATATTTCGAGTATGTCAAAAGAAAGTATTGCTTGCAGAAATGTGAGAGTTGTTGGTCGGTGATGCGGGTGTTTCTTTCTATTGCGACTGCCAACCTGCATCACTCTTCTCCTTACTCCGTTGTTTACAAACACAATTGTAATAAATAAAGTTTATTACTATTGTTACTATTATTATTAATTGAAATTGACGTACGAAAAATTCGTGAATAATTTCACCGTTTTTGTAACATTTTTGAAAAAATGAAAGCCGATTTTGATAAAGTAAGATCGTCAACGATATCTAAGTACCTTGCGATCTTGAGCGCTCGAGCACGTTTTATACAAACTGTCACAATTATGTGAAATTTCCAGGGTTTTTTTCTAGCCTCTCTAAGTAGATGTTTCCTTAATTCTACTTAACATCCATACTCACTTTGTCTGAAAATATTTAATCAATGTATGAGTTTACCAGTTGAAAATTTTGGCGACCAGTGTTTATCAGCTTTTGATTATTCGTCTAGCTGCTTTGAATAATTTTCAGGTTAGGTTCCGTAGTTTCGCACAAGATTCGAAGCTCATAACTGTGGATATCAGTTCAAATAATTTTTTTCTAATCCTAGTCATTTACATATATGAAAACTTTTACATTACTTACACGGGGTTACGCAGACACCAGCCAACTTTGGAACGTTATTATTACTGTACACAACATTACGTTACGACTTGAACAAATCCTGAGACAAAATTTAACAATCCAGAAACAGACTTCAATCTTAGTTTTAGCAAAAAACGATAGAATCTGGGAGAAATTCTTGAAGCAATAATAGTAAAATAATATGCAATACACACATGGGGTCTCTGAAACCAAAGCTTTTTCAAACATTCTTCGTTTTATTTGCGTAAACAACTTGGACTACGCACGCTGATTTTAAAATTGTACGTCAAAGTCGGTTCTGGGGTCAACTGGATCCCACGTAAGTGACTAATGTTAAATATTCTAAGAATTTTAAAAAAATATTAGGTTAACTCATGTTATGGAAAGATAAAATTTACTTTAAGCTTGTACCGATTTAAATATCCCGCCTAAAATCAATTCAAATACTCGTTTGTAATTGACCCTACTTGTACATCACGTGGTGTCCACCTTTTTGGGCTCACACCTGTCCTTGGGGAGATGAGATCTCTCACTGCGAAACCACCGTCAGTGCACCACGTGTAAAATTGCTTTTCCTAATATGTGTCTTACTTTTTTATTTTTTTTATTGAAGAATTGAACTTCGATAACGAATAAAATAATTTACTAATCTGAATATTTCGTTTCACGTAATCAAATCAGAGATATATGAAACATCAATTATGTGACATATCGTCAACAATGTAATTACGTGGATCCACGCTTGAACCAACCTGTCGCCGTCATTGGTAACATCGATTAAACTTGCTCTGCTGGTAATAAAAGATGAGTGAATAACTGCTATCAAAACAATTCAAAGCATTGAAACGATAAAACTTCTATGAAACAAATATGAATTAAAGCGAGACGCTATTTGAGAATGAATGAGGAAAAAGAGAATATTTAAAAAGGATTAAAGAAAAATTCGAGAAACAATTTTATTGAAAGAAAGACGATTTATATTTACAATTTTAATCGATTTCACCTGTTGATCGATATTTTATGTACTTTGTGAGTGAATGATTAATTGGATGAATGAATGAAGATATAATATATTTTTCGGCTATTGCCATAAATTTATACAACAAAAATAAAAGGAATATTTACAATTTTCGCAATCTCTGACATGAAATTTTTTACTAATTTATTTTTCAAGATTTAAACCTATATTTACAAGCTCAAATGTGAGGTTACGTTGCTCGATGGCTGTACCATTCCTATTTAAGTTAGGGCTGTATGATTATCGGTTACTTGTAGATTTTGATTGATTTTTTTTCCAATTAATCGATTAATTGCTAGTTGAGTGTTTTTAATACCTCGAACTCAAAGTAGTATCGAAAGTTCAGAAAAATAACGTCCATACCATTACTTCAATTTCAATTATTTCGTTACGGGCTGCATGTGATTCCATGATTTAGAGCACTTCGAAATAATAACATTACACGTAATTGCGTAATTAACAAGATGTTATTCCAATGTGTTTTATACACGATATATGTATAATCCACTCAATTCGGAAGTTACCTGACAAGAGCGGTAGATGCCATCTTACGCCGATCGGAGTTAATATTTATTTCTTGAGTTATCTCGGAGTTAGATCTTTTCCGCATTCTTCTCTCCGAGTTACTAAAGTCCTGTTCAATATTTGAAAAATTTAAACGTATGAAATATTAAGAAGTTAACCCCGCCACCGTCCGGTAAAAATGAATTTATAGGGCCGCGAATCCATTCGAAAAAAAATTAACACATATACGATATGTGCATTTGTGAAGCCTATTTTGAATAAGCTCGTCATGTTTTAGACGATCATGTTAAATTAGGATGTAAAATTTGTGGTGCTAGAAAAGTTAATAATTATATATAACCTTAAAAGCCTGTAACAAGAACGCTCTTATGCCGCACCATAAATCCTTCATGTGGTTTCGATATCCAAGTTTTTTGAGCTACTGAATACGAATCTGAACTACTGAATGCGGAAAAGATAATGTTAATAGTTTGAATTTTTTTTTCTCGAAATTAGAGTTTTCGAGCTCGTCTCTAGCAAATAGAAATTTGGCTTTTTATTCACTTGATGGTCTCAAAATTTTCACCTAGCACAATCATAGCTGCCATAACGTAGCTTCGATGTGACGTATAATGTTTTTTAAGCAAACACGTACTGAGGCATCTTCAATATACAGTCTCTCTTTCACTCCAAAATTTGAATTCTCTCTTTGAATAGTTACCATTTTGCTAAAAATCTATTAAAACGAACGAATGGTACATCATGCAAAAACTGTAATTATACAGTCGAAGAAAAATTTCCTTGAGGATTGAAGGTTCTCGGAATTGAAGCTCGATTTAAAATTTAAAATTTCGTTAACGTTATTTTACATTCAGGTCAAAGAGAGAACAGCAAAAATTTTTGTTCTTTTTCTAATAAACAATACTAGAGAAGGCTGGCTGAGCCCAACCAAAACATCTAGAACTAAAATTTTAGTTATTCTCTCTTTGACCTTCCCCGACGAAAAATGATGCATAAGTCACAAGTGTCACGAAATTACACTAATGTTAAAGTTATTGTAGTTGAGAATCGTTCGTCTGAATTGAGTGAAAATATTCCAGTATCTTATCGCTCGTTCACAAGGTTTGAAATCCAAAATAGCATTAAATCTTCTCCAAGTTTTTACGCAAAAATTTTAATTTGCCAGACGTATACATCGTTCTGAAAAGGGCTCTTACTTGGATTAAAACGTTAAAGAAACTTAATATTTTAAACCGACCTTTATTTCCAAAAACCCTTCAATCTTATAAAAAAGTTTTGTTGTTTTGAATTCAGATGAACGCATTGTTTTTTTTCATTGCTTCACCATGCTGGGAATAATTCTGCTAATTGTGAATATTTTGCAATTTTTTTTTCTGTAATTCTTCAACTGAAATGAATAAAGGTTCATAAACATAAATTTCATACATTTCTGTGAAGAAATCCCAAGATACACTGTTTCAACCCGAACAGCAACTTATGCTCGCAACAATAATCGGAAATTTTTAAAAATTCTTCGTTTTTTATGACAATGATTGTTATAAGACTTTTGAAGTTAATAAATCCGTATGATAGCCGGAAGTTTTATACTCGAGGATTTCGTAACAGTTATGCCTTCAGTCACCGGGAATGAAAATTTGTTTGTATGAACTTTACAATTAGTGGAACAGGGCTTATAGGTGCACAAAATTTTAACCCGATATGAAATCTCGCTCTTACGATAGTCATTTGAGAAATAAAACTCCGTGTATCGCATTACTGACAGCGAAGGAATAAATTAAATTTCAACATGTACGAAAGATTGGAAAAATGCTTCCTAATCAATTTGGAGTCCAAACGACATAGTGATTCATTTTTCAAAAATCAAACGTTTCATAAGTTTTACGTAAAAAATAATCAAGGACTAGATCCGTTTGAGGGAAATCGTTAAAAAAGCATGCAAATCGCCAATGCCCTAACCAAACACAAAGTGAGTGTAAATGAGGCGTCGGCGGCCGCTTAATTCGCCGGAAATCAACACGCGGTGCAAGTTAGCAGGAAATTTGCCCAATATCAGCAGACTCATGTATAGCATACTTCGTACAGAGCTTGGTACCCTCGAGTACTCCAATTTGTCCACAGCTATTATAGCCATTGCTTTCATCCCTAGTTTTGCATCATGATTAAAATGGTTTTCGTTTCATTGTTGCAGACATCGATTCAAAGGTCAGGCTGAGGATGGGATCCTTCGGGGTGTACATGTCTCAGCTACGGGCAATGCTCGTGCGGAATCTCCTCTTGAAGAAACGAGATAAGCGAAAAACAACGGCGGTACGTATCACGTCTGTTACCGATTTAAACTTAATGTTGTTTGAGTTCCAAACGCGCCATCCTCTTTTTGTCCAATTACGAGTCTACGTAATGGTATGCTTTATTTTTTATGCAACAGAGTTATTTAGCGAACAGCCTGCAAACGCGTTCTATACCGAGAAAAAAATACCATTTATATAGACCTGAATATACGTACCCTAAATAAAATCATGGTGAATTTTGACGCACCATAAACAATTTCCACATAAAGTAGTCGTTGCACGCGTCACGAAGTTATTTTATCAAGCCATCAGAATTTCGTCTGTAACACTTTCACGTACAATCGGTTAGCGTTAGCATATGAATATTGACTTCTTTTCATACCTATAAAATGAAACGTATTGCGCACAGGCATCTAACGTTAATGTTCCTCAAATGCGAGGTCGATACTTCACCTACGTTGACGGGACGTCGTTATACTATTCGTAAACTGACGGTAATCATTTTGCCGATTATCAATATTAGAAGAGTAATGATAATGTGCATTGGAAAGTATTGATCCAGATAGGCAGAATAGCATTCGTACCGTTCCGACACTATTAATGACGTTAATTTATCGATCAGGATTACTATTATTAGTATATATTTTGGTGATTCAGGTAAAGCAACAGAGCTGTAGAGCTGTGGACGTCCAAAATGGAACTTTCGTCTACTTTACGTAATAAGTCGAGGATGAAAATGTGTTCGGATCAATCGTAGATGCTTTGCAAGACTTGAAAAAAATATTTTATTATATGGAAAGTGTGATACTCGTATAGTTGGATAGTGAGACCAATCCCATTGTAACGTCGATAACTATCTACTGTGTGTTTTATGTATTGATTTTTTCACTTCATACGTAACGGAATGTGTTCCGCTAATCGATTTTTTTAGCAAAACTCTTCTACTATGAAGAAAATAGCCATTTAAAATAATACAAATCCTTTGAACGTGGGTAAGAACTGTGAACTCCCATCATGAATCTAATCAGTTGTTACATATCTAGTGAGATTCCTGAAAAAATCAGACGCTGGGATAAATGTGATCCACCTTTAGCTTTAACCATTTAAAACCTGGGATACAACTATCAAAAATGAATTCCAGATTAATATTATACAGACCAGAATCTTTGACTCCATCACAGTTAGAGAAGAAACAGGATTGTGTATTTCTACTCGAGAATATTTCTCTCTGCGAACCAAGGTGCCAAGTCAGCGTGTGCCCATAGTTTGCCAATTTATCGAGAAAGTTTTTCCGCCAAGCCCCGTGCCAATTAGGCCAAGGAATTCTGTCAGAAAAGAAATATCGAAAGACCGCATCGGCGACTGCACGCGAGCCAAGGCTTTGCCTAATTTCAATGGGAATCGGAACCGACAGTCGAGGGTGAGAAAGCGGATGCAGGGGTTGAAAAAAGTTAGAGAAAGGAGTCGGTGACAAGAGAGAAAGACAAAGAGAGTCAGGCTCGTCGACGACGCTTAACTTTATTCGAAAGGACGAGAAAGTGTCGACTACTTCTTCCGGACGTTCCTCTGCTTGAACTCCTTGCTCTTAAATATCGCTGGGTCGATTGCGTTCGGCGAACCCTCGTTCCACATCGTCCGGGAGACGGACTGCGACGGCTTTACGGTAGTTGGCAGGAGATTCGGCCCGACGAGGAGATATATCTGTTCCACCCAGGTGGGCATGGGCAGTCCTGTCGCACAGTACTGCCAGAGCGGGAGACCCAGGTGGATCAGGAGCATCCGGAAATACTTGGTGAAACCATCGGCGAGGCGAAGCCAGCGCAAAGACGCCTCGTGGTAAAGCCAGATCCCCGGATCCACTTCTGGGCTGACATAGGCGAGGTACACTTTGCTGCTCCCGCAGTGGCCTAGCTCGAAAAGCTTGCAGCGCGGGCTCAGCGACGGAAGATCGGGGTTTTCGGGGAGGCTGGCTTCCGCCTCGGATTGCTGCTCTTTCGTGCCGACGAACCGTTTCAGCTCTCCTAGACTTCCGACTTCGAGGCGTCCCAGAGGGAATTCTTCCCCTGTAGTCAAAAAACTGAAGTTAAAGAAAATGAGGTCAGATCTGACGCCTAGTCCGTGCTGCCGAATAATAATTATTCAGACTACATGGTCTGAATAGGGTATCAACAGTTACATTTGTATAAATAATGAGGAGGTTGGGACACCGGAAATCCATTCCTTTCATTGACTTTGTTATGAAACAGTATTATATTGAGTACTTGTCAAATTATGATATTTGCAAACTGCAATGATTTAGAAAAAAATTATAAATCTGAAAGTACTGAAATTATAAATAAAAACTTATAGATCGATGCTTAATCAAAAACGTTGAGGTCCGTTGAAGTTCGGTAAATTACCATACATCTGCAAACTTTACCTAGCCACGGCGAAGATTAATCTAATCAAAGATTAGAACCGACTGCTAATGACAACATTAAGCTTTGCGTTAAAAATTTCATACAAAATATTTCAGTAACAAAAAAATATCATATTCTTAAAAATAACATCGCGTCCGTTCCTCTTGTCTACCCGTCATACTTACATACTTAGGTTCAAGCTCATTCTGTAGCTACAGCTATATTGGCATTGCCCCCTCCCTGTGGTTTGGTTGTGAATTTTACATGCGACTAAGTCGATCAGACTTAACCTAACGAAATGATCAAACTTGCACCATGCTGAAGAAACAATGCCTGGAGCATCAACAAAGGGGGTACGAAAGCAATAAGTTCTCTCAAGTCGTGTACGCAATCTTAAAACTTTGCACACGTATACCACGTGGATGAATTTCAATCATTTACTGCCTCTCGATCCTTCTATTGTATGCTGTTGTATATCTGTTGTAATACTTCGCGAAATAAATAGTTGAAATTAAGAACATATTATGAAATCCGGCCATGGGTTAGGAAATGTTTTACTTTTTAGTCAGTTGCAGCCGCTCTTTCGGGAAATTTGGGTATTTTACAGTCTTTTGGATTGATATCGAATGAAGCAAAGTCGATCGCGGTTTATTCATGATTGCCAACCACCGACCAGCCTTCCTCCTTTTCATCAAATGAAAAAATGGCTGCGATTACTTATTACCCGAGGTTCGAACGCTCTGTTTTCGCCCAGGTCAATTGATCACGTCAAAGAGCCAAGGTCTCACCTGATATTTCGAGGGACCAAGTGAGCAGGAACCCGTCAATGGATGCGTAAAAGTTTCTCAGGTCATCAGGCATAACGCAGCAATGCCTCTGTTCCCAGCTCGCCAAAGCATTTCTATCGCATCCCGGCCGCCTGTCGACCTGGACATTTTTCACGCAGGGGGTGCCCTCTAAAATCTTAACGATTCCCAGCGTCAGGTTCTCGTAGAACGAGTCCTCCGTCACGATGTCAACAAAGAACGACATCACTCCCTCCTCCCCTCGCGCCCTCACACCATCGCACAAATGTTATCCGAGAGCTTAAACTCTCCGCAAAGCCAGGGCTTCTTCGGCGCGAAGCGTCAAACTGGGGAGCGGAAAATCGGAGTGAAGAGAGCCGGATGCCGCTTGTTGACTACCATAGCAACCTCAACGCTTCGTGACAACGAAGCCCCGCGTTGCCACAGAGAGCTTTGCCGTTGAAGGATAATACTATAATACCAATTTTCTCTTTCCTCATGCTAGCTTGCATCGAAGCTCGCAGATTTGCGATTTCAGCACTTTTTTCTTCGAATTTCTATGGTATTTCATTCATTTTCCGTGTACACTTTTCATTTTCAGGAGATTATTTTGCCACTCTACACCCTCGGAATACTGATTATCGTCAAGGTCTTGATACCCAACCCGAATTATCCAGCAATGACTACGCCGCGGGTTAACGGTGGCGTGTTCGACGACTTCAGCCAAATGCAAAATCACACGATCGCAGTGGTGCCAAACACTACTGAGACCCTGGTAAGTCGTCGGCGAAAAGATCGATAACGAGTTGCATCTCCACTGTCGCTTAAGATTTTTCACCCCCCGCCCTTAGTTATTCAAAGTAGTGTTTTCTAGGCTCAGCCAAACTTCGGTCTCTCCACTCGCGACATGGTTTCGCATAATATTTCCCTCCCGACACTCACCGTTCACGCGGGGTCACCAACTGCAGGCACTAAGGTTGAACATCTTATTTACAGACCTTTCTTAACTGCGTGAACACTTTGTGGATGTCCATGTGGGATACTCCGGTGAAGATTCCTCTGAATTTCATGATCTTCGACACGGAAGACGACCTGCAGGCTGCCTATTGGCGTGACCCTTCCAGCGTACCTATGGCCGTCATTTTCGAAAACCCTCTGCCGGTGTCGGACCGCCTGGAGTAAGTTTAATCAAGCCAAATATTGCCTATCACAGTTCACCGAAAATCTAACAACAAAGGCAAAGATCTGCAACGATGTCGGACAGGGTGAGGCTGATTTTAACAAAAGAATTTGTACAAGTTCTTGCGCCGAAATAAAGAGACTTAACTACTTAGGAGTTAAAAGTGGTATTTTGTGTATTGCGGACATGCGCTGTCGCAAACAAATCTGACATTACGCGTTCCTAAGCTCAATTTCGTGTTTCGCTAAAGAACGCATAAGATACTCCTTGTATATAAAAAATCGTGTGAAACAAGGAGGCAGCGGTTTTTTTGCCTGTACTATTATCAATATGCTATTCGTCCCTAACGAATGCAAATTTCAGAGAATCGCTGACGTAAAGGTCTCTTCATTTCGGCCCAAACGTGTGTCAAATTCTTCTATGTTAAAATTGCTCTGTTCTATTGTTCGACCACTCCTTGCGAAAAGCAAAAGCTGATGAAAAATTGAAGAATCCCAGTGTGGAAAGAAAGGATCGAGGCGGGTGGATACAAGGCAGGGTCAAGGCTTTGCGCCGCCTGCCAACAGCTCATCTATGTAGTTTCCGCAATGTTAACGCGTGCGACGACATTGCGGTCTATTCTCGTTATTGCCCACGTGCTTAGTCCATAGTGCGTCGCCACATCTAGATATGTTGAAACAGCAGTAATGAACTTGCGAAGCATTCAGATTTTCTTGAAATATAAATAACCGAGCTTGTAATTTCACGGGTGTAGCGTATCTCCGGTTATACCGACGCAATAATAATAACATCCCTCTGCATTCCCGATCGAATTCTATTCAACTATCGGTGCGGCGTTCGATTAACTTGACGTCACTCTACAAAGCGATTCCTATTATTCATTACAGCTATGGAAAGCACCCTTAGTGTACCCTTGGAACGCGCCGTGTCTTAATAGCTCGGCTAGTCATTTCGCCTCTATACCTCGACCAGGGTTAAGTTACTCTAGGTGTCAATAGATTCGAGTGGAATTTTATTTACAAATATTGGGATTAAAAACACCGAAGAGAATATCCGGTGTTCGATGTCACGGTATTTCGGTTCAGCATCTTTGAACTAAGTTATCAGATTTTTTTCCGAATTTCCCTGAACCTATATCAAAATTTATAAGCATGTCCATTACAGTGAACACGGAATATTTTTGAACTTCACAACTTTTCATTAATAGATATTGAACTTATATATTATTTTTCATGTACATTTAAGACTATTCTTGAAATATACTTTTTTCTCGACAAAAAAATTAATTTTTAATCTATAAAATTAGAAATGGAAACGAAAATTACACACATCTTTTTTAGACTACTTTTTCTGCACTTTTCTGACTAGAAAATATAGTTAAATAAAGAGCAGTCTTCAATGTATTTTTTCAGATAGGTATTGGAACTTTTGATAAAATCTATCCCTTAAAAAAATGTGATGAGCGAAATTTTTATTATGAATTTTTACAATGTATGTCCACCTGAATGTTCGACCGTATTGAAAGGGTTAATTCAATTATTCTTTTTTAACGACAAGTAAGTATGGCTGAGGAATATTCACGTAATTTCAGGTGCCTTAAATCCCCCAAATAATCACTTGCTTCGAATAAAATTCACCCAAACTAAAGAATTTTCATTTGAATGAAGTAAATACTTCGGGGGTAAAAAACACGGGGGTAAAAAGAGCACCCCTTCGTCAATACTTACTTGTCGGAAACGAAAAATTGAATCAAACTTTCATTGATTTTACGCGGAACATTAGTTTGGTGTTCCCCTCCGAAATTGTTGCAACTCTTGTATGTTGTAGAAGATTGAAAACTAGAAGACGCATAATTTATTTGCTTGTGGAAAAATGGTTTTAAATGGTGAAAACGACTCCCAACGATGAGCGTCCAATGGGGTGGTTTCTCAGTTTCGGATAGAAGCACTCGATGTATTTTAATAAATTAGTTTCATTCAAATAGATCGAGTGCATCAAGAAATCACCCCATTCTATATCCATCATTGGAGAAGTTTTCACCCCTTTAAACCGTTTTCCTCTGATAAAAAAAATACGTGTCTTTAATTTTTCAATGTTCTACAATATACATAAGCTGCTACGAATTTGAAGGGGACACCCAGCTGGTATTCCTTGTTAGTAAACGTATTAAATTTTAGCGCATTTTATTTGAATTCAACGAATGACTGATCGAATGAAAAAGATCAGGGAGAACATATAAATGCTATTTACTGGTGAAAAGCAATTTTTTACTGTGTAATAACAACGGTATTGTAAGTTATGTTTTCATTTGTCATTGAATACATGTAAATTACAATAATGTATAATATGTTTCATACTGATTCTATTACCCTTAGACTCTCGAACAATATGTATATCTTGTAATCTTATGTTTTCGATAGTTTTTTATAGTGCAGTCACAACGGAATTGTAAGTTGTTTTCCTTTGTCGTTGAATACATGTAAATTACAATAATGTGTATATGTCACACTGATTCTATTACTCTTAGACTCTCGAACAATATGCCTTGCGATCTGATGTTTTCGATAATGTGGATTGAATACAGCGAAAATCTTTATATTTATCGTGAATTGAACAATTTTATCATTCGAACATCTGCGCGTATCTGCCATGTAATCCAACCGGCGACTATACTAATTCTCTCTTTTAGGGACTCTAGAAGAAATTGCAGTGAAGTGCTTTGGTATTTTGCCAATTTTTAGTCTGGTTTTATTGAATGTAGTCTTGTATTGAAAACGAAGGACACTTTACTTACGGTAGAAAAAAATTTTTTTGGTCAAATTTTGACGTAGAAACACTTCAGTGATGGTGATCAACGCAAAATACGGCTTCATTTCTACCAACTGTTTGATAAATTTCTGATGAAATAGAAAATATTGCAATCATTGAATAAGATAATGACTTACCATTAAATCGTATACTCAATTTTATAGCGCTCGGAGTACTCTTGAAAAGCAAAATGCGCGAAGTATCTCAGAGGTGACTGATTCGCCTCAAGTGGAATGGCCGTTTCATACTTTTGAGCGTGTGCCAAATTTTCGACCGTGTGTAGCAGGAGCCCATCTTTTGCGATGCCTTAAAATAAACTTCGGGAAAAAGAAAGAAAAAATCGTAATTATTTTCAACCGTGGTAGGAGCTTCGCAGTCTTCACACCGTACGTGGTCAGCAAATTCCATTCCACACATCGCGGGTGTCGTTTTATTCATGTACTTCGCGCATATGGCGTTTTGACTGTTTAAGCAAGTAATCGATCGATTGCTCAGATAATTTTCCAAATAGAGTAAATTCTTTATAACCTCCAGCCGTCGGTACGCTAAAATGTTATCTTGAAATATGGACGTTACTTATCGTGATGACTGGAATGAAATACGAACAACCGCTTTATTAAGTCGCGCCCGAATTTTCAATAACTATACTTTCGGTCAAAGAATCATAAATAATATGATTTATCTAGTAGCTTTCATAGAATCCTAATTTGTCTTTCAAGGTGCAGATCTAATTCCACAGGAAAAAAAAATCTTTCGTCAAGTTTGTTATTCACTGACAATGACAAAATTTCGAACTGTTAAGAGATTTTTATCTCGAATAACAAAATTTCAAAGAATGTAAATCTTGAAAATTGCTAAGAGAGAGTGCGCACCTTGAAACCTGCATCTTTGCTGCAACATCAAGATTATTGCCGTACATAAACCCTGAGTCAAAGGAACAGAAATTGCTATTTCCGTTTGGCAAATTGTACACAGAACAGAAACTCGTAGCACAAGCATCACTATCATTACACGTAGAAGAGTTTGCGATTTTTTTAGTTACGAGAACATTTGAATACAGAAAAAACATTTTTATCTTTGCTACAAAATTCGTTTGTTTACATACGTTTAGTTGTGAAGTTCAAAAATTGAGAAAAAATAATTTTTTGACGACGAAAACTCGTAATAACCAGCTGAGATTTACAAGGTCTTCACACAAAGTGCACATTTCAAAGTAAAATTGAGTGAAAATAGTATCAGACTAATATAAAGCCTAAAATATACCTACCGGAATAATGAGATTTTTCTGCAAGAACAATATAAGTTAGTAGTTCAGTTACATTATTTCGGGAACTTGGTTAATACACAAGTTTAAAGCCATGATTAATCAATCAGTCATTTCTAAAGGGTCTTTCCTCATGACTAGCTGAAATCAGTATGAAATTCTCACTTGCAAATTTGATTAAATATTTTTCGACGATTTCATTTTATTATTTTGAATATTCCAAATGGCAATTGCGACTCTAAAATTCAAATACAGGCGGTTCTTTTTTGATTTTCTCTTCGGTGGTTTTCAAGCATTCGTTTACTTCAGTGTTTCACATATCTTCAAGTATAATAGTGGTATTTTAGTCGTATTAAAAAGTTGAATGTGAATTGTAATAAAATTTAATTTCTAAAGTGCTTGCAAGTAATGATAGAACAAGCTAAGAACGATAGTAAAAATCTCTTTATCTTGATAGTTATAAAAAGCGCCAAATGACATATTCGATCATGGAAGAAAAAGTACAATTTTAAAATATTTGTCGCATGTATGATACGTCAGATGAAGCTCAAAATTAGTGTAATATTTATGAGGCCAGCTTCGACAAAGGTTGAATACTATCGAACAATAAAACCTGAATTCAAGGCCTTACAAAGTTTCTGTAACAATTTATGCGACCGGCCCTTTTTCCGGGGTTTGAATCAACATCTAAAATCGTTAAACTTATTTACGACGTGCAATCGACCGGCGAGTAATTAACTATCTGTAATAACTCGCTAGTTACTTTTAAGATCACTATCAAGTAAAATCTGCCCCAGAATGGGAGCTGAAACGATCAGTTTCGTGATGATTTTATGCCTTCAATCAATGGTCCCGTGAAACCGTGTCGACTGTTCGATATCCGATGTTACGCAACACTTCTCTACTTGATTCTCGTCATTAAATTTACGACAAGAATTGTAACGCACTGAACCAATAATTCACATCCTATTTTATTTTCATATGAAAACTGGTAGCTCTAGGACGCGCTCTAGCTCGATCGAAATGTGTTCAAATCCCAAAGTAACGACGCGTCAATTGCCTCATTATTAATTTTTGTAAACCACAGAACCTAAACGAAATCGCAAAACTTTAGAAGAGCTATTTTGAATTTAATGTGAAACTGGTTTGTTTTAGATACGAGATACGAACAAATCCTTCGTATCAGTCGACACCCTCACCAACGGAAATGTATTCGTCACCTGTCACCTGTCGAAAGGACACCAGCCACTGGATGGGCGGAATCCTATCCATGGAAACTGGAGGCTCGTGCCCGGTCAAAAATTATTACGACTCCGGCTTTATAGCTGTACAACTGTTATTGGATGTAACGAAAATAAGAGTGAGGGTCGCAGAAACCTTTGTGTAGATTCGTAGTATTCACCCCACGATCTTTTCGATTGTCAGAAATATTTTTACCTTGAGATGTGACCACCTGACTTACATCACATTTTGTAAAATTTTCATTCTGAGTTTACATGATTCATCACTAATTGTACGTCAACGTACGTAGAATTGGTAATTGGTTAAGTAATTGAATCCGAAATTTCAGCTCAAGACAGAAAAGAATATCACAGTGCCTACAATCAAGCTAGAGATGTTTCCAAAAGAAGCATATACGGCGAGTGAGTCCATTTTTTTTCTAGCACTTGTCGTATTTTAGGTTCTTACTCGGTATCACGTGACCATTGACATTCGTTCACCCCATTTCAGATTGGATTCTCTACTTCAGAGTTGTAATCCCACTTTATATGGTCCTGGCACTATCGCAGTTCATTACTTATTTATTGATACTAATCGTCGGCGAGAAAGAAAACAAAATTAAAGAAGGAATGAAAATTATGGGTCTTAAGGATTCTGTGTTTTGGTAAGCTCCTTCGCGTCAAATCAGTACAAAAGCTTGGAGTTAATTGAATTTCGGGAAAAACGGATATTTCTTCTTTGTTCCAGGATGTCATGGTTCATTATATACGCTGTTTTTGTCCTGCTACTCTCCGCAGTTGCGGTAGTCCTCTTATTTACTCTCCAAATGTTTCAGCACACTCATTTTCTGCCCATATTTCTTCTGGTGGTGTTGTACAGTTTTTCAGTCATAATGTTTGGATTTATGATTACACCTTTCTTCGATAAATCACGGGTAAGTCGCGTGGCGATTTCGTTATTATTGCGTACTAACGCTGTCACATGTTCGCCCGGATACTTTCCACCTCTATTTAAATTTGTCTATAGCTTGTGAACTTCATCTTTACCCAAGCATCCAGCACAACATAAATTTCTTTAAATTTTCAGACTGCTGGTGTCTTGGGAAATTTCGCAGTGACTATTCTAAGCCTGATGTACTTTATTCAAGTTTTTGTGGATGATTCGAGTTCAATTGCATTCTGGGTGGCTTCCTTGATCAGCCCTTCGGGGGTTGCTCTGGCAATGGACAAGGTGAGTGATACGCTTTTGCAGGATTCCTTAATTCGAAACACATCTGTATCATCTCTAATCCTTGTCCTAACTTCAGGCCCTTGTCCTGGACTTGCAAGGCCAAGGTGTGAATTTCGACAATCTATGGTCAGGCCCAGGGATCCCCTTTGGTGGAAGTCTCATCATGATGACGTTGGACATTTTCCTGTACAGCCTGTTGGCCTATTATCTCGATTCGGTCGTTCCTAGTGCGTGAAGATTTTTATAAGACTAACCCATCCAAATCTACATACCTTTTATGTCCACAAACTTCTCCATTATTCACGGTTATTCCTTCATTCCCACAGGTGAATATGGCGTGAAACGATCGCCTTTCTTTTGTTTCACTCCTGGATTTTGGTGCAGAAGAAAAGTTCCACTGGTGAGTAAACGATAATTCACGGACGGCGAGACTGACTGCATAAACCGTTGTTTCTTTGATTGTCAAAGGTGCCATCGTCGAACGGGGAATCTAACTCTTTTATCCCCGGTGAAGAGACAAACCGGGATGTTGAGCCGGTTGTCCGTGAGATGAAGGGAAGAGAAGCCATCAGAATAGTCGACTTATACAAATCGTACCAAAAGTGTCGGAAGCCTGAAGTGAAGGCCGTTAATGGGATCAATCTCACTATTTACGAAGGCCAGATCACCGCGATCTTAGGCCACAACGGTGCAGGCAAGACGACGCTTTTCAACATTCTGACCGGTCTGACAGCGCCGTCCGGTGGTACAGCGTTGATCTTTGGCTATGACGTGAGGGATCACAACGACATGCAGATGATCCGAAGTATGACTGGTGTCTGCCCACAGCACGACATTCTCTTCGATCTCCTTACGCCAAGGGAACATCTGGAGTTTTTCGCAGCGGTTAGAGGAATACCGAGGACGATGATAGAGATGGAGGTAGGGGGGAAGTGGATCGAATGGCGGAATAGCGTTGGGTTCAAACTATGCGTGAATCAGTTTCAGACGAATTGTTGGTTTTCAGGTGAAAAAAACGTTGAAAGATATTGACCTGACTGAAAAGGCGGACGCGTTTGCAAAATACTTAAGTGGCGGGCAGAAGCGCAAGCTGTCTGTCGGGATCGCGATAATTGGTGACCCTAAGATAATCATTCTGGACGAACCCACAGCCGGCGTTGACCCATATTCAAGACGACAGATGTGGTCCTTTCTTCAATCCAGACGACACGGTAAAGTGATTCTTTTAACGACGCACTTTATGGACGAAGCGGACATCCTCGCGGATCGAAAGGCCGTTATTAGCAAAGGGAAACTTCGATGTTGCGGTAGTTCCCTTTTTCTCAAGAACAAGTTCGGCATTGGATACCACTTGACGTAAGTTTCCTACTTGGCATTTCTAGCGCTCCTTTCGAGGATGACGGTCATTTCAATTTCACTTAACTCCAGGCTGGTGCTGGAAGGCAATCCTCGGGAACACGCGATAACTCGACTTGTGTCTTCGCACGTATCGAAGGCCGAAAAAGCGAGGCGACACGGCCGTGAGCTTAGCTTCATTCTGCCTCATAATTCGGTCGAAAACTTTGCTCCATTATTTTCGGCAATCGAACAGGAAATCAAAACAAAAAACTACAGGCTTGGAATTAGCAGCTACGGCGTGTCGATGACAACACTTGAGGAGGTTTTCTTGCACTTGGAAAGGGACGAGGAAACTGAGTGTACGATGGACAATCTCTCGAAAAAAATGGTTAGAAATCGAGCTTTGAGCAGATCTTTGTCTTTGCAGTCGAAAAGTACTTCTTATCAGAGCTTGCAGAACGAAGGTGCAGCAGTTCAAGCTGACGGACAAATTAAAGGTGATCAGTCCTTATCTTTCCGCTCGTTCGAAAAGTTTCTCTGTGCAACCTCGTTACCCGCTATTTGTTTCAGCTGCTGGCGATGTGCCAGACGGAGTGCATAACGAGAAGAACCCAGTAGTTTTGGGACTGGGACTGGATCCCGTTAAAACCCGGCCTAACTTTTGCCAAATTCTCAAGGCAATGTTACGATTAAGGATATTAAGATTATTTAGAAACATTCAGCTACTTTATTTCACCATAGTTGCTCCCCTGGCTCTCGTTGCTCTTAGCCTATACATCAATAGCATTCAAACGGTGGACATCAGAATGCAGTCTCTGGACCTTAATCCTGGTAAGTTGGATTCTCTGATCCTGCTAGTCGATCGTCTCTACGATTACACGGATAATTGAAAATCTCTGCTAATTTTGTCCCTCAGATACTTATGGCAAAGAAACGAGAATTCTTTACACAAACAATACCGATAAGAATATTACCCCATTGATGAATTATATTATCAAAGATATCAAAGAGGTTGATGAATATGATGGCAGCTTTGTTGACCTACTACATGTAGCGCCTCGCATGGCAGCCTTCAACATCAATGATTACGATATTGCAAGTTTGAATTTGACGATGATGTACAACGATACAATGCAGCACTCTCTTCCTATTCTGGTCAACATCATTTCAAAGGCCATGTACAGGTAAGATAGTATTGGAAGATGTGGGGATATGAATTGTGGTCAAGACGGGAATTATCGAGGGAGGGAATAATTTTCTCAGATACAATATTTGACTCTCAATTTTTCGCAAATGTTTTTTCTTGTCATTTGAAGTAAGAACGACAATGAAGTCTTGATGAATCAATTCAATTAGGATTTGTCACAGAGACACAATAGCATTTAATTTCGCATTATTCTCAGTCAGTTTTGGTTATTATTCAAATTTAATTTAAATTGTGTATTAAAGATTATTAACAGGCGACACAGCAGACCCTCGGCCTATACAAGTCAAAACGCATCCGTTCCAGCAAACTTCTCAACCGCAAGAATTTAATATAGGAATCGGAAGTTCAGCACTCTTCATTGGAATGATATTCGTACTTATTCCCATAATACTCGCAGTAGATATGGTATATGATAGAGAGGTAAGCTGGAATTACAGGCTTTAGCTATAGAAAAGCAGTGTTGTGTAAGCTACAGTCTAAAAAAATATTTATTCCTATTTTCTCTTGTGTATGTTCAATATCTTCAAACGTACGTTTTACGTCACTTGTGATCGGCTTCCAATTCCACTATATCAACATCGTGTAGGAATATGATGTATTCTGTAACGTCACTTTTAGGAGTTTTAAGTATTTAAGTATGGGTTTTTTTTGTTGCCCTCCTGCTTATGCGCTTGATAAAGCAGCAACAATATGCAAGATGGTTATCTTTATGCTGTGGCAGTTATGTCTCGTAAAAGAACGAAATGTGGGATATGTTGAATGGTGTTTGAACATCTCTAGGGATCCTCAAGTAAGAGTTAGGCAATTCTGTGAACAGTTTTTTTTATTTTTTTTCTACTATTTCAACGATGCGGCGCTGAACATGTATAAATCATTTCGGGTTGATGATGAGAAACGTATTCGAAATAATGGAAAATGCAATAAATACCTACTTACTGGGTGAATTCATTTTTCTTATCCTCAAGCATAATTCGAGTATTATTACAAGTGTGTTGGATACTCGTCCGAATTGACTGTCGGAATTTCAATTTGACACGAAGAGTTTCATATACTCAATTTTGGTGATTCCGTTTGATAATTAAACGTTGCAGTGAAGTGAAAATCTGCTGATCAGCTGAATTTTCAAACTGGCTTGCTGCCCAACTGATTTGTGGTTCGTAAAATAATAGTGGCACTCGCCAAATTTTGTAGATAGGCTTCTTTTAGATAGCTATAGCTATTAGCTACACGTGTGTGGAATATTCTATGTATGTTTTTGGTGGTCAAAATAGCTGAGCATGCGCCCGTAACGAGAAGCTTGATTATAGCCACCAAAACGTATCTATCACAACACTGCTGATGTATAATAATGCAAATACGTTGAAAGAACGTGCTTTTTTCTTTTCTAGATAAAAGCTAAAAATCAACTTCGAGTGAACGGCTTATCGTTCTCCATGTATTTTTTGACTTACTTCATCGTATTGGCTGGACTTATGGCTGTGATCAGCCTGTGCATCCTTGGAATAATATTTATATTCAACGTTCCGTCCCTGCAAGAGCCACCCGCGCTCATAACGTTGGCAGTCTTGCTAATGCTCTATTGTCCCTCGTCCATTCTTTTCTCGTCATGTCTTAGCTACATCTTTGACAAGATGGATTCGGCGCAAAGTATTCTGCCGAACATAGTGACGATCGTTGGGATGGTCCCCTTTCTTCTGGTCATGGGACTCGACATGTTGGGCTTAGGTAAATGTAAACTTTATCTGCGATAAACTTTAAAGCTGCTAGAGACTCTTGTATTCGTTGCCATTCTTCATTCCGTTTCACGTATAATAACCCCACACTTGTTGTAACCTTTTGGATAACTCCTGTTAACAAAGGTGGAACTGCGGCCTTTGCTCTTCATGTGGTCCTTTCGCTACTGAACACGATGTACGTCCCATATGCGGCCGTCTACTACGTAGACCGCGTCCACTTAATGTGCTCAATAAACGCGGCATGTCATCACTTGACCATGTCGGACTACCTTACTACAGAAATCATATTAATGGCTGTCGGTGTCATACTGCACATTCCGATTTGGTTCATCATTCTCGTCATGTTGGACATCAAGAAAACCGGCGGGAACATTAGTGACGCCCTGAAGTACTTCCTGGTAAGTTTGCGTGTTGAATTACTCACGTCAGCTTAACAATTGCAAAAACTCATGGTGACAGAAACTTACTTTCAAAAATAAATGTGATATTTTCTCTTCATTGAACCTGCTGGTATGTCATTTGGAATATCGAATACTTCCAGCTGTATAACCCTATCAGGGTAAATGTATCCTTGTGATTTCAATCTTAAATCGTTCGCACTGAAACATAAATCTATGCATGAATGTTTCTCTAGCGCAACGGAGGATCGATAGGGGAAGAAATAATGGAGAACTCGGACGTTGGCGAACACGAAGATGGCGACGTGAAGGCTGAGAGGCAAAGAGTATTCAATTTGATGGCCGCTTCCGTTCAAGAACCACCAGTTGTGATGGTCCAGGTAAGTGAGTCACGAGCAATAACCAAGCAAGACCATGCCAAGTTAAAGAGAGACGGATCCGCACTTTTAATTCTCTGATACTGAGTTCCAAGATTAAAATTGCGAAATTAGTTTGCGTTAGTTGACTATAATCGTTGGTCAACGGTTATACCTTAATCACCACAGTATAGCTGACCGTTTCGCACCAAATTCATGAGACATTGACTGGCAAAATTCACTAGGGCTTATTACTTTCTTGTACTCCATTATCAGAACTTGCGCAAGGAGTATCGAAATCGAGAAATTACGCCGTGTAGCTGCTGCACGAAACGGGACGACGAACCCGCGCCGAAGCGAAAAGTCGCTGTGCGAAATCTTTCGCTTGCCGTCGAACCGGGCGAGGTATTTGGTCTCTTGGGACACAACGGCGCTGGAAAAACTACCACGATGAAGATCATAATTGCCGAGGAGGCTGCGACTCGGGGGCGAGTCCAAATTGGAGGTAATAACATAACGTCCCAAATAACCGAGGCCTTTCGACAAATGGGCTACTGCCCGCAGCACGACGCTCAGTGGAAGAACATTACTGTTAGAGAACATCTCGAGTGTTACGCTGCCATACGAGGTGTGCCCCCGAGTGAAATTGGCAGGTGAGAAACTTTATCAATATTTTTTTAAACAACCAAAGTTTCACCAAGTTTCAGTAATGAGAATGAAACACTATAAGAATTTAGTCACAAATCAAATCAATAGAACGAAAAGACCCGTTGCAGATAATTAGGTAACACCGTCGCCGATCAATCTAAAATTTCCGTAATGTTGATAGTAATTTTCTATCCTGACTCATGAGTTATAGCGTTATGTTTCGGCGAAACTGCAGGTATCGAAATTGACGTAATTTTGAACGACATTGTTTCGAGTTTATTAAAATATCTCATATAAATGCCATGCCACATTACATGAATAATGATTAACGGAGCTGTTCACTCATTATCTGATACACGGTATAACGTTATATGTCGACGTTAGACGATTAGACTTTGTTTCTTTAACTCCGAACTTTTTTTACTTTTTCATTTGTAATTGCTAGTCAAATCAATCTCTCAAAGAGGTATATTGCATCACGAGCTGGAAGGTGCTTCATTGTTTTGGAATGCTACTTCCCGAAGTATATGCAAGAATCGGTATCTGAACGTGTTACTGTCGCACTGCCACTCGTGTATACAAATCAGTTGGGCTGCAAACGGCTTTTTTATTTTCCATGTTGCTACTTGACAAGTTGAATGTTTGTGCAATACAATCTTTCGAGTTAATAATAATTAAATGATAGTTTAAAGAAATATAAAAAAATTGGTATGACGCCTACTGTAAACCGAATCAAAGTTGTGGGTCCAATCCAATCGATATAGTTGCTAGGCCCCCTCGTGCAGGCGTTTGGCATGAACATATTGTGAATGAATACAAGTCGAAAACATACAAGAACCATTAAAGAAATACTTAAACGTTACTTACAGTGATCAACTTTACATCTTGCTTGAAAATTAATTTTTTTACTGAATCGATATTCAAGATGGACGATTTTACTCTGTGCTAGGTGGATTTATTTGTTAGATAGGCAGTGAGATTTGAATGTGTCCATGAATTAGACAATTGGTAGTAAAGACGGCTGAAATTTTTCGGCCATATGAATCTACTTACTAGAATTTGTGTTCTCCAGTCATATTTTTACTTTCAATTCCATCACTTTCAAGTACTCAAGTACGTTATCAATGAAATTAGAAACGTATTACTATGTTCGAGAATAATACACCAATTCAGTAAATTTCTTTAATGTGTTAATTCGTACAAAGGTCTCATATGGAATTGTTTGACATAAAACTAGTACTGCAATAGCTACGACTCTTGGTACAGCACTCGCTCGACACGCACCGCCCATGCACATCTTCCACTATGTATTTTACAATTCCCCATAATGCGTTTGGGAGCTCCCATAAATTACGTAACGCACTCTAGGGGGGAAAAGAGTCAAGGGATTCATTAGGCTTTGGTATATGGGGGGGGGGGGACTTGATATCGTGGTTGCGTAACGATATTTTTTCGTTGAACAGTACATTTTATCTCTTATTAATAATTAGCTTTAGATTTTTTCGAAAAAGGGGGTCATTAATGGAAAATGTTACATCACATTGTGGTAAGGGAAGAGACGCTTTGTTACAAACTGTTATACAGGGGAGGGAGGGGTACAAAAATTCAAATTTTTCTCGATACGTAATTTATAGAAGCTCCCTTTCGATGGAACGACCCGGTATGTCCTTACATTTCTATGCAGTATTTTCTGTAATCAGCATGGCTGATTTCGGATATTCAGTGAAGTTAGATTCGGTTCGATCGAGGGGTCGCATCATTTAAATACCTTCGAAAAAAGTTTTTCAGGGAATTTTTTTATTTTTCAACCCACGTGGTGTTCATAGCTGATTATTTTTTTTTTTCATAAGGTCCGTTACGGAACCCACAGTTCAGAACCAATTTCTAATAGCAGTATTCCGGATGATCATGTTTATCATCAGACATATCATCGAGTGATTGATTTCCGCGCGACGCTTGAGGCCCGTCGAAAAACAATGCAGTCCAAACCTTAAATAATTTACACTTCCGTTATCTCCGATAGGATCGTCGACCTGTACTTGTCAGGTCTTCAAATTCACGAGCACGCTGATAAACAATCGCAAGAGTGCTCAGGGGGTACCAGAAGGAAATTGAGCTTCGCCATGGCAATGGTTGGAGGTCCGAAAGTCGTGCTTATGGACGAGCCCAGCACCGGGATGGATCCCCGCTCGAAGAGGTTTCTCTGGGACACAATCCTCGCCAGCTTCCAGGTAGGTAGATGAGTGAAGTTCGCTACGTTAACTGTCCAAAGGTACACGAAGCGTACAACAGGATATGTGGGTTTCGGTTGCACAGGGGGGCAGGGGGGCGATCCTCACCACCCACTCGATGGAGGAGGCCGACGCCCTGTGCTCCAGAGTGGGTATCATGGTCAAGGGCGAGCTGAGGTGCATAGGCTCCACCCAGCACCTCAAGAATCTGTACGGAGCCGGGTACACCCTGGAAATGAAATTGTTGGGGGGCGATTGCACCCCAACGACACCATCCGGGGACCGGATATCTGGACTGAAGGAATTTGTCGCAGGTCTTTTCCCAGACGCCACTCTCGAGGAAAGTTTTGCCGACAGGCTGGTGTTTGGTGTTCCGCAGCATGCGGTGCAGTCGCTGGCTGAATGCTTCACGCAGCTTGAAAAGGGTGAGGAAATGCAAGAACGAAACTTAAGAAATTACGGTTAATAATAGGACTCAATTAATTATAAGTGGTCAGGAGAAGAATGCAGAAAGAACAGAAAATGGCAAAGTGAAAATATGGAATTTTCAAGAACGCGAAAGTATGTTTCATATAATTTCGAAACGTAGAAAATCAATGTATACCTAGAAAAATCTAAATATATAAACTTCTACGTATAGAATAAGCCAAAACACATAGAATTGTCGTAATTCTGATGATTATATATTTTGTTTTTCTATAATTTAACTTTCTGAGTTTTGACTTGTCGACATTTCAAATTTGTACAATTTGAAACTCCCTAAAGTAGATTTTTGGATTTAAACATTTTTTATTACTGCGATCTTTCTCTCTTCTGATCTTTCTGCACTTTCACCCTCGCCCTCAATTAAGAGATGTGAAGTCAGAAATAGTACCGATATCGTCACTGGCTTCTGCGATTACTCATCTCAGTGAAAATTCTCGAAGTAAATTAAAATTATTACGACTCAAAGGGTGAAAATATTGAACACACGAAAAAAATTACCTTCAAAGTAATATTCACAATTAATGTAAAATTCACAAATATTCACGCTCCATTATCGAGAAAATATTTTAAATAATGTTCGTGTAAAGTTACGAGTTAATCGAACTAATAATTTTTACGCTGCACCAAAAATCCTAGTTTGAGTAAAAAAAAAAAATCAGGAACCCTACCATTATCTCAAGAAATTGGAGCGCCTAGGTTTGAAATCCGATGACTTGATGAAAAGAATGCGAAATATTCCAGTGAAACTGTATGAAAAAGAATACGTACTGCATTTAAGCAGCCTTTATTGTTTCATGAAATTTGGAATCAAAGTAGACGGCTATAATATCAAAAACTGTAGTTTTAGCTTAATTTTTGCCCATAACTCATCTTAAACACGTTACAATTCGTCTAGTATGCATGTTTCAAATAACAACTACTTTAACATGTTGGAAGAATGGAAGTAATTCTCAGATAATCTTTGAGATTTCTTGATACGTGCGTCCATATTGAGGAAATTAAAATACATGGAAATTTATAACAATTATTGCAGACCAAGGAGCGATTTCGTTCTGGTTACTGTATCTATTATCTATTATCCAGCAGCCGGTCTTACTTGTTTTGTGGCTAATCAGTATAACAGAAAAGCCAATCCAAAAATGGTAGCTTCTTCAAATTTCACTCGTCAATTCATGTACTGTACTTTACAGTTGCGCTGGTAGCCGAAAAATCGTCGGGATAGTTGACTATAACCATATGGTATCTCATATGATACCATCGATGGAAATTCCTTTAAAAAATTTGTTAAAAATGCATAAACTTGAATTATCAATCACAGGGCTTGACTGATTGTACATACTCGTATATTAGCTGGCCTAATTTTGTAGGAAACTAGCATTTCTTGTATCAGTTTTCTGTCTCTAGAAACCCTCTAAATTCAGAATTACTCAATTTAATTAACGACTTGAGTTCTGGTTGAATTTCAGCAAAAATGGAATTGGACATCGAAGAATACAGCTTCAGTCAGACGACCCTCGAGCAAGTGTTTCTTAAATTTTCTCACTATGATGAAGTGAACGGGGGCGAATAATGATGCGAGTGAAACATTAATATTTTGAGTGAAAATAATCAAAGGGAACTGATCGAGTCGCCGACGACGTATATAGTGACACAATAACGTCGATCTAGATTGACAAGAAAATTAAACGAAAAGAGCCCGGGACCATAGAGGGTGAATAGTGTTCGAAAATGTATAAAATGAGCAAATAATAATAATAATTTATCTGTACAGATAATAATAGCAGTCATAATGATAGTAACGTTAACTATTATTATTACTATTATTATTGATTGTTATTAGGGAGAATTATCTAGTTTATCAATATTATTATATATACAGATCCGTACGTCGGTAGTAACATTGCACTGTCACAAAACTAGTACTACTCGTACTATTAAATACTTAGATGATAGATGAACAAATTATTTTACGTAAATTATGAAACCGAAACATATTGAAGTCGTTTATGTTCGTTGCAAGTTGTAACGATCGTCGTCATTTACATGTGTATTTTTTATTTTATTTTTTTTTCTATATATAAACGGTAAATGTTGTAAATTTTACTTATAGAAAAAAAAAAACAAAACAACAACAGAAACAACTAACAGTTATACCGTAGTACGATTATGTAAATAGCTACAAAATACATATACAGTTACATACAGTGTTATCAAAGTAAAAACAGAAGTTTCACTTGAGTTCACTTATAAAACTTTGGACTAACGAGTATAACTGTAAACTCTGAAGCTTCGACTGTAACTGACATTTTGACCGTGGTAAGTGAAAATGTTATATAGTATGTACGACTGACGAAAGTAGCAGAAATTTTTCTTCTAGTTTATATAAAAATACAAAAGCTTAGTTGTTAAGCTACTCTATTGCATCCTGAATGTACACGCTGATTTTACTGTGTAACTTTTAATCGTTTTGTTTTCTTTCTGCGTATTGCACAGGAATTATTCACTATTGATGGCATGTTTACTTAGAATACCGGGGATATTATACTAGTTGTTGTTTTATTTTTGTCTCCAAAAGTTTTTATCTTATTATTATCATCACAACGAAGGTTAGAATATTGTATTATTACAAGCATTCCATAGTATAATGACCGCACGTCGACAAAATTTTTGATTCATCATTAGCGACTTACGTTGAAAATAATAATTCATCGCCGGTGATGTTGATAGATGTAATTCACTTTATGGCTTTTAGTAAGGATTTAGAGCGATAATGTTAGAATCGATGCATGAAATAATCTGAGGGGTGTCATAGTCCTGTTTTTGTGTGCGTGCGCGTATGTTGTTGGTGACAGGCGATTGGGTTACGTATACATACAAATATTTATAGACGTACTCTTATACATATTATATGTATAACGTTGCGATGATTGAATCACCGCTCGATTTGTAGATATAACAATGCTTTTTATATTCTATAAATTGTAACACGTAATTTATAACCTTTAAACGGTCGATTGCGAATTTTTTTCTAATGTTTGGGAAACATAATTCAGTGAAGCCCAAATTAGAAAAGAAATCATATTTTTCAGTGACATATCTTGATGTTACAAATTATTGGAAGCTGTATTTCGCACTGGCCGCGACTGGGTTAAAATGTTCATTTTTGATGAAATTTTGAACGAAATGAATTATTTAATATCTTAAATTACTATAAAAACTCTTGAGATGCTATAAAGCTTTATGTTATATGTATTGCAAATACAGGTTAACTTCAATTATACAAATTATGCCGTAGGCATTGTTATCGAATAGGCATATTTTATTTCAATTTTTATTGAAAAATGTTTAGAATTAAATTAAGGAGAAGTGAATTTGTTATTTCTGCCTAATTAGAGATGTTAAAAGAATGTCCCATTATTATTGTATAATGTATCGTCTGCCTCAGAAACGAGGCGACGTTTTGTCAAAGTGATAAGTTGAAGTTAGGTAATCGTGTAGTAAAATGATAATGATGCGAGAACGTTAATTCCGGGAAAAAGAATTTCACGGCGGAACTGCTGACAGACGTGCACATACAAGAGTGACGGAGATTTTCTGGACGAAATTTTTCATAATGGAATCAATTGAAAATTGTCAAATAGACAAGTTTTGTAAATATAATACTCTATGCAAAAATCGGACATATATAGATTTTTAGGGATTATATACATATACAGATGTAAGTCTCTTCAATGAATGACGTAACGTTAGTCAATTATGGAATTATTAAACTGCAAAAAATTTCATGATATTATACATATATATGAGGTATTCCATGCCAACTGAGGGAACATTTTCCCTGACCCCCGTCAATTTGCTTCATTGTTTTTTATATGATTCTACAACCTGAAAAAAGCACTCACCATTTTTTTCAGATTTTTCGTCCCAACCATTCTTTTTAAAAAAATGTTACAAACCGTTTTATGGTCCTAAAAAAAACGCCATTTTTTATATTTTTACAAAAATTAACATAATTTCTAGGTCCTAAAACAAAGATTTTGAGCCATAGTTCAGAGTGGAGAATTGATTTTATGTATTTTTTAAATATTTTTTTAGAGGAATAATTTTTCTTATTTTGTACGTATACAAAACATATGTTATGTTTGTAACATTTTTTAAAAAAGAATGGTTGGGACGAAAAATCTGACAAAAAAAAATGGTAAGTGCTTTTTTTAGGTTGTAGAATCATATAAAAAATAATGAAGCAAATTAGTGGGGGTCAGGGAAAATGTCCTTTCAGTTGGCATGGAATACCTCATATGTATACATATAATACATATAAAATTTTTTAAGCAGTCATTACCGAAACAGCGGAGAACATAGCAATCGCGTAAGGTATTTGAAATTTGAATTCTAGTAGCATTTTGTGCTCGAAAAAAAATTCAATTTTCTTTTTTTATTACATGTTTGTAATTTGGATGAATTTAACTGCAATTCAATTAAAGTATACCAGGGTTTTAATGCTTTCGTTATTGTAGGTTGGTTTTTATACTTATTTTATATCACGCAACGAATAAATATATCGATGTTTTCCTGTGTTTTTGTGTTTCATCTTGCTATAATTTGCGTCGGCAGTACGATATAGAACAGGCAATTGTAAAATTACATAAATTACACTTATTAGAAATAGGTGTCGTGAAATTGATATACGATAATATATTACTTTCATTTCTGTAACAATAATAAACTGAATATAATAAATGATTTTATCAATGCTTTTTCAGTAGTAAAAGTTAGTAAAAATATTCCTAAATGATGATGCCCCCAATCATGGGTCACTTCACGCACGTCATATGCCACTTATACAATATGATACATGAGAAGTGAGTCTAATCGGAGACGAGTTTAAAACATCCACGGAGCCTGTTTATTACATCCCCGCGTTAACATAACTAGATCATACATTTTCATCAACAGAAATAATAAAATCAATATAGACGCATACAAGAAGATGAGGATACAAGGGTCCGGTATGTATGTACATCATATGCAACAACAATCAATCAACAAGAGGTAAAACTCTAGGCGGCGTTGCTTTTAATTAGACAGCAACCGGCCGCGGCGAGGCGCTTTCAGTTCCCAGGTAAAACTCCCGGGTAGCCTGTTCGCAGCGGAAGCCGGACACGTGACGTTGAGCCGCATATACAGTTCCGGTCGGTAATTACGGGCGCTCAATTGTTCTAGATGATCCAACCTCAGCGCCGCTCTGACGGCCAGCGGCGCAAGTTCCGGAGAGCAGCGTAACTCTACGCCGACGACAAGGTCGAAGCAGGGCGGGGGGTCCTCGTGTTCCTCAGGGGTGTCCGGGTCCTCGGGGTTCTCGGGGTCCTCCCAGTCGCCGGTCGGTGCCGCCTTGAACTTGCTCTCGAAGGCGTACTTGTTCATGTTCCCGTAGTAGAAGAACTGCCCACCGTATTCGCCGTACCCTGAGTAAGTCGAGGCAGGCGGGGCACGCGGCGAAGGCAACGCGGGGGAGCGGAGCAGCCGCTCCCTATCATAGTGGGACTTCTCGAAGAGGTGCTCGTTCACGCTACCGACAAGCCGGCGCAGCCTGAGATACATGAACCGCTGTTCGTCGCGCCAGCTGTTCTCCTCGGGAGCCGGTGGCACCTCCAGACAGGTGAACCAGGCACGCCGCATCACGTAACGCAGCCGCATACTGACGGCCCCGTTATTACCCCTGCCCCCGCCTCGCTCCGAGGCGACGCGGAAGGCCAACACGTGGCGACCCTCCGCCAGGCAGTCCAGCACATCGACCGCCTTGCAGCCTGAGACCAGCGCCGACTTATTCACCTTCCGTTCCGAGACCTTCTCGAAGTAGTTCATGAACCGCTTGCACAGCACGACGAAACGCGCGACACCGCCATCTGGGCAGTGGCTTGTTCCACCCAGTGCGGGGGGCTGCTTCCTCGCGAGCCGCAGCAGACGGTTGAGCTCGTCGAGGAGGGAGCCCGCGTAGAAGCAGAGCTGGGGGGGATTTCCACGCCGCGGCGGATGTGTATAGCGCCACGTGACCGCACGCAGCATCCGGTATTGGGCCCGCAAGAGCTCCAAAGCGTTGAAAGCGCGGCTGCACGCAAGGAGTTCCGTCTCTGTCGAGACGCGCGGCATGCTGGCTTCGACGAAGCTCATCGTACCCTCGAGGCGAATGCCGGCCGCGAGGAAACCCGCGTTCAGAACCGAGATGGAGACCGTTGAACAGCGCCGCGAGACCAGCCTAACCGAGTAGGCGACGTCGCAAAAGGGTAGTAGGCGCAAAATCATCTCGAGAACTTCCGGCGGCAGCGTGTCCAGCGTTTGTGTTGCCGACAAATTCGAGGGACGGTGACGATGATGGCTTACCGACGAAGATACGCGCGCTCGCTTCGCTCCACTCATCCTGTTTCGCGCTATGTGAGTTTCTTCCCAGATCCGAATCCTCGTTGCGGTGCTTGGTCCTTCGCTTTGTAACCCTCCGATTTGTGTCTCTTTCAGAACGCCAAATCGCGCGTTGATCCAATGTCCAAAAGATGTTGGCACCCTAACGTCACCGGTGCGCCATTGTAACACAAGTCTTACAACAAATAGTAACTCCGCCCATCGCGAGAGAATTATTTTTTTCCCAGATAAAAATTTAATAAAAGATAAAATGTCTGGTATATCCGACAACGAAACAAAAGCGTGACTTTGATGTGAAACGAGTTGCTGCAAGTATTTAGCGCCCTTCGCATGTTTAACCCTTTAGCATAATATTGGTTCTGATATCGGATGGGAAAGGATTCAATAATTCTAGGCTGCAAGCATTACGAGAAAGGTCATCAAGTGCCGAAATCAACTCACAATAAAAGGACTCGGAAAACCTATCGCCAATCTGTGTCGCGAAATCAGGAAACGATGCCAAGCATTAACGATCTCACAATTAGCAGGTATATCGCCGTAGATTTGGGCCTAGCTGTCGAATTATTTTTCCACGAGCTACATACTTGGCGGGCACATTCCTTTCTTTCAACTGTCCCCTCCTAGGATGCCCTTCTTTCTTCAGAAAAAAAAGCTTTAAAACAATTTACTGAGGGACAAATTTTAGTCAGCTTAATGCAAAATTTACTTTATTCATCTGCGTTTTGTTTTCATCATTTCCATTTCTTCATTCAAACTGTTATTTATTTAACATGTTTGGTTCTTTCAAAACTATATATTGTGTTGAAATACGAAAAGTGGGCGATTTTCGATATGTGAGAAGTTTGCATCGCAAGTCGCAAAGATGAGTGCTGCAATCGAACGAGTACTAATGTGAATACAGCATAACCCACGAACCCACCCACACACTGTGAAAAATTTCAAAGTTGAATTTATCCGTGTAGGTAGTGCAACACCTTGTCACGTCGTCTGGGCAGAAGCAATTTCATAATTTTTTGGATAGGTAAATTCACATAGTACGTGCAGGGATAAGTCGAGATTATTCTTGTTGAAGGATAACAATACCTGCGAGGTGAATAAAATTGATTTCTCGTTAGAGTAGGCACATATGCTTACCCAAGGGTACGTAAGTTTATCATTTTTTGGGTAGGTAAGGTCACACAGTACAATGAGACACTTTTTGTATGAATAAGTTATATGTTATCGTGCCATTTTAGGGATATTCTGGAATTTGTTTCATAAATTCATATTGTGCATACTATTGGATAAATTTGATATTTTCCTTTCAATAAACGAGAAAACTGTAACAACTCAATTTCAATAAACATAACATAGCCCGTGAACGTCGAATCTAACCTTAGAATACCGCGGGGATAATGACTTGTTAGATTGACACGGTCGGGACATGGGTTATGTTATATTTATTGAGATTCAGTTTGTTTCACGCTCGGCTGACTATGGCGCTGTAGGTTTCTCTGTATTGCCAACATAACTGTCTAGTGTAAAAAATTAGCCGTCTCAGATTCATTGCCCCCAAGTGTACATATATACCGAGCCTGAACGTGAAAACAAGCCATCTCGGCAGACACGCTCTTACGGTTGGCCCGAAAAGACCGAGTTTTCCTCCTTGTTACATAATATACTATTGCATACCTGTTTCAGAAAAATTAATTTTTGTAACACATGTGCACACGTACAAATGATTTTCGCAGGTGACATTCTCGGTTACTAAAATTTAGTTGAAGGCATTATACCCTACCAGATCTAGCTGCCATTTTGATCGACGTGAAATAACATTTGATACCTAATGAGCTCCAAAAACCAATACACAGTGAAGTTCAAATTACAAATAAGTCTAACAGTAGCCGTTTCAATTTTGAGCATTAGTTGCGGTTTGATGAATATCGCAGAAGACAATGTTTCGATAATGCGAACCTCCAATTTGCGAACGTCATTCTTACGTCAAATACTTACCCGAAGAATACCCAAGCATTTTCGATTATTATGCTACTGGAAAATATTTAAATTATTTATTTTATATTTATTTCAATTCGCTATTCTTTCTTTTCTTGCGTTACTTCTCGGTTAGATGAGAACACGCGGGTTGAAGTGATTGGCAAAAATAATGTAATGTACGATGATACACACACATTAATAGCTACATACAGATGCTAATGTGCACATGTCAATAAGTTACACACACAAATCTAAAATGTGCCGCTCGCGACGAATTTCAGATATGTAATCATTTTTGTGTTCATTAATCGTGACACCTAAACAACGACTAGTTTGACCAATATATGGTGTCTCACAATTTTTGCACAAAATTTTATACATCAAGTTGAACTGTTTTGCTGTCGGTAAGCTGTCTTTTCCAGTGTCAAAAACAACCACAAATCATTAACACTTTTGCCCACAAACTGTACGTTATATTTACTAAAGGTTCTATTTAATCCTTCAAACAATCCTTTTACATAAGGGATGGAAATAAAGGTCTTCAAATTGTTGTTGTCAACTGAGGTCTCAGCGCTAACATTATTTTGTTGTAGAATTTTGTTATATCTACCAGTAATGGTTTTATGTTACAAAATAGGTGGATAATCGTTTTTGATTAAAACTTCTCTTATTGTTTTCAAGTTCTTTAGGTGGTAACAATCATTTGACAACGTTGTACCTCTGTCAACTAAGTTGATAATCGTGCCTATTTTGTAAGATTACGGATGGTGTGAATGAAAATTGAGGTATCTTTGTGACCAGGTGGGCTTCTAGTACCAATCGGTTTCAATAACAGAGGAGTTATTAATAAATGTAACTCCAAAAAGTTTATTCTATTATTCACCTCTGGTTCCACCGTGAATTGTAATCTCGGGTGGACTCCATTAAAGACTTGCAACAGTTGATTAATCGCTACTTTAGGCACTGCAGTTAGAATATCGTCCACATACCTAGATTAAATTTCGTGCGTTATTTTATGATATTATCTACTTCTTTTGTTCGCGTATTTTACGTTCCATGCCACATCCCCCTCTCAAGTGTGTGTGCATAGATAGTTTCATCTCATCACGATGAACTTGACTGAACTAACGAAATGGAACGGAACGTAACGAAACGGAACTAGAACGGTATGGCTGTAGTGAAGTGGGATTTTCAAAAAGTAGCGATGGCGTGATTGTGAAATGACAGTAGTCATGAGTGCCGTTTTGTTTCACTTGTGGCATAAAAATGCCGGTGTTGCGAGATAATTATTTAATGTTCAATTTGCTTTTTGCTGGGTATTTGTACATCAGCATGAAAAAAAACGAACTGTGAGTTCTGTCAGGGTTCGTGATATTTTTAAGAAAAGAATCCGGTATAAAGTAGAATACGAACTTCTTCAAGAACTACGCATGGGCCATCTCTACATGTTTTTTACATGCACCAGAATGAATCGTGAAAAATAATTCGAATACGCCACTAGTCGTAATGATTGATTATATGATATTTTATTTATTTTGATTATATGATAGATTGTAATATTTTACAGGTCAAATGGATAGCAAACCTTAATAATATAGAAATACCGGACAATGTAGCTGATGTTTTAAAAATGGGACCAAAATATGGTATCCTCTTTGAGCCTAAAGGTATTCCAACCAATAAACTCATATCTGACTTTGAATCCAAAATCTCTTTTGTTTCTCAAGAAGTCTAAAATCAGGGTAGACTTGAATTTACCAATAGATTAATAAAGTTTAAAAACACTCCCTCTTTTAAAAAAGTACTAAACATTGATATTCTTGATAAGATCAAAGAAACCAAAGCCTTCCTACATATGGGCTCCCCGCTTTCTCCGGTCTTGTCTAATTTGATCATGGATGATTTAGAACAGCATTGTTTAAACAAACGTGAATTTCCACTTCCATTTTATTTCAGATATGTTGATGACATTATCATAGCTGTTCCATCCAATAAAATAGAATCAATTCTGGATGTCTTGAACCAATTCCATCTTCGTTTACAATTCACATCTGAAATGGAATATAATGGTCAAATCAGTTTTTGGATGTACTAATTATCACAGAAAATCATCTAATCAAAACTGATTGGTTCCATAAAGTCAGCTGGTCACAGAGGTACCTAAATTTTCATTCTCACCATCCTAGATGATGCAAGATTGGAACGATCAATTGACAGAGCGATTAGATTACCCATAGTAGTGAATTTCATAACACTTGTCCTTGATCCATCATGTACTACGTAAGAACGATTACCCTCCCCTCCTTCTCAATAAACTCTATTGTGTCTATTGTGTCTGCTTGTGATTATCATAACATTAACGAAACAATCGTCGTAACTAATAATCTAAAAAAGTTTGTCTCTATCCCTTATGTTGCGAGTCTATTCGAGTCACTAAATAGAGTCTTTTCAAAATTTAATATTCAATTTGTCGGTAAAAACGTACATGACTTACCTTCCTTATTCGATTCAGGTAAAGATTTGCTACCCTTGGATAAACGTTCTTGCGTCGTTTACAAAATTCCACGTAAACAATGTAATATGTTACACATAGGACAAACTAGCAGGCAGTTGCATACTAGAATCAAGGAACACAAACAAAATATTCTTGAGCATGAGGATAATCATACAGCTGTAACGAGACATTTCATTGAATTTGATTGTACCTTTAATTATGATCAAGCTAGTACTTTAGATGTTGACCCTTTTTATTACAAACGCCTACTATTAGCAATGTGTAACATTGGTGCACATCCGAATGCTGTCAACCTTAGACAAGATATCGAACATCTCAGTGCAATTTATGCTCCGGTGATATATAGACCTTAACTGTCCTTAACTATTACCAACTGAGCTTGCTTTTTACCTTATCCTATATCTTATTTTCGTATCTATTTAACTCTTTGCGTCACTGCCTTTGCTTCTTATTGAGACAGAAGCAACTCAATCCCTTGCATTTGTTTAATAATTTAACAAGATTATTGACAATTTATACAAAATTATGTTTTATTTTGAATTGATTCTACTCGACGCGGCCTAGGTCAAGACAATTTTATTATATTATGTTGGGCGCCAGTTAATTATCAAAATTAACGAAACCAAAATAACGGCTAAGCTCAGTTGGCTGACAAATAACAATAAATAGTTTCAATTATAAACTCTATTCGCAAGGGAGTTCGTTTGGGGACCCAAGGAAGGGAGAATCCAAATTTCCAAGAGTATAGAAGAAAGAATTGGACAGAATATACAAGTTTATTTGTACTTACAAATTGTTGTCGAAATCCGATTCTCAAAATTGTTCGAAGAATACGACGGGATTGACACAACAGTCGAATTACAAAACAGTACTATGTACGATGATTGACGCAAGAGTCAAATTATACGGGGATTGACACAACACTTAAATCACAAAATATAGTATGTACGAGATTTCACGCAAGAGTCAAACTACAGAACTATGTGCCATCTATGGGGGTTGACACAAGAGTCAAACTACAAAACTATGTACCATGTACGGGGGTTGACACAAGAGTCAAACTACAAAACTATGTACCATGTACGGTGGATGACACAAGAGTCAAACTACAAAACTATGTACCATGTACGGGGATTGACACAAGAGTCGTTGTGCCGGCTCCTGCCGCACGTGGCTTGGGTCGATAATTTGCTCGACAATTTGACGCCTGCGCGCTAGCCTGAATTTAAATGTCTGTAGCCTATTCGTCTCGAGTTAATACGGCGTAAGGGCGCGTAATATTTCAATGATTTTAACTGACTCGGAAGCTATTTGAATTATGGATAACCTTATAATTAGGGATTTCGACTCTGACGTTGAGTTGGATACGATTATCCTATGTTCCTGTTACATTATTATCTTGATGATTTCGCTCTCTTCCCGTTTACACGTTGGAAGATCCAATTGTGGAAATCGATCTGTGTTTCTAATAAACTAGCTTTAAAACCCTCGGTCGCTAAAGCTCGCTCGGGGTCGGATGACTATAATAGTGTACCTGGTTTTTGTGGTCGTCCACTCGCTGCGCTCTATTACTCGTTGTCAGTGTTTTACCAAATGATACGAGATTTACCAGATACCTCACGCCCTTGCTGCTTGACGATTGTTCAATGGGTATTAAATGTTAATCAATACATTATCACAACATGCGTGCAAATACACAATTCAAGATGTGCTTATGCGCTTACTACGATAATTAACTCAGTTCATTTCATTTCCACTTCACCACATAATCATTAACTCAGTTGAGTACGCTGCTATAAGGTTGGCATGCCTAGTACAGCTGATTTTTGTGCTCGTTTGGATAAAGCCTTACTGTCAGTAGCTTAACTTACATTAGTAGAATGTTAAAACATAACTCACCATCTGATAATTCTGCTCGTATATATCGTAATATACACATACAATAATTTACATAGTGAATCTCGACGTCCAATTAATAATGTTAGTGGATATTGAATGTTGAGAAAATATATTGTCACAGTTTATGTACGAAATCGTCATTAGCGTTATGCTGGTGCTCTTGCTAGATCGTTAACTCAATTGAGTATGCGTTCGTATTAAGTTTTTGAATATTCGGACGATACAATGTCTGTGCGAAGCGCTTATATCCGCCGTTGGAGATTATATTCATAAACATCTTTAGCAGCTAATTTTTCATAGCGCTTGTATCAACATGAGGAAGTAGCAGCTAAATTTCGTAGCGCCTGTATGTCCACATACGGCATTCACAGTTGATTGTGCGAAACGCTTATATCCGCCGTAGGAGATTATATTCATATACATCTTTAGCACTTAAGGGATCGTCTCAGTGTGAAATTTTCAAAAAATTGTTTTTTTTTTTTTTGCATTATCGTATAGTATACACTGTTCTAAACATTCTCTCAAATTTTTAAATCGAAATTCAAATTATTACGGTCGCTACAGCGTTTCTTGTAGAAAGGGAACGGGTTTTCTACCTGCGCGAGTACTAAGGTGCTTAGGTTCTATAACCTTGCAGAATAAACTGTCCAAGCATTTCAGTTCGTTTTTAACATCCACCACGGATAGACGTACGAGAGAAACCCCCAAGAAAAAAATCAAGACCTGGCATCGCCGATTGATCGTAAGTAAACGATTTATATAAACTTTTCCAACTTCAATCTTTAAACGCGTTTTTCTCAGAATGGTGTTTTTCAAAACGGTTTCCACTCTCAAAGGAAGAGTTTTAAAGATATCTAGTTCCAATTTCGGGAGAACATTTTAAACGTCATTCTTTATCGCGCTATGGAAGCTTTTTTTTTTTTTCGAAAACTTCCTATTTTTTTTTACGAAAAACTGTCGAAAAAAAGGGCCGCATTCGACACTTTTTGTTCAAACCGCCGCCATTTTGTCAAATTTGAAAAAAGAAAAAAAACCGTCCATAGCGCGATAGCGACTTTCCTACAGATCAATAATCTTTTTGAAATTTTTTTTTCAGATCAAAATTGCGGCCGTCATCGTGGAAACCGTGCAGCACCTTTTTTTTTCACGTGAAATTACAACAATTTATACAACAATGATGCACTCAATAAATAAACTTTAAAAAAATCATTTTGTATTCTTCATAAACCTATTTATTTATGAAAAAAAAACCGGACCGATTAGTTTATTTGAACATTAAAAAAAAAATTCGCGAAAATCAGTGATTTTTCGGAGGGTCACACTGAGACGATCCCTTAAGTTATCATGGCGCTTATATCCACGTGAGACAGTAGCAGCTGATGAAATTGGAATAAAATATATTTTTATAGTACAGATGTGTATACAGTATTTATTCGTTCGATTTTCAAGGCACCTAATATTTCTTTGTAAGCGATATTTTTTGTACACGATTTGACATCGTTCAACTTTTCACTATTTGCAACAACAAAATTTTTCATCAATAACACTTTTAGATTGTCTTCAGACTTAACTCTGGACAGGGCGACATACAACTGACCATGACTGAATACTGGATTCGGTAAATATACACCGATTTTATCAAAAGATTGTCCTTGGGACTTATTGATTGTCATTGCAAAACCTAATCTGACAGGAAACTGTCTTCTAACCATCTTAAACGGAATCTCCTCTTCGAATGGCGATAAATCTATCCGCGGTATCAATACTATTTCTCGAGCGCAATATCCGGTAATAATCTCAGTACAAATGAGATGCTGATGCAACTTCTTTACGACCAGTCTAGGTCCACTACATAATCCTTGTGATAAATTCAGATTACGCAGCAGAATAACAATACTTCCTACTTTCAATGTTAATTTATCCGGCGGAAGACCATACGGCGTCAATGAGTTCGTAAATTCAATGGGAAGAACATTCGCGATATCTGTATTATCTGCATCCTCACATGGGTCTACACTCAAATAATCAACTCCAAAACCTTAGATTTTCAATAAGATTTCATTATTAATTGCGGCAACGTCGGTATTTGTTGGAGCTGTAGTAACTTTATTATAACTTAACGGATCTTGTAGATCCACACATTCTCCAAATATTTCTTGCACAATATTCCCTTCCGACAAAATATGGGACGGAATGGCAACAATCTCATTATTACGTTCAAATGAACTGGCAAATATCCCATCGCCAACTTTCAAAAGCCATTGCTTGATATCCGTTTGTCCGTCACGCACACAAATGTTACCTTGCAATGAAATATATATAAAAATAATCCATAAACTACTTCTTTTGACGCACGCTTCCAAAATATGTGTTCTACTGCCATATCGTACGACAGGTAAAGTTTGCCGGAAATCCCCTGAAAGTATAACCACTTTACCCCAGATGGTTCATTGCAGTGGCATATGTCTCTTAACATACGATCAACGGTTTCTAATGCGTATGTTGACTCCATTGTTATTTCATCCCAAATTATGACTTTCGCATCACTCATACGTAGGTACTCCAAGTTTCGAATTGAGTCTTACATTGCATGTTGATTGTTCATTCAAGATCAAAGGCAGTTTGAACGTCGAATAAACCGTCCTACCACCCTGTAATAAGCGTGCTGCGATTCCAGTCCACGCCACAAGCAATACGATATTTTCACTACTTAAAGTGGATATAATAGTGCTATGTAAATAGCATTTCCCACTGTCACCGGGACGATCCAAATAAATAAGCTTGTCAGAAGACTCACCACGAACAGCGACCATAACTGCATTGAATACAGCTCGTTGATTTTGGGTCAAACTATCAATCAATACTTTGAATTCCTGTTTGGACGCCATCATACTCTCAGGATCTTTGTCACCATTACCTATATAACACGCTAATGTAAAACCTTCTTCAATATCCGGTAGATTAAATATTTGCAATGTAAAACCGTGGAATATAAGTACTTCATTTATCACTCGCAAAGCTTTTTGATTGTTTTGTGCGTTGTATTCATTATGATCGACTAACTCATATTTATATTTTTCAAATAATTGTTGAGCGTTAATCAGCATACCAAATACACATATCTAAGCAAATAAGCGACACATCTCGGTCGGAAATTTGAGACTCGAACCTTCGGCAAGGCATTTATCCCATTCTTTATCATCAAAAACTAACTTACGCACTTTCCAAATACGGCTTTACAATTAAATCTGCTTTTAACTCCTTAACTTTTTGATAAAATACTCTCGCTACGAGATCGGGTTGATGCGTTGCAATTTGACCAAGCTTCAGATTTTCAACAATCTCCTTCCATTTCGGATTACAGGTCATGGTTATAAATAAATCGGCTTTGCCATGTTTTCGCAATATTGACATTGCATCAATAAAACTTTGCTGTAAAACTCATGGACTCCCACTAAATGAAGACGGTAATATAACCATTTTTCCTGTTCTTGCATTTTCCTGTCCAGCTTTGTTGTGTAGATAATCGATTACTCCTTTCTACATTTCTGCTCGTAATTTGCTTTGTTGATTTCTTACGTAATACAGACGTTGACTTTCGACTTCTGTCCACATATCAACAATATATTGTTGCGACAAACTCCCCATACTCAAACATGGATTGAATCCACCTCTATCGCTCAACATATTATTATATCTGTAGTATTGCAACGCGGTTATATCGGATTTTCCTTCATTTTGCTTCATCTTTGGCGTCCATCTAGATTGACCAGATGGAAAGATGAGAGGATATGTCATAGGGTCGACATGTTTATACAGAGTTGATGTACTTATAGAAACGTCAATTTCAGAATATGCACATATATCTTTTTCTACTGGAGGATTTCCATCGTCAGCAACAAACACCACCGCCACTTCATTACATGTTGGTATGTTGAAACGATGTTTATCAACTTTGTCATCTCTCTTCAACCACATTCTCACTTCACGGGCTGGGCAACCGGTTGTATTCGACAAAAGTCTTTATTTTTCTTTCACCTCGTACATCAAATGAAACGCCTTCGCATATGGATTAACCGTTTGTATAATATCATCCAATACGTTTAATACCTCTGGCAAGTAACCGCTATTGCCGGGATGCTGCATACGTATTCTAGTAGCGATTTCGTTATCAATAATATATAATTGACCGTATTTATGTGCTTCATTGACATATGAATGAAGCGCATATGTATTATGATACGTTTGTCCACATATACGGAACTCAAATGGACTTCGACCTTTGAAGGAATCTAATTTAGCATCGAAACTTGCAAATGCCAAGGAATTGTTATAACTTCTCAGATTTCTCATAAAATTCTAACTATAGGCATTGGTACCGGTTAGCAATTCTTTAATTTCTTTCGGGTAAGGACTATCTTCTAAAATACATACTTTACCTTTGTGACAGAAAGTACTATGTTTTTTATTACCGAGAAATACGAAGTAAAATGTTTAGCATGACAAAACTAACATGAATGATTCGTTTTCCCCAAATATTATAGTTCCACTTCATCTTCTCTAAAATCTGGATTTTTTAACAACATCTTTCCATCAGATATAACAGAAGAAATAGTTCTCCTTTTTTTTTTAAGAGGTGACACCAGGCCGTCTGTCGTATTACATTTTCTTTTATTCAAACGTTTCTTCGAAACAGATTTCCTCATTTCCGTTTTATATGTTGCCTTGTGTCTGTTAGCCAGTTGTTCCTCAGATTCCTTTGCTCGACTTCTTTTCATTCTATCTGCATTTTTTTTATGTATCACGGACGCCTTTGTATTTTCCAGATTATTTATGGTTTCTCTTTTTGGCTTCTTATACATTGCAGCGGCCTCGAGTCTATTAGCCCGTTGTTCTTCTGATTGTTTCGCGCGCCTTTTTTTCATTCTATCTGCATTTACGGTGCGTAATGTAGCCGTCCGTATGTCGTCTGCCTTTCCTATGAATCCTGTGATTTTCTTCGTATTTGCTTGTATAGATTGAAAATCGGTCCCAGTATTTGTATTGAGGGATCAATTCGGTTGCTTCTACTCCTTATTATACATAGCGACGTTCTTTTCGGACAAACCTATTTCTACCACTGATTCACATACTTCAATATTTATCTTACTGACTCCCTTCACAACCTTTGCTTTATTATATTTTCTAAGAATACCTATAGAAAACGTTTTGCACGGCATAGTGCTCTGCGAGGTGACTTCTATCGATGGTAACGGTATTAAAGAATTTGAATTGAACATACTGATTAAATGCGGTCTTATCCTTGGAATATCATACTGAACCTCACAAGGATTCACACTATAAACAATAGAAGTTGCAAAAGCTATAGAAAATACACCGCAGTCCCAGTAAATAATTATTTTGTTGCTGAACTTTTTCGAACACAACGCGTATATTATCCTAACGCAACAATTTATGTAGAAATATCATATGGTCATCGTGCAATACTCTCTTGTTAGCGCTATCATATACGTGTAATACTTCGGTATCGTAGTAAACACAGATCCAATGCCCCAATTCTCTCGAGCCATGAAACAATATTTGAATGCATGCTTCATTTTCCGGAACCCTTAGAATTGGTCCCGAAATTTGTACCGATGAAGTGCTTTGCATGATTGTATGCACAGCATTTACAAAACCGTATACATACCATGATTTTGAATTATTTTTCGTCATTGCATAGGATTTTGAGCGCAAAAAGATCCTTTTTTGTATAGATTCTATCACGACTTCTGAAACTTGAGCGATTAACCGGATAATATGCAATGATCGCATACCTTCACTTTGTCCCCGTCAAATCATGTACGACAATCCGCAAACTACTGACTGTTTTGTAATAAAAGACATAACAGATTTTTCTTAAGTTATCGATGTGACTTTCAGTGTATTCTATGGCAACCCATGTGCAAGTGAGCCACTATTTTTACACTTCTCAATTTTTAACTGAACGAAAGCTGGATCTGTACTGTGTTCACAACATACCACTCATTCGTCTATACGTTAATATAAGTAGTATGGCTATGAGAGTTCTACACGCTGATTCCTGTTACCGACACTTACCGACATTCTCCCCAGACTCAAACCCTTTTCCGCTCCGCGCGCCCCAGACGCAAACCCTTGAAGGTTACCCCCACTCTCGTCAGATAAAACGTGCTCTGCCGTACCGACTTGAGGTCAAAACCATGCAACCTTACCGACAGTTGTATCGGTCGACGGTGAAAATCGCACTGCTTTGCCGGCAATTCTTATCGTTCGAGAGTCAAAATCGTGCTGTTTTACCGAGAATCTTACCGACCGAAGGTCAAAGTCTGTAGTGCTCGCCTGCCAACGGTAGAGGGCGCAGCGGGGGCGAGAACTTTTTTACCGCCCGCATTCTTTTCCCACGATAGGACTGCTGATGTGTAACATTAACCACTCCAAATTCCTTTCGCACGGTAGGACTGTTGACGTGTAACATCAACCACCCCCACATTCCTTTCCCACGTTATCAACCACGTGACATTCCAAAATTATTAGTGCCGAGAATTGTTTTTTATCCACTCGGATATCGCTGATGTGTAACATCAACCACCTCACATTCCTTTCCCACGTTATCAACCACGCGACATTCCAAAATTAACGGTTCCGAGAATTATTTTTCACTTATTCGGATGTCGGTTTGATATCAACCACGTGACATTTTTTGGCTTGTAACTGCCGTGTGAACTCAACGATGAATTTTGAACGGGTTCAGTCAAGACCGGAGTGCAAGGTCGACCGATAGCCGCGGTACATTCAGAGCCATGGATTTGCGGTGTTGGGTTACTATCGCTCTGGGAATGCTAAAAGGTGCGCGCGCATACACGAACGTAAATCTGTAACATCTGACCAGGTCCGCCGTTCGTATAAAATAGGTTAGCACGTGAAACTTGTACATCAGTCAGACTGCTATTCTTGTGAGACGAAAACCTTAAAATCATCATGATACGTAATAACGAAGAAGTAATTATCGGATTTAGCAACGCGACGTCAGAGTTTTCACTACAAGATCTTCGGTGGCTCGTTGAGTGTGTCCGGAGAGCTCGTGTGCAATCGCACAGACTACACACAGGATATATTTTCAGAACAAAACGTTGATCCTGACTTCTCAAAAATGGCAAAACGAAGTAATTGCAGTATTATCGGACATTGAACCGGACGACGATGAAGGCGAAGCCGATTTGATCGAGTGTCGTCAGATCAACGAGGAGTAAGAAAGAAACCGAACCGTACACATCTAATGTTACCCACACAATCAAAGACACATCATTTTGGTAGCTTCTAGAAGTTTTTCGAGGATTCTGTGTGGGAGGAATACGGCTACAAAAGTCTGAATTTCAGGTCAGAAAGACAGTCTTGCATCTTCAGTCTGACGTTTGATGCGATGTTAAAGTGTACCGACATCGAGCTCGAGCTTCTCTCCGACATAGATATGAAGTAGAACTAAAACAGCGTATCGATCTGTTCTTAAAAAATATTCACGACTTGAAAACCGTTATTAACCAGAAGTCAGAACTTAACAAAGTGACAAAAAAAGTTAGCAAATCTAAATTTATCAAGAAACACATACCTACTGAACATTAAAAAAAAAAAAGAATGGATTTCACAAAACTCAACAAAGTTGCAAGCATGAACGAATTTCTGTCGACGATGAAATTGAGGGAGCTGGAAATTTTTCAAAATCTATAAAGTCACCAACATTCGACGAGTCCAAACGAGGTTCGGGCAGCGTGTCGTCACAGACCTGAACACCGAATTCAGCGTGTTCTTACCGGCACGGATTGTGCGACTGCTGAACGAGGACGAGACCCAATATCAGAAATTGGTGCAGACGATGGAGGAGGAGCGGTTGTTCTTGCAGTATCTGGACGATCAGTACGGTCAAATTGAATTCAAAGATGCGTCGACTCTCGCTTAATTTGTACACCGTACCTGGACAACGTGTGCAGCGTCTCCAATTATTCTACGTTGCATAACCTTTAAGAAAATTGTATACATTTTTTGACAAAGCTTTTTATTTTATACCATTTTATTTTATACCATTTAATGGTACGACGTTCTGTATTGAATAAAAAAATATATGTATTTATCACTCAGCGTCAAACTATCCTGTCCACCTTAAACTCAATAAATTGTTGGTAACAGCAATTCGAATCGACTTTTACAATCTGAGAAAGTGCTATTTTGAACAACGATGAGCAAAGACGACGGTTTTCTAAGCTACGTTTTGAACCTCGTAACTGTAACGTAAACAGTACGATGAGATTTCAGCGGACTCAATCAAGGACAGAGTGCAAGGTCGACCAACATCTGAGTTAGCGTACGCTTAAAGCTGCAGGTCTTACGTAGTTGGGTTACTATCGCTCTTGGAATGCAAAACATGATAACGTTGGTGTACAGATTAGTCCAGAATGAGATGCAAGGTTGAGGCGCAGTTGAGATTTCGTTTGACAAGTTTTTATTAATTTTATAAAAAAAGTATTAAATATAATATATAGATATATATTCGGTTTCTCAACAAAATTTTGCGAAAGGCTTCAACGATTGGAGAAAAGACGAGAATTATCACAACGATAGGACTCTTGAAAGCGCTCGCGGAAAAATTCAAACGTCTTCGGAAAACGGATGGAGGTACGCGGTCGACGAAAATAATACTTGGAATCGTCGAGTTTCGACTTGACGGCGAGCGGCCTGCGGACAACGGGTTGCGGTATGACGTCGAATTCTGGAAGTTTCTGAAATTCGGAATTAAAAACGGTCGGTATTGATAATAAAAAAATATTTTAGTGGAAAAAAGTTAAGGTAGTGAGTACGAGAGAGAATCATAATACGATGTCGTTCAAGAATCTGTTCTATGCGACGTTGAATTCTGGAAGTTTCTGAAATAAACTCTTAACTAACAGGATAGAGGTTCCGAATTAAAAACGGATCGTGAAACAATGACTATAAGATCTGGTATTTATTTATTTAATGAAATTGAGAATCTGTTTCGTGGAGCGAGATATCCCCTGATTCGTCGTAACTTAAATGTATTAAAATAATATCGAAGACAAAAAAGGTCTGTACGTTGTGTCACTATAATGATCTGGTACTTATCTAAAGAAATTAAAAATCTGTTTCGTAACTTAAATGTATTAAAATAATAACGGAGACAAAAAAGGTTTGTACGTTGTGTGACTATAATGATCTGGTACTTATCTAACGAAATTAAAAATCTGTTTCGTGGACCCAGATATCCCCTGATTCGTCGTAATTTAAATGTATTAAAATATAATCGAAGACAAAAAAAAAAGGTTTGTACATTGCGAACTGCAGCATCAAGTCGTAAAACAAAGACTATAATGATCTGGTATTTATCTAAAGAAATTAAAAATCTATTTCGTGGAGCCAGATATCCCCTGATTCGTCGTAACTTAAATGTATTAAAATATTATCGAAGACAAAAAAGGTCTGTACATTGCGAACTACAGCATCAAGTCGTGAAACAAAGACTATATGATCTGGTACTTATTTATTTAATGAAATTAAAAATCTGTTTCGTGGAGCGAGATATCCCCTGATTCGTCGTAACTTAAATGTGTTGAAATAATAACTAACACAAAAAAGGTCTGCACGCCGTGAACTACAGCATCAAGTCGTGAAACTATGACTAGATGCGCACAGTTTGAATTAGTATCTGACATTTTGTTCAATTTCTACCACGATGGTGAACCGAAATCCATTAAATCAATGACTTCAACTTTTTTCACTCAGAATTTTCCAAACTTTTTACGTCAACTGTTGAAGCATCATGCAGCGACACGCGTTCCATTATGAAATTTTTTTTTTTTTCAAAAAACCCTGTTTATCTCACTACTGTGACATTATTCGTATATTACTGTATGATACACTACTACTACTATTAAACTATCTGTCGTTGGTTGATCATTCAAAGAGATCTGAAACAAAGAAAAGACATATTTAATGTACCTTCTAAAAAAATTTAAGAAACCTAGAATTATGAAAATTTACAAATTGTATATTTACATGCTCTCATGAACGCGAGTTACGTAAGACACCGTCTGGGTAATATACCACCACTGTCTGCCGTTGGTCGAGTCTTAAGGAGATCTGAAACAAAGAAAACACATATTTGATGTACTTTCTAATAAATTTGAGAAACCTAGAATTATGAAAATTTACAAATTGTATATTTACATGCTCTCATGAACGCGAGTTACGTAAGACACCGTCTGGGTAATATACCACCACTGTCTGCCGTTGGTCGAGTCTTAAGGAGATCTGAAACAAAGAAAACACATATTTGATGTACTTTCTAATAAATTTGAGAAACCTAGAATTCTGAAAATTTACAAATTGGATATTAACATGCTCTCGTGTAGGCGAGTTGCGTTAGACATCTTCTGGGTAGTAAACCATCTTTTCCTTCTGACGGTACAATTCCAGAAGATGTCTGCAGAGGCCACATCGATGCGTTCGCAATTCTCATTGGACACGACGACATCGCACGCAGGATGGTAGACTCTCGATGCGAGAGAACGGTATTCTTTCGTGTTTCGAAAACGATGCTCTCTCATCGAGACCCTCCTCCCGCGCGCAGTTTACGCAGTACACACCCTGTGCCCCCCTCGAATACAAGACCCTGCGGCTGACAGTGGTGGTATAGAACCGCTGGTGAATGTCGCGTTCTTGATCCGCCCAGCGGATCCGTAGCGGAACCACCGATCCAGCAATCCGGATGATGTCAAAAATTGCTGGATCGGTGTCATTAAATAAACCAGCCATGCAAGCTGAAAAAAAATATTTTCTGAGCTATGTGATCTGATATATACATATATAGTATTTTCAAAAAATAATCAATCTTACTTTCATTCAATTGTTCCGCCATTACGATGATCACTCTGTGTTGTTTTTTTTTTGCGTTGAAATTTCTGAAAACAAAGTGCACGCGTTAAACTATTTCTATTCACTCAAGTAAAATCGAAAATTGTTGTACACTCAAGGCAAAAAAATTTATGAGAGCACTGATTTCAATCACTTACCTTGACAGTTTGAAATCTCAACTGCTAATGAATTCATGAGACGGACGGAGCACCCCACTCTTCGTACAGCTTCTTCATATGTTTTAGGTTCACAATTAAACTAATACCAAATTATGAAGTGGTTGACACTTGTCGGTTACGTTTGCAGGATATATCCTTCTCACTCTGTTCTACTGCACTAGTGCGTAGGCCTCGAAATCGTGAAACTGACACCGTGGGCAAAGTAAAACATCCCCGTAATGCTCCTGGAGAACGATTTCTACTAAGCCTATCAGAGTTCCATGTATAACTCTAGCGATTAGTTCACTCTCACAGCTCTCTCTTGTACATGAGGCATGCGAAACTTCTTCGCCAAGTTCCAAGAACTGCCTCGCCATCTTACACGCGCTGCAGGTTCGTTCGAGAAATATCTAGAAATTTCTATCAAAGAATATTGCGTACGGTTGTCCGCGAATTTTCGACAATGCGTGAGTCAGGCTGTTGTTGCTTGCCCACAAAAGGGATCGTGCCAGCGTAGAGCAGTTCTTCTAAAGCAAATCTTGCAACGATAGCTTTGTCAAGTATGTGCGATTGAAAGAAGAAAAAACAAATAAGGATTCTGAAAATTGCTTGAAAATTAATAAAAATCATGGAGACGGCGCCCAAGATTTTATCTAAGAAATCTTCACCGACAGAAATTCAAAAATGGTTTCGATTTGGAACTCAAAATACCAGAAGTATTGTCCAAAGTGGTAAATTTCCAAGAAAAAGACTCTGGTTGACCGTTGATCGAAATAATCAATTTGATTGTGAATATTAACAAGTACGTACTAGTACGAGGAGGTGTTTACACATGCATACCATTCCCTAAGGATATTCAAGATAAGAAGGCTGTCGTCAACATACGTAACAACGACTCTTACTGCTTTCTTTGGTCGGTCACCGCAGCTCTGTTCCCAGCCGACAACAACCATCCTAACGCGATCAGCTCGTACTCGCATTTCAGCTCAGTGCTACGGTATGATGGTATGAAGTTTCCTATGTCTCTAGATCAAAATTCCCAAATATCGGGGGCGGTGAAGTGGTATATTAAACTATCCGCGTCGGTATACATTAATTTTGTCTGATGTTCAAATATCGTTTCAACGTAATTATAATGGAAATTGTGAATAAAGGATTTTGAAAGATCTTAAATGGAGAAGCCTACATACATTGGTTTGTTGAGTTTGACTCTCGTTTTTACATATTTCAACTGTTATCATATTTTCATTGAAGATTGTACAGCTGTGGAAATTTGGTTTGGCTATAGTAGCTCTAGCACCATACCTTCCACCTCATTTCGTGGTCAGCCTGACATCTCTATACTTCCTAACATTTTCCATTGTTTTGCCGAAAACTGCGTTGTTCATCAGTTTGTAAAAATTTTTCTCGAATTCGTTGTGAGATTTTTTGCGCAAATCGGTATCCAAATCTATGTATTTTTTAAGCCACGCTGTTTGTCTGAACTTGAGAACTCGATGAATTTTGACTAATTTTAAACCTAACTCTAAACATTGTTTTAAAACGCGATAATGAATAACGTAGTTTTGCTTGGTAAGTAATTTGACCGTCAATTTAGGTTCCAATGCTTTAGTCAGAAAATGCAAATCGTAACCTGACAGATTATGGAATATCGGAAAGTATGTGAGTTGTGATCTGGAAGTGAATCAAACATCTATCATATAACCAAGTACGACCGTTACGGAAAATTCTGTTAAGAAGCCGAATATTTTAACTTCCGACTTTTATCCATTTTTGAATTCCTGCTGTTAATAATGACGATTTGTTCAACGCGCGAGACTGTCCGGGTGCGTGGAGCGGTACGCACCAGAACAATTACATGAATCGAGATAACGACATTCGGTGAACATGGGGACCACCCTACGATATCACATTTTTACGTTTGCAAAACATAAACACAAGGGTTCATTATATAAGACTGCAAGTCCTGGACCAGATCATTGGCAGTCAACCTCCGGTGATATTCATTGTGTCTCCGAATAGAAGAGAAAATTGACAGTCAAACTCCAGTGATATTCATTGTGTCTCCGAATAGAAGAGAAAATTGGCAGTCAAACTCCGGTGATATTCATTGTGTCTCCGAATAGAAAAGAAAATTGACAGTCAAACTCCAGTGATATTCATTGTGTCTCCGAATAGAAGAGAAAATTGGCAGTCAAACTCCGGTGATATTAATTGTGCCTCCGAATAGAAGAGAAAACGGTAAGTCCTTACACCAATTGCTACCTGAAGTAAATTTTTTCAATTTATCACACTCCTTCACTTCTTTTGTTCAAAAAATTAGATATATTTCAAACTATTTAGGAAACTTCAAGTGATTTGAAAAACATTTACAACTACTCACAAATCTCCAAACTCAGTTTAATAGCTTTCGAATTTGTTTCTCACCTGAACATTTTTCAACTACTGAAACATCTTCAAATTTTCTGAATATACCCTTTTTTTTGGTGAACGTCTTGTTTCAACATACTCATCTTTTGAATTCAAATTTTTTTTTTTTCTCTTCCCCAGATCATGGTTCCCAATGTATTCAACTTGCCGCCAAGTCCGGAGCCGGCGCCACAGGATGTGATGTTTCCGGAACCTGATCTACCGAACATACGTCGCATATATATACATAGTCAGATCAAGACACGGCTCCAAGAGGAACAACTGCATGATCTCATAGTCATAGTTCCACGACTTGATTCTGCAGTTCACGGCGTGCAGACCTTTTTCGTCGTTGATTATATTTTAATACACTTGACTTACGATGAATCTGGAGATATCTGGCTCCACGAGACAGATTTTTAATGGAAGAACGAAGACGAAAAAGGTCTGCACGCCGTGAACTACCCGCGTCGACGTGTAGACGTGCGCGGCATCGACGAGACCTGGCAGGCGGATCTTGATGACATGACGTCATACGCTGGACAAAACAAAAGCTACAAGTACATGCTCACAGTCACTGATATTTTTTCACAGTATGCGTGGGCTATACCGATAAAGAGCAAGTCTGGAGATGAACCCAACGGCGGACTGTGGCGGTCTATTACCCAGACGATGTCTTACGTAACTCGCGTCCATGAGAGCATGTAAATATACAATTTGTAAATTTTCATGATTCTAGGTTTCTTAAATTTTTTTAGAAAGTACCTTGAATATGTCTTTTCTTTGTTTCAGATCTCTTTAATGATCAACCAACGACAGACAGTTTAATAGTAGTAGTAGTGTATCATACAGTAATATACGAATAATGTCACAGTAGTGGGATAAACAGGGTTTTCAGAAAAAAAAAATTTCACAATGGAACGCGTGTCGCTGCATGATGCTTCAACAGTTGACGTAAAAAGTTTGGAAAATTCTGAGTGAAAAAAGTTGAAGTCATTGATTTAATGGATTTCGGTTCACCATCGTGGTAGAAATTGAACAAAATGTCAGATACTAATTCAAACTGTGCGCATCTAGTCATAGTTTCACGACTTGATGCTGTAGTTCACGGCGTGCAGATCTTTTTTGTGTTAGTTATTATTTCAACACATTTAAGTTACGACGAATCAGGGGATATCTCGCTCCACGAAACAGATTTCTAATTTCATTAAATAAATAAGTACCAGATCATATAGTCTTTGTTTCACGACTTGATGCTGTAGTTCGCAATGTACAGACCTTTTTTGTCTTCGATAATATTTTGATACATTTAAGTTACGACGAATCAGGGGATATCTGGGTCCACGAAACAGATTTCTAATTTCTTTCGATAAGTACCGGATCATTATAGTCACACAACGTACAGACTTTTTTTGTCTTCGATATTATTTTAATACATTTAAGTTACGACGAATCAGGGGATATCTCGCTCCACGAAACAGATTCTCAATTTCATTAAATAAATAAATACCAGATCTTATAGTCATTGTTTCACGATTCGTTTTTAATTTAGAACCTCTATCCTGTTAGTTAAGAGTTTATTTCAGAAACTTCCAGAATTCAACGTCGCATAGAACAGATTCTTGAACGACATCGTATTTTGATTCTCTCTCGTACTAACTACCTCAACTTTTTTCCAATAAAATATTTTTTTATTATCAATACCGACCGTTTTTAATTCCGAATTTCAGAAACTTCCAGAATTCGACGTCGCACCGCAATCCGTTGTCCGCAGGCCGCTCGCCGTCAAGTCGAAACTCGACGATTCCAAGTATTATTTTCGTCGACCGCGTACCTCCATCCGTTTTCTGAAGACGTTTGAATTTTTTCGCGAGCGCTTTCAAGAGTCCGATCGTTGTGATAATTCTCGTCTTTTCTCCAATCGTTGAAGCCTTTCGCAAAATTTTGTTGAGAAACCGAATATATATCTATATATTATATTTAATACTTTTTTTATAAAATTAATAAAAACTTGTCAAACGAAATCTCAACTGCGCCTCAACCTTGCGTCTCATTCTGGACTAATCTGTACACCAACGTTATCATGTTTTGCATTCCAAGAGCGATAGTAACCCAACTCCTTAGGACCTGCGGCTTTAAGTGTACGCTAACTCAGATGTTGGTCGACCTTGCACTCTGTCCTTGATTGAGTCCGCTGAAATCTCATCGTACTGTTCACGTTACAGTTACGAGGTTCAAAACGTAGCTTAGAAAACCTTCGTCTTTGCTCATCGGTGTTCAAAATAGCACTTTCTCAGATTGTAAAAGTCGATTCGAATTGCTGTTACCAACAATTTGTTGAGTTTAAGGTGGACAGGATAGTTTGACGCTGAGTGATAAATACATGTATTTTCTTATTCAATACAGAACGTCGTACCATTAAATGGTATAAAATAAAATGGTATAAAATAAAAAGCTTTGTCAAAAAATGTATACAATTTTCTTAAAGGTTATGCAACGTAGAATAATTGGAGACGCTGCACACGTTGCCCAGGTACGGTGTACAAATTAAGCGAGAGTCGACGCATCTTTGAATTCAATTTGACCGTACCGACCGTCCAAATACTGCAAGAACAACCGCTCCTCCTCCATCGTCTGCACCAATTTCTGATATTGGGTCTCGTCCTCGTTCAGCAGTCGCACAATCCGTGCCGGTAAGAACACGCTGAATTCGGTGTTCAGGTCTGTGACGACACGCTGCCCGAACCTCGTTTGGACTCGGCGAATGTTGGTAACTTTATAGATTTTGAAAAATTTCCAGCTCCCTCAATTTCATCGTCGACAGAAATTCGTTCATGCTTGTAACTTTGTTGAGTTTTGTGAAATCCATTCTTTTTTTTTTTAATGTTCAGTGGTTATGTGTTTCTTGATAAATTTAGATTTGCTAACTTTTTTTGTCAATTTGTTCAGTTCTGACTTCTGCTTAATAACGGTTTTCAAGTCGTGAATATTTTTAAGAACAGATCGATACGCTGTTTTAGTTCTGCTTTATATCTATGTCGGTGAGAAGCTCGAGCTCGATGTCGGTACACTTTAACATCGCATCAAACGCCAGACTGAAGATGCAAGACTGTCTTTCTGACCTGAAATTCAGACTTTTGTAGCCGTATTCCTCCCACACAGAATCCTCGAAAAACTTCTAGAAGCTACCAAAATGATGTGTCTTTGATTGTGTGGGTAACATTAGATGTGTACGGTTCGGTTTCTTTCTTACTCCTCGTTGATCTGACGACACTCGATCAAATCGGCTTCGCCTTCATCGTCGTCCGGTTCAATGTCCGATAATACTGCAATTACTTCGTTTTGCCATTTTTGAGAAGTCAGGATCAATGTTTTGTTCTGAAAATATATCCTGTGTGTAGTCTGTGCGATTGCACACGAGCTCTCCGGACACACTCAACGAGCCACCGAAGATCTTGTAGTGAAAACTCTGACGTCGCGTTGCTAAATCCGATAATTACTTCTTCGTTATTACGTATCATGATGATTTTAAGGTTTTCGTCTCACAAGAATAGCAGTCTGACTGATGTACAAGTTTCACGTGCTAACCTATTTTATACGAACGGCGGACCTGGTCAGATGTTACAGATTTACGTTCGTGTATGCGCGCGCACCTTTTAGCATTCCCAGAGCGATAGTAACCCAACACCGCAAATCCATGGCTCTGAATGTACCGCGGCTATCGGTCGACCTTGCACTCCGGTCTTGACTGAACCCGTTCAAAATTCATCGTTGAGTTCACACGACAGTTACAAGCCAAAAAATGTCACGTGGTTGATATCAAACCGACATCCGAATAAGTGAAAAATAATTCTCGGAACCGTTAATTTTGGAATGTCGCATGGTTGATAACGTGGGAAAGGAATGTGAGGTGGTTGATGTTACACATCAGCGATATCCGAGTGGATAAAAAACAATTCACGGCACTAATAATTTTGGAATGTCACGTGGTTGATAACGTGGGAAAGGAATGTAGGGGTGGTTGATGTTACATATCAACAGTCCTACCGTGCGAAAGAAATTTGGAGTGGTTAATGTTACACATCAGCAGTCCTATCGTGGGAAAAGAATGCGGGCGGTAAAAAAGTTCTCGCCCCCGCTGCGCCCTCTACCGTTGGCAGGCGAGCACTACAGACTTTGACCTTTGGTCGGTAAGATTGTCGGTAAAACAGCACGATTTTGACCCTCGAAAGATAAGAATTGCCGGCAAAGCAGTGCGATTTTCACCGTCGACCGATACAACTGTCGGTAAGGTTGCATGGTTTTGACCTCAAGTCGGTACGGCAGAGTACGTTTTATCTGACGAGAGTGGGGGTAACCTTCAAGGGTTTGCTTCTGGGGTGCGCGGAGCGGAAAAGGGTTTGAGTCTGGGGAGAATGTCGGTAAGTGTCGGTAACAGGAATCTGCGTGTAGAACTCTCATAGCTATACTACTCATATATTACCTACTCACCAACATAAGTCTCAGTTTTCATATTTACAGACAGATTGTTCATGAAACGTAGATGTTGCTTTGTTATGACACAATATTCACGGAATAAGATTTTGATGATCGATTTCATTGACTGTTTGTGAATATGTGGGGCATTACATGCCAAAGCGGAGGGCATGAAAAATTTTGGTCCTTGATTTCCTAATTTTTTTGATATTTTTTAATACCCCTAATGAGAGCCTTTCTGGTAAATTTTGAGATTTTTTTGATTATTTGTTAAAAAATACCAAATTTTCCAAAAAATCGCTCTTTTTTGGTTTTTCGTTCATAACTTTCTTAATAATGGTCCAAATTAAAGTTACTTTTCTTTTTGAATCTTTGTTTTTATATGGCCTTTACAGAAAAAAATACAAGGAAAAGTATTTCAAGCGTTTGTGATTAAGATTCTTGAGTTTCAAATTTCAAATTGTGTTTTTGAAAGTGAGTATCCCTTTTGACTTTTTTGAAAATTTCATATTTAAAACTACTATTCTTGCAACAACTTTTAAGACTGGTCGTGGGCCCTCCATACTCACTATTTGTTTTCGATTTTTGAAAATTGAAAAAAAAAAACTTTTCGCTATGACTCATCGTACGTACTGATTTTTGCCAATGTATACTTTTTTTTACATATTTTGAATTAATTGTAATACTTTTTAATTGTTAACAGGTGTTTAAAATCAATAAGTAAACGTTAAGTCTGTTAATAAAAAATTATAACGAACGTTTTCGTTTATTTTTTCAACAAGTAATCAAAAATTCTCAAAATTTACCAGAAAGGCTCTTCATAGGGGTATTAAGAAATATCAAAAAAATGAAGAAATCAAAAATGAAACTTTTTCAAACTGTCCGATGTGGCATGGAATGCCCCATATATTTCCGTTGCCTCAACGTCAGTACAGCAGCTCTGCTCTACTCTGCAGAGTTCACTGGCCAACTGAGGTTGGAACTGATGATATTTGGAAAACATGGTATGATGGAGAGCTGGATGGGTCATAGATCACGTACTACGTACAATAAGAATTATTACACAACTATATCTACACTACACTCCTAAGCATAGGTCATTAGAACGCCTTCTTTCTCCTTTCCTGTCAAGAATTTTCAAGGATTTCTCAAACAACAACAATAACAAAACGTAAATACTGTATCAATTTACCACACTGTGCAAGATAATATTAATTCAACTAAACATCAAGCTGTAAGAATTTACTACCATACACAAGATAATAACGTATTTCACAAACTAAGTTCACTCGGGGTCGGATGCCTAGTGTAGCTGGTTTTGGTGCTCGTGCGCTCGCTGTCAGTGTTTTACCTCATGATACGAGATGTACGCCCTCGCTGCTTGACGATTGTTCAATGGGTAATAAATGTTAGTCCGCTAGTCCGGGAAGTCGAATTTAACCAGGTAGCGGACCTCGAGCGCAGTAACTACGGAGCGCTTGTCCCGGAAGTCAAGTTTGACCAGGTAGTGGACCTGGAGCGCAGGATCCAATAGGTAGAGAACCTAGTACTCGAAATCTGCGGAGCGCGATTCTCATACGTCCTCTCTGCTGCGCGGTTGTTTCCGGACTGAGGAGTTCGGTTAGCTGGTTTTCGTCGTCGACGATTACTATAGATCGATGAAGTCAAGAGGGAAAATATTTTGGGTAACGTCACTTTCTGAACATCCGAACATCCGGACATCCAAAATTTGGTTTCGAACTTCAATACTATGTATGATGAGTATGATTTTCTTCTGCGTCGGTTACAATAATTTTTAATTTTTAATTTTAAATATACTAGGCTGAACGCTTGGGAGAAACGTATCCCGCTTTTTCACCTTATAACGCGGCTTGTAGCCTATTTTGGTTTTATCTTGATTGGTCGCCGTTTTTTCTTTCAGTAATTATGTAATAATACTCTACGTCATCATCTGGTAACTTCCCCCGCATTCTTATAGCAAATACGCCTTGACTCTTATAATTCTCCTTATAATTTTAAATTTAAGTGTTTTTTCCTTCCTTTTACCTATTTGTTCTTTAAGTGTCACAGATGTTGTTCTTAAATAAATATTCGTTCTGAGGAGGATCCCCACTCAGGCCGAAACGTCAACAATTTTTTCGGTTGTTCCGTTCAATGACCTTCATATCCAAGAAAACAATTTATGTTAACACTTTCGAGGTCAAGAAAATATTATTCGTAAAATATTATTCATACTTGCTATCCACCATAGTCCCAAGAAGATTGGCGAAATATTGCGAGTGGCTTTTGAAACTACTTTTTTAATTACAAAAAAACATTCCGTATCGTCTTGATGGCTGTTCACGACGCTAAGTATATACAGTTTTTTCATCGTCTACTCGTATATTGAAGCGGAACGATCGTAAAGCGATGGTGGTATTTTTATGATTTCCGAGTTGGGAAAACGCCTAGCAGAAAACTCTCTACAAATTCCTCCTTCAAATTTCTTGCCTGGGACAGACATTGAAATGCCCCTTTTTCTGGTCGGGGATGCAGCATTTGCCCCTCAAGCCATATGTGACGAAACCATACGGTGAACGAAATGTTTCGCAAGACACTGCGATATTTAATTCCTTAATATGTACTTCAGTTAAAAATACGAAGAAAATTATAGAGTGCGCAATTTGCCTTCACAACTTCATTCGAAAAACCATGAGCGATCACTTATTCAACAGTACTGTCCACCCAACTTTATTGATAGTGAATTATTAACGGCAACATCGTGGTTGATGAATAGCGACGTGTGGTCGCTGATAAAAATGGCGCTATTATCGCAGGTCCGAGATTGAGGGCAAGTAATGCAACAGCTGAAGCAACTGACAATAAAATATCCTCAGAGATTTCGTGAATGGATCAGTGGATACAGTGGTAAAATTATGTCGTCCAATTACGGCAGAGGCTCATTTTTGCCGAATAACGAACCAGTTGCAATGTGATTAAATTTCTAATTTCTAATTTAATGTATTCATTTTATCTGGTGAGGAATTGATGCCTCGACATGTTACAGTATTGATAAACTAATCGTCCAAGTTGGCCTCCTCGCAATTCTGAATAAGGTCTCTGAACATTTTTTTGTATCGCATTCTTTTTCAAGCAGACTGTGTGTGACGCTTTGCCTGATCAGATCATCAGGATCACTTGGCGATATTTGAGCAGCTGGTGCATTCATAGCTTCTCTCAAGATCACTAAGCTGTCCTTGAACGTCTCCATGGTTTCATTAGGCTTTTACATTTTACATCGACCAGCGGATCCAAAATAGGGCAAGGAGGACGCCGCAGATTTCGTGTTCGCGATACTTAGTCTACTAGACGTTGATTGCATTTTCGGAGAGCATGAGATGAGTATCCGGATGTTAGAAATCTCTGACAACTGTGAGGCGGGGTTTGTATGATTCAAGCACGTCGATGATTCTGCCGTAATGTCTACAGGCAGTGATGGTTACGAGTCATCTTCCGTAGGCGATCAATTAGATCGATTCGAAATGTCAATGTTAACGTGATAGACGAAGAACTACCAGAGTTGCAAGCCGGTTGCTGAAAGTTATCGATGGATCTGTATATAGATATTTAAAAGAATTAGAACCTGACGGTAAATTTCCATATTGAATACATAACATGTGAAAAAAAAACAATACTAGGTACATATTGATCTTGTAGTAAAAATTTGTAGTACTTTATAAATAATTTCTAGATAGAAAAACTCACTTTCTCAAGCGCACGTGAGAGCTCAAAAAGCTTATTGCGCTCCAATGTAGCCACTCCGTTTTCATAAAAGCCCCAACTCCACTTCTTGTCACTGCTTCTGGTATCCTCTTCTCTCTCGCACAACGTTCCCTCAGGGTATTCCATCTGAGAATGCATTCGGCTACACTTGCTACAATTCAACAAACAGAAATTGAGCCATAGCTCATTTTCCTGATTTTCCTTATTGCTATATATATGTGTGTAATATAACAAACTCGAGCTCACCGTTCGATTCCCGATTAATACGACCCCTTTTTCTTTATAATATAATTTCAATTGTGTAATAGTAATAGTGTCCGCCATCTTGGTGGCGACTCTTTTTGAATTTCGTGCACAATTCGCTCGCGCGCCCGAGCGTTCCCAGTTCAATGTATCTGACCTCAACCTCTTAGCGAATTGAATGTACCCTGTAATCTCCCGTACCCGTTGTACGAATTGAGCCTATGGGTCAAATAACGACTTAAGTCGACTTAAGTCACTTTTTCAAAGAAGCTGATCTCGGTGTTCTGTATAATCTTCGCTATAAACCCTGTGAATCTTGGATGTTTTCGTCAACTTTTAATGCTGTAGTAACCATAACAAGCGGTGCGCGCACCGCCATTGAGTTAGCCGGCAGTAGCAGCGAAGCGAAGTAGGCTAATCCACGCGCCTCCGCTAAACAGACGCACGTGTTTATCTGCCTGTCTGTTAGATTTCGTGTAAAGCTGCAATATTTTCTGCGCGAAATAATGAACGAATCTACAACAACTACAACAGCATCGACTAGCCCTACTGCTACAGTTACGGGGAAAAAGAGAAAAATTCGACAAGATAGATGGGAACAAAATAGAAAGAAGCTTAAGCGTAACAGTGGTAAAAGTTACGCTTCTCAAAGTGGGAATAAAATACCTCGAAAAAAATTCAGGCACACTACCGACTGCTGCAAGAAAAACTGTTCGTCTTCTTTCGATTATAAACGTCAGCGTGAAATTTTCAAGACTTTCTGGGCAATGGCTGAGAAACCGAGTCAGGACACTTTTTTAATCAGTTGTATACAACGTGAAGAAATCAAATACGTCAAAACCGTAACAAAACGGAAGAACAGATCTTGGTCTTGGAAATATTCTTTCAAAGTAGATGGCCAGGATAAAACTGTCTGTAAAGGATTTTTTCTGTCTCTTCTCCAAATAACTGAATCCAGAATGAAAACGGTGCTCCGATTTTGTAAATCAGGTAAATGTTTATATTATTTTCTTTCTAAATAAATCAATATTTACGAATGCTTGACTCGTTTATTGGCGTCTTATAACAAAACAAGTCAGGTCTGGATTAAAATATGAAAATACTGATTGTTTCAGGTACGACAGTTGCTACAGAAAAAAGGGGTAAGCAACCCAACCCTGCCAAAATTTCGAATGTGGTATGGAGTTTAGTGAAGGAGCATTGGTCGACTTTCCCGAACAAAAAATCGCATTATGGAAGCTCCAAAACTGAAAGAAAGTACTTCGAGAATCCAGACTTAAACGTAAAAAAAATGTTTCACGCATTCCAAGAATATTACTTTGATAAAACAGGGAAGCAGCTCTCACTAAAGTACCCAACGTACCATAGATATTTTCGGGAAAATAGTGATTACTCGTTTAGGCAACGTAAAACAGACGTCTGTGATTTTTGCACCGAATGTAAAATCAAACTATCGGCAAATTCATCAGATCCGTGTAAGGAATCGTTCCGTCTACATGAAGTAAAAGTTGCGGAATACAAGGTTTTGCGGCAACAGTGCACAAAGAATATTAACGATGATACTCTAACTGTTGAGTTCGACTACGCACAAAATCTTCCGCTTCCAAAACTGAACGTTAGCGCACAATTTTACAAGCGATTATTGTGGCTGTATGTTTTCAACACACACTGTTTTAATGACGGTGACAGCAAATTTTTTTGCTTCTTAGAATGTGATGGTGGCAAGAACGGTAACTCTGTGTGTAGTTTTTTGAACGATTTTCTGGTAAAAAAATTGACTGAAAATCCAGAATTAAAAAAAGTAGTTCTTTTGTCTGACTCCTGTGGGGGGCAAAATAAAAACAAGACTCTCGTACGATATTGTGCTTGGTTGTCGGTCAAAATGGGAGTTGAAATAAATCACATCTTTCCGGTGCGAGGTCATTCATACTGCCAATGCGATAGAAATTTCGGTGTTTACGGAACTGTTTTAAAAAAAGTAGAGACCGTCGAAAATCCTATCGAGTATCTCGAAATAATGAGGACCGTAAGGCACAAACCAAAAGCTTTCGAAGCAGAGATGAGTGCCCACTTATTAAAAGAATGGGATAAAACTTTGGATTCATTTTTTCTAAAGGTTCCAAAAGCTAAGGGAAAGAAATTCACGATCCAAAAGTATGTGAAGTTATCATACAAGCCAACAGGCACCATGTCCGTTTACGCGGACTATAATGGCGCTCCGCAAAATTTCAACCTGTTCAAATTAAACGCTTTTGTAAGTAAAGATACCGAACTAGCATTAGCAAACCCGGCTCCTGTTGGAATTAAGACAGCTAAAAAAAATGACGTGCTATCTTTAATGCCTTTTGTAAAACCGGTTAATAGGGAATGGTATAAAAATGTGCTGCGGGGTACCTGCAACGACAATGATTCGGCTGAAACAGACGAAATGGACTCTGATTGAACCTGATACATGCCGTTTTTTAAATGTCAATTCCTAGTTTAGCTTTTTTTATATGTGTTCACCGCGACCATGAAACACCCATTACAGTAGAAACTGGTTTGACTATTATCGTCATCATATTATTTTAATCCAAAAACGTGTTTGTACAGATTAAAAGTCGTTCTACAAAAAAACGACTTAAGTCTTACTCCGAATTTCCGTGATAGCACTGTATTGGACAATATTTAATAATTGTTATTACGTTTGTATATCATTTTTGGGTACCCCACCTATGTAAAAAAATAAAAGTTCCTTGTAAAATGCCTTGTCAAAATTGAAATATCGACTGTTGAATCTTTACTTGCCTTTTTTATGCCAAAACTTAAGTCGACTTAAGCCGTTATTTGACCCATAGGCTCAATTCTTATTGTAGTTTTTAAGTTAAGTATGAAGGTAATCACACCAAGCATGCGATATGGTCTCTTGTTGCGTCTCACTTTGTTTCGCTGTGAATGTATAGTCAGATTTCGTAATCGCCCACTCAGTAGTAGCGTAAGTCAAAGTATAACGAGACTGATGTAGAATACATTTTTGGATGGCCTAGCGACGTACGATTAATTTTTCTTCATTTATACCAAGTCCGTTGTAATCTTTTGCACATTTAATGTTACCTTGTAAGCGTATGTTATAATCGATTTATTGATTTCTCGGTAATTATTATTTCTCTGTATCGTATTGAGTTCACCGCTTAGTCTTTGTATTATTGTAAGCTTAGCTTGTGATCACGTTATTGATTCTCTCACTGAGGTATCGTTCCCTGTATTGTTCTCAAATTTACAGATTAATACTTGCATTTCCGTACGCCGATGTCCTAATCTTTATTCTTGCTCGTTTCTTGAATTATTGTAGTTGGTGTTACTGTTAGTTTATTGCGTACCTGAATGTCGCGTCGTATGATTCTTGTGAATGCCTTTCGTAGCGGTCACTTGTAAAAGACAATTGACGTGAGTATTGTCTTATCCATCCCCCAATAAATTGTTATTTTATTAGATTTCTTTTGGCATATCGTGTGTGTCATAACTTACACTTCCCGGCTCATGTTCCCATCTACCAAATACTGATTAGCCGAGTATTCCGTTCAGGTAATGTGTATTTTCTTTCTGTAATTATTTTTTATTAAAAATGTATTTCGTGGCCCTGACAAAAAAGGTATCCCAGGCCGATCTCCTCGATTTGATTTCTTTTGTAATATTTTGTAGTAGACTAAAAACTAAGCGACACGTACTTTTTTAACTCCCATTAAACACTGAGGAGATAAAACCACCCTACAAAGTAAGGCATATCGAGGGGCGATTTGGTAATTTTTTTTCAATTAAGAAAATTACATTTTCCTAAGAGTTTTCTGAGCTAAACCAGTGCAAGTAGCGCCACTTGATATGATAACTCGTGACTAGGATCGCGTCCGCTGTGTGGCAGTAGAGCAACTACATCCGGGTTAGGCTACCATGTTTAAAATTTTCTCGATTCGAATTTCCCATTACAGGTGTTACAAAAATGATCGTGCCCTGATGTATGCGAAGTTTGTGGGACGAGCCGATGCCGAGTGCAGCAATATACTGTGAACCTGAACTATCCCCGTAGGTTAGCAAGCGGTCTGACGGGTAATAATGCATAAAATTATAATTTAGATGACAAATAGATAGCATTGAAAGTTCAGAGTAAAATACACTTATATCGACGGCTAACAAGCAGAACACCAACGTATCTCAGAATTTTGTTCAGAACCATTGTATCTCAGAAATTGATCAAAGACCGTCGCACCTCAGAATTTGGTTCAACATCCTCGTATCTCAAGATAACATCATCTACAAAATTCTTTGAGGCCGTGCCACCGCTGAGTGCATCAGCTTGATTCTTGAAAAATCAACAAAAGTACTCAAATTTGTATTACTTTAAATCATAACTCAATTCTTCTAGAATTGATGATCCGGGTAATTTGTTGGATAGTTTAGCTTGAACTTGGTTCGGCTACACCTAAACGAGGTTTTCTGCATGGCAGTTCTTTCTCCTTGTACGAATGCGGGTATTTCTATTGAAAATTTACGGGCTGTAGACGCATAATGATGGTCACTTATCCATCCTCTCTCTTGTCACAAGCCTAACGGCTCATAGGGATCATATACTATCTGATATGGAGGGTGTTGATGGTGATTACTATTATTGCGATTATTAATGATAATTCGTCAAAATATGCTACTATACGTTTTGAGTTACACCCTTTTATGAGGGATTCTACGTCAACTCGGCCACTTTTTTTTCGACCATCTCAGATCTGCCCCATAATTGGTTATATCAAAGTACTACTGAAAGGTACTCTATGTGAGTTTTTTCAGATTTTTTAATTCATTATTTGAGAAATTGCCGTTTTTTTTTTCAAATGAATATATCTCGGAAACTTGAAGTAACTGAAAAAAAATGACTGCATAAAAGTTTTAGTTTTTTGTTAGCGTCCGAGAGGAGTTTTGAAAAAATTTTTACGTTCCGGTAACGCTGATTTTTTACCAAAAAAGGAAGAAATTATTTTTTTTATTCAAAAAGGACCCTTTTATTTTTGCTGAAAAAATTACAGAGTCTTCCAATATATGTGAGAATATCGCCAAAAAATCGCCAGAGTGGCACGGATCGAGGTTCTAGAGTAAAAAAAAATGAAGCCACACAAATTAATTTTTTTATACGGGAACGTCGACCGAATCTGTGTGGCTTCATTTTTATTACCCTAGAACCTCGATCCGTGCTACTCTGGCGATTTTTCGGCGATATTGTCACACATATTGGAAGACTCTGTAATTTTATCAGCAAAAAAAAAGGTCCTTTTTGAATAAAAAAAATAATTTCTTCCTTTTTTGGTAAAAAATCAGCGTTACCGGAACGTAAAAATTTTTTCAAAAATTCCTCTCGAAAGTTAACAAAAAACTACAACTTTTATGCAGAGTCATTTTTTTGGGTTAGGGGCCGTTCAATTATTACGTAAGCACTATGGGGGGGCGGGGGGGTCTTTGCTTTGCTTATTTTGGATGACATGGGGGGTAGGGGAGTCTAGATGATGATTACGTCATCGGTAGTTATTTTCTTTTTTACACGAATGGCAACCCACACATTGTCTTTGCTTGAAAACGAAAAGCATTTTCGGGGATTCCCGCAAGTAATACATACATTTAGTGAACAGTGCGCGGTAATTCCCCTACTCGCTTTAGAACCGAGTAAGGGAATTACCGCGCGCTGTTCACTTGTCTAAATTTCCTCTATCAGTGTATTGTTTCGTTTGGCTGCTATAGCGAGTAGACGTATTGTAAGCATAGTAAAGCAAGTTAACATTTGTGTTACCATTCATTCCATTATCCAAAGTTTAATGTTTAAATAAGATGTCATTTCAAATAGACAAATCCAAGTTATACCAAAAATTGTTCGAAAGTTTTAAAAAATCTCATACAAGTACGAAAGTACAAAATGTACAAAAGTTAGTTAACGAAGTGTGGCGAAATTATAAATTACAAGCAAAATCCGACAAGGAACTAGATATTATTGTATCTAAGAGAATCGAAGAAGAATTGCAAGCAGCGACTAAGAATAAATCCAATTTACTACATTTTTTTTCTAAGGTGAGTGACGAAATCATTTTAGGTACCTATGAGTACCTACTAGAAATATTAGAAATCGCCAAAAAGTTTCTCTTTGCTAATTAGAAAATATTATGGCCTATCTTAAAGTATAGAGGTAATATTCATTATATAGATTTATTTCTTATAATTGATTCCGTCAATTGGTCACAAAATACAGGATGTCAGTTTTATACATATATATATATATATATATACCTACAGAAAACTATACTCTATTCAAATAGGTATTTAACAGAATGTAAACAATCTTTATATGTCTTTTTATTGAAATATGTGGTTTAAAATTGTAAACTGTGTAAAATCTGTTGTGATTCATTTAAAAACTCAACCAATATTAAAAAATTGCTTTTCTGTAAGTACATAAAGGTACGTACAAACATCGTGAGGCGTGCGCCGCGAATGGTTCGCACGTATACATGTGCCGTAGCATGCCTCAGGTTGATGTATGCGAGACGAACCATTCGCGGCGCAAGCCTCGCGATGTCTGTACGCACCTTTACAGATATCTGATTTTATAATTGCATATTTCAATAAAAAGACATATCAAGATTGTTTATATTCTTTTAAATACCTACTTGAATAGACTATAACATCCTGTATTTTGTGACCGGAACGATTTGCTCGTTTAAAGATATTAGATTTAAAGCCATAGGGTTTTGTATTTACCATATTTATTGCCATACTTTGTATTTATGTAGCTTAATAAGAGAATCTTTAGCAGAACCCATAGAAAGTTTTTATTTTTAGGCAACCTGTAAACCTGCAGAAAAAACACAAATTACACAGCCAGCTTCAAATATTAAAAAACAGGAAGAAGATAAAATAAAAACCGGTAATGAATCACAACAGCAATGCGAAATTAATAAAAATACAGATAAACAGAGACCAAAACCTTCTCAGGAAGCTATGAAAAATAAGATTGCTCTACTCGAAAAAAATTTGAATGCTTTGTATTCTGCCAGAGATACTATGTCAATCCGTGCTGAAGTTGATAAACAGATCATTAAGTTGCGCGAGGAAATAAAAACAGCAAAACAGTCTTTAAACAGGAAGGTTCAAAACGCAGTTGCCCAGAAGAAACACAGGGATGGTATGAAAAGAAAGTTAGAAGATATTTGTCATGAAAATCCAGAAATGAAAAAAAGACTATCTCTGAAGGATTCAGTGGGACGTCCTAATCTTGAAAGCAATCAACCTTTACTATTGAAAACAATCGCGGATATAGCTTTATTTGGGAGTGCAGCAGATGATAGAAGACGAACGGAATCAATTCGCAGCGTAAAAACTCTTGATGAACTCACACAAGAATTACGTAAAATGGGATTTGACATTAGTCGCAGTGGGACATATCTTCGTTTGATTCCCAGAAAATCTAATTCTGCAGAGGGACGAAGACATGTATCGACAGTCCCTGTTAAGCTCATTCGGGCTCAAACTGATCACCACAAGAGCCACTTAGATAGCAAGTTCGCTGAAACATCAATCCATTATTTAGAGAACATAGCATCCATACTAGGACCAGATCAAGTATTTTTCATATCTCAAGATGATAAAGCTCGAGTCCCTATTGGCGTAACTGCGGCAAATAAGCAAGCACCTCTTCTAATGCACATGGAATATAGAATCAAATTGCCTGATCACGATTGGGTAATCGCTGAGCGTCATAAATTAATACCATCTGTTTATGCTGGTATCAAAATCACTTCCAATATGCTAGGACAACCGCAAGCCGTTGGATATTCTGGACCAACATACATCGCTATTCGAAGTGGAAAGCATAGTTCATCTACTGCTAATACTCATGCTCAGGATTTCGAGACGCTTCTCGAACTTGAAGAGTTTCGACCATTAGCTAAAACTGACCATGGACTAGTAAAACCAGTGGTAATCATGACGGTTGACGGAGGGCCAGATGAAAATCCGCGTTATCAAAAAGTCATAGGGTTTGCTATACAACACTTTAAGCGACATGATCTCGATGCATTGTTTTTAGCTACCAATGCTCCCGGAAGAAGTGCGTATAACAGAGTAGAGCGCAGAATGGCTCCTCTTAGTCGGGAACTGGCTGGTTTAATATTGCCTCATGACCATTTTGGGTCTCATTTGGATGAACGTGGCGTTACAATTGATGAACATTTAGAAAGATCTAATTTCGAATTTGCAGGAAAAGTATTAGCTGAAGTATGGAGTTCAATGGAAATTGATGGCTATAATGTTAATGCAAAATATGTTGGGGCAGGTGAACAAGATCTTCCTGATTTTCCAGACATTAAATGGTATTCAGAACATGTGCGTGAAAGCCAATACTTGCTCCAAATTGTAAAATGTAGAAATACAGAATGCTGTCGTCCAAGAAGTGGACTATTTAGATTACTAGACAACAGGTTTCTTCCACCACCTGTAAAAGTAAAACAAACAGTTGATGACTTGGTTTTAGATGAAGGAGGGCAATTTCTTAATCTTCCAGTCAATTTAGCTCTACGCTTAAGTGCTTCACTCAAAGATTTCCTGCAAATGCCCTACGATTATTTTTGTCCGACGGTACAATTGAGGCTATCAAGTCGAACATGCAAAACGTGTGGTCTTTATCATGCTTCCGTCAAGTCACTAAATCGTCACATCGAAAAGATCCATAAGAAAGTAAACACGCACACTGATAGGAAAGTTAGACCTGTAAGAGTCGCTGCTCGTCGTGCTAATGAACTGATGTGCATTATTCAAAATTTAGAGCACCATGATGTTGAATGGCTCGATGAGAATGACGTAGACATTCCAAAATCGGATGAAAGCAAGCAGACTCACAACACTGAGCAGCAATCGAAGCAATCCAATGTCATCGAAAACTTAGAATCATGGATTCGGGTTTCATGGACTGAAGACTGTTAATTTGAATTTAATATATGTACCAAAAATTTAAAATAAGTTTGTTATGTTAGTAAGATATAATATTTTTGTCCTTTACTCTATGTTGAATACCGTTTCAGTAAAATATAATCTCTATCCTAAATCTATTTTCTTATTTTTCAAATTATAATTATAATATTATAAAATTAAAAAAACAATACATTAATTGACAAATGTTTACGTAAGCATGGGGGGAGGGGGTAAGAGCTTTGCTTACTTTTGCTGACAAGGGGGATGGGGGGGTAAATAATTGCAATAAATCTGCTTACGTAATACTTGAACGGCCCCTTACTTCAAGATATATTCATTTGAAACAAAACGCCAATTTCTCAAATAATGAATTAAAAAATCTGAAAAAATTCACATAGAGTACCTTTTAGTAGTACTATGAAATAAGCAATTATGGGGCAGATCTGAGATGGTCGAAAAAAAAGTGGCCGGATTGACGGAGAATCCCTCATATGTCAGCCTAACGTGTGGTCAAAAGCACTTTTTAGGAAGCGTGTGATATCGAGGGCTAAAAACCATAAGGGCGTAAGCTACTATTTTCTAGCTTCCGATGATCTTACTGCCGAGGGGCATATCCTCAATTTTAATATGAAAGTTCCATAAACGGAAAATTAAGCAGCCCGATGAGTGTAAGTCATATACATTTTCGTCGCAATACCGTCAGAAAGGCGCAACCGCCAGAAAATACAAGCGTTACGCCCTTCTGGCATATCGCCGGTCGAATTTTTCCAGATTTTGATCACCTCCTTTCAGCCAGATGGGCGTAACCCTCGTTTTTTAATTTTCGGGGACTGTGGTTTTACGATTTTATATCTCGGAAGTAATAAATATTTTTGATGAAATTTACAGGATCAAGGGGTAATGCCCACGTGACCTCACTAAATAAATGACCCCGCAGAATCCTTATGGGAATTGACTTTCGATCGAATAATCTGAAATTTTAGTATGTTGTAGTACCTACATACGCTCCCGATCAAAACTGCTCTGGATAGATCACAAGTGTCAAAAATCCGTAGTATCCAAGATACGGGCCTCGGAGGTGGGAGTGTGCGAATTTTTTGTTTTCTCCGGATCATGCGATTTTTACGAATTACAAAGCTTCAAGTTGGAATTAAATTTCAATGTATCACTCAAAAACAGCACAGCCCATTGATACAGACTCCGCACGCGTGTGAAAAACAGGACAAGCCGATTATTGCAAGAGTCGGAGGGTCTCGTGCTTCACGCGAAATCTAACGTTGCTCCTCCTTCCAGTAAATCAGCGAGTTCACAGATAGAATAAATGCATTGATGGAATTTCTTTCTGCCTATCCTCACGAATCGACCGTGCAGTTTTTTAAGTCAGTTGTTTGATTTCAAGTCCCATTAAAGCTCTGTAATTCGTTGAAATCGCGTGATCCAGAGATACCAAAAAGTCTTCGTGACCCTCTTCCGAGGCTTGTATCTCGGAAACTAATGATTTTCGACACTTGCTCCCGTGAGAATTCTTGATCCAGAGAGTATAATATATGTACGACAACATACTAAAATTTTAGCCAATTAGACCGCGAACCAATTCCTACAAGGATTCTGCCGGGTCCTTTGATTACAGTCTATTGAGTGATTCCGAAGATATTACCTGTCAAAATTGATGATAAACACAATTTTTTAAATCTTTTTTTCGGTTTCTTCTATGCTTTCACCGCTCCAGTTTTGCATAGAGTAGCTTGAGGCCTCGATATCTATCAAATGGTTGGCGAGATCGGCTTCAAATTAAAAATATGACTCCAATGCCATTAAAATCTACATTCCCACTGATTTCAAAGTGAACTCGTACTTAGAATTTAGAAGATAATGAAGGTTCGCAGAACAGGTCGACCACTATGGATTTTGAAATGAATCTGAACACGTACTCAGGTGACATTTAAATCTAGGGACTTGAGAAAGATGAAGGGGCGGGGGGCAGCTATTAATGCTGTTAAACTCGGGCGGCCATTTGCCTAGAAATGGCCGTGGCAAGATTCAAAATGTGCATCAGATCGCTTCGGTAAGATATATGACATACGTACATACATTTGTAATAGACGATTCGAAACTCTTACAACGAGAAGTCGGTACTACAGTGGCGCTCAAAAGTCTTACAACGATATGAAATCCGTTGTTATATTGATCTATTATTTTCTTTATTTTATCTTTATTTTTTAGCAAACAAGAGTTCGTTTCCTACAGTCATGTAGAACATCTAATTTTTTCAATCAACAATTATATTATATTTGTATTTTATATTTGTTTGTAACTAACCCAATTACTATCTTTGTCATAATACTTTTGAGCGCTACTTAGGTCTAATTGTGCAGCATATGAGTTTACGGCGATACGGTTGAAAAAATTTGAAAAAAACTTGAGATTACAGTTTAAAGTTTCTACTGTAACATTCAAGTTTCGTCTAGTCGGAAAAATGACATCAGAATTCTTCGATCGTGCTATTTTTGGAGAAAGAATTAAACGATATGTTGTACGTTACGCCTACTCAAAAATGACTCAATGTGCTGTTCTATGGAGTTAACGTAAGAAATCAAGGCAACGCCGCAAATTACGACAAAGCAATTTATTACCATGTAAGTATTACGTTGATTTATATACTCTAAAACATATAACGCTTTTCGTCCCACGCATAGTTTGCTATAATTTGCTCATTTTCTAATATTTTATTGTAGTCCGAGCCCATGTACCTATTCGTACGTAATAATAATAATTTTTAATTTACTATGAATTGACTGAGCAACGGACAAATGTAAATAAATAAGGTTCATCACTTTATAATACGTAATCAACAGTGAACAATCAAGGGGGTATTTCAGTCTGGAAATTTCGAAACATATATTTATTTTTTTCGTATATCTTTATATCTTTGAAGTCGAATCCTTCACGCTCATCTTGAGCCAATATGATAGAAAAAAATTCAAGAATAAGACGAAATTACAGTTGTTTATAGGAAACGGTGCTCGTCGTGACTTTTCGGAGATCCGGGGAATCGGCGTGACGGTCAGTCGGGACACTTTCTAACAAAGAAAAAGCCAAGATGTTTTTGTGTCGATCACAAAGGTTCGAAAATAAGTCCCGGTAGACTGTGCAAATCTAGAAAAAAGTAGCTACCGGTAAATACAGTAATATGAAGCGATGGAAACAGCGAGCACGAGCACATCGACTGAAAAACTGAAAAATATATCGAGGAACAGAAATCAATGCCAAATTCGGATAAAGAATTTTACATTTTGTTGCTGCATTTTCGGCTATCAGTGATTAAGTAAAGAGCAAAGTTTGTGATGGCAACGTAGAGTTTTTTGCATTGAGTATTCGTGGGATGCGTTTTAAAATTCTTGTAAACTGTGAATCCTGCGACACAAGAGATCCTTTGAGCCCGCTTATCGGAGGTCACGCTTATGATATAAACGGTCGTATTGATTTCATCCTGAAATTGTTAGGACATGGCTTAGCTGGTATTAAAAAGTTTTGTGGTATCAGATTCATTTAAATTAATTACTAAGACCGCATATTCAAGTACAAATAAAAATATCTGGTGTGCGGCGAAGATTCTGTGTCATGAAAAAGTCAACAGCAGCAGCTCAGAAGTGTGCAGAACCGATTGGTCATATTGTTTTCAGCGACGAAACATGGAAAAAGAGAGGCTTCCCAACTCTGTGCGGTGTGACAAGTGTTATTTGTTATTATTCTAAGAAGGTGCTTATTATTGTTATCATACCTTTTTACTGCCAGGCTTGCACTAGCTGGAAAAACAAAGCTGACCGCAAATACAAGCCGGCGGCTAGTTGATTCATGAAAAGAATCATGATTCTAACCCTTAAAGTGTGCTTCCAGACTGGGATATCCCCATTCATGATAAATACTTTCGATCATACAAGCCTTTGATCATTTTCTAAAAAGTGCATTAGACAACAAATCGACACTTCCTTATTATTATTAGCGTCCCTTGTCACAGATACGCAGTTTCCACAGATCAACACGATAGAATTTATCTCTGCCGATAAAACAACACAATGTCGACTTGAATTCACTGATCTCTTGGTATTGCCAAGTAACTCTCACTCGTAGTCGGCATTTGGAAACGGTACTTGTCTCGCTCTGTGAGTACAAGTATCTCGATTTATGTCGCAAACCCTTAACTATACGAATTCTCAAATATGTGCAGTAAAACACACAATCGAACAATACATCAGACAATTGTCACATTCCCAAAACCTTCAGTGCAACATCAACGACCATGCTTCATAATTCATAGCATAATCAATCCACATGTACCTGTGATCTTTTTAATTACTGTATTCAAGTAATTGTACAATCACCGACGTTTTTGGTTTATATAGGCATAAATTGTAACCACAATACATTTTCTACACTGCGAGAATAACTGATTTATAACATTAACAGCATTGATCATACATTCTTCTGTCGTTAGAAATTTTCTGTAATATGGTTATGTACAAAATCTTGACACATGGTATATTATAAAGAACTATCGTGTCCTAAAGGCATTTTTCGATTATAGTTTTACAGGTATATTCAATTTTCATTTTCAATAGTAATATATGATACTCCTGTTTATTTTCTGTTTAAATTTCCTTTGTTGAAAACAATTGTCAAGTAGATAACTTCAAACTGAACTAGCATATAATTAGATTCCTTGGAATTGTCTATACTCTGACTACTAAGAATAACAGGCAGCAGCAGGAAAGGTGATCGTCCATCGAAAGAATATGCAACTACCGAGGTGAAAGACGATGATTAAAAAAATCCTAAAGGCACGTCAGTTCGTTTTAAATATTCCTTTCCAATGTGTATTGTTATGTTTAAAGTAGAGTAATGGAGCCAGTAAGCAACCGGTTAAAGTAGACAAAAACAACATTTAATTACCGTGTAGGTAGGTACTACAATGAGTGTATTGAAATTGCTATTCACTATGACATCTACCATATCTAGTCATGATGAGAACGATTTGAAAAATCGTAAACAAGGTGGTAGAAAAAAAGGTATTACAACCTGTCTAGATACTGTTTTGTACTTATAAATATTACTTTGAAACGTGCTCGGAAAGTTCAATTTTCGAAATCTAAGGAGCGTGCGTAAAGTGCCCCATTCTCAAACAATTCGGAAAAACAGCTTTGGCGCGCGCGCAGAGCTGAAATGTTCTATTGTCCACACTAGACTAGTTTTTGCGCATGCGTAATTGCAGTAACTGAATTTTCCGCACTGTATCTTGAGCATAAGTTAATTAGCCTCAATTTGACGCGCTGTGAGTTGCGCCTTCAGTGCTTCTCAAATGAAACTTTCCTTCACGGAAATTATATATATACAATAAATAGCGTGTGTCACGAATACGGGTAGACGATATCTGATTCGTGTGATTACTGGCAGCGCACACCTAGGCTCATGCTGCGTTCATACAATACTCGTGCGATAGCAGCACGCCTTCAGCCCACGCTGCAGACCTCAAATTCAACGAAAATAGCCCACTTTCCGCATTTGTAGCACTGTATACTATTCCTCGACCTATTAACAAAAAATTGATGGTACCACGTCTCCACATACCGAAATCGGAACAATGGTATCAACAATTAATGTTGGCATAAATTTTCCACTACACGCTTCGGCAATCTTTTGGCAAACGAATGGTGTAACAAGATTGCAGAACTCATGGGTTGAACTCTACAGGAACGAGAAGAGTGAACTTGGGTTGGTCGATCGAGGACTCCTCAGAAACGCAAGCGCTGATACTGTCCAAGAGATTCTGGACGGCATTCCGAGTTCCAGGATGTTTCCTCTTGATGTGCTCCCTGCGATGCTTCGCCTGCTTGAAGGTGCTCCCGCATATCTCGCAGGCATACGGTCGTGCGGCTTCGTGTGACCGCCTGTGACCCTCGAAGTGGCTCTTACGGACAAACCTTTTGCCGCATTGATCGCAATCGAATTGGAACCTGCCCTCGTGGGCAGCGACATGCGAGTTCAACGTCCATTTTGACTTGAACGTCTTCCAGCAATAGTCGCAACGGATTTTGTCAGGTGCGTTGTTGTTCGCGTTTTTGTCAACGTCCGCGATCGCGGGCTGCTCCGAAGCCGCGAACGTCTTCCCTTGAACCTTGTCAAGGTGTTCCTCATTTGTGAAAAACTCCTCCTCCGTATTATCGATCTGCGGTAGTGACCTGATGCTTCCCAAAGAAGTCTGTGCTCCAAGGAGGCCGCAGCTTGTGTGCTCCTTCATGTGCGTCTGCAATTGACCGTCGTCTTCAAACCTCAGACCGCATAGAGCGCACATCGTGGAAATTGATTTCTAGAATAAAAGTATGATCATTTCTCACTTATTAGATACCCACCATAATCATGTTCTCGTTGTTTAAATCACAAACTATTAATTACTTTCTTTGTAAGTTCTTCGTCAAGATTAAAAGTTCGAATTTAACCTAAAGAGTATTTGACAATATGTATCATATTCTGATAGAAACAAGTGGATCAGTGGTTTGAAACATTGCGGGGTGAAAATCACTATTCTGTAGGTTCATCATTATGAATAAATCATTGATTTTGAAATAGTCAAGTTTTTAAAATATGAATATGTTTCGCGTTATTATAATTTAATGCATTTCATATAATTCTGTAATTGCGAAATAAAGATTGTTCCGAAACATGAATCATGACCAATTTTTTTTTTCCAGTCAAATAAATCCCTTGTACATCCATCAAATCTATTTTTGTGTGTCATCACCCCATCTGGATGTATGAAGCTTCGATATTAAAAGCGAATCGTACATAAACTTCACGATATTTATAAAGCCCCCATGCGCGTTTAAAATCTTTGCATCAATATACAAGTTTCAAAGTACACATCCAATCGGCATCAGTTGAAAGTGTTAATCGTATCAGGCGACTCGTGGATGAAATGGTAATACAATTTGAATTGTAATCACTTTATGGAAATTATTGAACCTAAATTTCTCGTTAATATCGACAATATATGTACAGATATTAAATCGTCCGTCAATCATCTTCCTGTGAGCTTGTGTGTTTAAGACCGACAGATTCAACGTAATTTTCATTTCAATTTCTTGCGACATTCTGTATTCAGTGTAAAATACAGAAGTCGGCCATCCGGAGGAAAAATGTTTTAACCACTAATATAAGTTCAAATTTTAATTTTAAAGAAAAATGTTTTCAATTACTTGCAATAGGTTTTGGTAAGTCGCAATGGAAAAATGTATAATCCGCAAATCAAGACCACGCTAATGTTACTAGAGATTATTTTCAATCATGACATCATGCAGACACGAAGCATTTGGATTATTTTAAAATTCCATGACCGATGCCGACAGTTCAACGACACATAAAGAACGTTTCTTAAAATTTAATCAAGCCCAATTGCAAAATACATATCCTGCCTGCTTTCGTTTCTAATGAAAAGACTCAGTTGAGCCTCATATTTTTAACAGACATATTTTTAATCCAGAATCTACACTTAATTGCAATACCTTATCATGCGTTGCCAGATGAACCTTGAGTTTCTTTTCGTGGCCATATCTCTTCTTGCAAATATGACAAAGAAAATTCTGCGATTCCTCCTCGCGTTGATTCGTTCTGTCGTGGATCTGTGAGTGTTTCTGCAGTACAGCGTCGCTGAGAAAATGTTCGCCGCAGGTGGAACAGCGATGAACGCGGACGTTGACGGTGTCCGAAAGCCTCTCTTTCTTCGCCTCATGCCGAGCTATGTGTCGCTTGAGGTCGTGCGCCCTGGAGAAGGCCCTGCCGTAGCGACTGCAGGTGGGAAAAGGGCATCCCTTCGAGTTGTCGGCTGGTCGGGATCGTCCTGGGGCAGTTGCAGTGGCCGGATAATCCTTGCCACAATCGTTGCAGGCACTGGAACGCGCCTCCTCCGTTGTCACTTGGCTGGCCAACGTCGAGACCTGAGCCGACAGCGGAATCACGATCGAGATCGTCTCGTTGGATCCACTCGTCACGATCGGACCGACGTGGATGGCGGAAGAGCCGCCGAGTTTTATCTTCTCCGAATCCGTCGCGCTCATCGTCATCTTCTTCTTCTCGACTGTAAAATAAATGGTGCAGATAAATTGAAGGGTGGCCACAATTTTTCCTGAGTCAATTAACCCACTCAATTTTTTGCAATAAGAGAAAAAACAACGGGAAAACTCAAGTAAAATATAAGGATACTGTAGAAATATCCGTATCGATTTTTACTCACTACATTTTCATTATCGACATGTAATACGAAAACCCGTATTAATGAGTACCATTTCATCCTCGTAGCATAAAAGGAATTGAAACAATTGATACAGGTATGTGCTATATAAAATAGCCAATTTTGGTCTATTTCTACTCGATATTCAGCAAAACATACCTTAAAGAGGTATAGAGTACCAGAATCAGTTTATTGATGAAAATCATTGATAATTGTGTCGTACATTCGGAATGCCGGAGAGAACCAAAAAACTCCCTCAAACAACAACATGGGTTATTGGGTTTTATACCATCCTAACTGAATTAGGTTTCCATAATTCCTCGACTTTTCCCTGTTTCTCTGGCCAAAATGAAGCTAAAATTCCAATACATTTTTTTGACTTTCCCATCGCAAACGTTTTCTTGACATTACCCGGTTTTCCAATTTTTCTAGACGAGTGGCCGTCCTGTTCCAGTAATATTTGAACTGCGAATGATGTCCATATTGTCCTAAATCGAGATTCTTAAGGTTCGTGTTAACCGATCGGCAAAAAACGCTTACCAACAGCTTGTGGAATTAGATTCGTTGGAAAGCAACTCATGTCTACACCTTTCGGAAGCGCGTGTGGTTACCCATTGCAATTTGTTGATAAAAACGAAAGTAGGCGGCGAAGATATATAAGATAAACTTTATGACCAGGGGGTACATCTGAGAAGAAAATCTTTACCCATTTTCTTCTTCTATTCTGTAACTTAATTCCCGATCCTCACTTTCCATCGGCGCGACGCGACGCCCCCAATGACTTCTAATTATTAAACCTGTTTTTTAGTTGTATATGAATTATCCATGACGAAATTTGTTTCTGCGCAGGTAAGAAACATACAGGTCGCATTTTCACATATTTTATGGGCATGGATCACAACTTTAACCTACATGAAGTGGATGTCATAGTTAGTCTTTACTGACCGAGTAAAATTTCACTAATTTTGACCATATTATTCACGCTTACGCATCACTGAAGCGAAAAAGCTGTAAATAGAGCCGTTGTACATGAAATGACGTTTAAAATAAAGCCAAGAAATGTATTATTGTAATTGAATAACACTTATCACTGGAATGAATATTCTGCCATTATTCTTGAGTAAAACATAAAGTTTTTGGATATTTTTATTTGACATTGCATGTAGAATGGCGCTACGTACAGCTCTTTGCTTCAGTGATGCTTAAGCGTGTATGAGTCTAAATACGTGTAATTTTCCTTGGTTGCTAAAAACTGGTATGTTATACGGTATGACAAATAGCGACCATTGAATTAGGTGATGAACTACATCATTTAAAAGTTAATTAAAAATTATCAGGAATAATAGTTCGAATAACATAACTAACAGTTTTATGTAGTGGATTCCAATTTCATTAAAAAAATTACTGTCTTTTTTCCGCGACTACTCGTAAATAATACTAAAATACATATGAAGTCCAATATGAACTATCGTCGCTTGAACAAATGTCAAACAATTGGAAGTTAAATCACTCTAAAGATAATTCAATATTTATTTGCTTGACGGATGTTGAATGGTGTGAATATTTTTAAAACATACGATTCATCGACAGAATATAATTTTCATACAGCATCGATATGATGGCGATGAGTCGTTCTTGCTAGCATACAGATATTCGTACACATGGAGAGATGAATGTCAAATTTATTTTGAAAAGCTACGTAACGCCACCTGTATACAACTACAGGTGGTCGCAAGATCCTGCTTACGTGATACAAAAAGACTATTGACATTATAATTATTGAAAAGCGTTACAAAGAAACTTATATCCAAGATTATGTTGAAAATAGAAAATATTTGAAAAAGATTTGCGAACGATGAAATGTACCTCTACATGTATTAAATGTGACTGTCAATCTCGCAGGTTGTTATCACAGAACATGGATGATCAAACTCATAACAATATTACTTTAGTGCTGTATAGATAACATTAGGATTCTACAAATACTGAAGTTATGATATAAATCCTGTCAAGTATGTGCTGTTGTATTTCAATTTCAAATGGAAGATGACGCAACTAAGTGTTTATGTAGTGGCACAAGACTTCAATGACGAGTTGTATTTCACGCGAAAGAAAGCATTATCGATTAAAATCTAAACATACCGTCTGATGATGATTTGCTACGAGTTTCTGTGGAATATCGATAGAATTCTAGCGGCACCGGATTATGCTGTGTAAAATCGGTGACAGAATTGCAGTGAAAATATAGTATCATAAGTAGAATATCCGCACTAAAGTTTAGTCAATATCGCACTCGATGACGGATTTCAATAGGCAGGGAAGCGGATGATCAGTTGTTCTAAATACGTACAACTGCCTCCGTAACGGTGAAATAGTGCTTGGCGCCATTGGATAAAGCAAACAGTCTATGCTCAGCGAAAATAGCTATAAAGACCACGTCTCCGTCTGACATTACGAAAATGATAACCAATCGCAACTGTCTTACCCAAGATCGTAAACCAACACAAAAGTCGCTTCGGGAGTCTGAATATTAGATTTAAGGCGCGACGAAGACGTAGTCGACATAAAATGGAAGAGCAAGGTCTGAAAGCAGGGCGCTCCAAATCAAATAAAGTCCCATGTACACCACGTTCTGGTCACACGTGCATCACGGTGGCAAATCAGCGATCGTTGTCAGTATCAGCGAATCATCGAAAAGGATGAGGTGTCTCAGGAGGCCTTGAAATGTTTAATACGTATGTATGTATGTACATGGAGAAGCCCGCGTACGCACGCAACACTCGGACGACCCTGAGTGTAGGAGAAGTTGAATATCGGTGGTACGGTAGGCAGCGAGAAGTAGGAGAAATCCACAGCCTCACTACATAAGCCGCAAGAGCCGTGGTCAACGGTCTAACGCATCCTCCAGACGCGCGCCTATATGTATAGTCTACGTGACTCACCGTTATTCTCTGGCCGCTCCCGCTGCCAGCTGCGATGGTTTCGGTCTGATCGAGGGGAGCAGGCCAGCCGGGCCAGCCCCAGGTGCAAACGAGGAGTAAACGAGCTTTGCGACAGGACGGTTCCGGGGATTGTTAAACGACCACGGGTGAATACCACGGGAGACCTCGGGATGCGGCGGCGAGGGAGAGAGTCTACCGTTTGCCTACTACCACCCGTCACTCACTTTCTGCCGCCCGAAGAAAGTGTGCTACTGCGCTGTGCGCTGCGCCGTGCCGCTAGGTATCCAACACACAAGTCAACTCGAACGGCGGCGATCGTCCGAACCGAAACTCTACCCAGGGCCGTGAGCACTCGGCACCGAACCCCGACCAACTCTCGAAATCCCCCCATGTTTACTTTGTTGGAAAAAAAACCGTCAGAAGTGATTGGAAAATCCGGGGTCTCACAATCACCTCACATTAACCGCAGGCTTAAGGAATTTGAATCCATTCTTTGTCTCCAATACTTTATAATAATAATTGGACGAGAATCGTTAAGTGTAGACAAAGGAGATGTTTCTAGAAGTATAAGATTTTTATTTTAACATTCATATAACGTCATTTCTTCACCATGTTATGTGACAGCTTTCAGTGATCTTAAGTCTGCGCTACGTGTACGGCAGTAACTTATAGATGGGTGAGTCATTAGCACCAGTTTTGCTCTGACCATTGAGTAATCTATCTACTGGTGGTATAAATTCAAACTAATAAAAGGAATGTATCAAAGAGAGAAAAAACTTTGACAACTATCATTGTTACTAGGATGCAGCATATTGTTTGCTGACATTAGTCGGAATTGAGGATAACATCCAGCTCCTGTCTCGTTTTTGGAAGCCATGTTCCTTGATATTACCACAGCATGCGCGTATATACGACCTCATTTTTATTTAGATATCAACGTCCTGAAGTTGTTTTGAACTAGATCGGCGCATAAGACATCTTCAAGACGTATTGAAGATGTCCGAAGATGACAACATTTTTCTTGATTATCTGGGCTTATGTATTCAGGTTTTGGACAGAATTCTAATTCTCACTTCTATTTATACTGCGGAAACTGGATGAATAATAATGTGGATGAATTTGAAAAAGGCTATTTGTTTCTCTAACCCGATAGCTCATCATCAATTAACGGTGATCAGTTGAAAGCTTATAGATTGAAATCGAGATTGAAAACTGTGAAATTTCTACACCATGAACTCGTACAGTGTTACAAAATCGATACGATGACCGTTGACATACGCTTAATATCATGTTTCTGCTTTCCAATGGCTTCATAGCTCTTATCCCTTATTGAGCGGTATTCCACGTTTACCAAAACTAGACGAGTTACAATTTCATGTTCGACAAGAGCCTGATCACTGAAAATTTCGAGACGAAAACATATCGTCAGTAAAGGATGTCTCCTATGGCCTTTGTCAGTGCAGAATGCAGAATGAAAGTGTTGCTTGAGCAATATCTCGAAACAAATATTGTTCGAGTTTGAACAATTATCAACTGAAGGTAATGAATGGTAAGGATACTTTTAAACACTGGCGACGCTTTGATCTTCTTTCGAAGATATTTCGATCTGTGACATCGCAATGACTGGAACACCAAATTTTTTCGACCACGGAGTGCGGATTATCTGCAATAAATTCGGACGTCGCTTTTAAACGTTCAAACAAATAAAATTGATGTGATTTTACGCAGCTTTAGCATATTCTATAACTTACAATTAATTGAAACTGAAGCTCCCAGGTGCTAAGAACCAAATAGTTGTACGCCCTTTCGAGTTCAATGCGCAAGTCTAGCGGCACTAGGGCGCCCTAAAAAGCGATGGCCAAATGGCGAACAACTCTACGTCGGGAGGCGTGCACATGCGTGATTCGTTTGGACCTACCTATAATGCGTGTTAATTAAATGAGTACGGATAATAGATACGCTGGAAGGGTGAAACACCCGTACGACACGTATATTATTGCCGCACACTGCTACTAATAATAAAACTTACAAATTTTCTACTGTTCTACTCACGTAATTGATACGATGCGCAAAGAGCGAGATCTTTATGAAATTATTATACGAATACGTAAATGTTTTCGTTTCTGTACCTGGCAGGTGTCGTTGATTAATTGTGCCAGTTACTTCACGCACAACATGTTGCGGTATGCACACTCCTTATCGTATTTTCATTTCTATTCCATGACATATATTTCGTTATTATCTTTTTTTCCAACCAAAATATCTGCCGAGAATCAAGAGACCACTGTTCTGCGTGCAGTTTTGAAATTCGCTATGACAATGATGGAATCGTACTTCAGTTGTTTAGCTGTCATTCCGTTCGACGTAAAATAGTACCTTATTGTCAACAAATGTCAAAAAATTATGGTAAAATTAGAAATGTAACGATGATCGCATTGATTCTGCGCCAGTTTGAAACAGCTTTCGAAATACGTACGATATCTGGAAAACGATATTTTCCTCGATGTCGGCGAATTCTCAAATCTTTGAAAGTTATTTCACGTTAAATATAGTTACATATTAAGACTGATTTCAGCAGTAGGATGTCAAATCGGGTAAACCTACTTCTCGTCTTTAAGTGTTCAATAGAAAACAAGAGAATCGCTTGAGATTCGCATTTACTTAAACGAGGTAAGTGATGCCGAACACGTCATTATTGGAATTGCAAAACATGAACACAAATGTAGTGACATACAATTTGATTACGCAACTAGCGAGGAATCCTCCCTCCGGGCTTCGAGCCATATGCATGTATGAGTGGTCTACTCAATTTCTCGGAGCTGGTTGAGTTCTTCAATCAAGTAATGGTGAGGATTACGCACCGAATACTAGCCAAGAGCTTAAAATAAAATACGGCCGTACCGCCGGAGTGCTAATTAAATTGAAATGCGCGGTATATGCAACGTCCGAACCAATATTCTTGCGGGTCAGCCGCATTTCATGCAATAACTACTGCAACTGCGTGAGATTGATTTCATGAAACTGTGAAATACAATTCTTCAAATATCAGCGTACAGAATGTAAAGGCAAAGTACTTATGAAACTACTTTACAAATTGTTGTGAGTATATTTGTCAAACTACTGTACGCGGCGATTGAATCTTTGATCTTCGTCTTGTAGATAGCATTAGATGCAAAACAACATATATAGCACAACCGTACTATGTTCAAAATTCTGTCCTATTTTTGTAGCTCCAAAATCGTCATGCGGAGATATTACGAGGCATAGTTGAGATATCAGAAATCGTTACAATTATAACACTGAACTGATTAATGGCGTTGTAGTAAAAATTATGCCATTTACTGAAATGAAATACGTGTTTCACAATATTTTCCCGTTTGCATTTCACTATACCATTTAGGGCTGGATGCCTGTGCGTGGCTATCATTTTTGAGATCGGTTTATAATAACTAAATTCCTGTCACAAAGGGGGTTGCAGGAGTTGGTTTCTGAGCTCAAAATAATTTGAAATTTCTGATGAACTTTTGTCAACTCACTTTGTGTAAGAAAAATTATTTCTACTATTTTGAGCTATTTCGAAAATTCGTTTACAAACAAGTAAAGCGTAAAGAAACTTCTTAACCATAATACGTGGTTACATGGAGTGCTTGTTTCAAAAATTTCATACAACTCTTAAATCAATATTCCGAATTTTCACAAAGTCACCTTTTAATTCTTATATTATTCTCAATTAGTGTCATTTTATCGTAAATGTATTACTGTTTTAAAACTAATTACTCCATTATTATCAACAAAGTCAATGATGTTATAATGTGTCAACTTTTTTCCGCGCTGCTTTTTACATCAAACCGGCACAACGTATAATTTGAATTAAATTCTTGATTGTTTCTGCAGGGACTCCGATGTTTATGATTCATAGCAAGGATTTCTCACCACAAATCTGTAGATGGCTGGAAATTTAAAAAGAAATCTTGAGATGCAGTACGAGGCATAAATTTACAATGATCGAACATTGAGATTGCATTATTAAACAGTATTAATGTATTAATGTCGACGATACCACTTTATATGGTGACTTCGACAGTGTCAATGGCTTCTTTGCTGTCATTAATAGCTGTCTCTTCATCCCCCCATTTGTTTACCAACTCAATTCTATTTTATTTCTTTCTACCTACCCATACGCTATTGTCCCGAGTTTTTAAATTCCCGCGTCCGTCATAAGCCCTATTCCATTTCCTTGAAATGTAAACCTTTCTTCCAGCCTCATGCAAAACTTACAGCCTTGTCCATTTGAACGGTGCATACCCTGCAGGTATTTAGTACATCTTCAACAATTCTTGTTTTCATTTCGTTCCATCACAAAATTTAGCACCCTGAACTTTTCATTAGTCTGATGTAAAAATTCAAATAATCGGCAATGTCACGGCCCAAACTGCGCTTCCGCACTCTGGAGGATGACAACGCTTGTGTACCTACTTGCGCCCATGGTGTTTGTACGATGAGATCCATTTCCTCAAATAGCAAACATAACAGTTAAATGAAGCTGAAACGAATTATCATCCACTCAACCAACGAAGCGAGATTAAAATAGCCCAGCGTAAGCGAGCGGCTAATCTGCGTTCTTTTTTATGCGCACAAGCTTAAGCTGTACCGTATTTGTACTGTTGTTGATATCTATGCGAGCTCCTGGTTGGTAACAGGTGTGTGATATCATGATATGCAGACTAATCGTATAATGTAATTAGTAATCAGAAGTTGGCATGGCACCCGAGAGATACATAGATAGAGAGAGAGAGAGAGAGAGAGAGAGAGAGAGAGAGAGAGAGAGAGAGAGAGAGAGAGAGAGAGAGAGAGAGAGAGAGAGAGAGAGAGAGAGAGAGAGAGAGAGAGAGAGAGAGAGAGAGAGAGAGAGAGAGAGAGAGAGAGAGAGAGAGAGAGAGAGAGAGAGAGAGAGAGAGAGAGAGAGAGAGAGAGAGTCAGCACCCGTGGTCACTTGTGTTGAATATTTTGATAATTAAATTATTTCTGCTAATCACCTACATCCTGGTTGAATTTACCAATTTAGGTTGTTTATTAGATTTTCAGTGCTTGTGTGACGGCATTATACTGCCGCTTTAGTAATACTGTGTTCATATATTTCCTCACATTTTCATGCATGGAAATGTACCAAATGAAATTTTTTGGATTTCTTTCAAAATAGTTCGGACAACCCCTTTTTTGGAACATTTGTACATAACAAATTCAACAAAGGAATAATTACAATAAACGCCATGTCACATATTTAATGCACCGGATGTTCAAAGGCGAAAATTTCGGATGTCCGGAGGTCCAGAAATTGAATTTTGACGTTACCGAAAATTTTTCCTCTTCTAACGTCAACGATCGATAATCATCGACAATGAAAATCAGTTGACCAAATTCCTCAGTCCGGAAATAAACGTACAGTAGAGAGAAGCGCAAATTTCGAGCACCAGGTCCTCAACCTCTTGGATCTGGTGCTCCATGTTCTCTACCTGATGGATCTCATTTTCCAGGACTAGCGCTTCAGATCCTCTATGTTACTACATCCTACTGGAGGTACTCGTCCAGCACAAGTGCTTCGAAGTTTTGGCACTTCAGGTTCTCTACAAGGTGGATCTCGACGTCCAGGACTAACGCTTCAGGTCCACTGCGTGGTGGACCTCGATGTCCAGAACTAGCGCTCCGTAGGTTCGGCACTCCAGGTCCTGTACCCGATGGATCTTCACGTCCACGACTCACGCTCCAGGTTCTGTACGTGGCGTATCTCGATATCGAGGACTAAACCCTCCGTAGTTTCGACGCTTCGCGTCCTCGACGTCGTACTCTGAACGTCCAGGATTAGCGCTCAGTAGGTTTGACACTGCAGGTTCTTTACGTCGAGGATTTTGACGTCGTGGACTAGCGCAGCGTAGGTTGCGCACATAAGTCTATTTTCCTGCATAATTTTAGCAATTTCTTCCTTCCATTAGTTTCTGCTCAATTCATGATTACTTATACGATTGTTTTATCTGAAAAACAGCCTTCAATCGGAAAATAAACGCGAATAATATTTGCGATGGATAATTACGTATTACTCTATATTGTATGTCTACTGGCGTAAGGTCATGAGCGCCATCTTACCACGTTTTGATGTTGAAAAAGGCAAAAGTGCGTATATTTTTTTTGATCGTATGTCGGCTCAAAACGTGAAACAAGGATGAGAAACGGCGAAGTTGAATAACAGTTTAATCCTGAGACAAAGGTCGTTTGGACTGATAGATATGACCTTCTGCTACTGATTCAACCATCAAATCCTACGTCGACTAATTCCACAAGGTCGTATCTGCCAAAAATGTATTTTTTTCACTTCTAGGCTGAAGTATAAATTAATCGACTAAAGGTAAAAGGTCGTATGTGCTGGTAGATACGATCTTTTGGTCCTGATGAAAATTGAGAAAATGATCTACTACGGTAATTGCATACGAGTGTAACCGCCAAAAATTATTAATGTTATTTCATTCATTTCGATAATTAACGATTAGGATAATCGACGTTCAGAAAATCTACATCCTCACTGTACGACTTTGTTAATTTCAATTTTTGGTGCGTCTTGGTAGTCCTTAAAGAGTTTCCACAAAAAAAAAAAAAAAAAAAAACACTACGATCCATCCGAGCACAATTATCAGGTAGACAGTTATATTGTACCATTTTACGAATATCCGGTAAACCACTGATAGCAAGGCTAATCCAATCGAGTGAGCGAACGTAGCGATCGAATGAGTACAACAATCAGCCATACTCGGCATACCGACTCCGAGCGAGCTATAGCGAGCGAGGGTTTTGAAGGTAATATATTGGTAATAACGACGCAACTATTGCTCAGCAGTAAACTGTTATCTTTTTGTCGTGTTATATTGGTGCAACTGGAGCTCCAATTATAAGGATATCGGTTGTATGCATAATTTAAAAATAGTATCGTAGATCGCTGAAGTTTATGACTGTAATATCAATAGTGAAACTTTATTTTCCTCGAATTCACTGGTCCAATTTTACTAAAACTGACTCCACTTTTCCCCTAGAATGATAATGGTCAGATCCATCCATCACAAACAACGCAGGTTTATCCCGTAGTCACATGTATGTGAAGAGAAAAGCTAAAACTACACTTATGTTTGTACGTATACGTATGAAAATATTATTGTCTTACGGAAAGGGGCGTGAGTAGCATTTTGCAAGAAGTTTTGTGAAGGAAATTAGAAAGTCCTTCTCACCTCTTTCATTCCTATTATACCATATTTTATTACCCAAAACTTTTTTCAGCATATTCGATCTGTGTGAATCCAGAGATTCTTATTGAAGCAAAAACACGCACCTCCCTGTAGTACAAGTTTAATAGTACGTACTTTAATGTGTTATACAGTGTGTGCAGGTGTTGCGGGTAAAAGCCAGAGACGGCCGACTCTCCCGTCTAAGTGATCTGACTATACTGCGTCTATTACTGCATGGTGTAATCATAGAGAATACATCCGTAGGCTCTCCGTGAGACGACGTATTAATAACATAGTACATCGAAGCTTGCGAGACAACGTGGCGTTCCGTGCGCGTGCCAATTGCAATGAGAAATCGATATCTCTATAATTTCACCACATGTCAAGTTAAGGGATCCATGAAGCCTGGATACATTTATAACAAGCTCATATTTATCGGTGCATGCATCGCGCCACATCCACCCTTGCAGCGTGAGAGCCTTGCCACGTGCATCGAATCGTTGCGTAACGGCGAGAGAAGCAGGGTGGGTATAGTAGAATGGAGCATGTTATGCAAATGCAGACATGCAGATGTTCAGATTTGTACAATGATACGAGTTGAGATAGGCTTTGAAATTGATTCTGATAGAGCGCCGTGAGACAGCCGTTATACCTATAGTCAGACCGAAGGTGCTCGAGGAAATGGGCTTTCTTTCAAAGTAGCGTCGTACGTCGTACCGTCCGTTCGAATTTTCATGAATAAGCAATCGGAGACAACCTCGCCTTGCCCCAGGAGTTGATAGCGTCCCTTCTCGCCATCTGTACCGGGGTGATTGGCAGTTTGACAAAACCTGAAACTCGGGGCGCTAAAATTTGAGCGAGAGCCTTTTGCCACCGAGTCTCCGCGGCCTTGTAAGACGAAGCCTTGTAGTATGAAATGGATGGAACTTTGTTACTCCAATAACATGCCGTCAAACACGGGTCAGAGCTTTCTCACGTAACAGAGCAAAGCTGAGCTCAATTTCAAATATCTGGTTACTGGAAAGAAAGATTTCACACTACAAGCACCATGAACTACAAATATATCTTCCGTGGCCAAAAGGCAAAAGTCTACGATGTACCTTTGATCGAGTCTGGCCAATCTTCCGACGAATTCGGTGCCAAAAGCAAATCACTTTCCGTTATCGGTTCGTATTGTTTACCCACATATCTTCTCACTTATGGATTCTGGCCACGTGGTTGTTTGCACAGAAATACAATGTCGGGGTTAAGTAATGAGTAGATCCACAATAACGCGGAGAGATCCCCCCCCCTCCCGAACGAGTCAACATATGCGCTTTCATTTCCGCAAGCAAGATTAATTGCGATTTGCGTGTAAGGACAAATCAACTGAACTTATCGTATAAGTCGACTTCAGCGTTCATTGTCATATTGACTCTGCGATAAGAAGAAAAAAAAATGAAATTTCAAATCAAGAATGAGAAACTGCAGATAAAACTTTGTCTTGGTTCCTGTTTTTCAGTCACCTCTAAGCCACAAGAACCTAGTGAAGGAGTAAATTGTGATTGCGAAAATAGCATCACATTTTATATTGACGGAGGTAATACTTTCACGACTTGGACGGTCAACTTTTTCAGTATATTAATTTGAGCATTTCTCAAATTCACAACTTCGTCATTTAACACAAAATACATTGGTAATGAGATAAATTTCCAGCAATATAATTACCATCAATTTGAAATAGTACCGTCATCGCGGCTTTTTACTCATTTTATTTCGCTACAAAAACTTCACAATACTCATTAATGGACAATGCATGCTTCTTACATCTACAAGGAACTATTTATCACAATGAGCGGCTCGGTGATTTCACTCGATAAATTTGTTGTGCAGGTTTCACCCGCTGCTTATGAAAACGTAGTTGATCTCAAGCTTTAGTTTATCGAAGTTGAAATCATAACTGAACTAGATACTCTTGCAGGTAATTTGTTCCACGTGGAACAGTGCCGCATATCTGGTAGGTGCAAGAAATACACAATCGCACCTCAAGCGTTTGTTCAAGATCGACAGATACATTGAAATAGTTTTGTCCATCTGAAAGTCACTCGCATTGTCCGTTAGACAAATATTTCGGTGCTATATTGAACTACTAATCTACTTTGGGTGTTCTTGCATTCAGGTACTCAAATATCATTAAGTTGCTAATGATGATCAGGATTCGTCTTTTTTTTACTTCGCAAGAGGGTCGATCCATCCTCGAAACTCATCGACCTTACTTTACTGATTGTACAAGTTAATAAGTATCAAATCAAGCCATCCAAAGCATAATCAGGAACTGAACCATTCGATTCCCTCAATTGACACTGCACTCCACCCCAATGCCACAAATCAACTCTAACATTGCGTCTGCAATGGCGCATATAAGGAAGTGCGAACGTTTGTGTTGAGAAATGTATCGACAGTACCTATTCGTGATTTCACGAGTTTCTGTCAGCTCGAATGGTGTCTCTAATCCATGTTACATAGTGCTTCACACGGGTGTAGACATCCGGGTAACCAGGCTGCGCACACCCCGAGCCAAATGACGTGACACCGGCTAATTCCCAGTCGCCGTTTGCGCGCCGACACTGTAGCGGACCTCCTGAATCACCCTGAAAAATGGCGGATAAATACCTCGTCAGATTTTTACAGGTTTTTGAGATATTGTGATTGATTATCGCATGCACTCGTAAATAACTTAACGCTAACTCACAGTTTAAATTTATAATTTAAATAGTGACAACGATGTTTTCAAAGCCTAATGCGTCATTTCAAGTTCTGCTACAGATACTTGGAGTGTATTTCACGAAGATAAGTCCTTGAAAGTAAAAGTTGCACGGTCGAATATTCAATTACTTTGTTCACCTGTAGCATCTATACTAAAACTCCAAAAGCGAAAAAAGTCTAATTAAATATGAATTTGTATTTTTTTTAATTTATATTTAATTCGACCTTTCTCATTTTGCGATTATTTGTGTCGCCTGTAGTTTCTAAACCAAAAGCTTGACCGCCTTCATCTTAGTCTCAAAATTTTCGTTTATTAACAAAGGGTTCATGAGAAAAATTTATAGCCAATCGATTCGGGCTAGTAATTCGAAAATTGAGTTGCTGTGTTTTTGGGAGCAGTAAAAATCGAAGGCGTGATCCAAAAATTCTGAAGCTCAGTAAAAGATGATTTTCTTGTACACTCTGTCTCATATTTCAAAATTTAAGGAATCGCTAATGGTAAGGGTCATACGTAGGTCGGTTTGGTGTGAAATGCCTCATATATACCAGCGATTTATGTGTGCTATGTATACTGGGCAATCATATTGAATCTATTATCGATTTCAGTAGCAGAGGAAATCGTGTTGCCGATTAGTACTTGCTCGTAACATATTTATGGTCGGTTGTAACTTAGTGTACATAAACATTCGAGTGAAAACACAAGAGACCGTCCAGAAAGGAAATCTGTTCTGATTCGATTAACCATGTCCGAAGTGTAATTGATCAACGCTAGCGGAAATAATTGATTCGATATAGCTTTCCCCTTCAGTGCAGCGAAGGAAGTGCAGTCACGGGTGTAAAGGCAATGCATAGTCGCTTGTATAGTAATAAATGTACGAATAAATCGATCACTATACATAATGCTTTGTGATCCTGCTGAGAGATTGGCCATTAACGATGTATCAGGTGTAGAGTTCAGTAAAATAAAAGTTCTATACAAATTCAGGTAGTAACAATCGATATTTAAAATCAAGATTAAACGAAGTTCTGAGAAGTTTGACTACAAAACTATTCCTTTGGTGCAGGAAAAAATTGAAAATCGTGGATATTGACCGAAATAGGTGACAGTAACTAATGATCTGAGGCAGGTTAAACTATCGATCTCCTATTGTTAGTGCCAAATTCATAGAGATTACTCAATTTCAATTAATAATAGCTCATTTTATTTGTAAATTAATTTTATACGAATCACGTGATATGAATTGTTGTCATCACGAAATTGAAGCATTAGTTTATTACGTCTCATCTGTATTGATTTTATCCTCATGTCTTTTCATTCGATCAAAGAGCTAAGAAAAATTTTTTTAAATTTCAATCAAGGCTATGGTTGATGATGCTCGAACGAATGTTCAAAGGTATTGAAAGGTATTGATAACTGAGCTCTTGCGTTTAAATTTGTTATTTTGTTGTTTCCTCGTATGTAGGAGACAATACCCTGACCTCATTTACATGGATTAAACTCATTGTCGGTTGCACTTGTCCCGTCTTCATTTCGTAATTCTTTTGTTTGGAAATTGCCATGGCTCGATTGTACACCTTACACATCTTTGAGGATTTAAATATTGGTAAAGCAAGTTTCAGACACACTAGAATGTCAGTTTACGCTGCATGATGCGAACCAAACTCTTAATGAGTCAAGCTCGTATAATTTACGTGGGCTACTCACTTTGTTTGATTTAACTTTTAATACATTCGAACAACTGTACTGTTGCTAATCTTCAAAGTCTGTACAAATTCGTGAAGATCTTATTCATTTTAGATAGGCAAGTTTTTACAGCTGAGCTAATTGTAAGTAATAACCCCATTACCACGCAACTTCCAGTCGAACCATCGGTATGTCCAGCACAAAGATGCCCACCACGGATTGGCACGGTCTGTCCGTAGGCTATTTCGCAGTCTTCAAGCTCCAGCAGAGGGACGCTGGCCTCCAGAAGAGCTGTAGAAAGAGCTGGTGAAGGACCGGATCGACCCCAGCCAGATGCAACGCAGTGAGCTTGCTCCTGTAGCCTCACGTCCTTGTCAGGCAGACAGATTGTCCGCACCATGGATGACAGTGGGGCTGGTCTGACCAACTTTAAGAGAGCTGTATAACCAAAGTAAATTTAGAAAAATTGCACAAAATGTATATTTGTTATCATTACGATAAAATTATAGCTGAATGGGTATCACGTTACAGTGACGGCTTACATATTGCTGGAATTACAAGAAAATGTGGTATATGTGGTACAGCCATTTGGTGGGACTCTAGTTGTCGCTATGTACCACATCTTATGATTGTGTGGCAATATTAAATCTATCGTGTTTGAGTTAACTACATCTTTTCAGTCAAGTAAGGTCTTATCATCAATTTATTGGTTCACCAGAATCAAATCATCGCAATATTTACAAGAAAATCTACCACGAGTGACCAAAATCAACAAAAATAGTGACATGCATACGGAATTCTCTGATTCCAGCTACAAAACTCATTTTTATTTTTTACCCAGGATTAGTGGTTAAAAATGAAAATAGTCAAGGACTGTAGCGTAATCACAACTATAGGAATTTCTCTCACTGTGCACACGGATGGTATAATTATAGGTGATGGGCTCATGGCTGATTATTTACTTACCTATATCGTGGACGTAGTTGTTGAAACGTTCGTGTTGGATGACCCTTTCCACCGGAAGCCGAGCAGATCCTCGTCGCCTAGAGTCCAGCTCCCATTCACCAACCACCGCTGTCCATAAGGCGCCAACGGGCAAATTGAAGAGTTCGCTGGAATCAAAGAAAATTGTTTTTTCACTGATAATCGATAAATCAGTATTATGCCCAACAACAAGATCTCGTGGGTCGTCGTAATGCAGATCAGTAAGGGTTATAGGATGCTTTGTCAAAATACTTTTGTGAAAAACTATAACACATTATAATCAAAGTTCTGAGTTTCTGGACCCTAACAGAATTCTTAGATAAAAGACTAGTAATGTATGCTTCTGGGTACACTGAATTTTAAGATTCCAATCAAGACGGGGGGATTCGAAAGAACACATGTTGACATTTTTTACATAGCACTGATTGTCAGATATTATTATAATTTTTTTTTGACTCATGCAACCAGGATAGGTTCAGATATTGTGAAGAACATACATAGAGAATTTTCATCGATGATCTGTCGTAATTTTAATTTTGTTCGCAAAAAATAAATTACTATTTTCTACAGAATGAAATATGAGCGTAAGTTTCAGTTATTCTCACTAATAGAGCTTAATATTGTGGAACGGCAAAAAGTTTTAATTTATTCACACAAGTGACACATTTTATGATCTGGTTTTTTTAGTTTTTTTTGCAAACCCATAAAATCCTGCAATGGTTACAGTGGCCTGTATAGAGTTGTTACATTATAAGGCTACTATTCCTATTTAGCCACGACGGTTTTTCTGTATTTCTGTAAATCATGATTCTAGTACACAATGATTTCGAGATTTTGAAAATGTCGAAATTATTGATTTGACTTAATCAGTTGTGAAAAATATACGTGCAGGATTAATCACTGACTAACTTGCGAGTCAGTTTATCACGTATTTAATTGTAGTGAGAATGTGACAATGTTATTGCTAAAATCGTAGGTAACTTGAAAAATTCCGTGGTCACAAGATATCATTGTTTTACTCTACTTTTTTTTTACCTTCTGCCGGCTCATCCGTGAATTGACTGCAGCGTTTTGTGGACCGAATAAATTGAAATTATTAGAAATCTGTACAGCAAGTGAATCACGTAGAGCTGTGCTTAGTTCGTGGTAAAAGTGTTGTCCTAGTTATCGCTGATTGCTGTGAGTTAACGGACTGTTGAGTGAACTATTTACGCGTAGAGAGAATGAAATATCTCTTCATTTCATTTTCACTCGAACGAGAACGAGTGGGAAGGAAAAAACTGCAATATAACCCGATGGCAAGACGGCATCGCGAGGAGAGAGTCATCGAAGTAGACGAAGAGTTCTCTCTGCCTAATTAACAGATAGTGAGTGTACTAACAGCATTGAAAATGTCTTATAATCCTCTGATTTCATGCGTCTGCATGGTGTGCCTTTGCGTATATGATTCCGATCTACGAGGGGAGAACTTGTATATGTATACGTATACGTATATGTGCACATCATTTATACTCGTTGACGAACTTAGTTTCGCGTTTGTTATCGAGTTAAGAAGAGCGAATACCAAAGTCGCAGTTCAGAAACTTTTCACTCCTCTATGAGCTGCTTCCAATTCCTTGGAAACAGCGCGAGGAAATAGCTGTCGACGCGACAAACGAAGCGGCAACTAAAGCCTGCCGAGCATTTCGCGATTTAATTGAAATTTCGCATCGAGTTGACCCTTTTACCAATTCGTGAATTCGACGTGAATTTTCTGATCCGACAAAGCGCTCCAAGGTGACCATTAACGAATTCTGTGTCTCGAACAACGTACGCAGAAAGTTTTCAGCGATTTAAAAAAATCACATATAAGTAAATCAACTGTGTACAACATAAGTTTGTAGGTCAATTTTATAGTCGTTGTAGTCTGTCAGAGAAGTTTTTTCCATGAATATTCGTAACTTTTGGCAATTTCATAGAATTTGCACAAATTGTCAATTGCGACAATGCATAAAAAAAACATGCACCATTACATTGCACTTTTCAAGAAATCGTTTAGACCTATCATATTATACGTTTTCAGAGACATTAAATACGGAAATAAGTTTTCAGAGTAATAACGAAAGGAAATTTCTTTGCATTTCGTATCAAACAAAGTCAGGTTTACCACCCTGTAATATCGTTGAATTTTCCGATAATAAAGATTCAAAACTCATTCCTCGTATCGGATAATCAAAACAACCAAACTCACTGCGAATTCTGATCTTCAAAATCATTCCCTCAAAGTTTTATTCATAACCGACCAGTGTTTTGCACATGTTACTCAAAACGAACCGGGGTCATGTTCATCTTACTTGTGGATGCAGTGGGCTGCGGTCAGCACCCACATCGGATCGACGAGAACTCCGCCGCACCAGTGTCCGATGAAGCCCATTTTCGGGTGAAGAAGTTGGAGCGAAACTTGCCAAGGCCAAGCGCCCCTCTTGCTCGGCTTCCCGTTGAAGATTCGCCCCGTGGTGGATGGCGTAGCGGTAGCCGTCCTCGAGTCGTTCGCAGCCCGTGACTGCCTCTGCGTAGGAGCGACTCGCCCGCATTCTAAGCAACTCAAAGAGTTTTGATTAATCCCTGGATGAATTGGCAATTCGCTTCATCCCTCATTCCAATCTGACGCGGAAAAAGGGAACGTGGAATAGAATGGATGTACCAATTCTGGCCGTACTGACGACAGTACGTATGATCGAAATAAGTTATACCCACAAGTGGTACAGGGGTGCTTCGATCTCTACCGACGTATACTAATTTTTCAAATAATGAAGAGTGCCAAGTATACAAACGCTTGTGCAAAATTTGAAAAGCATTGGAATCTAGTCGGGAACCGTGTAATTGAAGAGAGTCAAAGTCAAATCAAGAGAAACAGAATTTTACATAACTGTGTACTCACTTTCGTGCTCGTGCTTATCCAGTTTCATCATGCCCAGTCCATTATGCAAGAGGGCGACGAGATGAGCGGTCGCTACAAATGCGCGTAAATTCATCGCCCTTGACGGAGTTCGATAGGCACCTTTTGGAGACAGAGCCAATCTCACAGACTGGAAGGGTCGGTTCTGGTCTCACGCATGCTAGAACGAGCACTGGTTCGTTGGCGGGATATAATTTTCGGACCAATTAACTGGGGCGGGATGGTCGCGTTCTTCACAAGAGAACCTGGAAGTGACAGCAGACTCCACACGCCAACCACACTTTCGATTTTTAGTGTAACGACTGACTCTCTCGCGTCAAGACCAATTGCTCGCAGAAAATCTGCGGACGTTGTCAACGACGCTTTGACGCTAGCGATCGGCAAGGAACTAGACCAGTTCTGGTCTCGTCTGCTAGTAGTCCTCGTCGTTCGTATCTTTGGTCTATGAGGCCCGCACTCCACGAGGAAAGTGCTTCGCTGACAATGAGCAGACACCGCCGAGGAAGGAGGGGACTCATCTTGAGCTGTAGCCTGCGAGAATGGAAACGGGACGCTGTCTAGGAAATCTCGCCCCTGAGAATGCGGGATCTTCATTCGTTGGGCCTGCATTTTTGCCCGGCAAAAATTTCTTAACGTCATGACTAACTTTCACTCCCGCACAACTATAAATATGTGCCTCAGCAAAGGTTTGATCATGACATTTTTTACCTTTACCAAAGATTTTCCCTGTGACAGTATACAACTCGTGAAAACTCTCCGCAGAAATTTTTAATTTTTTCTCATCGCCCGTTTTCAATCTCTGATTTCTGAAATAAATCTCAAACATGAAAAATAGAAATATTCTGTTTTTGATTAGACAACTCTCACTCAAATTTTAGTGTCGACGTGCAATTTCAGGCACGAATGTACCTAGCTATCATTAATTTGTTATAAGGATCATGTAATTTGTGAAAAAAAGTATTTGCTCATGTATTTTGGCCTATGGTACATGGCCTATTTTGTGAAAGTGTGCCATAAGCTTTTAAACGTAAGGTAGGTAAATCAGTCTGAATTGGCATCATTCAGGCTACAGTTTTCCGATCGGCACATGCCTCGTGGCCCAAGATTGGAGAAATTGCGAAGTCAGCCAATTGTAAACACTGAGACAAATGACGATCGGTAAAACGTACTTTCGGTTAGTCGAGAAAAGATAGATTTCGGCAAAATGTACCTCGCATTGTATAAATGTAGCCGAAGTAACCCTATGTTGAGCTATCCGTATGACATTTCAACGAAACAAGCTGGTATTTTTCGCAATTGTACATATATCTTTTCAGGTGGGCTCTCAAGTTCGTCGGTGAAATTATCCGCTCAAATCATTTCTTTTTTTCTTCCGTAAGTGAAATAAAGCACTGCACTTTACTTGATAAAATATTGATACTGAATATCATATTGGAAGATACACGGCACAATTTGATTACAGATACTTACTCAATCAATCATTGCGACAAAAAAAATTTGTACCTACGATTCCGCGCAACGTTATCAATGCTGTACAATATTTTTGAAAATGACAAAGAACCCCACAATAATCTTATGCGAATTGAATTTTAGTGAAATCGTCTGGATATTTTATACGTTGTAGATCTTGGCATTCCGAAAAAAAGTGTCCACGGGCACTATCCTCCCCTATGACTAGTTTGCGCGTTAGAAAAATATTCATCTTATATCCAGTATTCCTTTGCGCTAGACAAAATATTATACGGAAAAAAAAATTATTGCTAATAAATAAAACGTAGGCCTGTAACCGGACATGGCCACTTCAAGTTTATGGACTCATCCCCTCCTCCAATTTCAATGATTTTACCTGTAGATGCGGTTACCTGGTGAGACCTGGTGCAAATAGGCGTTTTTGGTTGTCCGATGGGAAAATGAAGATTAGAGAGTGCCTTATATACACATACATTCGTATGTATACACATATGTATATCTCTCTCTAGTCTCAATTTTCCCATCGGTGAACCAAAAGCACCTGCTTGCACAAGATCCCACCAGGTAACGTCATCTACAGGTGAAATCATTGAGGTTGAAGGAGGGGATGAGTCCACAGACTTGAAGTCACCATGTCCGATTACGTGCTTAAGTTTTATTTATTAGAAATAAATTTTTTTTTCAAATAATAGTTTGTCTTGCACAAAGGAATACTGGATATAGGATGAAGAATTTTCTAGTGCCGAAACTAGTCATAGGGTAGGGTCGTGTCCGTGGAGACTTTTGTTGGGAATGCCAAGATGTACAACATATAAAAAAACCAGACGATTTTACTAAAAGCCAATTCGAATAAGATTGTTCCGGGGTTCGTTTTTTTTTTTGCATTGAATCTGCAAAGATCAAGGTGAAAGTTTTTAGTAGAATTCATATTGACAATGGAAATATATTTTTGACGGCAGTAACAGAAATCGCGCTTCTTATGAGGACAATTTTTGTATCCTTATCTCATTAGCTAAATACTATTAAATTTTATTTGACCGCGGTTAAAAAAAAAAAAACAGTGGTAAATTCAGACGTGATTAGATGTTTTTTATTAACGTATACTTTATTTAAAAAAAAAAAACGATACTTTTCTGCTATTCTTATAGCAGTCAATAACCTGCTAGTGTCTTTCCTTCAAGCAACGGTATTTTCCAGAGTGAAATTCAATGTTGGCAAGTTGCCATTAGCTTCTGTTACGCTATTCAACAACTTTAATACAGATAGTTCACGTATAGTACATTTCCAAACAGTGGATGAGGTAAAATTGCAGTAATGTCAACGCATACGTGTTTTTTTTTTTTATCTGTAGTTCCTAAATGTTGTTACTTGATAAGCGTTGCTGACAGTGGGCGTCACTGTTCCACGATTTTTGGAGACTATTGACGATTTTCCGAAAAGAATGCTTTATTTAGGAACCTTCGAGGTCTCCTAAAGGCTATTCCTTTAAAAATTAATGGTTGAAATTGTAGTAAAAAAAGCGATGTTCAGCTTTGCCAATTTTATTACACGATTAATTTGCTCAACACTTTTTGAATCAATTTTATTGGCGCGTCAAATTTCAGAATTTTAGTATTTAAATCCCCAAGGAATTAATGTTACAATGAAGAAAAGACAATTGATTTAATTTATATTTTATTTTAAAGCCTTTTACCTTATAAAATTTGTATATTACAATGAGTCGCACTCATTAATAACAGGAAAATAAAGATAGTGGGAGTTGCCGATTAGGTTTATTTTTAGGCAGCCTTCGACTGGTGAAACCCCGAAGATAAGCATGAATAATTGTTGATTACCATGCTGTATGAAAAAAATTCCAACTCTCCACGGTAATGAAATTAATAGACTGTGCCACAGTTATCCAGGCTCTCAATTTCCTATTCACTGTTGTTAACGCCATTTTCTGTTGACGTCAGTCTCTACCGAGTAGTCTCAACCGAGGGTGTAATTTCCTTCTTTCAAAAATACAATTTTCAACCTTATAGACTTCCCAAAATCAAATACCGAGATAACAAAAATAGGATAGACGATAATCAGAAATGATGCTATTAATTACTGTGTGTTTTTACGACAATCTACGCATGTGTCATGATGCACCGCCGATAACTTAAAGTTAAAATTGACTTGAATGAATGACATTTATATACTTTTAATTTCCCCTCGTTACACGCGCTATTGGAGAGTGAACTGGAGAATTTTCACCGCGTTGCTGCGCAGCCTAGTTTGATCCGTAACTTTTACGTCTTTTAGTACCGGAGCATAGTAATTTGCGTTGCTCCTGTTTTTTCACCGCGCTCAGAGAGTAGGTGAGCCGGTATATTTTTATAATAAATCCAATAGCGCTATTGATGCGACAGATTTTTGTTTCCTTCGTTTTGTAAAAGTGCAGATAATATATGTCAACGTTTAAGCATCGAAAACAACATCGACTGAAAAGTGTCGAAATTGCCGGATATATTATATCGTTGAACCTGAGATGTCTCGGAACACAACGAAAATCTTTGTATTGGAATCAGTGACCGAATTGAGGTTTTTTCCTCCTCAGAATTCAACGTACTTATGTATGTACGTCTATAATGGATGGTGGATGAGATGCGCACTCAGAGAGACTCGGTAATGGTTCAGGATCGTGTTAGCGCAAAGATAAATTGACCTTGTACCAAGGAGAAAGCCCTCTTTGTGCAATTCAGAGGCTCGTAGCGACTATGCATGCCCCCTATGACTGTGTATAAGTTGGCTCGATCGGCGATGGGAATAAGGTGAATAGTAGTTTAAGGTACCGTTTGGCCTGCGAAACTGTTTAAAGTCTAGCATGCATAATTACACCGATTATACTCATGACTACGAGGATGCTTTCTTCTACGGCGGAATCGACTCGATAGCGTCACGCTAGCTCACTCATTGTAAAGTGAGGAACGTTGGTATCGATTTGACGAGGGCTGAAAAAATCATCGTTTCAAATTGTGGCAACCATGTTATAAGCATCTGGGTCAAGTGCGATGGATTTTTAGTGCCACGTAGTTCAATATGTAAGTTTTCGATTAATTTCTAGAATTCTTTCAACCTGGTTCGCACTTTTTATAGAACTATTACACGCCACGGATCAAATGCGTCGTAAATCGCGACGGTCATAGAGTTTACGTGATAGCATCACGTATTGAATCCAGAGCAACGGCTGACTTATATACCTGCCAGGAAAGTGAAAACACGCACGTCTCGTGCAGAAAGAATCTGCACAAGGAAGAGCGACGCGGTTCATATCCTTCAGCGTGTCTTCAAGAAACGCTGATATTATTAACACCGACTGAATACGCTAAGACTACTTCTTATCATGATAAAGTTCTTGTATCTTCGGGCTTCCATTCGTTACCCCCTGTAGTTTATGCAATGTATTGGATCTATTTGCATAACCCGACTTTTCTTCAAATAATCTGAAAATAATTTGTCACGTTTTGTTTTTCGGTATCTTGTGGTATGCTTTGAAATTTTAGAAATTTTCTCATGAACTGTATAATTGCGGCATATTGAAAAATAACTCACTCGAATCTTATCTCTGATCATGTGTATAGTATTTCACTAATTCTTCTATTGTCCAGTATTTTCAAATCCTCATCTTATCTCATCGTCGTTGAAATTTCCCCATTCTTCAATCACTGTGTTCGAGTGCAAACTGTTTTAAAATATTGAAAAAATTTTATACGCAACTTTAGCCAAAATTCAAATTTTATGGCCAGGCTAATTTTAACAGGCAATGTTCAAATAATTTTCCCTCGAATTGTCAGGGAAGTTACGAATTTACGATTAGGACAATTGAAATAACAACATAGCACGATGTTTCATTTCGAACCAACATTTTTTTCCTCGCACCTAATAAACTGTTGTACTCCGCTAAAACGAAAATCCTGACGATGCGATATCTCTTGAATCCAATTTTGAAACGCTGTTCTCGGAGTTCAATGTTTTCCTATGTGAATAATATGGGGAACATGTCAAATTTTTTTTTTAATTGCTACCACATTAATTGGCCGTATTTTGTGGAGAGTTGAATTCTCTCAAAAAAGTCTTCATAAGCCTTGGGTGGAAAGTTAATTTCATTTAGAAATTCCTGTTTAATTATCTTTAGCGACTAATTATGGACCTTGCAACAAAATTCATATTAGAAATTTATAGGCAATTGTCTGCAAAAATGTGTCAGTGGCGAAATCTGTAGTATCAACGGTTCGCAAGTTGTAAGTCTTGCAAATCAATGTGATGTGAAAATTCATTGCAAAAAGTCTTTAAGGGATTGTCTCAGGGTGAAATTTTCGAAAAATCGTTTGTTTTTTTTTGGATTATCGTATAGTATACACTGTTCCCAACATTCTCTCAAATTTTTAAATCGAAATTCAAATTATTACGGTCGCTAAAGCGTTTCTTGTAGAAAGGGAACGGTTTTTCTACCTGCGCGTGTACTAAGGTGCTTAGGTTCTATAACCTTGCAGAATAAACTGTCCAAGCATTTCACTTCGTTTTTGACATCCACTACGGATAGACATACGAGTGAAACCCCCAAGAAAAAAATCAAGATCTGGCATCGCTGATTGATCGTAAGTAAACGATTTATCTAAAATTTTCTAACTTCAATCTTTAAACGCGTTTTTCTCGGAATGGTGTTTTTCAAAACGGTGTCCACTCTCAAAGGAAGAGTTTTGAAGATATCTATTTCTAATTTTGAGAGAACATTCTCAACGTCATTCTCTATCGCACTATGGAAGCTTTTTTTTTGAAATCTTCCAATTTTTTTTTTACGAAAAACTGTCGAAAAAAGGGCCAAATTCGATACTTTTTGTTCAAACCGCCGCCATTTTGTCAAATTTCGAAAAAAAACCTCCATAGCGCGATAGCGACTTTCCTACAGATTAATAATCTTTTTAAAATTTTTGTTTCAGATCAAAATTACGGCCGCAATCGTGGACACCGTACAGGACCTTTTTTTTTAACATGTCATTTCAACAATTTCTTTATTTATTATATACTAAATATATGAACGTAAAAAAAATCATTTTGTATTCGGCATGAATGTATTTATTTATAAAAATAAAACCAGACCGATTAGTTTATTACAACATAAAAAAAAAATCGCGAAAATCAGTGATTTGTCGAAGGGTTACACTGAGACGATCCCTTAATTGTGGGTAAACTTTTGAATTTACAACATATCTCAAATGACACTTTTGTAGCGAATTCTCTACAAATGCTTTCAGGATCAAATCTGTGTCATACGGTTGCATGGTAGCAATTGTAAAAAAATATTAATACATCCCTAATGTTATTTAAATGGTAAAACTTCAAATTCCAAGAACACCCTTTTAAAATCTACTTTCAGATATATCTTTTCGCGTAGATTCTTTGTGTTAAATATAAAACGTTTTTCAGATTAGAGCAACAAAACAGTTGCTTCAGGACGAAACACTTTATAATTAAGATGTTATTTTCGGTAAAAAAAAATTAAAGATTATGGGGAGATGTCGGTGACATTTAAAAAATCGTTACTAGAAGATGAATGAAAATATCCTGATAAAAACTTTTAGATTATTATAATATCGGCCTTAAAACAAACTTTCAGCCTCCTGTGATGTAAGTATATGCGCAAGAAATTTTCTACAGCGGTGGGGTAAAATCTTCTCCGAAAGGTTTCTTGCATATACATTTTTATCGGAGGAGGTTCAAGTTTTCTTTCGAGGCATATAATATCATAACCTAAAAATTAGTGGTAGAATTTCTATACGACTTTTTTTGCCCGTGTAAGAATTGAAATACTCTATTTTAATAGTCTGAAAACAAATGTGATGTAAATCAGTTAATTCAAATACTAGTAATAAATACAATACAATAATACAAATATGCAAGACTCTGAGACAAGTTGGTAACCGGTGAAATTAATATAATTTAACATAACTGGGTGCGTTATTTGAATAATTTTCGGTTAAAGGGCATAGCCGGATAAGCAGGTCGAATCGGCCCCCGCTGAATTTTTTGTCGGTACTTCAGGGATCAATTTGGACCCAAATGAAAATAATTCAGTGAAAATTTCAGCTATTAATCTTAAACGGTTTCCGAGTAATTGAAAAAAAACCTATTTTTTAGTATTTATTTTTTTTTTAATAGTAAAATTAAAAATTTTTTTTTTGCTGATTTTTTTTTAAATACTTACGAGTAAAAGCTGTGAAAAATTTTTTTTTTATGATTTCTAGACTAATAGCCGATTTTTAAACTAAAAAACAAAATTACAATTATTTTTTTTTATGCCTATTTTAAAACATGCAATCACCAAATTTGGACAGAATACGTCTTTTATACCCCTCTGTACTCAGGAATTTTTTCAATTTTTTTGGTTTGGTGCAACGTCATGAAAAAAATTAAGAACCAATTTTTTGTTAATTATTTTATATTTCAACTGCTTAGAAGACTACTTACAACTAATTATAAAATGTATTTATTCATAAAAATATTCATCAAAAACGTAAGTGGTCATCAAAATATTTGTTAATATTTTCGTCAATCTTCATCACTGTCTTCATTAATAACTACACAGCGCCCGGTATTATTGAAAATGCGACTTAAAATTTCCGCTGGTCTTACAATTCTCGATAATTATCTAGCATGTGATAGGTAATAAATAATAGCTGCTACATGCGAACAACAACCAACTGTACGCCGACCGTTGGCACAATCACAGCAATATCGAGAAATTCCGTCAACTCCATTTATGCCACGATGATACTCAATGAAGCAGCGATATGTTTTTGCATTAATATGCCGAGATCTTACTTGAAATCTAAGAATGTTTTCAGCCGATCTTACGTACTGAAGGCTTATATTATTATCTTCATCCATCATCTCAGCTAAGTATGACACTGCTTGAGAAAGCTGGTATGATCCTGTCAGTAAAATATGCAATTAAGTCGCATTTTCAATAATACCGGGCGCTGTGTAGTTATTAATGAAGACAGTGATGAAGATTGACGAAAATATTAACAAATATTTTGATGACCACTTACGTTTTTGATGAATATTTTTATGAATAAATACATTTTATAATTAGTTGTAAGTAGTGTTCTAAGCAGTTGAAATATAAAATAATTAACAAAAAATTGGTTTTTAATTTTTTTCATGACGTTGCACCAAACCAAAAAAATTGAAAAAATTCCTGAGTACAGAGGGGTATAAAAGACGTATTCTGTCCAAATTTGGTGATTGCATGTTTTAAAATAGGCATAAAAAAAAATAATTGTAATTTTGTTTTTTAGTTTAAAAATCGGTTATTAGTCTAGAAATCATAAAAAAAAAATTTTTTCACAGCTTTTACTCGTAAGTATTTAAAAAAAAATCAGCAAGAAAAAATTTTTAATTTTACTATTAAAAAAAAATAAATACTAAAAAATAGGTTTTTTTTCAATTACTCGGAAACCGTTTAAGATTAATAGCTGAAATTTTCACTGAATTATTTTCATTTGGGTCCAAATTGATCCCTGAAGTACCGACAAAAAATTCAGCGGGGGCCGATTCGACCTGCTTATCCGGCTATGCCCTTTGATCCGTGTACTCCTAAGGTTCATGTTCTGACAAAAGTGTGATTGCCAGGTGCACCAACAGTGTACTCTTTCAATAGAGAAACATCGATGGCTTCGCCCATCTAGTCTGACCGTCTAATAAACGACTCAGCGCCACTGAAGCTAAAAGACCCAAGTGTGGTCAATGTTGCGCCCTACATTCTCGGGCTTACACTTCCAGACTGTAACAGGTTCCTGGTAGATCTCGCAACGTATAGTTAATTGATCACATGACTTTCGGCAATAGTCGTCACCTAATCACATGTGATCACTGGCAACTTCCTGCTTGAAATATAAAACATACTTTGATAAATTTCTCAATCTCACGTCTTACACTCATTTCTATTAATATTTATGTACATCTGTGTTGCAGTTCGATCAATTGCAACAAAAAATTGCAGACCCTTGAATAACGCTAAATACGAGGTCCATTTTTAAATCAAATCCATCGGTCTTGTCAACTCAGGAATTACGTTTTTAATGACCGCCAAGTTTTGAAAGCACTTTTGCGCTTGTCAAATGATTTCGGCAAAAATATTTTTCTGGTACTAGAGTTTTTCGATCATAGGAAATTGTAAATAGAAAAGTGATCGAGCTTGATCCGAAAAAGTTCGGATACTATAACTAACTATATACTATAAAACTGAAGAGTTATAGAATAAATCACTTGTTATATGTGATTTTATACTGCTTCACTAAATATAAATGTCCTCATGTTCCGTCACACGTATTGACGTTGAATAAGAGTACTCAATAGTTTTGCTCTAGTGTAACATCTTTGCCCGTGAAGTCAAAGCCCTAACAGAATAGCAGATAGCTAGTTACACAGTCGAATTAAGCAAAGTGATCGTGAATTAAGGTTAGACGAGCACTTTTGTAAACTGAATTTAGTCGTATGCGCAATATGCTTAATTATCAAATCTACACTAATTCAGTTGTTGAACACTGAAGTTAAGCCTTGATGTTCGAATTCCGGTGCCTTGGAAAATTCTTAGATTTAGAGAAGGAACAGTGCATCATTTCTATGTATCCTGGCAACATGCAGATCCTCAAATAACATCAAACTACAGTAGGTTGAAATTTACTTGGGTTTTTTAAGAGTCTAATGGATTTCAAATCGATATGCATGAAGTATATTCATTGGAAAGGTGAATTAATAATCGCAGTTAAATTAATTGTTTTGTAAATATCATACCATCGGTAGCATGTAAAGATGAAATATGTGGTGTTTAAGTTTTTAATCACGAATTTTCATTAAAATTACGAATGAACAACATTTCGTCTGGCTAAACATTTCTTTAAGGTTTTTTCTCTATTTTTTTTCATTGGGCACTGGGTGGTCTCCAAAATTATTTAGATATCTTCTTCAACTTGCTTGAGCATCAACTTTTATTAACCCATGTTTCAATTTTTCGTTTTAAATCTGAATAGTTTTCTTGGAAGACTTGTTTGTCGCTAGAGTCGCTAGTTTGTCGCGTTTCGAATACTGCTGCTACCTATTGGTAAGTTTTTCATTCTGCGAGGCGGTCGATTATGCTTCGGCCAATCGTGTAAATATTCAAACGGAAATATTAAGAGTTGTGTTTGCGTGCTAAAATTTATCGTTTAATTTGTCAAAATTGTTTTCACGTACTTGTCATATAGGAATCATATACTTGTCGGTTATCTTTTTTTTTTGTACTACGCGTTTGAAACTCTCAACTTTAGTTATCAGACAGATATTAGTTTAGTTTCTTCAGATTTTCGTAACTTGCAAAGTAATTGGAGAGAATGTTCGACCAAAACGTTTCGATTCAGTGTTTTCGTTGCTTTTTGACTGGTTCTTTGGGTTATTTCAATGACTTATTCCTACTTTTCTGGGCCAATCACAGTTCACGACACAGTGGCAAACACCAATGAGAATGCGTCTCTTTTACAGCGGCGTCGAGAACTCCGAAAATGTATCCGTGCTGCGACATGTGACTTGAATCAGCTGTTTCAGACAGATTGCTGTCAAAACCAAATGCAAACTTGAGATTGCTTAATTAAGATCACTTCGAACATCTTCTTGGACGTGAGACGTTGGTCAGGACTACTTGTACTGTTTTAAGTTGTGATAGGCTGTGTAGAAGAAAACCTGACAGTTACCATGAATATAATCAAAAGATAACTAACGCTGAGCTTCGTAGATTGGTAAAATGAACAAAAATATGAATTCCCCGTCAAAATTGACGGAATTTGCTCCACTGAGTCCAGAAGAGAATCAGCCAGTCGTTGCATCTCTCTTCTCTAAGTTGTTCAACTTTACCAAAGGTAAGTCACGTCTTGAATGTTTGAAGGTATTTCACAATCATCGGAGAATAATTAATATCAACTTCGCATCACACGCTTTATACTAAACTTTTATTAATAGCTACATTTGTAACATGAGGCGATGCCTCCCAAAAGAGATTACCATTTCGTAACTGCAAATGAACGTTTGTGAGAGATTAACTCTCTTGTTTGTGAATATGATAACTGGCCAGTCGCGTTAAAGAAAAAATTTTCTCTTACTCATTTCAATCTGACTGATTTTACATTTTGACTAAAGAACATCAGAAATTTCTCATAATAATATATTATTGATGAAATATACATAATATTAGCAATTACGAAGTATGACATATAATATTCAGCTTAGTTTTAATACTCAGGGTCGTTGTCCAATGATGGCTCGGCAACCTCTCCTAACAATGATGAACAAAGCTCTTCCGGAGAATCAGAATCATGGAAACAATCTGATAGTGTGGAAAAAACTCCAGATGAAGATACCTCGAGCGTTATGAATTTGCCACTGGACACTATTGAAGGACGTAGCCTGCCTAATGTTCTAAAGCGTATCAGTAACATTGTAGCGCTAAAAAGCAGTGTATGAAATTTGTTATCAAGTAATGTTTTTTGTTCTACAGAGATCAACTTTGCACTTTTCTACAAATGTTTCCAAATAAGTCATTTACGTTACTCTACAGAATGGATGCCACTTTTATTCCAAACTTACTAAACTTTCGCTTATTTGTCTTCAGTGAAAATCAGAGTATGAGCAATCAGTATTTTTATATATGTATATATTTTATATTCTACATAAGGTAAAAATTGTGAGTTTGGTACATAAAGGTGAAATTACGTATGATGTATTAATTATAAAATTGTTTCACAGAATTTACAATCTTACAAGGATACGCAACTCAGGAGTTACTGGATGCCAGATAGCGTCAGTAAACAATGTTACGAGTGCGGCGAACGCTTCACAACTTTTCGTAGAAGACATCATTGCCGCGTATGTGGCCAAATCTTTTGTTCAAGATGTTGTTCTGAAGTGATTCCTGGAAAGATCATGGGTTGTACTGGTCAGTTAACGAAATAAACTTACTGTTTAAACAGGATAATTGCACCAACGAATGAACCATTCTACATAGATTATCATTCCACAGATTATGTATTTGAGATTCTGTGAGATTTTATTTTCTGTTTAGCCATTCTTCTTTACTTAATTTGGTTAGTCAAAGTTTATTATGGAATTGCAAGATATATGCAGTTAGGTTTTAACAAGGGATTCCATACTATTTCAAGACTTAAAAAACCAAATAAGTGAAATAAGACTGGCTTTGTGAAAATGTAAGAGTCTTCGAAACTTCAGTCTCACATATTTAATTGAAAATTTTTATACAACTCTGGATTGAATTGCATATCACTTTGAAATATGTTAAGTACTGACTACTTAATTGCTGAGAGCACGTTTTGAAGTAATAGAACTCAATATTAGGTATCTTAGTGTTGTTGTTATTGCTGCGTATTGCCTGAGTCTTCTCTAAATCGTATGAACTCATATAAATCCCAGACATAGGGTAAAATCCCTTATTATATTTCCACATTGTTTCTAGATCTCATAATATATTATTGAATTACAATTATAAATGTTACATTTTTTTTTCTGTAGGTGACTTGCGAGTATGCACTTACTGTTGCAAAGTTGTTTTGTCCTATTTACAATCTTCCGACATGGGTGCTGACCTGACAGCAGATCTCAAAGCGTTACAAGAAGACTTACAAGTTAAGTATGGAAATGATATACCACAGGCAGCTCAGAGAAATGTCAACGATGATACAGACCCTGAGATCCAAGTCAGAAGAAAGACCAGCGTTGGATACATGGAAGAAAAATATGCTTTGGGATGGTACTTGAATATGCCACATTGTTTTTTTAATTTGCATTATTATCACCATCGCCATTCTCATTAGTACCATTAACAATATGATTATTATGCCATTTCGATATGATGTTCCAGTTGAAATTCTTCTGCTAAATCTCTTTCACTTTGATGATCGAAGTTTTACAGTTAATTATAATCTTTTTAACTTTCTAGCGCTTCAACAGGATACTTGTCGTCCGAAGAACGAACTATGGCTTTACAAAACTCAGCGTCTCTGAGAATGATTTACGAAGAAATATTCCGTTCTAGTCAGGCTATCATATTACAAACTCACCGACTCAGGCTGCGGAGTTACCCTAATTGCTGTCTGGGTAGCGAGCTAGTTGATTGGATGATAGCTCAAAATAAAGCTGCAACTCGGTAAAATCCACTGTTTATTTGGATTTGTCAAACGTAGTGATTGAATAATAAATTTGTGTAATGTTTCCATCAATCTTATTTCACAGTGTCCAGGCAACAGCGATCGGTCAAGCGATGCTAGAAGCAGGATTTATAGAGTGTGTGCTAACGGAAAATGTGTTCACGGATGGTCCAACAATATTCAAACCATTGAAACCAGCCAGAGTCCAAACGAATTCAGATTTCTCAGCAGACAAGCGAACAACTTGCGACGCACAAGAGCCTGCCTGGGTGAAAACTATTCCTCAACACGATTCAACTACAGGTACGAATAAAAATTTTTACTGACGTTCTGCTAGCATTGAATTTACATCAATCACAGAATTTGAGATCGTTATACTTACAGATTCCGAAAGCGAAACTAAGCAACCGAACTCAATGTTTTCTACAATTGGCCGTATGCCATCATCCAGTTCAAGTTTTTACTTGGATTTAAATCTGGAAGCTTCGACGGTGACATTGAAACGTCCGACGTCTGAAGAATTAAGTGTACTTTCAGTTGATAGTATTGACAACTTGGTTGAAAAAAAAGAAGTCAATTTTACAGCACATGAATGTAACTCCGGTGTTCCAGACGAATTATTAAAGGATACACTTCATGTTCAGGACTACAAAGAAAAAAATAGTTGGCATAAATCAAATAACTTGAAAACTGCTTTCGGTGAAAGCAATGCTTACAATAGATTGGAGTAAGTAACAATAGTGCCGATTTAACTTTTAACCTGTTCAGAAGGATGATGTATTCAACCAGTACGAACTTTCATTACTTGTTTCCAGAACTGCTTACAAACAACACGAAGATTCGTTACTCAAACAACTTTTGAACAAAGAAGGCTTGGCTCAAAGCTGGTCAGAAACAATCCTTCCTATAGCGCATCAAATTGTTGATCAAGTTAGGCCAAATCTCAACCATGACGCCGACGACATGGATATCAGACAGTACATTCAAATAAAAAAGGTACCTGGTGGCAACAGAAATGAGTGCGGCATCATATCTGGCTTGATTTGTAGTAAGAATGTTGCTCATCGAGGCATGAACGCGATGATAGCCCATCCGAAAATTCTACTGCTACAATGTGGTTTGACATACCAACGTGTCGAAGGAAAATTACTGAGCTTAGAGCCAGTTATGTTACAGGTGGATACAGAAAATTTTTAAGTCAATCAAGATGTTCAAGGATGTATGGGACTACAGTCAGGATAACAAAGTGATGAAAAAAAAAACAAGACAAAGAAACATAAAACATTACTAAAGCTAATCTAGTTAGATATATTATATCTAAATAATTTACGATGACCTGGCTCAAAATTTTAAATGCGAATTTTCCATGTAAATACCGTCGTCGGTTGACAACTGTAGAGAAATTACATTGGTCTGTTATTTTTAATGGAAGAAAACACATAGCTTGACTGATTCTAATGTACAATGGTTCCTTATATTCGTGAATGCATGTTCCATAGATGGTTCGAATTAGACTTTGGGTAACAATAATGTATTTATTATCAAAACACAAGTCTATCAGGTGTAAATTATCAAAATTGTACATATCGGATTTTTATTTTACTAACTGATGAGATAAAGAAAGAAACAGTCTCAACAATTTTTTGTGCATGAATTTTTCAAATGCTAAACTAATGTGATTTCTCTGTCGTTGTTGATAACAAGGTGTCTGTAGTTGAAATTCCGCGTTGAAGCATCTGCTTCTAGGTCACAAGAACTTTTTTGGCTTTATTCAATTCAATGTGGTTGAGTTACACTTTTCAAATCTTTGTTACGTCATGTTTTTGTTTCATCACATTTTCCAGCTAACTGTACGTCACATATATCCTTCATTTGGAGGGAAAAATGACTCCAATAGATGGAAAAATCGTTCAGGCCCAACTTGGTCCTATTATAAGTTTCATGTAAAAATTGCAGGAAAATGAATACCTAGGTCACACGGTTGCACGAATAACAGCACTTGGCCCAGACATTGTGTTGGTCCATCGATCCGTATCTAGATTAGCTCAAGATCGACTGAAAGACTGTGGTGTTACTTTGGTCTTGAACGTGAAGCTGAGTATCCTTGAGAGAGTGGCGCGATGTACCGGAGCAAATATTGTTAATAGCGTGGATGCCCATATAGCAGGGCGGTATCGTCTTGGCACGTGCCAAAAGTTCTACCTTAGGAATTTCCCAAACGAAAACAGTGAGTGAATATAGTCTCAGTATTTGATGACTTGCAGATATTTCCCTGTGACGACAATTTCACACACCATTCAAATAAATTTAATTAGGACAAAGTACTCTAAGAATAGTCTTTGGGCAACAACTGAATTGGTGCATGTTGGGATCCTTATTTCTTTGAGATGATCTATTTGCCAATTCAATGTTTGGAATAAGCAGTAAAAATTTAATTGACTTGGTATACATATTTTTGCAATAAATTGTACTGTTTTTTCAGATGGAGTGAAAACGTTAATGTTTTTTGAAGGGTGTGCAAATTCGCATTTAGGGTCTACTATATTATTGCGCGGAGGATCTCAGAACGAATTGAAAAAAGTTAAAAAGGTAACATTGATGATGATCTTTTCTGCTTACTCGTGGCGAATGGAAAAATCATTCCTCATGGACGAATTTGCCAGACCTCCATCGCCGAAAGCTGATGCATTTCTGGACGAAAATTCACCTAAGAATTCAGTCGATAATGCTGACGAACCGGAAGATGTGTTGAGTATAGAAAGAAATGTTGACAGTATCCAAATAAACATGTTCCCAGAGAACTATGCTACTGCAAATGATATTAGCAAAAACGAATTTTCAAAAGGCGACTTTGTCTTCGATAAAGACAGAGATCTACCATTTGAAGTCAGTAGAAAAAATGATGAAAGTGAGACTCAAGATATTGACAATCCATTATTTAGTCCCGATACTTTCAAACAAGGTTCCACAATACTAAAACAAGATTCAGATCCATACGATACTCTGAAATTATTCAAATCTAAATCGAAATCAGTTGCATCTCGTGATAAAAATAATGAAACTTCCAGCAGGTATGGAAGCAATTCTATTGAACAAATTATAAGAGATTCTGAACAGTTTGCCACAGCAAGTGAACAAAATATAGCTACAGAGCCGATCAAAAGCAATACCAAACCTCATAATGCTAGCGAAATAAATCTGATAAACAAAGAATATAAAACTGATGATGTTGCAATGGAAATGAATTATCCTAAATCTGACGATGAAATGAGTGAAAAAGTCAAATTAAAAGATAAAGCGGCGTGCGAAGAAAAACGTACTTATAGTAAATCTGTCAGTGATCACAGCGATCCACTGCATCAGTATTTAAATGAAGAGAACGATGTTTTCAATGAAGCTAACTTAACCGTTCAGCAATTGAGCGTTGCTGATTTACCATTATCCAATAAGTTCAAAAAAGCATTAGACGATACAATACTCAGCGTATCTCCATATTTAACATTTTCCATACCCTACCTAGAAACGGAACCAGGACGGAATTGTACACTCAGACAATTTTTTCCCAAAGAAATATATCATTCCATGCAATTCACAGATAAAGTCGAAGGCGTTAGGTCAAACAGTATATCTGCGGAATGTGGGCATCAAGATAATCAAATGATGAATTTGAGATTGAAACCGCCTCATGCTTTTGTTGGGACTAATATAACTAACAGTGCGGACAGCCGGGAAGTTCAAACACTTTTGGCTAACTTCCGAGCATGCGGAAGTCGAATATATCCTACAAATAATGTTATAATGGATATGAAACCAACTGTGGTGCCGAACGACAGAAATGATCACATTGCCAAACGGCTCGACTGCCTGGATCCCTTGACACATCAGAGGTTATCCGTTCTGTTTTGCAGTTTTTCTCACAGCAGCAACACTACTCCAGCATTTTGCGTAAACCCTTGGGTAGTGAACATGGATTTGTATGGTAGAAACGACATTGCTTTGGGGCTTTTCCTCGAACGTTACTGTTTAACAACCGAATACATGTGTCCAGCACAAGCATGCAGGGCACAAATAGCTCAGCATGCTCGAAGATTCACTCACGAAGGAGGCTGTGTTCATATCGGTTTAAGCAAATTAGGGAACGAGCCGTTTGGCCAGGAAAACACCAATAGAATATTAATGTGGAGTAAATGTAACAAGTGTAAGAGTGTGTCGCCTGTTGTTCCCATGTCAGATGACACATGGTCATTGTCGTTTGCCAAGTATTTGGAACTAAGGTTTCATGGAAGCATTTACATCAGGCGGGGAAGTGATTCTTGTCAACATTCACTTCATCACGATCATTGTCAATACTTCAGCAGAAATAATATGCTGGCAATATTCAAATACGCACGAGTATCTCAATGGGAAATATCTTTACCGCCACCGCTAATAACAATCAATTACGATCCAAAGCAACACAGCAACGTCATAGAAGAAATGAAAAATGTGGCACTCAAAGGAGACGAGGTCTTTTCTAGCATTCGGGATAAGCTTGTTACCTTGGCTATCGACCCTGAAAGTTTGAATGCCATGAAACAGCAGCTATCGAAAGACCAGCAGTACTTCAAAAATAAAATTGAAGAAATTCAGTTGAAGCTAACATCACCAACATTAGAGAATAAGAAAATGGAGGGCAGAAATGCTGAGAAAATTGTACAGTCATTGATGTTTAGGATTGAAGATGGTATTGTGATTTTAAAAAGGCTAATATCCGAGGCAGTTTTTGGCTGGAATAACAGGATCCTAGAGATCACTGCCAAGAAAAAGGATGATAAGCAAAGGAGGTTCGCGGAACGAGCAATGACGACTGGGAGTAGCAATTTCATTGAATCGGAAGGATTCGTTATAGATGATGCAGCACCTGAGACACAACTTGAGAGTCCAATGTCAGCTGACTATAACGCTGTCGATGCAGTTACCGCAGTTCAAACTGATTTGCAAAGCGATTTTGTTGATAATTCAGATAATGAGGTAGTAGAAAACAGCAATCCCGAGGACATTGTAGTGATTCATGAATCCCCTAAAACTCATCATAGGTCGTATTCCGACGTGCTGCCATTGGCGTCGGACGATATACCGGACAAGAAGAAAAAGAAGAAAACAATATTATCACAATTACTGCCGTCGGTCCCCATCATCAACCCTATACAGTGTCCGTTGGGTTCTCTTGAACATCATTTACTTTCATTAGGGTAGGTTCAATATGTGTATAGTAGAGCGCTTTTGCTACAGTGCTTAGTCTTTTTGAGGCTTTGTTCTAGACGAGATGCAAGCATTTTTTGCATACATCTGTAAAAAAATTGGAAAATTTAAAATGTGACACACTCTCATATGTCACATAGTACAAATACGTACGGTGTGCTTTAAATGTGGAAGATTTTGTGCAATGGTATCCACAGATATTTGAATAGAACACAGAGATTAAATAGAAAAATTAAAAATACATTTCATCGACAAACAACATTATTGCTGTGTTATTAGAATTTTTAATGGAAGAGATAATTTGCAACAGTTTGGTGCATTGATGATATTTGAAAAGTCTAATCAACTAGAATATGTCAGTCATATACAAAATAATTTGTGCGAGTAAAAAAATTGAGATTTATCGATAACAGTTTTGTACCTTTTGTTCATGCATATTCAGAATTTGCAGCATCTACATTGCGATTAAATAAAATTTGACTTTTGAATTCCTTTTCACAAGGTTTAAATTCCATTATTAAGTACTTTGTAATTTGCAATCAGTTGAAGTTTTATTTATAAATGAAAATTAATTGAATCTTAATGTACAACAGCAATGCTACTGAAATTTGTAAAATATCATAGAGAACTAAATTTGTACATATATGACATACAACTTACAGTATAAGTTACTGTATTAAGTAGACTTATTAATTGCAGGTCAGTCGTACCGATCGTTGTATATGAGTCGGAACCTTCGTCCATAATAGCCTACGCACTTGATTCTCTTGACTATAAACATAAACTGCAAGAACTGTTACGATCTACAAAAGGCTCTGAGTTAAATCCGAGTCCACTTTACAAGCGGAAATTCTCCGATAACAAGGAAAACGCATCTGAATTGACACAATCAATAGAATCAAAACGGCCGTCAGTTCTTTCTTTCTTACGTGGCAGCAGTCCCAATCTTGCCAGTCCAGTTGAAACTGAAAAAAATTTACTGTCAACAGACAATTTGCCACAAACTACCGTCGCAACTCTTGATTGTGAAGAAGACAAAAAAGCACTTAAACATCAGAATTATATAGAAGTCCAGTTTAATGACACAACAACGAATTTCTTCTGCAGAATTCATTTCGCTTCACAGTTTGCTGCTTTGAGAGAAAATGTTTTACTTTGCGGCGAGGATGGATTCACCCGGAGTTTGAGTCGAAGCGTTCAGTGGGTTGCTAAAGGTGGAAAGAGCGGCAGTGCATTTTGCAAGACTAGAGGTAAATCATTTCCGAGTATACTATTGTAAAGTTCAACAACGGGTAATATAAAAAATCACCAGTGAAAACACTAGGTTTCTAACTCGATTATGGAATAGTGGTATTTTTGGAATTCTACGGTGAAATTTCTTATCAATCCGTAAAGAGCTGTGTTCAATGAGCCTTTTTGGTAATAAATATGCATAACATTAGCCAGTTTTACTTGATGTTTCATTTCAATGTGGTCTAAGTTGAAATTGGAGCAAAAGAAACAATTATCTGTGTATTTGGTAAGCTTGCATTAAAGATAAGTACATATGGTGCCCAGCTGCAAAACAAATGTTTGTTCTTGATGTGATTCTGAAGTTTTATATTTCTATTTAAAAAAAATCTCCCTATTATTCATGAATTTTGGTAATGTTTCAGATGACCGTTTTATTTTGAAGGAAATGTCTCGGTTAGAAATGCAAATATTCCTTGACTTTGCACCTAACTATTTTGCGTACATGGAAAAATGTCAGCAAACGAAGCAGCCGACGCTACTTGGAAAAATTATTGGAGTATACAGAGTATCGTTCAAAAACAATACTACTAACGCTGCTCTACGAACTAGTTTGTTAGTTATGGAGAACCTGTTTTATAACAGAATTATTAAGGATAAATTCGACCTAAAGGGTTCCGTGAGAAATAGACTAGTTAATCCCGAAGAAACAGATCACGAAGGAGAAATTGTTTTACTGGATGAAAACTTGTTGAACAGTAAGTAAATGGTGAAGGTCATCGAAACTGTTATGTAACACTCTTCACTTACAAGTGGTTCGCATCTGTTTTCATTTTCTTGATCATTCAAACATACTCAAAATTGAATAAAGTTCACTGAACCATAATTTTACTATGAGTTACTATTAATTTGTTTAGTGGAATATTATGCGATTGGTGAAGTTTTCATGAATTTGATCCAATAACTGAATAAGCATTGTATTATTTCAGTGAGCTGTGATTCTCCGTTATACATAAGACCTCATGCCAAGGCAGTACTAAATAAAGCTATAGAAATGGATACAAAATTTCTAGCTGATAATTCTGTGATGGACTACTCATTGCTGGTAGGTTTGGAACCAACCACCGATGAACTGGTACTAGGGATTATTGGTAAGTTTGTTCGCAAATATGGCAACAAATGACGCATTAGTGTGATGGCATAGATAAATTCATATAATTTCTAAATAACATAACTCACTATATTCTTGAGTGAGGACATCTTCAAGATAGAGGATTTTATACTGTATATATATTTTTATTAATTTACAATAGTTCTCTGAAACATCTAGCCCGCCCCATGCTGGTGTTTAGCAAAAATAAGTAGAATAAATAAAATAGTTCTGCTTCCAGAAAATACCTATTTGAGACAACATAAATGATCCATTGTTTACTTTTCCATAGATTACATACGTACTTTTACATGGGATAAGAAGCTGGAAACAATTGTAAAGAGGTCGGGCATCTTGGGTGGTCAAGGAAAACTGCCAACTATAGTATCGCCAGAGGAATACAGAGCCAGATTCATAGCAGCAATGCATCGTTACTTTCTACCAGTGCCAGACAGGTGGACGGGATTAGGTCACGGAGTAGAATTCTCATAAAATAGATGTAATCCTAGAACATAGTTATAATCATGAATCCGTTTTTATGGAAAATCTATGTTGCTATCATTCAGAGATTGTCTACTGAATATTTAGTTTTATACAATTATCATCAAGTTTCGTAGAGTTTTCTCGGCATAAGAATATCGCGAAATGGCATACAATGAGTCTTGTAAGACAAAACGCAATATCTCAATTATATACCTATTTGAATTATCATCATTTTACAATTTAGGATAACCTTGCTAATCCGAGCGAATGTTGACCCAGCCTGGCTCACATAATTGAAAAACGTTGATAACAGGGAACAAAGAAAACAATACATTTTTGAGTGATAACGAGTAAAAAACATGTATATTCGACTATGAAGAAAACAGACTTATAAAGATTATAAATAGAATTATACACACTAATTCACGAAAAGATGTTACAAAAGCAAAGTTAAACTGTCATAGACGTACGTATTAGAAGTCCTAAAAATGCAGATATTTTTACTGTCGCAAACCAGACAAGAACTCGAATGAAGCGGGCTCGAATAAGCAAGACTTTACTGTTCCACTAGTAATTGTAATGCAGAGAGATTAGTCTTCACATCAATTTTTAGCTCAATTTTTTTTTCATTGTTAATGAAAATGAGCTAGTATAAGATACCAATAAATATAATGCGTATGTAATTATACTTGACATGAATCAGTGGCAAATGAGGTCATTATTTTGAGCTTGATATTTATTCAGCAAGATAATCCATAAATTGATAAAATTATTAGTTATCAAACTTTCTATGAAAAATAATATATATAATATTATTTGTACGATCGATAAGTTGTATTATAAATTAGATTTTGATATCTACTTCAAGTGAGTAAGCGATATCATACTCAATCGCATCATATTCTAAATACATTTATTGTAATCATGTGGTTCTAATTGGAAGGTGATGTAAATTGTATTATATTGTGGTTATCGTTGTTCCCAAGAATGAATTCGACTTTACACTATATTATGTGATGCAATCAATCTCATCAGTGAAACTATAATATTTCGATTCATTTAAAATTTGTTGTCATAGTAAAATTTCATAAAAAATTAGTTTTTGCCTGGTTTTATTCGATTGTGTTCCACAAGTATCCAGATATTACTTAAGACAATGCCAAAAATTGGAAAAACATTCTGCACAGACCATTTTTACGATGAGAACGTACTAATTGTCAAACTTGGGTGTTTTTTCCTTTAATCCAATTCTAATGTTTTTGGACTTATTTGATTTAACACGAAGGTCTCCAAAAATTACAAGATTTTTTTTTTTTACTAATAAATAGTTATTTTCAAAATGATTAGAAATGCATTTAGGTAAGAATGTTACAATGGTTGTTTGTAAAGAATTACATTTATGCGTTATCACTATACTGTAATATGAAATTTCTCAAATATTCTTGAGATAATTAGTTAGGATCTATTCGGTGAGGAAAATGAGCTCGGAACATTAGGAACAAGTAAAAGTACCAGAGTTCAATCATGTTGAACATTCTATAATTAGTATCAGTCTATCTGATAAAATACTACCTAAAATCAATAAGAGCTGCGCCTAGATACATTACTAATAATAAAATAACTTTCTAATTCAGCTAAAAATTCGACTAAGTTTTAACTATCCACGTCGTTAATTTTTGGAGTTTTAATATCCAATTTCAAACATTGAACATAGTTAACTAAACTTCCAATTAAATGTTTTTTCATATTAACCGATTGGTCAAACTTTTTTACTGCAGCGTACTTGATCAAATTCTAGAATCTGAGGTTGTTTTTCATTTTTTGACCTTCCAATTTGATTTACCAACTCTTGTTGTGATCAAAACTGATGTATTTGGTTACGTGATTCCTCCTGTTGTTTCTGTAATTCTGCACATTGTTTGTTTCCATTATCCCGCTCTAAAGTCAAATTTTGCTCTTGCCCTGGTAACAATCGAACTAGGATTAGTTATTCGCATTATCTAGTTTTGCCATTCATACAACATACATTCATTGTAATAAAAGAATTTCCTGTTGTTTCTCTAGCAATGTATTTTTGGATTTCTCTGTATATTTAAAATTAATCAATCGTCCATCAGGTCAACAATGTTTCCGCGTATCTCCCACGCATTTCGAATATCAAGAAATTTTCAAACATTAGTTTTTGGAAATTTCGAATAACTACCCAAAAATATTTCGAATACTCGAGAATTTAATGAATTTCAGAACTAGCGGCTGCTCGAGAATCGGACGAAGTACAAATTTGGCGGTCGCTTGGTACGCGTCGTAATATTGTGAGCAAGCAGAATTCAGTGCCCGTACAGTGTTGACTGAGGATATTTGATGTAAGTGCCCGTATTGGCAAGGAACGCGACTCAAGCTACATCTGATGTTTAAATTGAATCATGCTCGAAAGTCGCAAGATATGCGTAAAAAATAACAAGCTGCTATAAAAAAATTTATTTAAGATTATATAAAAATATATATATACTTTACGGTCCGGGCAGTTTTCAGGACTTATACATATAAGTGTATATATATATATTTTTTTTTTAATGTATTTATATTTACAAAATACTTATTACTTGTAGAGTGAAACACACACTAGTTGAGTGAGGATGCTACAGAAATAGGTTATACATTACTTACTTTATTCTCTTAATTGCGTTTATCCACTTTTTTCTTTGCTCTACTTTCCAACTAGCTCTGGGAAATGTGTAAAATTTACACTGACTATTTCTGCCTGTATTTTCACAATTAACAACTCAACAACTATTATGATCAACAATGGCTGGGAATAGAATATTATGTCATCAATAAAATAAATTATTGGAAGAAACCATCGATGGTGCTTCACTTATTTATGATTCAGTTGAAGCTCATAATTGTGAACAATTGAGGTGGATAAAATGTCATGGACGTCCGCAAAAGGGGAAAAAAAGTGAGCTGATTGAGAGGTTAGGCATCGATATTTGTTTACTATGTGAAAACTTATAAAAAAAATTAATTTTTACATTTTTATTCTAATTAATAATGTCAATTAATTTGTTGTAGTTGAAAAAACATTGTAGTTAAGATGAGTATTACTAATGGTAATAATTTATAAAATAAGTCATTTATATTTTGCGGCTATACATGGCATAATTAATAAGCCAAATGTAAATGTTATACTAAATTGAATATTTTTAGTAGTCTTTCTTATACATAATATCTTTAATACGAGATAGTATATGAAAGAGTTATTAAATTTTTAATTAAGATTAATACATTTTTATTATTTTATATTAATCATACTCTACCTGTGCAGCTGCTAAAATATTATCTTTTTTTGTATGATCAGATCCATTTGCTTCTTCCATGTCAACTCTTTCATATTTTTCAAATAAGCTGGTTCTTTCTTTAATCAGCTATAAACAGGTTTGAGGTTATAACTCCGTAAATGATATTTATGTATAAATTATTGTATACCTTACCTTATTGATTGATTCATCACTATTTTTAAATTCTTGACAGCTTAAAGGATCAGGATTTTGTTCAGTTGGACCACTTTCTCCAAGAAAATGTATAGTGAGCAAATATAAGTATCCTTGGTAATATCATCAATAGATCTAAAACCTCGGTCACTTCTGCCGCATTTTTTCACCCATAATTCATATTTCTCACATTTTGCACATGAATTTATGTGTAATTTGCTTGAGGATTTGATTATCTTTTTGCGATATTCCAGACAAGGCTTTGGAAAATTTATAAAATAATATTATTGCCTTTAAATGACTTGTACCGTGAGGTTCTCTGTACCGTGTATCACTTTTACATACTCCATAACAACACCGTTTCGTTGTTCCTTTTTTTACAAACAACATAATTATAATGAGTGGCAAAACATTTTTTCCCAATTATGTGACTTATTACTTTACTTTTTTTTCAATTATTTTACACTAAATATGCTTAAATTAATAATGTTTTATTTTTAATTGTCATATGCGGGCACTTTAACATGATTGTTCACAAAAAGCAGTACGAAAAAGATGGCTGATGCTAACGCATGCGCACAAAAAAATTTTTAGGAGAAAAGGCTCGGAACAGATTAGTACAGCGTCGTGACGCTAGGTAAAGTCTGGCAGAAGCTGTTGCCCGTGACACGAACATGCTCGGCCGGTGTTAAGGTAAATACTGCGATTCAGCTCAAGCTAATGATATATACACCGGATGTCCTTAAATTGTGGGACACTGACCACCCAGCGTGATACCTGACTGAAATCCAACCGAGGATCTTCATTACCGGGAGTTCGTCCGACGCATAGTTCGAGAGTTATAGGGTGTATTCGGGGATGTGGGGTTGGAAGGTCGTGAAGTTGTCCACTTAGTTGATAGCAGGCCCACTCCGGCTGTGTTCAATGAGAAGGTGTACTCAAATAATTAACACTTTGATTAATAGTAACAACGGAATTTATTAAAGATATAAAGAGTACAAGAGCTGTGTAAAGCTTGAGGGTCGACACGTGACTGCCGCGCGAGAGTCACCATGTTCCCCTCTCGCCTTCTTGGCTTTCTCCTACTTCGCCGCTACTCCCACTCTAGCGCTTAGAGAGAGACAGAGTATCTATACCCCACAGGGAGTCGCTATCCGCGCTATCTAGCGCTAAAATTTGTTCACGGAGCCTGACGGTGGTGCTATCAAATGGTTCGTGACGTCATCAATAGTGGCGTGTGACGTCATAAAAATTCACTGTCAATGCTATTTTTTCCGAGGTGGTGTAATGACAGCGTTAGTGTTTGCGAACTCTGTGAACTCGAACGCTATCTCTACTCATCGTGATCCTAACCTCCTTCGTTCATCGAGCAACCAGCATTCCGACAGCAAAATGAACAATTCCGTCGAAGTCAAGACTTCGGCAATGTCGTCACTGTCACTAGATGATACGTCGATAATTTCTTGCGTTATTATCGTTAATATTCGCAAGAAATCACTACGATCCTCCATGTTTCACTCAAGCACGGTGCAAAGTCCCGCGCAAATGTGTTAAGATGGCCGAATGCGATCGCAACGCAAATAGCGTTCGTGGAGCGTGCAATCGCTGACACGCAATTGGCTCTCCGAACAGCATTAGTAGCGTTTGGGTTTTTAGTGTTGATAGCGACTCCCTGAACGCACCCATAAGCGATAGCGCTAGGCCAATCAGAGTGCACCATTTTATCTGGATTTGCCGCCACGGATGTTGCTGTTTTGTTCGTCTGGGTGAATTATTATTAATCGTTTACGAATTAAATATCGACACCTCCCCTCTCTCCCTGTTGTACCCCATCTCGAGCGCTGACCTCGGTATTGTTGCCGCGGCACACGCTGCCGGCCGCACACCCACGGACGCACACTCGTGTGTGTGAAACATAAGCGAATGCCCAGCTACACAATACTATGAAACACACATTTACAAGTGAAGATAAAAATAAATCTCCAAATAAATCAGCCGATTTAAGATTTAATGTTATAAAACACTTCCAATCATTGATGTATGCATAAAACTAGAGATTTTAGATGATTAATATGCCGTTAGGGTTCACAATTACTCATTCAATCAATCTGGCTTGAGATCTTCAGAATTATGCTTTCCGAACATTTTTTGTGTCTTTGCAACACAATTTTTCTATTAGTTTTAAATTCATCATTGACATCCGATTTTTCAATAATGCGAGGGAAAAATAACTCGCTGAATTGACGTGTCAATAGTTTTGTAAATCAATTACGATTCACCTGAGTTAACACAAAATAACTGAATAAATGAGAATTCACTGAATCACTAAAAATGGTAACTGAAATCATGAGAATTATTTCAGATATAACTGAATTAGGAAGAGTTGTAATAAGTCAAGTTACTTTGAATTACTCTCGATTCGTGCCAAAATTTTATGTTTAGAGAGAAAAATAATTAAATTCGAATGAGAAAGTAATTTTAACTGAAGAAGAAGAAAATTCCCAAATATCTGAATTCAAATGAAGCAATTTCAATTTAATAAATCCATCTGAATTTGAGGAAAAATAATTATTATTATTTGGAATAGAAAAATGAAGTCGAATTACATGAATAAATTCAATTACTTCAACTCAAAAAAATTTGGTAACATTCAAATTCCCAGTTATTTCCTCGTCGATTCAATGCGGGTCTGGAGTGGCATGTAACGTTGAAATTGCGTTGAAATTGTTGAGATCAATGCTAGTGATGGCCACTTATCTGAGAATAATCGATGTATCGATTTATCTATTTCAACAAAATAATCGGACACGGCTCGATTGAATTGGTAAAAATTAATCGATTTAGTAAATTTCTGCGTGTAGTCTTAATATCAGATGAGATATTTTAATAATTCATAGTCTTATTCAAAATATTTTTAAGTTTGATAAATTTCGAGTAATTGATACTTAAATCACATACATCGATACTGTATTGCATCGTCCGTATGAGTAAACAAGCGGCCTAAAGGGTTAGGTGGGTGACAAAATTTCACAAAATCGAATTTTTTTTCTGCTCATTTTATAATTGAATATGTTGAGAATATTCCTTTAAAATTTTAAAACGATCCGAGTCATATTCTAAGAGATATAGCCTTTGGATGTTTCACCCATCAGGCTCGCTGTGAGCCGCCGCTTGGAGGGGAGCTGCGAAACGATCGCAGCGCGCGGGGTGGCGAGTAGTGAGTTGAGCCAGCGTGTGTTATGTGTGATAGCATTTTGTATGAGAAACAATAGACGGTATGTGGAATTACACTTGTTGTGTTGTTAACTGCAAAAATAACGGTAAAACTAGTGATTGTATATTTTACAAGTTTCCAACTGCATCACATAAAATAGTTCAAAGGCAAAAATGGATTGCTGCTGTGAAAAGAAAAAAGTAAGTAACATAACTTTACTTTCGATGCCTTAGTTTTCTATATTTTTAAAATCAAGCCAACTATATCAATAGGTGAACTGTTATGCTATCTGCATGAAACACTATATGAATACATAAGTATTATTGTTTTTTACTGTCCTGATGGTTCAAAGTGGAGTTCAAAAACTCATCATGTAATATGTAATGCTCATTTGATTGGCAAGAAAAAATCAGATGATCCTGCGAGTCCAAGCTACGCGCCAAATCTATTCCCTCCAGTTTATCATGCAAAGCAAGTAAATGAAAAAGCTGTTTTGAGCAGGTAAATGTATGAGAAGTAAAAAAATAATTATAAAATTGAATAATATATACATCGATATTTATATAATAACCTATGTATCTATTAATTATAGGTACAATCGACTCATGAACCGAAGAAAGACTCTTCACAAGCGTAACATCGGAGTGAATTGTGATACTGGAAATCAAGTTAATAACGACCCCAACAACGTTGTCAATAATAGTGGACGTGAACCTATGGATTGTGACGTGGATTTTTCTGCGCCTCGGTCACTCGGAGCAAATAACCGGGAACTTACCGCGTGCACAATAATTTGGCGTCCGAGAGGTATCCTGGAGCTGAAACAATATCGCGAAATTTGTTGGGCGCCTGGCGTGATTAACACGCCTCGAAATCGGTAATGCGAGATACCGCGACCATATACTCGATAGCTCAGTACCGCGGAGAGGGGAGGGGTAATTCTTGGGTAGAGAGAGATGTAACACAAGTAAGCCAACGCGTGGTTTGGCCAATTCACTATAAAATTCCAATAATATATTTCTCGACAGCGATATTACAAAAAAAAATTAAAAATAAAAATAAAAATGATCATACGACTGCGCAGGTCGTCCTTCGCGATTCCAAATACAAAGGTTTAAATTTTATCCAAAAGAAATAAGCGCTGCTCGCGATCGGCCTCAACTACGACGCTACTCGTCACTTAATTATAAACCGCTAAACAAAACGTAAGCTAGATCATACTCGACGCGCTAATCGCAATTCTGATTAAATCTAGCTGGTATCTTATTTCTACGAGCGCTAGTCGCCACCTTGCTGATGCACAATAATTCATAAACTAAATCAAAAAGGACGTGCCTCGACGCGCTAATCGCGACCAAATTAATCACTCTAGAAAGCTTTTCTAATCGCGCGAGTGTATAGCGTATTATGACGCATCCGAGCTCAAGTCGTAGTCTCTATTCCCTCAAAGTTCACCACCCTTTTTACGTACGCAGACTCGACGAGACCCTGTGCAGCGGAATTTGGCCGCACTCAATTTCACTCCGAAATTGTCCCCACGCGAAACCGTGACTCTACGCGTTATCGCGAAAACTCAGGCTACGGTCATCCTCAAGGAGATCGGCAAACAGATTTCGAGCGCTACTCTAACTCTAAGATTGCGTGGGCCGACCGTTTATCGGTGTGCCAATTTAACTTGCGCTCGAAATATGCCCGCAAAGAATTATAAGCGCTTACCGCTCCTCAGCCACACCAGAAACTCTCCTACGCCCGTCTCAGCCATCACAACCACACAGTATCTTTGCTTTTTCTTTTTTTTTTCTATAAACTTCCTCGCCACGCAACTATCGCTACCGGTCGCCAGGACTCAAGTGACGAGTCCTGCAAATCGGAGCCGCAATTCGAACATGCCCCGAACATAGGCGCCATCCATAGTCAAAATTTTCCCGCTCGCATTGGGGTTCTCGTTACGCAATTCTTACAATCTAGCGTATCGCTATCGTTGAATTCCGCTGTCGCGGGGTGTTGATTGGCTGACCAGTGTCGTGTACCCCGTAGCTTGGCAGTGGCGTGGTGATGAGTTCGCGAGGGTACCTGTCGTCAGTTGGGCGACGGAGGGGGGTGGGCTACGGCTCGCCGGCCACCAACGGGAATCTCGTCCGCCTTGGATTCCCTCGCGGCAGAGCTCTCCGTTGACGCTCTCTCCGTAGCCTCGTGCGAGGCCCTCCTTTCGTCGCGATCCGCCGCGATTGCCATCCAGTAACATCGTTCGGATTTGCTGCCGATCCCCTGTCCGAAGCCGCATTTACTCGCCACCCAAAAAAAATAAACAAAAATCCTGAAAAGTCTTATTCGCTAAACCGGCGATGGTCCCCTCTTAGAGTCTCGGATGCGTGACTGTTGTCCCGGCGCTCTTTTTCGAAATGAGCCGCGGTCTACTTCGCGTGCTCCCTAAGTCGGTGGTCCGTCTAGAGTTCAGGGAGCCGTGTGGAACGCGCAGTAAAACTGCCACGTTACAGGATATAAGCAGTGCCGAAGTAATTTTAAAAAGTGATCAAGAGTGTCAAGTAGATTTTGTAAGTTCTGCTGGTATCGAACAAACAAAAGCTTTCACTTGTAACAGATATATTTACATGACTATCTACTGCGATGCTGAAGTTCAAACTGAAATACCGGAAATTGCCACTCTCAAAACTATTGTAAATAGGAAAAAAATGAAAGATGAAGAGGTACAATGCGGCACATCGTTAACAGATGGAGTAGATAAGTCGGTTGGTTTTAACGAGGCTGTAGTTGAACAAAATAGGAAACAGCGTAGTTTCTGTGGTTTTCCATCTATTGTTACGTCCAACATACCACGTCTTTCTATTTTTCCTACTCGCTAACTCTCCCACAGTTCTGTCCTGTCCTCTTATCTCTACGTAGTCTCACGCTATTCACTATCACGCTTACTCTTCAAATTCCATTCCCTACTCCTAGCTTTGTGACACCTTCTGCACTCGTCCGTTTCACGTCTCGAGGGACATTCCTATTCTGACACTCGACAATTCCACATCTCGCCTTCATATATATATCTTTTCGCAACACACAACTCATTCCGACCGCTATCTCATGTTCTACGGAATAAACTTATAAACGACATATCAACATACTCCAGTTATTCAATCCCATCCTGATTTCCGGTTGAACTGTAACGTAAAAGCGAAGCCGACCAGGTTACTCCTTCCGCTCAGGAGTAAACTCTACCCACGGACGTAACATTGGTGGCAGCGGTGGCCTTCGCTTTCCGGAAATCCAGTGATACAATTTTACGTGTGTGCTACGCATGAAGTGCCATCTGATAGACCGGTTCTGAAGTGTGCAAACTCAGTGATGTTAATAAAAAAGTAATACCACTGTGTGATAGTGTTGAAGACACTCTGAAAGCCATATTCTACGTTAACGCAATCAACGATCTCTGATTCACACGAACGTCACAGACAAATCCGTATCTCCAAATCGATATTGCTGAAAGACTATCTCCTGCTGCTACTACGACGACATCTTCATTCTTCACGACTTCTAGTACGACACAACGCACACCGACGTCATCACCGGCTACAGACACGAAATCGCTGGACCAACATCCTCACGGAAGAATGCAACATTTTATTCCGTTCCTCCTCTTCATCTTCACTTTGTAAGTCGACAAATCCTAGATTAAAATTTACAACATGGCTACCGAAGGCACTTTTCCGCACCTGCCTCTTAAAGATGCATTAGCTCTGATTCCCACGTTCAATGGCACTAATATGCCCGTATCCGAATTCATAACTAAAGTAGAATGCGCAAAACAAGCTGTCTTAGCCAGAGAACTGAATTTATTCTCCACACTCATTCGCACGAAAATCGAAGGCGACGCGAGTAAATATATAGAGTCAGATAATCCGGATTCTCTTCGAGATTTGCTATACTGCCTAAAACAGGCCTACGCGTCTAAACAACACCTCCCAGATATCCAGCTAGACCTCGCACAATCGGCACAGAGGCGAAACGAGAGTGTTCTGGATTACGGTGCTAGAATAAAACATCTGTTAAGACAAGCGTGCGAATCAATAGATGCCTCAGAATCTATCAGTGATGCTCAGGTGCTAAAGAAAAATATCAAAGAGACCGCAAGACTAAGATTTATCAAAGGATTACTAGACGAATTAGAAATAAGAGTAGCTCACGAGAATCCACAAACCCTACAAATGGCTATAGACACGGCCACCAAGACTGAAAAACTATTATCAGATAGACTCAAACTAGCCTCATACCGTGATACTAACTACGAAACACACAACCATATAAAATGCAGTATATGTAAATTAACCGATCATATCGACAAATATTGTCCTGAACAACCTTCCCTATTAGTAGTGTGTAGATACTGCAAGAAGGCAGGTCATAGTATAGAGGAGTGCAGAACGAGACAGCGCAACAACACAACTTGCACGCAGTGTGGTCGCAAAGGCCACTCAAACGATAAGTGCCGCTCAAATCGGTCCCAATATCCCCAGAATCCAAAATTCCAACAAGATTCAAGAGTTTTCCAAAATAACACTAATCGTCAACAACAGAACAATCCCAATACCCAATATCGAGCAAGAGACCCGACAAACCAACCGTTAGACCAGACGCGAAATGACAGTCAACGCTCACAACAGTATAACACACCAAATCCTTCACGATCGAACTTCAGGGTTAATTACGTAACACAAGACTACTCGAACGAGAATTGCGATACAGGCATCCACCCAGAAGTTTCATACGAAGCAAAGCAACATCGCGAATATTCAGGCAACGCGAACCATTTAAACGAGTTCAGGGACGGCCGCGCGGACGCATCGACCTCCCTCAAACCGGAGCAGCGTCCAAACCAAACGTCAGCTCCGTACAATTAGAATCTGGCCCTCCACAGATTCGAACACAATGCCCGCAGTCTTTGAATGGGTACGTGACACTAATAATAGATACTGGCGCTAATATTAATTTGTTAAAAATCGATAAAATCGACCCAAGAGTCCACGTCACAAAGACGGACATTAGGCAGATTTCAGGGATAACGGAAGAATCCATCAGAACAATAGGAAGTCTCTACATCGAGTTAGCTAATACACGCCACGAATTCCATCTTGTCGATAACTCCTTCCCTATCATCGAAGACGGTATACTGAGTGCAGACTTCTTACGTTCGGAAAAGGCAACTATCTGTTTCAAAAACAACTACCTTATCTCTCGCGAAACCGGCGTTATTCCCTTTAACAATCATAGAACCAACACAAAAACACCACCGCGTATCCTCATAACATCTGTCACACAAACACCGAAGGTTCGAATAACCACCGGTGAACTCACACGACAACCCAGCACATTTATAGTTGACACCGGTGCTGATGTAAACATAATTAAACTCGGAGCAATACATCCGCATGTTCCGTGTAAATTACTCGAAGATCAGATCCACATTACCAGTGCTATACATGAGCCAATAAAAGTAGTAGGAACAACTAGCATTCGAATCGGTGACAACCTTCATATATTCCATATAGTCGACGATCTGTTTCCGATACAAGAAGACGGAATCTTAGGATCAATATTTTTACGGAACGAAAATGCAACGATATCTTTCGATACAGAAAAAATAATACCGAACAATACTAGCAAACCATTCAAACTCCTAAACGAAGACTACATATTGATACCACCACGAACGGCCCAGGTGATTGCACTAAAAATTTCGAATCCCTCTGTAAAAACGGGATTCATAAAACAGTTGGAAGTAGGCGCTAACATATTCCTGGGACAGGCCCTGGTTACCAACCAACAAGGGTTTGCTTACGTTTATGCAATAAATTCCAACGAATCAGCTGTGGAAATAAGAAGACCAGTCGTAACACTAGAAGAAGTCGATGAACTCGCGAGCACCGCCACGCTCAGTGCAAAAACACACCTAACGCATACAAGTACTGCAAGCAGCGGACAGGTCTTACTAGCACAGGTCTTACACGAAAAACAAAAAAGGATCGAGAATCGCGTTCTTCCCACATCCCCAAATTACGATTCGAGACGCCTTGAGATTTTGAAAGAAAACTTACGATTGGATCATTTGAACGACGAAGAAAAACAATTAATAGTTAATCTTGCTATCGAATTCAACCATTTATTTTTCCTCCCGGGTGACACCCTGGGACATACAAACTTAGTCAGCCATACGATCCCTACTACCAATGACGCACCAATTCATACCAAACAATACAGACACCCAAGAGTACACAAAGACGAAATACAAAAACAAGTGACCAAACTCCTTGATCAGAACATTATCACACATTCTTCATCTCCTTACAATTCTCCGGTCTGGATCATCCCCAAGAAATCAGATGCTAGCGGCGAAAAGAAGTGGCGAATGGTCATTGACTTCCGGAAATTAAATGAAAAAACCATTGGCGACGCTTACCCGCTACCAAATATCGTCGATATCCTAGATCAGCTAGGTTCCGCAAAATATTTCTCAACGTTCGACCTGGCTTCTGGGTTCCACCAAATTCCAATGGATCCCGATCACAGCGCAAAGACCGCTTTTTCGACTCCTCACGGCCATTTCGAATATACTAGAATGCCATTTGGCTTAAAAAATGCCCCATCCACCTTTCAACGTCTAATGGATCAGGTTCTATCGGGATTGCAGGGTACAGATATGTTTGTCTATTTGGATGATATAGTCATTTACTCCCGATCCTTGGAGGAACACGAAACCAAATTTCGGAAACTCATGAAGAGATTGTCTGATGCAGGACTAACCCTGCAGCCAGATAAATGTGAATTTCTGCGTAAAGAAGTAGCATACCTAGGTCACGTCATCACTCAAAATGGATTGAAACCTAATCCGGAGAAGATATCAGCAATAAAAAACTACCCAGTTCCCAAGAATCCTAAACAGATCAAACAATTTTTAGGCTTGATAGGCTACTACCGAAGATTCATTCCTAACCTTTCAAAAATTGCTAGACCTATTAATAATTTGCTAAAGAAGAATAGCCCTTTCCTATGGACAGCAGAACATCAATTTGCGTTCGAAACACTACGCGATAGTCTGTGTCGAGAACCGATACTGCAGTATCCAGACTTCGAAAAACCCTTCGTCCTAACAACCGACGCTTCAAAGTATGCAATAGGAGCAATACTTAGTCAAGACAAAGATGGCGAGGATTTACCAATCGCGTATGCATCTAGGGTGTTACAAAAGGCCGAAATCAATTACTCGGTGTCCGAAAAAGAATTCTTAGCAGTCGTTTACGCCGTCAAACATTTTCGTCCTTATCTTTACGGTAGAACCTTTACTCTGGTAACAGACCACGAACCACTAAAGTGGATCAAAAACGTACGGGACCCGACTTCTCGTTTAATGCACTGGAGACTGAAGTTGGAAGAATATTCGTACGTCACAAAACATAAAAAAGGAATAGCGAACTCTAACGCCGACGCGCTTTCCAGAAATCCACCTATCGACTCTTTCCGAATTCTACCTATTACCTCAAAACGGCCACGACCCGATACAGAATGCTCATCTACTGACGCCCACAAGCGCGCCAAAGTAGCTCACCAACACCCAACGCGTGCTCGCGAACCAGATACGCTGTCTTCGTCTACCAGCGCTCACAAACGCACCAAAATAGCTCACCAACACCCAACACGTGCTCGCGAACCGGATACGCTATCTTCATCTACCGGCGCTCACAAGCGAATGAAACATGTAGACCAGCACCCAATACGAGCGCATGAATCTGCACATGAATCCACCAACCCTTCCCCACGAAGACGAAACAAAGCATTACAAGACACTTCGACTTCTACTGGTACCTCTGACTCAAATGCCAGTATGACTGACAATAGCAGCGCAACGGAGGCACCGATCGTAGTCGATAAAACGATCAAGCAAACTACGGAACGAATTCAACCACTCACCTCATCTGAATCAAACCAAAACTCCGGTAAGCCCCAAGGTCGTAGTGTTAAAATACGTGAAGATCAGTCCGACACACTGAATAAGCCGACACCCGAAGCCACTACCAGTAAAGGACGAAATTACGCCCCTCGATTCACGGAATTCATAACAGATCTTAACCACCTACCATTAACGCATAGTAAATTTATTCAAGAGATACGCGCCAATCTCCTCGACAGACAAGATAACCTAGCCCACTGCATCTCGGCAGACTGCAAGACATCACGAGGAGTCGCGGGACAACTAATCAATAGGAAAATAATCACCCGAGATCAACTACAACAACTAGACCCTGAAGTAACGACCGTATTGACACTGCCACATGGTAACCGCCTCATTTACAATCTAGTAACCAAAAAATACCACTACCAAAAACCAACTGAAGAGACACTGTTCAACACCCTAGTAAATCTAAAGAATTGCTTAGAACAAGACAAAGTCAAATCGCTTTCGATTCCAAGACTAGGCTGCGGCTTAGATAAGTTAGACTGGAACCTTGTTAATCGGATGATCCATTACATATTTAAAGACTCCGACATAACGATCACCATTTGTAATTATCAAAACCCGGCTTATGACTCGACATCTTCTGAATCTGAAGCAGACGCATCAACACCCAGAATCCCTGCTCCCCCTTTAATTCGTCGGCCAATGCGTCGGACCGGCACTAAGTCAGCTCCAAGACATGCTCCGGTTTCTACTCCCTCGCGCTACCCAACTGATATCTCGGAGAGTGACTCCGTGACACATGATCCGGAGTCAGCTGTTGAAGACACGGATAGCGATGCCTCCGTTGTACCTACGGCAACGCTACCACCTTTAGGCTCACAACGTCGCGACAATCCCGAAGAGCGAAAACCGGACCGCCCCCATATTGACAATGACAACTTTTGTTGCTTAGATTACTTCATACAAAATCAAAATGACATATTACCAACACCCAACGTAACCGAAACTAATGACGGACTTCTCATGTTGTGCGATAATTACGCTCATTTCGTATCAGCTAATTGTGGTTGGACAGAAGGACTAGAAAAACAGTTGATAGACGGAAATCTAATAAGCATGGAATCTTTTCAAAACCAGAATCCAGAAATATCCGACGTAATTAAAACTCGGTTGAAAAACAACAAATACATATTTACCCTCGTAGTGAAACCACGTCAATCAGACCCGGGCAGACTTGACGACATTTTCTACACGTTAGTTAACTTGAGGATTATCTTGTCCGGACTAGACATTCGGTCCATATCATTCCCCATGTCAGGACCAGGAGTTGATGATATTCTACGATCTATCTTTAAAAAACTCATTTATCACATTTTTGCGGATTCAGACATTCGAGTAACACTTTGTAGAAATACTACAATTATACCAGACGAACGATTACGCGAAGACATGATCAAAGAGTACCACGAGTCACTGATCGGAGGACACCAAGGTGTTACAAAAATTTTCAATAAAATAAGAGAAAAATATTTTTGGCCAAATATGAAAAAGCAAATTCAAAATATCATCAAATCTTGCGGCAGTTGCCAGAGGAAAAAACTAGTCAGGATCAAAACAAAATTACCCATGGCAATCACTGACACGCCCGCAGAAGCCTTTGACAAAGTGGCATTAGATATTGTTGGACCTCTACCCCTTACTAAATCGAACAACAAATATCTCTTGACGATACAATGCAATTTGACAAAATTCCTGGACGCCATCCCTTTACCTGATGCCACCGCCAAAACTATAGGCGCAGCATTCGCAAAAGAATACATTACACGTTACGGTGCTCCTCGAGCAATACTTACAGACCAAGGACAGAATTTTATGAGCACAGTCATCAAACAGCTTTGTAAACTCTTCAAAATTAAACAACTACGAACAACCGCCTATAGACCGCAATCAAACGGCTCATTAGAAAGAAGTCACCTTGTAATTACCGAATACATCAAACATTACACCAACGAAGGTAAAGACTGGGATGAATTCATACGTTTCGCCATTTTCTGCTATAATACAGCAAAACACGACAGTACACATTATTCACCTCACCAGCTGATCTTCGGCTCGGAAGCTAAACTACCGACAGACGCGATACTAAGCAACACATCCACGCATACATACGATACATTCCTCCTCGATCTAATAGCGAATCTCACAGACATCCGTAAACGCGCCGCGTTGAACCTGAAACAAGCTAAACAGAAAAGTAAAGAACACTACGACAGAACAATTAACCCACAACGATTTGAAGTAGGACAAACTGTCTACCTATTGAACGAAACAAGGTCAAAATTCCAAGATCATTATAAAGGCCCGTATGTAATCAAACGAATAATAGATGACGTTAACGCCGAAATATACCTCACGCTAAACAAAACTAAAATAGTTCATCTCAATAAACTGAAAATCGCACATACATAGTAAAATCCCACATTAACCCCTTCAATAGCTACTACAGTACAACCGACAATAGCATGCTACCATATTGCCTGCGATCGCGTTACATTACGTCTCATACTCTTGCATATCGTTGCAGGTGCAGTGCTCTCGACAGCACGACAGACGATTCGACTAACGTCGCGATTAAGCAACTGAATCAGAACCCGGGAATCTTCTTCGAACAATTGCAAGACCTACGTACATATAACAAAGAATGGACTTTGCTGAACTACATAGACCTCCAATATTTATTCGACCGACTTGACCAAGCATCAGATTTCTTAACCATAATAGAAGGTAAATGCTCTGTCGCCAAAAACTACTGTTACACCGGCGACCATATTCAAATGTTGGCTGATAGAATAAAAACCATGAAACTATACCAAAATCGAATAGAATATTTAGTTGGCCATCGCACAGGCGAATCCACTCACTCCGAACTTGCTAAATTAGCCCACCATCGCGGAACACGAGGCGCGATTAATTTCATTGGTAGCGTATCAAAATCCTTATTCGGCACGCTAGACGTAAAAGACGGAGAATATTTTAACCAACAAATTGACAACTTGTACAACGACAGTAGACACTTAGCATCCCTGCTTAACAAACAGACAAATATCGTACAGTCAACGTTGGGCGTCTACGGGAAAGAAATCGACAGCATGATAAGCCACGACCGCGAACAACATAAATTACTCACGGCCCTCTCGACTGATGCAGCTATTTCAAAAGCCTTAATCGCCAACAATACCTTCAGAACGACTTTACTTAACCGACTAATTGACCTGGACCGACACTTGAACGAGTATGAACTTGACCTGTCCAGCTTAGTAAACGCTATCCTCTTCGCTCAAAAAGGTATCGTCCACCCTAAAATTCTATCACCACAACTAATTATTTCCAGTCTTAAACATATCCAGTCACTCAGACCACAAATAGAGTTTCCTATTCCAATGGATCCAAACTACGCTGAAGAACTGATTCGAATCTCTAAAATCGACATAGCGTATTACGAACCCAGACTGCTTTATGTGATATCTATTCCGTTGCTCAACTCCGAGGTTTTTGACCTGTACCGACTGCTTCCCGTCCCCGTTAGACAGACATACGACTCTGCAAATAACAAATTCGCTTACATTCAACCTGGCAGCGACTACGTAGCTATAGCACTTAACCGAGCGTCGTACTTTCAAATCTCGGAATCCAAATTTAGTAAATGCATTTTATCCTTAGGAAAATTCATATGTAAGTTGACACAACCGCTTTTCCGACCGTCGACTCACAAACTCTGCGAGGTAGACCTTTTTCTGAACCCGTCCAGAAAAATTTCAAAACAATGTGATATCAGATTGACCGCATTCGATGGAACCTACTGGACGGAATTATCAACATCTAATTCTTGGATTTTCTCAGCTTCCACTCCTGAGACTCTTCATACTCTCTGCCCAAATGACCAGACCTCTCGTGTCACACTTTCCGGTTCAGGCATTATCACCCTAGACGACCTATGTACGGCTAGTACTTCTGAGGTCACTCTCAAAACTTCGAAACGCTCACAATCTACCGAGACTCTCTCCTACGTCCCCAAAGTTACCTTGGATCTAAGTCAAGTATCCCTCAGTCTTGATTTTAATATTTCCACCGACTTATCCTTAATTGCAATCCCCCCACTCCACAAAACCTCGCACATAGATGTACATGCCTTGGCCAATACCGGACTATCGCTGCAGGATATCGCAAAACAAGCTACTGATATCAGCACACACCACCGCACACAGCGCTATATGTTGCACATCAAAGACACTCTTACTTACAGCGGTGTTGGTTTGCTATCTCTCGCAACCCTATACTTATTCTACCGTCACTCATACCTCGGCAAGGTCATTACTCTGTGCACACATTGCAAAACAAAAAAGACGAACCAGACATTTAGAGCCATACAAACAGGGTATGACAATCCAATCGAGCTGAATATTATTCACCCACCTACTTCTTCTGTCCTACCCATTCCCAACGAAGTAGAAACCCATCATGCAGTTCGTCACACACCACCTCCGCTTCCTTTAAACCCACCCACCTTACGAAAACCTTATTACAAATAGGCATTTACTATATTGCTATCAAGATCTGCTGTTGCGCTGTCAAACAGACATAAATAAAATAAATACTTGTGTACACTACTGCACTAAAATAATTGTAGTGACGATCTTATACCCTTAGTTTAAAATTAGCCCAAAATATATCTACACTCATAACCGATATCATTGTACAAATAGGTCAGACTCTGTATCTCTACATATCAAAAAAAAAAAAAAAAAAAAAAATGTGGTATTACTTAATACCCAGCTAATAATATGTAAAAAAAAAAAAAAAAAAAAAAAAAAAAAAAAAAATCATTGTTGTTTAGGCTTAAGTGTACTAACCCGCTTCCATGCGCATTAACCCTAGGCGCCTAGCTTTAAACAACATTATGTAACCATAGTATTATAACTATATGCCTTACGCTCATACGTAACCCAGAATATAAACCATACACTACCTATAATAAGAATAATTGTAAAACTAATTTTAAGCACAAATCATGTTTCACATTTCCACCTTCTTGCTCCCTCTGACGGGGGGGGTGTTACGTCCAACATACCACGTCTTTCTATTTTTCCTACTCGCTAACTCTCCCACAGTTCTGTCCTGTCCTCTTATCTCTACGTAGTCTCACGCTATTCACTATCACGCTTACTCTTCAAATTCCATTCCCTACTCCTAGCTTTGTGACACCTTCTGCACTCGTCCGTTTCACGTCTCGAGGGACATTCCTATTCTGACACTCGACAATTCCACATCTCGCCTTCATATATATATCTTTTCGCAACACACAACTCATTCCGACCGCTATCTCATGTTCTACGGAATAAACTTATAAACGACATATCAACATACTCCAGTTATTCAATCCCATCCTGATTTCCGGTTGAACTGTAACGTAAAAGCGAAGCCGACCAGGTTACTCCTTCCGCTCAGGAGTAAACTCTACCCACGGACGTAACACTATCAAGACCGATAAAGATTTATTAGATATTGCTGGAGTGAACTTCCAGAACTTTAATTTTTTATTATCTAAAACTGAAAACCCATCGGAAAGATCTACAATAACAAGAGAACAGAGGCTTTTAATTTTTTTAGTGAAAATAAAAACTGGACTGACATTTTCAGCCATAGCAATTTTCTTTGGTTTACATCGGTCAACTATCTCCAAGATATTCTTTTCAACTTTACAATATTTGAATTCGTCAACTGCAAATTTAGTGTTTTGGCCAAGCAGAGCTGCCGTACAGAAAACTATGCCGTAATGTTTTAAACCTCAGTAAGTAGTATAGCAAGGCGGGTTCTAAGTACAAACACCTTCTTTACCGACCGAGCCGCTCCACGCAGCCCAGACTCAAACCCTTACCGTCCCGCATTCTTTTCCCACGATAGGACTGCTGATGTGTAACATGAACCACTCCGAATTCCTTTCTCCACGGTAGGACTGCTGATGTGTAATATCAACCACCCCACATTCCTTCCCCACCTTATCAACCACGTGACATTCCAAAATTAATAGTTCCGAGAATCGTGTTTCACTTATTCGGATGTCGGTTTGATATCGACCACGTGAAATTTTTTGGCTTGTAACTGCCGTGTGAACTCAACGATGAATTTTGGACGGGTTCAGACAAGACCGGAGTGCAAGGTCGGCCGACAGCCGCGGTACATTCAAAGCCATGGTCTGCGGTGTTGGGTTACCATCGCTGTTGGAATGCCAAAAGGTGCGCGCGCATCCGTACAGCTGCCCTATAAAAAGGACGCTCATCACAGCAAACGATCATTACGTCACAACCTGTCAAGTATACGTGAGGAAAAAGCTCAAGATGGAATCCGCGAAGTGTTTGAGATTGATCGATATTATGGAATCGGCGTTCAAGATTTTATCGGAAAAATCGTCGTCGGCAGAAATTGCAAAATGGATTCGACTCGGAACCCAAAATATCAGACTTTTGAATAAAATCTTACGCAACAACGCCTCAACGATCGGGGAGAAGACAAGAATTTTGACTACAATTGGAATTCTGAAATCGTTGACAGTCAAATTTCAACAATTGCAGAAAGTGGGTGACGGATTACGAAGCCGACGAAGAAGCGATCGAGTACGGTGGGAAGATTTGGAATCAGCTTTCGAAAGTAGAATTCGAACTGGATCCATCGTCAATTTGAAGCATAAAGATGTGGAGAGATTTCTAGAAGACGCAAAGGTACTAGCTGTGACGAGGCTGAAAAACGCTCTGAAGAAAGACAGGAGCTTGAAAGCCAACGTTATCCTGGCTTGTAAATTTGAACTTAGAAAAGTTGATCGCACGGTGGAAGAGATCAAATTTTTTAATACGAGAAATGAAATCATCCTCCAGACAACGGATATCAACGAATGGTTCATCGAAAACGCGACGGAGCGTTTGTTGAAAAAGGTGGAAGATTTCCAGGAAAAGGATTCAGGCTGGTCGCTGACTGAAATAATCAATTTGACTGTGAATATCAACAAGTACGTACCACTACGAGGCGGTGTCTTCACATACACACCACTACCCAAAGATATTCAAGATAAGAAGGCTGTCGTCAACATCCGTAACAGCGACTCGTATTGCTTCCTCTGGTCGGTCACCGCAGCTCTGTTCCCAGCCGACAACAACAATCCCAGCAAAATTACTTCGTATCCACATTTCAGCTCAGTGCTACAATACGACGGTTTGCATTTTCCAATGTCTTTAGACCAGATTCCAAAATTTGAGAAACTCAACAAACTTTCAGTTAACGTTTATCGTATAGATAGTGCGGAAAAAAAAGCGCAGTGAAATTGTACCCATTTATTTGAGCCGAAACAAGTCTGATAAACCTACAATCCATCTTTTAGTAATAGAGTCTGAAAACGACAATGATGATAATAGTATAGAAAATATTGAAAAGAATGTAACACATCATTTTGCATGGATTCGAAATTTATCGCGGTTGACAAGTTCCCAAATTTCTAAACATAAACGTCGTACTTGGTTATGTGATAGGTGTCTATCACACTTTCAATCTGAAGAGTCTTTAACAAAGCACAATGTAGATTGCATGAATTTAAACAAAACCAAAGTTATTCTACCTACAGATGAGGAAAAAATACTGAAATTCAAAAATTTCAAGCACAAAGAAACCGTTCCATTCTGCATTTACGCGGATCTCGAACGTTTACTGGAACCTACGCTCAAAAAGATGGGTACAAGAACAATTTATCAGAAGCATCTTCCGTATAGTATAGCTTACTATCTGCATTGTGCGTTTGACAACTCGCTTTCAAAATTCAAAATTAATCGTGGAGAGACTTGCGTTCAATGGTTTGTGAACGAGTTAGCGGAATTGGCACATTCGTTAGAGGGATACTACAAGACTGTTGTACCGATGGAACCGCTCAATTTCAATCAAATCAACGAATTTCACTCAACAACAGTGTGTCACATTTGTGAAAAACCGTTTACACTCACAGACGTGAAACATCGTGATCACTGCCATTTCACGGGAAAGTACCGTGGTGCTGCTCACCGAGGTTGCAATCTAAATTACCAAAATTCGCACATTATCCCAGTGATATTCCACAATCTGTCGGGTTACGATTCACATTTTCTGATCAAAGCACTGGCTACATCGTTCGAGGGCAGAATTGAGCTTCTACCCGTAAACAAAGAAAACTACATTTCTTTTACAAAATATGTCGAGGGGACAGATATAAAGTTTAGATTCGTAGATTCGTACCGCTTCATGCCCAGTAGTCTTGAGAAATTAGCAACGTATCTCGGTGATGATCAGAAATCAATCACACGAAAATTTTATCATAGCTCAGATAAATTTCAGTTATTGACCAGAAAAGGAGTGTTCCCGTACGAATACATAGACAGTTGGGAGAAGCTCGAGGACAGACGGTTACCATCCAAACAACAATTTTACTCAAAATTAAATGATCGGGATATATCAGACGACGACTATGCACATGCATGTAAAGTTTGGCAAACTTTTAACGTTCAAACTTTGGGAGAGTATTCGGACTTGTATTTACAGACGGACGTATTTTTACTGGCCGACGTTTTTTAAAATTTTCGACAGAGCTGTTGGACGACGTACAAACTGGACCCGTTACATTACTACACAGCGCCCGGTCTGTCGTTTGATTCAATGTTAAAATGTACAGGCATCGAACTCGAGCTTCTCACCGACATAGACATGGTTATGTTTATCGAAAAGGGTATTCGAGGTGGTGTATCACAGTGTTCGAACAGATACGCAAAGGCCAACAATAGATATATGGGAGAGGAATTCGATCCTGAGGTCGAAGAATCTTATGTCATGTACTTTGACGTCAATAATTTGTACGGTGCTGCTATGAGCTTTGCTCTGCCATACAGTTCCTTCGAATGGTTATCAGACTTCGGACAATGCGACGTTCTTACCATCTCGGACGATGCGGAGTTTGGTTACATACTGGAGGTTGATTTGGAATATCCTGAGGAACTGCATGAAATTCATAAGGATTTACCACTGTGTCCGGAGCACTACATACCTCCGATCTCGAATAGTAAGCAACCGAAATTGACGCCCACGCTATTTTCCAAGAAAAACTACGTTGTTCACTACAGCGTTTTGAAACAATGCTTACAATTAGGCTTAAAATTACTCAAAATTCATAGAGTTCTCAAATTCAGGCAAACCCCGTGGCTCAAAAAATATATAGATTTGAATACCGATTTGCGAAAAAAATCTGACAACGAATTTGAGAAAAACTTTTACAAGCTAATGAACAACGCAGTTTTTGGCAAAACTATGGAAAACGTACGAAAGTATAGAGATGTCAGGCTGATCACGAAATGGGATGGAAGATACGGTGCTAGAGCTACTATAGCCAAACCCAATTTTCACAGCTGCACCGTTTTCGACAAAGATATAATTATCGTTGAAATGAGTAAGACGAAAGTCAAGTTGAATAAACCATTGTACGCAGGTTTCTCCATCATGGATCTGGCTAAAACATATATCTACGATTTTCATTACAATTACATTAAGCAGAAATTCGGCAACCGAGCAAAATTAATGTACACGGATACCGACAGTTTGATTTACAATTTTACCGTCCCCGACATATACGAACACATGAAGGAGGACTTGCACAAATTCCATACTTCTGATTATCCGCTTGACAACGTTTACGGAATACCTCGAGCAAACAAAAAAGTTCTCGGCTTGATGAAAGATGAGAATAATGGAAAAATAATGCTGGAATTTGTAGGATTAAGAGCTAAACTGTACGCATTCCGAGTCTTGGGAGATGAGAAAGACAATAAACGTGCCAAAGGTGTCAAAGGATCAGCGTTGAGAAAAATAACTTTCAACGATTATTTGGAATGTGTTTTGAACCGTGAAAATCTATCCTCAAATCAGCATTTGATATTGAGTCGAAAGCAGGAGGTATACACCGTAGAACAGCAGAAAGTAGCTCTGAGCTGGAATGACGACAAGCGGATCGTGTTTCAAAATACAACCGACACGCTTCCGTGGGGCTACAAGCCTACACCTTAGCTTTGTAATTTATAACTATACCATGATGTGAAGATGAGAGTTCGTCGAAATTCCGGTCAGGAAGAAGAAGAATTTAATACTTTGAAGGACGTGAATATAAAAAGAGTCGACGTTTCGGCCGGGCCCTGCCGACCATCCTCAGGAATAAATTCTATTTTTCTATTTAGAGGATGGTCGGCAGGGCCCGGCCGAAACGTCGACTCTTTTTATATTCACGTCCTCCAAAGTATTAAATTCTTCTTCTTCCTGACCGGAATTTCGACGAACTCTCATCTTCAATCTACCTCCTGGTCACAAACTTCCCTCCTAAATACCATGATGTATAAAATATTATTGTTATGTAGGATAGTGAATAAGAACGCTCCGAAATATAAGAAATTGTACAACGATGCATATGTCTGTCGATTGTCTAAAAAATAAAGACGCATACTTGTTGTGTGTCGGATATAAAATAAAGAGGGACATACGTTTTTACAAAAAATTCATTTATTCAAATGTTACATGTCCGATTCGTTTATCCAACTGTTGTGTGTATTGTCAAAACCTAACCATTTAACGTATATTTTTCTTCCGCGCTTCTTGAGCACCTTCTCCACCAGATAGATATCCAGGTGCTTAACCTTGAGGAGCTCTTGTTCGTAGAAACCACCAGCGATGGGTTGATCTCGGTAGTCTTTGAGCTTGTACGTCACAGGATGAGTATTTTCCACTCGACTTATCGTGAATATTTCAGTCGTCCAATTGGGAGTGTAACCTTTCTCGAAGACATTCTTGAATTTGCTGATTCGAACTTTGTCGCCGGATTTGAACTTTGCCGATACGGTAGGTATCGCTCGAAGCCCTCCGTACGCCTGACGTAATAACAGCCTCTCGTTTGCAACGGTGACATCCGACGGTTTCATTCTTATGGTTCGGTGTTTGACGTTGTTGTAAGCCGAAACCAAATCGGATAAGATATCGAGCCACTTGTAGCTTCCTTGCATGCTGAACCGTGTCCACATTTTACCTTTCAGCGTGCGATTGAAACGTTCACAGATCGAAGCCTTCAAATTACTGTACGTGGAGTAAAGTTTGATTCCGTAGCGTGTCATAAGCGATTCGAATTTCGAGTTGTAAAATTCCGTTCCTGTGTCGACGTGTAAATTTTTCGGTACCCGTCCTTGGACAAGCACAGATTCCATTGCCTTCGTAACATCATCTCCAGACTTGCTCTTTATCGGTATAGCCCACGCATACTTTGAAAAGATATCAATGACTGTGAGCATGTACTTGTAACCTTTGTTTTGTCCAGCGTACGACATCATATCAACAAGATCCGCCTGCCAGGTCTCGTCGATGCCGCGCACGTCTACACGTCGACGCGGGTATTTCCGGCGTGCAGGCTTATGCAGTTCCGTCACCAGTGCTTGCTTTTTCTCGTTCATATTCCAACGCTATCAGTCTGGTGTCCAATTTGGAAATGATTTCCGCGTTTCGAATCGACAAGTCTCTGTCTGTTTTAAAGTCTGTGTAGAAGGTATCCAAGGCTTTCTTCGTGGTGATCTCCAAAGCTTTGATCATTTGATCGAGGTTGTCGATTTGTTTTTGCAGCACGCTGAATTTTCGTCTCAAGGTTTTTAAAGTTACAGCATTGTTCGGCTCTGCGGGATCTGCGACGTTGCACAGTCTCTTGTTCCGTATATCGTAATGCCCGTCCGCTGTTATTTGAAACCCGACACCCGGAGGACCGCGAGTGCTCACAGCTGTGTTTTTATTCAGCTGACGTCCAAACACGTCGACGCTCATCTCGGTAATGAATGCAAAAATGACGAGAGCTGAATAAAAACACGACCGCGAGCACTCGCGGTCCTCCAGGTGTCGGGTTTCAAATAACAGCGGACGGGCATTACGATATACGGAACAAGAGACTGTGCAACGTCGCAGATCCCGCAGAGCCGAACAATGCTGTAACTTTAAAAACCTTGAGACGAAAATTCAGCGTGCTGCAAAAACAAATCGACAACCTCGATCAAATGATCAAAGCTTTGGAGATCACCACGAAGAAAGCCTTGGATACCTTCTACACAGACTTTAAAACAGACAGAGACTTGTCGATTCGAAACGCGGAAATCATTTCCAAATTGGACACCAGACTGATAGCGTTGGAATATGAACGAGAAAAAGCAAGCACTGGTGACGGAACTGCATAAGCCTGCACGCCGGAAATACCCGCGTCGACGTGTAGACGTGCGCGGCATCGACGAGACCTGGCAGGCGGATCTTGTTGATATGATGTCGTACGCTGGACAAAACAAAGGTTACAAGTACATGCTCACAGTCATTGATATCTTTTCAAAGTATGCGTGGGCTATACCGATAAAGAGCAAGTCTGGAGATGATGTTACGAAGGCAATGGAATCTGTGCTTGTCCAAGGACGGGTACCGAAAAATTTACACGTCGACACAGGAACGGAATTTTACAACTCGAAATTCGAATCGCTTATGACACGCTACGGAATCAAACTTTACTCCACGTACAGTAATTTGAAGGCTTCGATCTGTGAACGTTTCAATCGCACGCTGAAAGGTAAAATGTGGACACGGTTCAGCATGCAAGGAAGCTACAAGTGGCTCGATATCTTATCCGATTTGGTTTCGGCTTACAACAACGTCAAACACCGAACCATAAGAATGAAACCGTCGGATGTCACCGTTGCAAACGAGAGGCTGTTATTACGTCAGGCGTACGGAGGGCTTCGAGCGATACCTACCGTATCGGCAAAGTTCAAATCCGGCGACAAAGTTCGAATCAGCAAATTCAAGAATGTCTTCGAGAAAGGTTACACTCCCAATTGGACGACTGAAATATTCACGATAAGTCGAGTGGAAAATACTCATCCTGTGACGTACAAGCTCAAAGACTACCGAGATCAACCCATCGCTGGTGGTTTCTACGAACAAGAGCTCCTCAAGGTTAAGCACCTGGATATCTATCTGGTGGAGAAGGTGCTCAAGAAGCGCGGAAGAAAAATATACGTTAAATGGTTAGGTTTTGACAATACACACAACAGTTGGATAAACGAATCGGACATGTAACATTTGAATAAATGAATTTTTTGTAAAAACGTATGTCCCTCTTTATTTTATATCCGACACACAACAAGTATGCGTCTTTATTTTTTAGACAATCGACAGACATATGCATCGTTGTACAATTTCTTATATTTCGGAGCGTTCTTATTCACTATCCTACATAACAATAATATTTTATACATCATGGTATTTAGGAGGGAAGTTTGTGACCAGGAGGTAGATTGAAGATGAGAGTTCGTCGAAATTCCGGTCAGGAAGAAGAAGAATTTAATACTTTGGAGGACGTGAATATAAAAAGAGTCGACGTTTCGGCCGGGCCCTGCCGACCATCCTCTAAATAGAAAAATAGAATTTATTCCTGAGGATGGTCGGCAGGGCCCGGCCGAAACGTCGACTCTTTTTATATTCACGTCCTTCAAAGTATTAAATTCTTCTTCTTCCTGACCGGAATTTCGACGAACTCTCATCTTCACATCATGGTATAGTTATAAATTACAAAGCTAAGGTGTAGGCTTGTAGCCCCACGGAAGCGTGTCGGTTGTATTTTGAAACACGATCCGCTTGTCGTCATTCCAGCTCAGAGCTACTTTCTGCTGTTCTACGGTGTATACCTCCTGCTTTCGACTCAATATCAAATGCTGATTTGAGGATAGATTTTCACGGTTCAAAACACATTCCAAATAATCGTTGAAAGTTATTTTTCTCAACGCTGATCCTTTGACACCTTTGGCACGTTTATTGTCTTTCTCATCTCCCAAGACTCGGAATGCGTACAGTTTAGCTCTTAATCCTACAAATTCCAGCATTATTTTTCCATTATTCTCATCTTTCATCAAGCCGAGAACTTTTTTGTTTGCTCGAGGTATTCCGTAAACGTTGTCAAGCGGATAATCAGAAGTATGGAATTTGTGCAAGTCCTCCTTCATGTGTTCGTATATGTCGGGGACGGTAAAATTGTAAATCAAACTGTCGGTATCCGTGTACATTAATTTTGCTCGGTTGCCGAATTTCTGCTTAATGTAATTGTAATGAAAATCGTAGATATATGTTTTAGCCAGATCCATGATGGAGAAACCTGCGTACAATGGTTTATTCAACTTGACTTTCGTCTTACTCATTTCAACGATAATTATATCTTTGTCGAAAACGGTGCAGCTGTGAAAATTGGGTTTGGCTATAGTAGCTCTAGCACCGTATCTTCCATCCCATTTCGTGATCAGCCTGACATCTCTATACTTTCGTACGTTTTCCATAGTTTTGCCAAAAACTGCGTTGTTCATTAGCTTGTAAAAGTTTTTCTCAAATTCGTTGTCAGATTTTTTTCGCAAATCGGTATTCAAATCTATATATTTTTTGAGCCACGGGGTTTGCCTGAATTTGAGAACTCTATGAATTTTGAGTAATTTTAAGCCTAATTGTAAGCATTGTTTCAAAACGCTGTAGTGAACAACGTAGTTTTTCTTGGAAAATAGCGTGGGCGTCAATTTCGGTTGCTTACTATTCGAGATCGGAGGTATGTAGTGCTCCGGACACAGTGGTAAATCCTTATGAATTTCATGCAGTTCCTCAGGATATTCCAAATCAACCTCCAGTATGTAACCAAACTCCGCATCGTCCGAGATGGTAAGAACGTCGCATTGTCCGAAGTCTGATAACCATTCGAAGGAACTGTATGGCAGAGCAAAGCTCATAGCAGCACCGTACAAATTATTGACGTCAAAGTACATGACATAAGATTCTTCGACCTCAGGATCGAATTCCTCTCCCATATATCTATTGTTGGCCTTTGCGTATCTGTTCGAACACTGTGATACACCACCTCGAATACCCTTTTCGATAAACATAACCATGTCTATGTCGGTGAGAAGCTCGAGTTCGATGCCTGTACATTTTAACATTGAATCAAACGACAGACCGGGCGCTGTGTAGTAATGTAACGGGTCCAGTTTGTACGTCGTCCAACAGCTCTGTCGAAAATTTTAAAAAACGTCGGCCAGTAAAAATACGTCCGTCTGTAAATACAAGTCCGAATACTCTCCCAAAGTTTGAACGTTAAAAGTTTGCCAAACTTTACATGCATGTGCATAGTCGTCGTCTGATATATCCCGATCATTTAATTTTGAGTAAAATTGTTGTTTGGATGGTAACCGTCTGTCCTCGAGCTTCTCCCAACTGTCTATGTATTCGTACGGGAACACTCCTTTTCTGGTCAATAACTGAAATTTATCTGAGCTATGATAAAATTTTCGTGTGATTGATTTCTGATCATCACCGAGATACGTTGCTAATTTCTCAAGACTACTGGGCATGAAGCGGTACGAATCTACGAATCTAAACTTTATATCTGTCCCCTCGACATATTTTGTAAAAGAAATGTAGTTTTCTTTGTTTACGGGTAGAAGCTCAATTCTGCCCTCGAACGATGTAGCCAGTGCTTTGATCAGAAAATGTGAATCGTAACCCGACAGATTGTGGAATATCACTGGGATAATGTGCGAATTTTGGTAATTTAGATTGCAACCTCGGTGAGCAGCACCACGGTACTTTCCCGTGAAATGGCAGTGATCACGATGTTTCACGTCTGTGAGTGTAAACGGTTTTTCACAAATGTGACACACTGTTGTTGAGTGAAATTCGTTGATTTGATTGAAATTGAGCGGTTCCATCGGTACAACAGTCTTGTAGTATCCCTCTAACGAATGTGCCAATTCCGCTAACTCGTTCACAAACCATTGAACGCAAGTCTCTCCACGATTAATTTTGAATTTTGAAAGCGAGTTGTCAAACGCACAATGCAGATAGTAAGCTATACTATACGGAAGATGCTTCTGATAAATTGTTCTTGTACCCATCTTTTTGAGCGTAGGTTCCAGTAAACGTTCGAGATCCGCGTAAATGCAGAATGGAACGGTTTCTTTGTGCTTGAAATTTTTGAATTTCAGTATTTTTTCCTCATCTGTAGGTAGAATAACTTTGGTTTTGTTTAAATTCATGCAATCTACATTGTGCTTTGTTAAAGACTCTTCAGATTGAAAGTGTGATAGACACCTATCACATAACCAAGTACGACGTTTATGTTTAGAAATTTGGGAACTTGTCAACCGCGATAAATTTCGAATCCATGCAAAATGATGTGTTACATTCTTTTCAATATTTTCTATACTATTATCATCATTGTCGTTTTCAGACTCTATTACTAAAAGATGGATTGTAGGTTTATCAGACTTGTTTCGGCTCAAATAAATGGGTACAATTTCACTGCGCTTTTTTTTCCGCACTATCTATACGATAAACGTTAACTGAAAGTTTGTTGAGTTTCTCAAATTTTGGAATCTGGTCTAAAGACATTGGAAAATGCAAACCGTCGTATTGTAGCACTGAGCTGAAATGTGGATACGAAGTAATTTTGCTGGGATTGTTGTTGTCGGCTGGGAACAGAGCTGCGGTGACCGACCAGAGGAAGCAATACGAGTCGCTGTTACGGATGTTGACGACAGCCTTCTTATCTTGAATATCTTTGGGTAGTGGTGTGTATGTGAAGACACCGCCTCGTAGTGGTACGTACTTGTTGATATTCACAGTCAAATTGATTATTTCAGTCAGCGACCAGCCTGAATCCTTTTCCTGGAAATCTTCCACCTTTTTCAACAAACGCTCCGTCGCGTTTTCGATGAACCATTCGTTGATATCCGTTGTCTGGAGGATGATTTCATTTCTCGTATTAAAAAATTTGATCTCTTCCACCGTGCGATCAACTTTTCTAAGTTCAAATTTACAAGCCAGGATAACGTTGGCTTTCAAGCTCCTGTCTTTCTTCAGAGCGTTTTTCAGCCTCGTCACAGCTAGTACCTTTGCGTCTTCTAGAAATCTCTCCACATCTTTATGCTTCAAATTGACGATGGATCCAGTTCGAATTCTACTTTCGAAAGCTGATTCCAAATCTTCCCACCGTACTCGATCGCTTCTTCGTCGGCTTCGTAATCCGTCACCCACTTTCTGCAATTGTTGAAATTTGACTGTCAACGATTTCAGAATTCCAATTGTAGTCAAAATTCTTGTCTTCTCCCCGATCGTTGAGGCGTTGTTGCGTAAGATTTTATTCAAAAGTCTGATATTTTGGGTTCCGAGTCGAATCCATTTTGCAATTTCTGCCGACGACGATTTTTCCGATAAAATCTTGAACGCCGATTCCATAATATCGATCAATCTCAAACACTTCGCGGATTCCATCTTGAGCTTTTTCCTCACGTATACTTGACAGGTTGTGACGTAATGATCGTTTGCTGTGATGAGCGTCCTTTTTATAGGGCAGCTGTACGGATGCGCGCGCACCTTTTGGCATTCCAACAGCGATGGTAACCCAACACCGCAGACCATGGCTTTGAATGTACCGCGACTGTCGGTCGACCTTGGATATCAAACCGACATCCGAGTAAGTGAAAAACAATTCTCGGAACCATTAATTTTGGAATGTCACGTGGTTGATAACGTGGGAAAGGAATGTGGGGGTGGTTGATGTTACACATCAGCGATATCCGAGTGGATAAAAAACAATTCTCGGAACTATTAATTTTGGAATGTCACGTGGTTGATAACGTGGGAAAAGAATGCGGGACGGTAAAAAAGTTCTCGCTCCCCCCGAGGAGAGTGGGGGTAACCTTCAAGGGTTTGCGTCTGAGCTGCGCGGAGCGGCTCGGTCGGTAAAGAAGGTGTTTGTACTCAGAACCCCCTTTGCTATACTACTTCAGTATTCTCATACTCGGGTTATCATAGACTGCACTGAATTCAAGATAGATGTTCCGTCAAGTGTTGACGACCGTATTTACTGTCACTTTCATTATAAGAAAGGTTTTACAGCAAAAGTACTGATTGGAATCACACCATCTGGTTTCATCTGTTTCAAATCGAAAGTTGCCGGCGGTAGAAAAGGTGATTCCCAATTAACTATTGAATTGAATTTGGTAGATTCATTGGAAGATGGTGATGTGGTTTTAGCAGATAAAGGTTTTCCTGAAATTAGATCTATCCTTGATGCAAGTGGTAAACGAGTATTTCTTATTATGCCACCATTTTCGGAAAGAAAATCAGAATTTTCGAAAGAAGAAACAGATCTGACTTACAACATCGCGAGAGTTCGAATTCATGTAGAAAGAATTATGCAACGACTTAAAACATATCAAATTTTGTATAAAATTCCAGAACATTTGTTTCTTTGCATCGATAATATTATTCATGTTATCTGCGTCTTAGTAAATTTACAGCCACCAATTTTTTCTAATAAAACAAACACTATCAAGTAGAATAATAAAAACCTTTATTCGTAAAAGGTAGTGGTTTTCATTGTGTATTTATTAATATTATATCGCTACATACTACTGGAGTTTCAACTCGTCATTATTTTCAACTTTTCACTTCACTGTTACAATGGAAATATCACTTATTTGATAATATTTTGCTGATTTGGATATTTATCAGTATGCCTCTAATGTAAATTAACACGCCGGCTATTTAGCTTCTGAAACCGCTAGGTGGCGGCACGAGCGAGGCTCACAGCGAATAACCGAGCGTGACGCAGGTACATGGAGGCAGGTATATCGAGGCAGCTGTTTAGCTATTGTTCGTTTGTCGTCTTTGTCCCTTGCTCTTCGCTTACCTTTTCTCCTTTCTTTCCCTTTCTATGGTCACATTGAATTAGTTATTTAACCTATCTTAGTACTGGAATTTAGTTGAATGTTGTCAGTCGAAATGCAAGGTTGCTTGAAGTTATAAGTATTCGTTGTGAATTTTATCGAGGTTATTCTAAATTTTGTGAAAAATGCATAAAGTTACAAGATCTGATCAAGCATCGGGTGCTCAGAGAAAAGATAGACCCAAAAAAAAAGACAATCTTTCAACCCTAAGACTGCAGAGGTAGACGAGAAATCATTCACCAGCACGTCTGCGAAAAAACTGAGGAGTCAAGACGAAATACACGTGCCAGAAGACGGTACTCTTGAGTATGCCATTATAGACTTTTTTTAGTATTTTCAACACTATCAACTTGAGTGAAGTGCGGTAATATAATAAATGAAAATGGACAGGACAAAATGTGTAATGGTAAAGTCGATATTAAACAGTGTGTGAAATTTGGTCTTGGATTTAAAATTCAGGTGGAATGCGAAAATTGTATGCCGAGAGAAATTTTATCATGCCGAAAAATTGGTAGATCATACGAAATAAATCGCAAGTTTATTTTTGTGATGCGAATACTAGGCTTAGGACTTGCCGGATGTAAAAAATTCTGTGGTTTGATGGATATAAGTTCCTCATTCTTGAATGCATCAACGTACAATTTTTATGTTGATAGAATACATGAGTGCGTCATAACTGTTGCCGAATTAATTTTGTTGTCTGCTGCAAATCAATAAAAAAAATTAACGTGTGATGAAAATAATGTTGAAGATACGACAGATGTTACCGTGTCAGGTGATGGCACGTCGAAAAAACGTGGGTTTGCATCATTATACGGTGTAAGTACGATTATTGGCTACTATTCTGGAAAAGTTATAGATGTTTTTATAAAAGGTTCTATTGTAAATTGTGTGAAACGTGGAAAAAAAAACTTACCACGGTCGAGTATGAAGAGTGGCAAGAGGAACACGTGCAAAAAAACGAATGTAGAACCAATCACCAAGGACCATCTGGTAACATGGAAGTATCATCAATCGTTTCAATGTTTCAACGATCTTTAGAAAAATTTGGCCTAAGATACAAAAATTATATTGGTGACGGGGATTCCAAAACATACTCCGGAGTTTTTAATGCCAAACCTTACGGCGAAAATTTTGAAACAAATAAAAAAGAATGCGTCGGACATGTACAAAAAAGAATGGGTACCCGTTTACGCAATTTGGTCAAAAATACAGTGGAAATAAAAGAAACTAAAACCGGTAAAACAATAAAAAAAAAAAAAATTCTTCCTGGTAAAGGCAAACTTACCGGCAAATTGATTGATAAATTAACAGTTTATTACGGATTAGCTATAAGAAGAAACTGTGATTCGGCACAAAAGATGAAACACGCAATATGGGCGAATTAAGTAGATATACAAGGCGAGTTCTGGATAGAAACACCTTCTTTACCGACCAAGCCGACCAGTCCGCCTATATATGTATACATCCCAGACGCAAACCCTTGAAGTTACCCCCCACTCTCGTAAGATAAAACGTACTCTGCCGGCCGTTCGTCGGTAAGATTGTCGGTAAAAAATCCTCCAAATGAACATGATCGTCGGTAAAAATGCCTGAAATTGCCGTGGTGTTACCCCTGGTGGGATAAGTTGTGTTCATTGTCGGTAAGGAAAATCATGCTCATCGAGCGGGGATCGATAACCGCATTACCGAGCGCACTCCGTGAATCCTCAGGCGTTCGAGCGGACCCCGTGGATCCTCGAACGTTCGAGCGAGAATCCTGGCGTGTGTCAGGTTTTGAGAGCTTCCGGAAGGTTTGAGAAGATTCTCACGGCCTTGAACGAATGTAGGCTGACATACAATGCGTTCGACAAGTTTTGACTTGACGGCGAGCGGCATGCGGTCAAAGGATTTTGATGCGACGTTGAATTTGAGACAAACAATTCTCGGAATCGAGCGGCATGCGGTCAAAGGATTTCGGTGCGACGTTGAATTTGAGACAAACAATTCTCGGAATCGTCCGACGAAAACAATTCTCGGAATCGTCCGACGAAAACAATACTCGGAATCGTCCGACGAGTTTCGACTTGACGGCGAGCGGCCTGCGGACAACAGATTGCGGTGCGACGTTGAATTTTGGAAGGTTCTGACGTACAATCGATGACACATCATTTCGGTAGCTTCTAGAAGTTTTTCAAGGATTCTGTGTGCCTGGTGGGAGGAATCCGGATATAAAAGGCTGAAATTCAGGTCCGAAAGACAGTCTTGCACCTTCAGCTCTCATGAAGAAAACTCCAAGTAAAGCAGAACTAAAACAGCGAATCGATCTGTTCTTAAAAAATATTCACGACTTGAAAACCATTGTGAATCAGAAGTTAGAACTAAACAAAGTGACAAAAAAGTTCGCAAATCTAAATTTATCAAAAAAAACACGTAACTGTTGAACATTAAAAAAATGGATTTCACAAAACTGAACAAAGTGGCAAGCATGACCGAATTCCTACCGACAAAGAAATTGACGGAGCTAGAAATTTTCGAAATCTACAAAGTCACAAATATCCGACGAGTCCAAACGAGGTTTGGAACAGCGTATCGTCACATACAGATCTGAACGATAAATTCAGCATATTCTTACCGGCACGGATTGTGCGACTGCTCAACGAGGACGAGACTCAATACCAGAAATTGACGCAGACGATGGAGGAGGAGCGGCTGCTCTCGCAGTATCTCGGCGGCCAGTATGGGCAAATCGAGTTCAAAGATGCGTCGACTCTCGCCTAACTTGTACACCGTACCAGGACAACGTGTACAGCGTCTCCTTCTTACACCACTGTTCCAATTATATATGTATAGAAGAATCAATTACAATAATTAACATTTGAGAAAATTGAACAATTGATCGATGTAAAATTTTTTTCAAAAAATGTTTTATTGAATAAACAAAAAGTGCGTATACATTTTTTTTTGTTCTCTTCAACGTTTTGGTCCACTAATGATCTGAAATAGAGAAAAAAAACAAGTGATGTAATTTTAGAAAATTGAAGGAACCTAGGATCATGTAAGTTTTATAATTGTTATGATACAAAAATAAAAAAAGCAAATAAATTTTGTCAACATCATGAAACTATTGTATCACCCGATAATTTGAAAACGAAAAATTATCAAAAATGAAAAAAAATTGTTGTTTTTTTGTTAAGATGTAATATCAGCTTACACTTTGCGAAACCACCAGGTGCCGTCAGATTCCTGTTCCAGCACCGTCAATACTCCTGCCTGGTGCACGTAGATTTCACTTTCGTTGTTTTCAAAAGCAGCAATTGCGATTTCGATCCCGTTCATAAGTAAGTTGACCGGTAATCGACACGTCCATTCTCGTGGCACTCTGATGGTGGCCGTAATCCGTACGTACTCCATGTCTGAGGAGACATCAAAAAATGAACACACATACGTTTGAAGTTTTGATTGTCTATTGTTAAAATTTGAGAAAATAATTCCATCAGACGTCCAAAGTCTTGATTGCTCATTACAGAAGCTTAAAAAAATTGTAATATTCTGATACAACTCACCGATCGAGATGGTGGTGAAATTATTTGAACAATTTGTTGAAGGAAGCTGAAAAAAAAAAACGCACACCCGTTAAATTATTTCTATTCACTCAAGTAAGATCGAAAATTGTTGTACACTCAAGGTAAAAACTGTATAAGTGCACTGATTTCAATCACCCACCTTGACGGTTTGCAAGTTCAACTGCTAATGAATTCATCAGACGGACGGAGCACCCCACTCTGCGTACAGCTTCTTCGTATGTCTTAGGTTCACGATTAAACTAATACCAAATCATAGAGTGGTTGACACTTGTCGGTTACGTTTGCAGGATATATTCTTCTCACTCTGCCCTACTGCACTAGTGCGTAGGCCTCGAAATCGTGAAACTGACACCGTGGGCAAAGTAAAACATCCCCGTAACGCTCCTGGAGAACGATATCTACTAGGCCTATCACAGTTGCATGTATAACACTAGCGATTAGTTCACACTCACAGCTCTCTCTCGTACATGAGGCGTGTGAAACTCCTTCGCCCAATTCCAAGAACTGCCTTCCTATCTTCCACGCGCTGCAGGTTCGTTCGAGTAATATCTTGAAATTTTTTTCGCTCAAGAATATTGCATACGGTTGTTCCCGAATTTTCGGTAATGTGTGTGAGTCACGTCGTTTCTACCCATAAAAGAGATCGTGTCAGCGTAGAGCGATCATTCTAGAGCAAGCTTCGCAACTCTATCTTTGTCAAGTGTGTGTGTGATCGAAAGAAGAAGAAGAAACATGGATCACGAAAAGTGTTTGAAATTAATACAAATTATGGAAACTGCGTTCAAGATTTTATCTGAAAAATCGTCACCGGTAGAAATTTCAGAATGGATTCGATTCGGAACCCAAAATACCAGGCTTTTGATCTTACGCAACAACGCCTCAACGATCGGGGAGAAGACAAGAATTTTGACTACAATTGGAATTCTGAAATCGTTGACAGTCAAATTTCAACAATTTCAAAAAGTGGGTGACGGATTACGAAGCCGACGAAGAAGCGATCGAGTACGGTGGGAAGATTTGGAGACAGCTTTCGAGAGCTGAATTCGAACGGGAGCCATTATCAATCTGCGGCATAAAGATTTGAACAGGTTTTTGGAAGATGCGAAACACCTCATCGTTGCAAGACTGAAGAAAATGCTACGAAAAGTGGGAAGTTTAAAAGCAAACTGTGTCTTGTGTTGTAAATTCAATATAACGAAAAACGCTGAACTTGTTGAGGAAATGAAATATTTTAACACCAGAAACCAGATCATCCTCCAGCCAGCCGACATACACGGGTGATTCGAAGAGAACGTGAAGCAAAAAGTGTTGGCCAAGGTGGAAGATTTTCAAGAGAGAGACTCTGGTTGGTCGCTGACCGAAATAATCAATTTGACTGTAAATATCAACAAGTATGTGCCACTGCGAGGCGGTGTGTTCACATACACACCACTACCCAAAGATATTCAAGATAAGAAGGCTGTCGTTAACATCCGCAACAGAGACGCGTATTGCTTCCTCTGGTCGGTCACCGCAGCCCTCTTTCCAGCCAACAACAATCCCAGCGAAATCACTTCGTATCCACATTTCAGCTCAGTGCTACAATACGACGGTTTGCATTTTCCAATGTCTTTAGACCAGATTCCAAAGTTTGAGAATCTTAACAAACTTTCAATTAACGTTTACGGTATAGACAGTGCGGAAAAACAAAAGCCCAGTGAAATTGTACCCATTTATTTGAGTCGAAACAAGTCTGACATGCCTAGAATCCATCTTTTAGTAATAGAGTCTGAAAACGACGACGATGACGATGATTGTATGGAAAATGTTGAAAAGAATGTAACACATCATTTTGCATGGATTCAGAATTTATCACGGTTGACAAGTTTCCAAATTTCTAAACGTAATGGTCGTACTTGGTTGTGCGATAGGTGTCTATCACACTTCCAATCTGAAAGGTGTTTGATCAAGCACAATGTAGATTGCATGAATTTGAATAAAACCAAAGTTATTTTACCGACAGAACAGGACAAGATTCTCAAATTTAAAAATTTCAAGCACAAAGAAACCGTTCCGTTCTGCGTTTACGCAGATCTAGAATGTTTACTGCAGCCCACACAGGAAAGTTTTGGGGAAAATAGAACAATTTATCAGAAGCATCTTCCGTATAGTATAGCTTACTATCTGCATTATGCGTGTAACGATTCGCTTTCAAAATTCAAAATTAATCGCGGAGAAACTTGCATTCAATGGTTTGTGAACGAGTTAAAGGCATTGGCACTTTCGTTAGAGGGATATTACAAGACTGTTGTACCGATGGAACCACTAAATTTCAATCAGATCAATGAATTTGATTTATCGGCAGTCTATCATATTTGTGAAAAACCGTTTACGCCCACAGACGTGAAACATCGGGATCACTGTCATTTCACGGGAAAGTACGGTGGTGCTACTTACCGCAGCTGTAATCTAAATTACTAAAATTCGCACACTATCCCAGTGATATTCCACAATCTTTCGGGTTACGATTCGCAGCTTTTGATCAAAGCCCTGGGTACGTCATTCGAAGGTACTGTTAAACTATTACCTGTCAACAAAGAAAAGTACATTTCCTTCACTAAATTCGTTAAGGGAACGGATGTAACGTTCCGTTTCATAGATTCGTACCGTTTCATGCCTAGCAGCCTCGATAAATTATCGTCGTATCTGGACGATTGTCAAAAAACAATAACACGTAAATTCTACAGTAGCTTGAACAAATTTCGGTTATTGACTAGGAAAGGTGTCTTCCCGTACGAATACATAGACAGTTGGGAGAAGCTCGAGGAGAAACATTTACCAGCCAAAGAACAGTTTTATTCAAAATTGAACGACCGGAATATATCAGACGACGATTACGCACACGCGTGCGACGTATGGCAAACTTTTAACGTCCAAACTTTGGGAGAGTATTCGGACTTGTATTTACAGACGGACGTGTTTTTACTGGCTGACGTTTTTCAAAATTTTCGACAGAATTGTTGGACGACGTACAAACTGGACCCGTTACATTACTACACAGCGCCCGGTCTGTCGTTTGATGCAATGTTAAAATGTACAGGCATCGAACTCGAGCTTCTCACCGACATAGGCATGGTTATGTTTATCGAAAAGGGTATTCGAGGTGGTGTATCACAGTGTTCGAACAGATACGCAAAGGCCAACAATAGATATATGGGAGAGGAATTCGATCCTGAGGTCGGAGAATCTTATGTCATGTACTTTGACGTCAATAATATGTACGGTGCTGCTATGAGCTTTGCTCTGCCATACAGTTCCTTCGAATGGGTATCAGACTTTAGACAATGCGACGTTCTTACCATCTCAGACGATGCGGAGTTTGGTTACGTGTAGGGTTACGAGCTAAATTGTACGCATTCCGAGTCTTGGGAGATGAAAAAGACAACAAACGTGCCAAAGGTGTTAGAGGATCAGCGTTAAGAAAAATGACCTTCAACGATTATTTGGACTGTGCGTTGAACCGTGAAAATCTATCCTCAAATCAGCATTTGATATTGAGTCGAAAGCACGAGGTATATACCGTAGAACAGCAGAAAGTAGCACTAAGCTGGAATGACGACAAGCGGATCGTGTTTCAAAACACGACCGACACGCTTCCGTGGGATTACAAGCCTGCACCGTAGCTTTATAATTACCGTAATCTGTGTAGGACTTAATTTATAACTGTACCATGATGTATAAAGTATTATTATTATTATGTAGGGCTTAATTTTTACAACTGTACCATGATGTATAAAATATTATTATGTAGGATGGTTAATAAGAACGCTCCGAAGTATAAAAAAATTGTACAACGATGCATATGTCTGTTGATTGTCTAAAAAAACAAAGATGCATACTTGTCATGTGTCGGGTATAAAATGAAGAGACACATAAGTTTCTACAAAAAAAATTCATTTATTCAAAAGTTACATGTCCGATTCGTTTATCCAACTGTTGTGTGTATTGTCAAAACCTAACCATTCAACGTATATTTTTCTTACACGCTTCTTGAGCACCTTCTCCACCAGATAGATATCTGGATGCTTGACCTTGAGGAGCTCTTGTTCGTAGAAACCACCAGCGATGGGTTGATCTCGGTAGTCTTTGAGCTTGTACGTCACAGGATGAGTATTTTCCACTCGACTTATCGTGAATATTTCAGTCGTCCAATTGGGAGTGTAACCTTTCTCGAAGACATTTTTGAATTTGCTGATTCGAACTTTGTCGCCAGATTTGAATTTTGCCGATATAGTAGGTATCGCTCGAAGCCCTCCGTACGCCTGACGCAATAACAGCCTCTCGTTTGCAACGTTGACATCCGACGGTTTCATTCTTATGGTTCGGTGTTTGGTGTTGTTGTAAGCCGAAACCAAATCAGATAAGATATCGAGCTACTTGTGGCTTCCTTGCATGCTGAACCGTGTCCACATTTTACTTTTCAGCGTGCGATTGAAACCTTCACAGATCGAATCCTTCAAATTACTGTACGTGGAGTGAAGTTTGATTCCGTAGCGTGTCATAAGCGATTCGAATTTCGAGTTGTAAAATTCCGTTCCTCTGTCAACGTGTAAATTTTTCGGTACCCTTCCTCGGACAAGCATAGATTCCATTGCCTTCGTAACATCATCTCCAGACCTGCTCTTTATCGGTATAGCCCACGCATACTTTGAAAAGATATCACTGACTGTGAGCATGTACTTGCAGCCTTTGTTTTGTCCAGCGTACGACGTCATATCTACAAGATCCGCCTGCCAGGTCGCGTCGATGCCGCGCACGTCTAGCGTCGACGCGGATAATTCCGGCGTGCAGGCTTATGCAGTTCTGTCACCAGTGCTTGCTTTTTCTCGTTCATATTCCAACGCTATTAATCTGGTGTCTAATTTGGAAATGATTTCCGCGTTTCGAATCGACAAGTCTCTGCCTGTTTCAAAGTCTGTGTAGAAGTTATCCAAGGCTTTCTCCGTGGTGATCTCCAAAGCTTTGATCATTTGATTGAGGTTGTCGATTTGTTTTTGCAGCACGCTGAATTTTCGTCTTAAGGTTTTTAAAGTTACAGCATTGTACGGCTCTTCGGGATCTGCGACGTTGCACAGTCTCTTGTTCTGTATATCGTAATGCCCATCCGCTGTTGTTTGAAACCCGACACCCGGAGGACCGCGAGTGCTCACAGCTGTGTTTTTATTCAGCTGACGTCCAAACACGTCGACGCTCATCTCGTAAATGATTGCAGAGTCGACGAGAATTGACCAATAAATGATTCCGGCTTCCCGCAATTCTTCCAGAATCGACATAATTTCATTGTTGTGACTTGTATTCCCAGCCGCTTGAGATGCCAGGAGTAAACGAAGACGTTCCACCAGCTCGTTAGCGTCGTCCCAGAAAATATAATCTGTTTTAACACCTTGTCGAGTAACCCAAGCCTGAGGTAGCAGAACACCTTCGCCCGTACGCTTCTACATCTGTGACGATGGTGATACGTCTTTGCCTGACGTAGAAATATTCAGCAGCTCAGCAATTAAACGTTTCAATTTGGCGCTCTGAGCGTTTCGGATAGGTTCGGTGGCGCTATAGTACTTTCTGTGAGCATTTGTTGCGAGAAGGATATTCCTGTAATTCTCCCTGTCGTTGCGGGTAACGTGAGCGCTGTTGGGCATCTTTTTGAACAGCAGCTCCAACAGTCCTTGAGTTTTCGGATAGAGCATGCCGCCTATGCGATCGGAATCGCGCTCGAAGCTTATCGGTGAGTCACCAACCATCAGCCCGGCAGTAGAAAGACTCCGTACCCCGTACACGGTATCCAACTCGTGCTGTCTTTGTTTATCGTTGAGCATCTCAAGATATTCATCCTCTGATCTCACCGACGATTCTGTGACGGTTTGATCCTCTTCCTCTGCAGTTGCAAAAGAATCTTCCATTTCGTTTTTCGGCTTATCCTTCGTTTCAGTTTTGAGTTCTTCCTTCACCTCTTCCTTGACAAGTTTCGTGCCTCGAGAAACATTGACTAATTTCTGCAGCGGGGTTACCACAGGTTTGAAGACATCCTTCATTGTTTCCTGCAGCGACTCTTTTCCCGTCTTGAGGATTCTGTGCTTACGACGAATCGCATTATTCGCTTGAGCGATACGATGCAAGACTTCTTTTTCCTTACGAATTTGCTGCATGTTGACACAACTAGTTCTGGAAAGATACTGTTCCGTCGTCTTTGACGATCGTGTATTTTATTCTTTTGTCATGTTTATGAAATTGTCAAATCCCCTCCTATACCGACAATTACCGAGCTCTCTATCCTTGTCGATCACTACGAACCCATATTTGTCACCGTTCCAGCATGTCGCACACAAGTCTTCAAACTCTACGTACGACATATCGGTATTTACATGATCGTTGTACACATGTCTCAGATTCATGTCGTCTAGTTTGAATAAGACCAGCAAGTTGGTGTTGTCGCGCACGAGATGCTTAGGGATTCGAGCGTACGTCTGACAAAGATAGAAACAGTCTACGTCGTGATGTCTACCCATACAAAAGTACGCGCGTATGTTATCCTGCTTCTCGCACGCTACGTCATCGAATATCATGATCGAGTGAGGTTGCGTCTCGTTCGGTGCAATGACGTGCTCATGCTCGTTAAAGGGGTAATACTCAACACCGTCGACATTTTCGAGCACTCGACTCAGAAACTTGTATTTCGGTTGATTGAGAGATTTCGAGTAAACGTACAGGTTTTCGAACCTCAAACCGTTCGGATGCGTTATGAGCGCAAATAATGCGTTGGTTTTGCCACAGTTGGATGGTCCGCAGAATACCGCACGTACACTACTTGGCAACAATTCGCCATGACGTTTTTTCCGTTTTGTACTCTGCTGCGTAAATTTGTCAAAATTCATCACGGGCAGCTTGGTCGATTGTGTCTCGAACCTCATCTCAAACGTGACTGGCTAGATTTTCTATAAATGCATCGTTTAAATCAACTTTCTCTCAGTCGCGGAGCGGACATGATTGTGCACACACGTGATCGTAAGCGATCGTCAAAAAAGCGATCAAGTGGGAAAGGTTTGGTAAATAGCGTTATCAACAAACTTCCGATCGAGTTGCATGTTCCCGGTTACCAGTACTGCGGTTCTGGCACCAAGTTGACGAAAAGACTCGCGAGAGACGATTCCGGTATCAATCCTCTCGATGCAGCGTGTAAGGGACACGATATAGCGTATTCGAAAAATCGTGAGAACCTTGAAGCTAGAAGTGTTGCGGATAAAATATTAGCCGAAAAAGCCTGGAAACGGGTTCTCGCAAAGGACGCAAATTTCGGTGAGAAGGCAGCCGCTTGGGCTGTAGCTAACACGATGAAGGTGAAAACAAAGTTAGGCATGGGGTGTAGAAAACCTAAGAACGTTTCCTTGAACAAAATGATACGAGCGGCAAAACAGTCTATGATTCGAAGCTACGACGCGAAAACGAGCATCAAGTCTGCACTCAAAGGTGCTCGAGAAGCTGTGAAAAAAGAAGGTGGTAAACATAAAGTTCGATCACCACGCGTTCTACCGGTACCCTCAAAAGTTGGCGGATTTCTACCTTTTCTCATACCTATTTTTACCGGTCTGAGCGCTACGGGTGCGTTAGCGGGAGGTGCTGCGGGTATAGCAAAGGCTGTAAACGATGCGAGCGCGGCTAAACGAGAATTGGAGGAAAGCATACGGCATAACAAAACGATGAAAGCGATCGCCTTAGGTAAAGGTCTCCATCTCAAACCTTATAAAAAGGGTTTCGGTCTTCATCTTTCAAAAAACTAAATGTCAAGCTACCACGCCGAGCGTTGACCAACTGGGATTTGCTGAAGTATGCAAAAATCATGAAAATTCCATACTTCCGAGGTGTCTTTATGCGCAACGAAATGCCCAAAACCGGGCCGCGTAAAAACGAAACAGCTGTAGTCAATCTCGACGATAAAGATGGTCCTGGGACACACTGGGTTGCGTATAAGAAACGCGGCAGCGATGTAGTTTACTTCGACAGTTTCGGTCATCTTTAACCGCCGTTAGACCTCGTGAAATAACTCGGTATCTTGGTAGCGTCAAGTACAACGACGAAAGGTATCAAGATTACGGTACATTCGATTGCGGACACTTGTGTCTGAAATTTCTAAGCGATGAGCTGTATAAACATGGCACGTAATTTAATAACGTCAGTCGAGCGCTCGCAGTCGTGGATGATTCGTTTACATTAACGATATCGGGAACGTCGTCGATTCTCGAAGCGCAATATTTTCCTCGGATCGAACTTGCTCTGAACAAAAATTATGTTCTCGGTCTCGTTGAACTGTTGACCTTCAATTCTATTTCCAACGTCGATGTCGGTCACAATAAAATATACGTAGCCGATAAGGTAGTCACTATATCCACTGGCAGCTACGAAATTGAGGATATTGAAAAGTATGTTCAAGACGCGTTAAAAAATACCAACATTGAAATCAGCATAAAGCCTAACAATAATTCGTTCCGCAGCGAAATCTAATGAAACCATATCGTAAATTTGGAACCTGAGGATTCTATTGGTCAGCTTCTCGGATTTACACCGCGCGTATTGGCAGCTAACCAAACTCACCATTAGGACATGCCTGTTACTATTCTCAAGGTCAACGCGTTACGAGTCGAGTGTAGCATTACAACGGGCGCCTACGTCAATGGACATAAAGTGCGTACTATTTACGAATTTTTCCCTATCGTTCCACCGGGGTATAAGATCGTGGAAGTACCGTCGCACGTCATTTACCTTCCGATCACCGTCAAGACCATAGATCACGTACAGCTTCGGTTAGTCGATCAAGACGGAGATCTGGTTAATTTTCGCGGAGAAGTTATAACTGTGAGACTGCACATCAAGGGTATGTTCCGATATACACTGCGACCACTGTACAGTGTAACGTGAATTTAGTATACTGGGAAATTGTTCCTTTATAGTCAGTTATACTGGACTTACACTGGTTACTATTTAAAACGGAACGCAGTCCAGTATACTGTCGGCCCTATTTTTGACGCAGCTTATAAATGAGTGTATTATTATAGTTTAATAATCAATGAGGAGAACTATTGTTGGAATATTGTTAAATTAAAAAAATTGATATTAATATCAATTGTCAATTGAATTTCTACTATAATAAAAGTAAGTAGTTTTGCATTAAAAATTTTTTTTTTTTATTACTAAACATATATTAACTATATATATCAGTTATTGTATAGAGGTTATGTAAAGTAAAAGTTGGGGTTTTTTTTATACAAAAAATAATTATTGATTACTATACATCAAAAAAAAATTTACAGCTAATGGATTACGTAGTAATTGGAATAGTACTTGTTGGTGCAGTTCAAAATTTATTGGACTCTTCAGACGAAGATGATTCTAGTGATGATAAAGATCTCATATATTGTTTTGGAAATCGAGCCGAACAGGATATCATTCCAAGAACTCAAAATTATGTGGAAACTACGGTTTTTCGAATGACCGATACGACTTTCAAAAGTCATTTCCGGTAAGGCATGCGTTTTACCCAATGAAGTGATAATCATTCTTTTCACATTACCAACAACAATTACTTAAATTATTATTAATTTCCATTCATTGTATACTTTTTGTAAATCAATTGTAGTATGCGACGAGATATTTTTGAATTTCTCATTAATTTACTCGGACCCGACTTGCAAAAGCAATCTGTTCACTTCGGTAGATACCCGATTTCTATCGAAAAACAGCTTCTTCTGAGTATTTGGACCATGGCAACACCAGATTCTTACAGGTAGATTATTCACATTCCTTTTATCTTATTAAGATCTTCAGTAACTGAAAATTAAAACGATGTTGAATGAAATAGCTTACAATTTTTCTAATTTTGCAGATCAGTGTGTGATCGTTTTGATGTCGGAAAAGCAACAGCTTGGAGAACTGTTTGGAAAGTTGTCAAATCAATTTATAATTATTTACCGGTTTACATAAAATGGCCTACTCATGAAGAAGCGAGGATAACATCAAATCATATATATCGAAAGTACGGATTTCCGAATGTATTGGGAGCGGTCGATGGAACACACATAAGAATTGCTCAGCCCAAAGAACACCATGTCAGCTATATAAATCGTAAAGGATTTCATTCTATCCAAACTCAGGTATTTAAAGAAATTAAATTTATATTGATAAGCTATATATGTTCACCCAGCATGTTGAAATAAACTTAATTTTACAATTTCAGCTAGTGTGTGATCACAAGTTAAAATTTATTCATGCTTACTGTGGTCAAGCAGGCTCTGTTCATGATGCTCGTGTTTTCCGGCTGTCAAATTTACAAAATTATTGTACACCTGAATTTTTTCCTGATGATACCCATTTGTTAGGAGACAAGGCTTACGGTATTCAACCTTGTATCATGGTACCGTTTCGAAATAATGGTAACTTTAATCGAAAATCGTTGCGATACAGCAAGATACATTCGAGCGCTCGTATGATGATAGAACGAGCAAATGCTTCATTAAAAGGAAGATTTCGTAGCTTATTGGACAAATTGCCATTCAAAAGAACGGACTTAATACCATATTACGTTATTGCTTGTTGTATTTTGCACAACATTTGCATTATGAGAGATGATTTGATCGATATTCCAATTCTTGTGAATCATCAAATTCCAGAAATTGATGTAGATATTGAAATTAACAATGCCATGAAAGTAGCTGGAGTGGAGAAAAGAGAAAGGTTGAAAGATTTTATTAATAATAATTTGTAACATGCAAACTTTTGTTATTTATTCATGCATACTAATTATCTGAAAATTAGAATCTAAGAAAATATACAGAAGCAATAGATTTTTTAATCTACTTATTTGTAAAAAAGAAAATTGTATATTGAATGAAAATTGTAAATTTTTTTGTTGATCAGTGTTTTTCCAAAATTACGTTACAAAAAAGCCTATTCTGTTGGTTTTAGGAAAAAAATTCAATAGGAATAAATGATAAAATTTTTGTAAAATTTATTATATTCATATATTTTAGCTTATAATTTATTTTCACATATCATTTTTTATAAAAAAATACCTTATGTTATTTTTAAAATAAATCTTTGAGAATAAAAAAGTAAGCCTCTTCATTATGTTTGCACTTTTCCTTTGGTTAACTATAACATTGACATAGATATAACTTTATGAAAAACAATATGAAGACATACCTAATTTTGAAATATTAATAATTGAAACTTTAATAGAAAAAAAATTCGATAAAATACTCTCTAATTTTTTTTTTTTAACATAAGTAATAGCATATATACTTTGAAATATAAAAGAAATAAGTACTGTATTTAGCATTTTGTATAGCATATTAAATTAAGAATATAAAAAAACCAAAACTACACTACTAAAAATCATACATTTCCATGTCCTTTTGTTATGAAATCCACAAGCTTGCTAAGAGTACCAGATAATTGAGCTATAGATTCAATTTTCTCGCGATGATGCTGTTTGCGAGTTTCACAATTTTCTTTTTTAGCTGCAAGTAATTCTTCACAGTAGTTCGTCAAATTTTTTTGACGCTTTCGCGGTGGCTCGATCATTTCAGGATCTAAAAAATACCAAAAAAGTTCATATTTATCGATTCTGTTGCGAATTTATGAAATATACGAAGATTGAATTTAATTTTTTCTAAATTTCACATAACAGTAAAAACTAGTTAACAATATAAGTACCCATTTTGTTGGCAGTATTTGAGCCGGCAGTAGAGAGAGGCTTAACCCATGGTTATTCACCAAATACTTCCTCCATTTCCTATTCATTAATTTAATTAAAATTTTGATGGGTAATTTTTGAGTATGAGAAAGTTATTTAATTTAGATTATTACGTCATAGTAAGCCCAGGTTATTGGTGCACTTCCCGATTTTTTACTAGTATCTTTCAAACGTTTGTAATGACGTTTGAGAGTGTCCCATTTTGTTCGGCACTTGTCCTCACCGATAGGCGGCAAAACCTGGAGAGCTAGGGATTCGTTGACTTCGTTGGCAATTTTGGTCCAAGTGTCATCCTTTGAGACATTTGAGTCCAGAAAGTCAAGTTGATGTTCCTTATACGCCGCAATCAGAAGTAAAGTCTCATTTCTGCTCAAGTTTTTGACATCTTTAATTTGATGATCACATTGTTAAAATTGATTTAATGCAAATACATAATAAAGTGATAAGTAAGAATTATATGAATTTTTTGGCTTCCACCATAACTTACCAGTACTTTTGTTATGATCTTTACTGGTTTTACTTTTGCCCAGTAATTTCTTCGCCTTCGATGGTTTAAAGGATGTTCCAGCCGAATTTTCTTCAAAAGATGTTGAGGGTTTCGCAAAACTTGGGTCAGCTTCTGACTCGCCGGTATCTGGCGGAAATTGATTTTCATCCTCAATTTCTGACGAATTATAAGTCTCCAGAGGACCATCAAAGACATAACATTCTATATGTAAGAATTAATTGAAATATTAAAAATTTATCATATAATGATCATTATTATATTTTTACCTTCCTTAATACACCGATTCAAAAGCTTAGTCGCGAACGTCGTATCTGAAAAATAACGATAAATTATTGTAAAAGCAAAATAAGGTTATGTATCTACTTTTGGAATATGTAAATAAATAAATACAATGATAAATTTACCTTCTGTCGCAAGATCAAAAATTTCTTTTGTAACTTTAACCATGTACAAAAGATTGTGTATGCAATCTAATAATTCTAATCGTACTAACTTCTCCATTTTTTTTTAATTGTTCCAACAAATTTATAGAAACTTAAAAAATTATTAACACTTCTATATTTTCAAACTATATTTTGGTATCAAACTGTAGCACTGTTTATTAACCGTTGGGCACGTGGTTTTGACTAATCACGTGATCAAAGCACTGCGAGTACCTTACCTCGAAACCTCCAGTGTTCGCAGTAGAAAAATGGTGGTTATTCATGACGTCATATATTTCCCTAGGGTACTGCGGCCGTATACTGCAGTCCATATCGGAACGATTTTTTCTACAGTGAGAGCACTGTGCAATGCTCGCAGTGCATATCGGAACATACCCCAAATCGCAATAAAAGATGGGTATTGTATTGTAACCAATATTTTTAATAAAGTTGAGGGTAAAACGATAGAACAATAATTGGTTACCCTACGGCGCAGTTACTAACCTTAATAATTAGATAGAGAGAGAGATACTTAGGGAGAAAAATACGATTGTTGAGCGCCAGACGCACATGTGTCAAAAATAGATAATTAGAGAAAAAGACAAAGATAAAGGTAAAGGTAATAGATAAAGGTAAGGTCAGGTTCTACGACGGTTTTGCACAGTTCGCTCAGAGGGACAAGATAATGGTAGAGGGGCGGAGTCGAATCCAATAGATAAAATAAGAAACAGGTGAAGCAGGAATAATGTTAAATATATTAAGCAAGAAGCGATAAGTTTAATGACAAGCAAGCAGCTGAAGAGATTGAGATACGATTACGATAAATGCGATAATTAACACTATTTACAGCCAGAGAAAGGTTAAGCGAGAGAGTTAACAAATAACGGAACGTTTTCCGAATAAGCGGGAAATATGCGCAAGCTCGCGATACTAACGGTAATGATTAACACGGTTTTATGATACATAGGCAGAACAGAAAAGGATATACTGTACTTAAATTAAGCGGTAAGCAAATAAATCATAAAATATGAGAAGCAATTATAAACACATGCGAAATACAACAATTGTGATAGTTATCACATTACCAGAATGATCAGAAATAGGCAGACAGGGAATTATGAATTACAAGGTAAATTCAAGCGACAGGTCAAGTAGAAAATTAGCATAAAATATAGAGAATAACAGATAATACGTAGCCTCTAGTTTGCGGTAAGCGCGAGAGAGAGAGATAATATTCGGTACGAAAAAAGGCAATTCAAGATAAGACAAACAATATTCAAGATAATTACTATGCAACGTACGGCAAACCAAATAGTCTACGGACAACTACGATCAGCTATATTAGCGAAGAAAATAGTGAAAAAGATGTTATGCGATACGGCACAATACTCCAATGTCAAATGAACGACGAGCGGGACCGCGCAGCGATGTAAGATCGCTCCCGCGGTACACTCACCAAGATACGATAATCAACGGTAATAGGTAAAGAGACAGATATAACTAATCAGAGAAAATATAACAAAATAGCAATGCTCAATAGCTAAGATAAAAAATTGATCCTTTAACGGAACGCGCTGCTAGACAGCGATATTAGACATTCAAATATTCCAGAAGAGAAAGATAATAAAATAAACAATAGTCACTACAATGCGTAAGTAATAGTCAACTAGTCGCGAAGTTACTTGCAATAAGACAGAGAGAGGGACAAGATAAGAGATAATAGAGAATAAGGTACGAGCCCAGGTGGCTCAAGCAGACCAACTGCAAGATAAAGAGAAAAGATACGAGCCCAATTGGCTCCAGCAGACCAACTGCATGGTAAAGAGAGGAAGAGATAAAGGTAAAGGTACGATATATTGCAAGTAATCTCGTGGCTTCACAAAATAGAAAAGGAACCTCACTTACGTGAAAGAAGATAGAAACTGGTATAGAATGCGATATAGATGCGATACTGATACGAGAAACTTTCTAACGAGAACACGTACTGCTTACTGCGAAAACTGAGCGTAGAGTGACGAGATGAGCGATGATCCTGATTTTCGTCGAGCTGCTGTCACGTGATTCTTCCTCAAATTTGCGGTATTTTAATTGAACCAGCAGGTCGCGTAGGCCTGGTCCACGGGTAGGCGGCGATAATCCCTCGCCGCTTGTTTTTCTTTTCCCTCGACGACAGGTATCGAGGTATCGGGACGTCGGAAGGTGGTTAGAGATGTTTTCCTTCAGCTATGCGGTATCGTTGGTGAGAGGGGGGGGGGGGGGGGGGGGTCGTACTGCTCATGTGTTGCGATATTGAGGTGTGCGGCAATATTACGTCACCGGTTCTTTGGACTTGCGATCGACTGTAACTCACTCCTTGCTTTACTGGTACTCCCCGTTGTAGCTATTTCGTCGGCGCTGCATCCCGGCCCTCGCTCATCGAAGCCCTCATGCCGGAACGATCTGGTGGTGATGGCCCTCAACCCGGATCCCCACACTAGATCCACCAGATCCACGTGGTCAGCATATCATTAGCCTATTCCACGCCGCAGTCCTTCGACAAGACGGTTCGTGAAGAGAAAACCGTCTTCTATTGGATAGTCAACGACTTAGTAGATGTTAGGGTCGGTTCAGCTCCAGGCTGATAAGTATCGTCGACGGGAGGCTTTGTTGTGTTTTTGACGCACAGCCCTGTACGCCGCCTAACGATGCATCCGAGCGGTAGAAGCATTCGTTCGTGGTTCGGCTCCTGGCCGATAAGTCTCAAATAGTTGGAGGTGCTGTTTGTGCATCACGCACGACCCTGTTCGACAACTAGATAGGCATCCATCGGGAGTGGTTTCAGCGGTATTCGATCGTCTGTAGTCGGTTGTGGTCGATGTTGAGCTGGTACGTGACCCCTGTCAGGCAGTGTCCTGGTATCGTGACGCGAAGGTCTCACGGATGGTTCTCGTAGAGCATTACAGAATTAGAAAATAGCATACAATTAGCTTAGTAAAGAGAATTCAACTTAAAGATTAATTAGTCGTTCATTTTTGGAGTATTGGCCTCAGACGTGCTTTCGTTATTTTTAGCGATATCTGCACCTAGGGAAATGCGATAATTAAAAAAAGTGACGGGGTACGAAATATCACGTCACAACTCCCCCCTCCTTACGGAGGACCGAGGTCCTTTGCCATTAGGAAACCATTATATTGACTACTTACTTTTGCATGTGACTAGATGATCGTTAGAGATGTTAGAGATAGTTGCGATAGATAGGATTGAAATGGAAAATCCATGCGATACTTGACTTAGTTGAGAGACTTTGGAGTACGGCTTGCTGACTCTTGGCGAAACATAGTTTTCCAAGTTCTACTGTTGACCTGATCGGTTGTGAGTGAAGGAAGCGAAAGGATGAGCCAAATTTTTGCGAGAAGGTAGAAAGTTGATTGATTCGATTGCTTGGTTGAAGGGGGTTGTTGCAGAGGAGTCCAGACAATTTATGCGGTATAGAGCGATATTGAAATATTGGCCTCATGTAAGGTGTTACTCTGGGTAAAGCGACCAAAAAAAGAATTTGTAAGCGTTATTTTTAAGATAATTGCGATAAAAGGAGTTTTGACCCCAAGTTGTCACTGCGTTATATGACTAGACATCGCAACGATGACGCGGTAGAATTTAGGCGTTTATTTTACCGAGAGCCGGTTTCTTTAGTTTTTACTTTCTTCAATTCCGACGAAGTCATGATGTTAAGGTCGAGTGGGGTTTTAATTGTTGGACGTTATTTTGTAACCGATTTACGAGAGTGGGGTTAATTGATCCCGTATCGGTGAATATGACAGAATTCAGGAGTGGATCGTGGGCGCACCGTGAGTGATTGGATACATGTGATAAGGTGGATCACTGTTACTACATCAGCGAGAAAATAATTGTGTAGCGGTAATAAGATGGTTTATTTACAATAGCCTAGCGGCAAAAAAAAAAGAAAAGGAACAATTTTGCGATAATAAAAGAAAATATGCGATAATAAAAAAAATTTGCGATAAAAAAAAATGTTTGCGGTAATAAAAAAACGGTAACCTTGGCGAGAGGCTGCGGTAATTGCGGTAATAAAAAAATTGAAAATAAAAAATTTGCGGTAATAAAAAATTGAGAAAAAAAAATTGCGGTAATAAAAAAAATTGAAAAAAAATTGCGGTAATAAAAATTGCGGTAATGAAAAATTGAGAAAAAAAAATTGCGGTAATAAAAATTGAAACGAAAAATTAGCGAAAGAAGAAAAAAAAGTTTGCGAAAGATAAAAAAAAATGGTCTTAAAATAAACGAAAATCGCGGTGGACGGGGCCGCCGCCGCGCCGGGTCCAATATATGTCTGGCTCCCCCGGTGGCGGTGGGGAGGTGCCCTGTTGCCTGCTGGGCACTTCGGGTGGCGGGTGGCACTCCGGGCACTCCGGGTGTAAATATCCGTAAATACCGCACTTGTAGCAAGCTCTGTCCTCGGGCACTCTATCCGCACACGCCGACACCCGGTGGCCGTATTGCTGGCAGATCCAGCACGAGCCGTACGGGGATCTGCCACCGACCACCGGTCGCGGGTATCTCGGCCTCACCGGTGAGACCGCGGGTGGTGTTGGCCGGGGGTTGGTGCTTGCCGCCCGGGGTGCGGCTCTCTCCCGGGAATGGTGGGGCTCGGGTGGGGTGGAGGCCCGTTTTACCCCCGTTGTCGGCGGCTGGTTGGTAACGGGGACCCTGGTCTCGTGGGTCTGGGTCCCTGTTGACCGCGTCTCGCAGATGGTCGGGTGCTCCGCCTGAGTCCCGACCTCGTTCCGCCCGAGGCCGTTACCGGCCTGGGTAACCCGGGTGCTGTCGTCCGGGTGCGGGTGGATAATGGCGGCCTGTCGCAGGGCCCGGTAACTCTCCGCCCGGTCCTCCTGGACCTCCAGGGCGGCGGTCGTCAGATCCATCCAAAAGGCCGGATGCTGACGCCTCAGCTGCTGCAGCAGCGGCTGGTGGCGAGCCAGCCTGGCCCAGCCCCTGGATTCGGCCTCCGCCTCGGGGAACTGCGGCTCCTCGACCTCCCCCTCCGTCCCGCTGGAGTCGCTCATGCTCGAGTCGGTTGCGATATGGGTGGTTGCGGTATAAAAAATTGGTGCGAGAAGTATTTGCGGTATCTGCGAAAGTCAAGTCTAATTGTTACGATATGCCTTTAAATGCCCAATATGGGTTTTCCCAATCACCTTGTTGCTAACTACGTCGCTAAGTTCAACGACTACAGGGAAGATGGTTCTGGTAATGCGATATGGTCCATGGATTTTCTTAGCCAGTTTGGCGCTGTAATTTTGAGCAGCCGAAGAAAGAGTATGTTGGCGTTTCAATACTAGTTCTCCCACGGAGTACGGCTGGGTCCGGTGACGGCAATTGTAATAACTCGCTTGTCGTTCAAACGCGTTAGCCAGGTTTTCGGCGACCCATTCCCGTAACAGTTGGAGGCGTTCCATACGCTCCTTCCAGAGTTCGGGACTCTGTCTTTCCACTTGTACGTCGCCGCTGGCTATTCGCCGAAGGGAGTTTATTGGAACTGGTGTCCGACCGAGATTTAAGAACGCTGGACTCGTTTGCGCGGAAGTATGATATGCGGTATTGTAAGCGAAACGAAAGTCGGGGAGGTGTAGGTCCCACTCCCGGTGTTCTTGCTCGAGGAAAGCGATAATCATGGTTTTTAACACGCGGTTGACTCGTTCCACGGGATTTGCTTGAGGGTGATATGGTGGCGTCGTCGCGTGGGTTACGTGGTAGGTATCGGCAAGTTCTTTCATGGTTTTGTTTACGAATTCGGTGCCATTGTCAGTCAGTAGTACTTGGGGGGTGCCCCAGCGTGATGCGATTAAATCGGTGAAGGCGTCACTAATATTACGACCGGTAGCCTTGCGCAAAGGGCAAATCTCGACCCATTTCGTAAACAGGTCCTGGAAGACAAGGAGATAGGCGTAGCCCGAGCGACTGGGAGGGAATGGACCCATTATGTCGGCGGCGACTACTGTCCACGGTTGTTCGATGACCCTACGTCCCATTAAACCTGCTAGGGCCCGTTGGTCAACCTTGCTTCGCTGACAGGCGTCACAACGCTTGAGGTGTTGGACCACGTCGTGATACATTTTAGGCCAATAGTATGCGAGAGCTAACCTGCGGTAAGACTTGTCAACACCTAGGTGACCGGCTTGGGGGTCACTATGTGCTTCTTGCAAGGCACGAGAATGAAGATTTGCGGGTAAGACTAGTTTCCAAGCATCTAAATCCTGAACTAGGGTACCGATTATTGGGTCTTCGCGATAAAAATATAACTTATCCCCATCTATTTTCCAACGCGGAAATTTCTTGGGTTGCGATATTACTTCGGCTCTACGACGATCGTACCAAGGGTCATCCGACGGTATTATAACGGCGGCTACTTCGGGGATGCGGGTTAGTGCGTCAGGAACTACGTTTAGCGCACCTTTACGGTGGATGATTTCAAAATCATAACTAAGTAGCTCGAGAGCCCAGCGGGCCAATCTTCCCGTGGGGTTTTTGAGATTATGGAGCCACCTTAGACTACGATGATCGGTAATGACGGTAAAATGGTAGCCCTCAATGTAAGCGCGATATTTCTGTATGGCCCATAACACGGCGAGACATTCCAGTTCAGTCACTGAATATTTTCTTTCGGCGTCCGATAGGGTTCGACTGGCATACGCGATAACACGCTCCGCGCCATCTTGAGTCTGGATTAATACTGCCCCGATTCCGACATTACTAGCATCCGTGTGTAAGACAAAAGGTACTTCAAAATTCGGGTAGGCTAATGTTGGTAGTTAAATGAGTTCGAATTTCATCGAATGCGGTATTTTGTTCCTGATCCCAAATCCAGTCCTGAGATTTCTTTGAAAGCCTAGTTAACGGTTCGGTAATTAAAGCAAACTTGGGAATAAAGCGACGATACCAAGATGCCATCCCTAGAAAGCGTCGGACTAACTTGACATTAGTCGGTACTGGATAATTAACTACAGGCGAAACTTTATCCGGGTCTATTTGTAAGCCGTGTTCATTTACGATAAAACCGAGGTACTTGACCTCCGAGCGACAAAACTTACTCTTTTCAGGGTTGACGGTTAATCCTGCGGAATGAATGACGTGTAAGACATGTTTGAGCCAGTGAAGGTGCTCGTCAAAAGTTTTAGTAGCTATTATTATATCATCCAGGTAGGCAAACGCATGTGGATCCATATCCGGTCCTATTAATCTATCTAATAGCCTCTGAAACGTGGCCGGCGCTCCGGTTAGGCCAAAAGGCATCCTAGTGAAATGAAATAGTCCTTTCCCGGGGACTATGAATGCGGTAATTTCACGGCTGTCTTCGGTAAGCGGAATTTGATAATACGCCTGGCTAAGGTCGATGGTCGAGATATAGCGAGCTGAACGGAGCTTGTCTAGGATACTGTCCATTCTAGGTAGAGGGTACGCGTCTTTCTTAGATACCTGATTGACTTTGCGGAAATCTATGCAGAAGCGATAAGAACCATTTGGCTTCTTTACCATTACTATGGGGCTAGCCCATGCGCTATGAGATGGTTCGATGATGCCGGCTGCTAGCATTTTGCCTACCTCTTCGTCTATAGCCTCCTGTATTTTAGGCGATACGCGGTAAGATCTCTGGCGGATCGCGAGAGCGTTCCCTACGTCAATTCGATGGGAAGTGAGCTTGGTTACTCCAATGTGTTCAGGCATAGGCGGTATTTCGGACTTCATAAAGGCTGCTAATTTGAGAGTTTGCTGTTCCGATAAGGTGACTAAACCATTGCAACAAGGATTGGCAGCTACGCGTGGATCATTATCGAATGTGTAAATACGCTTAGGGTCCTCCTGGAAACGCCAGGTCAATGCGGCAAAATTCACTACGATCCCGAATATCCGAATGAAGTCTAACCCAATGATACAAGAGAAGCTAAGACTGGGCACTAGACGAGCGGGAATATTATGGTAAACCCCTCGTAGCATGACCGGTAAGCCCACCTCACCTGTAATCTGTGCCTCCTGTCCGGCGGCCATTTTGACCGGACCTAAGCGAGACGGTAAAATTGGAAGATTTAAAGCGGTAACTAGCGATATAGCCTCTGGGCCAAGAAAGGTGCGAGAAGAGCCACAATCAAATAATGCTGCGACGGGTTGCGATAAAATTTCGAAGTTGAGAAACAATAGCGGAATTCTAGCGTTCGCTTGGATCGGATTACAAAAATCTAACGATTCGGGTGACGGAGGGGTTTCCGCGGTTCCCCGTTCGTGCGGCTCCATCACTGGTTTCCCGCACACCGATTCGGGCACGTCACCTTAGTATATCCGACTTTGCCACATCGGAAACAGTATAGACCGGTTGCGGGTTCGGGACAATTCGCATATCGGTGACCGGGTTTTCTACACCTGTAGCAGATCAGCGTACCTTTCGGGCTCGGCAGAAAGGGGTTACCGGCGAACTCAGGAGAGTTATTCGCGATGCCCGCGGTATCCGTCTGAGCCGTGGTAGCGGTAGGAGTGGTTGGCGCACTGGTATCGTTTCGACTATTGAATCGCGGGGTCTTAGCACGCGGTGGTGCACTTCGACCGTTGGGTCGGTTACCCTGTGTCCCACGATTAGGTGTTGATTGAGCGAATTGGGTCGCGTTGGCCAGTTCCGTCTCAGGTTCCGGGCCTTCCTCGAAAAAGTTAATTGCTGCGAAATTATTGCGAGAAGGCCTTGGATTTCTTTGCCCGCGGTAAGCTAATTCGGGTAGTACCGATCGTTCCGGGGTTGGCGGTGCTTGATGATTATTTGCTACGCGGAAGCTGATTTCTATCCGACTCGCAATGTCTTCTAATTGATCAAGGTCCTGTAATTCCTCTCGTCGAATTGCAAGCTGTAATCGTGGTAATAAGTTGCGGTATGCGTAATCTAACTGTTCCTCTTCCGACCACGCGGGCCTCAATCTGTCGAAATACGCTCTCATATATGTTGAGGTAGTAGCCCGGTGTGACGGGTTCAAAAAATCGATTTTTTTTTTTTTACATTTTTCGGAAGAAAAACATCTTAAAAATATGCTGTAAAAATTTCAGACATAAATTTCAATTATTCTTAAAGTTATAGCTAAAATAAGAGAGCGCGCCGTAGTGTGTATGAAAGCGTGTGACACGCCAGCAGCAGCTGCTCTGACCGTCACCTCTTTTATTGTCCGGTATACAATACGTATACCCAGGTATACCCCCGGTATAACCCAGGTATACCCAGGTATACGTATAATGCCAAAAATTTCGTCTTACATGGACAAAATATAAGAATTTGGTACAACATACCGAGCTGTACTATTGAGCAGTTCATCAGTAAACGTTTTGCACTCGACGAATACACACCGCTCTAAAATGGGAAACAAGCGCTTTAGTGGAAGTTCGCACCAGAATAAAGGTGAAAGAAAGAGATCATTTAAGGGGAATCAATTTACTGCAGAAGCTGATACTGATTTTGTGAGTACAAGCGCAGAAAAACTGAAAGATAACAGTGACTTTGAAGTAAACCATGACTCTAGTTTCAAGTACGTTTTAATCAGTTTCGCTTTGGTGTTTGGTGCGTTAGAATCGCAGTTAAAATGTAAACTTTGCAACAGTGATATTAAATTTTTGAAAAATTCACCTAAAGGATTTAAATTATGTGTGAAGTGTTCGTGCCGAGAATATCTGATTGATTCGTGTCCAATGATAAAAAATGCGTATGAAATTAACCGACGATTTACTTATGTAATGAGATTGCTTGGCATCGGTCACGCTGGAATTAATCTTTTTTGCTCGATGATGGATTTAAATATTTTTCATAAGTCTCTTTATTATCAAGTGATACAGCAAATAAGCGTCGCTGTCAAATCTGTTGCTGATAATGTGCTTAAAAAAGCAATAAAGGAAGAAAACGCAAAGAACGTGGCAGAAGGTTTCCCAGAAAATCACTTGACCGTTTCAGGAGATGATTCGTGGGCTAAGAGAGGTTTTTCCTCTCTCTTGGGCATTGTGTCATTGATAGGAAAATTTTCTAATAAAATTGTTGACGTCACAATTAACTCAAGCATATGTAAAGGATGCCAGTATTTAGCAACGAAAGATCCTATCGAAGCCGAGAGTTTATACGATGATCACAAAGATGAATGCACAGCAAACCACGAGGGCAGTAGTGGTAAAATGGAGGTCAACGGGATTTCGGAAATGTTCAAGCGTTCTCTGCAGCGTTATGATGTTAAGTATGTGAGGTACATTGGAGATGGAGACAGTAAAACCCATAAAAATTTGATAGACGATAAACCTTACGGTGGCGACCCAGAAGTTGAGAAGCAAGAATGCGTATTGCATGTGAAGAAAAGAATGTACCGAGCACTTCAAGGTGTAAAAAAAACTCTTACCGAGTACGCAAAAGTGAAAAAACAATTGGATGCAGCTAAGAACACGAAGATGGCCGTAAAAGTGAAGAGTACCGAGGAAAGTGCTCCGAAAAAGCGTAGGATAAAGAGAGACTCGTCGACCAGCGCTAAGCCACCACAACCTAAACCGTTGCAATTAACTAACAAGATTATGTTAAAAATGTCTATGTACTACGGTTTGGCAATCACCAGAAACTGTCATTCTCTCGAAGAAATGAAGAAAGCCGTGTGGGCTACATTCTACCACATGACATCAACAGACGAAAACCCTCAGCACTCTTACTGCTCAGATTCTTGGTGCAAGTATCAACAGCTCAAAGCGGAAAATCAAGAGAGCACTTATGAACACCCAGTAACGTTTGACGAACAAGTTACAAATCTCATAAAACCTGTGTACGAGACTTTGGCGTCCGACGATTTATTGAAAAGATGCTTGGGCGGGAACACGCAAAATAACAACGAAAGTTTTAATCACTGTGTATGGAATTTTGCTCCGAAGCATACTTTTACTGGGAAAAACGTTCTGGAAATTGCTACCTATACCGCCGCTTGCATCTTTAATGAGGGTTTTCTACCTGTACTCAAAATTATGGAGACAATGGGCGTTACATTAGGACAAACAGCCAGAGACTACGCTGACGATGTTGACAATGCACGGATTTTGAGGGCAGAGAAAACTGCAGAAGCCAACTCCAAAGAAGCCAGAACTTTACGTAGAGCTCTAAAAGCTGCTGACAATTTTGAGGAAACGGAAGGACTGCTCTATGCACCAGGCATAGCTGATTAATGTAAGTATAATTTTATTGAAAAAAATCTGTTGTCAAAACTTTAAAAGCGTTTTTCTCAAAACTATGTTTTCGAAACTTCGGGGAATCACTGACTCAAAACTATTCAACCGATTTAGCTAAAAATTTAACCCGTTATTCTAGACACACATATCTAGATGCCGAACCTTTAAAACATTTAATTTTTTAATTATAAACTATTTTATTTAAACAATTTATGAAGAAAAAAAATTAGATTTTGAGAACTTTTTTCACAAGTCCGCCATTTTGTTTCTGTTTTTTTATTTTTATGTATATTTTAGGTTCGGGACCTAGAATGAAGTCTACAGAATAATAATCTCTTTGAATTTTTTATTTCAGATGACTTTGGAAGGCTGTGTGTTTCCCCGAACCAACTCATCTTTTCTTTGAGGACTCCATATTGACGTCAAAAATTTTAAACAAATTGATGTAAAATTAACTTTAAAAAAATTTTTTTATATACTTCAAAACACCAATAAAAACATGTAAAAATTTTAAAACGATAGCATTTTATTTACTTTGTAAAAAAAATCATGAAAAAACGTCTAAATTTCGGTCGCCACACCGGACTACTACCTTAAATAATCGGCGACTGACTCGAATTCGCCCTGGGTTCGTCTACGAATTTCCTCCCTCAATGCGAACTGCAATTCTGGATTGACAAATCCACGGCGCCATGCGGCTTTAAATTCTGCAAAAGAATGCCACGTTTCGCGTTTGTTGCGGAACCAATAAATTGCGACACCTGACAAGAAGAAGGGGATGCTATTTAAAATATCCTCGTCGCGAATGTTAATGAGCGATCGGCCCTCGTCTATACGTGCGACAAATGCTTCGGCGTCCTCGTTACGCGTTCCCGAAAACTTGAGATTCCATTTCCTCATAACTTCGTACGCGGCTAACGCTGTCGGTCTGGACGGTGATGCGAAGTTGCTGTTCATGCTCGGTCGCGGGAAGTTATATTGGCTGTCCTCGAAACCCTGGTTGCGGAAGGCAGGTCTCCGCAGCGGCGGTGCTTCGCGATATTCATAAGATGGAGAATTCCCTGTGCGGTAGTCAAATGGTTGCGGATTCGCCGGGTGATACTCCCGTGATCTCAAAGGCGGCTGCTGAACGGGCGCCGGCTTAGCCGGTGCGTCATTGCCGGGAAGGAATTCTGGCGGTATATTTCGCGGGCTAATTCGGCTAGGTTGTGGTTCCGGTGGCTGCTTCCGAATCGCGCCGGTTGCTGACGTATCGGGGTTACGGTTCGACGGTCGCGTCACGTCACGAATTTCCTCGTCGATATAGGACGCGGTGTTGATCGGTTGCGTCTGTGTAGGTAACGTCACACTGTCGCTGTCGTCTGTCGGTGTAGCCATATAAACATCGTCCAGAGCAGGGGGGTCGTCCATGCTTAGGCCGTGTTGTTTACAGTAATTCGTCAACCGCTGACGACGGACCGGTAATATACCTGCTATTGACAACGAGCGCCCTTCTAACTCCGTGTTTAACTCGGCGTCGGTCAAGGAGTCTACCCAGAGTCTACCCACGCCTTAGCGGACGTGTGTATTAACATAAGAAGTATTGACTAGCGATAGGTGACCCGAAGAGAAAGAAATTGCGGTATTGACAGATTATTGAATCGGTTAACTAGCGTGACCCTGTAAAGCCGGAAACTGCGATATCAACAACGGAAGATTATATTATCCTACCCAAGCCAAAGGTTTCACAATAAATTTTGTTGTGCAAGAAGGTTAATATGGTGACCTCGCTGAAGAAACCAAAACACCGTGATCTAGCGAATCGATAACAAGTTTGATTACAACAAGGGATCACCCCTGCCATACACTAGACTGAGCAGTTTATAAAGTCAGGACCTTTAGGTCGTATCGTATTATCCCTGAGTTTTTCTATTGATATTATTCGAGAGGTACGTCGTTTAATCTCTGCGGTATCCAAGTGTTTTTATGTTCGCGATAGTTATGGCAGTTATGTTGTGCGATATTTAAATATTTTTCGACCTTGCGTTATGGATGGCGGTTAAGCCGTGCGATATTTAGATAATTTTCGAATTTGCGTTATTGATGGCGGTTAAGCCGTGCGATATTTAGATAATTTTCGAATTTGCGTTATTGATGGCGGTTAAGCCGTGCGATATTTAAATAGTTTTCAGATTTACGTTATTGATGGCGGCTAATCCGTGCGATATTTAAATGGTTTTTAATTTTCGATATTTTAATTTAGCGATATCTAGGCCGTATTCGGTCGCAATATGGAATTCTAATATTCAAACTTTGGTTTATATCCAATCTTGGTCGCTTTAATCAGTTAATATAAATATGTTGCTCAATTGTCTGAGTTCCTCGCAATTTGGTCAATTTTTGGGGTTTCTGGGGTTCGTGTTCGGTCTCTTACTTTTCTCTGGTGCTTTGACAGTATGCGATAAACTTTGCTTTTACCACTGAATAAGATAATCCCTCTTTATTGGCGTGGCCCCACGTTGGGCGCCATTTCGTAACCAATTTTTTTTTGAGGGTAAAACGATATAACGATAATTGGTTACCCTACGGCGCAGTCACTAACCTAACTAATTAGATAGAGAGAGATACTAAAGGAGAAAGATACGATTGTTGGGCGCCAGACGCACATGCGTCAAAAATAGATAATTAGAGAAAAAGACAAAGGTAAAGGTAAAGGTAATAGATAAAGGTAAGGTCAGGTTCTACGACGGTTTTGCACAGTTCGCTCAGAGAGACAAGATAATGGTGGAGGGGCGGAGTCGAATCCAATAGATAAAATAAGAAACAGGTGAAGCAGGAATAATGTCAAATATATTAAACAAGAAGCGATAAGTTTAATGACAAGCAAGTAGCTGAAGAGGTTGCGATACAATTACGATAAATGCGATAATTAACAATATTTACAGCCAGAGAAAGGTTAAGCGAGAGAGTTAACAAATAACGGAACGTTTTCCGAATAAGCGGGAAATAGGCGCAAGCTCGCGGTACTAAAGGTAATGATTAACACGGTTTTAAGATAGATAGGCAAAACAGAAAAGATGTACTGTACTTAAATTAAGCGGTAAGCAAATAAATCATAAAATAGGAGAAGCGATTATAAACACATGCGAAATACAACAATTGTAATACACGGAAAAAAAAATTCAGCTCGTGGAACTAAATATTAGATAGTTACTTGTAAACAGTTCGTCGAACTAAACGTTCTGTTATTGGAAGAGCACTGCATGGTTCGTATAACTGACTGTTAGTCAGCTGTCATAGCTGTACGTTGTTCAGCTCTCTCAGCTAAACAGCTTCGTTCGAAGAGCTAGACCAGAATTTTTCGGCTCCGCTCACAGCGCTTATTATTAAATAGTACAATTATATTGCTATTAGTATTATTTTTCATCATTATTATCATTATTTATTCAGTGTCATTTACATATTTGAATGGACTATTTAAACAATTATCTATCAACTGTATTTAAATCATACTCATGAAATTTGAAGGTTATGAAATATGTCAACGCACCAGAGCACAGCGCAACTTACAGCTCTTAGAGCAAAACCATTCAGCTGTGAGAGCTGAACAACTTGCAGCTATCAGAGCTGACTAATATATAGTTGCTGTAACTACAAGATAGACCGTAGAGTGCGTATAGTTACTGGAGCTGTAGAATACAGCTCGCCGAACAGAATTTTTTTTTCCGTGTAGTTATCACATTACCAGAATGATCAGAAATAAGCAGACAGGGAATTATGAATTACAAGGTAAATTCAAGCGACAGGTCAAATAGAAAATTATCATAAAATATAGAGAATAACAGATAATACGTAATCTATAGTTTGCGTTAAGTGCGAGAGAAAGAGAGATAATATTCGTTACGATAAAAGGCAATTCAAGATAAGACAAACAATATTCAAGATAATTAATATGCAACGTACGGCAAACCAAATAGACTACGGACAACTGCGATCAGCGATATTAGCGAAGAAAATAGTGAAAAAGATGTTATGCGATACGGCACAATACTCCAATGTCAAATGAACGACGAGCGGGACCGCGCAGCGATATAAGATCGCTCCCGCGGTACACTCACTAAGATACGATAATCAACGATAATAGGTAAAGAGACAGATAGAAACTAATCAGAGAAAATGTAACAAAATAGCAATGCTCAGTAGCTAAGATAAAAATTGATCCTTCAACGGAACGCGCTGCTAGACAGCGATATTAGACATTCAAATATTCTAGAAGAGAAAGATAATAAGATAAAGCGATAGTCACTACAATGCGTAAGTAATAGTCAACCAGTCGCGAAGTTACTTGCAATAAGACAGAGAAAGGGACAAGATAAGAGATAAGAGAGAATAAGGTACGAGCCCAGGTGGCTCAAGCAGACCAACTGCAAGATAAAGAGAAAAGATACGAGCCCAATTGGCTCAAGCAGACTAACTGCAAGGTAAAGAGAGAAAGAGATAAAGGTAAAGGTACGATATATTGCAAGTAATCTCGTGGCTTCACAAAATAGAAAAGGAACCTCACTTACGTAAAAGAAGATATAGCAGGTACTAGCAAATGCGGTATAATAGCGAGAACTAAGTACGGTGATAGCAGTAATGGCACTAAATATGACGATAGCACGTCGTTGCGATTCAGGAACTGAACGTAGAGTCACGAGATGAGCGATGATCCTGATTTTCGTCGAGCTGCTGTCACGTGATTCTTCCTCAAATTTGCGGTATTTTAATTGGACCAGCAGGTCGCGTGGCCTGGTCCACGGATAGGCGGCGATAATCCCTCGCCGCTTGTTTTTCTTTTCTCTCGACGACAGGTATCGAGGTATCGGGACGTCGGAAGGTGGTTAGAGATGTTTTCCTGCAGCTATGCGGTATCGTTGGTGAGAGGGGGGGGAGGTCGTACTGCTCATGTGTTGCGATATTGAGGTGTGCGGCAATGTTACGTCACCGGTCTCCTGGACTTGCGACAGACTGTAACTCACTCCTTGCTTTACTGGTACTCCCCGTTGTAGCTATTTCGTCGGCGCTGCATCCCGGCCCTCGCTCATCGAAGCCCTCATGCCGGAACGATCTGGTGGTGATGGCCCTCAACCCGGATCCCCACACTAGATCCACCAGATCCACGTGGTCAGCATATCATTAGCCAAGATTTTGTTTCACCATGTGAGTACACCATTTCGAATTTTTCAAATCTAACCCCAGATTCGTGATCAGCGACCCCAAAATCCTCATGGTACCAATTATCATTTAAATCCGTGAATCCATTCTCAAAATGAAAATTTCCTTTTTTTAAAAATTACCTCAATCAAAGACCTATCCAATGAGGGGGGATGCCAACAAGATTTTTCATAATAAAAGAAATTCGAAACATCGAATTTAAAATCGAAAAGCGATGAGTCTCAGTATCCCTTCATGCTTTCGCAGCCTATTTTGGGACGAAAAATGTATTTCATAGCCAGACAAATTAATGCTCGAATTAAATGGGATTTTGTAATTTCCACAATGCTTCATTCTACCTGGAAACTTCGTTTCTTATACCCGGACATTGCCAAATTTTCGAAAGAAATTTCAATTATGTAGACAGAGAAAAGCATTTTAGTGCATAATATCCTTTCACGGCAAAGAAGAAATGAATTCAAAGACATGAAAATTCAGATAAACCAACTGAGTGATAAGTGAGTAATACCATACATTATTTCACTGAATAAATTATTGATTAGTCGAGAAAGGTTAATTTTGCTAAATTCACGTTACATAGATTTATTGGCACTGTTTTCGGCAACACTCAATTGTCCCATTAATCAGTTTACGGCGCTAAAAATGTTATTGGATGAAAAAAATTCTCATGTTTTTCCCATTCGAAGTCACACAAAATTAATTGAATTTATTCATGTAATTCTACTTCATTTTTCTATTCCAAATAAATTATTTTTCCTCAAATTCAGATAGATTTATTGAATTTAAATTGCTTCATTTGAATTAAGATATTTGGGAATTTTCTTCTTCTTGAGTAAAAATTAATTTCTTATTCGAATTTAATTATTTTTCTCTATAAACATAAAATTTTGGCACGAATCTAAAATAATTTAAAATAACTTGACTTATTACATCTCTTCCTAATTCAGTTATATCTCAAATAATTCTCATGAGTTCAGTTATCATTTTTAGTGATTCAGTGAATTCTCATTTATTCAGTTATTTTGTGTTAACTCAGGTGAATCGTAATTGATTTAGAAACCTATTGACACGTCAATTCAGCGAGTTGTTTTCCCCTCGCATTATTGAAAAATCGGATGTCAATGATGAATTTAAAACTAATGGAAAAATTCTGTTGCAAAGACTCAAAAAATGTTTGAAATGCATAATTCTGAAGATCTCAAGCCAGATTAATTGAATCAGTAATTATGAACCGTAACGGCATATTAATCATCTAAAATCTCTAGTTTTATGCATACATCAATGATTGGAAGTGTTTTATTACAGTAAATCTTAAATCGGCTGATTTAATTGGAGATTTATTTTTATTTTCACTCGTAAATGTGTGTTTCGTAGTATTGTGTAGCTGGGCATTCGCTTATGTTTCACACACACGAGTGTGCGTCCGTGGGTGTGCGGCCGGCAGCGTGTGCCGCGGCAACAATACCGAGGTCAGCGCTCGAGAAGGGGTACAACAGGGAGAGAGGGCAGGTGCCGATATTTAATTCGTAAACGAATAATAATAATTCACCCAAACGAATAAAACAGCAATTTCCGTGGCGGCAAATCCAGATGAAATGATGCACTCTGATTGGCCTAGCGCTATTGCTTATAATTCAAAAACTATGCGTCGGACGAGCTTCCGGTAAAGAAATTCTCGGTTGGATTTCAGTCAGGTATCACGCTGGCTGGTCCGTGTTCCACAATTTAGGGACATCCTGTATACACTGCATTGGATGTTACCGTATACTCTACGTGCAAGCTTGTGCGTCCAATTGAACAATTAAATTTCCCCCATCTTGTACAGAAAGTTGTCACAAAATGCGCGCTAGATTCGAACTGCGTAATATATGCTATTTAGATCTAACGATACATTCGTCACACAAAAAAGTTTTTGACGAGTAAAATAATGTTTGATACATTAAATGAAGAACAAATCACTTTTTCGAAATTACATTATTATTTACAATTATATAGTGTAAAAGATCATTAAATAATGTGACGAAAAACTTGTATTTAAGCGTGATTTTTCTTTATGTTCAAAAGAAGTCCTCAATTCCAAGAAGTTTCCGTCCATTATCCTTCATCCTATGGTGGGCTGAATTCCATACGGATTATTCAAAAATTTGTATAACACTAATTCAACCGTTAGGGAATCCATTTACCATCCATTGATCATCAAAGTGGAGTTTAGGACATGTAAAAAAAGTTTTGAATTAAATTATATCGAATTGGGTGAGTAAAAACTTTATTCAAAAATATGGAGAATAAAATATTCCTTGCCAACGTTAAGGCATTTTTATAGAGTTGCGTGCGATAATCCACAACCGTAATATAATTAGTAGTATCAATCCACAATCCATTCACATGAAGAAAAAGTTACAAGCACAATCAAAAGAAAATGAAAAAGATGTACATATCTGAGCATGCAAATCAGGTACAAATGTGTAGGTGATCATGTAATTAGGTTACATTCACTGTGGTGGGCCGATCGGATTCATCCTGAAATTCGGTCTGTTGCAAGTTGTAACAGAGCACTTTATAATCTGTAGGCAATTAACCGCTTTGACGGCATTGACGCAATAGTGCATCACATCAACGTGTCTTTATGCACACTGAGTTTTCTCTGACCTAAAAGGGATTAATAGTTTCAGATCTTGCCAAATAACGTTGGGATACTGGCTTTTCGTAAAGTTATATAATTTTTACTTTTCTTCTGAAAGCAAGAGGGTTCAAAGTGGTCGGAACACAGAAAGCTATCACCTGATGGAGACCATGGTCCAATGTTTATATTTGCGATCCACTGCTTCATAATATCAGGTTTATCCAATGGGAAACTACATAACAAGCAAAGTTTAAATTTATTGATTCACACGTTATGTTGCATTGAGTAACGGTACTTACTTGAAGAATGAATAGCCACGTCTATATTCCCTTAATCGGTGACAAGATGGACACTCTGATTTTGGGTTGTCAAATGTAGTTGGTACACTGTTCTTTTTCAATGTAATTAGGAATTCTGTCCTATCAAAGCAGTCATTTGTAAAATGAGCTGAACACAATGTGCTATTTCGGTTTGACTTCCAGTCCTTCCTCTTCATTTCTTTTAACCACTACTGAAGGCGCAACACATCTTTCACGGGAAATCTACATATCGAATTATAATTTAATCCCTGAGTCAATAATACCCGAGTTTTCAATTTCAATTATAATAAGATCGGTTCATAATTCAAATATTGTGAATTTTTACTGACACGATTCGTACGTTATAATACTCGTTAAATATAATTAGGAAATACTTCGTATGCTGACATAACCTCTGCAAGTTATCATTTGCAGAACGCTTCAGCGTTGTATACTCACTTGTAAAATAATCGCCCACAATATTTTGATTGCTTTGTTTTGCAAAAAACGCAGGTACTCATTGTTACCTCAATAATTGTTATTGTATTTTCCATCGCAATCGATTATATACACATACATGTATCACGTATATATTGTGACGTGGATTTTTACCGCTCCTCGGTCACTCGGAGAAAATGACCGAGAACTTACCGCGTGCACAATAATTTGGCGTCCGAGAGGTATCCTGGATCTGAAACAATATCGCGAAATTTTGTTGGGCGCCTGGCGTGGTCAACACGCCTCGAAATCGGTAATACGATATACCGCGACCATAGGCTCGGTAGCTCAGTACCGCGAAGAGGGGAGGGGTAATTTTTGGGTAGAGAGAATCGCAATACAAGTAAGCCAAAGCGTGATGTGGCTAAATTACTATAAAATTACAATGGTATATTTCTCATCAGCGATATTACAAAACAAAAAGAAATAAAAATAAAGATAACAGCAATAGTAATACGACTACGCAAGTCGTCCTTCGCGGTTCCAAATACAATGTTAAATTTAATCTAAACGAAATCAGAAAGGGAGAAACACACCAAATAAAAAAAAATAATAAAAAAAAGGTGAATAATTCTAGGAGACCTCTACGGCCTACGTGCGCTAGTCGCCGTCTTAACAATACCCTACTTCATAAAAACCAAAAACAAAATCGGACTCGATGCGCTGCCCGCTAACGTCCTTTACAAAATGGTGCTGACCGCCAACTTAATACTAACTGATAATGCAAACAAAAAAAGAAAAAAAAAAAAATTAATAACTAAATTGAGGCGAGGCTCGTCGCGACACCCGCGATCCTCCTCTAAAAACGCATACTCTTATCAGCGCGCACCCGAGCTTCACTTCCTCGGCGACGGCGGGACGTAGTCGCGAATTCGAATGCTCCCCGTGACTGCTCGCGACCTACACGAGAATGGAGGATGGGCCGGACGAAGTGAAATGACCCCGTGTAACGGACTTCGGTCACACTCAACCTCGAGACAATAACGTCTCGGCTCAACCCGTGGCTCGACTCGATTTTCTGGATCCCCCGAAATTAACGCTACTCCCTTGCGCGCAACTCAGGCTACGGTCACCAAGCAAAAGAATCGACAAACGAATTTCGAGTACTTTTCGACACGTAAACTTCCAAATGGCGATCCTTTATCTGATCAGCCTTTACTCAATTACGCTCGAAATTCGATCGCGAGAATATCAGCAGCGCTTACCGCTCCACATCCAGTGGACGAACTCCCCTACACCCTCGTTACGGTTCATAGTCCTCCTCCTCGCAACGAAACAATCTCTAACGGGCACAAAACTACTGCAAACTCTAACTCTAAAAAAAACAACTCGACTGCCTTGTTCCCTCGCCAGAACTAGAGTGATCTCGGATGGTCGCAACGCCGATCTCGTCGCGCTAATTTTTCGTGACGTCATCACCCTAAGAATGCGCAACAATCGATCGGTCATCGATTTTGGGGATTGCGCAACTTGCCGCGCACCTGTCGTCTCTACGCGGCGCAGAACTTAAGGTTAGATCGCGATGTCGTCTCCCGCGCAGCTCTACGTAGTCCTGGGGTTGGGCGGGGTGGTGCTCCCTCGTCGCTAGCTGGTACCTCGCGGTTGCCTTGGCTGGGCGTAAGCGGGGTGAGCGGGGAGGCTGCGGCGCGCCGGCCGCCAGCGGGAATCGCGTCCGCCTTGGATTCCCGCGCTGCAGGGGTCTGCGTTGCCTCCCCCTCCGCAGCCTCGGTGTCCTTCCCGCGACTTCTTCGTGGTTTCGCCTTGCCTCGAAAGATGTTTGGTGTCGGAGTTGGTCACTGGAGGGTAGCCGGTGCACTCAAAAAAAAATGAAAAAAAAACAAAAACCTGAAATATCTGGGTCGCAATGCTCTATTTCGTCCCTGTCGAAGCTCGGGTGCGTGACTCCAGTTCTGGCGCTCTCTAAGATTATTCCGCGACTCGATTTTCTAGACCCTGATTCCGGGATCTCGCCCAGGGTTCAGGGAGTCTCTTGTAACGGGCAGGCTTAACCGAACTGCCACGTTACAACCCCCCCCCCCTAGACGGATCGTGGGGTGCCAGAGCGCCAGCGCTGCATCCCGCGAGCCGAACTTCGCGAGGTGACCGCAAGCTCGAAGTACTCACACGCTATTGCGCGGTACTCACCGAGAATCCCCTCCCAAGAGGACGATAAAACAACAAAAAAAACAAAAAAAAATTTTCTCCCGTGTGGCCAGATACCCACTCCCGTGTCCTCTGGGATTCTTCGCGAGCTCAACTGATCCCCTTCCTCACGCCATGGTTGTCTAAGGGAGCTTTCTACTTCGCCACTGGACCTGAAATTTTTCTCAAAACCCGCCACCTGGGATCTACGAAAGAAAGCGGACGCCATTTAGGGTCGAGTTTAAGAATTTATTATAATATCATACAAGAAAAAAAAAGAAAGAAAGATCACAAGAGAAAGAAAAAAAATATTTTGGTTGTTGTCGGCCTAGCCGCGCCGCCCCGGCCGGCCTCGATCCCGGCCCCGGCCGGTCGCGGACGCCACGATCCGCAGGCGGAGCATCTCCACCTCCAGACTAAGTCCTGCTTCCCCCGCAACGGTGCGGGATGACGGGGCGGTTTCCCTCGCAAAAGGGGGCTTCGGCGGGGTGACTTCCCTCGCGAAAGGGGGGTTCGGCGGGGTGACTTCCCTCGCAAAAGGGGGGTTCGGCGAGGTGACTCCCCACGCAAATCCTGGGGGTGGTGGCACCCACCTCGCGAGCAAGGTGGGGATCGCTGCCAACTCTCTCGCTATGGGGGTTGCTGGAACTTCGGTTGGTGGCCAGCGAGGGGGTCCCCTACCGGGCCTGCTGGGCTGGTCGTGGCAGTCGGGGCAGGTGGTCTTGATATAGCCTGGCCACCCGCATCGGCGGCAGAAGACCCCCAGCTCCTCTGCGCAATCCCTGTAATCATGGAACTGCCACCAACAGTTCCAGCACCCCCCTTGTGGCAGCCACTGCCGCCAGGTCGACGGTGCAGGCCGCCCTGGGTGACACTCGGTGGAGGCGGGTGGTTGCGGGATCCTTTCCCACGCTAGTAGGTCCCTGATGGCCCTCACATCGTCCTCCTCCCTCGCCACATCTCCGCCAACTAAGGGGAAGAGTCAGTTGGGATCGTGGCTATCGTCGGTCACTCCTTTCCTCTCCCCGAGAAGCCTATTTCCCCCTCACGGTTCCTCCACGTTTCTTTGCGCAATTGCCTCAGACTCCACGTACCGCTTCAAATCCTTTAGGTGGTGTCTACCGCGACCCCCTCCTTCGCTATCCTCTAATTCGTAGACGACGGGCGAGATTACCTGCGCAACGCGAAATGGACCGGCAAACTTGGGGGCTAGCTTCGCAGCGACCTGTTGGGTAGCCGAGGACAGAACTCGGTTTCGCTTCCATACCCACTCCCCTACTTCGAAACGGATATCCCGGTGCCCTTGGTTATAATAGCGTGCCTGTCGCTCGTGGGCTTCGTCGAGATGTTTCGTCACTAAGTCACGCAGCTCACCTAATTTCGCCATTCGGTCCCCCCATTCTTCGGGACGGGGAACGGGGATTTCCGCGGGACCTTCCACGAGTCGTCGCAACTGCATCCGTGGTTTGGGATCGCGACCCAAGTTTAAAAACGCGGGACTGACTCTTAGTGAGCTATGCACAGCGGTACTATACGCAAATCGAAATTCGTAAAGGTGCACATCCCAATCCCGGTGATCTGCCTCGATGTAGGCCACGATCATGGTTTTTAATACGCGATTCACCCTCTCCACGGGGTTAGCTTGCGCGTGGTACGGCGGTACTTTCGCGTGGGTAATATGGTACGCAGCGCACAGTTCGTCGACGGCCTTATTCGCGAATTCCGTGCCGTTATCCGTCAGGAGCACCTCCGGGGTACCCCATCTGGACAGCACGAGATCTTCCAGCGCGGCAAGAATGTTTTTCGCGTTTGATTTCCGCAACGGCGCTACCTCCACCCACCGGGTAAATAGATCTTCGAAAACCAACAAATACTCGAACCCGGCGCGACTTCGGGGAAATGGACCCATGACGTCCGCCGCAACCACAGTCCAGGGCGTGTCGACGACCCGTCGACCCATAAGGCCCGCTGGAGGCACCTGTTGTACCTTGCACTCCTGGCAACGCTCGCACGCTCGGACCATCAAAACTATATCGCGATACATCCCGGGCCAGTAGTAGTCGGCCCTCGCTCGCGCGTAGGTCTTTTCGGCGCCAAGATGCCCTGCCTGGGGGTCCTCGTGGACTTCCGCAAAAACCCGCGATCGCTGCTCCCTCGGGAGCACCAATTTCCACGGCGCCAAGTCCGCTAGTATTGGCTCGACTAAGGGGTCCGCCCGGAAATGGTATAGACGCCCATCGACTACCGACCAAGTTCGGAACTTGTGTGGGTAGTCCAGGACGTCCTTTACGCGATGCTGGTACCAGGGGTCGACAACGACATCCCAGACGGCCTTACGCTCCGTCCCTGGTCTGCCGTCCCCAACCACGTCGAGGGCGGCTAGCTGCTCCGTCCCCTCGTCTTCGCCCTCGTACATCCGCGATAGTGCATCGGGCACATGGTGCATCGCCCCCTTTCGGTGTTTAATTTCGCAATCATACTCGAGTAAGTCGAGCGCCCACCTAGCTAACCGACCCGTTGGATTCCGCAATTCCCGCAACCACTTTAAACTCGCGTGGTCGGTTATCACCGTGAAGTGATACCCTTCTAGGTATGCTCTAAACTTTTTAACGGCCCAAATCACCGCGAGACATTCTTGTTCGGTTGTGGAATACTTCCGTTCCGCGTCCGACATTGTCCGACTCGCGTACGCGATCACACGCTCAATTCCGCCAATAGTCTGTGTCAAGACGGCGCCAATGCCAAAGCTACTCGCATCGGTCTGTACTACGAACTCGTGCTCAAAATCGGGACACGTTAGAACCGGAGCCGACGTTAACGCGGCTTTTATGCGTTTGAACGCGGCTTCCTGTTCGCTACCCTAGTCCCATCTCTTATCCTTACGCAATAGCCGGGTAAGGGGTTCCGCCACACTCGCGAACTCGGGGATGAATTTTCGATACCACGACGCCATACCCAAAAATCGCCGCAATTGCCGTAGGTTTTTCGGTGCGGGATACGCTAGGATAGGTTCCACCTTGTCGGCACCGACTTGTAGGCCGTCCTGGTTCACCTTGAACCCGAGATACCGGACTTCGCTACGACAAAACTCACACTTTTCCGGGTTGATGGTAAGCCCGGCCAACATTATCCGCTCGATCACGCGAGATAGCCATTTTAAGTGCGAACGAAAATCGGTGGTCACTACAATAATTTCGAGATACGCGAAGGAATGCGGCTCCATCTCGGAAGTAATTAATTTGTCTATTAACCGCTGAAAGGTGGCCAGGGCTCCGGTAAGCCCGTATGGCATCCGCACAAACTGGAATAATCCGCGACCTGGGACCGTAAACGCCGTTATTTCGCGACTCTCGCGTGTCAAGGGAATCTGGTGGTAAGCTTGACTCAAGTCTATAGTCGAGATGTACTTGGCCGACCGCAATTTATCCAATATACCGTTCATAAACGGGATCGGGTACGCATCCTTCTTCGAAACGCTATTTACTCTTCTAAAATCCAAACAGAACCGATATTTCCCGATTGGCTTCTTGAACATCACGATTGGCGTCGACCACGAACTTTGGGAGGGTTCGATCACTCCGTCCGCGAGCATACGGTCTACCTCCTCGTTAATAGCTTCCTGCACTTTCGGGGATACGAGATAGTACCGCTGCTTGATCGGAGCGCTTCCCTGCACGTCTATTTCGTGCTCCGCGAGATGAGTGAGACCCAAGTCTCCCGAGACTTTCGGTAATTCCTTTGCTAAGAATTCCTGTAATTCGCGATTCTCGGTATCCCCTAGCTCTACGATACCGCTACAATAGGGTGCTTCATTTTTAGGCGATATTTTTTTTTTGTTTGTGCTACCTGAAAATCGGATACTTTATACAAAATAAAAAATTATGCCGCCGGGTAAAAGGCTTAAAGTGCAATAGCGGCTTAGCTCATTTAAAAATTCAATTTCCTATTTAAATAACACGGAAAATTTTTTTTTTTCGGTTTCAACTTGATTTTTTGACGTGAAAAAATTTTTTTTGGAAAAAACGCGTGTATAGCTTTTGTAGGGCATAAAATTTGCTACAAAAAGTTCCTCTGCGTAAATCCCCCCCGATTAACAGCTTTTGAGTTATAGAGCTGCGAAGATGAATGTTTATTATATTTCACATCAAATCATTTCTAAATCTAGATTTATTATTTTTACATCAAATAATAATTTACTATAGACAATAAAACGATTTTCTCGAGTTATTATATGATTCAGGTTTCTAATTTAAAAAATTATTTTTGAATAAAATAGAAAAAAATAAATATCAATTAATAACTAAATTTTTTTATTTTTATATTAAATAACAATAACAATTTATCATAGACATTAAAAAACTACTAATTTTTGTATTTCAGAAACCACTAAAATTGAGTGTCCAAATATAAATTTCAATTAATAAATAATGATAATATCTAGAAATGTAACTTTTCATGTTATTTATGAGTTTCTGTTAACATTAATGTTTTTTTATTAGCATTAGGAAATTGCTTCCTATGCGTTGCCACAACTTGTAATAAGTATTGTTTCTGTTCTTCATCGTTAGTTAAACTCCGATTAAAAGCTTCTATCAATTGTACTGCTCTTTCAGCAGCATCGTTCACGACGTGTAAACTTCGCAGAACTTTTAAACACTTATTATAATCTTTATTAGATTTCCACTCATTTGGATGTAATTTCAAAAATTCAGTCGGGAGTTTAAGTCTATCAAATAAAACTATTGACTGCTTTGATGCAAAATCGTCCAAATTTTTTGTCATGAAAGAACTAATTTTTACATTTTTAACATCGACGCGCTTGAAATTTTTATTTTTACAATTTTTTTGATCAATTGATTCTATAATTTTAATTTTCATTTCTGAGTTCACTTCATCATCGAAAAGTGATAAACAAATAAGTTCTTCAGACAAATACCAGAGATGAGTACTGAATTTTTTCGAAGCTGCTACAGAAATCTTCTTATTAATTGTGTCATATTGCAATAAATTTTTTAAAAATTCTAAATCTTGTCGTGGAGCTTGAATTGGAAGTGGTGCACCGTACCATGCTTTTATATACAATAATGCTATAAAAATACAAATGTGACGAAGTCCTTCACTTTCTTGACTGCTTAGTGAAAATTGTTCTCTGAAGAGATACATTTTTAACGAATAAATGGCTTTCGAAAGCCATCGCGCATGGTGTGTCGGTCCAGGAGCTTTGAAAGTGCTATTTCCCGTAAAACGGTTTCCCAGAAACACTGATGCCAATTCGAGAAGCTCACGATAGTCATCACGTGGTTGAACTTCCTACAAGAAAATAAATTTTTTTTATAGTTTTGTATTTATATAATTATAAAAAAGTGATTTTTCAAGTACCTGCAATTGATGAGAAATAAAGTGTAGGATAGAATCTTTTTTGTCATTTATAACTGAGGCCACCAAAGGATCATCCAAGCCTGTTTTATAGTTATTCTTGTTTATCTCTGGCCATTTCTGTTGAAACTCATTGAATTTCGGTACTTTGGGACCTGAAGTTACTGGCCAGTATATTTCAAAAACACAACGTAGAACCAGTTCATATACATGATGCCTGCAGGCCAAATTCAACAAACTTTTCCCAATTTTCTTTTCAATAAGACTACAAACACCACTTTTGACACCTATCAGAATTAGAACGTTTTACATAAATGTGCCAAAGCAAAAAATTGTCTCAAAAATAGTATACCAGTATTGACACTAGTAGTGTCAAAACATAACGCTCCAACTTTGTCAGCTAAATTCCACTCCTGCACCAATTGAAATATCACCTCAGTCTGATTAAAACCAGTTGACTTATTCAATTTCGGCACTCCTAACAACTGATCACAATTTAGACCCGTAATAATAACTGGTAATCTTTCAACTTTTGAAGAGCCAGTCATTTCAGGCAGAAGCTTTCCGTCCCAATGAAGAGTTATCGCATCCGATGCTTTGAAATTTTCCTTTAAATTTTCTCCAAACTTTTTTCTATTTTTAATTCTCTGCCTACGAACTGTACTTGGACACATATTTACAGTTTCGAGAGGAACACCGCAACTTTTCACAGTAGCTGCCATGATAATCGTTGCATCTCTATCCGATACATTCGTTCGATCCAGCGCAAATGTTACTTCAGGTGTCAAAATATTTCGTTTTTGAGGTGCTGAGCTTGGAGGAAGTTCATCTTCAAAATTCGATGGCATTCGTTGTAAAGAATGTGAACTAAGAGTGCGGGATTCAAATGAGATTGTGCAGTTGGATAAAGATTTACTCAATTCTATAACAAAAGAGCACGAAATGTTAATAAAAATCAAGCAAAACAAAGTCACGTCGAATTACCTTCAACTGATTCTTCAGAGTCAGAATACGTTTCTTCTGAGTTAAATGGTATAATACCTCGGCGCCGATTTGTTCGTTCGTCATCCAAAAATTTTTTTTGTTCATCTGTTAAAACAATATTTTTATTTTGACAAGCAATGTCAAATAGTTTTTTAGACAAAAGCTTAAAATCATTTTCCTTAACTTTCTGAGCAGCCGATTTCGTACGTGATGAATTTTTTTTTATTTTATTCCATTTAAAATATAAATTTCTTAACTTTTCAACACTGTTGCGAACTTGCATCAGTGGGATTTTCGTTTTACTCCAAACACTATTCACTTCATTGATAACAGTTTTTAAACTTTGATTCAGTGGTTTACCAAGAGATTTATAATTGTACATCAATAAACTCAAAACTTCCTGATTAGTCGGTAATTTACGTTGAGATAATAATTTACGTTCATAACCAAGTAGATAAATGTTTTTACGGGAGTCTTTACTAACCATTTCGGTTAAATATGAGTCAAATCACAATCACTAAGTCGAATTCACTTTTATTTGGTTAATCTGATTATTCCAACTGACATTTATGACAGAAATAGAAAAATAAACAATAATAAGCTTTTATTACAGTTGTCAGCGATCGATGCCAGTCAATACGATTGGAGAGTAAAAACATCTGTTTACAACAATGGAGGTATAGACGAAAAGCAGCGCCGCCGCGGTATAAAATAGAACTAAAAATAGAATAATAAAATGTGAACAAAAATTTGAATTTAACGTATTTGAAATTTGATTTTATTATAATTATTGATAGAAATTTATTTTTTTCTATTTTATTCAAAAATAATTTTTTAAATTAGAAACCTGAATTATATAATGACTCGAAAAAATCGTTTTATTGTCTATAGTAAATTATTATTTGATGTAAAAATAATAAATCTAGATTTAGAAATGATTTGATGTGAAATATAATAAACATTCATCTTCGCAGCTCTATAACTCAAAAGCTGTTAATCGGGGGGGATTTACGCAGAGGAACTTTTTGTAGCAAATTTTATGCCCTACAAAAGCTATACACGCGTTTTTTCCAAAAAAAATTTTTTCACGTCAAAAAATCAAGTTGAAACCGAAAAAAAAAATTTTTCCGTGTTATTTAAATAGGAAATTGAATTTTTAAATGAGCTAAGCCGCTATTGCACTTTAAGCCTTTTACCCGGCGGCATAATTTTTTATTTTGTATAAAGTATCAGATTTTCAGGTAGCACAAACAAAAAAAAAATATCGCCTAAAAATGAAGCACCCTACGCTACAACTTGACACCTCGGTAACGGGGATCGGGCGACCCTCCTCAAATTTTCCCTCGTATTCCGGAATATTCGCGATTCTCCATGATTCGCGCGCGCCGTCAATCGAAAGGCCAAATTTTCGCACGAAATCCATGCCCAGAACGCAATCTCCAACTAAGGTGGGGATAATCCGCAACGAAAACTTATGCGCGACACCCAGCAACGTTATCGGCAGCTCTACTTCCCCGGTGATTGACTCTACCAATACATTCGCCAATACGACACTCGAACAGCTGGGTGATTTTACCGGTCGCCCGTACTCTAACGCAATTTGGTGTCCGATCGTACCGAGAAATGTTCGCGATGAGCCGGTGTCTAACAACGCACTGACCCATGTGCCCCCGATACACACCCGCAAAAACCAGCGTTGACCGAACTCCATGGTCTGCATCGGAAAACACGTCGCGATTCCCCCCTCGACGCCACGCAAGGCCGTGGTGTCTTCCACTCGGGGCGCCGCGCCGACACTTAGCGGGGCTGCCCTCCCTGGTTTCCCGAACACCGCGGACAATCCAATCCGTCCAATAGACGTCGTCGTATCCGCAATAGTAGCAAAAGATTCGCAAGGGGTCTGGACAGCGGCTAAATCGGTGACCGGGACGATGACAATTCATACATAACTTTTCGTCCCACACCTTGTCGCCACGAAATTGTTCGGCCCGGGACACGCCAGGGGCCGGCTGGTTAACCGAGGGGGCCGCTCCCCTCCTTGGTCCTCGCGCGGGTCGCTTCGGTGAGGTCCGCCTCGTTGGAGCCGGGCTTCCGCGACTTGGCTGTGCGCCGCTCGATTTACCCCTCTGGGTCGCCACCGCCATCGCCTTCAACAATTTCTCCTCGAGCCCCTTCACCTGGGCCGCGAGCAGCTTCTCGATCGTCTGCGCTCCTGTTGGCTCGATCCCTGCTTCGGTAATTGCGGCTAATCCCGGTTCGCCTCGAGCCGCCGCGGTTTTGGTCCGGCACGCTAATTCACTAATGAAGGACTCTTTCGGCGTGGGCGGGGGGCGGTATTCGCGAGATAACGCGAGGTTTCGTTCCCGCTCCGTGGCGAGATAGATCAATTCGCTCCAAGTACGAATTTCCCTTCGACGGAGGACTTCGCGAATTTCGGGACGCAGGTTCTTGAAGGCCAGGTCTATTTGCTGTTCCAAAGTGTACGGACGCGGCATCCGTCTCAACAACCCTCGAGCGCAGGAAAGATATTCCGTAACTGACTCTACTGGTCCCTGAGTTCGCGACCTAGCTTGATCCTCCACGCGACTTCCGACTGTCCCGTCCCCGAACCACAAACGTAATGCCGCGCGAAACTCATCGTACGTACCCAGCTATCAACGCAACCATTCCAAGGCTACGCCCGAGAAGATCATCGTGAGCGAACTCAACACTTCGTTCTCGCTCAATTCCGATAAACTGCGCCACTCCTCCAATCGCGTCAAGAAATCCTCGACACTCGGCTCGCCAATCCCAGAGAACTTGAGGTTCCACCCCCGCAGGGCCCTCGGGATGTCACGGATTGTTTCCCGGGTACGCGATTCGATATTCGAATTCCGGGCCCAGGTCGGCCGGGCAGCGGTCGCCATATCACGAGGAATTGTTGCGGGATCGACCGGTAACGACCGGAATTCGACCCGCGAAGCTGGTGGCCCCGCCACTAGCCCGGTAGAATCCACGATGGGTTCCTCGAGCCCGTGTCGGTGCCCCTGGATCGGGGAGGCCTCTCCCCAGTGCCCCTGGGCTCCGCTAGCCATTGAAAACGGAATCGAGTGGAAGGGTATTTGCGTCGGAACCTGGTACGCGGTCGGTCGCGAGGTGCTACCGTATACCGCCGAGGTGGTGATAGCCGCTGAGGCGACGGCTACGCTCACCACCGTACTCGTCGTCGCTACCGTGGTTAGCCGGGTCGCGATGGTAATATTCACGGGCTCTAACAGCCGCGAATCGCTAGCCCTTCGGGGCTGTTCCCGCACCGGTTCCGTGATGGTCGCTAATTCGGCCAATCCCGCGAAGACATCCTCGTCCTCTGGTTCCCAGGTGACCGTCAAATCCCCGCGCTCACGCAAGAGGTGTCGTACGTACCGATCACGACGCACCAGTAGGTCACCGGTGGAATTTACCCTCGCGGTCACTAATGCCAACTCGAGCTCATCGCTAGTCATTTCGTACAACCACGCGCCAATTGTTACCTTCGCCATGTTGATTTCACCAGCGAAACGAAAAGCCGTGACGAAAGTAAAAGCACGCCAAAAAGAAAAGAGAAGTGGTGAAAGTAAGAGCACGCAAAACCAAACTATTCGCACCGAAAGACAAAAGCCGTAGGTAGAGTCTGAGCGCAAGCAATGATACCCAGTATGGATACTTCCGCGAAACTTGTTGAATTAATTCGCTATTTTCCACTATCACCAACAGAACGTGAGAGAGATGTTTCCTCGTATTGGTGTGATCACCTCTATTACCTTAGCGATATTAAAATTGCGAATAAAAGCGCCAACAAAAGAAATACCGTAAACAAAATAAAACGGAACAAAACACAAGAAAAAACAAAAGACGGGCTGAAAGAAAAAAAAAAAAAAATATGTTGTCGCACCGGCAACAAAAACAAAAAAAAAAATTTTCAACCGCGATGCTGAACCCCGTCATTGAAACACACAAAAAAAAAACAAAAACAAAAAAAAATATTTCGAAATTGCAGTAAACAAAAGAAAACAGAAGGGAGCAGAAATCCAAAAGCAATAACAAAAGAAAATAAAATGACACAAGCAAAAGATTGGCGGTAAAAGCAGACGATCTTATCCCTAGTATTAGAAATATACGGTGGGAATATATACGGGGTACTTTTTCGCCACCCGGTATATTCGTCAAATCGTAGCCTGACTCGTGAATCGCAAGTTTCGGTGTTATTCGCCACCCTTTGTATCTAATTTTATTCTCGTCCTCTGTATTCAAAATTGTCTCGCTGTACTCCAAACGTCAACACGCTTAACTGAAGTGTCGCGCGACCTCTCTCTCCCCTTTTCTCCGACCGCTGTTGTTTTGGTTACGCGAGCGCTATCCGTTACTACGTCAAAATTTCCGGAGCGCGCAACGCTATTATCTTTCTCGGAAATTTACAGCGGAAATTTCGCGAAGGCCCCACGTTGGGCGCCAATTTGTGACGTGGATTTTTACCGCTCCTTGGTCACTCGGAGAAAATGACCGAGAACTTACCGCGTGCACAATAATTAGGCGTCCGAGAGGTATCCCGGATCTGAAACAATATCGCGAAATTTTGTTGGGCGCCTGGCGTGGTCAACACGCCTCAAAATCGGTAATACGATGTACCGCGACCATAGGCTCGGTAGCTCAGTACCGCGGAGAGGGGAGGGGTAATTTTTGGGTAGAGAGAATTGCAATACAAGTAAGCCAACGCGTGATGTGGCTAAATTACTATAAAATTACAATGGTATATTTCTCATCAGCGATATTACAAAACAAAAAGAAATAAAAATAAAGATAAAAGCAATAGTAATACGACTACGCAAGTCGTCCTTCGCGGTTCCAAATACAATGTTAAATTTAATCTAAACGAAATCAGAAAGGGAGAAACACACCAAATAAAAAAAAATAAAAAAAAAAAGGTGAATAATTCTAGGAGACCTCTACGGCCTACGTGCGCTAGTCGCCGTCTGAACAATACCCTACTTCATAAAAACCAAAAACAAAATCGGACTCGATGCACTGCCCGCTAACGTCCTTTACAAAATGGCGCTGACCGCCAACTTAATACTAACTGATAATGCAAACAAAAAAAGAAAAAAAAAAATTAATAACTAAATTGAGGCGAGGCTCGTCGCGACACCCGCGATCCTCCTCTAAAAACGCATACTCTTATCAGCGCGCACCCGAGCTTCACTTCCTCGGCGACGGCGGGACGCAGTCGCGAATTCGAATGCTCCCCGTGACTGCTCGCGACCTACACGAGAATGGAAGATGGGCCGGACGAAGTGAAATGACCCCGTGTAACGGACTTCGGTCACACTCAACCTCGAGACAATAACGTCTCGGCTCAACCCGTGGCTCGACTCGATTTTCTGGATCCCCCGAAATTAACGCTACTCCCTTGCGCGCAACTCAGGCTACGGTCACCAAGCAAAAGAATCGACAAACGAATTTCGAGTTCTTTTCGACACGTAAACTTCCAAATGGCGATCCTTTATCTGATCAGCCTTTACTCAATTACGCTCGAAATTCGATCGCGAGAATATCAGCAGCGCTTACCGCTCCACATCCAGTGTACGAACTCCCCTACACCCTCGTTACGGTTCATAGTCCTCCTCCTCGCAACGAAACAATCTCTAACGGGCACAAAACTACTGCAAACTCTAACTCAAAAAAAACAACTCGACTGCCTTGTTCCCTCGCCAGAACTAGAGTGATCTCGGATGGTCGCAACGCCGATCTCGTCGCGCTAATTTTTCGTGACGTCATCACCCTAAGAATGCGCAACAATCGATCGGTCATCGATTTTGGGGATTGCGCAACTTGCCGCGCACCTGTCGTCTCTACGCGGCGCAGAACTTGAGGTTAGATCGCGATGTCGTCTCCCGCGCAGCTCTACGTAGTCCTGGGGTTGGGCGGGGTGGTGCTCCCTCGTCGCTAGCTGGTACCTCGCGGTTGCCTTGGATGGGTGTAAGCGGGGTGAGCGGGGAGGCTGCGGCGCGCCGGCCGCCGGCGGGAATCGCGTCCGCCTTGGATTTCCTCGCGGCAGAGCTCTCCGTTGACGCTCTCTCCGTAGCCTCGTGCGAGGCCCTCCTTTCGTCGCGATCCGCCGCGATTGCCATCCAGTAACGTCGTTTTGACTTGCTGCCGATCCCCTGTCCGAAGCCGCATTTACTCGCCACCCAAAAAAAATAAACAAAAATCCTGAAAGGTCTTATTTGCTAAACCGGCGATGGTCCCCTCTTAGAGTCTCGGATGCGTGACTGTTGTCCTGGCGCTCTTTTTCGAAATGAGCCGCGGTATACTCCGCGTGCTCCCTAAGTCTGTGGTCCGTCTAGAGTTCGGGGAGCCGTGTGGAACGCGCAGTAAAACTGCCACGTTACAACTCCCCCCCCCCCCCCCCCCCCCCCCTAGACGGATCGCGGGGTGACAGAGCGCCAGCGCCAATTCCCGCGAACCGAACTCTTCGAATGACCGGAACCTAGGGCCTCTGACGTCAATTGGTCAGGGTGCTCCCTCTCTATCGACGGCATTCACAACCCCAACCCCCCAAAAAAAAAGAACAATGCAATATAGTCTGTCCTTGGTTATGTAATTTTATTCATTATGTACACCCCTTACACCAATACAGCAACCGAAACCCAAAAGAGAAGAAAGAAAAGAAAAAAAAAGAAGGAAGTCAAAACAACAAAAAAAAAACAAACGAGAATGGAGGGGAAAGAAAGAAAAAAAACTAGGCCTCTCGGCGGGCCGGTAATCATTCCCGGCGGCGGGCTCGCGGGGTCGCCCCGTCGCGCGGTACTCCGCGTCCTCTTCCGCGGTTCGCTAGCGCGATTACTAGTGGCTGGATCTCTGGCCAGTGGGCCCGCAGCCTCTCGTCGTCCAGCGTCGGCCCCAACGCTGCGCGGGCTCGCGGGGGTAAGTCCCTGATACGGAGGACAGGTTCCTGGACCAGCCGCGGTCGCGGCTCGCCCCTCTCGTAAGCGGCTAGGGCAGCTGGGGTGTTATTTACCCACGGCCCGCTGGGCCGCCTCCAGCACTCTGGGCACGTGAACTTCGTCATCCCGGGCCAACCACACTGGCGGCAGAAGAACCCCAGTGGTACATAGCATCGGGGGTACCCGTGCCCCCTCTCCCAGCAGTTGAAGCAGCCGTCGGGCGGCAGCCACCTCCTCCACGTCTCCTGTGGGGCTCCCTGGGGCCACGGTCCCCGTGCGGGCGGAAGGGGGGAGTGACGGCCCCCGGCCCGGGCAGCAGCGCGAGCCGCGCTGCATCGCGAAATGCGCGGAGTACCTCCAGGTCCTCCGCGGCGGTGTGGTCCACTGTTGGGAAAGTAATAGCGGAGGTAAAGTATACCGCACTTCCCACCTCTGGGTAACGCGCCTCCCATCTCATTCCCTAACCTCCCCAGACTCTACGTACGGCTTCAGATCCTTAATGTGCTGTTTTCCGAAATACTTTCCCTCGCTATCTTCTAACTCATACACGACGGGCGAGATTACATCGACGACACGAAACGGACCGGTGAATTTTGGCGCCAATTTTGCGGCGACCTGTTGGGCCGCTGACGACAGGACTCGGTTTCGCTTTCAAACCCAATCCCCTACCTCGAAACGGACATCGCAGTGCCCTCGGTTATAGTAGTGCGCCTGTCGCTCGTGGGCCTCCTCGAGATGTTTCGTCACTAAGTCGCGCAATTCACATAACTTCGCCATTCGGTAACTTCCCAGACCTCGGGACGGGGAACGGGGATTTCCGCGGGACCTTCCACTAGCCGACGCAATTGCAGCCGCGGTTTGGGATCGCGACCTAAGTTTAAAAACGCGGGACTGACTCTTAGTGAGCTATGCATAGCGGTATTATACGCAAATTGAAATTCGTGAAGGTGCACATCCCAATCCCGGTGATCTGCCTCGATGTAGGCCACGATCATGGTTTTTAATACGCGATTCACCCTCTCCACGGGGTTAGCTTGCGCGTGATATGGCGGTACTTTCGCGTGGGTAATATGATACGCAGCGCACAGTTCGTCGACGGCCTTATTCGCGAATTCCGTGCCGTTATCCGTCAGGAGCACCTCCGGGGTACCCCATCGGGACAGCACGAGGTCTTCCAGCGCGGCAAAAATGTTTTTCGCGTTGGATTTCCGCAACGGCGCTACCTCCACCCACCGGGTAAATAGATCTTCAAAAACCAACAAGTACTCGAACCCGGCGCGACTTCGGGGAAATGGACCCATAACGTCCGCCGCAATCACAGTCCAGGGCGTGTCGACGACCCGTCGACCCATGAGGCCCGCTGGTGGCACCTGTTGTACCTTGCACTCCTGGCAACGCTCGCACGCTCGGACCATCAAAACTATATCGCGATACATCCCGGGCCACTAGTAGTCGTCCCTCGCTCGCGCGTAGGTCTTTTCGACGCCAAGATGCCCTGCCTGGGGGTCCTCGTGGACTTCCGCAAAAATCCGCGATCGCTGCTCCCTCGGGAGCACCAATTTCCACGGCGCCAAGTCCGCTTGTATTGGCTCGACTAAGGGGTCCGCCCGGAAATGGTTTAGACGCCCATCGACTACCGACCAAGTTCGGAACTTGTGTGGGTAGTCCAGGACGTCCTTTACGCGATGCTGGTACCAGGGATCGACGACGACTTCCCAGACGGCCTCACGCTCCGTCCCTGGTCTGCCGTCCCCAGCCACGTCGAGGGCGGCTAGCTGCTCCGTCCCCTCGTTTTCGCCCTCGTACATCCGCGATAGTGCATCGGGCACATGGTGCATCGCCCCCTTTCGATGTTTAATCTCGCAATCATACTCGAGTAAGTCGAGCGCCCACCTAGCTAACCGACCCGTCGGATTTCGCAATTCCCGCAACCACTTTAAACTCGCGTGGTCGGTTATCACCGTGAAGTGATATCCTTCTAGGTATGCTCTAAACTTTTTAACGGCCCAAATCACCGCGAGACATTCCTGTTCGGTTGTGGAATACTTCCGTTTCGCCTCCGACATTGTCCGGCTCGCGTACGCGATCACACGCTTAATTCCGCCAATAGTCTGTGTCAAGACTGCGCCAATGCCAAAGCTACTCGCATCGGTCTGTACTACGAACTCGTGCACAAAATCGGGACACGTTAGAACCGGAGCCGACGTTAACGCGGCTTTTATGCGTTTGAACGCCGCTTCCTGTTCGCTACCCCAGTCTCATCTCTTGGCCTTACGCAATAGCCGGGTAAGAGGTTCCGCCACACTCGCGAACTCGGGGATGAATTTTCAATACCACGACGCCATACCCAAAAATCGCCTCAATTGCCGCAGGTTTCTCGGCGCGGGATACGCTAGGATAGGTTCCACCTTGTCGGCATCGACTTGTAGGCCGTCCTGGTTCACCTTGAACCCGAGATACCGGACTTCGCTACGACAAAACTCACACTTTTCCGGGTTGATGGTAAGCCCTCCTCTAGTTCTGGCGGTCGTAATTAGTAGTCACGTTTTGGGGGGAGTTCCGCGAAGCAATGGAGTCGCCCAAAAATCGCGAGGGGAATGGAAAGGGGGTTGCAAGGATGTAGAAGGTAAGCGCTGCTTCTATCCCCGCGATTGAATTTCGAGCATAATTGTGAAAAGGCTTGCCGAGTAACGGATAGCCGTTTTGGATTTGCGTTGTAGCAAAGTACTCGAAATTCTTTTGCCGATTCTCTTGCTTGATGACCGTAGCCTGAGTACGCGAGTAAGAGTGAAGCAAATTTTGAGTTTCTGAAAAAGTTGAGTAGAGTCACGGGTTTTAGTTGAATCTTTCTCGTTAGTGAAATCAAGAATAGCCGAATTTCGCCGTACCGGGTCGAGCCGCGTTATCGTTTTCTTTTTGTGTCACCTCTCGAGTAGGTCGGGAAGCACCGAATTGGAATGCTCTGATTAGCGGGTAACGTTTTGGAGGATTTTGAAAAAAATTACGTTCGGATGCGTTGCGATTGCGTATAGTTTAGGTTACGTTTAGTTGCGCCTGCATTGAGTTCCGTACTCGTTAGTTAAGATAATGTAGGTTGAGTTGAGTTACTTTGAGCTTGTGTATAGTTGAAGTTAAATGTAGTGGTGCTTGCGCTTAGTTAAGTTTACGTTTATTTAAGATAGTGTTTAGTCGAGGTTAGGCGATGTATAGTCGAAATTGCCGTTGCGTTGCGCAGCAGTTGAGACGAGAAGTTTGAGCATGGTGTTTTAAGTTGCGAGACCTGACGGCGCACCGTCGAATAATTAGTTTTAGTTTCGTTTCGAGCAATCATCGCCATGGAGAACAAATGGCGAATTTGCGAATTGAGAATTGCGTATGAGGATGTTGCGATCGTCGAGTGACGTTTTGAGAATTGCGCATGAGAATGTTGCGATCGTCGAGTGACGTTTTGAGAACTGCGTATGAGGATTTTGTGATCGTTGAGTGACGTTTTAGTTAGGGAGCCGCGAGCTCATTAAAGTAAGAAATAGAGTAGGTTATGTGTAATTCTATGTTTAGTTTTAGACTCGCGATGAGCGATTTTTGAATCATATTTTTTTTTGTTTTGTATCACCGCTATTGTGAAATATAAGATTGTATTTTACTTTTGTTAAATAGCGGGTGTATTTCGAGTGTCTCTCTCTCTCTCCAAAAATTACCCCTCCCCTCTCCGCGGTACTGAGCTATCGAGCATATGCCCGAGGAATAGCGTATTAATGATTTCGAGGCGTGTTAAATCACGCCAGGCGCCCAACAAAAACTTTGCGATATTGTTTTAGATCCAGGGTACATCGTGGACGCCAAATTATTGTGCACGCGGTAAGTTCTCGGTCTTTTTCTCCGAGTGACCGAAGAGCGGGAAAAATCCACGTCACAAATTCTTCCATTTGTTCGGTTGTGCGACATGACCAGCGATGAGATCGAGTTGGCGTTAGTGACCGCAAGGGTAAATTCCACCGGTAGCCTACTGGTGCGTCGTGATCGGTACGTACGACACCTCTTGCGCGAGCGCGGGGATTTGACGGTCACCTGGGAACCAGAGGACGAGGATGTCTTCGCGGGGTTGGCCGAATTAGCGACCGTCACGGAACCGGTGCGGGAACAGCCCCGAAGGGCTAGCGATTCGCGGCTGTTAGAACCCGTGAATATTACCATCGCGACTCGGCTAACCACGGTAGCAACGACGAGTACGGTGGTGAGCGCAGCCGTCGCCTCGGCGGTTATCACCACCTCGGCGGTGTATAGTAGCGCCTCGCGACCGACCGCGTACCAGGTTCCGACGCAAATACCCTTTCACTCGATCCCGTTTTCACTGGCGAGCGGAGCCCAGGGGCACTGGGGAGAGGCCTCCCCAATCCAGGGGCACCGACATGGGCTCGAGGAACCCATCGTGGATTCCACCCGGTTAGTGGCGGGGGCACCAGCTCCGCGGGTCGAGTTCCGGTCGCTACCGGTCGATCCCGCCACAATCCCTCGCGATATGGCGAGCGCTGCCCGGCCGACCTGGGCCCGGGATTCAAACATCGAATCGCGTACCCGGGAAACAATCCGTGACATCCCGAGGGCCCTGCGAGGGTGGAACCTCAAGTTCTCTGGGATTGGCGAGCCGAGTGTCGAGGATTTCTTGACGCGATTGGAGGAGTGGCGTAGTTTGTCGGAGTTGAGCGAGAACGAAGTGTTGAGTTCGCTCACGATGATCTTCTCGGGCGTGGCCTTGGAATGGTTGCGTTGCGAACGAGATAGCTGGGTCACGTACGACGAGTTTCGCGCGGCATTACGTTTGTGGTTCGGGGACGGGACAGTCGGAAGTCGCGTGGAGGACCAGGCTAGGTCACGAACTCAGGGACCAGTAGAGTCAGTTACGGAATATCTTTCCCGTGTTCGAGGGTTGTTGAGACGAATGCCGCGTCCGTACACTATGGAACAGCAACTAGACCTGGCTTTGAGGAACATGCGTCCCGAAATTCGCGAAGTCCTCCGTCGAAGGGAAATTCGTACGTGGAGCGAATTGATCTATCTCGCCACGGAGCGGGAACGAAACCTCGCGTTATTTCGCGAATACCGCCCCCCGCCCACGCCGAAAGAGTCCTTCATTAGTGAATTAGCGTGCCGGACCAAAACCGCGGCGACTCGAGGCGAACCTGGATTAGCCGCAATTACTGAAGCAGGGATCGAGCCAACAGTAGCGCAGACGATAAAGAAGCTGCTCGCGGCCCAGGTGAAAGGGCTCGAGGACAAATTATTGAAGGCAATGGCGGTTGCGACCCAGAGGGGTAAATCTGATGAAAAAGAAAAGTCGAAAAGGTCGAAACGTTAACTAAAAATACGTTTTCTTATTTGACCGATCACCAAGACTTTATAATATTGTTACAAAGGGTGAAATCACCCCTTTTGCCCCCTCCTTAATGATCTAGTAGTCGGCATAGATAAAAGACGTTTATAAACCTCTTATGTCTTTAAAAAGAATAAGGTTGCTGCGCCAACCGATATTATTGTAAAAACAGTCTTGTTTCAGACTTTAAACGAGAAACACGTATATTGCATTAAAAGCATTTAGCACGATATTTTTGTTCACGCCTTTGGTTTGATAATAAGTAAACTCGCGGATCCATATTTTATTAACGTAACGCCTAAATCGTTACAATTGGTGTCAGAAGCGGGATCTTGAGTTCTTATTAATTGAATCAACTCAGTGCGCGAACTTTAATTATGAGTAGCAGTCGTTTGACGCGCTCACGAAGAAGAGAAAGTAGCGGAGAAGAACCTTTTGTTATGGAGAATCCGCGGGTCCCTGAAACAATTCCATCGCCTTCAGTGGACCCTCTTCCAATTCCTTCGACAATCTCTCAAATTGATCTGCTGAAGATCATGTCTCAACAGCAAGAGGCTGCTGAGCGCCAACAACAGCAACTTCTTCAGCTGCTTCTTGATCAACAAGAGCAGCGAAAAAGAGAACAAGAACAACAGTTGGAACAGCGAAAAAGAGAACAAGAACAACAGTTGGAACAGCGAAGAAGAGAACAGGAACAACAGCTGGAACAGCGCAGGCTTGATAGAGAAGCACAAGAACGATCCGAAACTAGTCTACACGAACTGTTCCGGACGACTGTGGCAGCTCTTCAGGCTGTTCATCGGGTGAATGGCTCAGGAGAACCGGCTGTCACTCCACGAGGTTCCAGAGTCGTTACGCCGCTTCTCTCTCCTGTTCCTTCTCCTGTTCCCGTTTCCGCTGTTCGACAGGTCCGACATCCAGGACGAATCCAGGATGTTCGAGATTCAAGGTCTGTGCCTTTTACTAGGGAAGTAGTTGAATCTCCAATTAGTAGAAGGAGAGTAAATAATGAGGTTGGTTTTTCCGAGTCTTTGCCTCAAGTTCGACCTCAATATTCTCATTTTAATCAATTAAATAATTCAGGATTTCCTGAGGTTGCTTCTCAGATTAATGAGAAGCCTCTTTATCCTTTAAAACCGCCAATTTTTAACGGAAAAGTTCCATGGGCAGATTACGAACGCCAGTTTAATACAATTGCTAAACATAATCAGTGGGACTCCGCCATGAGGGCCGACAGTCTTGCCTCCTGTCTTCGAACGCCGGCTTTGAACGTTTTAACGGCGTTGTCTGAGGAAGAAATCTCTGATTATGAAAAACTTAGTTCTGCATTAAAGTTGAGGTACGGAAATGACCACTTAACAAAACTGTACACAGCACAATTACAGACGAGAAGACAAGGACGAGACGAAGACCTTGCGTCTCTTAGTCAGGACATTGAACGGCTTTCTCGTATAGCTTTGCCGGATCACGAGCCGTCTCGTAACTTATTAGCAACGCAAGCTTTTTTGAATGCAATTAATGATCCGGAAATTAAAATGGCCGTTGGAACGTCGGGCCTCACTTCTCTGCGGGAGGCAACCGCCAAAGCCCTCGAGGTGGAGGCAATGAGAAAGCAATATTTTGGGTTAAGCAAACTTCGTCGGATTGAGGTGTCTGAAAACACTTCAGGAAGACAGAGTTTTGAATACTCGGAGGAGCCAAAACCTCAAAATTATAAAAATAGAAATAACGGTAACAATTTTAAATCAAGAAATCGAGGTTCTTTTCAAAACCGTCGAAACGAGCGTATAAATAAAAACGTGGTCGTGACAAGTCAAACTAGCTTGACTTGAATATTTTGTAAAAAAACAGGCCACGACGCCAATCATTGTTTTTTAATTAAAAAAATTAGTGGAAAGCCGATGCAAGGCTCGAATCCAAATTCTTATAATTGGCGTAAGAGAAATATAGAAATAGGGGAAGCAAATCCTCAATCGAGTTCTTCAACAGGAACTCACCCAAAAAACTAATTTCAGATGATTTGTCAGGGCGAAAATCATGGCAGATTGTTGGTAGTGAAAGCCCTCTTAGAGAACAGTTTTTAATTAAAAGTCTACGACAGTCTGGCCTTTACGCGCGTGGTACTGTTAATGGCGTCGATTGTCTGTGGGTAATAGACACGGGCGCGGAAGTAACCGTAGTTCGATCGGATCTCTTTAAATCCGATGACCAGATTGTTCCCTCTTTTTCTCTGCGAACAGCCACTGGAGAGACGACCCCGGTTTTGAGACAGGCTACTGTCCAAATTAACCTTTTTGGGTGTATCGACTCTCCACATAAGGTTTTTATAGCAGATATAGAGGATGAAGGTATTTTGGGAATAGACTTTCTTGCAGCTCATAACTGTGTTATCTCGACTAAGAGAAATTCACTAGCTTCAAACAATCGCGAAATAACTCTTTGTACGAATAGGAATGGAATTTATTGGACCCCTCCTAGAATTCGGGAAATAGAACTTTCGGAGGATGATTTGCAACAACGTTTCCCTTCACATTTACAGAGCCTTGTTGAGAAATCTTCGATTTCGTTAAAATCAGCTCAGGTAGAATCGTTTAAATCTCTTTTGCTAGAGTTTATAGATTCTTTCGCCAAAGATAGTGGTGATAAGGGCCGATGTACTTCTGTCAAGCACAAGATCGATGTCGGAGAGAGTTCGCCAATTAAACAAGCTCCTCGAAGACTCGCTCTCAACGCCCGAGAAGAGGTGAAGAAGCTGGTGGAAGACATGTTAAAGAACGATGTTATTGAACCATCGTCTAGTCCCTGGGCCTTACCAATCGTCCTTGTTAACAAAAAGGACGGATCCAAACGATTTTGTATCGATTACAGGAAGCTGAACGATATAACGAAGAAAGATTCTTACCCTCTACCCAGAATCGACGAGACACTCGACCTGATAGCTGGTGCAACTTGGTTCAGCACCATAGATCTTCAGAGCGGATACTGGCAGGTCGAAATGGATCCTCTAGATAAAGAAAAAACAGCTTTTGTTACAGGTTTAGGAGGATTATGGCAATTCAAGGTTATGCCGTTTGGTTTGAGTAATGCCCCGGCTACCTTTGAACGAATGATGGAGGCTGTTCTCCATGGGCTCACGGGCAAAATATGCCTCGTTTATTTAGACGATATAATCGTTTTTGGCAAGAACTTTGAAGAAGAAGTTCAAAATCTCGGACAAGTTTTCGCTAGGCTGAAGCAAGCAGGTCTGAAAATGAGCCCGAAAAAATGCCATCTGTTCCAGAAAGAAGTAGGCTTCCTCGGACATATCGTTTCAGCACAAGGTGTGAAGACCGACCCATCCAAAATAGAGAAGGTTTCTTCTTGGCCGACACCTAAGAATAAAGAACAAGTTCAAAGCTTTTTAGGCCTTTGTACGTATTACAGAAAATTTGTAAAAGGTTTCGCTAGTATAGCTAAACCTCTCCATCATTTGACCGGAATCAAGATTCCTTTTGACTGGACCCCGGAATGCGAAGAGGCTTTCAAGAAATTAAAAGAAAATCTTATTTCTTCGCCGATTTTAGCTTATCCAGAGGTCGAAATTCCTTTTATTTTAGATACGGATGCATCTCTTTCAGGAATAGGCGGGGTTCTGTCACAAATTCAGGGAGGTCAAGAGAGAGTGATAAGCTATTTCAGCAGAGTTTTGAGTAAAACCGAGAGGAATTATTGTGTCACTCGTAGAGAGCTTTTAGCTGTCGTTAAGACCGTAGTACATTTTCACCATTATTTGTACGGCAGGAAATTTTTGATACGTACAGATCATGCTTCTCTCAGGTGGCTACTTTCGTTTAAATCTCCCGAAGGTCAGGTAGCTAGATGGTTAGAAAGGCTCGGTCAGTACGATTTTGATATTCGTCATCGAGCAGGAATTCATCATGGAAACGCCGATGCTCTCTCTCGAAGACCCTGCGAGGAAATGCCAGAGTGTAAACAGTGTGCACGATTAGAGAAAAATCGTGACCCCTCTCTAATAATACGGAAGATTTCTTTCGAAAATAACCAGGAGGAATGGAGAAAATCGCAACAAGAGGACGACACTTTGAATCAAGTGAAATCTTGGAAAGAAGCAGAAACTCGCCCAGACTGGCAGGATATATCTTTAGCCGAGCCAGATTTGAAAATTTATTGGGCTCAATGGGACTCTATTCTTTTAATTGATGGAATTTTATACCGAAAATGGGAATCTGCAGACTTGAAAGAAATCAGGTGGCAACTTTTGGTTCCCAGGTCACGAGTTCCAGAGATTCTTGCTCTTTATCATGATTCTCCTGCAGGCGGACACTTCGCTTCGAATAAAACTCTGGGCAGAATTCGCAACTTCTACTTTTGGCCTCGTTGCCGGATGGACGTTGAAGATTGGTGTCGAAGATGTCGAGTCTGCACGGCAAAGAAAGGACCTCGAGCGAAGGGACAAAGCTCTCTTCAAATTTACAACGTGGGAGCTCCATTTGAAAGAATAGCAATGGATATTCTCGGACCTCTTCCGATAACCCATTCTGGAAATAAATATGCTTTGGTTATTGCTGATTATTTTACTAAGTGGCCTGAAGTGGTTCCTCTTGCTGAACTAGAAGCCTCTACTGTAGCGCAGGCATTTGTTAAAGAATTTATTTGTAGACACGGAGTTCCTCTAGAACTTCATACTGATCAAGGCCGAAATTTTGAGTCGACCTTAATGAAAGAGGTTACTCAGATTTTAGGGGTTAGAAAAACTCGTACAACTCCTTTGCATCCGCAATCTGACGGCATGATAGAGCGTCTGAATCGGACTTTACTACAATATTTGTCGTCCTTCGTAGAACAGAATCAGAGAGACTGGGACTCCTGGATCCCTTTCTTCCTCTTATCTTACAGATCTGCGATTCACGAGACGACGAAACAGACGCCAGCCCTCATGCTTACTGGAAGAAATCTTCGACTTCCGTCAGATTTAGAGAAAGGCCCTGTTCCTGTGCAAAGACAGCATCAAACAGATTATGCCTTTTCATTACAACAACGTTTAGAAGAAATTCATCACTTTGCTAGGAATAGAATTTCTATGGCTTCAGATAAATTGAAAACTCGTTATGATATTCGAGCCAGAGAGTTAAAATTTAATCCTGGAGATTCTGTTTGGCTCTTTCAACCTCGAAGACAGAAAGGACGATGTCCAAAGCTACAAAGAAATTGGGAAGGCCCTTACTTAGTGGTTAACCGGATAAATGATGTTGTTTATAGAATCCGAAGATCTCCTCATTCGCGTCAGAAAGTGGTTCACTTGGATCGTCTTGCTCCTTTTGAAGAGGATCAACCTGGAACAGTCTCTCCAAGACCAGGGACATCCTTCGAGGTTAGATCTTCAAACGAACACCCTTGACGACTGTGTTCGACTTGACCTTCTTTACAGTCGGTCATCGATTGGGAGAAGAATTTACCTTTCGGAATTCGTTTGAGTAAAACTCGACCGCTTACGATTATTATAGAAGGAAATATCGGATGCGGAAAAACATTTTTCACTAAGAGGTTTTTAGCAGATCGCCAGGTCTGTACACTTTTAGAACCTCTTGAAGAATATCGAAATGTAGCCGGAATTAATCTTTTAGATTTGATGTATCAGAACCCAGATCGTTATTGCTATTATTTTCAACATTTCGCTCAAATGGTTATGTTAGATAGACATCTGCAGACGACTTCATTGCCTGTAAAGGTGATGGAAAGATCGATATTCAGTGGCAATTGTTTTGTAGAAGCTCGTCGAAGATTAGGTAATTTCCGCGACTTCGAATCTCATTTATTGACAAAAAATTTTGATCTTCTCATTCGCTCGCCTGAGCTCAGAGTAGATTTGATTGTTTATTTGCGAGTTTCCCCAGAAACTTCTTTTGCTCGAGTTAGTTCCCGTTCTCGTGAGGAAGAATCGAGTATTTCTTTAGAGCTACTCAGAACTATCCATGAGATTCATGAAGATTGGCTAGTGAAACAAACCTTTTCTTCTTTATCGGCTCCTATTTTAGTTATCAATGCAGAAGCTACGGCCGATCAAGTTTTTAAAGATTTTTGTACGTCTATGATGTGCGGGGGTTAATTCAGATATGAATAATGAAGAAGTATTCTTAATTAAGAGAAAAACGAAAAATAAAGTTTAATTTTCTTTATTAACTTTATTAAAACAAGATAAAAAAAAAAAAAAAAAGAAGAACGAATGGTGCAATGGGAGGTTGCATATGTAAGAAAAAAAAAAAAAAATTAAATTTCAAAAATTTGTTCCGCCATAATTTTTAAGGCGGACTTGACCTCTGCACAGTCGTTGCAGTCTTCGGTAGAGTTTGTTGCCAGTAAATTCTTCCGACATTCGCGACAAGTTTTGCCCTCTCCCGCGAAGGTGAGATGGGTTTCCTTGAGCTCGTAAAAGTTCTTTATGTCCGCGCTGAAATAAATCAGACACGGGGAACTCATATTTTTTTTTTTTTGATTAAAATTTGCTTTTAAAAAAATTTGATTAAAAATGAGAACTTACCGAGTAATCCAGCAGTTTAGGCATATTAGTCCCATCTTATGTTTTTCTCTGACGGTCTCACCCCGACCACATTTCAGGTTCTTCCACTGATTTTCAAAATAGATCTTAAATTCCTCTTGTGACATTTTTTTTATGTCCTCCCACGGAAAACTGGAAGTAATTACGCCCGCATTGATGAGGGCGGAAACGGGCGGAGTTTTTATGATTGACATTTTTTTTTTTGAAAAGGAGGATCTAGTTGAGTCTGTCTTCGACGAAGATTTTTCTTGTAATGATTTGTTATTTCTGCGTTGCTAATCAATTTGAAATTTGTTTTCTTCGGTTGTTTCTTTCTAGAAACTTCTTCTCTGGAATCGAGTTTTGTGTCGGATAGGCTTTGGTTTAAAGAATAATGTGAAATGAGCCACGATTATTTTTCGAGGTCGATGAGCGATTGCTTGATTTTCACATTTTATTAACCTTAAGTGTCAGTTTTTGTGAGCACTTTTTCAGGGTATTTGACACAGCCTTCTCCTTCCAATCTTCCCCGATTCCTGAGGATGACTGGTGGACTTATTTTGAAGAAATACACGGAAATGATTCAGATAAGATCGTTTCTTTTCTTTTGATTACATATTCAATTTATTTTATTCGTGCATTTTCCCAAATTCACTTAGTGAATTTGATTAGTTATACCATCACTCACATTTGTCCTTCCAAAACTCTAGGGTGTGCTGTTTCTAAAGAAGACTAGGATCAGTCACCCATCTATTTCCCTGTTTCCTGTGTGAATTTTCAAAAAGGAATCTGCCTTTATCCTGTTTGGTCCCAGAATTTTCGGTTCCTGCCTCAATGATTCCACCCGAACCTGTTTCGTTCGGACAATCCTTCATGAAGATACATAACACTTAATAACACTTACCTTTATAAAACATGGCACATAAATTTTTGAGATTATTTAACGCTCAACTATCTGCTCAAGGTTTTCTGTGGTTTACCTTGAGACTGTGGGCAAATGCCAGATAGTAAAAAAGGGAGTTCTTAAATTTTTAGAGCCACAGCTCCAACTCACCTTTGAGCACTGACTACTAGACTATTTTTAAAATTGTTTTATCTTTTTCCCGAGTCGGGACGACTCTTTTCCTCGGGGGGGAGTAGTGTTACAAAGGGTGAAATCACCCCTTTTGCCCCCTCTTTAATGATCTAGTAGTCGGCATAGATAAAAGACGTTTATAAACCTCTTATGTCTTTAAAAAGATCAAGGTTGCTGCGCCAACCGATATTATTGTAAAAACAGTCTTGTTTCAGACTTTAAACGAGAAACACGTATATTGCATTAAAAGCATTTATCACGATATTTTTGTTCACGCCTTTGGTTTGATAATAAGTAAACTCGCGGATCCATATTTTATTAACGTAACGCCTAAATCGTTACAATATATATACAGAGGGGTAAAGCGAGCGGCGCACAGCCAAGTCGCGGAAGCCCGGCTCCAACGAGGCGGACCTCACCGAAGCGACCCGCGCGAGTTCCAAGGAGGGGAGCGGCCCCCTCGGTTAACCAGCCGGCCCCTGGCGTGTCCCGGGCCGAACAATTTCGTGGCGACAAGGTATGGGACGAAAAGTTATGTATGAATTGTCATCGTCCCGGTCACCGATTTAGCCGCTGTCCGGACCCCTTGCGAATCTTTTGCTACTATTGCGGATACGACGACGTCTATTCGACGGATTGTCCGCGGTGTTCGGGAAACCAGGGAGGGCAGCCCCGCTAAGTGTCGGCGCGGCGCCCCAAGTGGAAGAAACCACGGCCTTGCGTGGCGTCGAGGGGGAAATCGCGACGTGCTTTCCGATGCAGACCATGGAGTTCGGTCAACGCTGGTTTTTGCGGGTGTGTATCGGGGGCACATGGGTCAGTGCGTTGTTAGACACCGGCTCATCGCGAACATTTCTCGGTACGATCGGACACCAAGGTGCGTTAGAGTACGGGCGACCAGTAAAATCACCCAGCTGTTCGAGTGTCGTATTGGCGAATGTATCGGTAGAGTCAATCACCGGGGAAGTAGAGCTGCCGATAACGTTGCTGGGTGTCGCGCATAAGTTTTCGTTGCGGATTATCCCCACCTTAGTTGGAGATTGCGTTCTGGGCATGGATTCCGTGCGAAAATTTGGCCTTTCGATTGACGGCGCGCGCGAATCATGGAGAATCGCGAATATTCCGGAATACGAGGGAAAATTTGAGGAGGGTCGCCCGATCCCCGTTACCGAGGTGCCAAGTTGTAGCGGTATCGTAGAGCTAGGGGATACCGAGAGTCGCGAATTACAAGAATTCTTAGCAAAGGAATTACCGAAAGTCTCGGGAGACTTGGGTCTCACTCATCTACAATCGTGTGACGTGGATTTTTCCCGCTCTTCGGTCACTCGGAGACAATGACCGAGAACTTACCGCGTGCACAATAATTTGGCGTCAACGATGTACCCTGGATCTAAAACAATATCGCAAAGTTTTTGTTGGGCGCCTGGCGTGATTAACACGCCTCGAAATCATTAATACGCTATTCCTCGGGCATATGCTCGATAGCTCAGTACCGCGGTGAGGGGAGGGGTAATTTTTGGAGAGAGAGAGAGACACTCGAAATACACACGCTATTTAACAAAAGTAAAATAAAATCTTATATTTCGCAATAGCGGTGATACAAAAGAAAAAAAATATAATTCAAAAATCGCTCATCGCGAGTCTAAAACTAAACATAGAATTACACGTAACCTACCCTATTTCTTCCTCTACTGAGCTCGCGGCTCCCTAACTGAAACGTCACTCGACGATCGCAACATCCTCATACGCCATTCTCAAAACGTCACTCGACGATCGCAACATCCTCATACGCAATTCTCAATTCGCAAATTTGCCATTAGTTCTCCATGGCGATGATTGCTCGAACCGAAACTAAAACTGATTATTCGACGGTGCGCCGTCAGGTCTCGCAAACTAAAACACCATGCTCAAACTTTGTATCGTGCCTACACGGAAGAGTTACTTGTATTGGGATACGCGTATGTGATTACGTGTGACACACACCTTCAAATCTGTGGAGAACTCGAAAACAATGGCTACCTGACATGCGCAGTACGGTAAGTCGGAGAAACGCCGGGTCAACACGTGCTGGCACGACTAGTTGCTTGATATGCGTGAGCCAGACAGCACTCAGGCTCCTCTCCAATTTGGTGAGCCTACAATTCGAATCTCTGATTCGAACTGACGCTAAGTAGTATTTGTCACGATGGTTGTGTTGATACATAACTGAGACAACGCCACTGCGGCATAAGAGGGTCGACACTCGTCGTCACTCCATGACATAGCGCCTCTCGGCCATTAAAGGAGCGCCTCTCGGCCGTTCCATCTCTCTCTTGTATTCCCACTGGGGAATTAATTATCGCCTTGATAATTATCGTGTAACTAGCTTTCACGCTAGCATCTTGTAAGGCGGTTGAGCTCACCCCTATTGTGTCTTCACTCGAAGCGTCACAATTCTCTCTCTAGATAAATCCAGTGCACACATCCACTCATAAATCTAACATTCATTCACATACATTGTACACGATTTCGAGGAGGTTTTTACTCAGTTCCTGCTGAGGTTTTCCTCCTCTGGGGTAATAAACCATCTTTGATTGACCCCCAAACCGAGTGGATTTATTTAAAATACCTAACCATGCCCATATCAATAATTGTTATAAGCATTAATTTCAAGATGAAAGGGAAGTACGGGAATTAATCCTGGTGGTCAATTTCCGACAAAACATTTGGTGTCTCCTGTGAGGTCTGAACCCACGACCCCTGGTTTACGAGTGTCAAGTGAATCTACAACAGATCGAAGGTCAACTGCAATACGACGCCACCGCCTGCCACCAGCATCGTGGGACGCAATAAGACAAGAGATAAGTTCCAACATTAACTTACTATTAACAGGAAATAATATTATTCGATCATACATTCATTTATTTAACCTGTGCAATAATTGTCACCGCGTGTGCAATTGTTCATTTCGTTATTTGTTAATCAAATTCTAAATATTTAATTTTTCTCCCAAATCACATCAGTGATTCTCACATTATATTATTACTATATAAAACTATCTCAAAATGGACGCCAAAAACATTCCCTTGAGCACAAAACGCGAGACACTTGCTAAGAAAATAGAAACAATCCGAAGGGAATTCGAAGACGAAACAGCTAATCATACAGTAACAAATTTGCGCTTTAATAAATTGGCAGAATGGTTTAAAATCTATGACAAACTTGCCGACAAACTTGAAATGACAAGGCCCGAGGACCCAGAGGTAGTTCTCGCCGAAGAATTACGCACAAATTATTACGAACTCTCCAGTAAATTATTACATGCCAATCAAGCAAGAGCCGCGGCTGAAGACTTGCTCAACAAGGGTACACTCAATAACTCAACCAATAATAACACAACGACTGATACACACCGTCGTGCTAAACTCCCCACGACTGAAATACCCAAGTTTGACGGGAATTTTGAAAATTGGCTTTCTTTTAAAAACAAGTTCCAGACTATGATGGAAAACCGTGAAGACGTTGAAGATATTGACAAATTCATATACCTCCGCGGAGCATTGCACGGCACAGCATCACACAAACTCTCACTTTTCGATGCAAGCGCAGAAAACTATCAAAGGGCTTGGGCTCTTTTAACTGACACTTATCAGAAGGAACGTCCGCTGGCATATAAACATTACGATGCTCTCTTGCATCTCAATCCCATATCTAATCCGACCAATGAAAATCTTACTAAACTCATAGACGAAGCTCGCCAACACTTGAATTGTTTAGATACATTAAAGGCAAAACCGACCGAGGCAATTGTGGTGCGCATACTTGAACTTAAATTACCAATAGAAATTAGAGATAAATGGGAGGAGACCTTTGACGATGACAATATTCTTCCAACCTTTGAACTCTTTAGTAAATTCGTGACAAAAACAGCCTTCCGGCTTAGCTCACGCAAACCAGAATCACACACTAACTCATTCAAACGACGATGTGATCAAACTGGCAACCCTCGCAAATACCAAAGGACCGAACACACAACACGAGCACTTGTAACATCAATCTCTAGCACCTGTGCTCATTGCAAGGGTTCTCATCCTCTTTACAAATGTCCTCACTTTAACACACTGACAGTTGATCAACGAGTTAAATTCGTCAAATCAGCTCGACTCTGCTAAAACTGCATGCGGAACCACAAGGGGGCCTGTACCTCTATTAGATGCAAGACCTGTAACAAATTCCATCACACCATGTTACATTATCCACGAAACACAATTAATGAACACACTGGTACCAATACACAAGGAATCCAAACACCTGCTACTGCAGCCGCCGACAAGAGCGCGACAACCTGACTAGCCGCACACACTCTCGCAACGATCTTACGAACACCGCGATTCCAACTCATGATGAGCGCGCTCATACAGCTGCGCGACTCATCTGGTAAATTCATACAAGCTCGTGCTTTACTTGACACTTGTGCAACAGCCAATTTCATTACAGAAAATCTAACACTGAAATTAAAACTTCCAATGCAGACTTGCTCACTTCCCATCGGGGCAGTTAATGGAATGCAAACTTTCTCTAAACACCTTATTCAAGTAACTTGTAAATCTCTCGATAATAAATTCAAAAGACCAATCACATTCTTAACAGTTAACCAAATCGCGGACATAAGTCCAAGTGAGACCTTCCCGCGCGACAAAATTCACTTACCTAAAAACATTAAATTGGCTGATCCTCAATTTCACATACCACAAACAGTAGACGTCCTCATTGGATCGGGAATCACTCTATCTCTCCTGTCCATTGGACAAATCAACCTTTCACGAAACGATTGCGACCTAATCATACAAAAAACACAACTAGGCTGGGTCGTTGCTGGGGGAATTAACGACGACAATAACTTGCAACCTGTATCCTGTCAACTGACAGATTTGTCGAGTCAATTAACTAGGTTCTGGACGATTGAAGACGCGGGCCCAAGGGGTTCCAGATCCCTAGACAATTCCCTATGTGAACAACATTACCAACAATACACGACTCGTAACGCAGAAGGACGTTACGTTGTCCAACTGCCTTTCCGCATTGAAGACGTAGATTTTGGAAACTCGAAGAATCAAGCTTATCGACGATTTCTGTCCTTGCAAAGAAGGCTAAATGCTGACGCGCAGCTCAAGGCTGAATACTACAAGGTCATGCAGGAATATATTGACCTTGGTCACATGGTGCAAGTCCTAGATGACCATGAACCCGGGTATTACATGCCTCACCATCCAGTGATTAAGGCTTCCAGCACCACTACCAAGGTGCGCGTCGTGTTTGACGCTTCTGCCAAATCCGAGAAGGGTATCTCCCTGAACGACGTCTTGTTGACCGGACCCACTATCCAAGACAATCTCTTCACTATTCTCCTACGTTTCCGTGTTTACGTCTATGCTATGACCTCAGATATTGCGCAGATGTATCGCCAAATATGTGTTCACTATGACCATCACAAATTCCAACGAATCCTCTACTATCATAACAACACTATCAGCACTTACGAACTCCGTCGAGTTACCTTCGGTGTCTCTGCTGCACCATTTCTAGCGACACGTACAGTGAATCGACTTGCTGACGATGATGCTCACAATTTTCCGAAGGCTTCTCAAGTTTTGAAACCAGACTTTTATGTCGACAATCTCTTAACTGGAGCCAACTCCCTGACTGAAATTCTCCAATTGCGTGATGAGATCATTCAACTCGTAAGAAGGGGAGGTTTCGAGCTTAGACAATGGGCGTCCAATCATCAACATGCCCTTGACAACCTTGACGAAAGAACCCTGGACTTGGATGGTGCAATCAATAACGATCCAATCTCAAAAACTCTTGGCATTGCGTGGAATTCACTCACCGATAGCTTCATCTACACTGTCAGTCCGATCGATGCCTCTCGAAAAATAACTAAACGAACAATTCTCTCCGATATCGCGAAAATCTTCGATCCCATTGGTCTGCTGGGTCCGGTGGTACTAGCTGCAAAAACCATCATCCAACAGTGTTGGAAATCTAAGGTCCATTGGGACGAGGCAGTGCCACAAGAACTGCACACTCGCTGGCTCAAATTCGGGGAACAGCTACCATCCATCAGGGACTTTTCTATCGAGCGCAATCTCATACTTCCTGATCCAACTGAGATTGAGCTACACGGCTTCTGTGACGCAAGCCAGGTTGGCTATGGTGCTTGTCTATATGTAAGATCAACGGACCAACAGGGACAAATGATTGTCCGGTTGGCGTGCTCAAAAACGAGAGTCGCCCCAATCAAGGATATGACTATTCCGAAGCTAGAACTGTGTGGTGCACAGCTACTCTCACGCTTGTATCGAGACGCACTACCGGCCTTTGATTTCCCCATATCGCAAACTATCTTCTGGTCTGACTCTACTATTGTCCTCCAATGGCTCAAAAGATCGCCCGAGTCTCTCAAGGTCTTTGAAGCCAATCGCGTCACAGAAATCCAGTCTCTTGGAAACAAAATCGAATGGAGACATGTCCGTACCAAGGACAATCCGGCTGATTGCTTATCCAGAGGTCAACTACCCTCTGAGTTCCTGACCAATCAAATGTGGTTCGAGGGCCCTTCATGGCTCACACAAAACCATGATAAGTGGCCCACTCCCATTCAATTGACCCTATCGGAACTTCCCGGTGTTAGGAAAAACACCTGTTTGTCATCCACCACCTCGGATATCTTTCAACGTTTTTCTTCTTACTCAACTCTCGTGAATTCTCTCGCTTATTGTCTGCGCATGCGCAACTCCAGTGAATTTAAACACAAACTCTTGAGCGTCGAGGAGAGAGCGTTGACTAAACTGAGAATCCTAACTCTGATTCAAAATGAACAATTCCACGACGAAATTGAACAGATCAAGGAAACTGGCGAGACGAAAAACCTACGACTTCGATGTCTCAATCCATTTCTAGACCAACAGGGTCTGCTTCGAGTTGGCGGACGTCTGAAACACGCACCTATCTCTTTCACCAAAAAATACCCGATTCTGTTGCCTTCTCATCGTCATGTCACTGATCTAATCATTCGTGAAACTCATAAGAATGCATTCCATTCCGGTATCCAGAGCACACTCTCAAATCTTCGACACCGATTCTGGCTGCTAGATGGAAAGGGGCAAGTACGACGAATTGTCCGACGATGTGTCGAATGTGTTCGACATCGTCCCGTGTTACTGCACGGAAAGATGGCAGACCTGCCCAGTGCACGAGTCACGGATTCAGCCGCATTCTCACATGCGGGTGTAGATTGTTTCGGACCCTTATTCATCAAAGAACGAAAATTCAGAAATCGAACCAAGATCAAGTCATACGGGTGTGTATTCGTTTGCATGGCGACAAAGGCCGTACATCTCGAAATCGTAAGCGATCTGACCACCGACGGGTTCCTGGGTGCCTTCGGACGGTTCATTGGACGTCAAGGTGTCCCGTCTCATGTTCATTCGGACAACGGTACCAATTTTGTGGGCGCGAATAACCAACTACGAGAACTTTACTCCTTATTCACCTCCCAATCGCATCATGACCAAGTAAACGAGTATGCTGTGAGGAAAAACATTACTTGGCACTTCAACCCTCCACTTTCCCCTCACTTTGGGGGCATTTGGGAAGCGGCTGTGAAGTCATTTAAGCATCACTTCAAACGAGTGGTGAAAGAACAACTTCTTACCTTTGAGAAATTAAATTCCTTAGCCATACAAATTGAATCCATACTTAATTCTCGACCTCTATGCTCATTATCTAGTGATCCTAACGATCCTATTGCTCTGACACCTGCCCATATCTTAATAGGGCGTCCTCTCACCATGCTACCTGAAGATGATTTTTCTGATGTCCCAGATAACCGACTCAGCGCGTGGCAATTCATTACCAAGGCCAGACAGGACTTTTGGAAGCGCTGGTACTTGGAGTATCTCCACGAGCTCCAAATCCGCCAGAAATGGCATTCTTCCCAGGGTGAACTCACAACCAACCAGATAGTACTACTCATGGACAAAAACCAACCATGTATGCGGTGGCAATTGGGGGTGGTGGTCGAAATCCATCCAGGGGATGATGGAGTGGCACGAGTCGCCACTGTCAGAACAGCACAAGGGTTGTTCAAACGAAACGTCACTTTGTTGTGTCCTTTACCAATTAATTCTTGACAAATATCTGTGAATTTGATAAACTGTATCTCACATTAAATCGTACAATACCATGATCACACATTACATTGCTCACTCATTCGCAACGGGGGGAGTGTGTATCGTGCCTACACGGAAGAGTTACTTGTATTGGGATACGCGTATGTGATTACGTGTGACACACACCTTCAAATCTGTGGAGAACTCGAAAACAATGGCTACCTGACATGCGCAGTACGGTAAGTCGGAGAAACGCCGGGTCAACACGTGCTGGCACGACTAGTTGCTTGATATGCGTGAGCCAGACAGCACTCAGGCTCCTCTCCAATTTGGTGAGCCTACAATTCGAATCTCTGATTCGAACTGACGCTAAGTAGTATTTGTCACGATGGTTGTGTTGATACATAACTGAGACAACGCCACTGCGGCATAAGAGGGTCGACACTCGTCGTCACTCCATGACATAGCGCCTCTCGGCCATTAAAGGAGCGCCTCTCGGCCGTTCCATCTCTCTCTTGTATTCCCACTGGGGAATTAATTATCGCCTTGATAATTATCGTGTAACTAGCTTCCACGCTAGCATCTTGTAAGGCGGTTGAGCTCACCCCTATTGTGTCTTCACTCGAAGCGTCACAATTCTCTCTCTAGATAAATCCAGTGCACACATCCACTCATAAATCTAACATTCATTCACATACATTGTACACGATTTCGAGGAGGTTTTTACTCAGTTCCTGCTGAGGTTTTCCTCCTCTGGGGTAATAAACCATCTTTGATTGACCCCCAAACCGAGTGGATTTATTTAAAATACCTAACCATGCCCATATCAATAATTGTTATAAGTATTAATTTCAAGATGAAAGGGAAGTACGGGAATTAATCCTGGTGGTCAATTTCCGACAAAACAAACTTCTCGTCTCAACTGCTGCGCAACGCAACGGCAATTTCAACTATACATCACCTAACCTCGACTAAAAACTATCTTAACTAAACGTAAACTTAACTAAGTGCAAGCACCACTATATTTAACTTCAACTAAACACAAGCTCAAAGTAACACAACTCAAACTACATTATCTTAAATAACGGGTACGGAACTCAATGCAGGCGCAACTAAACGTAACCTAAACTATACGCAATCGCAACGCATCCGAACGTAATTCTTTTCACAATCCTCCAAAACGTCACCCGCTAATCCGAGCACTCCAATTCGGTGCTTCCCGACCTACTCGAGAGGTGACACAAAAAGAAAACGATAACGCGGCTCAAGCCGGTACGGCGAAATTCGGCTATACTTGGTTTCACTAACGAGAAAGATTGAACTAAAACCCGTGACTCTACTCAACTTTTTCAGAAACTCAAAATTTACTTTATTCTAACCCGCGTACTCAGGCTACGGTCATCAAGCAAGAAAATCGGCAAAAGAATTTCGAGTACTTTTCTATAACGCAAATCCAAAACGGCTATCCGTTACTCGGCAAGCCTTTCCGCAATTATGCTCGAAATTCAATCGCGGGAATAGAAGCAGCGCTTACCTTCTACATCCTGGCGACCCCCTTTCCATTCCCTTCACGATTTTTGGGCGACGCCATTGCTTCGCGAAACTCCCCCCAAAACGTGACTACTAATCACGACCGCCAGAACTAGAGTGGTTTCAAAAACCTACCACCTGCCGCAACACGGATCTCGATACGCCCTCCCACACGTGACGTCATACCCCCAAGAATACGCAATAATCGATCCGTCATCGATTTCGTCGATCGCGCAACTCGACGCGCACCTTCGATAGCATCGCTGCGCAGAACTCAGAGCTAGGTCGCAATCTCGTCCTCCGCGCAGCTCCATGACGTCTTGGCGGTGAGCGTGGTGCTCCCTCGTCGCTAGTCGGTCCGTCGCAAGTTCGCTGGTCAATTGTTGGCGGGGTAAAGGGGAAGAGGCTGCGGCGCGCCGGCCGCCAGCGGGAATCGCATCCACCTTAGATTCCCGCGCTGCAGGGATCTGCGTTGCCTCCCCCTCCGCAGCCTCGGTGTCCTTCCCGCGAGATCGCCGTGGTTTCGCCTTGCCTCGAAAGATGTTCGGCGTCGGAGTTGGTCGCTGGAGGGTAGCCGGTACACTCGAGAAAAAAAATTAAAACAAAAGCCTGAAATATCTGGGTCGCAATGCTCTATTTCGTCCCTGTCGAAGCTCGGGTGCGTGACTCCAGTTCTGGCGCTCTCTAAGATTATTCCGCGACTCGATTTTCTAGGCCCTGATTCCGGGATCTCGCCCAGGGTTCAGGGAGTCTCTTGTAACGGGCAGGCCTAACCGAACTGCCACGTTACAACTCCCCCCCCCCCCCCCCCCCCTAGACGGATCGTGAGGTGCCAGAGCGCCAGCGCTGCATCCCGCGAGCCGAACTTCGCGAGGTGACCGCAAGCTCGAAGTACTCACACGCTATTGCGCGGTACTCACTGAGAATCCCCTCCCAAGAGGACGATAAAACAACAAAAAAAAACAAAACAAAAAAAAATTTTCTCCCGTGTGGCCAGATGCCCACTCCCGTGTCCTCTGGGATTCTTCGCGAACTCAACTGATCCCCTTCCTCACGCCATAGTTGTCTAGGGGAGCTTTCTGCTTCGCCACTGGACCTGGAATTTTTCTCAAAACCCGCCACCTGGGATCTACGAAAGAAAGCGGACGCCATTTATTGTCGAGGTTAAGCATTTATTATAATAAAAAAAAAAGAAAGAAAGACTATAAGAAAAAAAAAAAATCTGGTGGTTGTTGGCCTAGCCGCGCCGCCCCGGCCGGCCTCGATCCCGGCCCCGGCCGGTTGCGGATGCCACGATCCGCCGGCGGAGCATCTCGACCTCCCTGCTTATGTCCTCTTCGCCCCTCGCAACGGGGGGGTCCTGGAAGGATCCTCTCGCGACTTGGGGTTTGGGGACGACTTCCCTCGCAACGGGGGTATGTGGGGCGGCTTCCCTCGCCATCTGGGGAGTTGGGGCTGTCCTGGATGAATACCCCGGGGGGGGGGGGGAAATCTCCCTCGCCATCAAGGGGGGAAGGCTGGCCGCTGGCCCGGTCCCCTCGCGAACCCCCCCCCCCTACTGGGGCGGCTCGCCTGGTCGTGGCAGGCGGGGCACCTCGTCTTCGGGTACCCGGGCCATCCGCACCGTCGGCAGAATAGCCCGAGTACCCGAGGGCAGTCATGGTACGAATGGTACCTCCACCAGCAATTCCAGCAGCCGCCCGCTGGCAGCTGCTCTTGCCACTCGGGGCCCGCTGGGGCTGCTCTCCCCCAGCTGATGGTCGCCGGGGGGAGAGGGACCTTCGCTAGGACTAGAAGGTCCCTAATTGCCCTGACGTCGTCTTCCGTCCTCGCGATCCCTCCGCCAACTAAGGGGAAGAGTCAGTCAGGATCGTGGTTATCGTCTGTTACCCCTTTCCTCTCCCCGAGAAGCCTAATTCCCCCTCACGGTTCCTCCCCGTTTCTATGCGCACTTGCCTCAGACTCCACGTACCGCTTCAAATCCTTGATGTGGTGTCGACCGCGACTCCCTCCTTCGCTATCCTCTAATTCGTAGACGACGGGCGAGATTACCTGCGCAACGCGAAAGGGACCGGCAAACTTGGGGGCTAGCTTCGCAGCGACCTGTTGCGTAGCCGAGGACAGAACTCGGTTTCGCTTCCATACCCACTCCCCTACTTCGAAACGGATATCCCGGTGCCCTTGGTTATAATAGCATGCCTGTCGCTCGTGGGCTTCCTCGAGATGTCTAGTCACTAAGTCACGCAGCTCACCTAATTTCGCCATTCGGTCCCCCCATACTTCGGGACGGGCAACGGGGATTTCCGCGGGACCTTCCACGAGTCGTCGCAACTGCATCCGTGGTTTGGGATCGCGACCCAAGTTTAAAAACGCGGGACTGACTCTTAGTGAGCTATGCACAGCGGTATTATACGCAAACCGAAATTCGTGAAGGTGCACATCCCAATCCCGGTGATCTGCCTCGATGTAGGCCACGATCATGGTTTTTAATACGCGATTCACCCTCTCCACGGGGTTAGCTTGCGCGTGGTACGGCGGTACTTTTGCGTGGGTAATATGGTACGCAGCGCACAGTTCGTCGACGGCCTTATTCGCGAATTCCGTGCCGTTATCCGTCAGGAGCACCTCCGGGGTACCCCATCGGGACAGCACGAGATCTTCCAGCGCGGCACGAATGTTTTTCGCGTTTGATTTCCGCAACGGCGCTACCTCCACCCACCGGGTAAATAGATCTTCGAAAACCAACAAATACTCGAACCCGGCGCGTCTTCGGGGAAAGGGACCCATGACGTCCGCCGCAACCACAGTCCAGGGCGTGTCGACAACCCGTCGACCCATAAGGCCCGCTGGTGGCACCTGTTGTACCTTGCACTCCTGGCAACGCTCGCACGCTCGGACCATCAAAACTATATCGCGATACATCCCGGGCCAGTAGTAGTCGGCCCTCGCTCGCGCGTAGGTCTTCTCGACGCCAAGGTGCCCTGCCTGGGGGTCCTCGTGGACTTCCGTAAAAATCCGCGATCGCTGCTCCCTCGGGAGCACCAATTTCCACGGCGCCAAGTCCGCTAGTATTGGCTCGACTAAGGGGTCCGCCCGAAGATGGTATAGACGCCCCTCGACCACCGACCAAGTTCGGAACTTGTGTGGGTAGTCCAGGACGTCCTTTACGCGATGCTGGTACCAGGGGTCGACGACGACATCCCAGACGGCCTTACGCTCCGTCCCTGGTCTCCCGTCCCCAACCACGTCGAGGGCGGCTAGCTGCTCCGTCCCCTCGTCTTCGCCCTCGTACATCCGCGATAGTGCATCGGGCACATGGTGCATCGCCCCCTTTCGGTGTTTAATTTCGCAATCATACTCGAGTAAGTCGAGCGCCCACCTAGCTGACCGACCCGTCGGATTCCGCAATTCCCGCAACCATTTTAGGCTCGCGTGGTCGGTTATCACCGTGGAGTGATATCCTTCTAGGTATGCTCTAAACTTCTTGACGGCCCAAATCACCGCGAGACATTCCTGTTCGGTTGTGGAATACTTCCGTTCCGCATCCGACATTGTCCGGCTCGCGTACGCGATCACACGCTCAATACCGCCAATAGTCTGTGTTAAGACTGCGCCAATGCCAAAGCTACTTGCATCGGTCTGTACTACGAACTCGTGCTCAAAATCGGGACACGTTAAAACCGGAGCCGACGTTAACGCGGCTTTTATGCGTTTGAACGCGGTTTCCTGTTCGCTACCCCAGTCCCATCTCTTATCCTTACGCAATAGCCGGGTAAGGGGTTCCGCCACACTCGCGAACTCGGGGATGAATTTTCGATACCACGACGCCATACCCAAAAATCGCCGCAATTGCCGTAGGTTTTTCGGTGCGGGATACGCTAGAATAGGTTCCACTTTGTCGGCATCGACTTGTAGGCCGTCCTGGTTCACCTTGAACCCGAGATACCGGACTTCGCTACGACAAAACTCACACTTTTCCGGGTTGATGGTAAGCCCGGCCAACATTATCCGCTCGATCACGCGAGACAGCCATTTTAAGTGCGAACGAAAATCGGTGGTCACTACAATAATGTCGTCGAGATACGCGAAGGCATGCGGCTCCATCTCGGGAGTAATTAATTTGTCTATTAACCGCTGAAAGGTGGCCGGGGCTCCGGTAAGCCCGTATGGCATCCGCACAAACTGGAATAATCCGCGACCTGGGACCGTAAACGCCGTTATTTCGCGACTCTCGCGTGTCAAGGGAATCTGGTGGTAAGCTTGACTCAAGTCTATAGTCGAGATGTACTTGGCCGACCGCAATTTATCCAATATACCGTTCATAAACGGGATCGGGTGCGCATCCTTCTTCGAAACGCTATTTACTTTTCTAAAATCTAAACAGAACCGATATTTTCCGTTTGGCTTCTTGACCATCACGATTGGCGTCGACCACGAACTTTGGGAGGGTTCGATCACTCCATCCGCGAGCATACGGTCTACCTCCTCGTTAATAGCCTCCTCCACTTTCGGGGATACGAGATAGTACCGCTGCTTGATCGGGGCGCTTCCCTGCACGTCTATTTCGTGCTCCGCGAGATGAGTGAGACCCAAGTCTCCCGAGACTTTCGGTAATTCCTTCGCTAAGAATTCCTGTAATTCGCGATTCTCGGTATCCCCTAGCTCTACGATACTGCTACAACTTGACACCTCGGTAACGGGGATCGGGCGACCCTCCTCAAATTTTCCCTCGTATTTCGGAAGATTCGCGATTCTCCATGATTCGCGCGCGCCGTCGATCGAAAGGCCAAATTTTCGCACGAAATCCATGCCCAGAACGCAATCTCCAACTAAGGTGGGGATAATCCGCAACGAAAACTTATGCGCGACACCCAGCAACGTTATCGGCAGCTCTACTTCTCCGGTGATTGACTCGACCGATCCATTCGTCAATACGACACTCGAACAGCTGGGTGATTTTACCGGTCGCCCGTACTCTAACGCAATTTGGTGTCCGATCGTACCGAGAAATGTTCGCGATGAGCCGGTGTCTAACAATGCCCTGACCCATGTGCCATCGATACACACCCGCAAAAACCAGCGTTGACCGAACTCCATGGTCTGCATCGGAAAACACGTCGCGATTTCCCCCTCGACGCCACGCAAGGCCGTGGTGTCTTCCACTCGGGGCGCCGCGCCGACACTTAGCGGGGCTGCCCTCCCTGGTTTTCCGAACACCGCGGACAATCCGTCGAATAGACGTCGTCGTATCCGCAATAGTAGCAAAATATTCGCAAGGGGTCCGGACAGCGGCTGAATCGGAGACCGGGACGATGACAATTCATACACAACTTCTCGTCCCACACCTTGTCGCCACGAAATTGTTCGGCCCGGGACACGCTAGGGGCCGACTGGTTAACCGAGGGGGCCGCTCCCCTCCTTGATCCTCGCGCGGGTCGCTTCGGCGAGGTCCGCCTCGTTGGAGCCGGGCTTCCGCCACTTGGCTGTGCGCCGCTCGATTTACCCCTCTGGGTCGCCACCTCCATTGCCTTCAACAATTTCTCCTCGAGCCCTTTCACCTGGGCCGCGAGCAGCTTCTCTATCGTCTGCGCTACTGTTGGCTCGATCCCTGCTTCGGTAATTGCGGCTAATCCAGGTTCGCCTCGAGCCGCCGCGGTTTTGGTCCGGCACGCTAATTCACTAATGAAGGACTCTTTCGGCGTGGGCGGGGGGCGGTATTCGCGAGATAACGCGAGGTTTCGTTCCCGCTCCGTGGCGAGATAGATCATTCCGCTCCTCGTACGAATTTTCCTTCGACGGAGGACTTCGCGAATTTCGGGACGCAGGTTCTTAAAGGCCAGGTCTATTTGCTGTTCCAAAGTGTACGGACGCGGCATCCGTCTCAACAACCCTCGAACGCAGGAAAGATATTCAGTAACTGACTCTACTGGTCCCTGAGTTCGCGACCTAGCCTGGTCCTCCACGCGACTTCCGACTGTCCCGTCCCCGAACCACAAACGTAATGCCGCGCGAAAGTCATCGTACGTGACCCAGCTATCTCGTTCGCAACGCAACCATTCCAAGGCCACGCCCGAGAAGATCATCGTGAGCGAAATCAACACCTCGTTCTCGCTCAACTATGACAAACTACGCCACTCCTCCAATCGCGTCAAGAAATCCTCGACACTCTGCTCGCCAATCCCCGAAAACTTGAGGTTCCACCCGCGCAGGGCCCTCGGGATGTCACGAATTGTTTTCCAGGTACGCGATTCGATATTTAAATCCCGGGTATAGGTCGGCCGGGCAGCGGTCGCCATATCACGAGGAATTGTTGCGGGATCGACCGGTAACGACCGGAATTCGACCCGCGAAGCTGGTGGCCCCGCCACTAGCCCGGTAGAATCCACGATGGGTTCCTCGAGCCCGTGTCGGTGCCCCTGGATCGGGGAGGCCTCTCCCCAGTGCCCCTGGGCTCCGCTAGCCATTGAAAACGGAATTGAGTGGAAGGGTATTTGCGTCGGAACCTGGTACGCGGTCGGTCGCGAGGTGCTACCATACACCGCCGAGGTGGTGATAGCCGCCGAGGCGACGGCTACGCTCACCACCGTACTCGTCGTCGCTACCGTGGTTAGCCGGGTCGCGATGGTAATATTCACGGGCTCTAACAGCCGCGAATCGCTAGCCCTTCGGGGCTGTTCCCGCACCGGTTCCGTGATGGTCGCTAATTCGGCCAATCCCGCGAAGACATCCTCGTCCGCTGGTTCCCAGGTGACCGTCAAATCCCCGCGCTCACGCAAGAGGTGTCGTACGTACCGGTCACGACGCACCAGTAGGTCACCGGTGGAATTTACCCTCGCGGTCACTAATGCCAACTCGAGGTCATCGCTAGTCATTTCGTACAACCACGCGCCAATTGTTACCTCCGCCATGTTGATCTCACCAGCGAAACGAAAAGCCGTGACGAAAGTAAAAGCACGCTAAAAGAAAGGAGAAGTGGTGAAAGTAAGAGCACGCAAAACCAAACTATTCGCACCGAAAGACAAAAGCCGTAGGTAGAGTCTGAGTGCAAGCAATGATACCCAGTATGGATACTTCCGCGAAACTTGTTGAATTAATTCGCTATCTTCCCCCAGCACCAACAGAACGTGAGAGAGATGTTTCCTCGTATTGGTGTCATCCCCTCTATTACCTTAGCGATATCAAAATTGCGAATAAAAGCGCCAACAAAAGAAATACCGTAAACAAAATAAAACAGAGCAGAAAAAAAACAAAAGACGGGCTGAAAGAGGGAAAAAAAAAATTATGTCGTCGCACCAGCAACAAAACCAAAAAAAAATTTTCAACCGCGATTCTGAACTTCGTCTTTGAAACACACTAAAAAAAACAAAAACAAAAAAAAATATTTCGAAATCGCAGAAAACAAAAGAAAAACAAAAGGGAAGCAGAAATCCAAAAGCAATAACAAAAGAAAATAAAATGACACAAGCAAGAGATTGGCGATAAAAGCAGGCGATCTTATCCCTAGTATTAGAAATATACGGTGTGAATATACACGGGGTACTTTTTCGCCACCCGGTATATTCGTCAAATCTTAGCCTGAGTGGTAAGTCGCAAGTTTCGGTGTTATTCGCCACCCTTTGTATCCAATTTTATTCTCATCCTTTGTATTCAAAATTGTCTCGCTGTACTTCAAACGTCAACACGCTTAACCGAAGTGTCGCGCGACCTCTCTCTCCCGTAATCTCCGACCGCTGTTGTTTTCGTTACGCGAGCGCTATCCGTTACTAATTCGAAATTTCCAAAGCGCGCAACGCTACTTTCTTTCTCGGAAATTTTCAGCGGAAATTTCGCGAAGGCCCCACGTTGGGCGCCAATTTGTGACGTGGATTTTTCTGCACCTCGGTCACTCGAAGAAAATGACCAAGAACTTACCGCGTGCACAATAATTTGGCGTCCGAGAGGTATCCTGGATCTGAAACAATATCGCGAAATTTTGTTGGGCGCCTGGCGTGGTCAACACGCCTCGAAATCGGTAATACGATATACCGCGACCATAGGCTCGGTAGCTCAGTACCGCGGAGAGGGGAGGGGTAATTTTTGGGTAGAGAGAATTGCAATACAAGTAAGCCAACGCGTGATGTGGCTAAATTACTATAAAATTACAATAATATATTTCAACAAAAAAATAAAAAAACAAAACAAAAAGAAATAAAAATAAAGATAAAAGCAATAGTAATACGACTACGCAAGTCGTCCTTCGCGGTTCCAAATACAATGTTAAATTTAATCTAAACGAAATCGGAAAGGGAGAAACACACCAAATAAAAAAAAATAAAAAAAAAAAGGTGAATAATTCTAGGAGACCTCTACGGCCTACGTGCGCTAGTCGCCGTCTTAACAATACCCTACTTCATAAAAACCAAAAACAAAATCGGACTCGATGCACTGCCCGCTAACGTCCTTTACAAAATGGCGCTGACCGCCAACTTAATACTAACTGATAATGCAAACAAAAAAAGAAAAAAAAAAATTAATAACTAAATTGAGGCGAGGCTCGTCGCGACACCCGCGATCCTCCTCTAAAAACGCATACTCTTATCAGCGCGCACCCGAGCTTCACTTCCTCGGCGACGGCGGGACGCAGTCGCAAATTCGAATGCTCCCCGTGACTGCTCGCGACCTACACGAGAATGGAAGATGGGCCGGACGAAGTGAAATGACCCCGTGTAACGGACTTCGGTCACACTCAACCTCGAGACAATAACGTCTCGGCTCAACCCGTGGCTCGACTCGATTTTCTGGATCCCCCGAAATTAACGCTACTCCCTTGCGCGCAACTCAGGCTACGGTCACCAAGCAAAAGAATCGACAAACGAATTTCGAGTACTTTTCGACACGTAAACTTCCAAATGGCGATCCTTTATCTGATCAGCCTTTACTCAATTACGCTCGAAATTCGATCGCGAGAATATCAGCAGCGCTTACCGCTCCACATCCAGTGTACGAACTCCCCTACACCCTCGTTACGGTTCATAGTCCTCCTCCTCGCAACGAAACAATCTCTAACGGGCACAAAACTACTGCAAACTCTAACTCAAAAAAAAAACAACTCGACTGCCTTGTTCCCTCGCCAGAACTAGAGTGATCTCGGATGGTCGCAACGCCGATCTCGTCGCGCTAATTTTTCGTGACGTCATCACCCTAAGAATGCGCAACAATCGATCGGTCATCGATTTTGGGGATTGCGCAACTTGCCGCGCACCTGTCGTCTCTACGCGGCGCAGAACTTAAGGTTAGATCGCGATGTCGTCTCCCGCGCAGCTCTACGTAGTCCTGGGGTTGGGCGGGGTGGTGCTCCCTCGTCGCTAGCTGGTACCTCGCGGTTGCCTTGGATGGGTGTAAGCGGGGCGAGCGGGGAGGCTGCGGCGCGCCGGCCGCCAGCGGGAATCGCGTCCGCCTTGGATTCCCGCGCCGCAGGGATCTGCGTTGCCACCCCCTCCGCAGCCTCGGTGTCTTTCCGTTATTTTCGCGTCGCAGCGTTATTTTAGAGTCATTTTCACGATGTAGGACATGATTGAAGAATCTGAAAAAAATACTGTACCTTCACAAGGCCTGCTCAAAGCGATAAGTGAAGTTTCAAGAATGTGTTTTTATTTTAAAATGAGTAGCAAGTTATGTAATTATTATCATTTATGTGCACTCTCATGGTGTGTAACCGTTATTTTGAATCTCTGTAATAAAAAAACGGTGAAAAACACATTCCTGAAACTTCACTTATCGCTTAGAGCAGGCCTTGTGAAGGTACAGTATTTTTTTCAGATTCTTCAATCATGTCCTACATCGTGAAAATGACTCTAAAATAACGCTGCGACGCCACCGCGGGGTAGCGGTGGACGGCAACCGGCCGCCCGCCATTACGTAGAGACTCGGCGCGCCGCAATTTCATGCGCATCGACACCTTTAATGATTTTTAACTCGAAAACGAAGAAAAACACCCCTCTGGAATTAATTCACAGATTGTAGTACAATTCAAGGAACATGTCAGAATTTTAAAAAAATTTTTTGATCGTGTCAGTCACTGTTTTAAAAATCTTTGAAAAATTAATTGTTAAATAAACAATTGATAACAACTTTTTTTTACCATTTCGTATTTTTTTTTAAATTCTATGGAGCTTTCCGCGTAATTTGAAAAAAAAAAATACATTGTATCTAATTTTTTGCCAAAGTTATGAATTTTTAAAAAAAATGGGAGTCTAATTTGTTATTGTTAATAAAAAATCGAATTTTGCATTATGAGATTCGCGCTTTGGCACAAAAATCTAACTCCCCCTACACAATCCACATGCTAAATTAAAAAATTATCTGAGAGATGACTGATCCGGTTGACGCGGAATAGCCCATATATATATATATATATATATATATTGTGACGTGGATTTTTACCGCTCTTCGGTCACTCGGAGAAAATGACCGAGACTTACCTCGTGCACAATAAATCGGCTTCCACGATGTACCCTGGACCTAAAACAATATCGCGAAATCTGTTGGGCGCCTGGCGTGATTAACACGCCTCGAAATCGGTAATGCGAGATACCGCGACCATAGGCTCGGTAGCTCAGTACCGCGGAGAGGGGAGGGGTAATTTTTGGGTAGAGAGAATTGCAATACAAGTAAGCCAACGCGTGATGTGGCTAAATTACTATAAAATTACAATAATATATTTCTCGTCAGCGATATTACAAAAAAAAAATTAAAATAAAAATAAAAATAATCATACGACTGCGCAGGTCGTCCTTCGCGATTCCAAATACAAAGGTTTAAATTTAATCCAAAAGAAATAAGCAAGGGAGAAACAAACCAAATAATAAAAAAAAGGAATAAATCTAGGAGACCTCTACGGCCTACGGGCGCTAGTCGCCGTCTTAATAATAACCCTAACTCGCAAAAACCAAAAACACAATCGGACTCGATGAGCTGCTCGCGATCGGCCTCAACTACGACGCTACTCGTCACTTAATTATAAACCGCTAAACAAACGTAATCTAGATCATACTCGACACGCTAATCGCAATTCTGATTAAATCTAGCTGGTATCCTATTTCTACGGGCGCTAGTCGCCACCTTGCTGATGCACCATAATTCATAAACTAAATCAAAAGACGTGCCTCGACGCGCTAATCGCGACCAAATTAATCACTCTATGAAGCTTTTCTAATCGCGCGAGTGTATAGCGTATTATGACGCATCCGAGCTCCAGTCGTAGTCCCTATTTCCTCAAAGTTCACCACCGCTTTTTCGCACCCAGACTCGACGAGACCCTGTGTAGCGGAATTTGGCCGCACTCAATTTCACTCCGAAATTGTTCCCCACGCGAAACCGTGACTCGACGCAAGACTTTACAGGGATCCCCTTGACTCTACGCGTTATCGCGAAAACTCAGGCTACGGTCATCCTCAAGGAGATCGGCAAACAGATTTCGAGCGCTACTCTAACTCTAAGATTACGTGGGCCGACCGTTTATCGGTGTGCCAATTTAACTTGCGCTCGAAATATGCCCGCAAAGAATCATAAGCGCTTACTGCTCCGCAGCCACACTAGGAATTCTCCTACTCCCGTCTCAGCCATTTCACACACAGTCTCTTTTCTTTTTTTTTTTTTCAAGTTTCACGCTACGCAACCGGCGCGAACTGTCGCCAGGACTCAAGTGACGAGTCCTGCTAATCGGAGCCGCAATTCGAACATGCCCCGAACATAGGCGCCATCCATAGTCAAAATTTTCCCGCTCGCATTGGGGTTCTCGTTAAGCAATTCTTACAATCTAGCGTATCGCTATCGTTGGATTCCGCTGTCGCGGGGTGTTGATTGGCTGACCAGTCTCGTGTACCCCGTAGCTTGGCAGTGGCGTGGTGATGACTTCGCGAGGGCACCTGTCGTCAGTTGGGCGACGGGGGGGGGGGGGGGGGGGGGGGGCTACGGCTCGCCGGCCACCAACGGGAATCTCGTCCGCCTTGGATTCCCTCGCGGCAGAGCTCTCCGTTGACGCTCTCTCCGTAGCCTCGTGCGAGGCCCTCCTTTCGTCGCGATCCACCGCGATTGCCATCCAGTAACGTCGTTCTGACTTGCTGCCGATCCCCTGTCCGAAGCCGCATTTACTCGCCACCCAAAAAGAAATTAACAAAAATCCTGAAAAGCCTCCGCTAAACCGACGATGGTCCCCTCTTAGAGTCTCGGATGCGTGACTGTTGTCCTGGCGCTCTTTTTCGAAATGAGCCGCGGTCTACTCCGCGTGCTCCCTAAGTCTATGGTCCGTCTAGAGTTCGGGGAGCCGTGTGGAACGCGCAGTAAAACTGCCACGTTACAATATATATATATATATATTGTAACGTTCTTTGACGTTACGGAAATAAAATATGGATTCGCGAGTTTAATTATCAAGTTAAAATCAAGAGCGTGAATAAAATGTTGTGAAAAAGCTTTAATTGCGTACTATGTGTTTCTCGTTCAAAGTCTGAAACAAGACTGTCTTTACAATAATGTTGGTTGACGCAGCAACCTTATTCTTTTGAAAGACATAAGAGGTTTATAAACGTTTTTTATCTATGATGACTACTAGATCATTAAAAAGGGGGCAAAACGAGTGATTTCACCCTTTGTAACACTAATCCCTCCCAAGGAAAAGAGTCGTTCCGACTCGGGAGAGATAAAACAATTATATAAGTGATCTAGCAGTCAGTGCTCAAAGGTGAGTTGGAGCTGTGGCTCTAAAAATTTAAAGACTCTCTTTTTTACTATCTGGCATTTGCCCACAGTCTCAAGGTAAACCACAGAAATCCTTGAGCAGATGGTTGAGCGTTGAATAATTTCAAAAATTTATGTGCCTTGTTTTTATAAAGGTAAATGTTATTGAGTGTTGTGTGGCTTCATGAATTCGAAGTTATCAGCATCGGTCCAGATCGATGTCGAAGAGAAATCCAATCCTCTTCTTGAAGGATTGCCCAAACGAAACAGGTTCTGGTGAAAACATCGAGGCGGGAACCGAAAATTCCAGGACCAAACGGAATAAAACCAGACCCCTTTTCACAGGAAATAGAGAAATAGATGGGTGACTGATCCTAATCTTCGTTAGAAATAGCTCACCCTAGAGTTTTGGAAGGACAAATGTGAGTGATGGTTTAACAATTCAAACTCACTAAGTGAATTTGGGAGAAAATACGAATAAAATAAATTAAATATGTATTCAAAAGAAAAGAAACGATCTTATCTGAATCATATCTGCGTCCTTCTTCAAAATAAGGCCGCCAGTCATCCTCAGGAATCGGGGAAGGATTGGATGGGAAAAGGCTGTGTTAAGTAACCTGAAAAAGTACTCACAAAAACTGACACTTAAGCTTAATGAAATGTGAAAATCAAGTAATCGCTCATCGACCTCGAAAAATAAGCGTGGCTCTATTCACATCAATAAACCAAAGCCTATCCGACACAAAACTCGATTCCGAAGAAGAAGTTTCTAGAAGGAAACAAAACTCTTAGGAAAACAAAAGATCAGGGCGGCTAGGTGGTCTAGTGGAGTAAGTCTCCGGTAAAGCATCGCTAGATTCCAGGTTCGATTCCTGGCTCCGTTGTTAATTTTTCAAATTCACCAGTTGTTCAAATTTACATATTCTCAAAACAAAAGATCATTTGAAAACAAAGAACTTCTTATATTGAAAACATTAGAACGTTCTTGTTCTCCGGCCGGCACGGATGCCGGCCGGGGCTTTTTCCCATATTCCCCCAAAATAAATTCCCAAGACTTCCGTGGAAAACTTCACTGTTGCCTGGCACTTTGTCGACAAAGTGCCAGACAATTCTTCCGACCAGCACGCTTCGTGCGAAGAGCGGCAGCCAATCGCGAGCCCGAAGAAGGTACTTGACCAGGACTTGACACTGATCGACACGACAACGGTCCTTGGAGCCGCGCTGAAATCCGGCTCCTTCTCAATGATAATAAATGTAAGCTCTTTGAAAAGTTTATTAATCAAAAGAAATGATTCAATTCCAATTTGAAAGATCCGAAAAAGAGCAAACCCATCTTAAACTCTCTCTCTAAAATTTATAGAGCAACGCTTGAAGCAACATCAGGTTCGGCGCAGTAAAATCGAGCCGACCAAAACCCGACTTCGCCTAAGCGTCATCTTGCCTCGAACCTACAAAATGGAGACCAATTACGCAAAATATCGATTACAAGAAAATGAATTTTTGAAACATAACCTTTCACAATCTTTATGTTTTTTCAATAAGGAAAATCTATTTTATTATTTTTTTATGTCTTTTACTTAATTAAGTGTATCCCTTAATAAAGCAAGTATAGGTCAGCTATATGCTATCCGCATGTTAAGGAAGTACAAAAATCTTTAAGAACTTGATTGGCCGTAGCTTCTGCATTTATAACCAAGACAGGAGCCGATAAATAAGAAAACGTTTGTTTTACTAGCCAATCTTCATGAACCTCATGAATAGTTCTGAGTTGCTCTAAAGAAATGCTCGATTCCTCCTCACGAGAACGGGAACTAACTCGAGCAAAAGAAGGTTTTGGGGAAACTCGCAAATAAATAATCAAATCTACTCTGAGCTCAGACAAGCGAATGAGAAGATCGAAATTTTTCATCAATAAATGAGATTCGAAGTCGCGAAAATTACCTAACCTTCGACGAGCTTCTACGAAACAATTGCTACTGAATATCGATCTTTCCATCACCTTTACAGGCAATGAAGTCGTCTGCAGATGTCTATCTAACATGACCATTTGAGCGCAATGCTGAAAATAATAGCAATAACGATCTGGATCCTGATACATCAAATCTAAGAGATTAATTCCAGCTACGTCTCGATATTCCTCAAGAGGTTCTAAAAGTGTGCAGACCTGGCGATCTGCTAAAAACCTCTTGGTGATAGTTGTTTTTCCGCATCCGATATTTCCTTCAATAATAATCGTAAGCGGTCGAGTTTTACTCAAATGAATTCCAAAAGGTAAATTCTTCTCCCAATCGATAACCGACTGTAAAGAAGGCCAAATCGATCACAGTCGTCAAGGGTGTTCGTTTGAAGATCTAACCTCGAAGGATGTTCCTGGTCTTGGAGAGACTGTTCCAGGTTGATCTTCTTCAAATAGAGCAAGACGATCCAAGTGAACCACTTTCTGACGCGAATGAGGAGATCTTCGGATTCTATAAACAACATCATTTATCCGGTTAACCACTAAGTAAGGGCCTTCCCAATTTCTTTGTAGCTTTGGACATCGTCCTTTCTGTCTTCGAGGTTGAAAGAGCCAAACAGAATCTCCAGGATTAAATTTTAAATCTCTGGCTCGAATATCATAACGAGTTTTTAATTTGTCTGAAGCCATGGAAATTCTACTCCTAGCAAAGTGATAAATTTCTTCTAAACGTTGTTGTAATAAAAAGGCATAATCTGTTTGATGCTGTCTTTGCACAGAAACAGGGCCTTTCTCTGAATCTGACGGAAGTCGAAGATTTCTTCCAGTAAGCATGAGGGCTGGCGGCTGCTTCGTCGTCTCATGGATCGCAGATCTGTAAGATAAGAGGAAGAGAGGGATCCAGGAGTCCCAGTCTCTCTGATTCTGCTCTACGAAGGACGACAAATACTGTAGCAAGGTTCGATTCAGACGCTCTATCATGCCGTCAGATTGCGGATGCAGAGGTGTCGTACGAGTTTTTCTAACCCCTAAAATCTGAGTAACCTCTTTCATTAAGGTTGACTCAAAATTTCGGCCCTGATCAGTATGAAGTTCTAGAGGAACTCCGTGTCGACAGATAAATTCGTTAACGAATGCCTGTGCTACAGTGAAGGCTTCTTGATTAGCGAGAGGGACCACTTCAGGCCACTTAGTAAAATAATCAGCAATAACCAAAGCATATTTATTTCCAGAATGGGTTATCGGAAGAGGTCCGAGAATGTCCATCGCTATCCTTTCAAATGGAGCTCCCACGTTGTAAATTTAAAGAGAGCTTTGTCCCTTCGCTCGAGGTCCTTTCTTTGCCGTGCAGATTCGATATCTTCGACACCAATCTTCAACGTCCATCCGGCAACGGGGCCAAAAGTAGAAGTTGCGAATTCTGCCTAGAGTTTTATTTGAAGCGAAATGTCCGCCTGCAGGAGAATCATGATAAAGAGCAAGAATCTCTGGAACTCGTGACCTGGAAACCAAAAGTTGCCACCTGATTTCTTTCAAGTCTGCAGATTCCTATTTTCGGTATAAAATTCCATCAATTAAAAGAATAGAGTCCCATTGTGCCCAATAAATTTTCAAATCTGGCTCGGTTAAAGATATATCCTGCCAGTCCGGGCGAGTTTCCGCTTCTTTCCAAGACTTCACTTGAGTCAAAGTTTCGTCCTCTTGTTGCGATTTTCTCCATTCCTCCTGGTTATTTTTGAAAGAAATCTTCCGTATTATAAGAGAGGGGTCACGATTTTTCTCTAATCGTGCACACTGTTTACACTCTGGCATTTCCTCACAGGGTCTCCGAGAGAGAGCATCGGCGTTTCCATGATGAATTCCTGCTCGATGACGAGTGTCAAAATCGTACTGACCGAGCCTTTCTAACCATCTAGCTACCTGACCTTCGGGAGACTTGAACGAAAGTAGCCACCTAAGAGAAGCATGATCTGTACGTATCAAAAATCTCCTACCGTACAGATAATGGTGAAAATGTACTGCGGTCTTAAAAACAGCTAATAGTTCTCTACGAGTGACACAATAATTCCTCTCAGTTTTACTCAAAACTCTGCTGAAATAGCTTATCACTCTCTCCTGATCTCCCTGAATTTGTGACAGAACCCCACCTATTCCTGAAAGAGAGGCATCCGTATCTAAAATAAAAGGAAGTTCGACCTTTGGATAAGATGAAATCTCCGAAGAAATAAGATTTTCTTTTAATTTCTTGAAAGCCTCTTCGTATTCCGGGGTCCAGTCAAAAGGAATCTTGATTTCGGTCAAGTGATGGAGAGGTTTAGCTATACTAGCGAAACCTTTTACAAATCTTCTGTAATACGTACAAAGGCCTAAAAAGCTTTGAATTTGTTCTTTATTCTTAGGTGTCGGCCAAGAAGAAACCTTCTCGATTTTGGATGGGTCGGTTTTCACACCTTGGGCTAAGACGATATGTCCGAGGAAGCCTACTTCTTTCTGGAACAGATGGCATTTTTTCGGGCTCATTTTCAGGCCTGCTTGCTTCAGCCTAGTGAAAACTTGTCTGAGATTTTAAACTTCTTCTTCAAAGTTCTTGCCAAAAACGATTATATCGTCTAAATAAACGAGGCATATTTTGCCAGTGAGCCCATGGAGAACAGCCTCCATCATTCGTTCAAAGGTAGTCGGGGCATTACTTAAACCAAACGGCATAACCTTGAACTGCCATAATCCACCTAAACCCGTAACAAAAGCTGTTTTTTCTTCATCTACAGGATCCATTTCGACCTGCCAGTATCCGCTCTGAAGATCTATGGTGCTGAACAAAGTTGCACCAGCTATCAGGTCGAGTGTCTCGTCGATTCTGGGTACAGGGTAAGAATATTTCTTTGTTATATCGTTCAGCTTCCTGTAATCGATACAAAATCGTTTGGATCCGTCTTTTTTGTTAACAAGGACGATTGGTAAGGCCCAGGGACTAGACGATGGTTCAATCACATCGTTCATTAACATATCTTCTACAAGCTTCTTCACCTCTTCTCGGACATTGAAAGCGAGTCTTCGAGGAGCTTGTTTTATTGGTGAACTCTCTCCGACGTCGATCTTGTGCTTGACAGAAGTATATCGGCCCTTATCACCAAAAGAGATTTAAACGATTCTACCTGAGCTGGATTTAACGAAATCGAAGATTTCTCGACAAGGCTCTGTAAATGTAAAAGGAAATGTTGTTGAAAATCATCCTCTGAAAGTTGTATTTCCCGAATTCTAGGAGGAGTCCAATAAATTCCATTTCTATTTGTACAAAGAGTTATTTCGCGATTGTTTGAAGCTACTGAATTCCTCTTGGTCGAGATAACACAGTTATAAGCTGTAAGAAAATCTTTTCCCAAAATACCTTCATCCTCTATATCTGCTATAAAAGCCTCATGTGGAGAGTCGATACACTCAAAAAGGTTAATTTGGACAGTAACCTGTCTCAAAACCGGGGTCGTCTCTCCAGTGGCTGTTCGCAGAGATAAAAGAATCTGGTCATCAGATTCGAAGAGATCCGATCGAACTACGGTTACTTCCGCGCCGGTGCCTATTACCCATAGACAATTGACGCCATTTACAGTACGGCGCGCGTAAAGACCAGACTGTCGTAGACTTTTAATTAAAAACTGTTATCTAAGAGGGCTTTTACTCCTAACAATCTGCAATGATTTTCGCCCCGACAAATCGTCTGGAATTAGTTTTTTGGGCGAGTTCCTGTTGCAGAACTCGACTGAAGATTTGCTTCCCCTATTTCTATATTTTTCTTACGCCAGTTATAAGAGTTTGGATTCGAGCCTTGCATTTGTTCTCCACTAATTTTTTCAATTAGAAAACAATGGTTTGCGTCATGGCCTGTTTTTTTACAAAATATACAAGTCAAGCCGGTTTGACTTGTCATGACCGCGTTCCTAATTCCACGCTTGTTTTTGTGGTCTTGAAAAGAGCTACGATTTCTTGGTTTAAAATTATTATTGTTATTTTTATTTCTATAATTTTGAGGCTTTGACTCCTTCGAGTGTTCAAAACTTCGCCTTTCTGAGGTGTTTTTGGACACCTCAATCCGACGAAGTTTGCTCAATCCAAAATATTGTTTTCGCATTGCCTTCACCTCAAGGGCTTTTGCCGTTGCCTTCCGTAAAGAAGTGAGACCCGATGTCCCAACGGCTATTTTAATTTCTAGATCATTGATTGCGTTGAGGAAAGCTTGTGTCGCTAATAAATTACGAGACGGCTCGTGGTCTGGCAAAGCTACACGAGAAAGCCGTTCGATATCTTGGCTAAGTGACGCGAGGTCTTCGTCTCGTCCCTGTCTTCTAGTCTGTAATTGAGCTGTGTACAATTTTGTCAGATGGTCATTTTCGTATCTCAACTTGAGCGCAGAGCTAAGTTTTTCATAGTCGGAAATTTCTTCTTCAGATAATGCTGTTAACATTCACAAACAAACATTCAAAGCCGGCGTTCGAAGACAAGAGGCAATGCTGTGGGCCCTCATGGCGGGGTCCCACTGATTATGCTTTGCAATTGTATTAAATTGACGTTCATAATCTGCCCATGGAATCTTTCCATCAAAAATTCGCGGTTTTAAAGGATAGAAGGGTTTCTCGTTAATTTGAGAAGCAACCCCAGGAAATCTTGAATTATTTAATTGACTCAAATGGAAATAACGAGGTTGAACCTGAGGCAGAGGCTCGGAAACGCCAACCTCATTATTTACTGTTGTTCTACAAATTGGGGATTCATCTATTCCTCTAATAAAAGGCACAGACCTTGAGTCTCTAACATCCTGGAACCGTCCTGGATGTTGGACCTGCCGAACAGCGGGAACGGGAACAGGAGAGGGAACAGGAGAGGGAACAGGAGAGGGAAGCGGAGTAACGACTCTGGAACCTCGAGGAGTGACGGCCGGTTCTCCTGAGCCGTTCACCTGATGGGCAGCCTGAAGAGCCGCCACAGTCGTCCGGAACAGTTCATGAAGACTGGTCTCGGATCGTTCTTGAGCTTCTCTATCAAGCCTCCGCTGCTCCAACTGCGAGGCAATTTCCCTTTCTCGTTGTTCTTGTTCTCTTCTTCGCTGCTCTTGTTGATTGACGATTTCTTGCTTTCGCTGCTCTTGTTGATCAAGAAGCAGCTGAAGAAGTTGCTGTTGATGACGCTCAGCAGCTTCTTGTTGTTGGGACATGGTCTTCGGCAGATCAATCTGAGAGACCGCCGAAGGAATTGGAAGAGGGTCTACTGAAGGTGATGAGATCGTTTCAGGGACCCGCGGATTCTCCATAAAGGTTCTTCTCCGCCATTTTCCCTTCGACGTGAGCGCGTCATACGACTATTGCTCATAGTTAAAGTTCGCGCACTGAGTTGACTCGATTAAAAAGAAACTCAAGATCCTACTTCTGACACCAATGTAACGTTCTTTGACGTTACGGAAATAAAATATGGTTTCGCGAGTTTAATTATCAAGTCAAAATCAAGAGCGTGAATAAAATGTTGTGAAAAGCTTTAATTGCGTAATATGTGTTTTTCGTTCAAAGTCTGAAACAAGACTGTTTTTACAATAATGTTAGTTGACGCAGCAACCTTATTCTTTTGAAAGACATAAGAGGTTCATAAACGTCTTTTATCTATGATGACTACTAGATCATTAATGAGGGGGCAAAACGGGTGATTTCACCCTTTGTAACAATATATATATCTGAAGTGACAAGAATCTGTACAAAATGGCTACCGTTCAATTGGCGTGACGGCACCACGCTTAATCCAATCCAGTGTATATATGTCAGAAACACACAAATAATGTGTGTTGAAAATAAAATAGAGGGAGCAAGAGTGTGCTCTCAAGACACAATAAATATCTCGCTGACGGCCGCAGTGACACAGCGTACAGAATTTATTAGATGATTTGATACATAGATTAAAAGATGCAGAATAAACGTTCTAAAGAGATCTGTCGATGGTGGTGCTAGCGGAGTGTATCGCGCAGAACCTTGTCAAAATATGCTCTTTCTGACTCGATGACCCGAGAGAGAGTGCCAGAAATGCATTACCCAAAAGCCTGAGACCTCTTCGTCCTTCTTTATTCTTTTTGTCCTAGGCCTCTGCGCGATACAACCCACCCGTGGTACCTGCACCACGCACCCCTAACAGGCCAAGTATTTCTTAAACATCCTGACGACATCTGGTCACTCAATGTTCGACATTTGACCCTCCATAAACGTCATAAAAAAAGGTCGAGTGCGTCGTCCGGACTTCGTCCTCGACTGCGATGCGACATATATTGTGACGTGGATTTTTACCGCTCTTCGGTCACTCGGAGAAAATGACCGAGAACTTACCTCGTACACAATAAATCGGCGTCCACGATGTACCCTGGACCTAAAACAATATCGCGAAATTTGTTGGGCGCCTGGCGTGATTAACACGCCTCGAAATCGGTAATGCGAAATACCGCGACCATATACTCGATAGCTCAGTACCGCGGAGAGGGGAGGGGTAATTTTTGGGTAGAGAGAGATGTAACACAAGTAAGCCAACGCGTGGTTTGGCCAAATCACTATAAAATTCCAATAATATATTTCTCGTCAGAGATATTACAAAAAAAATAAAAATAAAAGTAATCATACGACTGCGCAAGTCGTCCTTCGCGATTCCAAATACAAAGGTTTAAATTTAATCCAAAAGAAATAAGAAAGGGAGAAACAAACCAAATAAAAAAAAAATAAATAAATCTAGGAGACCTCTACGGCCTACGTGCGCTAGTCGCCGTCTTAATAATACCCCAACTCGCAAAAACCAAAAACAAAATCGGACTTGATGCGCTGCCCGTGATCGGCCTCAACTACGACGCTACTCGTCACTTAATTATAAACCGCGAAACAAAAACGTAATCTAGATCATACTCGACGCGCTAATCGCAATTGTGATTAAATCTAGCTGATATCTTATTTCTACAGGCGCTAGCCGCCACCTTGCTGATGCACAATAATTCATAAACTAAATCAAAAAGACGTGACTCGACGCGCTAATCGCGACCAAATTAATCACTCTAGGAAGCTTTTCTGATCGTGCGAGTGTATAGCGTATTATGACGCATCCGAGCTCCAGTCGTGGTTCCTATTTCCCCAAAGTTCACCACCCTTTTTACGTACGCAGACTCGACGAGACCCCGTGCAGCGGAGTTTGGCCGCACTTAATTTCACTCCGAAATTGTTCCCCACTCGAAACCGTGACTCGACGCGAGACTTTACAGGGATCCCCTTGACTCTACACGTTATCGCGAAAACTCAGGCTACGGTCATCCTCAAGGAGATCGGCAAACAGATTTCGAGCGCTACTCTAACTCTAAGATTACGTGGGCCGACTGTTTATCAGTGTGCCAATTTAACTTGCGCTCGAAATATGCCCGCAAAGAATTATAAGCGCTTACCGCTCCGCAGCCACCCGAGGAACTCTCCTACTCCAGTTTCTGCCATGTCACACACAAGTATCTATTTCCTTTTTTTTTTTTTTTTGCGCTACTCAACAGTCGCTAACTGTCGCCAGGACTCAAGTGACGAGTCCTGCAAATCGGAGCCGCAATTCGAACATGCCCCGAACATAGGCGCCATCCATAGTCAAAATTTTCCCGATCGCATTGGGGTTCTCGTTACGCAATTCTTACAATATAGCGTATCGCTATCGTTGAATTTCGCTGTCGCGGGGTGTTGATTGGCTGGCCAGTCTCGGGTACCCCGTAGCTTGGCAGTGGCGTGGTGATGACTTCGCGAGGGTACCTGTCGTCAGTTGGGTGACGGAGGGGGGGGGGGGGCTACGGCTCGCCGGCCACCAACGGGAGTCTCGTCCGCCTTGGATTCCCTCGCGGCAGAGCTCTCCGTTGACGCTCTCTCCGTAGCCTCGTGCGAGGCCCTCCTTTTGTCGCGATCCGCCGCGATTGCCATCCAGTAACGTCGTTCGGATTTGCTGCCGATCCCCTGTCTGAAGCCGCATTTACTCGCCACCCAAAAAAAAAATAAACAAAAATCCTGAAAAGTCTTATTCGCTAAACCGACGATGGTCCCCTCTTAGAGTCTCGGATGCGTGACTGTTGTCCTGGCGCTCTTTTTTGAAATGAGCCGCGGTCTGCTCCGCGTGCTCCCTAAGTCTGTGGTCCGTCTAGAGTTCGGGGAGCCGTGTGGAACGCGCATTAAAAATGCCACGTTACAATATATATGTCAGATATACAGAGTAAAATAAAGAGTTTAACGCAGTTTATTTAATTGTCAACCGCTGAGACACGGAACAACACAACTTTATTCAAATCGTTTGAAAATCATTCTAAACGAAGTAACCAAGTTAAACAAGAACAAAACAAATCCAACCAAAACAAGTTCCATCAACGTCATACAACCGGTGATCAAAATATAACAAAGACACAATATGGTGATGCGACACGGCCATACTGACTAGCACGCGTCTCGAGTGCCAGTTTTTTTCATTCTTCTAATTTATTTCTGAAACAAAAAAAACATCGAAGAAACCTTCATTAAATCTCGTTCGGCTTTCCTGATCATACAAGCCTGGCATCCTTACTCAGTCAAATCCCTTGTTATCTCTACTTCATGTGTGCAACCATGTGCTTCGCTTTATTTGTTTCATGACTTCTCTCAAATTCCTTATCCAAGGCACCAATAGCTCTGCAGGCATGCCTTACGCATCCGTACATGTTCTAACTATTGTGACTTGCCGAATCATTCTCAAGTTTCATCAAGGCTTTGGGTTCAAGGATTCTGGGTGATCAAGTCCAGCGAGCCTTGAAAGCCAAAGTCGCACTCTCGAAATGAAACAGCGATAGCCAACAGAGTCTCATGCTCTCTTCGGATTTCTGTAAGTGAATCCGGCTAAACCAATTAACAGAGTCCCCTGCTCTCTTCGGATATCTACTTCCAAATCCGGCTCAACCAGAATCATGTTTCTGCAAATTATCGCTACATTTGTTTTCAACAACCGATTGTATTAACCCACAAGGGTTCATGGTTCATCTCAGCAAAACATGTTTGCACTCATGACTTTGTGTACTACAACATTTTTTTTTTCTCTTTAAAACAAACAAGTCACTTCGGAACTTTGTTCTTACCTTCTTCACTTTCTGCGACACAGCTGTCCTGACTCGCGCCATATCCAGGAGCTGCGATCAGTTTATCGTGAGACACCTTAACGCTACAACGACCTCTAAATCCAGAAGAGCCTATTTTTTTAACTAAATACCTATCATTCGGAAGCTCCATGACAACTTCCAAAGGACCGCGATATTTTGCATCTAACTTTGTCTTAATTCTATCGTTGTTTCTAACCATAACAAAATCCCCAATTTCAAATGGTTTAACTGGTTTATTCTTTTTATCAAACCGTTCTTTGTCTTTCATGGCTTTTGCTGTAATGCTACTTGTAGCCTCTGACCTGAGCTGTGTTAAATTTACATTGTCAGTCTTTACACACCTATGCTTCACACGTCCTATATCTATTGAATTTATTTTTGTGCCAAATAAAATTTCAGCGGGACTTTTTCCTAACGTTTTCTGAACAGTTGAATTTATTGCAAGCTGTACTTTACCTAACTCGGACTGCCATTGTTTCCCCTGAGCTTTGCATACTGATAACATATTCCTGATGGTTGACATAACTCTTTCAACTTGACCGTTAGCTCTAGGCGTTCCTGAAGCTATGAAGTGAACCACAATATTCTTTTCATCGCAGTATTTCTTAAACCGTGCATTTGTAAATCCTGAACCTTGGTCACAAATGATTTGTCTCGGAGCTCCAAAAATAAACGAATGTTTTTCCAACTGATTGATTGCTGTTTCTGTATCCAGAAAACTTATCAAATTTAGCGTTACAAATTTCGTAAATCCATCTATAATTACAAAAACATACTCTTTCTTGTCAGAAGGTCCTGATAATTTTCCGGATATATCTATGTGGATCGTATACCACGGAATATCTTGTTTTTCTATAGGATGCAGCTGAGCTTATGTCGGTCTTGACACTGATTTACAAGTTTGGCACAAAATACAATTTTCAACGAATCTCTTAACACGCTTTGACATTTGAGGAAACCAATACAGCTCGTACAACTTATCTAAAGTTTTTTCCCAGCCCAAATGGCAGATATTCTCATGTACGTAATGTATCAGTGACCACACCATCAGCCTCGGCACTACAGGTAACGTTATCTGTTTCGATTTTCTGTTTATCGTCCGCATCAAAATTTTGTCTCTAATTGAATATGTTTTTGCTCTCTCTGATCCATCTATTACTTCCCGGTACAAAGTTTTTATTTCGTCATCTTTCTGCTGAGCTACCATCAACCAGTCATCAGCTAATTCAATTATTTTATTCAAATCTTTCTTAACTATTTTGAGTACACTTTTTTTTGTAACTGGATTTCTTGACAAAAAGTCCGCATGCTTCATTCGTTCACCCGCGCGATATTCTATTTCGAATTCAACTGACTGCAAATATGCCCACCAGCGATAAACTCGTGGAGTAAGATATTTTTTAAGGCTTGCGGCTTTAAGCGAATTACAGTCAGTCACAACTAAAAATTTACGTCCTACTAAATATTGTCTAAAATGTTTTATTGCGTTAACAACTGCAAGAGTCTCAAGTTCGTAAGAATGGTAACGAGTTTCAGCGTCTATGGTACGTTTGCTATAATAAGCGACGGTATGTTTTTCTTTTTCAACACATTGTAACAATACGGCACCATACCCGAGAGCACTAGCATCGGTATGTAGTTCGATTGGAAGATTAGGGTCGAAAATTCTCAGTAACGGTTCTGATGTTAAATAACTGACAAGCTTGGCCCTGGCGTCAGTGTGTTCGTCTGTCCATGTAATCGTTTTGGAACTACCTGCTATAAGTTTGTATAAAGGAGCAGCCACTTGTGAAAATCTCGGTATAGATTGTAACCAATTTTTTTTTAGGGTAAAACGATATAACGATAATTGGTTACCCTACGGCGCAGTCGCTAACCTAAATAATTAGATGGAGAGAGATACTCAGGGCGAAAGATACAATTGTTGGGCGCCAGACGCACATGCGTCAAAGATAGATAATTAGAGAAAAAGACAAAGGTAAAGGTAAAGGTAATAGATAAAGGTAAGGTCAGGTTCTACGACGGTTTTGCACAGTTCGCTCAGAGAGACAAGATAATGGTAGAGGGGCGGAGTCGAATCCAATAGATAAAATAAGAAACAGGTGAAACAGGAATAATATCAAATATATTGAACAAGAAGCGATAAGTTTACTGACAAGCAAGTAGCTGAAGAGTTTGCGATACAAGTACGATAAATGCGATAATTAACAATAGTTACAGCCAGAGAAAGGTTAAGCGAGAGAGTTAACAATTAACGGAACGTTTTCCGAATAAGCGGGAAATATGCGCAAGCTCGCGATACTAAAAGGTAGTGATTAACACGGTTTTATGATAGATAGGCAGAACAGAAAAAGATATACTGTACTTAAATTAAGCGGTAAGCAAATAAATCATAAAATAAGAGAAGCAATTATAAACACATGCGAAATACAACAATTGTAATAGGTATCACATTACCAGAATAATCAGAAATAGGCAGACAGGGAAGTACGAATTACAAGGTAAATGCAAGAGACAGGTCAAATAGAAAATTATCATAAAATATAGAGAATAACAGATAATACGTAGTCTATAGTTTGCGGTAAGTGCGAGAGAAAGAGAGATAATATTCGGTACGATAAAAGGCAATTCAAGATAAGACAGACAATATTCAAGATAATTAATATGCAACGTACGGCAAACCAAATAGACTACGGACAACTACGATCAGCGATATTAGCGAAAAATATAATGAAAAAGATGTTATGCGATACGGCACAATACTCCAATGTCAAATGAACGACGAGCGGGACCGCGCAGCGATATAAGATCGCTCCCGCGGTACACTCACTAAGATACGATAATCAACGATAATAGGTAAAGAGACAGATAGAAACTAATCAGAGAAAATGTAACAAAATAGCAATGCTCAGTAGCTAAGATAAAAATTGATCCTTCAACAGAACGCGCTGCTAGACAGCGATATTAGACATTCAAATATCCCAGAAGAGAAAGATAATAAGATAAATCGATAGTCACTACAATGCGTAAGTAATAGTCAACTAGTCACGAAGTTACTTGCAATAAGACAGAGAGAGAGACAAGATAAGAGATAAGAGAGAATAAGATACGAGCCCAGGAGGCTCAGGCAGACCAACTGCAAGATAAAGAGAAAAGATACGAGCCCAATTGGCTCAAGCAGACCAACTGTAAGGTAAAGAGAGAAAGAGATAAAGGTAAAGGTACGATATATTGCAGGTAATCTCGTGGCTTCACAAAATAGAAAAGGAACCTCACTTACGTGAAAGAAGATAGAAACTGGTATAGAATGCGATATAGATGCGATACAATAGCGGTACGACGAACTTTGGTAGCGATAATAAGAACACGTCTGTTAGTATCAGTAACTGAACGTAGAGTGACGAGATGAGCGATGATCCTGATTTTCGTCGAGCTGCTGTCACGTGATTCTTCCTAAAATTTGCGATACTTTAATTGGACCAGCAGGTCGCATGGCCTGGTCCACGGATAGGCGGCGATAATCCCTCGCCGCTTGTTTTTCTTCTCCCTCGACGACAGGTATCGAGGTATCGGGACGTCGGATGGTGGTTAGAGATGTTTTCCTTCAGCTATGCGGTATCGTTGGTGAGAGGGGGGGGGGTCGTACTGCTCAGGTATTGCGATATTGAGGTGTGCGGCAATGTTACGTCACCGGTCTCCTGGACTTGCGACAGACTGTAACTCACTCCTTGCTTTACTGGTACTCCCCGTTGTAGCTATTTCGTCGGCGCTGCATCCCGGCCCTCGCTCATCGAAGCCCTCATGCCGGAACGATCTGGTGGTGATGGCCCTCAACCCGGATCCCCACACTAGATCCACCAGATCCACGTGGTCAGCATATCATTAGCCTATTCCACGCCGCAGTCCTTCGATAAGACGGTTCGTGACGAGAAAACCATCTTCTATCGGATAGTCAACGACTTAGTAGATGTTAGGGTCGGTTCAGCTCCAGGCTGATAAGTATCGTCGACGGGAGGCTTTGTTGTGTTTTTAACGCACAGCCCTGTACGCCGCCTGACGATGCATCCGAGCGGTAGAAGCATTCGTTCGTGGTTCGGCTCCTGGCCGATAAGTCTCAAATAGTTGGAGGTGCTGTTTGTGCATCACGCACGACCCTGTTCGACAACTAGATAGGCCTCCATCGGGAGTGGTTTCAGCGGTATTCGTTCGTCTGTAGTCGGTGGTGGTCGATGTTGAGCTGGTACGTGACCCCTGTCAGGCAGTGTCCTGGTGTCTTGACGCGAAGGTCTCGCAGATGTTTCTCGAAGAGCATTACAGAATTAGAAAATAGCATACAATTAGCTTAGTAAAGAGAATTCAACTTAAAGATAATTAGTCGTTCATTTTTGGAGTATTGGCCTCAGACGTGCTTTCGTTATTTTTAGCGATATCTGCACCTAGGGGAAGGCGATAATTAAACAAAGTGACGGGGTACGAAATACCACGTCACAAAATCTACGAAAATAGGATGCTAACCCTAACAATTGCCTTACCTGGGTGCTTGTCTTAGGAATAGGTGATTGCACCAGGGCTTCGATTTTTCGAAGGTTGGGCCTCGACTCTCCATGTGACACAGTGTACCCCAGATAATCAATTTTTGTTTTCAAAAATTTACATTTTTTTAAATTGAATGAAAATCCTTTCTCCGCAAGTTTTGTCATCACGACTGCCAACCTAATCCAAAGCTTCCTGTGCAGTTCTACCGGGTATAAGAACATCATCCAAATAAACAATCGCAATAGAATATCTCAATTCACCCAAAGCGTTATTGATTGCTCTCTGATATACGGCAGGTGCATTCATTAGCCCGAATGGCATTGTTAAATATTCAAACTGTCCGTCCGGTGTAATAAAAGCAAGCTTTTCTATTGAATTTTCTTTTACAGGTATCTGATGAAAGCCTGCCGTCATATCTAATGACGAGAAATAGTACGCACCGCACAGTCGATCTAATTGATCTTGAATCAACGGTAGCGGATAACGATCTGCTACTGTATTGGCGTTTAACTCCCGAAAATCCACATACAATCTATCTGATCCATCCTTTTTCTTAACTAAGATAATTGGACTAGAAAACGGACTCGTGCTTTCTCGAACGATTCCTGCCTCAAGCATTTTATTTACCATATGTCTAACACTCTCACGCTCTAAAATTCCTAGCTTATAAGGTCTTCGCTGTACAATTTTATTTTCATCTTTCAGTCTAATCTCAAAGCTGCCAGATGTTACACGAATCCTAGGAGTATCAACACTCATATGTTCCGCGTGCAGTCCTAACAATTTCAAAAGTGATTCTCTCATCTCTTCCACATCGCAATCTACAGTATCAAAATTAGTAGTTGCAACACAACTATGGTTCCATCTAATGTGACTGAGATACCATTTGCTAACAATTCTTTACCCAGAATTATTTTTGTGGACAAACTTTCGTCCGGTACTACATATAAATCAATTTCAACATTGATGCCATTCGACTCTGCACACACTGAGATCATCTCACGGCAATCCACATACCCATTTCCTAAGCCCCTCAAACGCACACAAACGACTTGTCTTTTACCAGGCAACCTCTCCGCCAAACTCTCTGTTACAAGAGAACAGTCCGAACCAGAGTCAAAGATGAACGTCAACACCTTACCGTCAGCAAGCTTCAGAGTATCTCGTCGTATTCTCAGTGGAGGTAGAATGACAAAGCCTCACTACCTTCTCGTTCTTCTTAGGGCAACTCGGGGCAATGTGTCGCTCTTCCTTACAGTTGTAGCAGGTTATCGGCTTCTTTGACCCCAAACCTCTCCGTCCAGTTCCTTGATGACCCGTGAGTAACTGCCACGCTGTGTCTGCAGAGCTGATCGACATTCGGCCTTCCGATGTCCTTTTCTTCCACAATTGTAGCACTCGATGTCAAAACGGTGCGACTTACCATCTCGCGGCGCCAAAGTCTTAGTATGTGGACCAGGGGCTCTGGAGGATGCACGCGGTTGATGGAAGTCGCTCGTTCGTCCATCAAGGTACGCCATCGCTTCTTGTAGGCTTTTAGGAGATTCTCGCACAAAGATGTTGCGAACAAATCTATTTTTCGCCGAATAGGATAATCCCGTAAGTTGAGCTGCAGTCTCGTCCACCGTTTTTCTCTCGTTGAGCCACGCTTTTAATTTTCTCCCTTTCTTCATAAAATTTTCAAGTGTAAACTCTGCGTCTTCCGTCCAAATTGTGTGCAGCTCCGACGCAACGTTCTTATTTTTCGCATACGCACTTAAAAACTCAGAACGTATTTCTACCCAGCTTTTTCCTGAAGGATCCATACCAGTGAACCACTGTGCCGCTTCGTCTTTAAATGCTTTCGCCAAATGCTGGACAATTTCATAATCATCAGGATTATAACGGCGAATCCACTCGTCAACCATTTTCACCCAACCAGTCGCGTCAGTCGTTTTCGGATCAAATTTGATGAGATCCATCGATACACGTTCTCGTCTGGAAAGCAGTGCAAGCAGTCGCAGATTTTCCTCCTCCAATCTTGCCTGACGTTTTCTGTGCCTACGTCTTCCGTGCTTCCTTCTTCGCAAATCATCAGAATGTTCAGATTCCGATGTCGTCGGGGATCGGTGATTTCTTTTTCGTTTTCGAGAAGTTTCTACTCTGCCTGTGTCACTCTTTGCACTTCTCACACTTTCTTCTACATCTTCTGCCACACTGAAATCTTCCTCGTTTCGTTCCATCTCTATCTCGAAAATTTACCAAGTTTTTTTACTTCTACACGCTTAAACGTTCTTTATCCCACTTCTGATGTCAGATATACAGAGTTAAATAAAGAGTTTAACGCAGTTTATTTAATTGTAAACCGCTGAGACACGGAACAACACAACTTTATTCAAATCGTTTGAAAATCATTCTAAACGAAGTAACCAAGTTAAACAAGAACAAAACAAATCCAACCAAAACAAGTTCCATCAACGTCATACAACCGGTGATCAAAATATAACAAAGACACAATATGGTGACTCTTTATTTTACTCTGTATATCTGACATATACAGGGTGTCCCTAAATTGCCTCCCACGGACTAGCCAGCGTGATACCTCGTTAAAATCCGACCGAGAATTTTTTTTCCGGAAGCTCGTCCGACGCATAGTTTTTGAATTATAAGCGATAGCGCTAGGCCAATCAGAGTGCACCATTTCATCTAGATTTGCCGCCACGGAAATTGCTGTTTTGTTCGCCTGGGTGAATTATTATTATTCGGTTACAAAGTAAATATCGGCACCTCCCCTCACTCGCTGTTGTACCCCTACTCGAGCGCTGACCTCGGTATTGTTGCCGCGGCACACGCTGCCGGCCGCACATCCACGGACGCACACTCGTGTGTGTGAAACAAGCGAATGCCCAGCTACGCAATACTACGAAACACACATCTACGAGTGAAAATAAAAATAAATCTCGAAATAAATCAGCGGATTTAAGATTTAATGTTATAAAATACTCCGAATCATCGTACCGTGATAACGGAGGTACGTGAATATCACTGTCAACGAATTGACGCGCTCGTCACATCTTCCATAATTACTCACCCAATCAAGCTGGCTCAAAATCGTCAAAATAATGTTGAATTGAATTATTTAATTTAGTTTCACAGAAAAATCGGAAAAAAATTGACGAAATTTTTAGGTATTGACGTGAATTGGGGTAAGTTATCGAGAATTCTTGCGAAAAAAACTAATTCAATCGAATTGAATGAATTAATTTGAACTAACGGAAGAAACAACAAGGAATTAATTGAAATTATTCAGATATTCACTAGAATCAAAGTGTATTACCGAGAATTGATGGTAGAAGTACTGCATTAATTGAATTGAAAGAATTCACTCGAATAAAGTTGAATTTAGTTGAATTAATCTAAATTAACAGAATTGTGTTGAATCAAATGAATTATTCTGATTTGTTTCAACCTGCGGAATTAATGTGGCAAACAAATGTTAAGTTATTTCCCCCTCGACTTATACTTTGCCTGAGCTTATTCGTGGATTGTTGACTGTCGATAAAAGATCTTATGAAATCACCGTATCGATACGAACGACAAATCAGCTAAACTTCGGGTGACGATTGATTTCTTATTTAGACGCAGTGATTAAGTATGCGAGGATTCGTCGTTACGTACGTATAGCAGGTATTCCGTATACCCACCAAATTACAGACTCTACGAGCCTGACTATTTTACATTTCATCAGTTAAATTGTTGTGACAATCGTCACATGAAAGAAAGGCTGATTTTCATTCAATAATTTATCAGCCCAATTCAACTGTCCTTTGTTAATTTTTCAAGCTACTTCGTGAACGTGAACTTTCGTATCGTAAGAAAAACTCATACAAACTCAGTGATGTGAAATTATTATTTCAACGATTTTGTATAGTATTAATCTGTTTTTCGTCTTTCGTTTTTTCTCACGGTGGTTTTATCAAATCTAAATAATTTTATCGTAATCACGATAGAATATCGTTGGTCCGGCCCTTGATTAGCCGAGGCTCCGGGGTATAAATAATGCCATAAAATAAGGCACCGACTCGTTAGATTGGTCCGCATCAGTCGAGTAGTCCAGTCGGAACCTACATGACTTCATTCGACAAGGAACTAAGACTCGGCAATTTTTTGACTGGTTAACTAGATCTGTAAGTTTGCCCTACAAAATGATTCCAAATATGCCGACAATTTTTTCTAGATATTTCAAAATTCCGTAATTCAGCGTGGTTTTTTTTTTTTGCTCATTTTAGAGAAAAACGGTTCCCACACGGTTGTCCATCGTATTGCCCTCAAATTAGACTTATACGAAAATCACAAATCATTGTTAGTTTACTTGTGAATTGCCGCTAGGCACAGACATCGAGCATGTTGTTTAATTGCTGTCATAAATTCAGTGAATTTTCAATGCCATATCCTGAAACTCATCCGACGTGTAGAACAATCTTTTCATGATATTCTAGTTCTGATTCGATGTTTTAATGTAGGTAGCAACGAGAAAATAATAATGGTATTATGAGCGTTTGTTCTTTACAATCTAGTTTGTTATTGCAAATTTGTTGAACGCATTTTTTTTTAATTCCAGCTTATTTTTTATTCCAGAACGTAACGCAGTACGCAAATTATTACGTGTGAGTGCACGTTCAAACCACGCGTTCGACTTTACCCTTATCTTGCGGTCATGCCAATAAAATACTGAAAAATGACAGTTACCAATTTTTTTTACCACTGACACACCATCGCGAAAAAATTTAAAAAATTACGGAAAATCACATCACAGCAAATATTTATACCGTAAAAAAAAGAAACTGATGCCTATCTAAAATCCACCGGAAACCGGCGATCTGAATGTTCAAAAATTTTTAGAAGATGGAATTTCTTAAAGGAAAATCCAAATAAAATTCTCGGTATGTACACATGGCTGGTGGGTCTGTGTTTTTGTTCCAAATATTCTGAGTAGCAATATCGGAGTCATCGTGAAAAAACTGAAAATCACGTTTTACGCGCTAACTTCAAGCTAAATGGAGCTAGCAGGGTAAAATTTCGTATGGGTCAGTCACTTACCACACTGAGAGAAATTTTTAGCTCCGATTACCGCTCAGTTTTTAACTATTTTCATTTTTTACCACAATCGAAAAATATTATAGTTCTGGGTAGAAAATGAAAATTACTTTTCTAGCTGTGACCAGAAAGTTTAGTATCCGTTACTATTCTTTTTCATTGCGATCACTGTTACTACATTTTCTTGTAACTGTTGTCAAAATTTAATGCTTTGTGCAACAATAAATTGACTCTAAAGCCTTGTTCAACTAAAAAAGTACAGTAAACCGAAGAAATTCATTTTGCGTTGCGATTACCAAAAAAAGGATCGACAATAGCGCAAAAGGATTACGTGTACCTCGTTCTTCGTAATTCCAACAATATTCAAACAGTTTTTTTTTTAACGATACCTGTTTCACTGATTTCATCTAGTTACTATAACAAATTACATTTTTGTCAGTGCACCACAAATTCGCAGAATTCGTTTCGAGAGAGGGCACTTTCGCATGCTTAATCAACTATGCCGTTCACAATACATTACCCACGCGAAAGTGTGGCCGAATAAAAAGTTTGTTAGTCTTAACAGAATATTTCAGCATTTTTTTTTTTTTTAATTTGCAATCAAATTTTCATAACTCTTCACTCTTCTTAACTTGGTTGGAAGAACGCAAAAGCATTTTTCGAGTCCATTAAATTATGTAGTATTGTATAAAATTCGGTAGGCATTTGTTATACTGTATTTGGAATTCACTGAACATACTGCTGAATTTACCTGACAAGTTTACAAAGGAATTCGATTACAGTCCGTTAAAATAAAAAATCTCTAGTAGCAAAAGTAATCGGTATTTATCTCTATTAATTTCACTGTACAATTTAGAAGAAAATACTGTACGTGGCCCGTCCGTGAAATGTTTTTGACTCGTACGATGATTTCAATACGAACTAAAGGTGCGAGCCGTTTAACTCGTTCTGGCGCGTACGGAAATCTTCGTTCTAGCCCTAAAAACACCTACTTTACGGGCATGCCTCTAAAAGTACTATTGAAGGTAAGATCGTCGGCTACCTGGCTCCACTGGTCGCCGATAAATGACCATAGACTGGAGCTGTAAAAACAATTGCCATCACGAAACATCGGGATTCGTAAGAGTCATTCTCAGGTAAAAGAGAAGCTTGATTCTGTGTCAGAGTCACATAATGATTATTTTTTAGGTGTTGAATTCTCGTCCACCGATGACGTGATGTATAAAAAACGGACTATTGCTTCTCTCCGAAACAGCTACTATTGTGTTATTGTAGTTCGAGAACCGAGAAAAAAATTTAAAAAAAACCCTATTACCGTTTTACAAATTCTATCTTTGAAGCGAATTAAGATATCATCAGACCCTCAGATGTTTATTTTTCATGTGCGTCATGAAATCAAGAGCCCTGGGAAATAATGATCGGCCACGGTGTTTCGATTTTTCACCGAAAAGATCATTTTCGTGTTCGTACCGAGCTGTGCTTTTTCATACATAATTTCGCATGAAAAAAGGGTGCTGCGGCACCCTTTTACTGCGGTAAAAGCGAACAAAAAAAATTAAAAATTTCGAAATATCTGCTGGATGACTTACAATTAATTTTTTATTTTCATTAAAAATATCGTCAAAGTAGTACCCCACGGTCGGAAAGAGAAACATCACGAAATTTTTGGCAGATTATTAATAATTCATTCACTTAACACGTATTTTTCATTGGACAACGCGTTAGGAATTTATATTATTAGATAACCCACCAAAACCTTCATAACATTTTTTTCAACTGTAGAGTACGTCTTTGATGATAAATTATGAATGGGAAAAGAAACGTAACTCGATGTGACAATCAAATACGATATTCGATGAACAAATCTCATTTTTCTCCCACTCCTAATCACGAAAAAACGCTGTACCTTAATTCTGGCAACGTAAGTTCTATTAAGTTCGATGAATCGATGATATCACAGTTACGAAATGAAAAATATCGGATGGCACTCTCGTTCATCTTCGTTACTGATGATGACCAATCCGTCTTTGCAAAATTATTTTGTGGCTCTGAAAAGTGCCGTTTTGTATTTGGCTCTAAAAAGTGCCGATTTTGATGACTCCTCACCGGTGCAGAAATTGTTCAAAATGTCCCCCGTTTTCCCGGAGGCAAAGCCTACAACGTTGGACCAGCTGGCCAATTGCTGCGCGAACGATTTCCGGCGTCACCGTCGCCGTTGCCTCAACGATTTTTACCTCCAGGGCTTCCAAAGAATTCGGTGGATCCTTATAGACGAATTCCTTGATCAGACCCCAAAGGCAATAATCTAGAGGATTCAGATCGGGTGATCTCGGTGGCCAAGCGATGGGACCCCCACGGCCTATCCACCTATCCGGAAATCGTTCGTTCAGAAATTGACGAGTCCGGGCACTGAAATGTGCCGGAGCACCGTCATGTTGAAACAACATTTCCGCTCGCCGTTCAAGCGGGCGGTCTTCGAGAAGATCTGGAATCCGATCTTCCAAAAACTGTCGATAGGTTTCACCGTCTAGTCTTGCGGGTAAAACGCAGAGACCGATCTGTAACAAGAATTACCCTCTATCAAATTGTTGCATAATAAATCCATAATGCTCGTCGAATCATTGATTAGTTTTGACTAATATTTAATATGAATCATACATATGTCATGATTTTACTGATTTACCGAGGTTGTTTGTCTCAACATCAGTAAAACGGATCTTTACTGAATTTTTTAAAATCAAGCCAACGAGACGATAGAAATTTATAATATCTGTATTCGAGCATTATCGAGTAAGCTTACCAACTCGTCGTCGATCATGCCACCCCACACGTTCAGGCTCCAACGAATCTGATTTCTACACTCCCGAATATGATGCGGGTTTTCTTCGGCCCAATTGTGAATATTATGGCAGTTAAATACTCCATCCCGATCAAAATTTGACTCGTCTGTAAATAAAATATTAAAAACGAATAACGGGTCTGCTTCGCTTTGTTCCAAAACCCATGTGCAAAATATCCGTCTCGCGGCACGGTCGGGCCCGTGCAAGGCTTGCACCTTCTGCGTATGGTAAGGACGCAAATCGTTTGATCTTAACACGCGATGGACGGTCGAGTTATCCGTTTGGTACTCCGCTGCCAAACCACGGGTACTTTTATCGGGCGTCCTTGCCACATCCTCCAGAATTCGTTCTTCAAACTGTACCGTCCGTCTTGATCTCGGACGTCCTGCGTTTGATCGGTTGGGGACAAAGGTGCCAGTTTCTAATAAACTTGTTTCCAATCGTCTGAAAGTTTTCGCATCCGGATGTCGTCTTACTGGATATCGAACCGCGTACTCACGAGCTGCTGCCCCCGCGACGTTGTTGCACGCTCCCATCGTCAGTACCATATCATACATTTCACGATTAGAATACTCCATTGTTTAATAAAGAAGTTATTGGCTCTGAAAAGTGCCGGTTTTCAACAGTTTATTGTTACTTGTATACGCGAGCGAGGCTAATAACAATATGACCCAATTTCGCAGTTGGAAGCGCGTTGTTTATAACAACTGACTTCCGAGTTGCTATGCAGTCGCATGAGATTTTCTACACAAAGGGTGTGAAATAAATACGAGTTCGATAAAATACGAAATACTAGCAGACCCGTTTAGTTTCCTGATTTGCTGGTACATCATTCGCTTGCTAAACTGGTAAGAGAAGACAGACTGAACAAACCTAGATTATTTAGGAATAATTTATTGAGTGTAACTTTGTGAACAGACAAAAATCTAGCAGGAACATGATTTACCAAGAACTCAAATGATCAGTATTTAGTGATTATTTAGATCATCAATTGATGATTTCAAGAAATATGTCATTTAATACCGCTGAAATAAGTTCAAAGTATTTCGTATTTTATCGAACTCGTATTTATTTCACACCCTTTGTGTAGAAAATCTCATGCGACTGCATAGCAACTCGGAAGTCAGTTGTTATAAACAACGCGCTTCCAACTGCGAAATTGGGTCATATTGTTATTAGCCTCGCTCGCGTATACAAGTAACAATAAACTGTTGAAAACCGGCACTTTTCAGAGCCAATAACTTCTTTATTAAACAATGGAGTATTCTAATCGTGAAATGTATGATATGGTACTGACGATGGGAGCGTGCAACAACGTCGCGGGGGCAGCAGCTCGTGAGTACGCGGTTCGATATCCAGTAAGACGACATCCGGATGCGAAAACTTTCAGACGATTGGAAACAAGTTTATTAGAAACTGGCACCTTTGTCCCCAACCGATCAAACGCAGGACGTCCGAGATCAAGACGGACGGTACAGTTTGAAGAACGAATTCTGGAGGATGTGGCAAGGACGCCCGATAAAAGTACCCGTGGTTTGGCAGCGGAGTACCAAACGGATAACTCGACCGTCCATCGCGTGTTAAGATCAAACGATTTGCGTCCTTACCATACGCAGAAGGTGCAAGCCTTGCACGGGCCCGACCGTGCCGCGAGACGGATATTTTGCACATGGGTTTTGGAACAAAGCGAAGCAGACCCGTTATTCGTTTTTAATATTTTATTTACAGACGAGTCAAATTTTGATCGGGATGGAGTATTTAACTGCCATAATATTCACAATTGGGCCGAAGAAAACCCGCATCATATTCGGGAGTGTAGAAATCAGATTCGTTGGAGCCTGAACGTGTGGGGTGGCATGATCGACGACGAGTTGGTAAGCTTACTCGATAATGCTCGAATACAGATATTATAAATTTCTATCGTCTCGTTGGCTTGATTTTAAAAAATTCAGTAAAGATCCGTTTTACTGATGTTGAGACAAACAACCTCGGTAAATCAGTAAAATCATGACATATGTATGATTCATATTAAATATTAGTCAAAACTAATCAATGATTCGACGAGCATTATGGATTTATTATGCAACAATTTGATAGAGGGTAATTCTTGTTACAGATCGGTCTCTGCGTTTTACCCGCAAGACTAGACGGTGAAACCTATCGACAGTTTTTGGAAGATCGGATTCCAGATCTTCTCGAAGACCGCCCGCTTGAACGGCGAGCGGAAATGTTGTTTCAACATGACGGTGCTCCGGCACATTTCAGTGCCCGGACTCGTCAATTTCTGAACGAACGATTTCCGGATAGGTGGATAGGCCGTGGGGGTCCCATCGCTTGGCCACCGAGATCACCCGATCTGAATCCTCTAGATTATTGCCTTTGGGGTCTGATCAAGGAATTCGTCTATAAGGATCCACCGAATTCTTTGGAAGCCCTGGAGGTAAAAATCGTTGAGGCAACGGCGACGGTGACGCCGGAAATCGTTCGCGCAGCAATTGGCCAGCTGGTCCAACGTTGTAGGCTTTGCCTCCGGGAAAACGGGGGACATTTTGAACAATTTCTGCACCGGTGAGGAGTCATCAAAATCGGCACTTTTTAGAGCCAAATACAAAACGGCACTTTTCAGAGCCACAAAATAATTTTGCAAAGACGGATTGGTCATCATCAGTAACGAAGATGAACGAGAGTGCCATCCGATATTTTTCATTTCGTAACTGTGATATCATCGATTCATCGAACTTAATAGAACTTACGTTGCCAGAATTAAGGTACAGCGTTTTTTCGTGATTAGGAGTGGGAGAAAAATGAGATCTGTTCATCGAATATCGTATTTGATTGTCACATCGAGTTACGTTTCTTTTCCCATTCATAATTTATCATCAAAGACGTACTCTACAGTTGAAAAAAATGTTATGAAGGTTTTGGTGGGTTATCTAATAATATAAATTCCTAACGCGTTGTCCAATGAAAAATACGTGTTAAGTGAATGAATTATTAATAATCTGCCAAAAATTTCGTGATGTTTCTCTTTCCGACCGTGGGGTACTACTTTGACGATATTTTTAATGAAAATAAAAAATTAATTGTAAGTCATCCAGCAGATATTTCGAAATTTTTAATTTTTTTTGTTCGCTTTTACCGCAGTAAAAGGGTGCCGCAGCACCCTTTTTTCATGCGAAATTATGTATGAAAAAGCACAGCTCGGTACGAACACGAAAATGATCTTTTCGGTGAAAAATCGAAACACCGTGGCCGATCATTATTTCCCAGGGCTCTTGATTTCATGACGCACATGAAAAATAAACATCTGAGGGTCTGATGATATCTTAATTCGCTTCAAAGATAGAATTTGTAAAACGGTAATAGGGTTTTTTTTAAATTTTTTTCTCGGTTCTCGAACTACAATAACACAATAGTAGCTGTTTCGGAGAGAAGCAATAGTCCGTTTTTTATACATCACGTCATCGGTGGACGAGAATTCAACACCTAAAAAATAATCATTATGTGACTCTGACACAGAATCAAGCTTCTCTTTTACCTGAGAATGACTCTTACGAATCCCGATGTTTCGTGATGGCAATTGTTTTTACAGCTCCAGTCTATGGTCATTTATCGGCGACCAGTGGAGCCAGGTAGCCGACGATCTTACCTTCAATAGTACTTTTAGAGGCATGCCCGTAAAGTAGGTGTTTTTAGGGCTAGAACGAAGATTTCCGTACGCGCCAGAACGAGTTAAACGGCTCGCACCTTTAGTTCGTATTGAAATCATCGTACGAGTCAAAAACATTTCACGGACGGGCCACGTACAGTATTTTCTTCTAAATTGTACAGTGAAATTAATAGAGATAAATACCGATTACTTTTGCTACTAGAGATTTTTTATTTTAACGGACTGTAATCGAATTCCTTTGTAAACTTGTCAGGTAAATTCAGCAGTATGTTCAGTGAATTCCAAATACAGTATAACAAATGCCTACCGAATTTTATACAATACTACATAATTTAATGGACTCGAAAAATGCTTTTGCGTTCTTCCAACCAAGTTAAGAAGAGTGAAGAGTTATGAAAATTTGATTGCAAATTAAAAAAAAAAAAAATGCTGAAATATTCTGTTAAGACTAACAAACTTTTTATTCGGCCACACTTTCGCGTGGGTAATGTATTGTGAACGGCATAGTTGATTAAGCATGCGAAAGTGCCCTCTCTCGAAACGAATTCTGCGAATTTGTGGTGCACTGACAAAAATGTAATTTGTTATAGTAACTAGATGAAATCAGTGAAACAGGTATCGTTAAAAAAAAAACTGTTTGAATATTGTTGGAATTACGAAGAACGAGGTACACGTAATCCTTTTGCGCTATTGTCGATCCTTTTTTTGGTAATCGCAACGCAAAATGAATTTCTTCGGTTTACTGTACTTTTTTAGTTGAACAAGGCTTTAGAGTCAATTTATTGTTGCACAAAGCATTAAATTTTGACAACAGTTACAAGAAAATGTAGTAACAGTGATCGCAATGAAAAAGAATAGTAACGGATACTAAACTTTCTGGTCACAGCTAGAAAAGTAATTTTCATTTTCTACCCAGAACTATAATATTTTTCGATTGTGGTAAAAAATGAAAATAGTTAAAAACTGAGCGGTAATCGGAGCTAAAAATTTCTCTCAGTGTGGTAAGTGACTGACCCATACGAAATTTTACCCTGCTAGCTCCATTTAGCTTGAAGTTAGCGCGTAAAACGTGATTTTCAGTTTTTTCACGATGACTCCGATATTGCTACTCAGAATATTTGGAACAAAAACACAGACCCACCAGCCATGTGTACATACCGAGAATTTTATTTGGATTTTCCTTTAAGAAATTCCATCTTCTAAAAATTTTTGAACATTCAGATCGCCGGTTTCCGGTGGATTTTAGATAGGCATCAGTTTCTTTTTTTTACGGTATAAATATTTGCTGTGATGTGATTTTCCGTAATTTTTTAAATTTTTTCGCGATGGTGTGTCAGTGGTAAAAAAAATTGGTAACTGTCATTTTTCAGTATTTTATTGGCATGACCGCAAGATAAGGGTAAAGTCGAACGCGTGGTTTGAACGTGCACTCACACGTAATAATTTGCGTACTGCGTTACGTTCTGGAATAAAAAATAAGCTGGAATTAAAAAAAAATGCGTTCAACAAATTTGCAATAACAAACTAGATTGTAAAGAACAAACGCTCATAATACCATTATTATTTTCTCGTTGCTACCTACATTAAAACATCGAATCAGAACTAGAATATCATGAAAAGATTGTTCTACACGTCGGATGAGTTTCAGGATATGGCATTGAAAATTCACTGAATTTATGACAGCAATTAAACAACATGCTCGATGTCTGTGCCTAGCGGCAATTCACAAGTAAACTAACAATGATTTGTGATTTTCGTATAAGTCTAATTTGAGGGCAATACGATGGACAACCGTGTGGGAACCGTTTTTCTCTAAAATGAGCAAAAAAAAAAAACCACGCTGAATTACGGAATTTTGAAATATCTAGAAAAAATTGTCGGCATATTTGGAATCATTTTGTAGGGCAAACTTACAGATCTAGTTAACCAGTCAAAAAATTGCCGAGTCTTAGTTCCTTGTCGAATGAAGTCATGTAGGTTCCGACTGGACTACTCGACTGATGCGGACCAATCTAACGAGTCGGTGCCTTATTTTATGGCATTATTTATACCCCGGAGCCTCGGCTAATCAAGGGCCGGACCAACGATATTCTATCGTGATTACGATAAAATTATTTAGATTTGATAAAACCACCGTGAGAAAAAACGAAAGACGAAAAACAGATTAATACTATACAAAATCGTTGAAATAATAATTTCACATCACTGAGTTTGTATGAGTTTTTCTTACGATACGAAAGTTCACGTTCACGAAGTAGCTTGAAAAATTAACAAAGGACAGTTGAATTGGGCTGATAAATTATTGAATGAAAATCAGCCTTTCTTTCATGTGACGATTGTCACAACAATTTAACTGATGAAATGTAAAATAGTCAGGCTCGTAGAGTCTGTAATTTGGTGGGTATACGGAATACCTGCTATACGTACGTAACGACGAATCCTCGCATACTTAATCACTGCGTCTAAATAAGAAATCAATCGTCACCCGAAGTTTAGCTGATTTGTCGTTCGTATCGATACGGTGATTTCATAAGATCTTTTATCGACAGTCAACAATCCACGAATAAGCTCAGGCAAAGTATAAGTCGAGGGGGAAATAACTTAACATTTGTTTGCCACATTAATTCCGCAGGTTGAAACAAATCAGAATAATTCATTTGATTCAACACAATTCTGTTAATTTAGATTAATTCAACTAAATTCAACTTTATTCGAGTGAATTCTTTCAATTCAATTAATGCAGTACTTCTACCATCAATTCTCGGTAATACACTTTGATTCTAGTGAATATCTGAATAATTTCAATTAATTCCTTGTTGTTTCTTCCGTTAGTTCAAATTAATTCATTCAATTCGATTGAATTAGTTTTTTTCGCAAGAATTCTCGATAACTTACCCCAATTCACGTCAATACCTAAAAATTTCGTCAATTTTTTTCCGATTTTTCTGTGAAACTAAATTAAATAATTCAATTCAACATTATTTTGACGATTTTGAGCCAGCTTGATTGGGTGAGTAATTATGGAAGATGTGACGAGCGCGTCAATTCGTTGACAGTGATATTCACGTACCTCCGTTATCACGGTACGATGATTCGGAGTATTTTATAACATTAAATCTTAAATCCGCTGATTTATTTCGAGATTTATTTTTATTTTCACTCGTAGATGTGTGTTTCGTAGTATTGCGTAGCTGGGCATTCGCTTGTTTCACACACACGAGTGTGCGTCCGTGGATGTGCGGCCGGCAGCGTGTGCCGCGGCAACAATACCGAGGTCAGCGCTCGAGTAGGGGTACAACAGCGAGTGAGGGGAGGTGCCGATATTTACTTTGTAACCGAATAATAATAATTCACCCAGGCGAACAAAACAGCAATTTCCGTGGCGGCAAATCTAGATGAAATGGTGCACTCTGATTGGCCTAGCGCTATCGCTTATAATTCAAAAACTATGCGTCGGACGAGCTTCCGGAAAAAAAATTCTCGGTCGGATTTTAACGAGGTATCACGCTGGCTAGTCCGTGGGAGGCAATTTAGGGACACCCTGTATATATATATATATATCAGTGGTTGAGACTAATGACAGTTCGTGAAAAAAAAAATGACAAGAGTTTAATGAATTACAATTGCGAAATCTACGGATTCGTGGCACCTTGTTGTCTTCAGAAATATATATAACAATATCGAATAATTAACTATACTGTTAAATGTTGATGTAGGAAGTAAATAAAGACTCATAGTTTAATAAAACAATAGATATATATATTCAGAGGAGTACAAGCAGATTGTGCTCGATGGTCGAGGTCGAACTGGCGTATCGAAAGGATCTCGCGGTCACCGAAGATAAGCGCGACAATTGAGGGACACCTAGTGTCACCTGTCGATCGATACGATTAGATCGAAGGTTGCTCTGCCGCTCAGGCAAATACATGACATCCCTCCCGTCGTAGTTGGGTTGTCGATATCCGTTGTTAGCCATCATTGGCTTCTTAGTCATCTTCTTCGCCCTTCTTCTAAGCCCGGATCGTCGCTCCTGCGGAACATTGCGCTCAGGGCAGTTTTCAAGTTGTTGTCTCGATATGTAGTTAAGGAAGACCGTCAACGATGCTTGCGTCTAATAGACTTTCGCGGTACCGGTTTTTACTGCCTCCCACACATTTTCTTTTAGGACGTTTGCGCCTAGCAGACGCTTCATCCTGTGTTTCTTCATCAGCGGTTTGCTTCTGTTCATCAACGGGGTTATCATCCCCTTCCTCCTCGGTAGGTTGATAAGTCGCCAAATCAAGCAACCTATTCCGACTGCAGCCTGGTGTGTCTTTCTGGAGAGGCTGCGGGAGTGCTACCAGCTGATCGATGTCTCTTTTGTGGATAATGCCCACATTTTCTTCTTTTACTTCACAATTTCTTTTCCCAAGTTTCTTTATAATAGTAGCTATTACCCATTTTGGACCTGCCGCACGGTAATTTCTCATGCGGACTCTCATTCCAAGTTCCAGACTCCGAATGTTCCTAGATTTTCTAGGTAATTCATTTTCTTCTTCTTGATTTCCAGGTTTTATTTTGTTAAGGAGTGTTTGCAGATTTCGGCCAAACATTAGTTCAGCGGGTGTTTTGCCCGTCGTCGTTACCGGCGTGGAGTGTTGTTTCAACAAAAATATCGATAGCCTGGTCTCCCAGTCACCATCTTTCAGCTTTCTAAGTGAATTTCTTGCCGATTGAACTGTCCTTTCTGCTTGGCCGTTCGCCTGTGGATTATACGGAGCTATGAATAAGCTTTTCATTCCGTTTCTTTTATAAAACTCTTGGATTTCTAACGACGAGAATGCCGCATCGTTATCTGATACGATAGTGTCCGGAACCCCAAATGTCGCGAAGACTTGTCGTAGTTCCTTGATGACTAGTCGTGAGTGTCTCGAGGGAACTCTTCTCACCTCTACCCATTTTGTGTAGGCGTCGACCATCACCAAAAACAACTGACCTTCGAATGGTCCCGCGAAGTCCAAGTGTATGCGGTTCCATGGAATCTGACGAGCCGTCCAATTTTCTGTCGGAGTTTTCTTCGGCGCGTGTTGTATCTCCATACATTCTTCACAGTTTTTCACCAGCGACTCGATTTCTTGATCGATTCTTGGCCACCAGGCGAATGTTCTTACAGCGACTTTTGTCCCCACAATCCCCGGATGGTTGCCGTGTAATAAGTTTAGGACGCTGTGCTGCAACTTCTTCGGTATGATTACACGATTTCCCCATACCAAACAGCCTTTTTCGAGCGATATTTCTTGTCTTTTACTCCAAAATCAAACGTATTGTTTTTGAGGTTTACGTGGCCATCCTTTTATGACCCAATTTTTTATTTTCTTCAAGACGGTATCCTGACTCGTCTCTACCGCGATTTCTTCGGGATTTACAGGATTGCGATTCGAGTTTTCTATCATGAGAGCGTTCGCAAACTCGATGTCTTCCTCTTCTTCGGCCATTTCCGGTAACGGGAAAGCATGTCCGCATTTCCGTTCTTTTTACCGGGTCGATGAATTAGCTCGTAATTATACGCACTGAGCGTTTTTAAGTATCTAAAGATTTTCGGAGATACAATTTCTGGCGTTGGTTTTGTCGGGTTAAATATTCCCAACAGCGGCTTATGATCAGTTGTGAGGGTGAATTTCCGCCCTGCGAGATATTGGTGAAATCGCATAACCGCAAAAACTAGTGCCAATGCCTCCCGATCAATTTGAGAGTATCTACGCTGAGTTTTTGTGAGCATTTTTGAGGCGAAAGTAACCGAGTGTTCCTGTCCCTCGTCATCCGTGTGCGCAAGAACTGCCCCCAAGCCAAATGGTGACGCGTCGACTGAAACCACGATTGGTTTTTTATCGTTGAAGTGCCACAATATAGGTGCATTGATGAGTAGGTCTTTAAGCTTATCAAAAGCTTTTTGGTGACTCTTCGTCCAGTGCCATTCGGTATCCGCGTCAAGTAATCTGTGTAGAGGCTCCGCTATTGTTACTCTGCCTTCCAAAAATCTCTCGTAGAAAAGTAATCCCCCCAAAAATGCCTGAAGATCCTTGACGCAATTTGACGCTAGCATCTTCTTAATCGCTTCGACTTTGGTAGCCAGTGGCTTTATTCCTTCATCCGAAATACGATATCCCAGAAATTCCATTGTTGGTACTCCGAAAACGCATTTATCCGTATTTAATCGCAAATTTGCATCCGATAGTCTTTTAAGTACTTCGCGGAGCCGATCATCGTGTTCGGCGCGCGTTTGGCCTCGAATCTTCATATTATCAAGATAAACCAGAACACCCGGTATACCCTGCAATCGAGAATCCATAAATTTTTGGAAGATTCGTGGCGCTATGTTCAAGCCATCCAAAAGAACATTTACCTCGAAGAGGCCTATTGGAGTGCTTATAGTTAGGATTTTTGCAGTTTCCTTATCGACTCGCAGCTGTTTATACGCGTTAACGAGATCGATTTGTGAGAAAATTTTTCCTCCATTTAAAGTAGCTAGTGCTTCAGCGACTGTCGGTAAGGGATACTCGGAATCCTTAATGAACGGGTTAACCGTAATTTTATAATCACCTACCACTCGGATTTTCCCATTCGGTTTTTTGACGAAGAGAGCCGGCGTCGCCCAGTCGGATTGTTCGACTGGATTTAACATTTTATTATTTACCATGTCCGAAAGTGCCTCGTGAACGTGATCTGAAAATCCATGAGGGACTCTGCGTGCTTTAAAAAACTTCGGACGAGCATTTACTTTGAGCTGAATGTTTATGAGGTTGCCACGCTGCCCTGGGTAGCTATCTTCCGTTAGACTCGGAAAATCTCGTAGCATTTCTTTATAGTTTGTTTCGTTTTGAGAAAGCGAGTTAATTCCCGTGACACGAATACCAAAATTATCAAACGAATTTGATTCGAAAAGGTTTGGTCCGCCGTTTTCTTCACTTACTACGATAGGTAGCTCGACGCGAATTCCTTTATATTCCACGTGAACAATCGTAGTACCCTTCACGGCTATCGGACGTTTTCCCCAAGCTCGCAAATTGTTTATTTTTTTAAGCCATTTTGGCTCTGAATCCAGCCAGATTTGTCGAAAAGTTGTTTCGTTAATCAACGATTCTTCCGCGCCGTTATCAATATCCATAGAAATTTTTTTGGATTTATTTTAACCTCCACCGCGTATTTCTTCCCAATAGAAACCGAGTGTGTTTTCGAGGTAATATCATAAATGTAAACATCGTCTGAGTCCGAGTCGACGTTTATTTTATTTGTTTGCTTGTCCTGTTTTTTTTTGAAGATGCGCTTTGCTTCGTTTTTTTAATTTTACACGCGGCTTCAATATGACCCGTTATATTACAGTGGTTGCACGTAGCTTCCTTGAAAAAACAATTGTCTGCCGCGTGATTGGATTTTCCACAGCGATAACATGCCTTTTTCTCGCGTTGTAAATTCCCTTTCGCTTGAGATTTCGATTTCGAAGTCTTCTTATTATTATCATTCGATGTTTGTATCTTATTCGTATTCCCCTGTTTGAGAAGTTTTTGTTGCTCCTCGGTGCTCTCAACGCTACACGCTATTTCGAGAGCCTTTTCGAGAGATAATCCATCTTTGTTTGCATTGGTGACCGACTCTTCGTGACGTCGACACAAATACCGCTGTAACTCTTCGTCGCGAATTCCCGCTACAAACCGATCCCGGAGCATTATATCGAGAGGCAACTTGTCAGCCCCTCCCCCGAATTTACAGTCCTGGGCGAGTTGTCGCGATTCGCGAACAAAGTCTTTTAAATCTTCACCCGAATGCTGATCGCGTTTTTGAAATTTTACGCGAGCAAACAATTTATTAATTTTTTTCCCGAAATGACCGTTAAATTTTTTTACTATGTCGACATAGGTTACATCCTTTGGAGAAGCAGGTGAGGCGAGAGATTTTATAATAGCGTAGGTTTTCGCTCCGACGGCGGTTAGCAACCTGCAACACTTTTCGGCATCCGTAGTTATTTTATTGGCCTCGACGAAGAATTCGAACCGTTCGATATAGTCCTCCCATTTCTCCGAAGCTGCGTTGAACTCCGATAATTTGCCGATTAACGACATTTTCGCTTGTTGATTAGGTAATAGATCACCGTTTACCTGAGCTTCTTCTTTAATAACCACCTGAACCGTTTTATTAATGTCCTTTACCCTCTCGTTTTCATCACTACTCTCGCTGCTATTCACATGTTTTTTTGAAATAGACGAAGAGTCGGAAAGTTTGCCCGACATCAATTATTCGTCCATTTCTTTTCATTTGTCGACACGTGGTTAAAACACTTTTTCGTTTAGTCCACCGTAACGCAGGATTTCACAATTCTCACACACGGAGGTTCGTATCAATCCTTGTCGCCACTGTTAAATGTTGATGTAGGAAGTAAATAAAGACTCATAGTTTAATAAAACAATAGATATATTGTGACGTGGATTTTTCCCGCTCCTCGGTCACTCGGAGCAAATAACCGAGAACTTACCGCGTGCACAATAAATCGGCGTCCGCGAGGTATCCTGGACCTGAAACAATATCGCGAAATTTGTTGGGCGCCTGGCGTGATCAACACGCCTTGAAATCGGTAATGCGCTATACCGCGACCATATACTCGGCAGCTCAGTACCGCGGAGAGGGGAGGGGTAACTCTCGGGTAAAGAGAGATACGACACACGTACGCCAACACGTTATTTTACAAAGCAATAACGAAATGAAACCATATATTTTCAGCCAGCGATACTACAAAAATAAAATAATATTGTAACGTTTTGGACGTTACGTTAATAAAATATGGATCCGCGAGTTTACTTATTATCAAATCAAAAGAAATCAAGAGCGTGAATAAAACATCGTGATAAATGCTTTTAATGCAAGATACGTGTTTCTTGTTTAAAGTCTGAAACAAGACTGTTTTTACAATAATGTTGGTTGGCGCAGCAACCTTATTCTTTTTAAAGACATAAGAGGTTTATAAACGTCTTTTATCTATGCTGACTACTAGATCATCAAAGAGGGGGCAAAACGGGTGATTTGACCCTTTGTAACACTACTCCCCCCCGAGGAAAAGCGTCGTCCCGACTCGGAAAAGATAAAACAATTATAAAAGTAGTCTAGTAGTCAGTGCTCAAAGGTGAGTTGGAGCTGTGGCTCTAAAAATTTAAGAACTCCCTTTTTACTATCTGGCATTTGCCCACAGTCTCAAGGTAAACCACAGAAAACCTTGAGCAGATAGTTGAGCGTTAAATAATCTCAAAAATTTATGTGCCATGTTTTATAAAGGTTAGTGTTATTGAGTGTTATGTGGCTTCATGAATTCAAAGTTATGGGCAACGGCCCAGATTGATGTCGGGAAGAAATTCAATCTTCTTCATGAAGGATCCCTCCGAAACAGGTTCGGATGAAAACATCGAAGCGGGAACCGACAATTCCAGGACCAAATAAGATAAAAACAGACTTCTCTTCATAGGAAATAAGGAAATAGTGGGGTGACTCATCCTAATCTTCTTTAGAAATAGTTCACCCTAGAGTTTTGGAAGGACGAATGTGAGTGATGGTATAACAATTCAAATTCACTAAGTGAATTTGGGAGAATACTTGAATAAAATAAATTGAATATGTATTCAAAAGAAAAGAAACGATCTTATCTGAATCATTTCTGCGTCCTTCTTCAAAATAAGACCACCAGTCATCTTCAGGAATCGGGGAAAGATTGGATGGGAAAAGGCTGTGTCAAGTAACCTGAAAAAGTACTCACAAAAACTGACACTTAAGGTTAATAAAATGTGAAAATCAAGCAATCGCTCATCGACCTCGAAAAATAATCGTGGCTCTTTTCACATTATTAAACCAAAGCCTATCCGACACAAAACTCGATTCTGAAGAAGAAATTTCTAGAAGGAAACAAAACCCTCAGGAAAACAAAAGATCTCTTGAAAACAAACAATCTCTTATTGAAAACATCGTTGTTGCTCTCCGGCCGGCACGGACGCCGGTCGGGGCATCATCCAAAATCGATTTCTCATTGCCCCAGACCTTGTCGATAACGTGTCGGACAAGGCCACTTTCCCGTTGTCCGGCACCTCATCGACGGAGCGCGAACCCGAAGAAGGTACTTGACCAGAACTCAACTCTAATCGACACGGCAACGGTCCCCGGAGTCGCGCTGAAATCCGACTCCTTCTCAACGATAGTAAATGTAAGCTCTTTGAAAAGTCTTTCAATTAAAAGAAATGATTCAATTCTAATTTGAAAGATGCAAATAAAAAGAGCAAACTCATCTTAAAATCACTCTCTCTTATTTATAGAGCAACGCTTGAAGCAACATTGGATTCAACGTAGTAAAATCGAGCCGACCGAAAACCCGATTTCGTCTAAGCGTTATCACGCCTTGAACCTACAAAATGGAGACCAGCTACGCAAAATATTGATTGCAAGAAAATGAATTTTTAAACATAACCTTTCACAATCTTTATGTTTTTTCAATAAAGAAAATCTATTTTATCATTTTTTATGTCTTTTACTTAATTAAGTGTATCCCTCAATAAAGCGAGTATAAGTTAATTATATACTATCTGCATGTTAAGGAAATACAAAAATCTTTGAAAACTTGATCGGCTGTAGCTTCTGCATTGATAACTAAAACAGGAGCCGATAAAGAAGAAAAACTTTGTTTTACTAGCCAATCTTCATTAACCTCATGAATAGTTCTGAGTAGCTCTAAAGAAATACTCGATTCTTCCTCACGAGAACGGGAACTAACTCGAGCAAAAGAAGTTTCTGGGGAAACTCGCAAATAAAGAATCAGATCTACTCTGAGCTCAGACGAGCGAATGAGAAGATCAAAATTTTTTGTCAATAAATGAGATTCGAAGTCGCGAAAATTACCCAACCTTCGATGAGCTTCTACAAAATAATTGCTACTGAATATCGATCTTTCCATCACCTTTACAGGCAATGAAGTCGTCTGCAGATGTCTATTTAACATAACCATTTGAGCGAAATGCTGAAAATAATAGCAATAACGATCTGGGTTCTGATACATCAAATCTAAAAGATTAATTCCAGCTACATTTCGATATTCTTCAAGAGGTTCTAAAAGTGTACAGACCTGGCGATCTGCTAAAAACCTCTTGGTGAAAGTTGTTTTTCCGCATCCGATATTTCCTTCAATAATAATCGTAAGCGGTCGAGTTTTATTCAAATGAATTCCGAAAGGTAAATTCTTCTCCCAATCGATAACCGACTGTAAAGAAGGCCAAATCGATCACAGTCGTCAAGGGTGTTCGTTTGAAGATCTAACCTCGAAGGATGTCCCTGGTCTTGGAGAGACTGTTCCAGGTTGATCCTCTTCAAAAGGAGCAAGACGATCCAAGTGAACCACTTTCTGACGCGAATGAGGAGATCTTCGGATTCTATAAACAACATCATTTATCCGGTTAACCACTAAGTAAGGGCCTTCCCAATCTCTTTGTAGCTTTGGACATCGTATTTTCTGTCTTCGAGGTTGAAAAAACCAAACAGAATCTCCAGGATTAAATTTTAAATCTCTGGCTCGAATATCATAACGAGTTTTCAATTTAACTGAAGCCATAGAAATTCTATTCCTAGCAAAGTGATGAATTTCTTCTAAACGTTGTTGTAATAAAAAGGCATAATCTGTTTGATGTTGTCTTTGCACAGGAACAGGGCCTTTCTCTCAATCTGACGGAAGTCGAAGATTTCTTCCAGTAAGCATGAGGGCTGGCGTCTGCTTCGTCGTCTCATGAATCGCAGATCTGTAAGATAAGAGGAAGAAAGGGATCCAGGAGTCCCAGTCTCTCTGATTCTGTTCTACGAAGGACGACAAATATTGTAGCAAAGTCCGATTCAGACGCTCTATCATGCCGTCAGATTGCGGATGCAAAGGAGTTATACGAGTTTTTCTAACCCCTAAAATCTGAGTAACCTCTTTCATTAAGGTTGACTCAAAATTTCGGCCTTGATCAGTATGAAGTTCTAGAGGAACTCCGTGTCTACAAATAAATTCTTTAACGAATGCCTGTGCTACAGTGGAGGCTTCTTGATCAGCGAGAGGGATCACTTCTGGCCACTTAGTAAAATAATCAGCAATAACCAAAGCATATTTATTTCCAGAATGAGTTATCGGGAGAGGTCCAAGAATATCCATTGCTATCCTTTCAAATGGAGCTCCCACGTTGTAAATTTGAAGAGAGCTTTGTCCCTTCGCTCGAGGTCCTTTCTTTGCCGTGCAGATTCGACATCTTCGACACCAATCTTCAACGTCCATCCGGCAACGGGGCCAAAAGTAGAAGTTGCGAATTCTGCCCAGAGTTTTATTTGACGCGAAGTGTCCGCCTGCAGGAGAATCATGATAAAGAGCAAGAATCTCTGGAACTCGTGATCTGGGAACCAAAAGTTGCCACCTGATTTCTTTCAAGTCTGCAGATTCCCATTTTCGGTATAAAATTCCATCAATTAAAAGAATAGAGTCCCATTGAGCCCAATAAATTTTCAAATCTGGCTCGGCTAAAGATATATCCTGCCAGTCCGGGCGAGTTTCCGCTTCTTTCCAAGACTTCACTTGATTCCAAGTATCGTCCTCTTGTTGCGATTTTCTCAATTCCTCCTGGTTATTTTCGAAAGAAATCTTCCGTATTATAAGAGAGGGGTCACGATTTTTGTCTAATCGTGCACACTGTTTACACTCTGGTATGTCCTCGCAGGGTCTACGAGAGAGAGCGTCAGCGTTTCCATGATGAATTCCTGCTCGATGACGAATATCAAAATCGTACTGACCGAGCCTTTCTAACCGTCTAGCTACCTGACCTTCGGGAGATTTGAACGAAAGTAGCCACCTAAGAGAAGCATGATCTGTACGTATCAAAAATCTCCTGCCGTACAAATAATGATGAAAATGTACTACGGTCTTAACGACAGCTAAAAGCTCTCTACGAGTGACACAATAATTCCTCTCGGTTTTACTCAAAACTCTGCTGAAATAGCTTATCACTCTCTCCTGACCTCCCTGAATTTGTGACAGAACCTCGCCTATTCCTGAAAGAGAGGCATCCGTATCTAAAATAAAAGGAATTTCGACCTCAGGATAAGCTAAAATCGGCGAAGAAATAAGATTTTCTTTTAATTTCTTGAAAGCCTCTTCGCATTCCGGGGTCCAGTCAAAAGGAATCTTGATTCCGGTCAAATGATGGAGAGGTTTAGCTATACTAGCGAAACCTTTTACAAATCTTCTGTAATCCGTACAAAGGCCTAAAAAGCTTTGAATTTGTTCTTTATTCTTAGGTGTCGGCCAAGAAGAAACCTTCTCTATTTTAGATGGGTCGGTCTTCACACCTTGTGCTGAAACGATATGTCCGAGGAAGCCTACTTCTTTCTGGAACAGATGGCATTTTTTCGGGCTCATTTTCAGACCTGCTTGCTTCAGCCTAGCGAAAACTTGTCTGAGATTTTGAACTTCTTCTTCAAAGTTCTTGCCAAAAACGATTATATCGTCTAAATAAACGAGGCATATTTTGCCAGTGAGCCCATGGAGAACAGCCTCCATCATTCGTTCAAAGGTAGCCGGGGCATTACTCAAACCAAACGGCATAACCTTGAACTGCCATAATCCTCCTAAGCCCGTAACAAAAGCTGTTTTTTCTTTATCTATAGGATCCATTTCGACCTGCCAGTATCCGCTCTGAAGATCTATGGTGCTGAACCAAGTTGCACCAGCTATCAGGTCGAGTGTCTCGTCGATTCTGGGTAGAGGGTAAGAATCTTTCTTCGTTATATCGTTCAGCTTCCTGTAATCGATACAAAATCGTTTGGATCCGTCCTTTTTGTTAACAAGGACGATTGGTGAGGCCCAGGGACTAGACGATGGTTCAATAACATCGTTCTTTAGCATGTCTTCCACAAGTTTCTTCACCTCTTCTCGAGCGTTGAGAGCGAGTCTTCGAGGAGCTTGTTTTATTGGTGAACTCTCTCCGACGTCGATCTTGTGCTTGACAGAAGTACATCGGCCCTTATCACCACTATCTTTGGCGAAAGAATCTATAAATTCTAACAAAAGAGATTTAAACGATTCTACCTGAGCTGAATTTAACGAAATCGAAGATTTCTCAACAAGGCTCTGTAAATGTGAAGGGAAACGTTGTTGCAAATCATCCTCCGAAAGTTCTATTTCTCTAATTCTAGGAGGAGTCCAGTAAATTCCATTTCTATTTGTACAAAGAGTTATTTCGCGATTGTTTGAAGCTAGTGAATTTCTCTTAGTCGAGATAACACAGTTATGAGCTGTAAGAAAGTCTATTCCCAAAATACCTTCATCCTCTATATCTGCTATAAAAACCTTATGTGAAGAGTCGATACACCCAAAAAGATTAATTTGGACAGTAACCTGTCTCAAAACCGGGGTCGTCTCTCCAGTGGCTGTTCGCAGAGAAAAAGAGGGAACCATCTGGTCATCGGATTTAAAGAGATCCGATCGAACTACGGTTACTTCCGCGCCCGTGTCTATTACCCACAGACAATCGACGCCATTTACAGTACCGCGCGCGTAAGGACCAGACTGTCGTAGACTTCTAATTAAAAACTATTCTCTAAGAGGGCTTTCACTTCCAACAATCTGCGATGATTTTCGCCCTGACAAATCATCTGAAATTAGTTTTTTGGGTGAGTTCCTGTTGAAGAACTCGATTGAGGATTTGCTTCCTCTATTTCTATATTTTTCTTACGCAAGTTAAAAGAGTTTGAATTCGAGCCTTGCATTGGTTCTCTACTATTCTTTTTAAGTAAAAAGCAATGATTAGCATCATGTCCTATTTTATGACAAAATAAACAGGCCAAGCCGGTTTGACTCGTCATGACCGCGTTCTTATTTATACGCTTGTTTTGTTGGTTTTGAAAAGAACCTCGATTTCTTGGTTTAAAATTACTATTATTATTTTTATTTTTCTAATTTTGAGGTTTTGACTCCTCCGAGTGTTCAAAACTTCGTCTTTTTGAGGTGTTTTCGGATACCTCAATCCGACGAAGCTTGTTCGGCCCAAAATATTGTCTCTTCATTGCCTCCACCTCGAGGGCTTTGGCCGTTGCCTCCCGCAGAGAAGTGAGGCCCGACGTTCCAACGGCCATTTTACTCTCTGGATCATTGATCGCATTCAAGAAAGCTTGTGTTGCTAATAAATTACGAGACGGCTCGTGATCTGGCAAAGCTATACGAGAAAACCGTTCAATATCTTGACTAAGAGACACGAGGTCTTCGTCTCGTCCCTGTCTTCTTGTCTGTAATTGTGCCGTATACAGTTTCGTCAAGTGGTCATTTCCATATCTCAATTTGAGTGCAGAACTAAGTTTCTCATAATCGGAAATTTCTTCCTCAGACAATGCCGTTAAAACATTCACAGCCGGCGTTCGAAGACAAGAGGCAAGACTGTGGGCCCTCATGGCGGAGTCCCACTGATTATGTTTAGCAATTGTATTAAACTGACGTTCATAATCTGCCCATGGAATCTTTCCGTCAAAAATTGGCGGTTTTAAAGGATAAAGAGGTTTCTCGTTAATCTGAGAAGCAACCTCAGGAAGTCTCGAATTATTTAATTGACTCAAATGAGAGTATTGAGGCCGAACCTGAGACAGAGGCTCGGAAAAATCAACCTCATTGTTTACTCTTTTTCTACAAACTGGGGATTCAACTACTCCCCTAGTAAAAGGCACAGACCTTGAATCTCGAACATCCTGGATTCGTCCTGGATGTCGGATCTCCTGAACAGTAGGAACGGGTACAGGAGAGGGAACAGGAGAGGGAAGCGGAGTAACAACTCTGGAACCCTGCGGTGTAACAGCTAGTCCTCCAGTGCCACTCATTTGATGAACGGACTGAAGAGCCGCCACAGTTGTCCGGAGTAGTTCGTGAAGACTAGTCTCGGAACGCTCTTGAGCTTCTCTGTCTAGCCTCCGTTGCTCCAACTGAGAGGCAAGCTCCCTTTCTCACTGTTCTCGTTGCTCTTGAAGCAACTGGACAAGTTGTTGTTGTTGTTGACTAGACGTATCCAGAAGCTGCCGTTGATATCTTTCGGCGGCTTCTTGTTGTTGGCTCATAATCCTCAGTAGGTCGATTTGTGAGACTGAGACCATCGTAGGGACAGGTAAAGAGTCCACTGAAGGTGCACAAATAGACTCGGGAACCCGCGGATTTTCGGTGATAGAATGTTCTTCTCCGCCACTTTCCCGACGACGAGAGCGTGTCAAACGACCGCTACTCATAGTTTATTTCACGTATTTCACGCACTGAATCAACTCGATTAATAAGAACTCAAGATCCCGCTTCTGACACCAATTGTAACGTTTTGGACGTTACGTTAATAAAATATGGATCCGCAAGTTTACTTATTATCAAATCAAAAGAAATCAAGAGCGTGAATAAAATATCGCGATAAATGCTTTCAATGCAAGATACGTGTTTCTTGTTTAAAGTCTGAAACAAGACTGTTTTTACAATAATGTTGGTTGGCGCAGCAACCTTATTCTTTTTAAAGACATAAGAGGTTTATAAACGTCTTTTATCTATGCTGACTACTAGATCATCAAAGAGGGGGCAAAACGGGTGATTTCACCCTTTGTAACAATATAATAATACTGCGAACGTCGTCGCCGCGATTCCAGATACTGGCTTAAATATAAGCACAACAAAGCAAAAACAAAAAAAAAATCAATACATTTAGGAGACCTTTCCGGCCTACGTGCGCTAGTCGCCGTCTTAACGATAACCGCTAACTTCCAAATTAACAACAAAACAGGACCCGACACGCTGCCCGCGATCGTCCTCTACCGAATGGCACTAATCGTCAACTTAATAATAAACTCCACGCCGGAAATGGGACCGAATTTTCGGCCGACGCTGCCCGCGATCGGTAATAAATCAAACAAAAGAAAAAGAAAGAAAATTACTTATGCCTACGGGCGCTGATCGCCACCTTATTTCTAATGATTAATACAAAAGTCCAAAGGAAAAAGAGAAGGTTCGTCGCGTCACCCGCGACGGTCCTCTACAAAAGAAAATTCGTTCACACGCACCCGAGCTCAACGGTTTCCACGACGGCGGGACGCGGTCGCGAATTCGAAAGCTCCCCGTTAGACTGTTCGCGACCTACACGAGAAATGAGGTGGTATCGTAATAAATTGACGTGACCCCGTGTAACAGAATTTGATTACACGCAAATTCGAGACCACCGCGTCTCGGCTCAACCCGTGACTCGACTCGAACTTCTCAATCACCCGAAATTGGCGCTACTTTATTACGCGTAACTCAGGCTACGGTCACCAAGCAGATTTATCGGCTAAAGAATCTCGAGTACTGTCGTTAATGCAAATCCTCTATGGCTATCCGTTCCTCGGCAAGCCTTTATTTAATATCTCTCGAAATTCTCTCGCAAGAATATTAGCAGCGCTTACCGCTCCACATCCAAGCCACAAAGCAGCCTACTCCCTCGTGACGGTGTTCCTCCATTCTGCTTCGCAAATACCCACGCTACTCGTCACACTCAACCAAAAAAAATTCTACGCGAGAACAAGCTCTCCACTCCCGATCGTCGCCAGAACGAGAGTGAGCTCATCTGGCCGATCGGCCGCAACGCCGATCTCGTCCCGCGAATCCTTCGTGACGTCATAACCCTAAGAATGCGCAACAATCAATCTGCCATCGATTTTGGGGATTGCGCAATTTGACGCGCACCTGTCGTCGCTACGCGGCGCAGAACTTAGGGCTAGATCGCAATGTTGTCCCCTGCGCCGCTCTGCGGGGTCCTGGGGTTGGGCGGGGTGGTGCTCCCTCGTCGCTCGCTAGTCTCCCGCGGCTGCCACGGTTCGGCGTAGGCGGGGGGAGCGGGGAGGCTGCGGCGCGCCGGCCGCCAGCGGGAATCGCTTCCGCCTTGCCTCAAAATATCCTCGGTGTCGAAGTTGGTCGCTGGCTGGTAGCCGGTGTACTCGAAAAAAAAAGTAAAAACAAAAGCCTGTAATATCTTATTCGTAATGCGTGATTTCGTCCCTGTTGAAGCCCGGGTGCGTGACTCCAGTTCTGGCGCTCTTTAGGATTTTTTCTCTACTCGATTTTTGAACCCCTAATTCCTAGATTCCGCCCAGGGTTCAGGGAGTCTCTTGTAACGGGCAGGTCTAACCGAAATGCCACGTTACAACTCCCCCCCCCCCCCCCCCCCACCCTAGACGGAACGTGGGGTGCCAGAGCGCCAGCGCTGCATCCCGCGAGCCGAACTTCGCAAGGTGACCGCAAGCTCGAAGTAACCACACGCCATTGCGTGGTACTCACCGAGAACCTCCCTCCAAAAAGAACGATAAAACAAAAAAAAAACAACAAAAAAAAAAACTTTTCTCTGCGGTATGGCCGGACGCCTACTCGAGTGTCCTCCTTTATTCTCCGCGAGCTCAACTGGTCCCCTTCCTTACGCCAAGGTTGTCTAAGGGAGCTCTACACTTCGCCACCGGACCTGAAATCTCAATCTGAATCTGCCACCTGGGGTCTAGGAAAGAAACGGGACGCCAGTCAAATTTGGTTGATTATTTTATTTATTCTTCTCCGTCTTTCTTTCTCTCCTCTCCGGCTCTCCTGTTTTCGGGTTAGACCGGGCCTCGCCTTCCCGGCCGTCCCCGGTCTCGGCCCCGGCCGGTCGCGGACGTCACGATCCGTAGGCGGAGCATCTCGACTTCCACGCATAGTTCCGCCTCCCTCGCAACGGTGGGGGGTGACGGGGCGGCTTCCCTCGCAATAGGGGGGTTCGGGGGGGCTTTCCTCGCAATTTTGGGGTGCGGCGGGGTGACTCCCCTCGCGAATCTGGGGGGTGGTGGGGTGACTCCCCACGCAAACAAGGGGGGGATCGCTGCAACCTCCCTCGCTACGGGGGTTGCTGGGGTTTCTGCTGGTGACCAGCCAGGGGGTCCCCTGCCGGGCCTGCTGGGCTGGTTGTAGCAGTCGGGGCAGGTGGTTTTGATGTACCCCGGCCATCCGCATCGGCGGAAGAAGACTCCCAGCTCTTCCGCGCAGTCCCGGTAATCGTGGAACTGCCACCAACAGTTCCAGCAACCCTCCTGCTGCAGCCACTGCCGCCAGGTCGCCGGTGCAGGCCGCCCTGGGTGCCACCCGGTGAAGGCGGGTGGGCGCGGGATCCTCTCCCACGCCAGCAGGTCCCGGATGGCCCTCACGTCCTTCTCCTCCCTCGCCACGTCTCCGCCAACTAAGGGGAAGAGTCAGTTAGGATCGTGGCTATCGTCGGTTCCTCCTTTTCTCCCCCCCGGGAAGCCTATTTCCCCCTCACGGTTCCTCCCCGTTTCTATGCGCAATTGCCTCAGACTCCACGTACCGCTTCAAATCCTTTATGTGGTGTCTACCGAGACCCCCTCCTTCGCTATCTTCTAATTCGTAGACGACGGGCGAGATTACCTGCGCAACGCGAAATGGACCGGCAAACTTGGGGGCTAGCTTCGCAGCGACCTGTTGGGCGGCCGAGGACAGAACTCGGTTTCGCTTCCACACCCACTTTCCTACTTCGAAACGGATATCCCGGTGCCCTTGGTTGTAATAAGTCACGCATTTCGTCGCTAAGTCACGCAGCTCACATAATTTCGCCATTCGGTCCCCCCATACTTCGGGACGGGGAACGGGGATTTCCGCGGGACCTTCTACGAGCCGTCGCAACTGCATCCGTGGTTTGGGATCGCGACCCAAGTTTAAAAACGCGGGACTGACTCTCAGCAAGTTGTGCACAGCGGTATTGTACGCAAATCGAAACTCGTGAAGGTGCACGTCCCAGTCCCGATGAGCTGCCTCGATGTACGCTACGATCATCGTCTTTATTACGCGATTTACCCTCTCCACGGGGTTCGCTTGCGCGTGATACGGCGGTACTTTTGCGTGGGTAATATGGTACGCAGCGCACAGTTCGTCGACGGACATATTCGCGAATTCCGTGCCGTTATCCGTCAGGAGCACCTCCGGGGTACCCCATCGGGACAGCACGAGATCTTCCAGCGCGGCAAGAATGTTTTTCGCGTTTGATTGTCGCAACGGCGCTACCTCCACCCACCGGGTGAATAGATCTTCGAAAACCAATAAATACTCGAACCCGGCGCGACTTCGGGGAAATGGACCCATGACGTCAGCCGCAACCACAGTCCAGGGCGTGTCGACGACCCGTCGACCCATAAGGCCCGCTGGTGGCACCTGCTGTACCTTGCACTCCTGGCAACGCTCACACGCTCGGACCATCAAAACTATATCGCGATACATTCCGGGCCAGTAGTAGTCGGCTCTCGCTAGCGTGTAGGTCTTTTCGACGCCAAGATGCCCTGCCTGGGGGTCCTCGTGGACTTCCGCAAAAATCCGCGATCGCTGCTCCCTCGGGAGCACCAATTTCCACGGCGCCAAGTCCGCTAGTATTAGCTCGACTAAGGGGTCCGCCCGGAAATGGTATAGACGCCCCTCGACTACCAACCAAGTTCGGAACTTGTGTGGGTAGTCCAGGACGTCCTTGACGCGATGTTGGTACCAGGGATCGACGACGACTTCCCAGACGGCCTTACGCTCCGTCCCTGGTCTGCCGTCCCCAGCCACGTCGAGGGCGGCTAGCTGCTCCGTCCCCTCGTCTTCGCCCTCGTACATCCGCGATAGTGCATCGGGCACATGGTGCATCGCTCTCTTTCGATGTTTGATTTCGCAATCGTACTCGAGCAAATCGAGCGCCCACCTAGCTGACCGACCCGTCGGATTCCGCAATTCCCGCAACCATTTTAGGCTCGCGTGGTCGGTTATCACCGTGGAGTGATATCCTTCTAGGTATGCTCTAAACTTCTTGACGGCCCAAATCACCGCGAGGCATTCCTGTTCGGTAGTGAAATACTTACGTTCCGCGTCCGACATGGTCCGACTCGCGTACGCGATCACACGCTCAATTCCGCTAATAGTCTGTGTCAAGACGGCGCCAATACCAAAGCTACTCGCGTCGGTCTGCACGACGAACTCATGCTCGAAGTCGGGACACGTTAGAACAGGAGCCGACGTCAACGCGGCTTTTATGCGTTTGAACGCCGTTTCCTGATCGCTACTCCAGCCCCATTTCCTATCTTTCCGCAACAACCGGGTAAGGGGCTCCGCCACACTCGCGAACTCGGGAATGAATTTCCGATACCACGAAGACATACCCAAAATTGCCTCAATTGCCGCAGGTTTTTCGGCGCGGGATATTCGAGAATCGGTTCCACCTTGTCGGCATCGATCTGTAGGCCGTCCTGGTTCACCTTGAACCCTAGATACCGAACTTTGCTACGACAAAACTCACACTTTTCCGGGTTGATGGTAAGCCCGGCCAACACTATCCGCTCGATAACGCGAGATAGCCATTTTAAGTGCGAACGAAAATCGGTGGTCACCACAATAATATCGTCGAGATACGCGAAGGCATGCGACTCCATCTCGGGAGTAATTAATTTGTCTATTGACCGCTGAAAGGTGGCCGGGGCTCCGGTAAGCCCGTATGGCATCCGCACAAACTGGAATAATCCGCGACCTGGGACCGTAAACGCCGTTATTTCGCGACTCTCGCGTGTCAAGGGAATCTGGTGGTAAGCTTGACTCAAGTCTATAGTCGAGATGTACTTGGCCGACCGCAATTTATCCAATATACCGTTCATAAACGGGATCGGGTACGCATCCTTTTTCGAAACGCTATTTACTTTTCTAAAATCCAAACAGAACCGATATTTTCCGTTTGGCTTCTTGACCATCACGATTGGCATCGACTACGAACTTTGGGAGGGTTCGATCACTCCGTCCGCGAGCATACGGTCTACCTCCTCGTTAATAGCCTCCTGCACTTTCGGGGATACAAGATAGTACCGCTGCTTGATCGGGGCGCTTCCCTGCACGTCTATGTCGTGCTCCGCGAGATGAGTGAGACCCAAGTCTCCCGAGACTTTCGTTAATTCCTTCGCTAAGAATTCTTGTAATTCTCGATTCTCGGCATCCCCTAGCTCTACGATACCGCTACAACTTGACACCTCGGTAACGGGGATCGGCCGACCCTCCTCAAATTTTCCCTCGTATTCCGGAATATTCGCGATTCTCCATGATTCGCGCGCGCCGTCAATCGAAAAGCCAAATTTTCGCACGAAATCCATGCCCAGGACGCAATCTCCAACTAGGGTGGGGATAATCCGCAACGAAAACTTATGCGCGACACCCAGCAACGTTATCGGCAGCTCTACCTCTCCGGTTATTGACTCTACCAATCCATTTGCCACTACGACACTCGAACAGCTGGGTGATTTTACCGGTCGCCGGTACTCTAACGCGATCTGGTGTCCGACCGTACCGAGAAATGTTCGCAATGAGCCGGTGTCTAACAACGCACTGACCCATGTGCCCCCGATACACACCCGCAAAAACCAGCGTTGACCGAACTCCATGGTCTGCATCGGAAAGCACGTCGCGATTTCCCCCTCGACGCCACGCAATGCCGTGGTGTCTACCACTCGGGGCGCCGCGCCGACACTTAGCGAGGCTGCCCTCCCTGGTTTCCCGAACACCGCAGACAATCCGTCGAATAGACGTCGTCGTACCCGCAATGGTAGCAAAAGATTCGCAAGGGGTCCGGACAGCTGTTGAATCGGTGACCGGGACGATGACAATTCATACATAACTTCTCGTCCCACACCTTGTCGCCACGAAATTGTACGGCCCGGGGCACGCGCGTGGCCGGCTGGTTAACCGAGGGGGCCGCTCCCCTCCTTGGTCCTCGCGCGGGTCGCTTCGGCGAGGTCGGCCTCGTTGGAGCCGGGCTTCCGCCACTTGGCTGTGCGCCGCTCGATTTACCCCTCTGGGTCGCCACCGCCATTGCCTTCAACAATTTCTCCTCGAGCCCTTTCACCTGGGCCGCGAGCAGCTTGTCTATCGTCTGCGCTACGGTTGGCTCGATCCCTGCTTCGGTAATTGCGGCTAATCCAGGTTCGCCTCGAGCCGCCGCGGTTTTGGTCCGGCACGCTAACTCACTAATAAAGGACTCTTTCGGCGTGGGCGTGGGGCGGTATTCGCGAGATAACGCGAGGTTTAGTTCCCGCTTCGTGGCGAGATAGATCATTCCGCTCCACGTACGAATTTCCCTTCGACGGAGGACTTCGCGAATTTCGGGACGCAGGTTCTTAAAGTCCAAGTCTAGTTGCTGTTCCATAGTGTACGGACGCGGCGTCCGCCTCAACAACCCTCGAACGCAGGAAAGATATTCCGTCACTGACTCTACTGATCCCTGAATTCGCGACCTAGGCTGATCCTCCACGCGACTTCCGACTGTCCCGTCCCCGAACCACAAACGTAATGCCGCGCGAAACTCGTCGTACGTGACCCAGCTATCTCGTTCGCAACGCAACCATTCCAAGGCCACGCCCGAGAAGATCATCGTGAGCGAACTCAACACTTCGTTCTCGCTCAATTCCGACAAACTGCGCCACTCCTCCAATCGCGTCAAGAAATCCTCGACACTCGGCTCGCCAATCCCAGAGAACTTGAGGTTCCACCCTCGCAGGGCCCTCGGGATGTCACGAATTGTTTCCCGGGTACGCGATTCGATATTTGAATCCCGGGCCCAGGTCGGCCAGGCAGCGGTCGCCATATCGCGAGGAATTGTTGCGGGATCGACCGGTAGCGACCGGAATTCGACCCGCGGAGCTGGTGCCCCCGCCACCAGCCGGGTAGAATCCACGATGGGTTCCTCCAGTCCATGTCGGTGCCCCTGGATTGGGGAGGCCTCTCCCCAGTGCCCCTGGGCTCCGCTCGCCATTGAAAACGGAATCGAGTGGAAGGGTATTCGCGTCGAAACCTGGTACGCGGTCGGTCGCGAGGCGCTACCATACACCGCCGAGGTGGTGATAGCCGCCGAGGCGACGGCTACGCTCACCACCGTACTCGTCGTCGCTACCGTGGTTAGCCGGGTCGCGATGGTAATGTTCACGGGTTCTAACAGCCGCGAATCGCTAGCCCTTCGGGGCTGTTCCCGCGCCGGTTCCGTAATGGTCGCTAATTCGGCCAACCCCGCGAAGACATCCTCGTCCTCTGGTTCCCAGGTGACCGTCAAATCCCCGCGCTCACGCAAGAGGTGTCGTACGTACCGGTCACGACGCACCAGTAGGTTACCGGTGGAATTTACCCTCGCGGTCGCTAATGCCAACTTGAGCTCATCGCTCGTCATGTCGTACAACCACGCGCCAACGGTTACCTCCGCCATGTTGAGTTTGCCCGCAAAAACGGAGAACCGTGATTAAGGTGAAAGCACGCCAAAAAAAAAAGAAGTGATGAAAGCAAGAGCACGCAAAACCCAACTATTCGCACCGAAAGACAAAAGCCGTAGGTAGAGTCTGAGCGCAACCAAGGGTATCCAATATGGACCCCTCCGCGGAACTTGTTAAATTGATTCGCTATTCTCCCTAAGCCACAGCAGAATGTGAGAGAGATGTCTCCTCGTATTAGTGAAATCACCGCGAATATTTTAGTGATAGCATTATTTGCGAAATAAAAGCGCCAGCAAAAGAAATATTGTACACAAAATGAAACAAAACCACAAAAGAGAACAACAAAAAAAACTAAAGACGAGCTGAAAGAAAAATAAAAATAAAAAAAAAAGAAAAGAAAAAGAAAGAGAGAGAAAAAAAAGAGAAGAAAAGAAAAAAAAAGAAAAAAAAATATTGTCGCGCCAGCAACAAACAAACAAAAAAAAATAATTTTTGACCGCAATGCTAAAAGCCGTCGTGGAACACACAACAAAACAAAAAAAAAAAACAACAAAACAAAAAAAAATAATTCCGAAACCGCAGAAGACAAGGAAAGACAAAAAGAAATCCGAAATCAAAAATAATAACAAAAGAAAATAAAATATGACACAAGCAAGAGATAGGCGATAACGGCAGGCGATTTTATTCCTATTATTAGAGAGGGGAGGTACGAATATACGTGGTGTACTTTCTAGTCACCCGGTATATTCGTTAACTCGTAGCCTGAGTCGTAAATCGCAAATTTTCGATGTTATTCGCCACCCTTTGTATACAATTTTATTTCCTCGCTACGTATTCACACCTGTCCCGCTGTGCTCCAAACGTCAACACGCTTGACCGAAGTGTCTCGCGACCTCTCTCCCCCGAATTCTCCGAACGCTGTTGTTTGGTTCCGCGCGCGCTAGCCGTTGCTAAGTCGAAATTTCCGAAACGCGCAATGCTACTATCTTTCTCGGAAATTTATAGCGGAAATTTCGCGAAGGCCCCACGTTGGGCGCCAATTTGTGACGTGATTTTTACCGCTCTTCGATCACTCGGAGAAAATGACCGAGAACTTACCTCGTACACAATAAATCGGCGTCCACGATGTACCCTAGACCTAAAACGATATCGCGAAATTTGTTGGGCGCCTGGCGTGATTAACACGCCTCGAAATCGGTAATGCGAAATACCGTGACCATATACTCGATAGCTCAGTACCGCGGCGAGGGGAGGGGTAATTTTTGGGTAGAGAGAGATGTAACACAAGTAAGCCAACGCGTGGTTTGGCCAAATCACTATGAAATTCCAATAATATATTTCTCGTCAGCGATATTACAAAAAAAAAATAAAAATAAAAATAATCATACGACTGCGCAAGTTGTCCTTCGCGATTCCAAATACACAGGTTTAAATTTAATCCAAAAGAAATGAGAAAGGGGGAAACAGACCAAATAATAAAAAAAAATGAATAAATCTAGGAGACCTCTACGGCCTACGTGCACTAGTCGCCGTCTTAATAATACCCTAACTCCCAAAAACCAAAAACAAAGTCGGACTCGATGCGCTGCCCGCGATCGGCCTCGACTACGACGCTACTTGTCACTTAATCATACACCGCTAAACAAAAACGTCATCTAGATCATACTCGACGCGCTAATCGCAATCGTGATTGAATCTAGCTAATATCTTATTTCTACGGGCGCTAGTCGCCACCTTACTGATGCACAAGCATTCGTAAACTAAATCAAAAAGACGTGACTCGACGCGCTAATCGCGACCAAATTAATCACTCTAGGAAGCTTTTTTGATCGTGCGAGTGTATAGCGTCTCATGACGCATCCGAGCTCCAGTCGTAGTCCCTATTTCCCCAAAGTTCACCACCTTTTTTACGTACGCAGACTCGACGAGACCCTGTGCAGCGGAATTTGGCCGCACTTAATTTCACTCCGAAATTGTTCCCCACTCGAAACCGTGACTCTACGCGAGACTTTACAGGGATCCACTTGACTCTACGCGTTATCGCGAAACTCAGGCTACGGCCATCATCAAGGAGATCGGCAAACGAATTTCGAGTACTACTCTAACTCAAGAAGGGCTAGGCCAACCGGGTGCCGGTGCGCCGATCTACTTGCACTCGAAATGCGTTTGCAAAGAATTAATAGCGCTTACCGCTTCGCAACCACACCAAGAACGCGCCAACTCCTGTTTCGGCCATGGCACACACACTTCAGACAGGTCTTTTCTTTTTTCCTTTTAATTTTGACTCTACTCAACTGTCGCGAACTGTCGCCAGGGCTCAAGTGACGAGTCCTGCTAATCGGAGCCGCAATTCGAACATGCCCCGAACATAGGCGCCATCCATAGTCAAAATTTTCCCGATCGAATTGGGGTTCTCGTTACGCAATTCTTACAATCTAGCGTATCGCTATCGTTGAATTCCGCTGTCGCGGGGTGTTGATTGGCTGGCCAGTCTCGGGTACCCCGTAGCTTGGCAGTGGCGTGGTGATGACTTCGCGAGGGTACCTGTCGTCAGTTGGGCGACGGAGGGGGAGGCCACGGCTCGCCGGCCACCAACGGGAATCTCGTCCGCCTTGGATTCCCTCGCGGCAGAGCTCTCCGTTGACGCTCTCTCCGAGGCCTCGTGCGAGGCCCTCCTTTCGTCGCGATCCGCCGCGATTGCCATCCTGTAACGTCGTTCGGATTTGCTGCCGATCCCCTGTCTGAAGCCGCATTCACTCGCCACCCAAAAAAAAAATAAACAAAAATCCTGAAAAGTCTTATTCGCTAAACCGGCGATGGTCCCCTCTTAGAGTCTCGGATGCGTGACTGTTGTCCTGGCGCTCTTTTTTCGAAATGAGCCGCGCTCTGCTCCGCGTGCTCCCTAAGTCTATGGTCCGTCTAGAGTTCGGGGAGCCGTGTGGACCGCGCGGTAAAAATGCCACGTTACAATATATATATATATATTGTTACAAAGGGTGAAATCACCCGTCTCATCCACTTTCAATGATCTAGCAGTCATCATAGATAAAAGACGTTTATAAACCTCTCATGTCTTTAAAAAGAATAAGGTTGCTGCGTCAACCAACATTATTGTAAAAACAGTCTTGTTTCAGACTTAAAACCAGAAACACGTATCCTGCAATTAAAGCTTTTTCTCAACATTTTATTTACGCCTTTGATTTTGGCTTGATAATCAAACTCCTGAATCCATATTTATTTTCGTAACGACCAAGAACGTTACAATATATTTAGCAGTGTTTGATTGGAGAAAAATCTTGTCTTACCAACTCTTGACCGGATGGTTTGTGCACATACAGTTTTGGAGTTTATGACTCTTTATAGCGAACAAGTGTGAGCCTGCACACACCCAACCATATTAGCGTGGGGCATGTGTTGGGAAAAATCGGTCAACGAAAAGCAGGTAGCGAGCAGTGTTTGGTGTGCGAAAAATCTTGTCTCGTCAACTTTTAATTGGATGGTTTGTGCACATATAGTTTTGGGGTTGATGACTCTTTATAGCGAACAAGTCCGAGCCTGCACACCCTTAAACCGTATTGGCGTGGGGCATGTGATGGGAAAAAATCGGTCATCAAAAAAGCAGGTAGCGATCTCTTCAGAAAATTTTCCCAGCTCATACTGTTGCTATTGCTACATTTTTGCCTGCACATCACGTGGTGTACACCACATGAACGATTGGCTGGTTGGTTTTTGCTCGGTGCAGGGTGGGCGTGTTTCCTTTCGGACAAATTCGAACAGCGGTTTTGAAACTTCTCTAGCATTTTGAAAAATCCTTCGTGCAGAAATAAGCGTTTAGCAAAGTGAGTTTTGAAAAAAAGGTGTTCATTTGAAAAACTCGAAGACTTCGTCGAGTTTCTACTTTTGTGAGTACTTCATAGAATGTACATATATATATATTTTATGCTCAAACTCGTGAACATCTACATCATAATCACCATCATCATTACCATCACTATCGTGAATATGGTCGATAACCAGTTCATGGTCGATAATCAGCGTATCAGCGTCGCTATCAACCACATCCTGATCATCCCCCTCCTCATAATCCGCCCCTCTACACACCCGTTTGTATGTTTGCGATCGTGGTGGTGAAGGGGTGGGGAGTCCGATGGTCCTCTTTTCCAACCGTTCATATTTTTTTCAATATGATTCTAAAATTTTTCCCCGAATTTTTATAGATATGATGATAGGGAATACAGCAAAGTTGAAACAAATCGAACAACGATGTTAAATACCAATCAAATGTGATTAGTGCGTGCGTACGTGCGTGCGTGTGTGTGTGTGTGTGGGCCGTGGGCCGAGAGGGGTTGATGGAAGAGCTAGGGGGAGCTAGAGGGGAGCACTGCCATATTTGAGTTAGAACCGGCGTATATACACCACTATCGTAGTACTGTCTACTTTCGTACACTAATGTCACGAATATTCAGAGGTTAACAAAAGAGCACCGCCGGGTCTCCATGGCGATGCGATTGTTTCCTCTCCAAGTCATATTGTTTAAACTAACCCCATAAGGATTGAAAATAATAAAACCAACACATTTCAATAAATGAAGGGGGAGGGAATAGTAAACAGAACGAAAAAACGTTCCAAGGGTGAGATGTAATCATCTCAAACGAGACTCTACATATAATTACGATCGAACTTCACAACAGGTAAGTTCGTTTGATCGTTTAATTATATTACGAGGCTTGTTTTCGAGATTACATCGTAGATGTTCAGAGATAACTTACCTTATTATTTTTCAAATAGCCTAAGGCAACAAAAAACACAACTTGTATCAAGACCAACGGTCCCTCAAGGAACAATAGAAAAACGGTTTTCATCCGTGTTCCTCACACGTAACAAAATGCAATTAGTATCATTTCAACCGATAACCGATTAAAAGTATGCGAACACAGTCGCTGCAAACTGTTTTCCGCCCGACTTAATCAGCTGATTACAATATCTTGCGAATACCACCCCGCGGTATTTCTTATTGCGCTGATATCTAAACCCTTTGCTGAAGCGGCCGACGTAGACGCGTGTGTTGTACTGTGTGCCATAAACGCGGGACCTGTGCCAGTCTTCGCCAACACTGATCGGATCCAACGACTTATTGTTTGTATGCTCGCCGATTTGAAGGGACTTCTTGATGTGATTAACACATTATTGCAATTGCCTCTAAAGGGTTTCGTATAGTCTGGGCTGTTCACGAAAGTACAGCAATAACAAAAACGGCTGAAAAGCCCCGTGACGTGACGTTTTTATGATGTCCGAGATCTTTATCTCGAAGCCCTGTGCCGAGTAAAAATACCATCGAGTCTCATGAGCGAGAAGGCTTGCACTCGATCAGCCGTACCTAAGGCTAGCGGGGTAACTAATCTCTCCGATAACTGTTGAATGTTCAATGATTTGAAGAGGGTATAAGTTCGCAATGAACGTAAGTATCATGCCGACATCCCACGTTTCGTTGTATCGAGGTTTGATCGGTGTAAGCTGAAAAATACCCTTAAAAAATCTACTGATGATCCGATCGTTGGTCACGTCGTTCACTGATATCAACGAAATTGCCGATCGCGTCGAGTTTAATGTGCCATAGGAGGCTTCTAAACCATATCTTCTCTGCAGAAATTCAAGAATGCGGTTCGAGCTCGCTTTGTAAATGTCTATTTCCGTCTCGTGACAGAAATTCACCCATAGTCCAATAGGTCACGCGTACCGCTTCCACGTACTCTCGGCGAGTGAAGCCAGCAACGTCTCGATCACTGGGCCCGAGAATTGCTTGCGGCGATAAGATTTGCGGATAATTTCCCGGAAATCAACCCCATGCAGTAACTTCTGTAATGGATGTTGGAAAGACCTACAAGGAGACAATAGAAGCCATTTAGCGGGAGAGAATATTATGGGTTTCCCTACTAGAAGGTCCATAAATATAGGGAACCATGATTGCGAAGGCCAATTTGGCACTACCGCAATACCACAGGCGCGATCTGCTATAACCTTTCGAAGAAACCTGAACACCAATGCAAACAATGGAAATGCATAAAACTAATCGGATTTCCAGTTGATCATGAACGCATCAATAGCTAAGGCATCAGGATCTCTGTGCCACGAACGTAAGCTTGACATTTCGCGTTAATCCTGGATGCGAACAAATCCAAATTTGGTATATCGAACTCCGATATTATTTTTTCGTATGCCCAACTCGACAGTTCCCATGCGGTATCTATATTTTGTATCCTCGACTCTCTATCCGCCTTAATGTTCTCGCTGGATGCTATATAGGACGCGAAAATCCATATCTTTCTACATTCACACCATTGCCAAATCTCTTTGGCTATCCCGTGAAGTGCGGCATATTGTACGCCTCCCATTCGATTAACATAGGCAATAGCCGTCGTGTTATCGATTCGTAATAAGATTTCACAATCATATGAATCGCTTGCAAAAAATTTGAGAGCCATCAAGACGGCGATAAGTTCGAGCTGGTTAATGTGCAACCCTCTCTCCGTGTCACTCCAAAACCCGTGTGTACCTTCGATATCACAATACGCGCCCCAGCCTGTTTTTGACGCGTCTGAGTAAACCTCTTTGACAGCTTTGAAAGCTTTATATCAGTCCAAATGACGTCGTAACATTTTGCTTTCACCAATCGAATTCGATTTGCAATTCTGCGGATAATCCGAGCCGTGCATCGTAATTCCCCCCACTGATTAACAGGCCAAAAAACTTTCCTCGTTCGAATCTCTTGGTGTATAGCCATCCATACTAAATTGCGTGACAACAGTCGACTAACTTTACGATGAAGTGAGCGAATTCCCGAATCGTACAAAATTTGCGATGACTAAAGTCGTCGATCAAAGTTACCATCTTCTTTCGTTTTACTTCTGGTAGCTCTAGTCTCATTCTATTAGAGTTAATAACGAATCCCAGAAAATTGCAATTCTTGGGAGTCAAACTACTTTTTTGATAATTCATTGTAAACCCCAGGGATTGCAGTTCTCTAAGAGTAACTTCTGCGTTTTTGTAACACACGTTCAAATTCGAACCGATGCAGAGGATGTCGTCTAAGTAAACCGTCGAGATGAATCCTCTTCCTCTCAAATAATTTACTACCGGTTTTTAGATTTCCGTAAAAACAGATGGTGCCGTGCATAGACCGAACGGAAGGCATCCAAACTCGTAAATTATATCCCCGAAAACAAATATTAAATATTTTCGACTTTCCACGTGCATAGGTACCATAAAATACGCATCTTGTAAGTCTATGTTACACATAAAGTCTCGTGAAATTAATTTCATCGCAGTTCTGATGTCCTCCACTTGAAATGTTTCGTGACTATAAAATTATTGAGGTTTGCCAAATTTAACACAAATCTCATTTTACCGTCTGATTTTGGTACTAAAAATTATGACGAAATGAATTGTCCCGGACATGGCAAACAGGGCCTGACTGCGCCCAGTTCCAACAGCTTGGTGATCGTAAGTTTCATATGCTCGCGATCAATCGAAGAATTAAATTCTGGCTGAAGAGGTGGAATAGTTTGATATACTGACTGGTCAAATTCAATTCTATACCATCCCACACAATTCAAAATGAATTGATCCTGCGTGATCTTTTTCCATTGAGGAAGAAACTCTCGCAGCCGCGCAGATGCTTTATTTACCTCTAAGGTCTCTCCTGAGAGCCTCGGTACGAGTTCCTCTTGCTACTCTAACTCCAAGCACGTTGTTGATCTCGTTGTTGATACGACTGATTCGATTTCGAAACAAAGAGTGACCGCAAAGTTCGTCCCTTTTTGCGTAGTGTGTAGCAAGAACGGGGAAGGTCGTACAGAGGTCCACGTGGGCTTAAATTAATCGTCATCGAAAATGTAGGTGAGCATATTTAGATTTTTTTCGATTTTGCGCGACTTACCCCTATTTTTGGGGTGAAGTATGTCAGAACTTTGCATTTTTGAGCTACCACGAAGCAAACTCAAATCACTATTATTACCCTAAGTATTATACACCTGACTTCAAAAAATGGATCATTTGACTTTCTGTATTTATATGGAGATGATTTGAACCATTTTTATTTCAGAACTACCCTTCCCAGGGGGTGAAAACCACCCCCAGTACAAGAAAAATCAAAAATGGTCGACATAATCTGGGGAAAAATTGGCGGATTCCACATGGCAGGAGTAGTACTGGGGGTGGTTTTCACCCCCTGGGAAGGGTAGTTCAGGAATAAAAATGTTTCAAATCATCTCCATATGAATACAGAAAGTCAAATGATCCATTTTTTGAAGTCAGGTGTACAATACTTAGGGTAATAATAGTGATTTGAGTTTACTTCGTGGTAGCTCAAAAATGCAAAGTTCTGACATACTTCACCCCAAAAATACGAGTAAGTCGCGCAAAATCGAAAAAAATCGAAATATGCTCACCTACATTTTCGATGACGATTAATTTAAGCCCGCGGAAACCTCTGTACGACCTTCCCCGTTCTTGCTGAACACTACGCAAAAAGGGGCGAAAAAAGGGGGGTTTTTGCGGTTTCTCTTTGACAATCCTCCTCGATCCTCTCTGATTCGCCTCCGCCCGAGATCCCTCTTGATTCGAGTTGGCCGGCGAGCCTGTCGAGTTTCCCGAATTTGAGTTACGAAGAGACACCTTCGGGACCGATGGCTGAGACTTCAACTCCAAGCCAACCTTCTCAATTGATTTTGCCGTTTTTATTTTTCCCGATGAATCCTCGCCGAATAAAAATGCGTCTGGCTTAATTTCGTCCAGAATTATCTTAACCCTCTTGTCGAGAGATGGCGTAATACACAATCTCCGTGTAATCGTGTCCAGACGAAAAGCATGCGCCAGCAGTGTACCGGCATTGGCAAGACAGTCCAATAACTGGTACTCATTGATGCCGTCTTTCTTGGGGCTCAACAGCAAGGAAATTCCAGTACCCAATGCGGCCATGGCTGAACCGCGAATATTTTGCGCATTTTTCAAGTACTTGTCTCGATTCGTGGCAGACTCAAATAGCGACGACGCTACCTCTACGTTTAATGATGGCGCTTCCAAACGACAGTTGCCTGTCCGAGCATACTTTGCCAACAACTCTTCTTGATCTTCTTTTTTGAGTCTCTCGGCCATCCATTTTTCCCAATTTTGTGCCAAAGTTGGGTTGAGCTGTAATTTTGTTGTGCCAGATTTTTCATGGACACCCAGAATACGCAGCATCTCCTCATCGAAAGCCTGTACTGGGTCCTCCGCAGGCTGGCCCGCTGTTGTATCTGTGGGCTCACTCGCAGCATCCACTAGAGATTGTCCTTCGATGTCTCGAAATTGATCATCCTCTACGATGGGCTAAATATTTTCTATATTCTCACCGTTCGCTGGTGACAAGCCTGTAAACACATCAACCTGCGATAAAACCGTCTCTCTATCTTCGTACGGCTAATGCCATCGAGTCACGTGTTCTATAACATTGGACAAACTACAGGAGTGGTTGGGATGCAAGAGTTCCAACCCACGCAGTGAGTTAGAACTCTTGTATCCTGATTCCTATCTTACCGACAGTTGGCATGATACCACCGCGATGGTAAACTTTACCCGCGATATTGGTGCCGACTGTTAACATAGATGGCGCCACCTGTATCTTATCGACAGACAGTCTGACAGTTAAATTTTTTGTTAGTCAGATGGGCAGCCATTTTTATTATTGCTTAGTCAGATGAGCAACCATTTTAATTTCTCCCTCCGTCAAACGCTGCCCACTATCTGCTTTTTCGTTGACCGATTTTTTCCCCATCACATGCCCCCACGTTGATTAGGGTTGGGGTGTGCAGGTTTTTGATTTTCCCCATCACATGCCCCACGTTGATTAGGATTGTGGTGTGTAGGTTTTTGATTTTTGCTTGGTCAGATGAGCAGCCGTTTTGATTTTTCCCTCGTCAAACGCTGCCCACCACCTGCTCTATCGTTGACCGATTTTTTGCTCATCACATGCCCCACGTTGGTTGGGGTGTGCAGGCTCAGACTTATTCAACATGAAAATTTTTTATTCTTTGATGGCAGGATGGGTAAAGGGTGGGCCCAATCGTCTCTGACGTCATTTGTCCCTCTGAGATGCCCCATGCTGATTAGGAATGGGGTGTGCAGGTTCAGACCTGTTCGCCATAAAAATTTTTTCTATTCTTTGATGGTGGGGGTGGTACAAAGCTTGGACCCCTCTCCACCTTCCCCACCACCACACCCCAAATTCTTGTGATCTATCGACATATATTAACTCCACACATCCGAAGATTCGTCAGCCTTACACGATACATTCTAGTCGAAAGTTCTGCTTGTATCAACATTAAAGTCATGGCCGCCGAAACATACTCCAATCTCGTCAAGATCATGGAGAATGCGCACAATTTGTTGGGCGAACTGCATCCTGAGCAGGAGAATGACGATATCTTCAAGAACTGGATTGACGTTGGAACGGAAAATCTCCAATTGCTGCGTCAGGTTTCCAAGTGTCCGAGAACGAGCATAGGTGCGAAACAGCAAATTCCACATGCAATCACACTCATACAATCCTGGGTGGCAAAGATTCAGCAACAGCTGCGATAGCGACAGCAACAGCGGCAGCAGCAGCACGCTGTGGTGACGGGTGGAAATATCGGTACTCCTGCGGGTATACAAATGGACGATGTGGATAGTGCTTTTACCAGCCGAATTCGAACGGGGTTTGTCACCAACCTGGGTCATAAGAATTTGAAAGCCTTTCTGGACGATGTGCAGCGCGTCGTCACCGAGAATTTGAAGCTGGTACTGCGCAAGGAGGAAAATCTGAAGGTCAACCTCATGTTATCGTGCAAATTCGAAAATACCAAGCACGAACAGATCTCCACCGAAGTTGAGAGCTTCAATACATATAACGTGGCGATTCTTCTCCCACCGAGCGATATAAATGGCTGATTTACACGTGCAAGGGGTGATCTGCTATCGAAGGTAGAAGATTTCGAACGACGCGATTCCGGCTGGAGTATGATTGAGATCCTCAACATCGCTGTAAACATCAACCGCTATCAGCCTCTCGCCATGGGGCTTTCAACATTCATCGAGCTGCGCAAGGATATTCAACGGAAGAGAGCGGTGGTGAACGTGAAAAACGATGACGAAAGGTGCCTTTTCTGGTCCGTTACAGCAGCCCTCAACCCAGTCAACACCCACACCGATAGGACTTGCCATTATCGTCGGTATATTTCCGAATTGGACTGTACAGGTATCAAATTCCTGGCTACTCTACATGATGTGGAAAAGCTTGAGAGGTTGAATAATTTGCGCATTAATGTCTATGGGGTAGAGTCTGAAACCTTTTCACATGATGTAAAATCGATTAAAAGCGTCATCGTGCCAATTTATTCGAGTGATCATTTGAGTACCGCGAACATTGACACGATTCATCTTTTAATGGTTGAGAGTAATCCGGAAGACGATATGACGGGCGAGTTTGCACCGAGATTTCACCTTGCTTGGATTAAAGATCTTTCACGATTGGTGAGCAAACAATTGTCTGATTACAATGGTCAGCTATATTTAAGTGACAGATGCTTGTGTCACTTTACCGTGAAACACGCCTACGACAATCATCGCCAAGATTGCATTATGTTAAATAAAGTGCGCATGGAATTTCCTCAGTCTAAAGATTTAACATTTTCAAATTTTCGAAACAAAGGTACCGCTCCGTTTGTCGTATACACCGATCTCGAATGTATATTAGAGTCTGTACCAGTTAATGAATTCCAAAATCACGTCTCAAACCGTAAAACACATGAAAATCAAAAGCATATCCCGCACAGTGTAGCATACTACGTACATTGTTCGTACGACGAAACTTTATCAGAGTTCCAGGGTAGACGCGGTGTCGATTGTATAGAATCGTTTGTCCGACGACTCAAGGATTTATCGATTCAAGTGGAGTCACGCATCAAAAACATAATTCCGATGAAGTCTCTTACCCAAGTGCAACGCGATCGTCACATGCGCGCATGGAATTGTTATATTTGCGAAAAACCGTTTACCCCTGAGGAGGAAAAGTATCACGATCACTGTCACTTCACGGGTAAATATCGTGGTCCTGCTCATAACCGGTGTAATTTGAATTTCAGAGAGACGCATACAATTCCAATAGTCTTTCACAATTCAACCGGTTACGATTCTCATTTTTTAATAAAATCTCTCGCTTCAACTTTTGAAGGCGAGACTGATCTGCTACCTATGAATAAGGAGCAATATATAACCATCACGAAGTGGATCGAAGGGTCGATGATGAGCTTCAGATTTATCAATTCCTTTCGTTTCGTGGCCAGCAACATCGATACACTCTCGTTACATTTGGCTGATGCCGATAAACATATAACACGTCAATTCTACAATAACCCGACTCATTTGAGTTTGTTGACTCGCAAAGGCGTTTTTCCCTATGAATCCGTCGATTGTTGGGAGAAGCTCGATGAAACTCAGCTACCTGCAAAGAAGCATTTCTACTCTCAACTCACCAATTCGAATATTTCAGACGCTGATTACGAGCACGCGAAAACTGTTAGGGATGAATTTAATTTAGAGACATTAGGTGCGTATTCGGATTTATACTTGAAAACGGATATTCTTTTGCTCGCAGATATTTTCGAAAATTTCCGCGCTAGCTGCTTCAAAACATACGATTTAGATCCGTTGCATTACTACACAGCGCCGGGGCTTGCTGTTGACGCGATGCTCAAGCATACTAGAATAAATTTACAACTTTTAGACAACCCTGAAATGGTGTTATTTATTGAAAGGAGCATTCGAGGCGGCGTAGCACAGTACTCTAACCGCCATGTTCAGGCCAATAATAGATTCATGGGCGGAGATTTTGATCCAAACAAAGCGGAGTCATACCTCATGTGTTTTGATGTGAATAATCTGTACGGTACAGCTATGAGCGTACATTTACCAATCGGCTCGTTTAAGTGAGTGTATGAGCATGTTGATATAACAAACCATCCGGACGATTCACCAATTGGTTACTCTCTGGAGGTGGATTTAGAATATTCTATAGAGCTTCACGAGGATCATGAAGATTTACCTTTTCGTCCTGAGCATTTCACTCATCCAGGTAGTAAAATCGCCAAACTCGCGACCACCCTTCACCCCAAAACAAAGTGTATATTGCACTAAAGAAATTTGAAACAGTGTTCGAGTTTAGGATTGTAATTAACGAGAGTGCATAGAATTTTGAAGTTTGCACAATATCCATGGCTCGAGCCTTACATCACTCTCAACACCTATATGCGCAAACAGTCTAGAAACGAATTTGAGAAAAACATTTATAAACTCATAAATAACGCGGTGTTCGGCAAGACTATGGAGAATGTACGAAATCGCAAAGATGTTAAATTGGTCACTAAATGGGAGGCAAGAGGTCGTGCGAGAACGCCTATTGCCAGACCAAACTTTCGTAGCTGTACCGTATTTGACGATGATAAAGTTATTACAGAATTGGATTGTGTCAAAGTTCGCTTCGATAAACCTATTTGCGTAAGTGCATCAATTCCAGATCTATCAAAAATCATTCTCTATGATTTTCACTACAATTATGTTAAAACCAACTTTTCAAACAAACATGCTGAATTGATGTACACCGACACAGGCAGCCTTATTTATCAATTTAACGTATCGATCATCTACGATAGCGTCAAACGTAATGTGAATGCAATATTTGATACCTCTGACTATCCGCCCGACAATGTGTATGGTATTCCTCTTAAAAATAAGAAGCGACTGGGGTTACTGAAAGATGAAAATAACGGTAAAATCATGACCGAGTTTGTGGGGCTGCGAAAAAAGCTGTACACATTTACTACGAGGGGTGAGGATAGGGAAAAATATGGCAATGGCGTAAAAGCGAGTAAGCGTGCCAAGGGTGTCAAAATTCAACGATAAATAGCATCACGTTTGATGATTATAAGAACAGTCTGATGGCTCACCAAGAGTTGACCCTTCCACAGTGTTTAATACGCAGTAAAAAACACAAAGTAAGCACGATCATACAAAAAAAAATTGGCTCTGAGTTGGCAAGATGACAAGCGGCGATTGATACTTGGACAGACCAAAACTGTACGTTGGGGGTTTGCCACAACCCCCCAATAGCTATAGAATAGAACTGTTTTAAATATCTGCGTTTGACGCCTCGGAAGATTCGCAATCAGGTGAAAACGTTTCACCATCAATACGATATTGAATGAATTTGAAGTTTCAAAAAGTGAATTCATGTACTTGACAATTATTTATTTATTATTATTATCGTTATTTTTGTTATTGTTTTTGTTGTTTTTGTTATCGTCGTCGTCGTCGTCGTCGTCGTCTCGTCCTCGTCATCATCATCATCATTATTATCATTAGTATTATTATTAATAATGATATGTTACACATGTATGCATAAGGGAAGAGAATGTGGAGATATTTTGTATAATTGAATATTTTATTGTCATTTTGAAAATACATACAAATTATATTACATGTCTGCTTTATTTATCCAACAATTGTGTGAACTATCGAATCCCAACCATTTCACATAGAGCTGATTCCCTCGTTTGCGTGATATTTTCTCCACCAGGTAGCCATCTGGGTATTTTACTTTGCTGAGCTCCTCCTCGTAGAAGCCTCCTTGGATGGGATGATCCTGATAATCGGTCAGTTTGTAGGTGAGTAGATTGGTATTTTTCACCTGACTCACGGTGAATACTTCAGTCGTCCAATTGGGTGTATAGCATTTTTCGAACACATTTTTGTACTTACTGATTCAAACTCGATCACCAACTTTGAATTTCCGCTTCCAATTACTCCGCTTGATTTGCCAAGGCTTGTAAACCCTTCGATACAGCTGTTTTTCGTTGTCCACGTTGACATTCACCGGTGTCAGCCGAATCGTGTGATGCCTGGTGTTGTAGGATTTCATCAAATCGCTCAAAATATTAATCCACTTGTACCATCCTTAGAGGGTAAACCGCTTCCACATTTTATTTTTCAACGTTCGATTAAAACGTTCGCATATCGAAGCCTTCAAGTTGCTGAATGTCGAATACATGTTGATATTGTGTTGCTTCATGAGAGCCTTGAAGTCACGGTTGTAAAATTATTTGCCCTGATTGACGTGTAGATGTTTAGATATGCGGTTCGGGATCAGTACCGATTTCATGGCAACAGTCACATCTTTCCCACTCTTGGACTTGATCGCTTTCGCCCACGCATACTTGGAAAATATGTCGATGATTGTGAGCAGGTATTTGTATCCCTTGTTGTGTGAACTGTACGCGGTCATATTGACGAGATTAGCTTGCCAGGTCTCATCCAGTCCACGTACATCTACGAATTGGCGCGGATAGTTGCGTCCAACCGGTCTGTGAATTTCAGCCGCTATTACCGCCTTTGTTGTTCCCAACTCTTCACCTTCCAATTTTTTGAATTGTCGTCCAACCGCTTTTGATCTTCAATCGATACTCATTCCCTGCTGGCTTGTTCCAGCGTCGGTGTTGCTTGAATCCCAATATGTTTGATGCGACTCAGCGCGTTATCTATGATTTTGCCGTTTATGCGTGGTTGTTTCAACTCCTCGTTGTGATTATACATGAATCTCTCAAAATTTGATTGAGAAGTATCCACAATATCCACAGCCATAGACCGTAAAGCAGTATTGAGAGCTTTTAAGGAAACAGCATAGGTGGGGTGCTGCGGATCAGCTATGTTACACAATCGTTTACCATCCAGATCATACTGATTGTCAGGAGTGATTTTGACTCCAACATCATGGTACACGAACGAGTTTTTTATCGCCACGTTCCAAATGATGCCCGAATATGTCTATGCTCATCGTTAGACAGTCACTGAACAAATGATGATTTTATGCTGATCTGCTGCTAATAAACGATTCCGGCTTCCCGCAACTCTTCAATAATGGCCACTATTTCGTTGGTAAGACTGGTATGACCTGCAGCCCGTGATGCCATAAGCAGCTGGAGACGATCTGCAATTCCATTTGGATCATCCCACTGGATGTAATCTAAATCTTGCCCTTCCTTTCGCGCAATCTTATAGTCAGGTAAGCCTTTACCTGATTTTTTTGCGAGATAACGTGTTGTGCAATGAAATTTCTATACTTTGCGCTTTTAAAATCGTCTTAAAGGCTTCCATCGGCTTGGTAACGTTTTCGATGCGCATTTCTCGTCGTTACAATCCTTATGTAATTACTAGGGGCTTCACCCTTGCGCGCTTCGCGCGCCAACACTGCTTCGGCGCTACGCGTCTCACTATTTCTTTATACATTTTTTTGCGTGTCAGAAACAGATACCTATTAAGATATTTGTCAAAGACTGATCCGATTTGGGGTGGATGAATTTGTTCTCCGCGATACACGATTAAACATATCTTAAAAATGTCCGCAGCTGCAGCGAAATCCGTTTCTCCCCCGTAAATTCCATTTTTCTTCACATGTGATTTGTAATCATCAGGTGACCTAATCACGGCACCGTTTGTCTCATTACCTGTAATAAAACCGGCAAATGTAGACCAATTATCAACTTTACTTGAAACGATACTCAGTCTCACCTCTGCGTGTCGATCTTGAGTGTTGTATACACAATAAAGCGTGAAATAGACAATTCCCGTCGGGAATCATCTTGATAATTTGCATGTTTATTTTTTGCGTGTCAGAAACAGATACCTGTAAAGATATTTGTCAAAGACTGTCGTACACAGCCGATGACAGCTGTCAAAGGAAGCTTTGTTTGCCAGAAGCTTTTTGTTTTGTTCTCGGCATCTCACCCCACCACCAACTTCGTGCGTATACTATTGTTATTATAGGCTTTAGGCTTCTCTTTCATTTGTTCGAAACTTTTTTATTAGATAGAGAGATAGAGAGATTCTTGTCCGCATCATTTACAATCGATGCATCGCGTAATTTTTTGAACAATAATTCAAATAATCCTGGTGTTCTCTCATAACTTTTATCTCCCACGTTGATCTGATCATCAGAGAAATTGATTGGCATATAACCAATCATCATACCGTTTGTCAAATTTCGAACACCGTATGTGGTATCCAAATCCCTCTTTTTGCTTGTGCTAAACATTTTCAAATATCGCGCCATGGAATCCGTTGTTTTCTTCACCAGCGTACTTGTAGTAGAAATTTCACCAAACTTCAGTGTTTTATCATGAGCATCCATGAAATTCTCCTCGTCCATATCCTCATCCTCCTCATCGTCATCCGTGGTACTCTCGTCATCTTTTTCTTCTTCTTTTTTCATCGTAACATCCGGGAGACCCGTTTCAATTTCTTGTTTAATATGCTGCTGCCTCTGCAGCTTTGAGGTATCCACCAATTCTTGAAACGGCGTCACTGGTGGTTTGCACATCTTTTCCATAACCTGCGTGATTGTGTCTTTGTCTAACTTGATCATTTTGTGTTTCCGACATATGACATCGCTAGCTTCAGATATTTCACTCAATGTATCGCTATGCTTTTGAATCTTGGAGCTCTCCATGTTGCCGGCTCGATTGTTGCAATGAAACTGTGCAAATTCATGTTCGTTTATGCTTGTAAAGCAGTCAAACCCCTTCCTATATCTCCCTCCATTAATTTTGCTATGATTGTCAATCACGGTGATGTTAAGAATATTTGAAAACCACTAAATGCTACATATACTATACATGAGTATAGGCCCAGCGAGGGCACTGTAGCTTAGCCTTAGCTACAGCACTGTACCAATCAGTCTGCGTCGAGCTGCGCTTACGCTCGCACGTCCAAGCTCGCGGTCCGTTCGGAGCACACGCATGTCTCCTCAATTCTGTAACTCACTCTCTAATACAATAAAGCTTCCTATATACAAATAACCGCAGTCTAGTTTATTATCAGGTTATGGGCCCAGGCTGTTGGGTGTGACACATACAAGGTTAAAGTATAGTGTTGATTGCAATTGGACTCTGTCGCCAGCCTCCGTGCGAAAGTGCAAAAGAGTTGTCTTGTGAAAATGGATACCGATCCAGTGAGAATTGCAAAGTTGAAAAACATTGAAAACTGGGGAGTGTGGAAGTTTCAGATGCGTGTGTTGTTAACCTCTCATGATGCATTTAATGTTGTGAACGGAACCGAAATTAAGCCGGAAGCTCCACCGGAAGCTGCCGAACCGGCAGAAGTGCTAACATACGAAAAGGAGCTGAAGGATTTTCTAAAAAAGGATGGAATCGCACAAAAGTTCATTGCTACTTCAATCGAACAACAGCCGATGACGCATATTATGAATTGTGTGAGTGCAAAATCCATGTGGGACAAACTCCTGGCGATTTATGAGAATAAATCTGATATAAATGTGCATGTGCTTCAACAGAAGTGGTTCAGTTTCAAGAAAGATCCGAGTGATGATATTGCAACGCACATTTCGAAAATTACTGATTTGTGCAATTCACTGAGAACACTCGAAGAAGAAATCTCGGAAGGCATGTTAATCACAAAAATTCTGATGACTCTTCCATCTAATTTCAACCATTTTCGTTCAGCGTGGGATTCTGCTGCAACGGATCAGAAAACCGTTGAAAATTTAACATCGCGCTTGATCATGGAAGAGATGAGAATGAAAAATCAAGAAAGTGCCGAAAACAGTGCGTTTTTAGCGGGAAACGAAAATAATCAACGCTTTCCAAAGAAAGTTCAAAATTACAAGTCAAGAGGGCAAAATTCGGAGAAGAACGCAGAAGGCCAGTCAAAACAAGGTAAATGCTGGCATTGCAATAAGCCGGGACACCGCAAGAGCGAGTGTTGGAATCTTCTGAGAACTCCGGAGCAAAACAAAAACAAGTCCGGCCCGAAGCAGTTCAACGGCGAGTCGACGAGAAGGAGGGACAACGCGCTGGTAGGAGAGGTAGCTGCATTACCGACAGAAGAGGTACTCATCACTCCATCAGCTGACTGCCAAGATCGTTCGACATCGTGGTTTCTGGACTCCGGAGCATCAGCCCACATGTGCGACAAGCACGAATGGTTTGCTACATATGAAGATATAGAGCATAGACCGGTTACATTAGGCGACGGTAAGATTTTGTACGCTGTAGGAGAGGGGGATATTGATGTATTAGCATTTAATGGGACAAAAAGGGGAAGTAAATATTTAGAAAAAGTTTTGTATGTTCCTGGTTTAAAATACAATTTATTTTCAATGGGTAAAGCTCTCCAAAAACAAATGCTGTTTGAATCAAACAATACGAAATGTACCTTTTATAAAAATGATAAGACTGTTGTTGTCGGGTGTAAAAAAGAGCACGAAACTATTTTTACGATGAAAATTAAAGTTGAGATTATTGAAAAAATATTGATGGGCAATGAAAATATTATTTCTGATAAAAGCGAGATGCAATTATGGCATGAACGATTGGCACATCAAAATTTTTCTTACGTAAAAGAATTTCTCAAAAATAATGACATAAAAGTTAAGGGTGATTGCAAAAATAATTTTTGTGATGGATGTGCACTTGGTAAATTACATCGTTTTTCATTCCTACCTAGTGACTTTAAAACAAGCAGAGTAGGAGAATTGTTACATGCAGATCTCTGCGGTCCTATGGAGGAAAGTTCTATAGGAGGTGCTTTGTACTTTTTCTTGATAAAAGATGATTATTCGCAGTATGTTACTTTGTATTTTTTGAAAAGCAAAACTGAAGTTAAAAGTTGTTTTAAAAACTTTATACAGAGATTTGAAAAAGAAACCGGAGAAAAAGTAGATACATTTAGAACTGATAACGGGTCTGAATTTACTGAAAAAGACATGAATGAAATGTATTTCGCGAATGGTATCAAGCACCAACGTACTGTAGTGTACACTCCGCAACAGAACGGCAAAGCCGAACGCGAAAATCGCACGTTGGTAGAGGCAGCGCGTACGATGCTGTACTCTAAAGGTCTGCCGAAGCGTCTTTGGGCAGAAGCGGTAAACACGGCCGCGCATGTTTTGAATAGAAGCAGAAAAACTCGCTTTGTAAACAAAAGTCCGTACGAACTTTGGCATGGTCGCAAGTGTAGTGTGAAACACTTTAAATCGTTCGGGACGGAAGCGTATGTACACATTGATAAAAGTCGTAGAAAAAAGTGGGACGCGAAATCGAAATTAGGAATTTTCGTGGGTTATGACGATTGCACAAAAGGTTATAGAATTTAAACTGATAAAAACAAAATTGAGATACATAGAGATGTTTGGTTTAAAGATGAATTTAAAACTGATAACTTGGAAGTTGGCCAAGAAAAACATGATGATTATTTTTATGATATGTTAATCAAATCAAAAGAGTTTGATGCAGTTGTTGAGCCAAACATTGTTGCGAATGATAACAATCAAAATGTTCTTGATAATCAAAACATAGAAAATGATTTTGAAAATGATAATTTAGCTGAGAATAATCTTGAAATTGAAAATAATCTTGGTGATGAAAATGTAAACCAAAATTTATTTGAGAATAATTTAGAAATGCATGATCAAAATAACTTTGAGATGGATAATGTGAATAATTTTGAAAATGCTATTGAAATAAGAGATAAAAATGTTGAAATGCAAAATGAGCCTGCCAATGTAAACAATGTAAATAATGAACCAAGGTATAATTTGCGAGATTGACGAAATTTACAGCCACCAGACCGTGGAGATGTTGTTAACAATTTTGTATTTGATTTCGAAAATGTAGAAGAATTATTTTTAGCAGAAGTTGATACTCCTAAAAATTTTAAAGAAGCGATAAACAGTGTTGATTCTGAAAATTGGAAAAAGGCTATGAAAGATGAGATGATCGCATTACATAAAAATAAAACTTGGATTTTAGTAGAGGCTCCGAAAAATGCAAAAGTGTTATCGAATCGATGGGTTTTTAAAATAAAATATGAGCCTGGAGGGGAAAAGAAATTCAGAGCTAGATTAGTTGTTAAAGGTTATTTACAAAAAGAAGGCGTAGATTACACTGACTTTTTTAGTCCAGTGGCTAGGTATACTTCATTAAGAATTTTCTTATCTATAATCATTTCTAAAAATATGTACAGTCAAAAGTTCGATGTTACCACAGCCTATTTGAATGGCAAAATCGATGAAACAATTTATATGAAACAACCTGAAGGGTTTAGTGATAACTCAAATAAAGTTTGTTTTGTGAAACAAAGTTTGTATGGTTTAAAACAATCAGGCAGATGCTGGTACAAAATATTTATAGAATGTTTGAAAAAGTTTGGTTTGTATCCTACTGACGAAGACTCTTGCGTTTTTGTTAGCAAAGATTCGAATGACTTTGATTTTTTGATCATAATAACTTATGTCGATGATGGTATCGTGGCTTCTAGAAATAAAAGAAAAGTTGAAGGATTTCTGACATACCTTAAACAAAATTTTGAAATCAAAACTCATGAATTAAATGTATTCTTAGGAATCGAAATTAATAATTTAGCCAATGGATCAGTACTTATAAATCAAAGAATGTATGCTGAAAAGATTGTTAATAAATTTAATATGTTAGAAGCGAACACTGTACGTATACCAGCTGATCCAAATAGTATGTCAAGTATGTTTGGAACGAGAAAATGTAGTAAAGAAATTAATTTTCCATACAAAGAGGCGATCGGGCACTTAATGTTTCTTGCATATGGATCACGTTTAGATATCGCTTACGCAGTGGGAGTATTGAGTCAGTTCAATGAAAATCCAGATAAAATCCATGTAAGAGGCGTAAAGCGAATCTTAAAATATGTAAAAGCGACGCTTGATTATGGTTTAATTTATAAGAGAAATAACAATTGTAAAGAAATTTGTGCTTTTAGCGATGCTGACTATGCAGCAGATCAAATGAGCAGAAAATCAATTACTGGTTTTGTTGTAAAATTGGGTAGTAATGTAGTATCATGGGGATCTCGCAAACAATGTACGGTTTCTCTATCTACTACTGAATCTGAATTTGTAGCAGCATGCACTGCAGTCCAAGAAATCGTCTGGGCAACGCGATTAGTCAAGGCCCTGTGTGGCAATGATATACGGAAACCTCTTCTTTTGGTTGATAATCAAAGCGCCATACATTTAATAAAAGATTTAAGATATCACTGTCGTACTAAGCATATAGATGTAAAATATAAGTTTATAAGGGAAAAATACAATGATAAAGTATTTGATGTTAGATATGTAAATTCTGCAAATCAGCAGGCTGATATCTTGACTAAGGCGCTTCCTGTAAAAACATTTGAATATTTAAGAAATTTGTTAAATGTAAACTTTAAATAAATTGTATGTTATGAATAGAAATGACATGTAGCATTTGCGATTTTCAGTGGGAGTGTTAAGAATATTTGAAAACCACTAAATGCTACATATACTATACATGAGTATAGGCCCAGCGAGGGCACTGTAGCTTAGCCTTAGCTACAGCACTGTACCAATCAGTCTGCGTCGAGCTGCGCTTACGCTCGCACGTCCAAGCTCGCGGTCCGTTCGGAGCACACGCATGTCTCCTCAATTCTGTAACTCACTCTCTAATACAATAAAGCTTCATATATACAAATAACCGCAGTCTAGTTTATTATCAGGTGAAACTGTAATTACCATCATTCCAGCATGCCGAGCACAATTCTTTAAATTGCTGATACGTCATGTCTGTGTTCACATGATCGTTGTATATATGTCTCAGATTCATTTCATCTTGCCGAAATGGCACCACTAAGTTTGCATTGTCACGCACTAGATGTATTGCAATGCGCGCATTCGGTTGACTTGGGTGAGAGCTATCGACATCGCGATGCCTCCCCATGCTGAAGTATGATCTGATATTATCTTGCTTTTCACAGGCTACATCGTCGAAAATCATAAGAGAGTTGGGGCGAGCATCTTCCGGTTTTACAACCTCATCGTTCTCACGAAACGGGAAATAACCCACACCCCGCACGGATTCTAGTAACTTTTATAAAAATTGATACTATGGCTTGATGAGAGATTTCGAGTAGTCGTAGACATTTTCGAATCGCAACCCATTGCCGTGGGTGATGAGTGAGAGAAGAGCATTAGTTTTACCACAATTCGATGGCCTACAAAAAATTGCTCTCACGTATGTGGCAACAATTTTCCATGTGGTTTTTCTATCTTCCTCTTTTCACGCCGAACCAATTTATCGAAATTCGCGATAGGTAGCTTATGGGGTTGATCTTCAAATCTCATGATGCTTCGTTAGCATGATAACGAGAACTAAAATGACGGTATATAAATTCTTCGTTTTATAGAAGATTCGTTAGTTGCTGCCCGACTATGAGGACGTGCACACGGAAGAAACGCGGCGGTGGTTTGTTAAATACATCATCAATCATCCCCCGGTTAAATTGCACGTGCCGGGGTATAAGTACTGCAGACTTGGAACGAAATTAATTAAGAGGTTGGCTCATGGTAATCCAGGTATTAACCCTTTGGACGCTGCGTGTAAAGACCACGACATTGCATACGCAAAGAATCGTGATATCGCAGCGAGAAATCTTGCTGGAAAAGTGCTCGCTGGGAAGGCGTGGAATCGCGTCTCGGCCAAGCGCGCTAGTGTGGGTGAAAAGGCGGTAGCCTGGGGAGTCACCAACGCCATGAAAGCTAAATCTAAACTCGGAATGGGCTTAGCTGCGAAGCGGTCAAAACTTGGAATGGCTACGAAGAAGAAGAAGAAACTTGGAGCTAGTGCGCAGAAGAAGAAACTTGGAGCGGGCGCGCAGAAAAAGAAATCCACAACGGGTGTAAAGACTAGACAGCGGAAGAGGGCAATAAATCTTAAATCTATCATTAACGCCGCAAAGGCATTAATGCGACCGGGTTATAAAGCCGTCGAGTCGGCGTTGGCGGATGCTCGTGCAGCCGCGCGTGGGACTGGGAAGAATGTTCGTGTGCCTCGTGTTATACCTGTGCCTGGTAACATTAGCGGTATCCTACCGTTTCTCATTCCAATTCTCGCCTGTCTAAGCGCTACTGGGGCTCTAGCGGGTGGTGCTGCGGGTATAGCTACAGCCGTCAACAAAGCTAGTGTCAACAAATATCGGTTGAACGAAACCAAACGGCATAATACAACAATGGAGGCGATTGCGTTAGGCAAGGGATTATACCTGCGACCGTACCGCAGCGGAATAGGCCTGTACTTACGTCCAGCATGTTGTATGTGTAGGTTTTACATAAAGTGCACAAGGGTTATCAACTCTAAATATGTCTTTATTAATAACTAACTCTTTCAATCAAAAACGTAGCTTCAACTCACAAACAGGTAATGTAATAACGCTGTAGTCCGTTCGCCGATTACAGAGCAACTGTGCTTGCTCTTCTGGTCATTTGGGCCGTTGCGCGCCCTTACTACCTTGTATTCTAACTATCTATTAAATTCTTATTCATCAGCTTGTATTCTAACTCAACCCCAACACGGCAAAAAACTAATAAAGCTTCCACACCAAGATCTTACTGATATTGATTTACACAAATATGCTAAGGAAATGAAGACTCCGCATTTTCGTGGTGCTTTCATGCGAAATGATCTGCCAGAATCTAGACCGAAGAAGCCAGAAACTGCAATCATTAATCTCGATGATAAAAACGGGCCTGGAACACATTAGGTTGCGTATAAGAAAAATGGTGCTGATGTTGTGTATTTCGATAGTTTTTATGATTTGCAACCGCCTAAGGATTTGATGAACTATCTCGGTGTCGGTAGCGCTGAATATAGTCAAAGAAGATACCAGGAGTATAATACTATGATTTGCGGCCACTTGTGTCCCAAATTTCTCAGCCAACGGATATAAAAAGACAAGTGTCACATGAGCAAGCATTAGTCATGCCGGAATCGTTGACGTTAACACTATCAGGCACATCTTCCGTGCTGGAGGCGCAATATTTTCCTCCAATCGAGCTATCATCGAAGAAAAACTATGTTCTTGGACTCGTCAAATTCACAACATTCGATTCAATACCCAATATTCATGAGGGTTGTAATAAATTTTATCTGGGGTGGGTGGACAAGCGCCGAGAAGTGATAACTATACCTACCGGGAGCTACAAAATTGAAGATATCGAAAATTTTCTGCGTAAGGAGATACTCAACGACATCACCCTCAGTCTGCAAACTAACAACAACGAGCTGAACAGTGAAGTTACGTGCAATCAAGTAATAGATTTTAAACCAAGGATTCCATCGGGCGCTTATTGGGATTCAAGCCGGTTGAGCTGGCAAGAGACGTTACTCATAAATTGGAATTACCGGTGGCCATACTGAAAGTTAATACGATACGCGTTGAGTGCAACATAACCACAGGGACGTACATAAACGATCGTAAAGCTCATACGATTCACGAATTTTTCCCCATCGTTCTATCAGGATATAAGATTGCTGAAGTGCCCGCAAACATCATTTACCTACCGGTCGCCGTACAGTCCATACATAATATACAGCTGAGAATATCCGATCAAGACGACGAGTTGATCAATTTTCGCGGAGAAACGATAACTGCGCGCTTACATGTGAAATCTCTCGAATAATGGGGATCGTGTTTGAGACGAAAAAGTCGGGTAAGAGTTATGAAAGCGAGACGTCATGGCCAAATATCACCAGTCGTTCAGCACCTCCGACGAAGCCGACATCTCCGCTGACACCTCTGAACGTTTAGTTTTTACGGAGCCTAGGTCTTCGATTACGTGGAAATTTTGGAAAATAAGAATTCGTGTTCGCTGCACCCTGTGCGTGTTACCATGGAAGAAATAATAAGAATACAGAAACTTGTGGTATTCGACGAATCGATTGAGCACTCTGATATTCATGCTCATCAGCCATTTGCATTATCCACCTTCCAGAACAACGATGAAATCCATATTGTTGTTCAACATCAAGAATTGTGCTTACTGCCCAGTAAAAGCTTTCTCCACATTCATGGAAAAATTACAAAAGACGATGGTGTAAATGAGGTGACGACTACGAAATTGATCAATATGGCTGTTTGCCATTTGTTTGAGAAAGTTCGCTACGAGTTGAACGGTATGGAGATTGATCGGAATAAACATGTTGGTATCACCAGTGTTATAAAGGGTCACTTATCGCTAAGTCCCGGTCAGCAATATAGTCTGGAGAATACTGGTTGATTGAGCGGTGATACCAAACTAACTGATGCTTCTAGAAATTTGGACGTTGTTCTATCGTTAAATTATATGCTGGGCTTCGCCGAAGATTATTGTCGAGTCATCGTCAATGGCAAACACGAGTTGATTCTCACACGTTCCAACACCGATTTGAATGCGGTGATTCAGACCCCGCCCACGGAAAACTTCAAAATTACCTTTAATAAAATCGAATGATTGCTACCCTACATCAAACTGGCCGATAAACCGAAAATCCAGCTACTCAACTAAATCGCCAAGAATCTGGCCATATCCATGAGTTTTCGTTCTTGGGAAACGTACGTGTATCCGATACTTCCGTTAACGACGCGACATGTGTGGGCTGTCAAGACATCGACGCATTTGGAGAGACCGAGATATGTCGTTCTGGGATTCCAAAATGCAAGAAAAAACGATCCCCAGAAAAATGCCAATGAATTTGATCATTGTCGAATCAGAGATGTAAAACTCTTCCTCAACTCGCAGTGTTATCCTTACGGAAATTTGAATCCCGATATATCCAATAATTAGTACGCCATTGTCTACAACATGTATGTTCAATTTCAAACAGTCTACTGCACAAAGAGGCCGAACCTGTGTTATCGAAGCACGAATTTATAAACCAAGCTCCCCTCATCGTTATCGATTGCTCGAAGCAGAATGAATCCTTGAAAACCGGACCGGTGGATATTCGATTGGTATTTGAAGCGAGCGTCGAATTTCCCCAAAACACCGCAGCCTATTGTATGATCTTGCACGATCGTATTGTCGAGTACAACCCGATTAGCGGTACGGTTAAGAAATTAGTATAAGTCAATTTTGGTATAATAATATTTTCAATTAATATGGATATTGAAAATGATATGTATAATTTTACTTGTTAAATTTAGAATACGATGATCTATTTCCATTATTATGTATGAGCTGAAAACAGACTGTGATTGTTGATAAATAAAAAACATCTATTCAAAGCATCCAACCGTTATTTTTTTGAAACGTTCACCCATCCACATGATAAATAAAAAAGTTAGCATCTTGCAGCGAGCTTTGGAGACATCACGCATTATCGATCGGAGGAATATCGATTGATCGATAATGCGACAAACCTGTGGCAACACCCGGTAATACCAACAGTCGTTCCTCGTTGCATAGAAATATCACGCTATCACGCAGAACTTGGGTATTCACAATTCTGTGGGTAAACTGTCTGCCATCTAACAATAAAAAAATTTGAATAGTCCGCTCATCCTACGATGAAAAAATCAAAATGGCTGCTCATCTGACTAAGCAAAAAATTCCATTATCAAACTGTCTATCGGTAAAAATCAACATGACCACTTATCCGACTAAACAATAATCAAAATGGCTGCTCATCTGACTAAGCAAAAATCAAAAACCTGCACACCGACCCTAATCACCGCGGGGGCATGTGATGGGGAAGAAAATCGGTTAACGAAAAAGGAGGTAGTGGGCAGCGTTTGACGGAGGGAAAAATGAAAATGATTACTCATCTAACTGAGCAATAATCAAAATGGCCTCCCATCTGACTAGCAAAAAATTTAACTGTCAAACTGTGTATCGATAAAATCGGGCGAAAATATAGGTGGCGCCATCTATATTAATAGTCGACACCAATATCGCGGGTCAGGTTTACCATCGCGGTGGTAACATACCGACTGTCGGTAAGGTAGGAATCAGGATACAAGAGTTTTAACTGACTACAGTATGTTACCACCGCGATGGTAAACCTTACCCGCGATATTGGTATACCGATTTCACAAAACATGCGGAGTCGTGCAGTTCGACCCTAAGGAAATACTCTGCGAGATTTTCTTTGTACGGACTAAGCCGTCGAGTCTGTGGCCATGATAAATGCAGAATATGCAATAAATATCAATTTCTTGTGAATTACATTCACAAGCGACTCAAGGTAGAACTCTGAGAGTCTACCTACGTACGGTAAAAACCGCTGAGTCTGAGGCCCGTTTTTTCCGCGAGCGACACACGCTCGAACCTTCTTAGGTTATGTACGACGATGTATTTCGTAGAAATTGTCTCCGTACGGCAAAGCCGCCCGGTCTACGGAAATAACTATAAAGAACATGAAAAAATACCTTGACGACTTGTCGATGCACCCTGATGGTTAATCGTTACTCTTTTTGCAGCTACGCCCGAGGTAGCGCCCGACGTCTCGAGTCCGTATCTGAAGAACTGTCAGGCATCACGTCGACCATCTTCTTCAATTTCTTAAAGAATTTCTCGTTTTTATACTCTTTGCTCTTCTTCCTCTTGTGTGATTTTCCCATGATTCTTCTCGATGAAAAACTTTGAACAAAGCTCTAAACGTGCTACACTTTCACACACGAAAAACGTTGACGTGGAGAGGAAACAAGCGCATCGCCATGAGGACCCGGCGGTGCTCTTTTGTTAAGCACTGAATATTTGTGACACTAGCGTGTGAAATTAGACGGTACTATGATGTAATCTCGAAAACGAGACTCGTAATATAATAATCCAACAATTGGCCTTGCATTTGATTTATCTGAATCTTTTCAACACGCTGAAAAGTCACTACGACTGGTGGCAAAAAACATAAGTTGGCCACTAGGATAAAACTTCAAATTTTTTGAAAATTGGATTTCTAATTCGAAAATTCTTTATAGAAAGGTGCAAAGATTAGTTATGATTTTTTTTTAGATTTGTTATACAACCCTTGCACTTGCATATTACATTTTTCTTTGTTCCGGAACGCACCTGGGACGTCGCCTCGGACTGCGTCGAATCTGGGAAACTGTGGCGATTTGATTGCAGAATTTCGGGTGCCTCCCACACCTATGCTATTAACCTTGGACATATGCTCTCACTGACTTTCGTACCGGAAATTTTGTGCTATACAAGTTTGTTCCTGTGCAATTTTTGTCTATCTGGCACAATTCTTGCAACGTTCTAAAATGAAGCCAACAAGCGCGCAAGGTTTTCATCATCTTGTACGGTTTTTTTTCTTAATTTTTTTACGTACATTGTAACGTGGCATTTTTGACGCCCGTTACAAGGGGCTCTTTGAACCCTGGGCGGAACCAAAAATTTAGGAATTTCCGAAATTGAGTCGCGAAGTTTTTGAAAAAGAGCGCCAGGACTAGAGTCACGCATCCGAAACTACGAGAGGGGACACCTTAGCGACCACCGTAAGATATTTCAGTTTTTTTTTTTGTTTTTTTTTATTTTTCGAGCTACAACGGCATCAGGCAAGAAGTCGACACCGAACTCGAGGAAATTGCGAAGGGGCGGACTAGCGACAATTGCGAAGGAAGGATGTCGAGGCTGCGGAGGGGGAGCCGACGCAGATCCCCGCATCGCGGGAATCCAAGGTGGACGCGATTCCCGCTGGCGGCCGGCGCGCCGCAGCCTCTCCCCCCTTCGCCCCGCCAACAATTGAGCAGCGAACTTGCGACGGACCGACTAGCGACGAGGGAGCATCACGCTCACCGCCAAGACGTCATGGAGCTGCGCCGAGGACCAGATTGCGAGCTAGCTTTAAGTTCTGCGCAGCGATGCTATCGAAGGTGCGCGTCGAGTTGCGCGATCGACGAAATCGATGACGGATCGATTATTGCGTATTCGTGGGGGTATGACGTCACGTGTGGGATGGCGTATCGAGATCCGTGTTGCGGCAGGTAGTAGGTTTGTGAAACCACTCTAGTTCTGGCGGTCGTGATTAGTAGTCACGTTTTGGGGGAGTTTCGCGAAGCAATGGAGTCGCCCAAAAATCGCGAGGGGAATGGAAAGGGGGTTGCAAGGATGTAGAAGGTAAGCGCTGCTTCTATCCCCGCGATTGAATTTCGAGCATAATTGCGAACAGGCTTGCCGAGTAACGGATAGTCGAAATTGCCGTTGCGTTGAGCAGCAGTTGAGACGAGAAGTTTGAGCATTGAGTTTTAGTTGCGTTTAAAATATAGTAGCGTTTACGTATTCGTTTAGATTTAGGACAGCTCGCGGTAGCGTCGAAGCTCCGAGTCGGGTGAGATTTCGAGTGAGATTGAGGACGCCGCGCCGTCTGTTCGGTAGCCCGACGGCGCACCGTCGAATAATTGGTTTTAGTTTCGTTTCGAGCAATAATCGCCATGGAGAACAAATGGCGAATTTGCAAATTAAGAATTGCGTATGAGGATTTTGTGATCGTCGAGTGACGTTTTAGTTAGGGAGCCGCGAGCTCATTAGAGTAAGAAATAGAGTAGGTTACGTGTAATTTTCTGTTTAGTTTTAGACTCGCGATGAGCGATTTTTGAATTATATTTTTTTTTGTTTTGTATCACCGCTATTGTGAAATATAAGATTTTATATTACTTTTGTTAAATAGCATGTATATTTCGAGTGTCTCTCTCTCTCCAAAAATTACCCCTCCCCTCTCCGCGGTACTGAGTTATCGAGCATATGCCCGAGGAATAGCATATGAATGATTTCGAGGCGTGTTAATCACGCCAGGCGCCCAACAAAAACTTTGCGATATTGTTTTAGATCCAGGGTACATCGTGGACGCCAAATTATTGTGCACGCGGTAAGTTCTCGGTCATTTTCTCCGAGTGACCGAGGAGCGGGAAAATTCCACGTCACAACGTATATTATGCAAACTGTGTTTTTCACATAAAGTTCAATTTATGGTCACTAAATCACTTCTTTCAGGCCCATATTTTTTTTAAATTCAACAACCTGTCCACCGAGGAAATTGCGCACTGAAATTTTATACATCTGTTCGTTATTTATGGGTTTTATAGGTACTCGCAAGCGCAGTAGTAAGGCTAGCTCGTATGTAGCAGCGAGAGCAGAGGTACAATTTCCCCGTTTTATACACAATCCACGATTTTGCCATATGTTTGTGAAAAAATAGGAAACTCGTGGAGTAGAAAATTTTTGTATACAATGTGTATAGTTCTTACAAGAACTTCATTAAGCAAAAATGTTGAACCCGGTAAAATGATCGTATTTCATGATTACTGATAATATGTGCGTAGTTATTCATTTTCGGGAAACAAAAAAAGAATGCGGAATACAAATTTTCCATTACCCGCATGTAACGTGTCGGTGCGCGTTGAGTACAGTGGGTCTAGGACACTAAACTCTAATATAACTGGAAGGCCTGCTGCAATGATAAGGGATAGGACTTGCTTTCAGCCGAGTGAGAGGTATCAAATAAGACCACTCTCTCAGTCGCTCCGTGTAGTCTTCCAAAAATTTGTCCACTTATTTTCACACACTACAACACATTCTGTTTAAATCTCTTTACGAATTCTTGCATTATCTTATGTTTTATAAAAATTTACCGTTTTTTTTTCGTATGATATTGACATATTGTATTGAGATTTCGTAATAATTAAATTAGGAAAAATAAAACTAAGGACTGGTTTCTTTCAAAATACTTACAGACTACCTGAAGTCGAAATACTTACACAAAAAATGAGACATTACCGCCAGGTATAAAAAATTGATTACATTTAGTCACACAACAACCTCACACCATTTTTTAACATAATAATTTTTCAAAGTCAACAATAAAATAAAATTCCCGGTTGTTCACAATCACATATTAGAGTTCAATGTGGTTTAGTACGAATAGGATATCGCAGTGGGATAACATTTTTGCTTCGACGGTGCAACGCATGCGCAGTACCTAATAGAAAGAGACAGGCTGGTATATTTAAGTACATTTGAGCTATCTCTGTCGGGTGAACCTCCACCACCGCAGCAAGCCTTCCAGTTATATTAGAGTTCAGTGGTCTAGGAACAGTGTGGCATATTCAGGAAAAATAAAACGTGAAATTCAAAACAGAGAAATATCACTTTTGGTATATACACATAATGCAGAATTCATACCTTACATTACTAATAGCACATCGCTGTTTCGATAAAACATAAACATTTTACAATCAAATTAAAGTAATAATAAAAAGCGTACAGCAATAATCTTGAAATGTGCATCCACTTACACATTCAATTATCGGCCTAGGCTCTACGTTCCGGCAAAATGAATTTCGTACCATATGAAACCATGTTTATGTGAATGTTTCTTAATAAACTTTTTTAATATTAATCGGAAGCTTTACTTTTATGCAATAACTTGTAAAATTGTATTAAATACATAATAAATATTCAATAATAGATACACATATTGTCAATTTTATTGCAAAATTTTAAGACTATGTACAGTAAAAGAACTGTAGATAAATGTATAGAAAAAAAATAAAATTCTGTAAAATTATGATAAAAAATGTAAACTATAAATATAAGATTATTTATAAGAATGTTTTTGTATAAATTTTAATTATAAAGAATATTGTAAAATAGTCGACACAGTGACATTGAATAAATGTTGATCAAAAATAAATTAATTTAAATAGAAATACTAAAAAAAAATAAGTTTTTTTCTGCGACTTTCTGAGTCAGTTTCATAATACTGTCAATTAGTTCTCGACCATTCCAGCATGATCTGAAACGTGAAGTAAAATTTAAAAAAAAAAATACTAGCAAAAAGAAAATTAAAAATGGTTTGAATTCTCTTTTATTACCAAACTCTGGTGACGAAACCGAATCAATGAATTCATACAAAAAAGTAACGATAGCATTATATTTTTCTTTATCCATTTTACTCACAGCAAAAGTTAATTTTCTTGAAGTCAGTATCTTAAACCACAGTGCAAAATTTTCTATCAGCCAGGCAGTAGTTTTAACTCCAGGTTTATTTAGTTCTTCCCCTAAAAATTCCAAACTCGTAGTAATTTCATGACGAAGAACGTGCGAGGCACTTTTTACTGTCATCTTTTGAAAATGTGCATTTCTATCAATGTATTTGTTCGATAATTTCGGAGCTAATTTTAAATCAGAATCACTTTGATCTTTCAATAATTCATCAAAATGCGCTGAACTTGCTATATTTGTTGGAAGATTATACAACTTAACGTACTTGTCAGGAATTTTTATAATTACATTGTTCAACATCCCTTCTTTAAATTTTTAAACGCATGACATACGTCGTGAAACAAAAATAAATGCTTTTTGTCATTAATTGGATGTTGACATTTATTTTGTGTCTTTGAATACTTTCCCAAATTAACATCAAATGACCGCCACATAGCTTGATTAGAATATCCCGTATCGGATAAAATAGCATGAACGTTTAATCTTAATGAATGCGCTTTTCTTATATAATTTAGAAATAATGGCTTGTATTTTGTACCATCCGTACTTTTCCCTGTGTGAAAAGAAATTAATGACTTGTTTCCACTTTTTACTGATTCCAGCGACCATGATAACAAGCGCATGTACGCTGCAACCTCGCTACTGTCATGCCCGGGTAATGTTACATCGCCTGCATAAGTCTCAGTACAATTATCACAACATAAGTTTTCAATTATGCTTATTTCGTCTAAAACTATAACACATTTTTATGAGATTCTTTTTTAAATTCTGATACTTTCAATTTAAAAAATCCAAAAATTTCATGGCTAATACCGCTAACGAATTTCCAATTTTCTAATTTCTTGCGAAGTGCTCTGAGAGATAATGGAAGAGGAAATTTTTCTCATAACAATTCTGTATACCTGGAAACTCCGCATGCAAATTTTAACTGGTATGCTTTAATTAGAGAACTATTAAACCATTTTAGCATTTTTTGCAAATTTCTATCACGAAATTTTAATTGATCGTAATTTAGTATTGTATGGATACCTTGTGGAGTTTGCTCAAAAATACGTATTCGGTCTTCCAATGTCTTAACCAACACGTTTAAATAAATTATATTTTTGCTTGTATCTTTTGTCATATAAATTCTTAGACTTTCACTTTGCGGTACAATTTTTCAAGTGCCTTATGCTTTTTTACTAAATCTGTGTTAGAATCAATAGCTTTGACATCTTGGTGCCAGGCCAGTAATGTTTCTTCTTCTCTGATTAAGCCATCATCATAAACAAACTTCTTTGTGATTAATGATTCATTCTTATACTCCGCTTGATCAGTTGTTAAACTTAACTTCAATTTCGTTGAAACTTGAATTGTCAGGAATAGGTTATATTTTTGCTTCTGAAGCTTTCTTGTCTTCTTTGACATGATTACTGCAAGATACTTTGTGCATATTTTATTCACTTTGCCTTCCGAATAGTTTTCCACCAAGTATCTCTCCATTGCTAGTCAACTCTGTTATTTGCACATCCTCAATATTGTCTAAAGGCTCTAAAATTTGTGAAATATTAAATCAAAAATATTTTTAATAAATTTATATAACATTATTTTGAAAATCATTTTTAAAAATGCACAATGATATCTCTGTAAGAGTTTTAATTTCAATGTTCGCATCGTTGATTCTTCGTGAAAACGGGATCAAAATTTTGTTATATTCTTTTTCATGGGCTTGTAATAAATAAACTTTATGTGAGTCAGGATTTGTGTGTTTATTATTCTGTTCCTTGTGAGTATTTTCAATTTGAGTGGACTCTAAAGACAAAACTTTAAACTTGAATAATAACAGACAATTGAACAAAATTATTACATTAATTGTATAAGTATGTAACCTTGACTTATTTGTAGATTTACTTGATGTACCAAGTTCCTAAATATTATTAGATTAGCTCACATTTTCAATTTTCTTTTGCTATCTGACCTTACTTTCTCCCACATATCTGGTGTGAAATAACACTACATATATAAAGAAGTCAATAATATATTTTTCTAGTTTCATCACATGACGTGTTTAATAATCTTTAAAATAAATTCCGATATCGAATACTCTGTGAAAATTAATATAAAACTTACCTCGCATGGAGTAGATGAATCTTTTGGTGTCCAGTCAGTCATGTGACCCAAAGTCCTGCAGTTTTTTTCCCATCCTCTCCTTCGAGCAATATCTTTTGGAAAGTAATTCGTTTTCTCACCCATTTGAGACGTATTCTGACAACCTTTCGCTGAGCAGAGATGCATATGGGCTGTGTGCGTATAATCATCCAGCAACAAAACGAAGGAAATATGTACAGTAATTGCATATTATTGCTTGACATTATTGCACATTAACAAAAATTTGCAGTTTTCGGCGTGATTTTCCAAACCGCTGTGTATCATTTGAGGTTAGCTTTTGGTAGCAAGTTAAAATTATTTTTCCTACAAAAAAGTATTTCACATCCTCACTTCATTTACATCACGTTCATTTATAATTCATATTGGATGTCATATTGGCTCATATAACAGTGTATTGGACTTATGATCGAATAGAACATACGACTATTACATAGAAGTATCACAACCTGACCTCTTGCCTGGACCCTCCTGAAGCTGGTATCTTCAGTCAACGCATGTAATTTGCCTGATATTTTGAAATTCGCGAAATAGTTTTCGTAAAAATGGCGAAGCCAATCAGTACGGGGCACGCATTTGGGCCACGCTGTTCCTAGACCCACTGTACCTCAAGCGGTGCAGTCCATAGAGATATAAGAGTAGAGTACGTGAGCCACAGGAGCGCACATAAGTGAAAACCAGCACGCGATAGAAAGAGAGAGAGCAATTGGAGAGTCTGGTTATCTTTGTCTAACCACGCATGCGCTGGCGTGCCGAAGGTTCTTGACACAAACATAACCTGCTTCGTACTCTATTTGAACATGATTATACCAAAAAAGGAGGTTGGTGTTCCACAGAATATATCGATGAAATAGTGAATCATATTAGCGGTTCTATAGTATTTTCATTAAAGAATAAAATTCATTGTAAACAGTGCGTTGCTATGATAGAAGGGAGTACTGATAACAGCGGCAATTCCAAATTAACTAAACTAAAAAATCGTGGAGGCTTGTACTTTGCATCTGACGACGTGAACTTTATTTGTATTATGCTGAAAAAATTTCACGTCAAAATCGACATTTAACATTTTCTTCAAATATTATGGATAGAGTTGTGTCGGAAACTCTGCAAATATTACCAAACACGATATTAAATGATGGTAAACATTCTTTGTAACAAGATCCCTTGTGTGACCACAGACATAAATTGATTTCACTTATATTGTATATTAGTTTATTTAAATTATACTAATACTACTATTCATAGTCTTACTACTGATTACATTATTTTTTTATATGTTTTCGTATTGAGTGCGGCCGAGACTCACCTGCTGCGCATGCGTGATTAGACAAAGACAACCAGACTGACTAGTTGCCTTCTCTCTTTCTATTGCGTGCTGGTCGCATCGGCTGACTCACGTACTCTATTCTTATATCTCTATGGTGCAGTCGCGTGATCAGTGGGTGCAGTAAAGTACGAGCGAAACAGCATTAGTTTTGTTTTCTCTCCGTCTCTATCTTGTCGTCTGTGACCCGGTTGCGGCTTTTCGCAGCATTATCACAGTGCAACAAAATTGCACGCCGGAATTTTAATAAAGTATTAGCTCAAATCTCCAACATTGTGACGTCTTGAAAAGTAATATGCCGTTATTCTATGAATTCTGAACATTTTTACGCGATTTTAATCAGGTTTGTAAGATTTTGTATCCCTCGCGATGAATATTCACGATCCGGAAACACCTATTTCAATTTAGACTAGTATTTATGATAATTATACTGTGATGATTTTTATCATCAATTCGTTCTTTTGGTAGAAAATTTATTTTCAAAAGTTAGCTTTACAATCTTTAGAAGATTGTACATAGAATTTGATTGATTTCTTCAACTTTCGCGGTAGTATAGCAATAAACAAAAGTCATAGCCAAGTAAACATTTTTAAACGTGAAGTCTATGTAAAGTTTGCCTATATGCTTGGCCTTTTTTTATTTTTGAATCCACCGTGCTTTGTTTTCCCCCGGTCACGTACGCTCATTAATATTGTTATTTTTGTGATAGTCTAATGAATATGTGTATGAGATTCCTCAAAAATGTACAATAACTGCTATGTCGCCTATTACGACAAATCTAGCTATTTGTCAAAAGGCGTATAAATTTTCGTGCTTTCCTCTAGCTTTTGGAAAAAAAAAATTCTAGTAAAATAATCAGTGCTTCTTTGCGGAAAATGCACTTCTAGTGTTTCGTAGTTCAAAAACTTAAATTTAGAGCTGTATCCGTTCTGAACAAATTTTTTCTCTAAATTACATTTAAACCCAGGTAGCACATTAATATCCCAGTACCGTGAAAACATGTGCTCTACATGTACCTTACATTTACTCCATTATGTCCGCCACAAAACATTATGGTAGCTATATAACAGACACAGAATAGAGATACGTATCGATAATATCACAGATATCGATGAGATTCATATCTTTCCAAGTCCGTTATGTATCATTTATGTTCTTATTTTTTGCATCAAGCGCATGGCAGTTATATTTTGCAGTGGCAGATCAGATTCCTATTTGTTACGTAATACATCCAAATCAGAGCAATTGAATAAACGTACTTAATAACTATCTCTCACTTCGTGTAACATTCGACGAGATTCATCTTATACGCAAGTGCACATATGCACGCTGCTAAAAGAAAGCAAACAAATACCAGAATATATAAGGAAAAGATTGCTTATTACCACCCAAAATATTGAAATAGAATGTGTTATAAAAGTAACCAGCTTGAAATGACAAAGCTACTACAAAGATACTAGAATATACAAATTCAACATGTAGTGTCACAAGTAACAATAGGGAAACCTAGTCTCTCGTCTAAGCTACCGATTTTTGTAAATTATTAATGAATGTCAATCTTTCATACTTGTAAACATCTATGGTTTTGTCTTATTCTTGCGTTATTGTCTCCCGAGATATCGTCACTTTGTTTTTATCGATTTGCAATAAAGTTCGCACTCTCGTTTTTAATTAACAAAATAAAAATTCACTTAGCGTCATTCTTTGCAACTTGAGTAAGATCACGTCACCCAGTTACGTGTAGATTTAAGTACATTTAATGCAAGAATCTATTATTTATCGCTTCGCCCAACCTACGCACATTTTTCGCTATTAACTATCGTCTCTCGTTTCAAAGCTACCGTTAAATTCTGTTCTATCGAAGTTTCTGCGAATGGCTATTGTCTGTTTTACTAACTACCGCTATCGTTGCCATTTCATTTGACTGTCTTAAACCTGTAACCTGCTCAACAATGTATGACTGATTGACCCGTTCATTTTCCCTGACTTGAGTTTATTCTTTATTTCTTGACTTTCTTTAATTCTTTAAGTATCGTTAGCTGCCTTGAATACCGCCACTCTACCAGTTCGAGTGAGTACCTGAGCCTAGTCAGCCGTACAACAGGTTCTCTAGTTATTTTTCGTATTGTTTCGTATTGATTCTTATTGATTGGTAATTATTGTATGAAATTCGACGCTAAAGCGTCTGACGTCCAACGTATTTTATTTTGTTATAGTTTAGTTGTTCAACGTAAGTGGAGAACCGCGCCAAGGTGTCAACGGTAAGTTCTCATCTGAGGGTAACAGAATCTAGCGTTACAATACACATATATATATATATATATATATATATATATATATATATTGTAACGTGGCAGTTCGGCTAGGCCTGCCCGTTACAAGAGACTCCCTGAACCCTGGGCGAGATCCCGGAATCAGGGTCTAGAAAATCGAGTCGCGGAATAATTTCAGAGAGCGCCAGAACTGGAGTCACGCACCCGAGCTTCGACAGGGACAAAATAGAGCATTGCGACCCAGATATTTCAGGTTTTTGTTTTTAATTTTCTTTCGAGTGCACCGGCTACCCTCCAGTGACCAATTCCAACACCGAACATCTTTCGAGGCCAGGCGAAACCACGACGATCTCGCGGGAAGGACACCGAGGCTGCGGAGGGGGAGGCAACGCAGATCCCTGCAGCGAGGGAATCCAAGGCGGACGCGATTCCCGCTGGCGGCCGGCGCGCCGCAGCCTCCCCGCTCACCCCGCGTACGCCCAACCAAGGCAACCGCGAGGCACCAGCTAGCGACGAGGGAGCACCACCCCGCCCAACCCCAGGACTACGTAGAGCTGCGCGGGAGACGACATCGCGATCTAGCCTTAAGTTCTGCGCCGCGTAGAGACGACAGGTGCGCGGCAAGTTGCGCAATCCCCAAAATCGATGACCGATCGATTGTTGCGCATTCTTAGGGTGATGACGTCACGAAAAATTCGCGCGATGAGATCGGCGTTGCGACCATCCTAGATCACTCGAGTTCTGGCGATTCACGAGAGCGGGTGAACTGAGCGATTGTGCGATTTTTTTTTTCTGGTTATTTCGAGTTTGAGTGATTGCGAGGAGAATGAGCCGACACGAGGGAGTTGGACCCTTCGTAGCGTGGATGTGGAGCGGTAAGCGTTGTTAACATTCTCGCGATCGAATTTCGAGGGTAATTGAGTCAAGGTTGATCCGAAAAAGGGTAGCCGTTTTCTTTTGTTAGTTTGAGTGTCGAAAAGTACTCGAAATTCGTTTGCCGATTCTTTTGCTTGGTGACCGTAGCCTGAGTTGCGCGTAAGAGAGTAACGTTAACTTCGGGGAATCCAGAAAATCGAGTCGAGCCACGGGTTGAGCCGAGACGTTATTGTCTCGAGCTTGAGTGTGACCGAAGTCCGTTACACGGGGTCAATTCACGTCATCCGGCACATCTTCGATTATCGTACAGGTCGCGAGCAATCACGGGGAGCATTCGAATTCGCGACTGCGGCATGCCGTCGCCGAGGCAGTGAAGCTCGGGTGCGTGCTGATAAGCGTATGCGTTTTTAGAGGAGGATCGCGGGTGTCGCGACGAGCCTCGCATCACTTTAGTTATTTAATATTCTTTTTAGTTATTTAATATTCTTTTTTTTTTTCTTTTTTTTTTGTTTGCATTATCAGTTAGTATTAAGTTGGCGATTAGCGCCATTTTGTAAAGGACGTTCGCGGGCAGCGTGTCGAGTCCGATTTTTTTTTTTTTTTTTATGAAGTAGGGTATTGTTAAGACGGCGACTAGCGCACGTAGGCCGTAGAGGTCTCTTAGATTTATTCACCTTTTTTTTTGTTGTTATTATTTTTCTATTTTTATTTTTATTTGGAGTATTTCTACCTTTCTTATTTAGTTTAGATAATAGTAACATTGTGTTTGGAATCGCGAAAGACGACTTGCGTGGTCGTATTATCATTCTTTTTTTTTTCTTTATTATTTTTCTTTCTTTTTATTTTGTACTATCGCTGATGAAAAATATACCATCGGAATTTTATAGTAATTTGGCCACAGCACGTGTTGGCTTACTGGTTGCAATTCTCTCTACCCGAAAATCACCCCTCCCCTCTCCGCGGTACTGAGCTACCGAGCATATGGTCGCGGTATATCGTATGACCGATTTCGAGGCGTGTTGACCACGCCAGGCGCCCAACAAATTTCGCGATATTGTTTTAGATCCAGGGTACATCGTGGACGCCAAATTATTGTGCACGCGGTAAGTTCCCGGTTATTTGCTCCGAGTAACCGAGGTGCAGAAAAATCCACGTCACAATATATATATATATATATATATATATATATATATATATATTGTGACGTGGATTTTTCCGCACCTCGGTTACTCGGAGCAAATAACCGGGAACTTACCGCGTGCACAATAATTTGGCGTCCGGCGAGGTATCCTCGATCTGAAACAATATCGCGAAATTTGTTGGGCGCCTGGCGTGGTCAACACGCCTCGAAATCGGTCATACGATATACCGCGACCATATGCTCGGTAGCTCAGTACCGCGGAGAGGGGAGGGGTGATTTTCGGGTAGAGAGAATTGCAACCAGTAAGCCAACACGTGCTGTGGCCAAATTACTATAAAATTCCGATGGTATATTTTTCATCAGCGATAGTACAAAATAAAAAGAAAGAAAAATAATAAAGAAAAAAAAAAAGAATGATAATACGACCACGCAAGTCGTCTTTCGCGATTCCAAACACAATGTTACTATTATCTAAACTAAAATAAGAAAGGTAGAAATACTCCAAATAAAAATAAAAATAGAAAAATAATAACAACAAAAAAAAGTGAATAAATCTAGGAGACCTCTACGGCCTACGTGCGCTAGTCGCCGTCTTAACAATATCCGACTTCCTAAAAACCAAAAACAAAATCGGACGCGATGCGCTGCCCGCGAACGTCCTCTACACAATGGCGCTGGTCGCCAACTTAATACTAACTAAAAATGCAAACAAAGAAAAAAAAAAGAGAAGAAAAAAAAAAAAGAATATTAAATAACTAAAAAGAATATTAAATAACTAAAGTGATGCGAGGCTCGTCGCGACACCCGCGATCCTCCTCTAAAAACGCATACGCTTATCAGCACGCACCCGAGCTTCACTTCCTCGGCGACGGCGGGCCGCAGTCGCGAATTCGAATGCTCCCCGTGATTGCTCGCGACCTGTACGATAATCGAAGATGTGCCGGATGACGTGAATTGACCCCGTGTAACGGACTTCGGTCACACTCAAGCTCGAGACAATAACGTCTCGGCTCAACCCGTGGCTCGACTCGATTTTCTGGATTCCCCGAAGTTAACGTTACTCTCTTACGCGCAACTCAGGCTACGGTCACCAAGCAAAAGAATCGGCCAACGAATTTCGAGTACTTTTCGACACGCAAACTACCAAACGGCGATCCTTTATCTGATCAGCCTGTACTCAATTACCCTCGAAATTCGATCGCGAGAATATTAGCAACGCTTACCGCTCCACATCCACGCGACGAAGGGGCCGACTCCCTCGTGACGGCTCATTCTCCAAATTTTCTAAACGGGAACCAACTACACACGCAACTAATGACACCGGTCTCGTCGTGCTCCAGAACTAGAGTGATCTAGGATGGTCGCAACGCCGATCTCATCGCGCGAATTTTTCGTGACGTCATCACCCTAAGAATGCGCAACAATCGATCGGTCATCGATTTTGGGGATTGCGCAACTTGCCGCGCACCTGTCGTCTCTACGCGGCGCAGAACTTAAGGCTAGATCGCGATGTCGTCTCCCGCGCAGCTCTACGTAGTCCTGGGGTTGGGCGGGGTGGTGCTCCCTCGTCGCTCGCTGGTGCCTCGCGGTTGCCTTGGTTGGAGCGTAAGCGGGGTGAGCGGGGAGGCTGCGGCGCGCCGGCCGCCAGCGGGAATCGCGTCCGCCTTGGATTCCCGCGCTGCAGGGATCTGCGTTGTCTCCCCCTCCGCAGCCTCGGTATCCTTCCCGCGAGATCGTCGTGATTTCGCCTTGCCTCGGAAGATGTTCGGTGTCGGAGTTGGTCACTGGAGGGTAGCCGGTGCCCTCAAAAAAAAATAAAAAAAAACAAAAACCTGAAATATCTTGTTCGCAATGCTCTATTTCGTCCCTGTCGAAGCTCGGGTGCGTGACTCCAGTTCTGGCGCTCTCTGAAATTATTCCGCGACTCGATTTTCTAGACCCTGATTCCGAGATCTCGCCCAGGGTTCAGGGAGTCTCTTGTAACGGGCCGGCCTAACCGAACTGCCACGTTACAATATATATATATATATATATATTGTAACGATTTAGGCGTTACGTTAATAAAATGTGGATCCGCGAGTTTACTTATTATCAAATCAAAGGCGCGAACAAAAATATCGTGATAAATGCTTTTAATGCAATATACGTGTTTCTCGTTTAAAGTCTGGAACAAGACTGTTTTTACAATAATGTTGGTTGGCGCAGCAACCTTATTCTTTTTAAAGACATAAGAAGTTTATAAACGTCTTTTATCTATGCCGACTACTAGATCATTAAAGAGGGGGCAAAAGAGGTGATTTCACCCTTTGTAACACTACTCCCCCCCGAGGAAAAGAGTCGTCCCGACTCGGGAAAATTAAAACAATTATAAAGGTGATCTAGTAGTCAGTGCTCAAAGGTGAGTTGGAGCTGTGGCTCTAAAAATTTAAGAACTCCCTTTTTTACTATCTGGCATTTGCCCACAGTCTCAAGGTAAACCACAGAAAACCTTGAGTAGATAGTTGAGCGTTAAATAATCTCAAAAATTTATGTGCCGTGTTTTATAAAGGTAAGTGTTATTAAGTGTTATGTATCTTCATGAAGGATTGTCCAAACGAAACAGGTTCGGGTGGAATCATCGAGGCAGGAACCGAAAATTACGGGACCAAACAGGATAAAGGCAGATTCCTTTTTGAAAATTCACACAGGAAACAGGGAAATAGATGGGTGACTGATCCTAGTCTTCTTTAGAAACAGCACACCCTAGAGTTTTGGAAGGACAAATGTGAGTGATGGTATATCTAATCAAATTCACTAAGTGAATTTGGGAAAATGCACAAATAAAATAAATTGAATATGTAATCAAAAGAAAAGAAACGATCTTATCTGAATCATTTCCGTGTATTTCTTCAAAATAAGTCCACCAGTCATCCTCAGGAATCGGGGAAGATTGGAAGGAGAAGGCTGTGTCAAATACCCTGAAAAAGTGCTCACAAAAACTGACACTTAAGGTTAATAAAATGTGAAAATCAAGCAATCGCTCATCGACCTCGAAAAATAATCGTGGCTCTTTTCACATTAATAAAAGAAACCAAAGCCTGTCCGTTACAAAACTCGATTCCAGAGAAGAAGTTTCTAGAAAGAAACAATCGAAGAAAACAAATTTCAAATTGATTAGCAACGCAGAAATAACAAATCATTATAAGAAAAGTCCTCGCCGAAGACAGGCCCAATTAGTTCAAAAAAAGAAAAATGTCAATCATAAAGACTCCACCCGTTTCCGCCTTCATCAATGCGGGCGTAATTACCTCCAGTTTTCCGTGGGAGGACATAAAAAATATGTCACAAGAGGAATTCAAGATCTATTTTGAAAATCAGTGGAAGACCCTGAAATGTGGTCGGGGTGAGACCGTAAGAGAAAAACATAAAATGGGGCTAATATGCCTAAACTGCTGGATTACTCGGTAAGTTCTCATGCAAATTTTAATCAAAAAAAAATATATAAGTTCCCCGTGTCTGATTTATTTCAGCGCGGACATGAAGAACTTCTACGAGCTCAAGGAAACTCATCTTACCTTCGCGGGAGAGAGCAAAGCTTGTCGCGAATGTCGGAAGAATTTACTCGCAACAAACTCCACCGAAGACTGCAACGATTGTGCAGAGGTCAAGTCCGCTTTAAAGATTATGGCGGAACAAATTTTTGAAACTTAATTTTTTATACATGTAACCTCTCGTTTTCACCATTCGTTCTTTTTTTTTTTTTTTTTATCTTGTTTTAATAAAGAAAATTAAACTTTATTTTTTCGTTTTTCTCTTAATTAAGAATTTCTTCATTATTCAAATCTGAATTAACCCCCGCACATCATAGACGTACAAAAATCTTTAAAAACTTGATCGGCTGTAGCTTCTGCATTTATAACCAAAACAGGAGCCGATGAATAAGAAAAAGTTTGTTTCACTAACCAATCTTCATGAACCTCATGGATAGTTCTGAGTAACTCTAAAGAAATACTCGATTCTTCCTCACGAGAACGGGAATTAACTCGAACAAAAGAAGTTTCTGGGGAAACTCGCAAATAAACAATCAAATCTACTCTGAGCTCAGACGAGCGAATGAGAAGATCAAAATTTTTTGTTAATAAATGTGATTCGAAGTCGCGAAAATTACCTAACCTTCGACGAGCTTCTACAAAACAATTGCTACTGAATATCGATCTTTCCATCACCTTTACAGGCAATGAAGTCGTCTGCAGATGTCGCTCTAACATAACCATTTGAGCGAAATGCTGAAAATAATAGCAATAACGATCTGGGTTCTGGTACATCAAATCTAAAAGATTAATTCCAGCTACATTTCGATATTCTTCAAGAGGTTCTAAAAGTGTACAGACCTGGCGATCTGCTAAAAACCTCTTAGTGAAAGTTGTTTTTCCGCATCCGATATTTCCTTCTATAATAATCGTAAGCGGTCGAGTTTTACTCAAATGAATTCCGAAAGGTAAATTCTTCTCCCAATCGATAACCGACTGTAAAGAAAGCCAAATCGATCACAGTCGTCAAGGGTGTTCGTTTGAAGATCTAACCTCGAAGGACGTTCCTGGTCGAGGAGAGACTGTTCCAGGTTGATCTTCTTCAAATGGAGCAAGACGATCCAAGTGAACCACTTTCTGACGCAAATGAGGAGATCTTCGGATTCTATAAACAACATCATTTATCCGGTTAACCACTAAGTAAGGGCCTTCCCAATTTCTTTGTAGCTTTGGACATCGTCCTTTCTGTCTTCGAGGTTGGAAAAGCCAAACAGAATCTCCAGGATTAAATTTTAAATCTCTGGCTCGAATATCATAACGAGTTTTCAATTTATCTGAAGCCATAGAAATTCTATTCCTAGCAAAGTGATGAATTTCTTCTGAATGTTGTTGTAATAAAAAGGCATAATCTGTTTGATGCTGTCTTTGCACAGGAACAGGGCCTTTCTCTAAATCTGACGGAAGTCGAAGATTTCTTCCAGTAAGCATGAGGGCTGGCGTCTGTTTCGTCGTCTCATGAATCGCAGATCTGTAAGATAAGAGGAAGAAAGGGATCCAGGAGTCCCAGTCTCTCTGATTCTGTTCTACGAAGGACGACAAATACTGTAGTAAAGTCCGATTCAGACGCTCTATCATGCCATCAGATTGCGGATGCAAAGGAGTTGTACGAGTTTTTCTAACCCCTAAAATCTGAGTAACCTCTTTCATTAAGGTTGACTCAAAATTTCGGCCTTGATCAGTATGAAGTTCTAGAGGAACTCCGTGTCTACAAATAAATTCTTTAACGAATGCCTGTGCTACAGTAGAGGCTTCTTGATCAGCGAGAGGAACCACTTCAGGCCATTTAGTAAAATAATCAGCAATAACCAAAGCATATTTATTTCCAGAATGGGTTATCGAAAGAGGTCCAAGAATGTCCATCGCTATTCTTTCAAATGGAGCTCCCACGTTGTAAATTTGAAGAGAGCTTTGTCCCTTCGCTCGAGGTCCTTTCTTTGCCGTGCAGATTCGACATCTTCGACACCAATCTTCAACGTCCATCCGGCAACGAGGCCAAAAGTAGAAGTTGCGAATTCTGCCTAGAGTTTTATTTGAAGCGAAATGTCCGCCTGCAGGAGAATCATGATAAAGAGCAAGAATCTCTGGAACTCGTGACCTGGAAACCAAAAGTTGCCACCTGATTTCTTTCAAGTCTGCAGATTCCTATTTTCGGTATAAAATTCCATCAATTAAAAGAATAGAGTCCCATTGTGCCCAATAAATTTTCAAATCTGACTCGGCTAAAGATATATCCTGCCAGTCCGGGCGAGTTTCTGCTTATTTCCAAGACTTCACTTGATTCAAAGTATCGTCCTCTTGTTGCGATTTTCTCCATTCCCCCTAGTTATTTTCGAAAGAAATCTTCCGTATTATAAGAGAGGGGTCACGATTTTTCTCTAATCGTGCACACTGTTTACACTCTGGCATTTCCTCGCAGGGTCTTCGAGAGAGAGCATCGGCGTTTCCATGATGAATTCCTGCTCGATGACGAATATCAAAATCGTACTGACCGAGCCTTTCTAACCATCTAGCTACCTGACCTTCGGGAGATTTAAACGAAAGTAGCCACCTGAGAGAAGCATGATCTGTACGTATCAAAAATTTCCTACCATACAGATAATGGTGAAAATGTACTACGGTCTTAACGACAGCTAAAAGCTCTCTACGAGTGACACAATAATTCCTCTCGGTTTTACTCAAAACTCTGCTGAAATAGCTTATCACTCTCTCTTGACCTCCCTGAATTTGTGACAGAACCCCGCCTATTCCTGAAAGAGATGCATCCGTATCTAAAATAAAAGGAATTTCGATCTCAGGATAAGCTAAAATCGGCGAAGAAATAAGATTTTCTTTTAATTTCTTGAAAGCCTCTTCGCATTCCGGGGTCCAGTCAAAAGGAATCTTGATTCCGGTCAAGTGATGGGGAGGTTTAGCTATACCAGCGAAACCTTTTACAAATCTTCTGTAATACGTGCAAAGGCCTAAAAAGCTCTGAATTTGTTCTTTATTCTTAGGTGTCGGCCAAGAAGAAACCTTCTCTATTTTGGATGGGTCGGTCTTCACACCTTGTGCTGAAACGATATGTCCGAGGAAGCCTACTTCTTTCTGGAACAGATGGCATTTTTTCGGGCTCATTTTCAGACCTGCTTGCTTCAGCCTAGCGAAAACTTGTCTGAGATTTTGAACTTCTTCTTCAAAGTTCTTGCCAAAAACGATTATATCGTCTGAATAAACGAGGCATATTTTGCCAGTGAGCCCATGGAGAACAGCCTCCATCATTCGTTCAAAGGTAGCCGGGGCATTACTTAAACCAAACGGCATAACCTTGAACTGCCATAATCCTCCTAAACCCGTAACAAAAGCTGTTTTTTCTTTATCTAGAGGATCCATTTCGACCTGCCAGTATCCGCTCTGAAGATCTATGGTGCTGAACCAAGTTGCACCAGCTATCAGGTCGAGTGTCTCGTCGATTCTGGGTAGAGGGTAGGAATCTTTCTTCGTTATATCGTTCAGCTTCCTGTAATCGATACAAAATCGTTTGGATCCGTCCTTTTTGTTAACAAGGACGATTGGTGAGGCCCAGGGACTAGACGATGGTTCAATCACATCGTTCTTCAGCATGTCTTCCACAAGCTTCTTCACCTCTTCTCGGGCGTTGAGAGCGAGTCTTCGAGGAGCTTGTTTAATTGGTGAACTCTCTCTGACGTCGATCTTTGGCGAAAGAATCTATAAACTCTAGCAAAAGAGATTTAAACGATTCTACCTGAGCTGATTTTAACGAAATCGAAGATTTCTCAACAAGGCTCTGTAAATGTGAAGGGAAACGTTGTTGCAAATCATCCTCCGAAAGTTCTATTTCCCGAATTCTAGGAGGGGTCCAATAAATTCCATTCCTATTCGTACAAAGAGTTATTTCGCGATTGTTTGAAGCTAGTGAATTTCTCTTAGTCGAGATAACACAGTTATGAGCTGTAGGAAAGTCTATTCCCAAAATACCTTTATCCTCTATATCTGCTATAAAAACCTTATGTGGAGAGTCGATACACCCAAAAAGGTTAATTTGGACAGTAGCCTGTCTCAAAACCGGGGTCGTCTCTCCAGTGGCTGTTCGCAGAGAAAAAGAGGGAACAATCTGGTCATCGGATTTAGAGATCCGATCGAACTACGGTTACTTCCGCGCCCGTGTCTATTACCCATAGACAATCGACGCCATTTACAGTACCGCGCGCGTAAAGACCAGACTGTCGTAGACTTCTAATTAAAAATTGCTCTCTAAGAGGGCTTTCACTACTCACAATCTGCGATGATTTTCGCCCTGACAAATCATCTAGAATTAGTTTTTTGAGTGAGTTCCTGTTGAAGAACTTGATTGAGGATTTGCTTCCCCTATTTCTATATTTTTCTGACGCCAATTATAAGAATTTGGATTCGAGCCTTGCATCGGTTTTCCACTAATTTTTTTAATTAGGAAACAATGATTGGCGTCGTGGCCTGTTTTTTTACAAAATATACAAGTCAAGCTAGTTTGATTTGTCACGACCACGTTTTTATTTATACGCTCGTTTCGATGGTTTTGAAAAGAACCTCGATTTCTTGATTTAAAATTGTTACCGTTATTTCTATTTTTATAATTTTGAGGTTTTGGCTCCTCCGAGTATTCAAAACTCTGTCTTCCTGAGGTGTTTTCGGACACCTCAATCCGACGAAGCTTGTTCAGCCCAAAATATTGCTTTCTCATTGCCTCCACCTCGAGGGCTTTGGCCGTTGCCTCCCGCAGAGAAGTGAGGCCTGACGTTCCAACGGTCATTTTAATCTCTGGACCATTGATCGCATTCAAAAAAGCTTGCGTTGCTAATAAGTTACGAGACGGCTCGTGATCCGGCAAAGCTATACGAGAAAGTCGTTCGATATCTTGACTAAGAGACGCGAGGTCTTCGTCTCGTCCTTGTCTTCTTGTCTGTAACTGTGCCGTGTACAGTTTCGTTAAGTGGTCATTTCCATACCTCAACTTTAATGCAGAACTAAGTTTTTCATAATCAGAGATTTCTTCCTCAGACAACGCCGTTAAAACATTCAAAGCCGGCGTTCGAAGACAGGAGGCAAGACTGTGGGCCCTCATGGCGGAGTCCCACTGATTATGTTTAGCAATTGTATTAAACTGGCGTTCATAATCTGCCCATGGAATTTTTCCGTCAAAAATTGGCGGTTTTAAAGGATAAAGAGGTTTCTCATTAATCTGAGAAGCAACCTCAGGAAATCTCGAATTATTTAATTGATTAAAATGAGAACATTGAGGCCGAACTTGAGTCAAAAACTCGGAAAAACCAGCCTCATTATTTACTCTCATTCTACTAATTGGAGATTCATCTACTCTCCCAATAAAAGGCACAGACCTTGATTCAGGAACATCCTGGGTTCGACCTGGATGTTGGACCTGTCGAACAGTGGGAACGGGAACAGGAGAAGGAACAGGAGAGGGAAACGGCGTAACAACTCTGGAACCTCGTGGGGTGACAGCCGGTTCTCCTGAGCCATTCACCTGATGAACAGCCTGAAGAGCTGCCACAGTCGTCCGGAACAGTTCGTGTAGACTAGTTTCGGATCGTTCTTGTGCCTCTCTATCAAGCCTGCGCTGTTCCAGCTGTTGTTCATGTTCTTTTCTTCGCTGTTCCAGCTGTTGTTCATATTCTTTTCTTCGCTGTTCTTGTTGATCAAGAAGCAGCTGAAGAAGTTGCTGTTGATGGCGCTCAGCAGCCTCTTGCTGTTGAGACATGATCTTCAGCAGATCAATTTGAGAGATTGCCGAAGAAATTGGAAGAGGGTCCACTGAAGGTGATGGAATTGTTTCAGGGACCCGCGGATTCTCCATAACGAAAGGTTCTTCTCCGCTTCTTTCTCTTCGTCGTGAGCGCGTCAAACGACTGCTACTCATAATTAAAGTTCGCGCACTGAATTGACCCAATTAATAAGAACTCAAGATCCCGCTTCTAACACCAATTGTAACGATTTAGGCGTTACGTTAATAAAATGTGGATCCGCGAGTTTACTTATTATCAAATCAAAGGCGCGAACAAAAATATCGTGATAAATGCTTTTAATGCGATATACGTGTTTCTCGTTTAAAGTCTGAAACAAGACTGTTTTTGCAATAATATCGGTTGGCGCAGCAACCTTATTCTCTTTAAAGACATAAGAGGTTTATAAACGTCTTTTATCTATGCTGACTACTAGATCATTAAAGAGGAGGCAAAACGGGTGATTTCACTCTTTGTAACACTACTCCCGCCCGAGGAAAAGAGTCGTCCCGACTCGGGAAAGATAAAACAATTTCAAAAATAGTCTAGTAGTCAGTGCTCAAAGGTGAGTTGGAGCTGTGGCTCTAAAAATTTAAGAACTCCCTTTTTTACTATCTGGCATTTGCCCACAGTCTCAAGGTAAACCACAGAAAACCTTGAGCAGATAGTTGAGCGTTAAATAATCTCAAAAATTTATGTGCCTTGTTTTATAAAGGTAAGTGTTATTAAGTGTTATGTATCTTCATGAAAGATTGTCAGAACGAAACAGGTTCAGGTGGAATCATCGAGGCAGGAACCGAAAATTCCGGGATCAAACAGGATAAAGACAGATTCCTTTTTTGAAAATTCATACAGGAAACAGGGAAAAAGATGGGTGACTGGTCCTAGTCTTCTTTAGAAACAGCACACCCTAGAGTTTTGGAAGGACAAACGTGAGTGATGGTATAACTAATCAAATTCACTAAGTGAATTTGGGAAAATGCACGAATAAAATAAATTGAATATGTAATCAAAAGAAAAGAAACGATCTTATCTGAATCATTTCCGTGTATTTCTTCAAAATAAGTCCACCAGTCATCCTCAGGAATCGGGGAAGATTGGAAGGAGAAGGCTGTGTCAAATAACCTGAAAAAGTGCTCACAAAAACTGACACTTAAGGTTAGTAAAATGTGAAAATCAAGCAATCGCTCATCGACCTCGAAAAATAATCGTGGCTCTTTTCACATTAATAAACCAAAGTCTTTCCGACACAAAACTCGATTCCAGAGAAGAAGTTTCTAGAAAGAAACAATCGAAGAAAACAAATTTCAAATTGTTTAGCAACGCAGAAATAACAAATCATTATAAGAAAAGTAGTCGTTAAAAACAGTTCTTTTTCAAAAAAAAAAAAAAAAAATGGATACAAAAGAGCATACTTCCATGAATGCGGCTATGTTGGTAAAAGTATTCCTTTTCGAAAATCTAGAAGAACTTAGCGAGATAGAAAGTTCAAATTATTTTAACTCTCTATGGAGAGAGATGTCCTGCGGCCAACTAAACGCAGTTTCTGAAGAAGGAAGAAGCGGCTTCCTATGCCAAAGCTGCTTTGAGTCACAGTGAGTTCATCATATCGAGTAACACAAATAAATTATGAGAAAATAATTTTTGTTTCAATCATTTCTTTTTAGCTCTAAACCCGAATTTCTTCTACAAGAAGTCTCCCTTCATCTGACCTTTCTCAAAGAAAAAGCGCTATGTCGCTCATGCAAACAAAGTCTTTTTGACATAGTAAAAAAAACGGAAGGATGCGAGGGATGTGATAATGTAAAGGAAGAAATGAAGAAAATTTTAAATATTACTCGCCATTTCCCGTTAATGTAGTTTAATTTCAAAAATTAAGTTTTAGTTGTTATAGTTTTTTTTTTTTTTTTTTTTTGTTAAGAATAAAATTCTTTCAATATTAAATTCAAAGGTTTAACTTTGTCCGTGTGTCATTGCAAGACAGAAATTAGAATAAACTTGGTCGGCTGTGGATTCTGCATTGATAACCAAAACAGGAGCCGATAAAGAAGAAAAGGTTTGTTTTACTAGCCAATCTTCATGAACCTCATGAATAGTTCTGAGTAGCTCCAAAGAAATACTCGATTCTTCCTCACGAGAACGGGAACTAACTCGAGCAAAAGAAGTTTCTGGGGAAACTCGCAAATAAACAATCAAATCTACTCTGAGCTCAGACGAGCGAATGAGGAGATCAAAATTTTTTGTCAATAAATGAGATTCGAAGTCGCGAAAATTACCTAACCTTCGACGAGCTTCTACAAAACAATTGCTACTGAATATCGATCTTTCCATCACCTTTACAGGCAATGAAGTCGTCTGCAAATGTCTATCTAACATAACCATTTGAGCGAAATGTTGAAAATAATAGCAATAACGATCTGGGTCTTGATACATCAAATCTAGAAGATTAATTCCAGCTACATTTCGATATTCTTCAAGAGGTTCTAAAAGTGTACAGACCTGGCGATCTGCTAAAAACCTCTTGGTGAAAGTTGTTTTTCCGCATCCGATATTTCCTTCAATAATAATCGTAAGCGGTCGAGTTTTACTCAAATGAATTCCGAAAGGTAAATTCTTCTCCCAATCGATGACCGACTGTAAAGAAGGCCAAATCGATCACAGTCGTCAAGGGTGTTCGTTTGAAGATCTAACCTCGAAGGATGTCCCTGGTCTTGGAGAGACTGTTCCAGGTTGATCCTCTTCAAAAGGAGCAAGACGATCCAAGTGAACCACTTTCTGACGCGAATGAGGAGATCTTCGGATTCTATAAACAACATCATTTATCCGGTTAACCACTAAGTAAGGGCCTTCCCAATTTCTTTGTAGCTTTGGACATCGTCCTTTCTGTCTTCGGGGTTGAAAGAGCCAGACAGAATCTCCAAGATTAAATTTCAAATCTCTGGCTCGAATATCATAACGAGTTTTTAATTTGTCTGAAGCCATGGAAATTCTACTCCTAGCAAAGTGATGAATTTCTTCTAAACGTTGTTGTAATGAAAAGGCATAATCTGTTTGATGCTGTCTTTGCACAGGAACAGGGCCTTTCTCTAAATCTGACGGAAGTCGAAGATTTCTTCCAGTAAGCATGAGGGCTGGCGTCTGCTTCGTCGTCTCATGAATCGCAGATCTGTAAGATAAGAGGAAGAAAGGGATCCAGGAGTCCCAGTCTCTCTGATTCTGTTCTACGAAGGACGACAAATACTGTAGTAAAGTCCGATTCAGACGCTCTATCATGCCATCAGATTGCGGATGCAAAGGAGTTGTACGAGTTTTTCTAACCCCTAAAATCTGAGTAACCTCTTTCATTAAGGTTGACTCAAAATTTCGGCCTTGATCAGTATGAAGTTCTAGAGGAACTCCGTGTCTACAAATAAATTCTTTAACGAATGCCTGTGCTACAGTAGAGGCTTCTTGATCAGCGAGAGGAACCACTTCAGGCCATTTAGTAAAATAATCAGCAATAACCAAAGCATATTTATTTCCAGAATGGGTTATCGGGAGAGGTCCAAGAATATCCATTGCTATCCTTTCAAATGGAGCTCCCACGTTGTAAATTTGAAGAGAGCTTTGTCCCTTCGCTCGAGGTCCTTTCTTTGCCGTGCAGATTCGACATTTTCGACACCAATCTTCAACGTCCATCCGGCAACGAGGCCAAAAGTAGAAGTTGCGAATTCTGCCTAGAGTTTTATTTGAAGCGAAATGTCCGCCTGCAGGAGAATCATGATAAAGAGCAAGAATCTCTGGAACTCGTGACCTGGGAACCAAAAGTTGCCACCTGATTTCTTTCAAGTCTGCAGATTCCCATTTTCGGTATAAAATTTCATCAATTAAAAGGATAGAGTCCCATTGAGCCCAATAAATTTTCAAATCTGACTCGGCTAAGGATATATCCTGCCAGTCTGGGCGAGTTTCTGTTTCTTTCCAAGATTTCACTTGATTCAAAGTGTCGTCCTCTTGTTGTGATTTTCTCCATTCTTCTTGGTTATTTTCGAAAGAAATCTTCCGTATTTTAAGAGAGGGGTCACGATTTTTCTCTAATCGTGCACACTGTTTACACTCAGGCATTTCCTCGCAGGGTCTTCGAGAGAGAGCATCGGCGTTTCCATGATGAATTCCTGCTCGATGACGAATATCAAAATCGTACTGACCGAGCCTTTCTAACCATCTAGCTACCTGACCTTCGGGAGATTTAAACGAAAGTAGCCACCTGAGAGAAGCATGATCTGTACGTATCAAAAATCTCCTGCCGTACAAATAATGATGAAAATGTACTACGGTCTTAACGACAGCTAAAAGCTCTCTACGAGTGACACAATAATTCCTCTCGGTTTTACTCAAAACTCTGCTGAAATAGCTTATCACTCTCTCTTGACCTCCCTGAATTTGTGACAGAACCCCGCCTATTCCTGAAAGAGATGCATCCGTATCTAAAATAAAAGGAATTTCGATCTCAGGATAAGCTAAAATCGGCGAAGAAATAAGATTTTCTTTTAATTTCTTGAAAGCCTCTTCGCATTCCGGGGTCCAGTCAAAAGGAATCTTGATTCCGGTCAAGTGATGGGGAGGTTTAGCTATACCAGCGAAACCTTTTACAAATCTTCTGTAATACGTGCAAAGGCCTAAAAAGCTCTGAATTTGTTCTTTATTCTTAGGTGTCGGCCAAGAAGAAACCTTCTCTATTTTGGATGGGTCGGTCTTCACACCTTGTGCTGAAACGATATGTCCGAGGAAGCCTACTTCTTTCTGGAACAGATGGCATTTTTTCGGGCTCATTTTCAGACCTGCTTGCTTCAGCCTAGCGAAAACTTGTCTGAGATTTTGAACTTCTTCTTCAAAGTTCTTGCCAAAAACGATTATATCGTCTAAATAAACGAGGCATATTTTGCCAGTGAGCCCATGGAGAACAGCCTCCATCATTCGTTCAAAGGTAGCCGGGGCATTGCTCAAACCAAACGGCATAACCTTGAACTGCCATAATCCTCCTAAACCCGTAACAAAAGCTGTTTTTTCTTTATCTAGAGGATCCATTTCGACCTGCCAGTATCCGCTCTGAAGATCTATGGTGCTGAACCAAGTTGCACCAGCTATCAGGTCGAGTGTCTCGTCGATTCTGGGTAGAGGGTAGGAATCTTTCTTCGTTATATCGTTCAGCTTCCTGTAATCGATACAAAATCGTTTGGATCCGTCCTTTTTGTTAACAAGGACGATTGGTGAGGCCCAGGGACTAGACGATGGTTCAATAACATCGTTCTTCAGCATGTCTTCCACAAGCTTCTTAACCTCTTCTCGGGCGTTGAGAGCGAGTCTTCGAGGAGCTTGTTTAATTGGTGAACTTTCTCCGACGTCGATCATGTGCTTGACACAAGTACATCGGCCCTTATCACCACTATCTTTGGCGAAAGAATCTATAAACTCTAGCAAAAGAGATTTAAACGATTCTGCCTGAGCTGAATTTAACGAAATCAAAGATTTCTCAACAAGGCTCTGTAAATGCGAAGGAAAACGTTGTTGCAAATCATCCTCCAAAAGTTCTATTTCTCGAATTCTAGGAGGAGTCCAATAAATTCCATTCCTATTTGTACAAAGAGTTATTTCGCGATTGTTTGAAGCTAGTGAATTTCTCTCAGTCGAGATAACACAGTTATGAGCTGTAGGAAAGTCTATTCCCAAAATACCTTCATCCTCTATATCTGCTATAAAAACCTTATGTGGAGAGTCGATACACCCAAAAAGGCTAATTTGGACAGTAGCCTGTCTCAAAACCGGGGTCGTCTCTCCAGTGGCTGTTCGCAGAGAAAAAGAGGAAACAATCTGGTCATCGGATTTAAAGAGATCCGATCGAACTACGGTTACTTCCGCGCCCGTGTCTAATACCCATAGACAATCGACGCCATTTACAGTACCGCGCGCGTAAAGACCAGACTGCCGTAGACTTCTAATTAAAAATTGCTCTCTAAGAGGGCTTTCACTACTAACAATCTGCGATGATTTTCGCCCTGACAAATCATCTAGAATTAGTTTTTTGAGTGAGTTCCTGTTGAAGAACTTGATTGAGGATTTGCTTCCCCTATTTCTATATTTTTCTGACGCCAATTATAAGAATTTGGATTCGAGCCTTGCATCGGTTTTCCACTAATTTTTTTAATTAGGAAACAATGATTGGCGTCGTGGCCTGTTTTTTTACAAAATATACAAGTCAAGCTAGTTTGATTTGTCACGACCACGTTTTTATTTATACGCTCGTTTCGATGGTTTTGAAAAGAACCTCGATTTCTTGATTTAAAATTGTTACCGTTATTTCTATTTTTATAATTTTGAGGTTTTGGCTCCTCCGAGTATTCAAAACTCTGTCTTCCTGAGGTGTTTTCGGACACCTCAATCCGACGAAGCTTGTTCAGCCCAAAATATTGCTTTCTCATTGCCTTCACCTCGAGGGCTTTGGCCGTTGCCTCCCGCAAAGAAGTGAGGCCCGATATTCCAACGGCTATTTTAATTTCTGGATCAATAATCGCATTCAAGAAAGCTTGCGTTGCTAATAAGTTACGAGACGGCTCGTGATCCGGCAAAGCTATACGAGAAAGTCGTTTGATATCTTGACTAAGAGACGCGAGGTCTTCGTCTCGTCCTTGTCTTCTTCTCTGTAACTGTGCCGTGTACAGTTTCGTTAAGTGGTCATTTCCATACCTCAACTTTAATGCAGAACTAAGTTTTTCATAATCAGAGATTTCTTCCTCAGACAACGCCGTTAAAACATTCAAAGCCGGCGTTCGAAGACAGGAGGCAAGACTGTGGGCCCTCATGGCGGAGTCCCACTGATTATGTTTAGCAATTGTATTAAACTGGCGTTCATAATCTGCCCATGGAATTTTTCCGTCAAAAATTGGCGGTTTTAAAGGATAAAGAGGTTTCTCATTAATCCTAGAAGCAACCTCAGGAAATCTCGAATTATTTAATTGATTAAAATGAGAACATTGAGGCCGAACTTGAGTCAAAGACTCGGAAAAACCAGCCTCATTATTTACTCTCATTCTACTAATTGGAGATTCATCTACTCTCCTAATAAAAGGCACAGACCTTGATTCAGGAACATCCTGGAATCGACCTGGATGTTGAATCTGTCGAACAGTGGGAACGGGAACAGGAGAAGGAACAGGAGAGGGAAGCGGCGTAACAACTCTGGAACCTCGTGGGGTGACAGCTGGTTCTCCTGAGCCATTCACCTGATGAACAGCCTGAAGAGCTGCCACAGTCGTCCGGAACAGTTCGTGTAGACTAGTTTCGGATCGTTCTTGTGCCTCTCTATCAAGCCTGCGCTGTTCCAGCTGTTGTTCATGTTCTTTTCTTCGCTGTTCTTGTTGATCAAGAAGCAGCTGAAGAAGTTGCTGTTGTTGGCGCTCAGCAGCCTCTTGCTGTTGAGACATGATCTTCAGCAGATCAATTTGAGAGATTGTCGAAGGAATTGGAAGAGGGTCCACTGAAGGTGATGGAATTGTTTCAGGGACCCGCGGATTCTCCATAACGAAAGGTTCTTCTCCGCTTCTTTCTCTTCGTCGTGAGCGCGTCAAACGACTGCTACTCATAATTAAAGTTCGTGCACTGAATTGACTCAATTAATAAGAACTCAAGATCCCGCTTCTGACACCAATTGTAACGATTTAGGCGTTACGTTAATAAAATATGGATCCGCGAGTTTACTCATTATCAAATCAAAGGCGTGAACAAAAATATCGTGATAAATGCTTTTAATGCAATATACGTGTTTCTTGTTTAAAGTCTGAAACAAGACTGTTTTTGCAATAATATCGGTTGGCGCAGCAACCTTATTCTTTTTAAAGATATAAGAGGTTTATAAACGTCTTTTATCTATGCTGACTACTAGATCATTAAAGAGGAGGCAAAACGGGTGATTTCACTCTTTGTAACAATATACATATGTACATATTGTGACGTGGATTTTTCTGCACCTCGGTTACGCGGAGCAAATAACCGGGAACTTACCGCGTGCACAATAATTTGGCGTCCACGATGTACCCTGGATCTAAAACAATATCGCGAAATTTGTTGGGCGCCTGGCGTGATTAACACGCCTCGAAATCGGTAATGCGAGATACCGCGACCATATACTCGATAGCTCAGTACCGCGGAGAGGGGAGGGGTAATTTTTGGGTAGAGAGAAATGTAACACAAGTAAGCCAACGCGTGGTTTGGCCGATTCACTATAAAATTCCAACAATATATTTCTTGACAGCGATATTACAAAAAAAAATAAAAATAAAAAATAAAAATAATCATACGACTGCGCAGGTCGTCCTTCGCGATTCCAAATACAAAGGTTTAAATTTTATCCAAAAGAAATAAGCAAAGGAGAAACAAACAAAATAAAAAAAATGAATAAATCTATGAGACCTCTACGGCCTACGTGCGCTAGTCGCCGTCGTAATAATAACCTTAACTCGCAAAAACCAAAAACACAATCGGACTCGACGCGCTGCTCGCGATCGGCCTCGACTAACACGCTACTCGTCACTTAATTATAAACTGCTAAACAAAAACGTAATCTAGATCATAATCGACGTGCTAATCGCAATTCTGATTAAATCTAGCTGGTATCTTATTTCTACGGGCGCTAGTCGCCACTTTGCTGATGCACAATAATTCATAAACTAAATCAAAAGGACGTGCCTCGACGCGCTAATCGCGACCAACTTAATCACTCGAGAAAGCTTTTCTAATCGCGCGAGTGTATAGCGTATTATGACGCATCCGAGCTCAAGTCGTAGTCTCTATTCCTCCAAAGTTCACCACCCTTTTTCGTACGCAGACTCGACGAGACCCTGTGCAGCGGAATTTGGCCGCACTCAATTTCACTCCGAAATTGTTCCCCACGCGAAACCGTGACTCGACGCGAGACTTTACAAGGATCCCCTTGACTCTACACGTTATCGCGAAACTCAGGCTACGGTCATCCTCAAGGAGATCGGCAACCAGATTTCGAGCGTTACTCTAACTCTAAGATTGCGTGGGCCGACCGTTTATCGGTCTGCCAATTTAACTTGCGCTCGAAATATGCCCGCAAAGAATTATAAGCGCTTACCGCTCCTCAGCCACACCAAAAATCCTCCTACGTCCGTCTCAGCCATAACAACCACTGTAACTTTGCTTTTTCTAAACTTTCTCGCCACGCCACTAACGCTATGGGTCGCCAGGACTCAAGTGACGAGTCCTGCTAATCGGAGCCGCAATTCGAACATGCCCCGAACATAGGCGTCATCCCTAGTCAAAATTTTCCCGCTCGCATTAGGGTTCTCGTTACGCAATTCTTACAATCTAGCGTATCGCTATCGTTGGATTCCGCTGTCGCGGGGTGTTGATTGGCTGACCAGTCTCGTGTACCCCGTAGCTTGGCAGTGGCGTGGTGATGACTTCGCGAGGGTACCTGTCGTCAGTTGGGCGACGGAGGGGGAGGCTACGGCTCGCCGGCCACCAACGGGAATCTCGTCCGCCTTGGATTCCCTCGCGGCAGAGCTCTCCGTTGACGCTCTCTCCGTAGCCTTGTGCGAGGCCCTCCTTTCGTCGCGATCCGCCGCGATTGCCATCCAGTAACATCGTTCGAATTTGCTGCCGATCCCCTGTCCGAAGCCGCATTTACTCGCCACCCAAAAAAAAATAAACAAAAATCCTGAAAAGTCTTATTCGCTAACCGGCGATGGTCCCCTCTTAGAGTCTCGGATGCGTGACTATTGTCCTGGCGCTCTTTTTCGAACTGAGCCGCGGTCTACTCCGCGTGCTCCCCAAGTCTGTGGTCCGTCTAGAGTTCGGGGAGCCGTGTGGAACGCGCAGTAAAACTGCCACGTTACAACTCCCCCCCCCTCTAGACAGATCGCGGGGTGACAGAGCGCCAGCGCCAATTCCCGCGAACCGAACTCCTCGAGTGACCGGAACCTAGGGCCCTTGACGTCAATGGGTCAGGGTGCTCCCTCTCTATCGACGGCACTCGCAACCCCAACCCCCAAAAGAAAACAATGCAATATAATCTGTCCTTATTCATTCATTATTAGTTATTACGTACACCCCTTCCACAATTATACACACCGAAAACCAAAAAAAAAAGAGAGAAAAAAAAAAGAACAGGAAATCAAAACAAGAAAAACACAAAAAAAAACAAACGAGAATGGAGGGAAAAGAAAGAGAAGAGAGAAAAAAAAAAAAAAAAAACTAGGTCCATCGGCGGACCGGTAATTATTCCCGGCGGCGGGCTCGCTGGGTCGCCCCGTTGCGCGGTACTCCGCGTCCTCTCCCACGGTCTTCCAGCGAGATCACTAGGGGCTGGATCGCCGGCCATTGGGCCCGCAGCCTCTCATCATCCAGCGTCGGCTCTAACGCGGCGCGGGCTCGCTGGGGTAGGTCCCGGTTGCGGGGGACGGGTTCTTGGACCAGCCGCGGTGGCGGCTCGCCCCTCTCATTCGCGGCTATGGCAGCGGGGGTATTATTTATCCACGGCCCGCTGGGCCGCCTCCAGCACTCTGGGCACGTGAATTTAGTCATTCCTGGCCAGCCACACTGGCGGCAGAAAAACCCCAGCGGGGCATAACATCGGGGGTACCCATGCCCCCTCTCCCAACAATTAAAGCAGCCGCCGGGCGGCAGCCACCTCCTCCATGTCGCCTGTGGGGCCCCCTGGGGCCACGGTCCCCGTGCGGGTGGAAGGGGGGGAGTGACGGCCCCCGGCCCGGGCAGTAACGCGAGCCGCGCTACATCGCGAAATGCGCGGAGTACCTCCGGGTCCTCCGCGGCGGTGTGGTCCACTGTTGGGAAAGCAATAGCGGAGGTAAAGTATACCGCACCTCCCACCTCTGGGTAACACGCCGCCCGTCTCATTCCCTAATCTCTTCAGCCTCTGCGTACGGCTTTAGATCCTTAATGTGCTGTTTTCCAAAACACTTTCCCTCGCTATCTTCCAACTCATACACGACGGGCGAGATTACATTTACGACACGAAACGGACCGGTGAATTTTGGCGCCAATTTTGCGGCGACCTGTTGGGCCGCTGACGAAAGGACTCGGTTTCGCTTCCAAACCCAATCCCCTACCTCGAAGCGGACATCCCGGTGCCCTCGATTATAGTAGTGCGCCTGTCGCTCGTGGGCCTCCTCGAGATGCTTCGTCACTAAGTCACGTAATTCACATAACTTCGCCATTCGGTCTTCCCAGACCTCGGGACGGGGAACGGGTATTTCCGCGGGACCTTCTACTAGCCGACGCAATTGCAGCCGTGGTTTGGGATCGCGACCTAAGTTTAAAAACGCGGGACTGACTCTTAGTGAGCTATGCACAGCGGTATTATACGCAAATCGAAATTCGTGAAGGTGCACATCCCAGTCCCGGTGATCTGCCTCGATGTAGGCCACGATCATGGTTTTTAATACGCGATTCACCCTCTCCACGGGGTTAGCTTGCGCGTTGTACGGCGGTACTTTTGCGTGGGTAATATGATACGCAGCGCACAGTTCGTCAACGGCCTTATTCGCGAATTCCGTGCCGTTATCCGTCAGGAGCACCTCGGGGGTACCCCATCGGGACAGCACGAGGTCTTCCAGCGCGGCAAGAATGTTTTTCGCGTTGGATTTCCGCAACGGCGCTAACTCCACCCACCGGGTAAATAGATCTTCGAAAACCAACAAGTACTCGAACCCGGCGCGACTTCGGGGAAATGGACCCATAACGTCCGCCGCAACCACCGTCCAGGGCGTGTCGACGACCCGTCGACCCATGAGGCCCGCTGGTGGCACCTGTTGTACCTTGCACTCCTGGCAACGCTCGCACGCTCGGACCATCAAAACTATATCGCGATACATCCCGGGCCAGTAGCAGTCGGCCCTCGCTCGCGCGTAGGTCTTTTCGACGCCAAGATGCCCTGCCTGGGGGTCCTCGTGGACTTCCGCAAAAATCCGCGATCGCTGCTCCCTCGGGAGCACCAATTTCCACGGCGCCAAGTCCGCTAGTATTGGTTCGACTAAGGGGTCCGCCCGGAAATGGTATAGACGCCCATCGACTACCGACCAAGTTCGGAACTTGTGTGGGTAGTCCAGGACGTCCTTTACGCGATGCTGGTACCAGGGATCGACGACGACTTCCCAGACGACCCTACGCTCCGCCCCTGGTCTACCGTCCCCAGCCACGTCGAGGGCGGCTAGCTGCTCCGTCCCCTCGTTTTCGCCCTCGTACATCCGCGATAGTGCATCGGGCACATGGTGCATCGCCCCCTTTCGATGTTTAATCTCGCAATCATACTCGAGTAAGTCGAGCGCCCACCTAGCTAACGGACCCGTCGGATTCCGCAATTCCCGCAACCATTTTAGGCTCGCGTGGTCGGTTATCACCGTGAAGTGATAGCCTTCCAGGTATGCTCTAAACTTTTCAACGGCCCAAATCACCGCGAGACATTCCTGTTCGGTTGTGGAATACTTCCGTTCCGCATCCGACATTGTCCGGCTCGCGTACGCGATCACATGCTCAATACCGCCAATAGTCTGGGTCAAGACTGCGCCAATGCCAAAGCTACTCGCATCGGTCTGTACTACGAACTCGTGCTCAAAATCGGGACACGTTAGAACCGGAGCCGACGTTAACGCGGCTTTTATGCGTTTTAACGCCGCTTCCTGTTCGCTACCCCAGTCTCATCTCTTATCCTTACGCAATAGCCGGGTAAGGGGTTCCTCCACACTTGCGAACTCGGGGATGAACTTTCGATACCACGACGCCATACCCAAAAATCGCCTCAATTGCCGCAGGTTTTTCGGCGCGGGATACGCTAGGATAGGTTCCACCTTGTCGGCATCGACTTGTAGGCCGTCCTGGTTCACCTTGAACCCTAGATACCGAACTTCGCTACGACAAAACTCGCACTTTTCCGGGTTGATGGTGAGCCCGGCCAACACTATCCGTTCGATAACGCGGGATAGCCATTTTAAGTGCGAACGAAAATCGGTGGTCACTACAATAATGTCGTCGAGATACGCGAAGGCATGCGGCTCCATCTCGGGAGTAATTAATTTGTCTATTAACCGCTGAAAGGTGGCCGGGGCTCCGGTAAGCCCGTATGGCATCCGCACAAACTGAAATAATCCGCGACCTGGGACCGTAAACGCCGTTATTTCGCGACTCTCGCGTGTCAAGGGAATCTGGTGGTAAGCTTGACTCAAGTCTATAGTCGAGATGTACTTGGCCGACCGCAATTTATCCAATATACCGTTCATAAACGGGATCGGATACGCATCCTTTTTCGAGACGCTATTTACTTTTCTGAAATCCAAACAAAACCGATATTTCCCGTTTGGCTTCTTGACCATCACGATTGGCGTCGACCACGAACTTTGGGAGGGTTCGATCACTCCATCCGCGAGCATACGGTCTACCTCCTCGTTAATAGCTTCCTGCACTTTCGGGGATACGAGATAGTACCGCTGCTTGATCGGGACGCTTCCCTGCACGTCTATTTTGTGCTCCGCGAGATAAGTGAGACCCAAGTCTCCCGAGACTTTCGGTAATTCCTTCGCTAAGAATTCCTGTAATTCGCGATTCTCGGTATCCCCTAGCTCTACGATACCGCTACAACTTGACACCTCGGTAACGGGGATCGGGCGACCCTCCTCAAATTTTCCCTCGCATTCCGGGATATTCGCGATTCTCCATGATTCTCGCGCGCCGTCAATCGAAAGGCCAAATTGTCGCACGAAATCCATGCCCAGAACGCAATCTCCAACTAAGGTGGGGATAATCCGCAACGAAAACTTATGCGCGACACCCAGCAACGTTATCGGCAGCTCTACTTCTCCGGCGATTGACTCTACCGATCCATTCGCCAATACGACACTCGAACAGCTGGGTGATTTTACTGGTTGCCCGTACTCTAACGCAATTTGGTGTCCGATCGTACCGAGAAATGTTCGCGATGAGCCGGTGTCTACCAACGCACTGACCCATGTGCCCCCGATACACACCCGCAAAAACCAGCGTTGACCGAACTCTATGGTCTGCATCGGAAAACACGTCGCGATTTCCCCCTCGACGCCACGCAATGCCGTGGTGTCTTCCACTCGGGGCGCCGCGCCGACACTTAGCGAGGCTGCCCTCCCTGGTTTCCCGAACACCGCGGACAATTCGTCGAATAGACGCCGTCGTACCCGCAATGGTAGCAAAAGTTTCGCAAGGGGTCCGGGCAGCGGCTGAATCGGTGACCGGGACGATGACAATTCATACATAACTTTTCGTCCCACACCTTGTCGCCACGAAATTGGTCGGCCCGGGACACGCCAGGGGTCGGCTGGTTAACCGAGGGGGCCGCTCCCCTCCTTGGTCCTCGCGCGGGTCGCTTCGGCGAGGTCGGCCTCGTTGGAGCCAGGCTTCCGCCACTTGGCTGTGCGCCGCTAGATTTACCCCTCTGGGTCGCCACCGCCATCGCCTTCAACAATTTCTCCTCGAGCCCTTTCACCTGGGCCGCGAGTAGCTTCTCGATCGTCTGCGCTACGGTTGACTCGACCTCTGCTTCGGTAATCGCGGCTAATCCAGGTTTGCCTCGAGCCGCCGCGGTTTTGGTCCGGCACGCTAACTCGCTAATAAAGGACTCTTTCGGCGTATGCGGGGGGCGGTATTCGCGAGATAACGCGAGGTTTCTTTCCCGCTCCGTGGCGAGATAGATCAATTCGCTCCACGTACGAATTTCCCTTCGACGGAGGACTTCGCGAATTTCGGGACGCAGGTTCTTAAAGGCCAGGTCTAGTTGCTGTTCCATAGTGTACGGACGCGGCATCCGTCTCAACAACCCTCGAACGCAGGAAAGATATTCCGTAACTGACTCTACTGGTCCCTGAGTTCGCGACCTAGCCTGGTCCTCCACGCGACTTCCGACTGTCCCGTCCCCGAACCACAAACGTAATGCCGCGCGAAACTCATCGTACGTGACCCAGCTATCTCGTTCGCAACGCAACCATTCCAGGGCCACGCCCGAGAAGATCATCGTGAGCGAACTCAACACTTCGTTCTCGCTCAACTCCGACAAACTACGCCACTCCTCCAATCGCGTCAAGAAATCCTCGACACTCGGCTCGCCAATCCCAGAGAACTTGAGGTTCCACCCTCTAAGGGTCCCCGGGATGTTACGGATTGTTTCCCGGGTACGCGATTCGATGTTTGAATTCCGGGCCCAGGTCGGCCGGGCAGCGGTCGCCATATCGCGAGGGATTGTGGCGGGATCGACCGGTAGCGACCGAAACTCGACCCGCGGAGCTGGTGCCCCCGCCACTAACCGGGTGGAATCCACGATGGGTTCCTCGAGCCCATGTCGGTGCCCCTGGATTGGGGAGGCCTCTCCCCAGTGCCCCTGGGCTCCGCTCGCCAGTGAAAACGGAATCGAGTGGAAGGGTATTTGCGTCGGAACCCGGTACGCGGTCGGTCGCGAGGCGCTACCATACACCGCCGAGGTGGTGATAGCCGCCGAGGCGACGGCTACGCTCACCACCGTACTCGTCGTCGCTACCGTGGTTAGCCGGGTCGCGATGGTAATATTCACGGGTTCTAACAGCCGCGAATCGCTAGCCCTTCGGGGCTGTTCCCTCACCGGTTCCGTAATGGTCGCTAATTCGGTCAATCCCGCGAAGACATCCTCGTCCTCTGGTTCCCAGGTGACCGACAAATCCCCACGCTCACGCAAGAGATGTCGTACGTACCGGTCACGACGCACCAGTAGGCTACCGGTGGAATTTACCCTCGCGGTCACTAATGCCAACTCGAGCTCATCGCTCGTCATGTCATACAGCCACGCGCCAATGGGTACTTCCGCCATGTTGACTTTACCCGCGAAAATGAAGAGCAGAAATGAAGGTAAAAGCACGCACAAAAAAAGGAGGAACAGTGATGAAAGTACAAGCACGCAAAATCAAACTGTTCGGATCGAAAGACAAAAGCCGTAGGTAGAGTCTGAGCGCAAGCACGGGTATCCAATATGGACCCCTCGTATTAGTGAAATCACCGCTAATATTTTAATGATAGCATTATTTGCGAAACAAAAGCGCCAGCAAAGGAAATATTGTACACAAAATGAAACAAAACCACAAAAGAAAACAACAAACCAAAAACAAAAGACGAGCTGAAAGAAAAAGCAAAAAAAAAAGAAAAGAAAAGAAAAGAGAGAAAGAAAAAAAAGAAAAAAAATATATATATTGTCGCGCCAGTAACAAACAAAAAAAAATAATCTTTGACCGCAATGCTAAAAGCCGTCGTTGAACGCACAACAAAAAAAAAACAACAAAAAAAAATAATTCCGAAACCGCAGAAGACAGAGAAAAACAAAAGGAAATTCGAAATCAAAAACAATAACAAAAGAAAATAATATATGACACAATCAAGAGATAGGTGATAACGGCAGGCGATTTTATTCCTATTATTAGGGAGGGGAGGTACGAATATACGTGGTGTACTTTCTAGTCACCCGGTACATTCGTCAACTCGTAGCCTGAGTCGTAAATCGCAAATTTTCGATGTTATTCGCCACCCTTTGTCTACAATCTTATTTCCTCGCTACGTATTCACACCTGTCCCGCTGTGCTCCAAACGTCAACACGCTTGACCGAAGTGTCTCGCGAACTCTCTCCCCCGAATTCTCCGAACGCTGTTGTTTGGTTCCGCGCGCGCTAGCCGTTGCTAAGTCGAAATTTCCGAAACGCGCAACGCTACTATCTTTCTCGGAAATTTACAGCGGAAATTTCGCGAAGGCCCCACGTTGGGCGCCAATTTGTGACGTGGATTTTTCTGCACCTCGGTCACTCGGAGCAAATAACCGGGAACTTACCGCGTGCACAATAATTTGGCGTCCGCGAGGTACCCTGGACCTAAAACAATACCGCGAGATTTGTTGGGCGCCTGGCGTGATTAACACGCCTCGAAATCGGTAATGCGAAATATCGCGACCATATACTCGATAGCTCAGTACCGCGGAGAGGGGAGGGGTGAATTTTGGGTAGAGAGAGAGGTAACACAAGTCAGCCAATGCGTGGTTTGGCCAAATCACTATAAAATTCCAATAATATATTTCTCGTTAGCGATGTTACAAAAAAAAATTAAAAATAAAAATAATCATACGACTGCGCAAGTCGTCCTTCGCGATTCCAAATACAACGGGTTAAATTTAATCCAAAAGAAATAAGAAAGGGAGAAACAAACAAAAAAAAAAAATGAATAAATCTAGGAGACCTCTACGGCCTTCTGGCGCTAGTCGCCGTCTTAACAATACCTTAACTCGCAAAAACCAAAAACAAAATCGGACTCGACGCGCTGCCCGCGATCGGCCTCAACTACGACGCTACTCGTCACTTAATTATAAACCGCTAAGCAAAAATGTAATCTAGATCATACTCGACGCGCTAATCGCAATTCTGATTAAATCTAGCTGGTATCTTATTTCTACGGGCGCTCGTCGCCACCTTGCTGATGCACAATAATTCATAAACTAAATCAAAAAGGACGTGCCTTGACGCGCTAATCGCGACCAAATTAATCACTCTAGAAAGCTTTTCTAATCGCGCGAGTGTATAGCGTATTATGACGCATCCGAGCTCAAGTCGTAGTCTCTATTCCCTCAAAGTTCACCACCCTTTTCACGTACGCAGACTCGACGAGACCCTGTGCAGCAAAATTTGGCCACACCCAATGTCACTCCGAAATTGTTCCCTACGCGAAACCGTGACTCTACGCGTTATCGCGAAAACTCAGGCTACGGTCATCCTCAAGGAGATCGGCAAACAGATTTCGAGCGCTACTCTAACTCTAAGATTGCGTGGGCCGACCGTTTATAGTAGGTATGCAAGGGGTGTTCTACACGCAGATTCCGGTTACCGACACTTACCGACCGAGCCGACCAGTCCGCCTATACATTCTCCCCAGACTCAAACCCTTTTCCGCTCCGCGCAGCCCAGACTCAAACCCTTTTCCGCGATGACGTCACAGTCTGACGTACCGAAGGTCAATTACCGACAGTTCGAGGGTCAAAATCGTGCTGTTTTACCTACAATCTTACCGACAGTTGTATCGATCGAGGGTCAAAATCGTGCTGTTTTACCAACAATCTTACCGACCGAAGGTCTGTAGTGTTCGCCTGTCCCACGATAGGACTGCTGATGTGTAACATGAACCACTCCGAATTCCTTTCCCACGGTAGGACTGCTGACGTGTAACGTCAACCACCTCACATTCCTTTCCCACCTTATCAACCACCTCACATTCCTTTCCCACGTTATCAACCACGTGACATTCCAAAATTAATGGTTCCGAGAATCGTGTTTCACTTACTCGGTTTGATATCCGAGGTCGACCGATAGTCGCGGTACAGAGCCTGCGGTGTCGGGTTACTATCGCTCTTGGAATGCCAAAAGGTGCGCGCGCATCCGTACAGCTGCCCTATAAAAAGGACGCTCATCACTGCAAACGATCATTACCAACCTGTCAAGCATACGTGAGGAAAGAGCTCAAGATGGAATCCGCGAAGTGTTTGAGATTGATCGATATTATGGAATCGGCGTTCAAGATTTTATCGGAAAAATCGTCGCCGGCAGAAATTGCAAAATGGATTCGACTCGGAACCCAAAATATCAGGCTTTTGAATAAAATCTTACGCAACAACGCCTCAACGATCGGGGAGAAGACAAGAATTTTGACTACAATTGGAATTCTGAAATCGTTGACAGTCAAATTTCAACAATTGCAGAAAGTGGGTGACGGATTACGAAGCCGGCGAAGAAGCGATCGAGTACGGTGGGAAGATTTGGAATCAGCTTTCGAGAGGAGAATTCGAACTGGATCCATCGTCAATTTGAAGCATAAAGATGTGGAGAGATTTCTAGAAGACGCAAAGGTACTAGCTGTGACGAGACTGAAAAACGCTCTGAAGAAAGACGAGAGCTTGAAAGCCAACGTTATCCTGGCTTGTAAATTTGAACTCAGAAAAGTTGATCGCACGGTGGAAGAGATCAAATTTTTTAATACGAGAAATGAAATCATCCTGCAGACAACGGATATCAGCGAATGGTTCATCGAAAACGCGACGGAGCGTTTGTTGAAAAAGGTGGAAGATTTCCAGGAAAAGGATTCAGGCTGGTCGCTGACCGAAATAATCAATTTGACTGTGAATATCAACAAGTACGTGCCACTACGAGGCGGTGTCTTCACATACACCCCGTTACCTAAGCATATCACTGATAATAAGGCTGTAGTAAACATCAGAAACAACGACTCGTATTGCTTTCTCTGGTCGGTCACCGCAGCTCTGTTCCCAGCCGACAACAATCATCCTAACGCGACCAGCTCGTACCCACATTTCAGCTCAGTGCTACGGTATGATGGTATAACGTTTCCTATGTCTCTAGACAAAAACACCATTTCAAAATTTGAGAAGCTTAACGACCTATCAATTAACGTTTATGGTATAGACCAAGGTGATCGGAAAAAAAGTGAAGTAGTACCGATTCACCCGAGTCAGAATAAGTCTGATAAACCTGTAATTCATCTTTTGGCGATAGAAACTGAAACCACTGACGATGACGATGACGATGATATGGTAAATTATGAAAAAAATAGAATCTTTCATTTCACTTGTATTCGAAATCTGTCTCGATTGACAAGATCTCAAATTTCCAAGCATAAATGTCATACTTGGTTGTGCGATAGGTGTCTGTCTCATTTCAATTTCGAAAGATGTTTGTTGAAGCACCGAGCTGATTGCATGAATTTAAACAAAACCAAAGTTATTCTACCTACAGATGAGGAAAAAATACTGAAATTCAAAAATTTCAAGCACAAAGAAACCGTTCCATTCTGCATTTACGCGGATCTCGAATGTTTACTGCAACCCACACATGAAAGTTTTGGGGAAAATAGAACAATTTATCAGAAGCATCTTCCGTATAGTATAGCTCACTATCTGCATTGCGCGTTTGACGATTCGCTTTCAAAATTCAAAATTAATCGTGGAGAAACTTGCATCCAATGGTTTGTGAACGAGTTAAAGGAATTGGCACTTTCGTTAGAGGGATACTACAAGACTGTTGTACCGATGGAACCACTAAATTTCAATCAGATCAACGAATTTGATTTGTCGGCGGTCTGTCATATTTGTGAAAAACCGTTTACGCTCACAGACGTGAAACATCGGGATCACTGTCATTTCACAGGAAAGTACCGTGGTGCTGCTCACCGCAGCTGTAATCTAAATTACCAAAATTCGCACACCATCCCAGTGATATTCCACAATCTTTCGGGTTACGATGCGCATTTTCTGATCAAAGCTCTGGGTAAGTCATTCGAAGGTACTGTTCAACTATTACCTGTCAACAAAGAAAAGTACATTTCCTTCACTAAATTCGTTAAGGGGACAGATATAAAGTTTAGATTCGTAGATTCGTACCGTTTCATGCCCAGTAGTCTCGATAAATTATCATCGTATCTGGACGATTGCCGAAAAACAATAACACGTAAATTCTGCAGTAGCTTGAACAAATTTCGGTTATTGACTAGGAAAGGTGTCTTCCCGTACGAATACATAGACAGTTGGGAGAAGCTCGAGGAGAAACATTTACCAGCCAAAGAACAGTTTTATTCAAAATTGAACGACCGGAATATATCGGACGACGATTACGCGCATGCGTGCGACGTATGGCAAACTTTTAACGTCCAAACTTTGGGAGAGTATTCGGACTTGTATTTACAGACGGACGTGTTTTTACTGGCCGACGTTTTTCAAAATTTTCGACAGAGCTGTTGGACGACGTACAAACTGGACCCGTTACATTACTACACAGCGCCCGGTCTGTCGTTTGATGCAATGTTAAAATGTACAGACATCGAACTCGAGCTTCTCACCGACATAGACATGGTTATGTTTATCGAAAAGGGTATTCGTGGTGGTGTGTCACAGTGTTCGAACAGATACGCAAAGGCCAACAATAGATATATGGGAGAGGAATTCGATCCTGAGATCGAAGAATCTTATCTCATGTACTTTGACGTCAATAATTTGTACGGTGCAGCTATGAGCTTTGCTCTGCCATACAGTTCCTTCGAATGGGTATCAGACTTCAGACAATGCGACGTTCTTACCATCTCGGACGATGCAGAGTTTGGTTACGTGCTGGAGGTAGATTTGGAATATCCTGCGGAACTGCATGAAACTCATAAGGATTTACCATTGTGTCCGGAGCACTATGTACCTCCGATTTCGACCAATAAACAGCCAAAATTGACGCCCACGCTATTTTCCAAGAAAAACTACGTTGTTCACTACCGCGTTCTGAAACAATGTTTACAATTAGGTTTAAAATTACTCAAAATTCATAGAGTTCTCAAATTCAAGCAAACTCCGTGGCTGAAAAAATATATAGATTTAAATACCGATTTGCGAAAAAAATCTGACAACGAATTTTAGAAAAATTTTTACAAGCTAATGAACAACGCAGTTTTTGGCAAAACTATGGAAAACGTGCGAAAGTACAGAGATGTCAGACTGATCACCGAATGGGATGGACGGTACGGTGCGAGAGCTATCATAGCCAAACCCAATTTTCACAGCTGCACCGTGTTCGACAAAGAGATGGTTATCGTCGAAATGAATAAGACGAAAGTTATATTGAATAAACCATTGTACGCAGGTTTCTCCATCATGGATCTGGCTAAAACGTACATCTACGATTTTCATTACAATTATATTAAACAGAAATTTGGCAACCAAGCAAAATTAATGTACACGGATACCGATAGCTTGATTTACAATTTTACCGTCCCCGATATATACGAACATATGAAGGAGGACTTGCATAAATTTGACACGTCGGATTATCCGCTTGACAACGCTTATGGAATGCCTCTAGCGAACAAAAAAGTTCTCGGTTTGATGAAAGACGAAAACAACGGCAAAATCATGCTCGAATTTGTAGGGTTACGAGCTAAACTGTACGCATTCCGAGTCATGGGAGATGAGACAGACACTAAACGTGCCAAAGGTGACAGAGGATCAGCGTTAAGAAAAATAACCTTTAACGATTATTTGGACTGTGCGTTGAAACGTGAAAATCTATCCTCAAATCAGCATTTGATCATGAGTCGAAAGCACGAGGTATACACCGTAGAACAGCAGAAAGTAGCACTGAGCTGGAATGACGACAAGCGGATCGTGTTTCAAAATACAACCGACACGCTTCCGTGGGGCTACAAGCCTACACCTTAGCTTTATAACTGTACCATGTCTGTCGATTGTCTAAAAAAGACTCATACTTGTTGTGTGTCGGATATAAAATAAAGAGGGACATACGTTTTTACAAAAAAAAAATTCATTTATTAAAATGTTACATGTCCGATTCGTTTATCCAACTGTTGTGTGTATTGTCAAAACCTAACCATTTAACGTATATTTTTCTTCCACGCTTCTTGAGCACCTTCTCCACCAGATAGATATCCGGATGCATAACCTTGAGGAGCTCTTGTTCGTAGAAACCACCAGCGATGGGTTGATCTCGGTAGTCTTTGAGCTTGTACGTCACAGGATGAGTATTTTCCACTCGACTTATCGTGAATATTTCAGTCGTCCAATTGGGAGTGTAACCTTTCTCGAAGACATTTTTGAATTTGCTGATTCGAACTTTGTCGCCGGATTTGAACTTTGCCGATACGGTAGGTATCGCTCGAAGCCCTCCGTACGCCTGACGTCAGAACAGCCTCTCGTTTGCAACGGTGACATCCGACGGTTTCATTCTTATGGTTCGGTGTTTGACGTTGTTGTAAGCCGAAATCAAATCGGATAAGATATCGAGCCACTTGTAGCTTCCTTGCATGCTGAACCGTGTCCACATTTTACCTTTCAGCGTGCGATTGAAACGTTCACAGATCGAAGCCTTCAAATTACTGTACGTGGAGTAAAGTTTGATTCCGTAGCGTGTCATAAGCGATTCGAATTTCGAGTTGTAAAATTCCGTTCCTCTGTCGACGTGTAAATTTTTCGGTACCCGTCCTTGGACAAGCACAGATTCCATTGCCTTCGTAACATCATCTCCAGACTTGCTCTTTATCGGTACAGCCCACGCATACTTTAAAAAGATATCAATGACTGTGAGCATGTACTTGTAGCCTTTGTTTTGTCCAGCGTACGACGTCATATCAACAAGATCCGCCTGCCAGGTCTCGTCGATGCCGCGCACGTCTACACGTCGACGCGGGTAATTCCGGCGTGCAGGCTTATGCAGTTCCGTCACCAGTGCTTGCTTTTCCTCGTTCATATTCCAACGCTATTAGTCTGGTGTCCAATTTGGAAATGATTTCCGCGTTTCGAATCGACAAGTCTCTGCCTGTTTTAAAGTCTGTGTAGAAGGTATCCAAGGCTTTCTCCGTGGTGATCTCCAAAGCTTTGATCATTTGATCGAGGTTGTCGATTCGTTTTTGCAGCACGCTGAATTTTCGTCTCAAGGTTTTTAAAGTTACAGCATTGTTCGGCTCTGCGGGATCCGCGACGTTGCACAGTCTCTTGTTCCGTATATCGTAATGCCCGTCCGCTGTTATTTGAAACCCGACACCCGGAGGACCGCGAGTGCTCGCGGTCGTGTTTTTATTCAGCTGACGTCCAAACACGTCGACGCTTATCTCGGTAATGAATGCAAAAATGACGGGAGCTGCTTAATAAATGATTCCTGCTTCGCGTAGCTCTTCGATAATGGAGATTATTTCGTTATTGTGACTCGGATTTCCCGCTGCCTGAGATGCCAGGAGTAAACGAAGACGCTCCACCAACTCGTTTGGATCATCCCAGAAGACGTATTCCGTTTCAACACCTTGTCGAGTGATCATAGCTTGCGGAAGTAGACCTTTACCCTTTCGGCGAGGTGACGGAGAATAATCCATCAATTCCGCAATGACATTTCTAAATTTGTAACTGTTATCGTTTCGAACAGCCCCGTCAGATGAGTAATACTTCTTATGCGCGTTCGTTGCGAGGATTATGTTTTTAAAATTTTCCCGATCTCCGGCGTTCACAGAAGAACCGTCGGGCTTCTTTTTGAACAAAAGTTCCAGCAAACCCTTCGTTTTCGGGTAACGCGTGTCGCCAATACGAACGTAGTCACTCTCAAAAGATATCAACGAATCACCGATCATCAGTCCGTTTGAGAGGTTGCGTACACCGTACACGTTGTCCGATTCGCCTTTTGTCTTCGCATCTCTCATCAGTGCAAAATACTCGTCCTCGACCGGTGTTTCTACGACTGTTTCATCCCCCGCCGAAGCAAAGGAATCGTCCATTTCCGAGACAGTTTCATTTTTCGTTTCATTTTTCATCTCCTTTATTTCTTCTTTAATTTCTTCCACCTCTTGTTTGACAGGTTTGGTGTCTTTTGTAACATTCACCAGTTCTTGCAACGGAGTCACTACTGGTTTGAAAACGTCACTCAATTTCTGAGTCGTAGATTCCCTGCCCGACTTGAGCAATCTGTGTTTTCGACGGATCGCAGCACTTGCTTGAGCGATCTGATGTAGGACATCTTTTTGCTTGGAAATTTCAGAGCTCTGCATGTTGACGCAACTGAGTCTGCAGCGCTACTGCGTCTCTCGCTCGAAAACGGTAAATTTTATTCCTTTTCCAGGCTAACAAAAGAATCGAATCCCCTCCTGTATCGTCCTTCGTTGAGCTCACTGTCTTTGTCGATCACCAGAAACCCGTACTTCTCACCGTTCCAGCATGCAGAGCACACACTTTTAAACTCTGTGTAAAACATATCGGTGTTCACATGATCGTTGTATACGTGTCTCAGGTTCATATCGTCTTGTTTGAATAACACGAGTAAGTTTACGTTGTCGCGCACGAGATGTTTGGGAATACGCGCGTACGTCTGACAGAGATAGAAACAGTCAACGTCGTGATGTCTACCCATGCGAAAGTAGGCTCTAATATTGTCCTGCTTCTCGCACGCTACATCGTCAAATATGATTATTGAGTTGGGCCGTGCTTCTTCCGGTGGAATCACTTGCTCACGCTCGGTAAACGCAAAATACTCCGTACTCTCAACATGGTCCAGCAATTGCTTCAACAATCGGTATTTAGGTTGGTAGAGAGATTTCGAGTAGATGTAGATATTTTTAAATCTGAGTCCGTTGGGATGGGTTATAAGTGTGAGCAACGCATTAGTTTTACCACAATTCGACGGTCCACAGAATATCGCACGTACACTGTTCGGGAGTAATTCACCGTGGCGTTTGTGCTTTTCGACATTTTGCTCCGAAAGTTTGTCAAAATTCATCACGGGAAGCTTGGTAGGTTGTTTCTCAAATCGCATCTCGGACATGACTGATCGGATTTGCTATAAATACCCCGTTTTAAAGCACTTTTCTTCAGTCAACGCACGAACATGATCGCGTACAAAGGTAAACGAAGCAGCAGCAGGCGGCAACATCGTGGCAAGGGTCTGGTGAATAGAATCATCAACAAACTTCCGATCGAGTTGCATGTTCCCGGTTACCAATACTGCGGTCCCGGTACGAAGTTGACGAAAAGACTCGCGAGAGGTGATTCCGGTATCAACCCTCTCGATGCAGCGTGTAAGGAACACGATATAGCGTATTCGAAAAATCGTGAGAACCTTGAGGTTAGAAACGAGGCTGATAGGGTGTTGGCTGAGAAAGCTTGGAAAAGGGTTCTCGCAAAGGACGCAAATTTGGGTGAGAAGGCAGCCGCTTGGGCAGTAGCTAATACAATGAAAGTAAAATCAAAACTCGGAATGGGAATGCGAAAGTCAAAAAATGTGACCTTGAGAAAAATTGTAAATGCTGCAAAACGTTCTATGCTTCCAAGCAACGATGCAAAAGTAGCTATCGAATCTGCGCTGAAGGGAGCTGAGAACGCCGTTAAAAAAGCGGGTGGTAAAGTGCGAACACCTCGCGTCCTTCCGGTACCTTCGAAAGTCGGTGGTTTTCTACCGTTTCTGATTCCTATTTTTGCCGGTCTCAGCGCTACGGGTGCGTTAGCCGGTGGTGCGGCAGGTATAGCAAAAGCTGTGAACGATGCGAGCGCGGCTAAACGAGAATTGGAGGAAAGCAAACGACACAACAAAACTATGGAAGCTATCGCGTTGGGCAAAGGGCTTCACATGAAACCGTACAAAACAGGTCTTGGTCTCCATCTTTCAAAAAACTAGATGCGATGCTACCACGTCGAGCGTTGACTGATTGGGACTTGTTGAAATATGCAAAAATCTTGAGGGTTCCGCATTTCCGCGGTGTTTTCATGCGAAACGAAATGCCCGAAAACGGTCCACGAAAAAACGAGTCAGCTATAATCAACCTTGACGACAAAGACGGTCCGGGAACACACTGGGTTGCGTACAAGAAACGCGATAATAATATCGATTACCTTGACAGTTTCGGCAACCTTCAACCACCCTCGGACCTCATAAAATACCTCGGCGTTGGTAGCGTCAAATACAATCATGAGAGGTACCAGGATTACGATACATTTGAATGCGGACACTTGTGTCTGAAATTTCTAAGCGGAGAGCTATATAAACATGGTGCGTGATTCGTCAAAGTCAGTCTACCACTCGCAGTCATGAATGATTCGTTAACGTTAACGATTTCGGGAACCTCTTCGATACTCGAGGCACAATATTTCCCACCGATCGAACTTGCTCGTGATAAAAGTTATGCTCTTGGCTTGGTAGAGCTGTTAACCTTTAATTCGATTCCCAACGTTGATGTCGGTCACAATAAAATTTACGTAGCTGACAAAGTGATCACCATACCTACCGGCAGCTACGAGATCGAGGACATAGAGAAGTATCTTCAAAACGTGCTAAGAAATACAAACATCAGGCTCGCCATCAAACCCAACAATAATACATTACGCAGCGAAATCACATGCAACCACACGGTTAACTTTGAGCCGAATGATTCCATTGCTCAACTTTTGGGATTTACACCACGTGTATTGGAGGTTGACAAAACTCACGAATCGGACGTGCCTATAACTATACTCAAGGTCAACGCGTTGCGAGTCGAGTGTAGCATTACAACGGGCGCCTACGTCAATGGACACAAAGTACACACTATTCACGAGTTTTTCCCGACCGTCCCACCAGGATATAAGATCGTGGAAGTACCGTCGCACGTCATTTACCTTCCGATCACCGTCAAGACCATAGATCACGTTCAGCTCCGGTTAGTGGATCAAGACGGAGACCTGGTTAATTTTCGTGGAGAAGTTATCACTGTGAGACTACACATCAAATCGCAGAAAACGATGGGAATCGTATATAACAGACTGTCAAAGAGTAGGTATATCAGTAAGTCGACATGCCCCGATCAAGTCAGTCGTCGTTCGATTCCCGAACCGCTAACACCTCGAAACGTGGAGTTCCTGATAGCTCTGGGTCTGAAACTGACACCTTTTGGAAGAGGAATTTCCGACAAATAAAAATCCGATTTTGCTTTTTTATCATCTGCTACGTGCCATGGAGGAGGAAATCTTGAGCATTCAAACACCAGTCGTCTTTGACGAATCCGTTGCGCATTACGAGATTCACGCTCACAAACCTTACGCCTCGTCAACTTTCAACAACAGCGATGAAATTCGAATCACCGTTCAGCATCAGGATTTATGCATATTACCCAGCAAAAGTTCGGTACATATCCACGGACGACTCCTCAAACCTGATGGTACAGCTACTGTGAACACACAGCTCGTAAACAACGCCATCTGTCATCTGTTTGAAGAAATTCGCTACGAAATTAACGCAGTTGAGGTTGATAGAAGCAAGAACGTTGGCTTGACAAGTCTCATGAAGGGTTACGCTTCCCTGCACCCTGGTCAGACTTGGCTGATGGAGAACGCTGGATGGCTCGATGTAGAAGAGAAGAAAAAATTAACCGATGCCGATGGTAACTTTGACGTACTGATACCGCTCAGCATGATATTGGGTTTCGCCGAAGACTACCGCAAGATCGTTGTCAACGCTAAACATGAGTTAATTTTGACGAGATCAAAAACTGACGTCAACGCAATCATGCAGACTCAGGAGGAGGAATTCAAAATCACGATCAATGCAGTGGAATGGCTAATACCGTATTTGAAACTCGCGGATCAGAAAAAAGTTGACCTACTAAATTTCATTCAGAGAGATCCGCCTGTTTCGATGAGCTTCCGCAGTTGGGAATTGTACGAATATCCCTTACTTCCCACAACATCGAAACACGTTTGGACTGTGAAAACTTCCACTCAGCTTGAAAAACCTCGGTACGTCATTTTGAGTTTCCAAACAAGTAGAAAGAACAAGACCGGCAAGAACGCAAGTCATTTCGATCATTGCAATATCACGGACGTCCAGCTATTCTTAAACTCTCAATCTTATCCGTACGGTAACCTGAACCTCAACATGAGTCGTAATCTCTACGCGCTCCTGTACGAGATGTACGCAAACTTCCAAGCTACCTACTACGACAAGAACCCCGAGCCGTTGCTGACAAAGAGTGAATTCCTTTGAGACGTCCCCTTGTTCGTTATCGACTGTTCGAAACAAAACGAATCTTTGAAGTACGGACCCGTCGACATCCGTCTTGAATTTGAAGCTAAAGCCAACTTTCCCGCTGAAACATCGGCGTACTGCTTGATCGTTCACGATCGCATTGTCGAATACAACCCGCTCAGTGGTGGGGTGAAAAAGTTGGTATAAAAGCTGACCCGTTTCCACCATCTCGCACAGTTTAAAGATGGAGCTCATCGTTGACATACAAGGCTTTCGTAGACCTCTCAACAACACCTCCACGTTAAAAGAATTGGCTGTAATTTCAATCTACTCGGAAGCATCTCCTTCAGTGTTTTTCTTCAAACCACCTTACAAATGGAATTTACTGGACGTCAAATATAAAAGCCAAAATTCTTGGTTAGAACGCGATTTTCACGGCTTACGTTGGAGCTGTGGAACCGTACCTTTTGAGGAAGTTGAGCGGACCATTCAAGACAGGCTGTGCAAAGCTCAAACCGTGTACGTAAAAGGAGAAGAAAAACGAGATTGGTTGCTCAAAATCGTTCCGAAAGTTCAAATCATCGATATGTTGGACTTTGACTGTCCGTCGCTTGAAACCCTGCAAAAAACTTCAGCTCTGAGATGCGACCTTCACACCATACCCAACGCAATCTGTGCAGCACGAAACGTTTGCATACTCCAGAATTGGCTACAAAATCATCGTACTGTCCGGATGGCGAGGCTGTACGATTTGTGTTACTGCGCAGAAGCGTCTACAAGAACGGTCCCGCATTCCTGGCGAATATATCACCCTGGTCATGACACTGTTGAATAGAATTCTTGTACTATTTTTTGTGAAGTAATTGTCAACCGTACTCTAAAAATTGTACACAATAAAACTTTTAAAGAATATTCATGAAATAATTTTATACCTTCACCTTAGCTCTTAAGAGAGAATTTTTTTCAGAAGCTTATGTAAGATTCGACCTTGCTCTCCATCCTTGACCGAGCTGTACTCAAACCGAGTTTTGCATTCCTAGAGCGATAGTAACCCAACACCGCAGGCTCTGACCGCGGCTATCGGCCGACCTTGCACTCCGATCTGAACCCGTCCAAATACTCATCGTAGAGTTGCAGCTCGAAACCCTCCGTCGTTGCTTAGTGGTGTTCGGACATTTTCTTAGATTTTGAGACTTAATTCTAGATACAAAACGTACGTAGGATTAAAGGTATACAGGATGGATAAATGAAAAAATATTCATAATTTCAATCTTTTTTGTTTATTAAACGTAAGACTTACACAGAACATTGTTTGAATATTATACGTATACAAATTCGAGTTGACTGTAGGGTCCGCCAAGATAGCGTATATGCAACCGTATCTCCTTACTGGCTGCTGTCACCTTCTGGTACAAATCTTCGTTTTCGTGGAGGGCTTTGTTCAGTCGGTTGGGCAGAAAAATCGTAAAAGCGTCATCTAAGTCCAGAACGATTTTGTCTCCAAATTTCGTTTTGACTCGACGAACACCGCTGACTCTGTATTCGAAGTAGGTTTCAAGATCCGAAACTTTTTTCAACGGCAGAAACGTCTCCAGCCGCGCGATTTCGTTCAGTTTTGAGAAGTCCATTGTCGTTACGGCCCAGTTGTAGGTGCTCGAAATCTCTTGTAAGTCGATTGAGGTCGGATCTGATTTTCAGGAGATGTTTTACTTCTCTGATATTCTTGAGGAGCAGTTCTAATCGTTTCTTCAACTCACGTTGTTCCAGAGCACTTCTCATTTGCAAGAAGAACAGCTTCAGACTGACGACGAACTTTTCACTTTTCGCTTTTATAACGTTCCCCCACCACATAATTTGATGTAGGGTAAGGAATGTCACGGGACTGATATCAAATACGTATGCGCGCGCACCTGACAAGTTTCGACGGTGAGCGGCACGCGGTCAAAGGATTCCGGTGCGACGTTGGGACAAACAATTCTCGGAACTATTAATTTTGGAATGTCACGGGGCTGATAAGGTGGGAAAGGAATGTGAGGTGGTTGATGTTACACATCAGCAGTCCTACCGTGGGAAAGGAATGTGGGGTGGTTCATGTTACACATCAGCAAATTCTCGGAACCATTAATTTTGGAATGTCACGTGGTTGATAAGGTGGTTAGACAAAACAATGCGTTCGACAAGTTTCGACGGCGAGCGGTATGCGGTCAAAGGATTTCGGTGCGACGTTGAGACAAACAATTCTCGGAACTATTAATTTTGGAATGTCACGGGGCTGATAAGGTGGGAAAGGAATGTGGGGTGGTTCATATTACACATCAGCAGTCCTATCGTGGGAAAGGAATGTGGGGTGGTTGATATTACACATCAGCAGTCATATCGTGGGAAAGGAATTCGGAGTGGGTTACACATCAGCAGTCATATCGTGGGAGAAGAATGCGGGACGTGACGTCATCGCGAAAAAGGGTTTGAGTCTGGGCTGCGCGGAGCCGAAAAGGGTTTGAGTCTGGGGAGAATGTATAGGCGGACTGGTCGGCTCGGTCGGTAAAGAAGGTGTTTGGACGCAGAACCCCCCTTGCTGTACTACTGTTTATCGGTGTGCCAATTTAACTTGCGCTCGAAATATGCCCGCAAAGAATTATAAGCGCTTACCGCTCCTCAGCCACACCAAAAATCCTCCTACGTCCGTCTCAGCCATAACAACCACTGTAACTTTGCTTTTTCTAAAGTTTCTCGCCACGCCACTAACGCTATGGGTCGCCAGGACTCAAGTGACGAGTCCTGCTAATCGGAGCCGCAATTCGAACATGCCCCGAACATAGGCGTCATCCCTAGTCAAAATTTTCCCGCTCGCATTGGGGTTCTCGTTACGCAATTCTTACAATCTAGCGTATCGCTATCGTTGGATTCCGCTGTCGCGGGGTGTTGATTGGCTGACCAGTCTCGTGTACCCCGTAGCTTGGCAGTGGCGTGGTGATGACTTCGCGAGGGCACCTGTCGTCAGTTGGGCGACGGAGGGGGGGGGCTACGGCTCGCCGGCCACCAACGGGAATCTCGTCCGCCTTGGATTCCCTCGCGGCAGAGCTCTCCGTTGACGCTCTCTCCGTAGCCTCGTGCGAGGCCCTCCTTCCGTCGCGATCCGCCGCGATTGCCATCCAGTAACATCGTTCGAATTTGCTGCCGATCCCCTGTCCGAAGCCGCATTTACTCGCCACCCAAAAAAAAATAAACAAAAATCCTGAAAAGTCTTATTCGCTAACCGGCGATGGTCCCCTCTTAGAGTCTCGGATGCGTGACTATTGTCCTGGCGCTCTTTTTCGAACTGAGCCGCGGTCTACTCCGCGTGCTCCCTAAGTCTGTGGTCCGTCTAGAGTTCAGGGAGCCGTGTGGAACGCGCAGTAAAACTGCCACGTTACAATATATATATATATATGTCGGGGTGAAGCCTCGGAAAGGCGGAGAGGATGTAGGATTTCCAATTTGTGGATTGTTCATTATAGAAAGCGCGATGATCTCAACACGTCCGGTCAATTCGCTTGCTTTTCCGTGACTGTCGATTTCATCCAAGCGTTGTTATAAACAATTCATTTGTTTGTTCTATATTCAAAGCATGTTGAATAACGCTTGACGCTTGATACGGCGGACTCATTCAAAGTTCAAGTTTCCAATTCACTTGATGATGCATCCTCTTTATTCTTCTCCGACACGGCCATCCTGACAAATCACATGTCCCCATGTGAAGTGATCTGCAAGAAATTCAATTCTCCAGCAGTAAAAGTTCGTTTTAAATGAATTCAATCTTACTTTAATCATTTATATTGAACAGATTACTTAAATTTCAGTTCCAATCCCACATTTATTGACAAAGCAATTAATTTCGATACATATGGATAATTTTAAAGACCAAATACATTTTTTACATTTCGTTCACTTCCCTTGAGTGACCAACATTTCTATCACTTCCCTTGAGTGACAAATGTTCTTGACCACTCCCCTTGAGTGGTCAATGTCTAATCACTTCCCTCGAGTGATTTTTCTGACACAACTGTTACATGAAGCTGCCCACCACACACTCACGGTTTCATTGAAGAAATTCCGATTTCGACCGAGCTACGGCTACAAACTTTCATGTAAACAATTTTTTTCCAAAAGTAATCATGTATTTAGTTTACACTTCAAATATTTACACACTTAAATATTTCATTATTCAAAATTTTCTTTACTCATTTCCAATTCTTCCGGAATGTTACCCTCCGGCATTTTTCGCATCCGGTCATGTGCGTATTTAAATGTACGATTGGAATTCAAAGCTTTCAAAAGATATCTGTTGCCCTCTAACACTTCAATAATTTTATACGGGCCTTTGTATTTTGCATCTAATTTTGTTTGATTTCTCTCTTCATTCTTTAAAAGAACAAATTCGTTTAAAGAAAATTTGATTACTTTTGCCTTTGTTCGGTCAAACCTTTCCTTCTCATATTCTGCATTTTTGTTAATATTCTCGATTGCAAGTGTTCTAATTTCAGATAAGTCCTCCACATACTCCTCCTCAGAAACAAACATGAGCTCAAGAGGTCTGGCGACTTTTCCTATCATTAATTCGAGAGGACTAGATTTTGTGACTCGGTTGATCGTGCAATTTAGTGCTAATTGTACATCAGGCAATGCATCCTGCCAAGACCGGTCGTCGGTTATTTCTACGGTAGTTAGCATCTTCTTTAGAGTGCTCATTACTCGCTCCACCTGACCATTTGCGCGCGAGCTTCCAGTTGCAATCAAGTGCAACTTAATATTGTGAGCCAAACAAAATTCTCGAAAATCACTATTCGCGAAACAACGACCCTGGTCCGCAATTACGCGAGTGGGAGAGCCAAATAGAGAAATACCAGATTTCAATGCTTTAATGCTATTGCTAGTATCAATATGCAATGTATGACGAAGAAGAACAAATTTGGTGAAAGAATCAATTAAAACAAAAACGTACTCTTTCTTATCATTTTTACCACTTAATTTGCCAGTAGCGTCGATGTGAATGGTATTCCAAGGAATTGCGACTTTAGGAATGGGATGCAATTCAGCCTGAATTTTTCCCGAATTTGTTTTTGAAATTTTACATGTCAAACAATTTTCAACGAATTTTCGAACATATCTTGACATTCCGTCAAACCAGAATGAATCATAAATTTTCTCAAGGGTCTTTTCCCATCCTAAATGTACCAATGCTTCATGGGTAGCGTTAATAACTGACCATCTGTACGCTCGTGGCAAAATAGGTAGAGATCGCGTTTTCCCGTGTCTTTGTATTTTACGAAAAAGAATTCCAGAGCGTAATTCGTAAGTTTTTGCTAATTCGTCATTCAACTTTTCTTCAGTTAAATTTTTAATTAATTTTGAAATTTCTTCATCACGTTGCTGTTCAGCAAAAAGCCATGTATTTGAGAGATTAGTTAAATTGACCTCTTTGTGCTCGGGTTTATTATAATTTTCTTTTATTGAATCTGGTAACGGATTTCTCGAAAAGAAGTCCGCATGACTCATTTTCTTTCCATTTCGGTATACTATATCGAAATCGAAAGCTTGAAGAAAAGCCCACCATCTATGCACTCTCGGAGTAAGATCTTTTTTTTTTTCTCGAAGATTGCAGAGAGTTGCAATCTGTGACGACAAGAAATTTGCGTCCGTATAAAAAGTGTCGAAAATGTTTAACCGCGTTAACAACAGCAAGTGTTTCCAACTCGTACGAATGATATTTCGATTCAGCTGGTGAAGTACGTTTACTAAAATAAGCAATCACGCGCAATATATTTTCTTTTTTTTGCATTAGAATTGCCCCATAACCCATCGAACTTGCATCAGTATGTAATTCAGTAAGACAATTCGGGTCCAATATTGTCAGTACTGGCTCATTGGTAAGTACTGAAATTATTTGTGTTCTAATATTCTCATGTAATTCTTTCCATTCAATGTTTCCTTTTGTTGCGGAAGTTAGCGCGTATAAAGGAGCCGCAATTTGAGAGAACCTTGGAATGAATTGACGGAAGTAAGATGCCAAACCAATGAATTGCCGTAATTGTGTTACCGTTTTAGGAGAGGGTAAAGATATTAAAGCTAAAATTTTCTTCTTATTTGGTCGGATTTCTCCGTTGCAAACTTCATAACCGAGATACTCTACTTTTTGTTTTAAGAAAGAGCATTTTTTGATGTTGAAAGTAAAGCCGATATCTATCAAAACTTTTAATACAAGCTTCAACCTCTCCAGGGCTTCGTCCTCATTGGATGCAACAATAAGAATATCATCCATGTAAATAATGACAAAACTATTCGCCAATTCTTCCAAAGCCTTGTAAACGGCCCTCTGGAAAACAGATGGTGCATTTCGAAGCCCGAATGGCATGGACAGATATTCATACTGTCCATTGTGAGTAATGAAAGCTGTATATTCGATTGAATTTTCATGGATAGGGATCTGATGGAATCCAGATGCCATATCTAAGCTAGAAAAGTATTTCGCCCCATGTAACCTATTTACTTGGTCAGAAATTAGTGGCAATGGGAATCTGTCAGGTACAGTATTATCGTTTAGTTCTCGATAATCTACACACATTCTGTCTGACCCGTCCTTTTTCTTCACGAGAAGGATAGGACTAGCGAATGGAGATGAGCTTGGGCGAATTACGTTTGCAGCAAGTAACTCTTTGATTTTATTTTGAACTATTTTTTGTTCATCGTGGCTCAATCTATATGGACGTCTATATACCGTCTTATTTGGATCTTTCAGGCGAATTTGCATTGGGTCCGTTTTAGCAGGTTGCTTTGGTGTACCGGTTATAAAATGCTCTCTAAATTCTTGTAAAATTGAGAGCAACCGTTCTCTTGACTCAAAAGAAATGTCAGTCTCAATTTTGTCAAAATTTACTTCGATTGATTCTCCAATTTTGCAAGCATCGACACGGATTTCACGCATTAATTTCAATTCGTTAGAAGATACAAGCACAGTCAAACCCTGACTCAAAATTTCACGACCAATCGAAATATCACTCCTCAAATAATGACTTGGCAGAACATGAAAAAGAATTTCTAGGGCAATGTCGTCAATGTTTACTTTGGTAAGAATTTGCAAAGTACTATGGACACTTGTTTGTCCAATTCCAGTCATAGTGACGATATTATCAAGTCTTTTCCCGGAGAACCTTGACGACACTGATTCTTTTATTAAAGAACATTCGGCTCCAGAATCAAAATTAAATGAAAACTGCTCACCTGCATGCCTCAAAATGCCAGAAGGCGAATTCACTTCACAAATATCCACTCGTCGTTCGATATTGGATCCGTTGAAGCGTCCTGACGATGGCTTCTTATTCATTCCAGGACATCGCGAAGAATAATGCCCAGGTTCCTTGCACTTGAAACAGGTTATAGGCTTCCTCGTGTCACTGCTTGTAGATGCATCTCTCTGCCACACATTTGATGCTGCATTTTTCTCTTTTCTTTGATAGCACACAGACGATTTATGCCCGATCTTTCCACAGGTGAAACATTTCAGAAGGCTGGTAGACGATTTTTCTTTAAATCTTTTTGCTTCGCTGTGACGTTGTTCAGTGTGTAGTTCCGAGTTTTTCCTCTTCAAGTAATATACCGCCTTCAATTCTTTTTGTAATTTATTCCGTGTCTCAATTTCTTCCGTGAAAGCAAGGCGTTGAAGTCGTGGTTCAAATTGAGAAATGTGACTGAGGACGAAGGACACAGCAATCTGTTCCATAGAGAGATTCTTCCATCGGTTCATCAACGAGGTTATCACAGTGGCTGAATAAGCGGCGATACATTCTCCTTCCTTTGGCCTTCCTTGATTGATATTCATTAAGAAAGCAGCGAGGGTTTCCGGACATTCAAATCGTAGAGAAAATATTTCTTTAAATTCATTCCAATTTATTCCGACAAATACGTTTTGGGTCAGCCAGGATAATGCCTCTCCTTTCATCGAACGGCTCAAAGCGTTCATGAGCGACGCTCCTTCTAACGGATGCTCCGACATACACATGTCTGCCGTACGAATCCAAGCTCGAGTATCGCTCACTTTTTCTGGGTCAAAGTCAGGTAACTCGATTTTCGTCTGAGAAGGTTTCTTCATTGCCTCAATAATCTGCATGAAATTATTTTGCTGCTGTTGCAAAAGCATTTGCCATTTTGCGTCGTCACGTCTCTCTTCTCGGTGAGAAGCAGATTCTGATCGGCAATCAGCAGATTCTGGTCGGTGAGAAGCAGATTCTGATCGGCGAGAAGCAGATTCTGGTCGGTGAGAAGCAGATTCTGATCGGTGAGAAGCAGATTCTGGTCGGTGAGAAGCAGATTCTGATCGGTGAGAAGCAGATTCTGATCCCACTTCTGATGTCGGGGTGAAGCCTCGGAAAGGCGGAGAGGATGTAGGATTTCCAATTTGTGGATTGTTCATTATAGAAAGCGCGATGATCTCAACACGTCCGGTCAATTCGCTTGCTTTTCCGTGACTGTCGATTTCATCCAAGCGTTGTTATAAACAATTCATTTGTTTGTTCTATATTCAAAGCATGTTGAATAACGCTTGACGCTTGATACGGCGGACTCATTCAAAGTTCAAGTTTCCAATTCACTTGATGATGCATCCTCTTTATTCTTCTCCGACATATATATATATATATATATATATTTTTGGTGGATTCGCCGTTGTACCATTGACTTTGTGGAAAAAATACTGAAGACTAATAATGCCAAAAGAGCGTCTGAGCAAAAAATATTTAATATTTATAATAATGATAGTAATAATAATGCTAATATTAGTACTAGTAGTTGATATCAATAACAATAACAGTGAAATTATGTATATGATATGATATTATATATTTTGAATAATTAGGGGCGTATCTCCTATACTTACACCCATTTACTATTCGTGTTTTTTGATGTTGACATTTTCTTACGTTTAGAACACTTTGTCGTGGAATACCGTAAACAAATATATACGCCTCTCTGCCATTAAGAATTGCAAAAGGGCGTAAACTTGTCGCTTAGGGCTGGTTTCATTTCAAACCGCCCAGCAAGGTCGGGACGAAAAATTCAAACGACTTGTAAATAATTTATATGACTCTTTGGGTAATTCAAGGGGACCCATATTTGGTCATTTTGCTCTAAAAAAATTTCATCTCTTTACACGGCTATCACCATTTTTTGTCAAAAACTCGTTTTTACAGATTCCGTAAATTTACGGTTTTTTTTAAAGTGCTATAACTTTTAAATGAATTAACGGATTTGAGTGATTTTTTTCAAAATATGCGTATTTTTATCTTCTTTCAGAAAATTCCAAATTCAGGAAGATCGACACAAAATCGCCGGAGTTATTGAGCGTAATGTAAAATAATCCGAAAAAATTCAACCCCGATTTTCGGGAATTGCATATTTTTTTTTCTCTCACCACTATGTAGTTAATTCAATATAACTATGTAGTTATAGTGAATTTATGTTTATTGTAATATTGAACTGTTTTAGGATTAATATAGTCTTATTTTTGAATGGACTTTTTTATACAATTCCTACCCACTTATTTCGTCGTATACATGTATTAAACAGAAAGAAGCAATATAGCGATGTAAAGAAATCGATTTACAGTACAAAATATAAGCTACTTGAAAATATCAAAAATTCGTGATATTGAAAAAGTCATAACTCTTTTTACAGAACTAATCCGCTAACAAAACTTGTGCAAAGAGTTAGTGCCTTTAAAGAACTATTCGAGTAAAAATTGGCGAGGAAAAAAAAAATATGCAATTCCCGAAACTCGGGGTTGAATTTTTTCGGATTATTTTACATTACGTTGAATAACTCCGGCGATTTTGTGTCGATCTTCCTGAACTTGCAATTTTCTGAAAGAAGATAAAAATACGCATATTTTGAAAAAAAACACTCAAATCCGTTGATTAGTTCAAAAGTTATAGCACCTTAAAAAAAAACAGTAAATTTACGGAATCTCTGAAAACGAGTTTTTGACAAAAAATGGTAATAGCCGTGTAGAGAGATGAAATTTTTTTAGAGCAAAATGATCAAATATGGGTCCCCTTAAATTACCCAAAGAATCATATAAATTATTTACAAGTCGTTTAAATTTTTCGTCCCGACTTTGCTGGGCGGTCTGAAATGGAACCAGTCTCAGGCCTTTCTTCCATTAAAGTTGTTAAAAAATTTATCGCAATTATCCTAAATAACCTGGTATTGAAACCTAGAAAAAATATTTAAAGGACTTTTACCGTAAACTATTAAGTTCACCGACAATGCATTTTAAGAAATATTCAATGCAATGAAGAAAGTTCTCAACCGTTGGGAATTATGATAAAAATTCTCGGTGTCGGCGGTCAAACGTTTGAAATAAAACAAACATCTTTCGTTTCGGCCCTAGTGAGAGGGGCCCTCCTCAGAACTACAATTTATTAACAGATATAAAAAAATATACATAAGAAAAGAAAAGAAAAATACATATAAACCATAATGCATCTATTTACGTCTGGAGCATAAATTTGTGGTCAGTAATTTGACATATTAAACGGAAAGACAAAATGTATTGTCAAAGAAAGACAAATCAAAAAAAAGGGGCAGGGGGGGGGGGGGGCGGGGGCAGAAACTTACATGAAATTACTCACTAAATGGCATCAAGGCCAAATGTAGATTCAATCCCTCAAGAATTAGAAAAAAACCAATAGCTCGCCGAGTCGTCATTTGTCTCTCTATCTAATAAAAAAGTTTCAAACAAATGAACGTAGAAAAAGATGATAATAACAATAGTAAAAAAAAGATTATAATAACAATAGTAAAAAAAAGATTATAATAACAATAGTATATGCATGAAGTTGGCGGTGGGGTGAGATCCCGAAAACAAAACAAAATGCATCTAGCAAACCCTTTGACAGCTGTCATCGGCTGTTTATGACAATCTGACGAATATCTTTATAGGTATCTGTTTCTGACGCGCAAAAAATGAACATGCAAACGAAAATTATCAAGATGATTCCCGACGGGAATTGTCTTTTTCGCGCGTCGGCGTATTATGTATACGGCACTGAAGATCGACACGCAGAGGTGAGACTGAGTATCGTTTCAAATATAGTGGATAATTGGTCTACATTTGCGGGTTTTATTACAGGTAATGAGTCAAACGGTGCTGTGATTAGGTCACCTGGTCATTACAAATCACATATGAATAAAAATGGAATATACGGGGGAGAAGCAGAATTAGTTGCAGCTGCGGACATTTTTAAGATATGTTTAATCGTGTATCGCGAAGAACAAATTCATCCACACCGGATCGGATCACAAAATGAAACACAATTCTCGCTACTCTTCACCGGTGACGGAGACAGTGGACACTTTGATGTGTTACAGAACCAAAATGAAATTCAGATAGTGAGTAATAAGTATGAAAAGTAACAATCAAATAATAGTAAATCTGAATATATCACCAAACAGTCAAAAGGACAGCCAGGATTTACGATGACAATGGAGAAAGGAGGAGTTTCAAGCAGCAGACAAGGCGATGAAGATGGTGAATGGTCGGAAGTATCACAAAAGAAAGAGGAAAATAAAATTGTAAGTGCGAAGAACCAAATAAGCCATAGAATAAAAATCCATTAAATATTCGTATAACCAGGTAAGAGGACGACCAGGATCTATGATGACCACAAGAGAAAGAGGTGTTTTGCGGAATGAACAGCAACGCAAATATAGAGAAATAAATAATATAAAGAAGGTGATTTTGAAGAATAACGGGCAGAGCGGTAGCAAAAATAATTCAGCAAGTCAAGGAGATAGATCGATATCTATAGAGAAGGAACACCAATTTTCAACCAACGAATGGAAGCTTAGATTGATGAAAAAAAGAAAAGTAAGCACAGAAGGAATTGAAGTGGACAGCAACTGCAGACCTGTCATCAAATCAACATGAAGGAATTCGCCTGTTTACTAGGCAATGCGTCAGGAAATAGTGAGGCGCGTAGCGCCGAGATGGGGTTGGCGCGCGAAGCGCGCAGGGGCGAAGCCCCTAGTGTTCAAAGAAAAACTTGTTAATTTTCATTGGTACCATCAAAAGAGCAAAAAAACTTACAAAAAGGGTAACCGGATATTAATTATTCATTTGTCTAGCTCCTTCGGAACCATTATAAGACGGAATCTGTAATTTGGAATGGAGACCGTTAGCCGAACAGGTGTTAAGCCGGCAAGACAAAATGGAGAACGAAAAAGACCGTAAATTGTGAACGATGAGATGACGACTCAATGAGTATCGAAGTACAATCGGTAACTAGGCAAGAACCCTGGAGAGAAAGATGTCGTGGCACTGGTATCTATCATAGGAAGTTAGCTACTTCCACCGCGGGAAGGAAAGAGAAACTCCCTATTTGTTCAAAATTAAACTGTAATTAACATCACTTAGGTTATCTGTGACATATCTTAAATTGACGGAATCGCGTTTGATGAATTATGCGCTAAATTTGAGATCTCTAAAAAGTACTTGAAATGGCACACCTTGTGGCACATTCATTATGTTTATTTATTTCATTCCAAAAAAAAAACATGCATTGGATTTTCGATAACAGACGGCGTGCAGGTTTATCGTGAGTCTAAAAGGCTGCTTGTTAATCTGGACTACTGATGAATAGTCGGGTATGTTTTTTTAAATCTTATTTTCATTTACTTTTATTGTATTATTTATTTTATTCATTCACATAGAATTAATATGACAGAATTCTTAAAAAAAATAAGTAAAATTCATAAGTAACTTTATTTTTGACTGGTTCTCAGTAATTCTATGTCCCTCTTACCTTGACCTGAATTTTCTTCCTTAATAATTACCGGTACAAAAGTATTCGGCTCTTTTCTGACAGACGTTGAAATTGCCACAGTGTATACCTATAACATCGCGAACGGTATGCCCAAGGCGCAAATAAATTACGCTATCGATACATCTTTTCGCGGAAATAAGATTCAAACAATATTTAAAACACTAGTTCTATATGCTCGTGTGAGTGAAAAACATCGGTGTAAAACCTGAAATAAAGATTTTCTACAATTGCAGTATAAGAGGTCATTAAAATATCCATTGACTTTGGTCGGTCTTTGATCGCAGCTTGAAGAAATCTGAGGAAGTACAAGTGAATCGCTCGTTGGCACATTTTTCGTCGCATTGACTTAGCGGTGCGAACTCCTACGTGCCTATGTAATACATATCCATTATTTAAATTCGCATGGCACTTAAACTTCGTTTCACTGACCTCTCAACCCCGTCCGGGGTCAGCCCGCATTAGGCTAATTCCACTGCATTCTACGCTTGTTACTCTCCACTGCATTCTATGCTTGTTAATCGTCGTGCTATCCACTTGTCTGCCTGTTCTACGTATTCCGATCTCCAGAAGACTTCTCGTGAAATCAGGCGCATGCAGTGTTGGTAATACTGCAAAAAGCGTTGAAAAAACGATAGCCCCCAATAAAATTCACTTATGTTTAAGGAGGTTGATTATAAAAGACCCAACCTTGGCGTGACAATTATAATCTAAGTATTTCTACGGAGCCGCTCTAAAGTTAATTGAATTATATTAGGGGCCTTCGAAAAAATCATTCAGACACCAGCCCACGTACAAGTTAAGTGAAGTTTGGAAAATCCAAACGCGCCAGATGGTGCGGATGATATACGTGAAAGAGAAGGGGTCGCAGTTGATTGTACCTCGCAGCACGAACAGCGAAATTACTAAGTGTGCTACATGTGCGCAAAGCATGCGTATGCATTCTACGGATCAATGAATCATGAAAGGAATTATTGCGGTTAAAGTTTCTGAAACTTTGCATGGGGCATTCCACGCTAACTCAACCAACGCTTGACTCTCACTATTTCTGATTTTGTCCAAAAATCCTTATGCAATTGTCCCAACTCCGGAGTAAATTTGTTTTACTAATGATTTTTGAAAACCAAATTGGCTTTGGCCGTAATTGAAATATTTGAAAAAATCTTAGACCCAAAGTGGGTCAGCGTTCCGTTTTTATTATTTTCGGAGGATAAATTTTCAAAAATGGAAAGTAAGAGCTAGTTCACTTACAAATTTTTTAGAATTCTTTTAGATTTTGAAATTACAGCCAGACATTTTGATTACCAAAAATCATATGTAAAACAGCTTTAATATAAAAAAATCCAAAAAAATTCAGAGTACTGTTTTCGAGTTGGGACAATAACATAAAAATTTTCGGATAAAATCAAAACTGGTGAGGGCGCGATGTTGGTTGAGTTGTCGCGGAACGCCCCATATATAGGCATTTATATGGGGAATATAATGCCAACTCGATGCAAGACGAACTTGACCATTTTCAAGACTTTTGGGATTTCGTAGATCTTTGCGCAAGAAAAAAAAATCGGATACTTACATTCAAACTCTATTCCTAGTTTTACCACCCTCGATGATTTCAAAGAAGGCGGCACTATAAAATACCTAAATATTGATAACTCAGACTCTGATGAAGGAATAACATTGAAGGAACAGAAATCTAGAAGGTGATAATATCATCGAAAACAATTTGAACCAAATTAAGAATGGTGGCATTTTATCCTGGCTGAGTTAGGGTGGAATGTACTATACGCAAATGAAACCAGAAGCTGACAACAATAAGAACTTCACTATACGTGGACAACCAATGACGTATCCAGTACCTTGCTAGATCCTCCCATTGTTCTTGTTTATTAATTTTGTATCTATTTTAGAGATATTTTTTTCTTCGTAATTTAATTATTTGACGACCGCAATAGGATCACCCAATCCTAATCTTAACGTATTAGTTTCGAGTGATTGACTAAGTTTATTAGAAATTCTAATCATTATTATAACATTCAGTGTACGTTATTATACGACGCGAAGGCTGAATCAGGCGGTACAATTTATAACATCATCAATACTATCTACACTATCACTTCCTTTGTAATGGCGCTACTATGAACAAATTATTGTCAAAAATTAACCTGAAGATGGCCGGCACGCAGCCCGACCGAAACGTTATTATAGTAAATTAACGGTTCTATCTGATCTACTTCGACGAATGACGTCACTTCAATAAAAAAAAAAAAAACGACAAGGTCACGAACGCAACAATTAATAATAAAAATTATAAAAAACATGTTATCACCGCTATAGATATTGTAGAGAAACACGCACATTTACTAAACATGTATATTGGAAAATGTTAACATAATCATTTTGGTACTTGTAAGCTTCATCTGAAGATTTTAAATCGTCTGCTCAACTAAAATTGAATAAAATGAATTCAAAGTTGTGTATTGTCAGATCAGTTTCAAATCGAGGGTGAAAAAAAAACAGTACGTCTAACATTATAGTGAGCAAGGTATAGAGAACTCTTCGAACATCGGAGAATTTCTATAAAATATGACACGCGGTGCACGTGTAGGGTAAGCACAACTGTTACATACACTCCGACAATAGAATGAAAAATGTGAGAAAATTCAATAAAAATGTAATGCTGCACATTCTGCGGCACATCTAGGATCAGATGTTGGGGCTACACTTTATCTGACTTCACCTTAAACGCATCCTATCTCTGATTATGGTCTAAAGAAAACTTTCCTCGCCCTAGTTGATTCTTCCCTTCCTCCCCCTCGTGACATTGGCTACTTGGCCGATGTGCGCACGCCTGGTCAAAGCACGGTACGTCACGGCGTGGCGCTTGAACCTGCGAAAATCAAAGTTTACGCAGGTCAGGCTGGGGTTAGGCTCAGGTTGAGCAAGGTTGAATCAGGTTAGGTTAGGTCGGGTTAGGTTGGATCCGTAAGTTCGGCGGGACGTCGGGCTCGACGTTACTCCGCGATTCAACTTTCAGCCGCCGCGTCAGTCTGCGCGTGGAACTGAGCCGTGAGCCCACGGAGTTTGTCCCGTCCTCTTGAGTTCCGCATTCATCGGTTTAAGAGTAACCAGTAATCTCTTTTTCTTGAGAGAGTTTTTTTTTTTGCAATTTTTGCAATCGAAGTGTAAAACAATATTCTAAAAGTTAGTTCGTACCAGTTTGAAGATTGGTTCCAAAATAACAATAAAAATTTCTTTTTACGCAAATTAGACAACCAGAACAAATATTATAAAGTTGAAGTCTACGAATTCTCCGATTTAAAAAAAATTGTCAAAGAAAGAAAAAGAGGTATAGAAACCAGAGACTGAAACTGTTCTTGTTTCATGTTATTTTACCAAATTCCCAAAAAACTTTATAAACAATTTTATAAAAAATCTGCGTTAGTGATACACGTTCCAAGTGCGTCTGGCATACTCGGCTACACGAATTCTCATTTCAAAACTCTTCGAATTACTAAGGAAGTCCGAAGCCTTTATTTCATGAGAAGACCGTGGTACAAATTTCATCGGAGTCGGTGCCATATAGACGTCAATTGACACGCAGTAGAAAAGTTTTGCATTACTTCAGACTGCGTGGTGCAAGCAGTGCTGGAAGTTTGGTGTGAATCTAATCAAGTTTGACTTAACAAAACATTGTCTGCAATAATTTATTAAGCATTCGAAGACTTTTATGCACTGCTATCCATTTGCGCTCGATAAAGACATTAACGCTTTTTACACTCCTCGGCAACCGCAGCAGAATGTAAAATAAAAGTGAACCAATTATATCGCGAGTAAACTACCCACGTCCACCTTGAAATCGCGTTACGCGTAATTATACCTATTTCTGATGTCTGGTCCCTTCCGACTTATGTCAAGACGCTAGATCAGCGTATTAAGCATCTTTGAATGCCATTCTTACTACCCAGTATTATTTTATTATCAGCTTATTGCATAATTCCATATAGAAAGAGAAACGATTATCGCTACTGCAGCGAAGGTGCCCTGATCTCTTTTCTGCAAGCGTCATTCAAACCTATATTATCCACTTGTTGCGGTCGCTACGGGTAGCAGCCGACGGAGCTAAAAAAGAAAAGAAAAAGTTCGAGGGACGTTGGATTAAAAGTAATTTCAAGTAAATACAGCCAGAAAAACTGTGTGGTCAACTGGATACTAGATGAGCTCAAAGGGTTCTTTCTGCCTCTACCTCCGGTTGAGTTCCAGGCGCGTTTAGTCTTTGGAGAGACGTCCAGTTCTCTGAACCTTTCCGACTGTTGAACGAAAATTAAATCTTACTCTATTTAATCGGACACATTCTACAGTTTCTATGTAAAGCGATCAAGTTTCCAACAAGAAGTGACCAGGTGGCATTCGTTGCTATTTTTTAGTGAAATTTAGATTTTTTTCAAATCGATTTACTTCAATTTTGCATCCAACTATGCGGATTACCTCGAAACAAATATGCCTCGCCGTCTATTTCGTTCGATAATAAAATGAACCGGTGTGTCGGACCCGTTTGACAGCCTCGAAACTAGTAAAAAACCAGTTTAGCGGTAGTAGTAGACTAAACGACAAGAACGACGCCTTGCAGCTCAATCCAATTAATTGGAAGAGGTAGCTGATCAACTTGTAGTTACAGTAGAAAGTGAAGTGAATGCGTGTTTTGTGTAAACGTTAATGTCGCAGATGAACTGTGAGTAATAAAATATTTCTAGCGTCCCAAGTATGTACTCAACAATATCCAATCGACGACTGATTAGATAGCCAATATTTATCGGTGCCAATTTGCTAGGATCACGTGCTGCGAGTGACGCTATCAAATTAAAAAAAGGCGTCGAGAATTTCTTTCTGAGCTTAAGCAATTTAATTCTATGCTACTCTCAATATCTTGCTACGAGTCATTTCGACACCCATTTATCATAAAAAATATTTTGGTAACGACCTTTACAGAGAATATGCAAAGACGGTTGGAGATGCGTCATCCTCTCCTCTATTTAAAAGCAAAAAATTGTCAGTGAAATGAGAAATGAACATCTTTGCATATAATCACTTCCAAAGATTAACAGTAACATAAGCCCACTGTTACAGCAGCCAAGAGCATAGGGGTAAGAAAAAAAATCGCAAAAGGTGAAGACCTAAAGGCTGTGAGAGAAAGAGCAAGACATGAATGGCAGAAACTACGGTGAAAATCTATCGAAAGAGGTATTGAAGCTAATACCCTCCCATTTCATCAGCGCAAATAAATCCAGCACCATGCTGCCGCCTTGCGATAATTTCGGAAATGGAACTGTCGAGAACTACCAGCATGGCTGGGTGAATGTGACGGATTTTAACGCATTTGGCGTCGTTGGTTCGATGAACAACGTCAACTGCCTCGAACATGCTCCTCAGTTGACATATAGCGCCTACGTGAAGGCGGTGGTGCTCTCTGTAATGGCGGCGCTCAGTCTGCTCGCGAATGCCGCAACAATTTACTCGATAACAAAGAATCGGCGGAAAAGGCAGAGCTGCACCGCCATTTACACCCTAATTCTGCACCTGTCAGTGGCTGACCTATTGGTTACTGTTTTCTGCATCGCCGGCGAGGCGCTTTGGAGCTACACCGTCGCCTGGATCTGGGGTAATGCTGCGTGCAAGATATTCAAGTTCCTACAGATGTGGAGCCTGTATCTTAGCACCTTTGTACTCGTGTTGATCGGCGTCGATAGGTTCGTCGCTGTTAGGTACCCCATGAAGAGCCTCAATACTGCTCAGCGTTGCAGCCGGCTCGTGCTATTGACCTGGGTGGTTTCCTTCATTCTCAGCATACCTCAGGTGAGTTGGTTAAATCAGTGGCTAAAAGTCTTCAATTTTATTTGATTGACTGACTTGACCGTAGTTTTTAGAATAAAGTTTTACAAATGATATTATAACATTCATCGATATCTGATGTAGTTGTCGAAGTTACTAGGTGGTATACCGGTCCTCTCAAGATTACCAGAAGTTGAATTATGTGAAAACGTATACGTTAGACAAGCCCCAATGTTTTTTCCGTACAAATTTTTGTAATTTTGAATTTCTACAGAGGCACTTTAGGATTGGTACCAACGAAAATTGAATGCCTGCTATATTCGATAGCAGGAATTTTTCTCGTCAAAATAGAAAATCGAATGAAAAAAGCAGTAAAAAATAAAGATCTACGAAATACGTGACTTTAGTTCACTCCTTGACAGTATCTTTTCAGGACTAAATACCTCATAGAAATGAATAGCAAAACCCTATGCAAAACTTTGATGAGAACTTTCTCTCTACCTCATGGAATTTTCCGCTATTAATTTCATTGTGAAGAAAGTAACATCAATACTGCTGGCATGCGTCATTCGGTTCCATAACCCTCGTCCAATTGTGTAACTGAATCAATTGCTAAAGGAGTTTGACAGAGATAACTTGAAATTTCTGATAAAAAAAAGTATTTCTGCACAATCCGGAATTCGTGATACTGGTGCTAGCATAATCAGTTGAAGGGTAGAGAACGCAAGTAGTGTAAGTTAGTATGACCTAATTTTTCAGGACAAAAAAATTTGCTTTTGAGATTACTAGCAATTGTGATACCGGGAAAACTGTATTACTCTGCTTCGTTCTATGTCGTAACAATAGTTAAAGACCACTGTTGCTACTACACTTAGTCATTAATGAATTACAACGCTTACATTCTCGATCCCTCATTTACGCGATAAAAAACCAGGCTGTATCAGGTATCATCATTCTATGTGTTCTCAGTACGGAACAATCTTTCTGCAGTCGAGAATGTCAAATGTTTAAAAACAATGAGCAATCTGAAGCTTTAGTTTATGTGTCAGTTCAAAATTCCCTAATCAATGTCAAGAAAGTGTAAATAACAGTGTTATCGGACTCAGGAGTTAATTAATGTTTCCGGTTAAATTTTTACTTCAGGGGAAATGCGGGTAGACCCGGACACGTGAATGAAGTATACCAAAACATATAAATAACAGGTTTCCATGTTCAATATTACATCATTTATTAACTTCAGTATCGTTTTAATGACTTGAACAAAATAATAGATACTTTTCTCAATTGTGTAAATAAGAATAATAGAAAATCGTTACTCTTTAATTTGGGGCAATGGAATAAACGGGGCATAAAAGCCCCGGACACACATTTGAATGGCGATTAGACCGTTCTTTGGTTTCGCCAACGTTAAAATACCAATAGATATTGGACGATTTAATTTTGACACAGGCTTTGTGAACCCAATCGCTGCATTTTCGACTTTGAATCCAATCCTCTCCACACATGATGCCTTCTGTAGCTTCATGACGATCTTCAAGAGAGCAGGTTTGAGATTGTTTTGACGTTTTTTAGTTTGTTTCGATTCGTTTTTTTTTCTTTTTTGTTTATTTTCTTTCGTTTTCGGTAGTTTACCTTCGGTGACTGTGATTTTTGTTTCAAAATCATTCTTGTACGAAGAAGATGTTTATCTAACTTCTTTGCGGTTTTCGGGACCGTATTTTAAGAGGCTTTGCTGGCACATCAGAAAGATAATTGCTTAAAAAATCGGCTATACTGGATTAACTGGGTGTTTCAGAAGTAGGTGGTGTGATACGGCTGGTGGAAAGCTGGGTGATATCATTTTCTGTAACAAAAGACATCGATTCCTGAGCGATATCTGTCATTCTAAAACATACAGACTGTCGGAAGGAACCCGACAGACTTGCGTCCGGGGCTACCCGATAACCTCTATCCCATATTTTTATTAATAACGATCAATTTTTAAACGTGATCTAATATACAATGTTATAAACGTAAAGTACATGTAATATCCCATAATGCAATTAATAAGTTGATTAGTAATACTTACGATTTTTATATAAAAACCGTTGAAGTTAAATGAGCGCGCATGACAATTCTCGGCGGTGACGAACTTCACAAATACATTTTACCCGGTCACCGGTCATGCCATTATAAACTCTAATTTGTGTCTGCGCACTACGGACACGTTGACAAGTGTCGATTTGTTTACGTTTATATTTCAAGCATTTCGTACTTTAAGTGTCCAAGGATATCCGCTGTCCAGAGCTACCCGCACTTTCTCTACCACCTTCCGAGAAATCTTATTCATCAATTTTCAAACTGAAAAAATAGTGCATTGTGTACTATAGAGGAAAAGCAAGACTTTTGTAGCGAGCTTATTGACAAGTACTGAAAACATCGAGCGCATCATTGAATCTTCCCGCCTCTACGGTGCACACTATACTTTCGATCATAATACCATGCTTTTCAAGCTTTCATTCTAAAATGATTTCCACGAGATGCTGGAATTCAAGGGGGGGGAAAAAGTAAAAGAAGGGTCTCTTCTGGGTTGAAGCACCGACCTATAACAACACCACTATTGAAAAAAAAAAAGCGCGACTACAATATTATGCAAGAAGAAAAAAATTGCTGCAAAAAAAATGTAATGAAATAACGACTTGTCGATTCTATTATTTGAAATTTTCATTCATAATAAATAAACAATTACTTTGATGTTTTGGTGATGTTTCTTCAAACTATATTTATGAGTGAATACTTTGTTGCTTACCTAACATTATTTTTCCGGGGGTAACAGTCTAAATTTTTTTATGTTCTTGCGCTGGATCATTGGTATTATATTAGGCAGACTTGACTGAGGCAAAATGTTTTTATAACGATATCATGTTGCCAGTTTTTGATGAATATTTGAAAAAAATCTTCTGCATCAGTGCTTGACTTCCACGCACCTTGACGTTCAAGGTTCTGATATTTGGCCCGCTGTCGATAAACAATGTAGAAGAAATTCTGCAAAAGATTGCTCTGCGTAGGTTTGCAAGTTATTTAGATTCAAATAAACCGCAATTTGTTTTGGTATATTCAAAAACTTATGTATCCCAATGACTTACGACGTGCAATTGCCTTTTTAGCAATTTCACACTATTTGATTCCTCGGTATATCTTTTGGATGCAAGTTTACATGTAGTTTCACTATTCTGGCAAATTCTTCTGCGATAACAAATGTACATCAATACTGTTACTAGAATGTATTCTAAAAATCACTTTCATGTGTAAATACAGGGTGAGGCAATTGCGAAGTCGAGAATGGGAGGAGCTTATTTTATGAATTGGGCCGTACCCCTCAGCCAATATGGAGTGAGTCAATTGAAACTCCGAGAACAGGAAGAGCTTAGTTGTGTTAATATCAAAGTACGGTTCGAAGTGTGTACCCACTATGAATGAGAAACAATAATGAAGATATGGCAAGAAAGGAAAGATGACAGCACAAAATTTCAACAATTAGGTTCGTCATGGCATATGAAAGTCATGTTCACTCACAGACCTAGCATAGTTGAATAGGTTAGTCAGTATGTGCCAATAAAAAAGGAGAGCAATTTAAATACTGTATACTATAATACAAAGTACCATTTATTACTAATACAATTCTTGTTGCCATATTGTGACTTTATTTCTCATCACCACTGAATACCTGTATGTAGACTTCAAACCTTACTTTAATCAATATAACTGAGCTCCTTCCATTCTCGGAGTTTTAATCGACTCGCTCTAGATCGGCTGAGGGATACGACCTAATTTATCAACCAAGCTCATCCCATTCTCGGCGTTTCAATTGCTTCACCCTGTGTATCGTTACCTGAAGCCTCAGCCAAAATTCTTACGATTTCTTCGGATCAAAGCACCTTTACTTAAGAATCGAGATGACTGTTTTTTCACGAAATCTTTATTGTCAGATAATTGGCAATGGCAATTTGTTCTTTGATTTTCAGCGGTATCTTCATCATAGAATAAATGGTGGGTAGCATCCATGCTTTGCCCAACTCGTTGTAAAATGCCATCAATATTGATTTTGAAGTCAGTTTAGTATCGAGTTGACGCTTCCAATCGACAACTATATTGTATGCGGATTAATAAATCTGTTTCGACTTAGATGGCAATGAATAGTTTTTAAATCTTTCCACCAAGTCAAGATCGCGTGCCGTATTTTTCAACCACTTTTTGCTATTGCGTTTCTTATGAGGAAACTTCGGTGAAAAAAAAAGTACCGTATCTTTAGATCAATTTCATTGAAACTTGAATCATTTATTTACAACCCTCAAACTAGAATCTCATCCAAAATTCAGTTCAATAGGTCAAGTAATTCCAAAGTTATGCATTTTTTTCTAAGATTTCTGCGAAACATCCCTTGCCCATTAGGTTTCATCCTAGAAGGTAGAAATGTTTTGTGGATACATTTAATAATATAGACTAAAAATTGTTGCAGGGTATTTTTGATTAGAGATTTCTAAGTCATTAAAACTATTACTTCAACAGTTTGAAGTTTTTTCGCTACAATTTTTGGTATATTATAGGCTGTGAAGTGAGTTATATTCACCGGAGCTAAAATTCACAGCAGCAATTTCAAGATAATATGCCTAAGAATATATCTGCCAAAGGGCAAAATGATTGGACGAAACCTATGCGCACGTAATATTTTGAATACCTGAAAACACAATTCTGAGATAAACGCGATTTACATAAATTCAGATTCATGACCTTCTAGGAAGCAAATATAAAGTATGCAGACAATGAGTTATTTACTGTAGAGATAAAACACTTTGACTTAGTTGAATTTAACATTGATTTGGGTCATAAAAAATTGGGTCAAAAGTAAAAAAATTCGATAGTCGGATTTTTCTTTTTTCATGCCATTAATTAAATTGAATTCAAAATTCATCTCAGAATGTGAGTAATAATATTGATAAATAATGTATCGCACGTCAGTGCCTATCACTGTTGATTGATCTTCAATTCCATTCCTCGGTTTCAGTTTGTATCCAATCGGCTTCTCCGTATCTGTTCTGAGGTCAACCGTATTCTTACGCCGCGTCTTCCTCCAGAATCATTTAATTATCAATGAACTCGCTCCGGGACATAAAGGCAAAGAAAAACCCAATTATTGTATTGTGGAATAATTATTAGGGCTAGACAAATATTTCAATAATATATTGAGTAAATGAAAACGATCGACTAATATTTATCTTCCCCCACTGGAGTCTACTATACAATAGCGCACCTGAATTTAACTTGGGAGCTGACTGCTTGCAAATTAGTCCCGTGCAGAAACCGTTAGAATTCCCCGGCACCATACCATGTCCCTTGAACTGCTTCTGTTTTAGCCTTCTCCGCAGCGGTTATTTTTAATTATCACTGTTCGTCTGGCTTTCTTAGACTCAGTCGTTCCTTTCCATTCAGCCTTATGCTTCCGTCTGGCATCTCGTTGCTGGCTCATATTTTTTGCATTATCTGCCACCTTTTCAGACTTCACTGATATCTTTGCCTTTTGAGCATAGAGCGTTCTAAGTAGCATCTAGTTGGGCTGCGACAACGACACACACCTGGCAGTATTTTGAGAGTACCTGGTTATCTATGGCCAGTCCAGTAAGGATGTCGATGACTATTCTTACGCCATATAACGATGTAAGGCCTCGTTTGTGCCACGTACCATCGTAAGATACTGCAACGTTACGTACTACCCCACTCTTCATCGAAGGATCTATTACTTCATGCACTCTTCTAACAGTTTTTCTAACTTTCTCGAAAACTCTCGCTTCTAACTTCTCAGTCCCCGCAGTAAATTGGTGCACATGAAATTTGAAGCTACTTACAATAGTGCCTTTCATACCCATTACGATACAGAATTTTTCCGTCCTGAGTGCCCTAGTCCAACTCCGATGATTCCATCAACTACTCGCCTGTCTATTTCGAAGGGTGGCCTTGTCGAAGTGTCATTGGTTCGTGGGCTCGTGTAATTTTCACCTATTTTATAACTGCACTTGTAGCATTTGACGACGAGCGAGTGCTGATTGGATTCATTTTGAGAGACAGATCTCTTCAAAATTTACTTCGGAGTAATTCAAACCACGAGAAAACTTTGTGACAGCTCGTCAAATCTATCGTTTCAAAAAGTAGCATAGCAAACACATTCGCGGGGAATAACAACTAAACCATATAAATTTTTAAACCCAAATGGTTAGAGTATGTATCAAAATAACTTGTACGAGAGTTATCCGCAATCTTATTGACCGATGACGGCGCACAGGCAGCCGTTAACTTCGCGCTTTTTTATTTTCCAAAAATAATGGAAAGGATCAGCGGACTTTGGCGAAAATTGGTACTTAGACGGTTTTTGGATCACTGATCGCGAATACAAAGTCGGATTTTCACAAATTTCAAAAGCGGCTCCATTATGATAGTCAAAAGTTCAAAAATTTCTTTATCGGGCCAAAAAAAGGGTAAAAAAAGTATTGTATAAATAAGTAAAGTATAAAAGTTGGGGGACGGATGAAAAACGTTTTTCCGTAAAAAACCGAAAATCAATTTTTCGGTCATTTTTGACGAAAATTTCGCTGAATTCTTCCCTTAAATGAACTCATTTTGACTTAAATATAATATACAATATCTTGCATTACTTACTTTGAAACCTTGAGAGTGAGGTTATGTCAACGAACACATCCATCGTGATACGAATTTTCGCGTGATTTTTCAACGTAACAATTGATAGCAGCATCTCCTTGAAAAATACCGTGCGACGTACAACAATGACCTGTGCCCGTGAGAAATGCGCATGCATGGAGCACTGATTTGAATATTCTCGCGTACTATGAACCGAAGGTGCTCCTCTGTCCACTCCCCACCATTAATTGGTTTCAAGAGTCCATTAGACGCCTACTTCACTAACACACGCATCAGAAATCAAGGATACATGGTTGCATTGAATTAATAGATATTTATTGAGAAAAATGTGAAGACGTGTTTTGATGAAAATGATGGCATTGAACAACTTTTACCTACATTTAAGATTGTTTGATTCCTCGTACCATTGATCAGATCGGCCTCAACTGATGGTGTTGTATTATCTTAAAGACGTGAGAGACAATGAAACGAAAATTCTGCTGGTACAAAAATGTACGTCCATCATATTTGAGACTTTTACAACTACAGTTTTTTATCAAATTTTGATATCGACAGTTGGGAACGTTTCTAGGCAAGTTTTGAACTATCTTTTTCTTTCCTTTATCCCTGCCATGTGTACTCATGAAGGAAATCAGATCAATCGCAGAAATAAATTCTGAAGCAATTCATAAATTGATGAAAAATTTTGCCAACATAGTTACTTAGCGTACATCCTGTACGCCCTAGCATCGTACATGATCGTTTATCTTGTCGTCCTACAGAAGGCTTCTACAACGTACTATTTCAATCTAATTATATACGGCTGCTTGAATGCGGCGTGTATCTTTGGAATCCTTGGCTATACCTCATCCAAACCCCGAAACTGCTCGTTGTCAATCTCCCAGCTTGTAGAGCCTGCAATGTGCTGCTGGAGTAACGAAATTTCTATAACGGGGGCGCGGTTAACGGGCACTAATAAATGAGGTTGAGGCAATCCAGGCCTGCGAAATTCACCCCGGGCAGCGCGATTTTATATTGTTGCCAAAGTTACGAATCTCTTACCGCCATGATATTTGTGGTATGTAAAGTGTTTGGATGGAAGAATGTCATTCAGTAATGGAGTGTTTGTTGGCTACTTAAGTAGTGAAAAGAGCTTCAACTTGAGTTCGAACGTGTTAATTGTTGTCTTTAAAAAACCCTAATAAATTGGTTACCTACACGAGCCGGTCTGAAACTCGTTTCATTCTATTGATTATCAGCAATTACAGTAAATATGGTTATCAAAAGAGAATTAAAAAATTGTAATACTTCAAAACACTGCTATTCGTCGTGCGATCCCAAGCAGGTCTTTGGTATAGTTTTATAGAAAACAATAACTACGATATCGCCGAATCCTACTTTCTTCTGCAACTCTCAACGTGAGCTTACTACTAGTAGGAACTGGTTATTGGAAATAATGGTCAAACGAATACACCACATCTGTCGTTACCGTTTAGACTCGAGTGTGGGCCCTCCTCAGAAGGGATACGAAGATTTGAACCCTCATCGAAATTAAGACAAGCACAAGTGGTATAAACCTACATCTTAATCGCCGACCAAACTTTACCTCATCTCTTTAATTCGCACTGGGACGTCCAGCGTCTCCCACCTTTTTTTTGCGGCTTATTCTGTATTAAACTACTTTTGTAGTAAAAACTGCCGCGTTTGTTGGTTCTATATGGTCCCTGAAAAATTCCGAATCAAAACAAAATACAAAATTCATTTATTGCAAAAATAGCACACAAAAATAGCACATAAACAAATTGTCAATATTCGTATTTTTTCACGAAAGAAAGGCATTTTCAGCTGATCCACCATGTCAAATACCAATTTTTACACAAACCTAATACACACCGTAAAATTTAGCAGAATTTTTTAAAAAATTTTTCGCTTCGTAGTTTTGTTTATCGGCCATATTTGATCAGCCATTTTGAATTTTCAAATTTCGAGATCAGATTCTTAATCAGTGACTCCAAACACCCATGTATGCAATTTTCGAGTGAATCGCATGTAAGGAAAAATGTATGCATGAAAGGATTAAGTCTAACTGCTTGATTTAACTTTAAGTCAAGTCGACACTATGTTATGCTCGTAATGACATCTCGGATTGCTTTTGACCCCACTTGTCTCCTAGTCGCTGTTCGTCCACCCATGGTTTTCTGTATCGTCAAATTTTTGGCATCTTAATAATTTAACAAAACACGTAAAAGTGGGAGATCAGGATTTCGAAGGAAGTATGATAACGCATCCGTAACACTTCCATGATGTGGATGACTTTGTAGATATTAAAAAGATCGAAAGATTAAGGTAATCATTCCTTCTAGTGACGTTATGTATTAAATTCTACACGTGATTCCGAAGCCGATTAGCGTCGCATCTTTTATTTAGTTTTGCAGGTTACTCTGTTTTTCATTGTGTCGAAAATTTGAATTTGAAAATATTTTTGGATCTATGTGTACATTACCATTTAACGACGATGTCGTACAATGAGTATCATTGCCAATCCACGATGCATGTTTAGGACATGCGATATTAATTCTCTTAGTTTTTTTGACAATTAAAATATACATGTTCGTATGAAGAAGGCTTACACTCGGCTCGAAACGTTAACGACAGATGTGATGTACTTCAGAAAGTTTGCTTCCTCAAATGGAAAAAAATATGACAAAACCGGTTCAAAATCGACGTCCGACGGGTGCGCGACATCACCGAGCCGTAAATAAATTACCAGCATTGAGAAAAGCGAGGGTGAGTAAACGAGTTATATGAACCTCGGGCGACGTCACAATGCCGCAATGCTTATCTTTTCGTTATTTCACGCACACGACCTCGGTAAACACTGAAAAAACGCCCTCAAGTACCACGAGTTAACACCTGAAGAATAGCGTATTGTTTCACTATTGCCGAAAGTGGGCGATTTCTAATGAGTGTGAAGTTTTGCAGCATGAGCCGAAGCGAGCGAGTATCAGTTGTCACCTGGTGAACAATCACTTCCTCCCAAATGTCGGAACCAACAACACCTAGGACTGTAGAATATCGTTTTAAAGTTAGTAATCTGTTAATAACTATTGTAATCAATCTGCCATTCATTGAGTTACCTTGTTTGAATTTAGCTTAGTTTTATAACAATTTTAGTATTTAATGTAATATTTTTGCAACATAAACCAAATATTAATATATAATCTAAATTGAGAGACGTGAGATGACAATCAGTGAAATAACTGATTATTCGTCTATAAAATAGTAGTGTTACATTCAATTTAAACATTTAAATACTATACAGAGTGATAACAAACAATTTAGGGAAAAACATTAATTTTGTAAAATGGTTTCCTCGATTAGCTCTGAAGATGGTTGGCGGGCAGCCCAGCCGAATTGTCGGAAATATCACAAATATTCTATTGGCCTTACATCGACGACAACCTTATTTTATTTAAATTACAAACGGCCACAAAATCCACGACAAAACATACTATTATACCAATCCTATCGCTATTACACTAGTATACTATTATTATTATTCTTACACACTCCACAAGCTTCGATAATAGAACTTTCCAAGCATAGGTTGTTTTGGCAAAGTAGCGAGCTCGATAGTTCAAATCAAAGTATCGAATCGCGCTCATTACTGTCTCATTTCACTCGCTATTTAAAATCGTCCTCACATATATTATGTACTCAGGCTTCCGTGCAATATTTACCCTTTCGTCTCTACCTCAAATCTAGTCGCTTGCCGGTGTGCGCCTCGGAACAGATCATCTGTGTATTTCATGTATTGTTTACTGTTTCAAAATCATATCTGGGTATCATCTATGTATGTATTCTCTCGCCTATTTCAACCTCAGTTGTCTGTTTGATCTCTCACGATACAGATGGTATCGCTATATATCGGATCAATAAAGTATCTCATTTATTGTCAAATAAATATTATCGATCGTAATTATCGTCCCGCTTCTCCACTATCTATAGTCTGTCATCACTAGTTCGCGGATCCTACGTCAACAATCCAAATCTTTCACTATCTTTTCAAACACAGGTGGTGGTGAAATTGATGAGAAACCTCATGCTGAAAAAATGCGATATTTCTACAAGCAAGGTGTCATCCATAAAGGGGAGTGGGAGGGCGCAAACATTATTATGGAGTCTTATCTGGGGGATAAAGTCAGAAAATTTCTCTCGTAAGTGTTTTCAAACTGTCTATAAATACGTAACATCTATGCTAGTGTTCTGATAACACGTGTGATCTGCAGTGTTGTGGAAATTTTCATTAAAAAAATACGCTGATTACCGATTACTTTTGTTACGTCTAACTTCAGAAAAAATACGTTCATAAATAAAATTTTTATAGGGTGATTGAAATGAAATTGATCACAAGCTAATTTTAAAATGACCAATCGAAAACATTAAATTACTTTTTACCATTGTAATTGAAATTTACGCACATGAGAAAGAAATGTGATTCAATTTCTTCTATTGTTTACTCTTGTAGTCTTCATTCGTAACAACAACAACACTGACATTTGATAAAATTCTTTTCATAACCCTATAAATATAGGCTTAAATCACAACAGTATTTGTAATTGAATTTTTTTCAACCAACCATTATCATCAACAAAATCATTTTAATTGATTCTTGTTAATCACACGGGACAAAAATTAAAAGTTGTTAAGTTCATAATTGAGTTAAAAGTGCAGTTAAAAATTCGCTACGTCAGTCTTTTGTCGATGTTAGAGCATTTTTCTAGTGTGAAATATTGTCGTCATTCGTTAAACAATATTTCACCCTTATTCCGAAAATGCAGACAGTGATGTTTATATATATTTTATATATTATGTATCATTCACGATATTTTATGATTGATAAAATTATTTGGAGAAAAAATCTAATGAAAAAATTGTGGGGGGTGCATAGTTTACGGACAGTTTCTAATTACAAGATACTGTGTACGTAAGGTACGCCCTCATTGGCATATTTATTGGCCTGACTGTAAACCTTTTGATACAGCATAAGAATTGGCAAATTTATCCCAGAAGGTGAATGCTGAGTACAACGAATATCAAATTGTTTCCGCTGCATCAGACCAGTTGTTAGCTCCAAAACTTCTCCGTATTTTTTCAAGGCTGCTTATCAGCTCCTGAATGGAAAACCGATGAACGTTTTCAATGTCTGTAAATTGTCTCGTTTGATTCGTTTGTTCATTATATAATAGTGAGTATGCTTTTGTACGAAGCGATTTCATTTGGAATTCAAATTAAGAATCAGAGGTTCGGAATCTGCAATTATTTTATTCAAAGAAAATCATACAAGGCAAAGACGAGCGTTAAAGGCGAATGAAGTTATTTTTTACACCGTTCAGAACTTGCTCGAATTCCGAAATAGGTACCAGTAAATTTTAAGTTAGATCTGGAGCCAAGAGTTTGATTATGTTAATCGAATGCTGTGATTAGATGTGCGTAATATATGCGTCGAACAATATGATAAATTGATTCTAAACGGCAATTTCAGACTGGTATATCGATATAGAAAACGAAATAACTTTCAAGTATTTATTAGGTTTTTCATGAGAATGATGTTGACGGTATTGTTCGTATAATAATACAGCTATTATCTAATGATCGTCGAAATTCGGTCACTATCGAGGACGTGATCGATTATTCTGATTTATTATAAATAACTGACGGTTATTTTATCCTACATTTTTTTTTTTATTAGCTCACTCATTAAGCAAATTAACAATTCATTGGATAATACAGAAAAACCACGGATCAGTGGTCATCATTTGATGTTTTTCACGGCACTTTTTATCACCTTGCTAACTCATTCTATTACTGAGAGTACCATCGAGTATGCTGAAAATCTTTTGTCGTTAACACGATTTTTTTTAATTCAATAGTTTCATCATTTTCAACAAAATTGTATGCTATTGCATTATTTTATTCGTTTTATAGTAATTTATGTAATGCTTATTATCAAAGTCGTATAAACTGTGTCAGAGTGCTTCGAATTTTTAAAATTTCGACATTGCCGTCCTAAGCTTACGTTAAAGAATAATAGGGCATGCCAATTTTCTATTCGCATCATTCAAATTTAAAAGTTTTTTAATCCAGTCAGATATTGAATTTTTGAATTTTTCTATAGAAGCATACGTTCAAACATAACAAACTGGCAACTGCTAATTTCCATGCTCATAATTTAAATGCAAGGGCGTGTCAATTTTTGATATTTTTATGAAGCCACTTCCAGGAACATTGCGGGAGTTTGTCATGACAAACAGACTATAAGAGTATAAGGATTCATTAAGATTAGGAAAAATCTTTTTTCAACAAAACCAATATTTTTCCTTTCACCGTAAATAATGAAAAGTGAATAGAATTACGGAGATTGGTGAATCAAATCTCAATTTTGTTTGTTAATTTGATTACGAGATAATCTAACAGAAAATTTATCAGGTTTGAACATTTGTAAGCTACAATGATTTTCTCAGAAATGTAAGAAACATGAATACTTTAGTTGCAATTAGTATATTTTTGAAAAATTCAACATTCACTGATACCGACATCATAAGAAGATGATCTCCCCAACAAAATAAACTATCGTGAAATGAAATCGTACGAATCTATCGGATTTTTAAGCACCTTATAGCACAATTGAATAAAAATATAGTATCTAGACTCTATTTTACAGTTTTTAATTTTTCTTGCCCTTTTCATTCACGGTAAAATCTTCGTAGCTTGCAAATATGTGAACTTGATGAATTCTCCACGTGCGGATAACTTGTAATCAAATAAGCAAAAACGAATAGATTCACAAATCGACAACTTCGTAGCCAGGAGCTGAACATTCGATTCCTAGTACCGCGTTTGACTCCGACGATAAATGGACAAAGAATAATAATAGCATGGGAAAAAGAGGAAAAAGGTTTTATTCCACTTATTGATTCGCCTCGTCCATTGCGGCTTGTGAGTGTCGTGCAGTGGATGACGATTAAATAATTCGATACACATTACTCGCGGTGGTAATCGACGCTTTAATAAGAGCTACGAAGGCACCGATATTGAATGGTAATGCCTTATAGTCTCTCGTTTCTTATTGCCGAAACATTAAAGATTCACGACGAAATTATTGCTACCAACAATCAATTTGATCTCACACGTTTCGTCGCTCATGCAATTCTTGGAGGAACTAAAAGCATTTGCGGGTTTCCTTTCACCTTTCCGGATTTCTTATATGCCTTACAAAGTGCATTGTTTTCAATCGTAAGATTAAAATCTAATAAAAATTAAAATAAATTTAGGCTTCATAGATATTTAAAGCCCTCTCCAATGTGTGCATTTAAGGGTGTTACAACAAAAAAAATTTTTTCTTTAACGTGCTTCAAAATTCAAATTTCGGTAGAGCATCTCAAATATAATATCTCAGCCAAGTATTAGCTCTTAATTTTGATATTTAGAGGTACCTATTTTGTTTCTTCCATTTTCCATTTCAATAGCATGTAAAAAAATCGGAAATTTAAAAAAGAAAAAAATATGCTTTTGAACGGTTTGATATATAAACCGTCTGAAAAAAAATTCTTGCAGGAAATTTCACGCTATGTAAAAAAAGTACTGAGATAAAATTTTCTTAACTCTAACTGATTCAGAGATATTAAAGATTACTGAGTGTTTATAGGTGAATATCTCTTATTTGGTTAGAGGTAGTAGAATTCTACCTTTGTACTTTTTTATAGAGAGTGAAATTTCCCAGAAGAATCTGTATTTAGATAGTTTATAAGTCAAGCCGATTACGAGAAAATAATTCAAAAATTTTCCGATTTCGTTTACGTCTTATTTAATCCTAATAGGTCAAACCTCAGTAGAATCGCATAACGGTCACACGGGGTCAAATTCACTCCAAACGTAATATTTTGCTTGAAAAATGAGTTCTAGACACCTGAAAAAAATATTTAAGTATTTGTTTAACGTTCGCAGAACAAGCTTTTTAATTTTCCTAATCTGAATTGATTGTCTTTGCAAAATATTTGGGGTGAAATTGATCCCCTGTGACCTTTTAGAGTTAAGTGGAAAATGGAAAAAAATAGGCACCTCTCAATATCGATACTAAGAGCTCATATTCGGCTGAGATATTCTATTTGAGATCCTCGAACGAAATTTTGATGAACATTTGAAAGAAAAAAATTATTGATTGGAATATCCTAGTGCGTCTGTACATATATATGCACTGTGCAGCCGCTTTTCTATGAAATGGATAGCGACCGATGACTTCTGCCTCGCTCGAATTTAAAGCTTATGCTTTCAACTTATCACGGAATTTGTAAAATTTTCACGCTTCTTATTTATGAACCTCGTTAATTGTTCCCCACTCTATAATGAAAAGGTGTTGATTATGGGTAACGTCGCGTTGAACGCGACCGAATTTCAACCCGTAGAGTAACCTGTGTCAAACTAATTGAAGATGAAGGATATTAAAAATTTAAATACCTTCCCGGCATACAAAATTCTCTATTCCTTCCGTAAAATTGATTTCACCTTGTTCCGAATGAATGACAATTTATACATCACACGGATGTGCAATAAGCTCTACAATAACTACACAATATCCGCAGCAGACTGTTATGCTTGATCTATCACAGACACGTGTACGAGTTACAGAATAAAGATTAACATATTTGACATTGATAAACTACGAATCGGATATTTATGGGAGGGTCAACGTAGAACGCAAAACTGCGTCGATTTTGATCATTTATTGGAGGGTAAGACATTTATATATCTTTTCAGGGTCATAGATACTTTTTATCATATAATTCTAATTTTCGATTATCTGAAATGGTCTGCGCAGAAAATTCATTAGTATATGGGCAGATTCATTACTTTTCGCCGAAAAGTTGCGGGGGTGGGTCACCGATTTGGCTGCAGTTTTTTTTTTCTCGAAACCAGGTCCGAAAAAAAGGTGATCATGAAAATATGTGCTCGATGCGCCAAAATCCGGCCGCTGGAGAATTGTTGGAAATCAAAGGATGCTTGACGGCTTATATTTGTCGTTAAGGTATATTCTGATGATATCTGCCCTATTTTTGCTTGATCGCTTTCATTTCACTGAGATGTCGCTACATAAAGATTTTTGAAAAACCGCTGTTCTTGAATAGCTAGAACATTTTTCTATCAGTTCATTATTGCTGAAATAATGATAATTAGCTAAACGGGAGGCCATAGAACAAAAAAATTCCAAACTTTGAATCAGCCAAACACATATTTATGTTGATAATTTTTGGTCCGCCCTAAGTTCGTTAATCGGGCATAAGTATCATAAAAACATGTCGTAAATATGAGCTTGATCCGTCAAATAGTTTTTGCGTAATCGTGTACACCGATCTTCAAGTCGTTGAAGAAATAAGTCTCAAGATAATCGCGTTTAAAGTTCCGAGAAGAAAAAAACGTATGATTCCGCGGCTTACCGACTAGTCAGCTATACCAGCACCAGCCTTCTTCCAAAATCACATGGATGAATGCATATATTTCTATGGGTTTCTTTCTATTATTGAATAGCTGTTATGAGATGACTCACCTTTTTACATGGTGCCAATTGTCCAAATTCACTAACTGCGTCGTATTATTCTACAGGCTTCAAACTATAAATATAGGCATTAAAAAAAAATCATACTATGAAGCCTCTATATAAAGTGCCCCTTTACCAGTGATGTAAGAAAAACATATCACAGGCACAGCCTAGAATGTGTAGGAAACAGGAGTTTCATGTGGCTTACCTCGATGGGGCCAGCGTAAAAACTTTCGACTGGAATGCGTTTCGAGTCCCGGAAACATTAACAAACAGAAATTTTTTATGTTTTACATTTGTTATGCAATTAAGAAAAGCCCTGTCAATTCGGTCATTCGGTCTCCAGATCGAATCGGATAAAAAATTGTTCACTAACAAAAATGTTTATTGTGCTCGATTCCAATCCGCGAAATTATTTCACGTGGATCACTGTGTGATACAACAAACATCTTCTTGTTACCTGCACCTTTAACGAGATCGATAAACATAGATTTTTCCCCGAAAGTTTAATATTGAGTCGACTATTCGCTTCACGACCTGCGAATTTTAGTTGTTGAATCGAGAAATGTAAGAAAATATAGTCACCATTAATTTTCTCCCGTCAACCAAACGGTCTGCATTTAGTGTGAAAAAATATTCTATAGTTTCAGCGTTGATTTTCTAGGACTATATGTCCGTACGTAGCATCTGTAACCGAAACACGAAGAACAAACAAATAGAAAACAACTTCGAAAAGAAAGAAATTTAGCAATAGTATAACTCGTTCTTGCAGTACACCGCAATGTGTAGTCAGGTTAATAGGTAGACAGCTGTATCTATAATTATATAAGCATAAATGCAACACACATATATAACGATAACATGCCATAGTTATTGGATAGCCGTAGGGCTATTTAGCAGCACGTAAGAAATGAAATTAATCACACTTGTCGTCTGCTGTATAATCGCTAGTAACCATCAGAGTGAGACAAGGTAAGACTGTCAAATGATGTTAATAAAATAAAATGATATAGAGTATAAATGCTGAAAAAATTGCCCATTTAAGGAGGACGGGTATATACCGAGGCCACACATCGACGTGCTAAAATAAGATTAGGAAAATAAAAAATTGGAAGTCTGAAAAAAAAATTGTTCGCAAGTGTAGTACGATAAAACATTAAGGATAAACTTCCGTTTAGAACATACCTCCGATCGATCTGAAATTTGGTATACTTATGTATTTTGATGCGCTGATCAAGAATATCATACTCAAAACACCCGCAAATTCGATTTTCAAGGTCAAATCAATTTTTTTTTTTTTTTGTATGTGTGTGTGTGTGTGTGTGTGTATTTGGTATACTTATGTATTTTGATGCGCTGATCAAGAATATCATACTCAAAATACCCGCAAATTCGATTTTCAAGGTCAAATCAATTTTTTTTTTGTTTTGTGTGTGTGTGTGTGTGTGTGTGTGTTTGGTATACTTATGTATTTTGATGCGCTGATCAAGAATATCAAACTCAAAATACCCGCAAATTCGATTTTCAAGGTCAAATCAATTTTTTTTTTTTTTTTTGTATGTGTGTGTGTGTGTGTGTGTGTGTGTGTATGTATGTGTGGGTTTGTTTAGATTTGGGTTTGGGTTTTTCCTTATATTTGTTGCAATAAATGTGAAAAACATTTAAAAAATCGATTTTTTATCGATTTGACCTTGAAAATCGAATTTGCGGGTGTTTTGAGTATGATATTCTTGATCAGCGCATCAAAATACATAAGTATACCAAATTTCAGATCGATCGGAGGTATGTTCTAAACGGAAGTACACCCAAACAATTTACCGCGGTATAAATGTCGCTACGTTTAGCTCTGCAGACATGCCTAATTAATTATGACGGTATGCAAGTACGTTGGACGTGTATTTTTATAAAGCTACGAGCAGGCGCGAATTAAATAATGCAAACACTCCAGATATGTAGGCCTATTAACAAAGAATATAGAATAGTTTATACCACAAGGTCGTTTGTGAGATTACTGAGTTTCTAGTAATTGCAAATTATCTCCTACATGGGCGGTTCCAACGTTCTATTACAAAACAAAGTTATCAGTACACCCATTTGTAGTACCAGCTACGTATTTATTGAAATATAAAACTGTAGGATTTTATTATTGACGCTGCGAATCATTCGACTGAGCTACCTACAATTTAATATTCGAGACTTCGGATGGGGATTCAGCACTAGATCTTAGATCTAAACTTTTGCTGATATAATCGGTGTCACCATTTCCAGCTAACTTTCACTGTATGAATTGACGAATTACGATTCTTACTCAAGTATGCGCTAAAATGTATGCAAAGTGTCGGACTTGTATCTGAGATATTATCACTGAATTATAAAAGTAGCAACTATTGACTCTGCGGCCATTCTCCCTCATAACATAGGTACTCAATTCAACAGATCGCGAGGCTGTCATTTGGTTGAAAGGATGTACAATGTACATAATAACAACTATACGATATCATAGTTATTAGAAAAGCCAATTTCTATCACATTCTTTTAAATCTTAGTTAACAAAATGAAAAAATTAACTAACAGCACCATAGCTTGCTCAACATTTTCTATGAGTTTATAATATTTGTAATCAACACGAAACAATCAGGTGATCTCTATTATTCTGCTATATTACGTAAAAACATCTGCGCCGGATCGGATCTTCTTCTGTTTTCTTGCTTACTGATTTTGTTCTTGGCCTACGAAGGAAGCAATTCAGGGCCAGTAATTCACTCGCGTTTTCGACAAATGCTTTGAATGGACTATGATAAGTTACATATACTTCAAAAAAAGTCATTCCATAACCGAATAAATGCGTGCGCAGGATCGTTGCCAACAAACCAACAAAATTCAAAAAACTATTTATCGAGATGAGCGCTATTTTACTATTATTAGTGATAACGTAATATTTCGAGTTCAAAGACTACGTGTCGTACTGGCTCTGCCGATATCTGACTTTTTGTTAGTTAACCAAACTCTGCCATGACTCAAAACAACGTGGATAAAACTGCTGGTTTTCAGAGCTTGAACTGATTATTAGCACAAAACGTGAAATACAATCACTGACGTGGAGCACCATATCGAAATATGACAATATGACTGGTCTTCGTGAGAATGGAATGTAAGTAGTGAAAAGCAAAATGTACCAAACCTTTTCGCCCGTCACCCTCTTCTGACACGTGATGAACAGCACTTTTGAAGTAATTAAGGTAAGTGGACCAATTATTGATACACTTGGACCCAATTATTGAACCTTATATTTTCCAAAATTATAAATTGTCGGCACAAATTGTGAATTTCTAGATGACTAAAACCAATTGCTAGAGGGTTAGACACTACAAATTTGTTTCTTGGTAATTTGAAAACTAAGGTTCAAACAGATACAACCAAAAAGGTCGATAACTGGGACACTTACCTCGGGCCACTTTCCCGTTTTCACTTGAACATACAATTCCTCCGTATATGCGTATACTATATTATCTGCGCGTGTAATTCGAGCCTCAAAATCACTGATATTAAATTGGTCTGGTATGGAACAAGCTAAGTAATTCTAATACGTTTGTGTATACTCGTTCGTTCATCTTTAGAATCAATGACGTTAGCAACCAACTTCTGCGTTTTTTTTTTTTTTTTTTTTTTTTTGGAATAGCATACGCATAAATAAAAGAAAACCCAGTAATGCGAATAACCTGTAAGGTGCATTTGCTACGTGATTGAATCTCATTATTACCCCCATCATTGTATATTACACAGAATTTTCCAAAAAAATGTGCCCGAAAACAAGCAATGCGAACAGAAAAGTGCATATTTGTTATAGAGAGCGGTGCTTGCATATTTATGAATTCATCGATCAATTTATATTCACCTTATCATCATCATTTATGTTATTATGCTTCTGTCATTTTACTCGAACGCTTCGGTATTTTACATTTCCTCGCTGCTAAATATAACTATTAATTATATCTAGTATAAGAGATAAACATATACTAATCGCATGGCTCCAGGCAAACTATCAGTATCCGGAGTGCGGTTGAAAAACGCCCGCAGCGAAATAACATCTGAAGAAGATTCATCAACACCAGCCGCAAATCGACCGCAATCAAATTATATGCGGAATGCATAAAAATTAACGAATCGTCATTCAACGACGATTCTTCGATCGAATATTATTGTGCTTACAGCCGAAAGACGAAAACGCGAACTTTCACTTCGCGTTTTGTGTACACGCTGACGCATCTGACATCTGTGATTATCATTACATGACGGAATCAGCATTATTAATATCAATCAGGATGAAAAGTCACTGGTAAAAAATATGTTACACCTTATTTCGTGAAGTCGCTATAAACAGAAATATTTGAACAAAATAACTCGTGCCATTGCGCAAAACCGTTCAAAATATACACATATATTTCCCCACCTGTTATTTATGGTTTTGTTGTATAGAATTTAATTCCATATTGATGCATTGGCTGATTGGCATCTACTATATCCTTCAAGACTCGGTGTGTTGCGTCTATTAAGACGGATTTCCTGATTTTCGACCTTCTATGGCCAATGCATTTTAACAGCCGTGATCATCGACCTTCCAATAAATTCAACTACGAGTGAGAGGGGGAGCCGGCAAAGGCATAATATTACTTTATGTGGCATGCCCGTAAACTCGGTGTTTTTAGGTGAGGATATGTTGTTGCGTTCAGTGTTGAGTGCAAGCCACAGGCAGGGACGAAGGCGAGCCGAAGCGCAGCTGACGGCTCCTACTCAAAACGTCATTCGGACCAAAAACAGTTTACGGATGCATCGTATATTCCTCTTTTTTTTGACACACGCATGAAAAAGTCACTTGCATAGCCTATTTTGAAGATTGATTAATACATTCAGCAGCAGATTGCTTCTCAAAATGACGCTTTGTAGTAAAATTGTTCGTATATTGATTGTACAACAATTAACATCGGAGAAAACTTAATTTCCCAGCGATCCCTGAAAAAGTGTTGAAAAAATTATTCTTACTGTTAGTCACATTCTAACATTCCATCCTTCGATTCCTACTGCATTAGGATGAAAGTGAAACTGCAGCTAAGGTGAAATTATGCAATTTTCGTTCCATTTGCCCGCAAATTTGGCATTACGCGTCTGTTTTCAGATCGGATAAAGTTTGTTTTTAAGTGCTAGCTCAGAAACCTTATCCGGTCTGAAAACAGACGCGTAATGCCGAATTTGCGGGCAAATGGAACGAAAAATAGAATACGCGGCTCGCGCCGTAATATGCTATTCTAAGCTAAGCTGCTCCCAAGTCTCTACTCTATTAATTAATCTTTCAAAGACAAATTCTTTTATTTTAATCGTCTTATTTATGAATGATTCAATTTTTCAAAGCAGATTTTGGGAAATTTACTATTCTCCATTTCGAATACTTTCTTGAATACGGTCGAATGCCAATTCAAATAATGTAACCTCGATTCTATCCAACCCTACCTCTGCTCTCACTGCATAGTCACGTGCATTTGATGGGAGGGCAAGTAGTTTCTGAGAAACGAGTTCTGTAATTTGTTTAATTCATCAATACGTGCTATGCTCTAAATTCGGATGGCATAGAGATGCGTTGATGAAACTAATGCACTGACTAGTTTTTTACACGTATCTAGGATTAATAATATTTATTCTATTAATTAAGTTCACCGTTGAATAGAATGTATTTCTAGTTCTGTTACGTATTTTTTTTTTTTTTTTTAATATATATAGGTTTGTTGAATAAGCCTGCTTGTGAGAATACAATTCCTAAATTTTCATAATTCTTATCTAATATTCTATCTCGTTTCTGTTAAACAAGTGGAGAGGGGGGTTGCTTTCTCTTTTGAGCCCTCCTTTGAAAAATACCGTCTCTTTTGTTCTTCTGACATGGAGATCCAACTGATTCGTTAAAAAATATTCACATAAATACTTTAATAATTTTGTTCAAGATAGAGGAGGAGTCCGATATGCAAACCTTATCATTGGTAATGGCTAGAAGAAGGACCTCAATTGCGTGGTCAACAAAACCCGTTTCAAACCCTTTCTTACTAAGAACTCTGCAATTTTTGGAATATACAGAGCAAACAATAAAGGGCTCAGAATTTCCCTTTGCAGTACACCGACTGTTATATCAAAGGGAGCAGACATTCCTTCTTCGGTTTCCACCACCATTTTAGCTTTGCTGTACAGATCCATAATTATCCTAATTATTTTATGACTTACTCCTAGGTTACTTAGTTTTCGATGTAATAGGTTATGGGAAACAGAGGGAAAGGCACGCCTTAAATCTATGAATAGGGAAAAAAATTTTCACCCATCTTTGTTAGTTTCATTTGTATTATTGAATACAACGTGAATATATGATCCACCGTACTTCTACTTCACCGAAAGTCCGCCTGCCACTCTGTATAATACTATAAAGCCTATGATAAATTACCAATGTGGAAATCTTTTTTATTGTATTTACCAAGGAAATCGGTCTATAGACTTTCGGATCATACTGATCGCCTTTTTGATGCAACATTTTGGTTATGATTAAGACCCAGGAACTGGGAACTTGTTCTTTCTTTGTGATTTTATTAAATAAAACATTTATGTACAATATCGAATTGTTAGGATAATTTTTTCAAAAACTGATTCGAAATTCCATCCCTTCCTGGGGCTAATGCCCCATTTATTACTTGTCTGAATTCAGAGCACTCCTTGTCATACCAAGGTTTTGAGTTCGCAAAAAAGTTAGATTGGTTGGAAATCAGTTTTGCCGATTTAGCAGTCTCTTTAATGGTGTTAACTAAATTAGTTGCCGTCTCCTCTAAATTAAGATCGATCAGTACCACATTCTTCGACCATAATATTTTTTTTCAAGTAGTTTAGCTTTGGCCTCGGTCCATTTAAGTCTACATTCACCCTTAATATTGTTTTCTTTAAGCCTAAACGCTGAAACCAGAGGAAAATGATTGGATAGATTGGGACAATCAATTACCTTAAAATCTTTTTCCAGATAGAGGGTCTATAAACTGCACATAACAAGATCTGTGACTAAACAACCTCAAATGTTGACGAAGATATAATTCCCCATACAATCACTTTTTAACCTTCCATTGGCGAAGAAAAGCTTATCTTTTGCAACAAAATCTGTCAGCTCACCTCCACTATTGTTGAACCTTTGATCTAAGCTCGTTCTCCTCAGATGGAAATTACCATCTGCCGGCACATGATTTTGGGTGAATAAATCCTTCTCCGCAATACGTCAGTTAAAGTCTCCTCCAATAGTGATGACAGGGTCCGGGAATTTTAAATAGACACAATCTAATATTTCGTCCATAGTTTCCAGCAACCCTTTTATTTCATCTACCTGCTTTATACATATACGTAACCCCGATCAATCTATTTTTTTTTTCATATACGGGTTCAATGAAACTGAAGTTATTGGTCTTGGACAGCATTTCAATTGACCTAAATAATTTCTTATTAATCATTATTAGAAGCCCTCTACTCGCTCTGCCTCGACTTGCGCGTCTTATTGCCGGGCTATCGATCTATGAAAAATAATTCGAAACATCAACATTTGGCGTTTTTAATGCTCATGTTTCGGAAATGCATACAATATTTTTTTTTCTGGTTTCACGAGTTATATTTCTAAATTTACGAATTCCCGTTGAAATCCAGAAAATAATTCGAAGTAGACGAGATTGAGGTTGTTTCTACTGTCTTGTAGTAGGAATCCTGGGTTTTTTATTGATTGAGTGAGTTGAGAGGTCTATCAGCTTCATTCGCCATCTCTATATTATGCCTGGTACTTTGATCCGCGTTGAGTCCAATTTTCTTATTTATCGTTGCTTGCCTGCTGTCTTTCTTCTCTAGTCTTGCGCTTACGCCGCTTCCCCAGTATTCCTGACTATGCTTAACACTATAGTCGGCAGTGAGTTGAGCATAGCTTTGTGATTCATCATGTGTTAAGATTTTTGGAAATGAAGATGTTTCTCAGTTGATTACTCATCTTGTATCGACGGCAATTCTTTAAAATATTCCAAACGTTAAAGAGTATCACAAAGTTTGACATGTTTTTTGGATCCAGTGCTTTACACATTTATTTTACTGATGCTGCTTGTATTAGTCATTATGGGTCTCCCCCATGGCCACTATGAAGTGTTATAGGAGTGTTGAATGTATCCGTGATAAAAGAAGTTCGCTGACAGGCCATAAGATCAGTTGGGCTTTTACCAGGTGCCAGTTTACCATTGTGTACACAGAGAAAAAGGATTTTTTGGAAGAAGCGAATATTATTTCACTTAAGTAAATACGGCAGTGATGGGCAGCGAAATAGAGACTTATTTGAGACAGCAAAATTATTTGGTTGAATTAGCCATTTGAAATGGGTAAATATTTGATGACATCAATAGAAGACTCAGTTATTTCAAACGACTATTTCTTCAGATCGATTGGTCGCTGCTACTGCATTTACTGTATATTTATTTGACTGGATCGGTAAGTTTCGTTGATTGTACCATATGGCGTTTCAGTTTAAACAAAAGAACAGCTAGTGTGGAAAATCTGTCGGTTCTGTGAATTTATAAAGAAACGTTTCAAGTTACCAATAATTAGTCCAGGGAAACACAAAATTGTAAAATTTAATATTGATGAGTAAGAATTCTCGACCTCGTATGTAATATATTATGTTATTGGTGATCGGTCAATTAAGAAAACGTAATTTTAGTTAACGTTTCGACCCGGGTATGGGCCCTCCTCAGAACGATTTATTTAAAAACTGTCAAAAAAACAAACAAAAGGAAAATAGGACTTAAAAAAATTAACAATGGTACTAATAGTAATCGGACATAAATATTGCAGAAGTAACATTCTCAGAGACAATAAACATAGTTGATAGTAAGAACCTTATGAATAATTATGATAAGGATGTTTTTTGATGTTATTTACCTTTTGAGTTAAGTAGGTGTAATAAGATGTAGTCTATTTCACAATAACAATTGGCGGAAACTGTGTTCTTTTTAGTGACGGTAGACAATGTCAATCTTCCAGTTGTTTTTTTTGTAGGAGTTAAAGGTTGGTAGTCATTTATTTAAAAGATTAAAGAACTATGTTTTTTTCACAGTCAATATGTCATAGTGTTAAAAGGTTATTGAAAAAAGTCAATTAGCAATGAAATTAATTCACAGGTGTCAATTAGGTGGAGGTAAGATCTTTATAATTACATCCTACATGTCTAACGAAATATTGTTGGTTGAACCAATTGGTCCAACAGGTGAATAACGACTGATGGGGGAAAACACAATAATCCAGAGTGAAGGTGAACATATTATAAACATTATACAGAAAAAACAATAAATATTTGGAACGAAAGGTTATGTAGAATGAACTGTAAATGGGACCTAAATAATAATTTTTTTTATATAAAAAAATAAAAAAAAATTAGTTAAGGTTAAACAATATTTGTTGTGTGGGCAGAGATTAGAGGTTTGTAAATATTGCTTAAATGTTCAACGTCTTGTCTGAGATTTACAGTATTGGTATGACCTACAATGTTGCACATTTCTAAAAGCAATCTTCTGTAATAATTTTGTTCTTCACAAAGGATGTTTGTGTTGTCAAAATTGAAAGTGTGTTGTTTATCAATCCTATGTTTCGTTAGAGCTGTGTGCCGTTCATCTGTCTCATGTATATTACGTTGGTGTTCCCTAATTCTAGTGTTGAGATGTCGACCCGTTTGACCTATGTAGACTTGATTACAGTCATTGCAAGGTATTTTATACACTATATTTGAACGTTTGCCTATGGGGATCTTATCCTTACCGGTATCAAAAACAAATTTCAGGTCTTTTGAATTTCTACCAACAAACTTCACATTATATTTATCGAATAAACGATTGAGTGACTCGAATAGGCCGGTTACATATGGAATGGGGATATATGTAGTAGCCGGTCTATTGTTATCTTCGACAGGAGCAGAGTCAATATTATGGTCAAGTATGTTGTTGATGTAGGAGCGTCTCTTATTGATTTGTTTTTGTAATAGTCCATGAGGGTAATCATTAGATCTTAGTACATTATATATGAGCACCAAGTTTTTTTCTTGGAACTCTGTACTAGCAAGTTTTATAGCTCTATCCACAAGGCTGATGATGGTGCCTATTTTGTAGGACAAAGGATGGTGAGAGTTGAAATTCAAGTATCTTTGTGACCAAGTTTTTTTGTGATACCAATCTGTCTTTATATTATTATTGCTGTGAATCAACAAAACATCTAAGAAACTGATGGTATTGTTCTCTTCTGTTTCGATAGTGAACTGTATTCTAGGATGATACCCATTAAAGATATTAAGAATGTGATGTATTTTTTCATTTGGAACGGCCGTAAGAATATCATCCACATATCGAAAGTAGAACGGCAAATTAAAACCTAGATCGTTTATGCAAGAGGTTTCAAGGTCTTCCATGACCAGGTCTGACAAGATTGGGGAAAGGGGAGATCCCATAGGTAAACCAAATTGTTGTGCATAGGTCTCGTTATTAAATTTAAAAATTGCGGAGTCAAAACATATTTTTAAGGCTTTTTCTAGTTCAATCCTAGGGATTGGGATTTTATTTTCTAGAGTAGCCCAACGATTGTTAATTGCACGTAGTGCGAGAACAGTAGGAACATTCGTAAACAAAGAAATAACATCTAAGGATATTAACGTGTAATTGTCCGGGATAATCAATGTCTTAATTTTATCGACTAATAAAAAACTATCTTTAACTCTCGAGATGGGAGGTTTAATATTAGTAGTGAGCCATGAATTGATAGTTTTGGCTAGGTTATATGTCGGGCTATTAACAAAAGAGACAATTAACCTTAAGGGGACATCCTCTTTATGGATTTTTGGAAGCCCATATGCACGTGGAGGGACACTATTGTACGTAGAAATGTTTCGATGTAGATTTTTTGTTATGAGTTTAGAAGTAAACCAATTAAAGCTGAGCTTATTCACCCTGTTTTGTAGGGAATTACACAAATCATATCTAGAAACTCTATACGTAGTGGTGTCAGAAAGCTGTTGTCTCATTTTTTTATTATACTCGTCTTTGTACATAGCAACGGACGTATTACCTTTGTCAGCTTTTAAAAACATTATTTCCGGGTTATTTTTTTTAAAATTCATGGTCTCACGGATTTTTTGATCGGTGACATAATTATTCAAGTTGTTTTTGGGGTACTTAGGGAAACAAAGTACTCGGTTGGTAAAATCGGATCTAGCTTGATTTCTTGACTCATTTGGAAAACTCAAAATTTTTTCTTCAAAATTAGAAATAAGGTTGAAGACAGGAAGATCACGTTTGTTATATGTGCGACCGAAATTTTGGCCTAATTGTACTATTTCCGTGACATTTTCTGGAATAGGGGTATCAGTTCGATTAATTAGCCAATTTTTTTTGGTAGTTTGTCCAAATGAATAAGATTTTTTTTGTTTGTTCAAAGATTTTTTTTGAGCCAGTAAGTTTGTGAATTTTTTGATATTCTTGTTCTTTATGGTAATAAATTTGTTGTTTAGCATCCGATTTTGTGATTCAAAAAATTTGTTTCCCAAAGTAATGCCAAGTTTTAAATTAATTATATCAGAGAGGTAAATCAAAGTTCTTTCGGAATAGATGATGTCTGTATGTAGATCATTGATTTCGAGTTTTAAGAGAGAAATTTGGAACTCATTTGCGAGTTTTATAGCTTTTGTTCTTGATTTCGGCAAATTGAAAAAAATGTTGTCTAAGGTATTATTCGAGAATTTTAGGTGTTTGGGTGTTATTCTTTCATTCTTACATCGCAGTAGGAAGATACGATGGTTCTTCATCCTATTCAATTTATCAGCTGTCCTGATCCAGCGCCGTAAGTGACCAGCTGTAGTTTTTCCGTGTATACGTTCGATGTTTAGAATAAAACCCATTTTTGTTCTCTGAAGTAATCCAATTTGTAGATATGATGAGTAAGAATTCTCGACCTCGTATGTAATATATTATGTTATTGGTGATCGGTCAATTAAGAAAACGTAATTTTAGTTAACGTTTCGACCCGGGTATGGGCCCTCCTCAGAACGATTTATTTAAAAACTGTCAAAAAAACAAACAAAAGGAAAATAGGACTTAAAAAAATTAACAATGGTACTAATAGTAATCGGACATAAATATTGCAGAAGTAACATTCTCAGAGACAATAAACATAGTTGATAGTAAGAACCTTATGAATAATTATGATAAGGATGTTTTTTGATGTTATTTACCTTTTGAGTTAAGTAGGTGTAATAAGATGTAGTCTATTTCACAATAACAATTGGCGGAAACTGTGTTCTTTTTAGTGACGGTAGACAATGTCAATCTTCCAGTTGTTTTTTTTGTAGGAGTTAAAGGTTGGTAGTCATTTATTTAAAAGATTAAAGAACTATGTTTTTTTCACAGTCAATATGTCATAGTGTTAAAAGGTTATTGAAAAAAGTCAATTAGCAATGAAATTAATTCACAGGTGTCAATTAGGTGGAGGTAAGATCTTTATAATTACATCCTACATGTCTAACGAAATATTGTTGGTTGAACCAATTGGTCCAACAGGTGAATAACGACTGATGGGGGAAAACACAATAATCCAGAGTGAAGGTGAACATATTATAAACATTATACAGAAAAAACAATAAATATTTGGAACGAAAGGTTATGTAGAATGAACTGTAAATGGGACCTAAATAATAATTTTTTTTATATAAAAAAATAAAAAAAATTAGTTAAGGTTAAACAATATTTGTTGTGTGGGCAGAGATTAGAGGTTTGTAAATATTGCTTAAATGTTCAACGTCTTGTCTGAGATTTACAGTATTGGTATGACCTACAATGTTGCACATTTCTAAAAGCAATCTTCTGTAATAATTTTGTTCTTCACAAAGGATGTTTGTGTTGTCAAAATTGAAAGTGTGTTGTTTATCAATCCTATGTTTCGTTAGAGCTGTGTGCCGTTCATCTGTCTCATGTATATTACGTTGGTGTTCCCTAATTCTGGTGTTGAGATGTCGACCCGTTTGACCTATGTAGACTTGATTACAGTCATTGCAAGGTATTTTATACACTATATTTGAACGTTTGCCTATGGGGATCTTATCCTTACCGGTATCAAAAACAAATTTCAGGTCTTTTGAATTTCTACCAACAAACTTCACATTATATTTATCGAATAAACGATTGAGTGACTCGAATAGGCCGGTTACATATGGAATGGGGATATATGTAGTAGCCGGTCTATTGTTATCTTCGACAGGAGCAGAGTCAATATTATGGTCAAGTATGTTGTTGATGTAGGAGCGTCTCTTATTGATTTGTTTTTGTAATAGTCCATGAGGGTAATCATTAGATCTTAGTACATTATATATGAGCACCAAGTTTTTTTCTTGGAACTCTGTACTAGCAAGTTTTATAGCTCTATCCACAAGGCTGATGATGGTGCCTATTTTGTAGGACAAAGGATGGTGAGAGTTGAAATTCAAGTATCTTTGTGACCAAGTTTTTTTGTGATACCAATCTGTCTTTATATTATTATTGCTGTGAATCAACAAAACATCTAAGAAACTGATGGTATTGTTCTCTTCTGTTTCGATAGTGAACTGTATTCTAGGATGATACCCATTAAAGATATTAAGAATGTGATGTATTTTTTCATTTGGAACGGCCGTAAGAATATCATCCACATATCGAAAGTAGAACGGCAAATTAAAACCTAGATCGTTTATGCAAGAGGTTTCAAGGTCTTCCATGACCAGGTCTGACAAGATTGGGGAAAGGGGAGATCCCATAGGTAAACCAAATTGTTGTGCATAGGTCTCGTTATTAAATTTAAAAATTGCGGAGTCAAAACATATTTTTAAGGCTTTTTCTAGTTCAATCCTAGGGATTGGGATTTTATTTTCTAGAGTAGCCCAACGATTGTTAATTGCACGTAGTGCGAGAACAGTAGGAACATTCGTAAACAAAGAAATAACATCTAAGGATATTAACGTGTAATTGTCCGGGATAATCAATGTCTTAATTTTATCGACTAATAAAAAACTATCTTTAACTCTCGAGATGGGAGGTTTAATATTAGTAGTGAGCCATGAATTGATAGTTTTGGCTAGGTTATATGTCGGGCTATTAACAAAAGAGACAATTAACCTTAAGGGGACATCCTCTTTATGGATTTTTGGAAGCCCATATGCACGTGGAGGGACACTATTGTACGTAGAAATGTTTCGATGTAGATTTTTTGTTATGAGTTTAGAAGTAAACCAATTAAAGCTGAGCTTATTCACCCTGTTTTGTAGGGAATTACACAAATCATATCTAGAAACTCTATACGTAGTGGTGTCAGAAAGCTGTTGTCTCATTTTTTTATTATACTCGTCTTTGTACATAGCAACGGACGTATTACCTTTGTCAGCTTTTAAAAACATTATTTCCGGGTTATTTTTTTTAAAATTCATGGTCTCACGGATTTTTTGATCGGTGACATAATTATTCAAGTTGTTTTTGGGGTACTTAGGGAAACAAAGTACTCGGTTGGTAAAATCGGATCTAGCTTGATTTCTTGACTCATTTGGAAAACTCAAAATTTTTTCTTCAAAATTAGAAATAAGGTTGAAGACAGGAAGATCACGTTTGTTATATGTGCGACCGAAATTTTGGCCTAATTGTACTATTTCCGTGACATTTTCTGGAATAGGGGTATCAGTTCGATTAATTAGCCAATTTTTTTTGGTAGTTTGTCCAAATGAATAAGATTTTTTTTGTTTGTTCAAAGATTTTTTTTGAGCCAGTAAGTTTGTGAATTTTTTGATATTCTTGTTCTTTATGGTAATAAATTTGTTGTTTAGCATCCGATTTTGTGATTCAAAAAATTTGTTTCCCAAAGTAATGCCAAGTTTTAAATTAATTATATCAGAGAGGTAAATCAAAGTTCTTTCGGAATAGATGATGTCTGTATGTAGATCATTGATTTCGAGTTTTAAGAGAGAAATTTGGAACTCATTTGCGAGTTTTATAGCTTTTGTTCTTGATTTCGGCAAATTGAAAAAAATGTTGTCTAAGGTATTATTCGAGAATTTTAGGTGTTTGGGTGTTATTCTTTCATTCTTACATCGCAGTAGGAAGATACGATGGTTCTTCATCCTATTCAATTTATCAGCTGTCCTGATCCAGCGCCGTAAGTGACCAGCTGTAGTTTTTCCGTGTATACGTTCGATGTTTAGAATAAAACCCATTTTTGTTCTCTGAAGTAATCCAATTTGTAGATATGATGAGTAAGAATTCTCGACCTCGTATGTAATATATTATGTTATTGGTGATCGGTCAATTAAGAAAACGTAATTTTAGTTAACGTTTCGACCCGGGTATGGGCCCTCCTCAGAACGATTTATTTAAAAACTGTCAAAAAAACAAACAAAAGGAAAATAGGACTTAAAAAAATTAACAATGGTACTAATAGTAATCGGACATAAATATTGCAGAAGTAACATTCTCAGAGACAATAAACATAGTTGATAGTAAGAACCTTATGAATAATTATGATAAGGATGTTTTTTGATGTTATTTACCTTTTGAGTTAAGTAGGTGTAATAAGATGTAGTCTATTTCACAATAACAATTGGCGGAAACTGTGTTCTTTTTAGTGGCGGTAGACAATGTCAATCTTCCAGTTGTTTTTTTTGTAGGAGTTAAAGGTTGGTAGTCATTTATTTAAAAGATTAAAGAACTATGTTTTTTTCACAGTCAATATGTCATAGTGTTAAAAGGTTATTGAAAAAAGTCAATTAGCAATGAAATTAATTCACAGGTGTCAATTAGGTGGAGGTAAGATCTTTATAATTACATCCTACATGTCTAACGAAATATTGTTGGTTGAACCAATTGGTCCAACAGGTGAATAACGACTGATGGGGGAAAACACAATAATCCAGAGTGAAGGTGAACATATTATAAACATTATACAGAAAAAACAATAAATATTTGGAACGAAAGGTTATGTAGAATGAACTGTAAATGGGACCTAAATAATAATTTTTTTTATATAAAAAAATAAAAAAAATTAGTTAAGGTTAAACAATATTTGTTGTGTGGGCAGAGATTAGAGGTTTGTAAATATTGCTTAAATGTTCAACGTCTTGTCTGAGATTTACAGTATTGGTATGACCTACAATGTTGCACATTTCTAATTACACGTTAATATCCTTAGATGTTATTTCTTTGTTTACGAATGTTCCTACTGTTCTCGCACTACGTGCAATTAACAATCGTTGGGCTACTCTAGAAAATAAAATCCCAATCCCTAGGATTGAACTAGAAAAAGCCTTAAAAATATGTTTTGACTCCGCAATTTTTAAATTTAATAACGAGACCTATGCACAACAATTTGGTTTACCTATGGGATCTCCCCTTTCCCCAATCTTGTCAGACCTGGTCATGGAAGACCTTGAAACCTCTTGCATAAACGATCTAGGTTTTAATTTGCCGTTCTACTTTCGATATGTGGATGATATTCTTACGGCCGTTCCAAATGAAAAAATACATCACATTCTTAATATCTTTAATGGGTATCATCCTAGAATACAGTTCACTATCGAAACAGAAGAGAACAATACCATCAGTTTCTTAGATGTTTTGTTGATTCACAGCAATAATAATATAAAGACAGATTGGTATCACAAAAAAACTTGGTCACAAAGATACTTGAATTTCAACTCTCACCATCCTTTGTCCTACAAAATAGGCACCATCATCAGCCTTGTGGATAGAGCTATAAAACTTGCTAGTACAGAGTTCCAAGAAAAAAACTTGGTGCTCATATATAATGTACTAAGATCTAATGATTACCCTCATGGACTATTACAAAAACAAATCAATAAGAGACGCTCCTACATCAACAACATACTTGACCATAATATTGACTCTGCTCCTGTCGAAGATAACAATAGACCGGCTACTACATATATCCCCATTCCATATGTAACCGGCCTATTCGAGTCACTCAATCGTTTATTCGATAAATATAATGTGAAGTTTGTTGGTAGAAATTCAAAAGACCTGAAATTTGTTTTTGATACCGGTAAGGATAAGATCCCCATAGGCAAACGTTCAAATATAGTGTATAAAATACCTTGCAATGACTGTAATCAAGTCTACATAGGTCAAACGGGTCGACATCTCAACACCAGAATTAGGGAACACCAACGTAATATACATGAGACAGATGAACGGCACACAGCTCTAACGAAACATAGGATTGATAAACAACACACTTTCAATTTTGACAACACAAACATCCTTTGTGAAGAACAAAATTATTACAGAAGATTGCTTTTAGAAATGTGCAACATTGTAGGTCATACCAATACTGTAAATCTCAGACAAGACGTTGAACATTTAAGCAATATTTACAAACCTCTAATCTCTGCCCACACAACAAATATTGTTTAACCTTAACTAATTTTTTTTATTTTTTTATATAAAAAAAATTATTATTTAGGTCCCATTTACAGTTCATTCTACATAACCTTTCGTTCCAAATATTTATTGTTTTTTCTGTATAATGTTTATAATATGTTCACCTTCACTCTGGATTATTGTGTTTTCCCCCATCAGTCGTTATTCACCTGTTGGACCAATTGGTTCAACCAACAATATTTCGTTAGACATGTAGGATGTAATTATAAAGATCTTACCTCCACCTAATTGACACCTGTGAATTAATTTCATTGCTAATTGACTTTTTTCAATAACCTTTTAACACTATGACATATTGACTGTGAAAAAAACATAGTTCTTTAATCTTTTAAATAAATGACTACCAACCTTTAACTCCTACAAAAAAAACAACTGGAAGATTGACATTGTCTACCGCCACTAAAAAGAACACAGTTTCCGCCAATTGTTATTGTGAAATAGACTACATCTTATTACACCTACTTAACTCAAAAGGTAAATAACATCAAAAAACATCCTTATCATAATTATTCATAAGGTTCTTACTATCAACTATGTTTATTGTCTCTGAGAATGTTACTTCTGCAATATTTATGTCCGATTACTATTAGTACCATTGTTAATTTTTTTAAGTCCTATTTTCCTTTTGTTTGTTTTTTTGACAGTTTTTAAATAAATCGTTCTGAGGAGGGCCCATACCCGGGTCGAAACGTTAACTAAAATTACGTTTTCTTAATTGACCGATCACCAATAACATAATATATATATATATATAAAATTTAATATTAGTGGTTTGGAAGAAAACTAACGTTTGCATTATAATTAAGGTATTTGCAACATATCAACCTGTTTCAAAGTCGCACTCTTATGACCACTGTGGTAAACTATCTTTCATAAGTTGGATGGCTTTTCCTGATTTATTGTGAGCCATACGCATACACACCATTATATGCATTACACAGGTTTACAGGAATATGCGGGTGATAAAGAAAAAAGTGAATTTTTAAATCGAACGAATATAGCATTGATATAAAAAATTAACATATTTCTGAAGCAACATGCTGATTGAATCCAACAATACTGCAATTATCTTATTGTTTGCTGAATCAACTAACATTAAATCGTTACTGTACTCAACTGAATCCGAATTGTCAAATATAATATTATTCATTTGATTCAAAAACATGTTAGTTAATTTAATTGGTTCCGAAAAATAAATCGTTTATTACAATAAAATCAATCGCTTACAATAATCAACTAAGTCATTCGCTGAATTCAACCAAATGCAAGTGACGGAATAAACTGTTATTTTGTTAATTCGAGCACACGTTGATTGATGTAATTGGGTCTCTTCACTTAATCATTTGCTACACTGAACTAAATACGAGTCAAAGATGCTGTAACAATTTTTTGTTACTGAAAGAAAAGAGGTTCGTCGATTAAAAAATCAAATGCAACGAAAAACAGAAAGTACAGGACAAAATCATATATTTAAGAAAATATGTGTCCTGGAGTTAACGTCTGGAAAGACTATTTCCACAATAATAATGGTTGGTGCAGCAGCAAAGTACTTAATTCATTTGTAACATGCTTTTATCGCGAAGAACTGAGATTTCCTTGTTTAAATATACAGAGTGAGAAGGTACCTTCGCTACATTAACATTAAATATTATTCATTTTATTCTAAAGAACGTTGCTTGATTTAATTGGCTTCCTCAACTGAATCATTTACTAAACTCAACTGCATTATTATGTTTACTCAACTATATTGGATTTGTCAACTGTACATTCGTTCGTTTTATTCAAGCACTGGTCAGCTTGAGTCAACTGTCTCCTCAACCAAATCACTTACTACGCTCAAGTAAACAGAAATTGTCAGAAATACTTTTTTTTCATTTCATTTAAATATACGTTGGTTAATTCAAATAAATTTGTATTGGCCGGACATATTCAGTTGATTTAACAAATTCTTTTTCTCGTTATTCGATTGGTGGTTCATTGGTCAAATCGCCGATACTAAATATAGAGTTGATGCTGACGAACTACAGAGATCAATTAAGTTCTGAAGATACGTAAGCCTTATTTTTTTTTTGCAAATTACAAAGGATTTTTAATTTGGACTTAAAGAAGAAAAAGCACCGCATTATACTTTTTTAAACCCAGCCTTAATCATGTAAATTCATTTTTTTGTTCTGAGTATAAAGATCCGATTTGCAGTCTGGAAAAGATGGACCCAACATTTGGTTGGATCGATCTTTTCGTGACTGAAATTCGTGCCGAAATTTTCACCACATACCTATGTTACTAGTCAAAGCTGAACATCAATGTTTAAGCGAATCCTCTGGTCCTCGGTACGAATAAACAATGTAAACTACCACACTATATTTTCCATTCCTGTAGCTCTAGTTTTTGTAGTACACTGAAGAAAAGTTTTTTGTAACTTTTTTTGTAAAACAGTTTTTTGTAGTACACTGAAGAAAAGAATTATTTACGTCCAATAATATTCGTTTAATTCAACAGATGCCATGGTCAAATACAGTGATCACAATACTTTCTTGATTCAACAAAATACTTTTGCCGGACGAACTACTTGTGACAAGTTGACATGAAATTGAATCAAGCCTTTGATCCATCATGCTCACTTTCAACTTATTCAAGGTAACACGGCGTGAGTTTCTTCCGATAATGTGAATTTTGTATCAACAAAAGACAAAAAAAATGACAAAAACAAAAGACAAAGAAATGACAAAAAATTTAATTGAACGCACCTCGATTGTTTTGTTTTAGAAATATGAAATTGGTGTCTCAGAGCACATTAAGCTTGTTATAAATCATGTTTTGTTCATTTAAGAGTTCAATGGTTGAAATGGGTAATTAAATTTTTTGTTATAAAAATCTTTTGCATATATTCAATATTACGAGGTATTCAAGCGCACAAAATGTATTCTTCCAATTATATCATTCATAACTCTGGTGACTCAACATTTTCCGGGATTTACTGAATATTTCATGGGTAAAACCCGATACCTATTCTTGTACACATTTAGAAGGATAAATTGAACATGTGTCTACAGTTTTTGTTTATATGTCGTTAATATAAATTTCGATAACTTGAAACTTGGTATGGTTATGCTTTCTTCTTTTGTAACAGGTCTGATGGCAAAATTATCGTACGTTATCCGTATCTGAAGTCCTAGCCGACTAACCGGTTTTACAACGATCTCTAAAGCTACTTGAGTAGCGAGAAAGTTCACCGCTTAGTGGCGCTTTATAGTACTAGTATTCTGATTTTTAAGATGGAAGAATCCTCTTTTTCTTAAAGCATGTGGTGTTTCTTTTACTTTATCAACAAATTGGTGCAACTGATTCAAGCGGTTACGCCAAACGAGCTCCGGTTAGATAAACAAAATGTGGCATTCAATTGATCTAAGTTTTTTGTTGGCTAGAACCATGTACTTATTTGATTTTAATTACCGAATTGTTTCTGTCAACGAACATGCGACTTGGAGAAACAATACATCAACTTCAATTAAAATTCAAATAAAATTCAATTGACTTAATTTTGGAAATACATGAAAAGGTTCACTCGAATCAGTACTTCACTCGATCGCGACAAGAAGGGCTTTTGTTTAATCAAAAAATTCGCTTGACTAAATCATTTTGACAAACTAACTAAATCGGAATTGTTGAATTGAAGTCATCGTATTTGGCACAAATAAAGGATACTAGATTGAAGTGAATGGAGTCCAATCTGTGGAACACAATCTATTTTGTTGGCTACAGGATTCCTTTCCCTTCGTATACTAAAAGTTCTCTCATCACGATCGAATTTTGGATATAACTTTACGTGCTTCCATAATTGAGCTGGCTAAAGATAACTTATATGAATCGTAGAGCAAAAAATGATGTAAAATATATTCTCGCTTGAATCGTAAGAGCGAGAATTGTGGATGATATCTAATTACGTAAATTAGATATAATAAATTGAAAACCAAACCTGTACCGGCTGTGGAATGCCAAAGCTATCTCTGATTTTCACCGTCAGAATAATAATTCGTCTGTCCACGGTAATCCTTTCGCTTAATGGGTTTATTTTCCGTATTACGAGAAACGAGTTTGGGCTGCAGCCAATTAACCTGTTGCCGCAGCTTCTCAATCCAGGTGATAATTTTTCATTGATCGAAGTGATATCTTATGCAAGTCGGTTGTTCAGAAGCTGCACGTTCAAATTACTAGCGTATTTCGTACCGCAGTTTTATTCTCAAGGCTTTATTAATACGTCCATCTGAACCTACTCATTGGCTCTCATGGTTAGATTATTGAAAACTCGTATAGCACAAACGCCAATGAATATACAATTATGGGTATTTTATGACACAATGAACATACAATTATGACCGTGTCAGGATCGTTCAGACTCGTTGTTTATTTTCTTACTAATATATTTTACGCTGTTGTGAGGTCACATCATATTTCGCAAGACATTGTCGCATATTAGCTGCCATGTTTAATATGCTTGACAGATTCCGTACAACAGATCCAGAATGTGGATTGTCAATTGCACTGGATTTCATATTCCACACTGATCGCTGTATCACTGGAAAAGTGGACGGGTACGCTTTCTACGTATTACAGCGTAGAACCATTAGAAGGGGGATGTGGGGACAAACGTGGGTTCTTTTGAAGCGGGAAATTTATTCGGACCAAATGTTTCAAGTAAATATGTGTTAACACAGTCGACTATGAACTGTTGGAGTACCGCCGTCCTTTAATTTCATATTTTTTAGCCATCCTTTTGATAAAGTAGGATTGCTCAGGGAGAAAACTAAAACACTACAATATTTTGTTTATTCTCAACTCCACACTGAACCCCGATATTGTTAGCAATTGCGGCTGTAGCATTCACCTGTGCTTAGTTCGTTTTTAGCACTTCACCATTTTCATTCATTTCATAATCTTTTTCTTAGTGCTATGTACTAGACTTTATCGTTTACAACAATTTGCGAACTTGCTCGCTTCTATTTAGTTTCCACCGCCAACGAACAATACAAGCGTAAAACTAGTTGGCTTTCAATTTGAACTGCCCGCTTTGAAACGGATCATAAAAATTGCAAATAGCACTGATCAATTGTCCAGTCAATATAGAGATCGGTGATATTCCGAAATAAATTTCAATAGTTATCTACGAAAATCAATTTTTATTCTTGTCGGTTGAGCGCGTGATTCGTGAATTTGTAACGCAGGTTAACTTGAATAGAAAATTAGATAGGAATTTGAAATTATGGGCAACGTAGTTTGAAAAGGCTTGCATTTCAAAACCTTGAAGAACAAAACGAAAAAATCAGAAATTTTCCATCGCAAGATCTACAGAATGTACATGTTACCTACATCACTACATAAATATTATACACGGGTATACGTACGAATGGATGACGATCGAATTATACAGATCAGCATTCTATATAACGACCCTGAGAGTCCCAAATACATCAATAATAAGAACACATCAATCACAAACAAAGTGTGCAACGATCCGACGGAAGAATTTACGCAGTTTTCACACTCACACTGTTAGTTACATATTATCATCTGAGCATTAATTGCTAACAGCTTCTTTTCGATTTACCATGTGGTAGGTGTTGTTCAGTAATCAATCGAGACGCCTGCTTGAAAGCATTTTAGCATAATGAGTGCTACATTATTCGGTCCGCGAAGTTTCCATCATTGTTATTTTATACCTGTTTTGCTTCTTCGTTACACTTGTTTTCGTTGTGTGTTGTTGCACCTTCTTGACACCGATGTAAATCACGCTGATGCACATTGGGAAAAAATCGAGTTTTGCGGTCATATATCTATTAAACTCGAACCGAGCAATGAATTTTCTTAAAACTTAGTTCCCGAAGATTTTCGAAATCCCTAATTCTGAATTTGACGTCAAATTTTGAAAATTCGAAATGGCGGGTGGAATTTGGTTTTCAAAAAATCTAAAAATGGTGAATTCGGTCGCAGAATTTGACCTGCGTGGATTTTTGGAGTCGTTGATCATGAATTTGAGATGAGATTCCCAAAATCCGAAATGGCTAACTTGATATGGCAGTCCCAGGCTAAGCTTGGTATCTAGAGTATATTCTATAAGGGACGAATAGCAGAATGCAATTTAATTTATTTATGCATATATTAAAACACGAGCCGTCATTTGGTTTAAAATTCATTCATTCATCCATTCCACAATTCATTCAGCCCATGTGTATATTGTTTAAAATAGTGTATATTGTTAAAAATGGCGTACATTGTTAAAATTATAAATAAGCGTAAATAACTGTCTTTCGTCGAGGCACTATATTCTTAGATTTCACTTTTGTTGTTTCTTCGTTTTACATCGTCTCTCTGTAAATTTGGCCTGACTTTTAGAGTGTATAATAATTAATTTTAAATGTTCGTCCTCGTAGTTTAAATTTATTTTTTTATTATAAGTTCGTCAGTTTTCGGTCTGTTAAGACTTAATTTCGGAGAGGGGAACCTCCTTCCTCCTTCCTCCTAGAGAGACGTAGACCAAGCAACTCCTTCTTAAATTTCAAATTGGTGACCAGGTGTCCCACTCCCTGGGTCGAACTTCATCCGCTCGTGTCATGCTCATTGCGCGGTTATATTTGAATCATTACAACGTGCAATGCAATCGTTCACAGACAGATTGCTGCGACGATCGTATATTCGTATTATATACTTCTAGGATAAGGAATGACAAAAGAAAACAGAGGTAATAGGTTTTTTCTATTCGGAATCTTTATTCATACTGACTTGTTTACCCGCTGATACGATAATTTCAGATCTAACAAAGGCCCATCACTTACAATTAATATCACTTTGTATCAGCTTCCGCACAATATATCCTAGTTATTGCCGTAGTTACAAAGTTCCCAAGTCAAGTTAGTCGCGTAGTGCTTCGACGACGTTCTTCACCCGCTTCTTTCTCCACTCAACGTCTCACTTTTCTCGTTCGCTAACTTGCCTTACGCCCGGTCATCGTCCATTTATAATATGACCGAATTTTCCTCCTTTTACTGCCCTAGATTCCTTGATATTATATTTCCACTTTTTTGTCTCGGTCTCTCGGTTTAGATTGGATGTTGGTAGTGTTTTTTTGCACATTTCCTCCCAGAACTTATTATTACAATGCACAGCTGGCATCCTGTGTCAGCTGCACACTCACTTTTTGGCGTCATACTCTCACCTTATTTTTACCAGTTTCTCTTCTTTTATGTACAACATAGAATATGGAATTGAACCACAACAAAAAATACGATTTTTGTGATTTGAGACAAAAATATTTATCACACAAGAATGTTTGAAAAATGTGTATGGGGCTTTTCACATCTGTGGCGGACACCCGCCACCAGCAAGCCGGCGAAAAACCCTTAAAATATTTCCGTTTCTCCATGTGTATCTTTTTCTATAGTTCTTTACAACTAACGTGCGAGTGTCCAGGCCTCGCCTCGCTAGCCGAGGGCTAAGGATTTGACCGCGCCGGAAATTTCCCTACATGTGGCATTTATGGCGCGACGCGACCCTTGGCCTCGACTCGGGGGCGAGCCTGCACTTTTTCCTCATTTGTAACCAGTCTTCGTCACGCTCTTGGCACATACGTACCTATCAACTCGTTTCGCTTTTTTTCCCTGCCTTACGCATTTTCTACTACGCCATCCGAACTGTGTAACCCGATTTTTCTGGCAATAAACAACTTGTAAACCATATTCTCTGGCGTCATACAGTAACTAACCTCCCGACAGCACCACAACATCAAATCGAACGAAATACTGCAATTTTTCTCCCAACTACTCTTGATTTTTCTAGAGTTAATGATTTCTCGAATTATTTTTTTCCCCGGGACTCGAGAATTCTCGACTAGAAATTTTCGGGAATTCCCGAAAATTTTTAAAAATCATAAGATTGTTAATTAAATGCAAACTGGAATTAAGATTATTAATAACCATTATTATTTATTATTTATTCAGTCTTGTTAAAATAAATGTTTCATAACCTACACATCTTTCCAACAGAGCCAACTAAATCAAACTTTGAGTAGCGTCCTATAAAACTTTTAAACAAACTGAATTTTGGTGCTACCACTACTGAAACATCACGATAGGTATCGTGATATGCAATGCAGTGTTGAATTCGGGTTTAAGATAAAACTGTTTCGTAACATTTAAAGAAAAACATTTTTACGAAATCCGAACTTCAAGTGATATTGCATCACAAATGAAAGTAAATAATGAACCGAAAAATAGTATCAATAAATTTGTTCAACTAAAATATTACTTGAGTATATGATTTCAAAATATTCATATCTACTAGTAACGAAAACTGATCTCCATATTGACCATATTATGAAAACACGTGTTTTCTGTGTATAATCATTAAAGATACGTGTTTTTACCTTCTGTACAGAAACATAGAAGCTACGTGTTTTCCATTGCTTCACTCTGGAGGTGTGTTTCTTTCCAGCAAGCATTAATGTATTAAAATCGTATACCTGAATAGTATTTGATCAGAAGTTTTTCACTTTATTATTCGTTATTAGTTCTGATGCTAAGAGTAAAATTATTTAAGATAAGCCGGAGCTGTCGTCCACCCCCTCTGATTGTGCTGACTTTTTTGCGGGCATGTTACCCACTTGGAGAGTAGTCAAAAGCCCAAATGTTGGGTCTCGAAAAAATTTATTGGCTGAGCCAGAGCCATTGTTGGCTTTTTGTACCAAGTGGTTAAAAATCGGTTTCCTAGTGTAAAATTGACCAAGGAACAAGAATATAGGCACAGATTTGACTTAAGACAAATACCTACAGAAATGTTGGTCAAAAACACTCAATATTGACCAAAAACATGCCCAAATCCTGGGGAAATGGTAAAAAGAAGTCTCCCTGGAAAGCAGTGAATGTCACAAAATAGGCCTGTAGGTCGAATATTGGCCCACAAGGTCAAAAATGTCAACTTTGGCAACAATACAAACTCTAACTTTGACGCTACGTATTTTCTGACCGGTTTGTCCTCAAAATTTGAGCATGTGCACATTGGATTCGTTGGTTCTTTCTCTACAAGATAGCTGCCTCAAATAGTCTAAGAAAAGATATTTTAACCATTACCCCAAGAGTTTGAACTTTTTCGGCTAATTTCAAATGTTTTTGGTCAATATTTATGAAGGTATTTATCATAAAACAAATGTGCAGCCATATTTTTGACATTAGGAAACCAATTTTCAGCCACTTGGCACAAAAATCCTCTGCGTAGTCAAAAATACTTAATTTCAAGTAAATATCACAAACTGTTCAAACGTACTATCTCCGAATTTTCAATGATTCTATATTTTTAATCAGGCGTTTCTGGAATACCGTGGACATACTAAAACACTATGTCATCAAACAAAATGGCAGACCTTATCATCACTAAAACAATGCTTTTCGTTGCAAAAAAAATTTCGTGAAGCCTGATTTTCATATTTTTGAATAAAACAGATCCGAATCGAATTCAATAATTGGTTGTCGAAATATAAATTTCCGACATTCGTGTCTTTTCTCAGTCGCTTACTGGTACATACCGCATCAAAAATGGCGATGCTTCTTTCAATTTCGTGGTTCAAATGAGTGTAGCACATTTTCATATTCTTATGGGATCAGAATTAGCCAAATAAAGTCTACTGTGAATCCATAAAAAATACAAAACTAAAATAAAATCGTAAAGCATACTTACATGCGGAGTTTCTTCATTTACCGATATTAGAACTTGAATAGAAATTCCGAAGAAGAATCTGTTCACGCATTTGTGAGTGGAATTCTGATACCTAACATTTTAATGTGGCATTATCATAAGGTGATAGGGATTCTTTATCACATATACAATACATCTTAAAGTATCTTAGATATAGTTCCAAAAATTAATTGCAGAAGTTTATCGGTCTATCATTCGGGCCCCCTGTGTTTTCACAAAAATTCTCAAACCGGTTACATTTCATTTAAATACATTACGTCCGTTGTCGGTAGTATACCTCGAAAACCGGTTGTGCCTGGGTACGGATAACACTGTATATTCAATGTACAGAAGCATGTAACTTACAGAAGATGAGAGAAATTTTGGAGTAATTAGGTTTCATCATTAATGTCACGAAATAATCTTATCTTAAAGATGCGGTACCAGTTTTTACGATTCATACTCGGTACTTCTTGGAAGGCTCTCGAACGTCCCTGCGAGAAGTAAGAAAATTTATCAAGAATGAAAATGAGTCTTCGAGTAAAGAGAGTGTGCCGAATCGAAAAATTCACTCAATTTTTGGGTTATATAACAGCAGTATGCCCAGCTATAAATTAAAAATAGCTGTACTCAGTCTTTCGGATGCCAAAAGTATTTGAAGTTGTTGAAACCATGGCAACCACGATACAAAGATGCCCCTAATCAAGTCATAAAAACTCCATATCACAGGCAGTCAGGCCGATCAGATCGTGTCAGTTCTTTGACGTTGGAAATATAATAAGCCAACTACAAATATAGACTTAAGATTGACAATGAGTTGTCCCTCTAAACAGTTGGCTGTATTTCTATGGTCTTCTTTGTTAGAGCTATATACGTATATCTCGTTGTAACCAAGACGCTATCAATAAAGGCCGATTATAAAATAATTTATCACGGTATAACAAGAAGCAGAAGCTGATGCAATTAGAATTCCACATAGAATTGAACGTTCAAACGAAGTCACCTGTTGTGAAGTTCGATCGAAATTATATGAAGAGTCTCGTTCGAATGATACCTATGTAGTACCACTACTTCCTACATGATAATGGTACGATTTTCAACTAAAAACAAAATGCCGGAGTGCCCTGATTCTTCATGGTGGTGACATTGTGCCTGGGCTGGTGGCACTACATAGTTATACGAGTATCTCTTAGACGGAATTGTACATTTAAGGACGATCGAAATTCGCAACGGCTGGGTTCGTTTGATCGCTAAGTTATAAGTTGATCGAATTGTGTACTGCAAAGTTAATTGATAATCTTGAAGGTAATAGATCATATCGGTCTAGTATGTGATCTTTGATCTTTATATTATTTCGGCCGATTTCAATCTGCCTATAGGTAATAGATGGTACGCTTTAAGTACTGTTAAAGAAAGTTTTGCAGAAAAAATTTTGACGGGATTTTGCCATAAAGCTCGCGTTTTTGGCACATTTGACTTCACAGCATTGGACCACGCGGTAGTGAAAATGAAAAATATATTTTTGCAAATATGAAGAGCTTTCAACCAAGTCACTAACTCAATAATACCCTGTAACGCGTGCGGATTTCCTGAGAGTGATTACTCATGAACCTGTGTTACGGAGAGATGTCTTTGTCTTAAAAAAATTTGATGAATCAAAATAGAAAAGCGAACTCCTGTAGTCTGCCAACACGAAATACCCTATTTAATTATGCTGAAGCATTTCACAGACTCGAACTTTCGCCAGAGCCGTCTTTTCACAGACTTGGGTAACAAGTTACCAAAACTGCCTTTTCTGTAGACTCGGACATATAGTCCAGTCATTCGGTGCTCAAAAAGGGGATAACCGTCCATTTTGGGTAGGCAGCGATATTTTTTTTTTATATCATAGCGGGGTCAGCCGAGAGTGTAAAACCGAGTTTTCGGGACGGGGGGTGTTGTTATTCGACCGCCATCTTGAAATTAAGGGTGTAATCCTTTTTTTTGTTATATCTCCGTAACCGTGAGGCTGACAAAAATTTTGTAGAGAGCATTTTTGTAGTTTACACAATTATCTATAACTTTTTTTATAACACTTTCACCTAAAATCAATAGTAAACAAATTATGAGCAGAAAAAGACGAGAAATAAGGAAATAGAGTACTTCAAGGTGAGATAACTCAGAAATTTCAAATCCCACAATAAAAATGCTTCTCAGCTTTTTCATAGGGCATTTTCTAACAAAACAATTTGACTTGTTCATTCTTTTCAATTGGTATGTTTCTATTGATTTTTTAGGGTTGCGGAGGGAAGAGAGTAAAGAACAAGTGAGATACGTAGGTATTGAAAAATTGTTGTTCATTTTATTTCGAGTAGTATTTTATTTTATTATGATATTATTACGTTTTAAATTATTATTGTCTGTTTTAGCCAATATAATATTAACATTGAACTCTTTTCCACACCACCGTCGAGGTAGAGTCATAGTAGTATTTTTTTTTTTTTTTTGTGGTTTTCCCTGTAGGCCTAATCCACGAGTATTTTTGGCGAAGCTACTTAATTTTTACCAAAGCCGCCCAACTTCAGTAAACAGGGAAATCGGAATTCCATGTATGTCGTGCCTGAATTAGTTTCGTAAGTTTCAACCGGCCTACAGATCAGAGCGAGATCCCAGGCTGTTCACCAAACTCGGGATCCCTCAAATAACGATTCCGGACACAGAATGAACAGTGCCGTTCAAAGTTATTTGCTTCACTGACATTGAAGCTGTATTTTATTCTACGACTATCTGAACTTGAGATAACTAAAATTAACCGTCAATGAGGAAACAAATATGTTTTCGAGTAATATTTAATCGGACAAACTTCTAGTAATAGAAATCAAACATAAATGGCGATTCTCGTAAAATTACAAAATTTCAGTCAAAATGTCAAACAATATAAAATGAAATCCAAAATTGAAGTTTCAATTCGACGGTTTGAGATCTGTGCTATACAAAGTCTTATTTCGTTAAGTATAAAGGATGCTTTTGTCGCGATGTCTACGATATTACAAAGACGGAGCCTGAAATGCAATTGAGCAAATATTTCTATGATCTCAAGTCGAAGCTGCATTCATGAAATGATTCTAGATGATCCCATCCAAGTAGCAAACTAAATCAGCTAAGCGCTGTGCTGTGAACTGCTCTCTACAACCGCTGACTGATCCAAGTGCATTACGACGTGACCACTCTATTCTAATACAAAAACTACCTAAGGTTACTTGCCCCTTTGGCTACGCACCAATCAAACAAGGAAAATATCCCAGTTCAATCTCTCCGATTTGATATCTTTTTGTTGTAATTTGTTATAGTAGACTAAAAACTAAGCGGAACATATTTTTTTCATGTGCCATTAAACATTTTAAAGGAGTGAAACCACCCTCCAAAATAAGGCATAATAAGGGGCGATTTGGCAGTTTCATCCACAAGAACACAATATTTTTTAACTAATCCAACTGAAATTTTTTTTTCACAACGAGAAACAAAAATTGTAATTTACTTAATTTAAAAAAAAAAAAAAATCACTAGGATACTTTCCTCGGAAGTGTAGGCGATGCGCAAGCCAAGCACTATGGTTCGGGTCTTCTCTAAAACTATGGAGAGTCAGTCGGATGCTTTGCCTCGGGTTTGCTGCCGAGCTCCTCTTCGGGCATCTATTTATACTAAAATTCGGTTCGATCTCATTTGCGCACTGTCCTGTCCGTCGTCCAGCTGTGAAAAGGATTATCCTCCCCTACATCGTCGCCTCGCCCTTTCCGCGCTCGCCGTTGTAGTTGTTGAGGTATGGATCTCTCGTTCATCCGAAAAAGGTCGATTACTGATCTTGGAATCAGCTGTCCGTTACAGCCCAGAAGTAATTTCACAACTTCAGTTTCGAAGACAAGGTCTTATCAAAAGAATGCTCTGCAAAAACTCATCTACTACTACTTAGTAATTAAGGCGGAAGGCGACTGTAACCGCCGACATAGACCGACAGACCAACATTTTTCCATAATCTTTTTTTCGAATACCAGATATTCGAAAATACATAGATTCATTGAAATTGGAAAAATTTATTTTTAACGAAACCAATACTTTTTCTATACCACCGCAAGTAATGAAAAGTAAAACAGTAGTTGCAAACGCAGTCTCTGTTCCTAGAAGGAAAGCCTATACAGCATATTTAACGAGGATGTGATGATATATTTTTCTCCTTTCACCATTGACTGCGACTTTCGAGGATTTTATTTCAAATCCGGGTCTGAATAGCCTTTATTTATCTGAATTGCATCGCCATCAGCGAATAGAGACCTGAAATGTATAATTTACTGTATTTTTGACCTTGTTGAAGCTTGATTATATCTTGTCGACGATATAAAATTATTTGTATAAATAGAAAAGTGAGATAGAAAGCTGCTAAATCCATGAGAAATTTACATGGAGATGAAAATGAAAAGATATACCCGTCTCGTTTTCATAACGTGATTGCGTAGTATACAACTTGATTTCGGAAATAATTCATCAACTCCCGAAAATTGAAGCATTCGTTCTAGATTTTGGGTACCAAGAGCTTTAGAAATCGATACCCGTTGCCAATGGATTACAGTAAGCTAAGGTATTTCTATAGTGAAATAGGGGAAGTGGGAACAAAGAATTCACAATAGACGGGCTCGTATTGAAGCATTTATTGTCTCACCGCGGTGTGTACACTGCCGGCTCTTAAGTCTAGCTTATTCTAGCAATACCACCCGGGAAACAGTTTCAAGTTGCAGCTATATAGCCGTCACATAGCGAAACTCAACTACCAACACAGCGGCTATGTGGCTTGTTGACGGTTTTATCCTGGCGTGTACTCAGCAACGACAATCAACACTCACGGATCTTAGATGCTTAGACTGCCATAGAGTTTCAATATCCTTTGGCCATATGCCTCGGTTGTCGCTACATAGTAAATATCTGAAATTATAGCACCAAGCCGTTATATTAAAGCCCAGAAAGAATCGTGGATCTTGACCGTCTTGCGACCATAAGAAAACCACTTTTGAAACTCTATGAATATTATAATTTTTTATTAAAAGTAGGCAATTCATGTACATACATAATGCTGATGTATTGGTATTAAGCTCTTGTAAATCCTAGAGTTCCAGTTAATTTTCGCATATTACCAAACCGCCGCTTTGTTTGCAGAAACAAGGTCCATCTAGTGTAAGTATTACAAAGTGCACAAAGTATTATGGCCATGTTGCCGACGGATGAAAACCATACTATTTAAAGGTGAGAACTACCTGTGAATCATCTACCTGGCCAAACTACTTCTCTATCTTACCGTGTACAAGCATGGCGTTATACCGGGTGTCCCATTTTAATCTTACATCTAAATTATCTCGAAAAATATTGCTCTGATCAAATTTTGTTTAAAACAAAAGTTTTAGAGTTCAAAGGGGGACGTTCAAAAAAAATTTTGTTGAAGGTCCCAAATTTACAATAGCGACGCTACGATGGCTAACATGGTTTTTTTTAAGGGAAACCTAACTTTTTTTTACTCCAAAACAATGCATTGCATTGAAACTAACAACTTTTGTGAGAAACATTTTTCGATTCAGATTGTGGTTTTCATGTTGGAACTCCATTTTTGACTATTTAGCGCTGTCCGGAAGGTACCATATAAAACCCAAACAAACCCAAACAAACCCAAACAAACCTAAACAAAAGTGTGCATGCATCTGTGTGTGCGTGTCTGAGGTTGCACGATTGTGGGCAGGTTTGTTTGGGTTTTGTATGGTACCTTCCGGACAGCGCTAAATAGTCAAAAATGGAGTTCCAACATGAAAACCACAATCTGAATCGAAAAATGTTTCTCACAAAAGTTGTTAGTTTCAATGCAATGCATTGTTTTGTCATAAAAAAAAGTTAGGTTTCTCTTAAAAAAAAACCATGTCAGCCATCGTAGCGTCGCTATTGTAAATTTGGGACCTTCAACAAAATTTTTTTTGAACGTCCCCCTTTGAACTCTAAAACTTTTGTTTCAAACAAAATTTGATCAGAGCAATATTTTTCGAGATAATTTAGATGTAAGATTAAAATGGGACACCCGGTATCTGAAGAACACGTTAATATTTTCAAACATGACTTACGTGGCCGGTACTCCCGCTCATACGATCTCAATTTTCGAGCCTGATCTAAATTGGTCAAGTGGTTACGTATTTATTATCTGTCAAAGATTGTAAAAAAACATTTTCTACAATAGCGGAGCGAAACCAGCGAGTTTCCATCCGCAAACGAGGATGAAAACCAATCGATTACCGGTCGCTGATTCGCGCGGATTAAAAACGCGAGAACATGTGTCGCCGTCTCGTGAATCGTGGTAGAAGCTCGTAGCCGTGTCGTCATCTCCTAAGCTGCCAGTTGCTTGTGTCAGAGAATTCCGATACGGAGTACTGTACTCGTCCCGAAATTCGAGAAGCCGCCAACGAATCAAGACCAAATTTACTCCCGGGAACCTCTCGACAGAAATATCAAAAGGAGTACAAGAAGTATGAACAATGGAATCTCGAAAGTGGAGTAAAACACACCTCGGAAAACGTTCATCTGGCCTATTTTTGGAATTTATCAAAAGCATCAAGCCCGCTATGGGCGACGTACTCCATGCTCGAAGCAACTATTGATTTCCATGAAAACATTAACCTTTTAAGGACGGGGATTTTTACGTTGAAATCGACCTTTTATTTTACATGAAATTGTGTATCATATCAATGAATTTCTCACGCGGAGTGTCCGACCAACCCAGTGGTCGAAATTTCGACCACTCCCGTCCGCAACGTAAAGTCCAATGTTAAAAATTTGACTTGGCGAGTTAGGAGTGCTTTCCTACGTAATTGGATACTCTGAATACGACAAAAATAGTAAAAGGTGTGCAAGACACATCCTTGACCTTGAAAATTACATTTCAAGGTCAAATTTATTGCTTCTTTTATTTTAACCCGAAAATGATAAGAAATCCTCCGCAAGAGAAAACAATGTGCTGATCTGCCGGTGGAAACTAACTAACTAACTTACCATACGCAATACTATTTTTTTCGAATTCAGTGCACCAAAATACGTGGGTATACCAATTTTTAGGTCGAAATACCGAATAAAAAATTTGACCTTGAAATCACTATTTCAAGGTCGAATATGTTTCCTAGAATGGTTACACTATTTTTACTATATTCAACACATAATATTTTGATGATATTAAAAGGTTAAAATTAACAACTTTTCAAAATTAATTGTCTTTCTGAAAACGCTGAAAAAAGATTTGTCACAAAAAAGTCAAAAGTTTTCACCGGACGGGAGATTAACAAGTTTTTAATTGAACCTCCCCACATTAGATTTTTGGCAATGAAGGTAAATATGAGATTTTAAACATTCATTTGAAAATTCCTATTAATTGCTAAATAAATTTTATTGCTGTTTCGATGAACGTATTCGTATTTTCTTTGGGATTCTTCAATAATTCTGTATAAAATCCATGTTTTCATAAAATTGTATCAAATTTAGATTGTAGCTGTTTTTAGACCATTCGCTGCATACCGAGGATGCGAATTCATCAACATGAATTGCAATGACGTGAATCAATAAGGAAATTTGATTCTGGTGAAATTAAATGACACCAAAAACCGCACAACGAGATGCTTTGCAATAGAAAATGAAATGGCTCTAATTGTGAGGAAATACATCACACTGCCTCCACCAAATGCACTCAGCAAGACATTTTTTTTCGGCCACAAAAATGGAAAGTGCACCGTTCAGGTCATTGGAAAACACACGTTTGAAAAAATACCTGAGCAGATTGCGGAATTTCTGGGCTTGGAAGGTCCAGAAAGATGCACCGGACACATCTTCCGTTCTACCACAGTGCTTGTTGACTCACAAGCCAACATGGAAACACTCAAACGCCACAGAGAGTGGAAATCTTCAACAGTTGCCAAAGGTAATCTTTTAGTTGTAATTTAAATTTTTGGTTCCATAAATATAATATTCTGTTACAAGTTACATAGCTGACTCTATTAGACACAAAAGAAATACTGGCTCAATGATTGACAACATCAATAAATCATCAATGTCTAAAACTGCATTCGTAATTCCACCTTGAACAGTTTCAAAAGCACCGGATTCGACAAATTCACAACCTCTGAAAAAAGCCAAATTTAGTGACTCGATGATCTCCAACATGATCAACCTACCGATTATGACCTTGAAACTTCCAAAAGCACCAGACTAAACAACAACAATCGATATTGAACTTGAAGATCCGAATACTGAATATGTCTTGGATGCATCAGATTCGGAGGACGTTATGGTGGAACTTGTCAGCAACTCAAGTGCTCTAACCAATGCAATGAAAGCCAAAAATCCGAACAGTTATTAATATAACAGGATGTAACTTTTATTTTGGGAGAAAATAAATGTAAAAAAAAAAATGTCAGTAGTAGCTATTCCGATTGTCTTACAAGAACAAAGTAATTTATGAGGTTTAGAACATTGATCTTTTGTTCTGAAAATAATTACCACAGAAATTGATAATTGTTGTATCAAAAATAATTGTGTAATAAATTTTTGTAGTTTTTCCATACTTTCACATTCTAGTTTTTTTTAAACCAAAAATAACCCTGCCGACAAGTAAAGAATGCCTGTGGAAATTCGCGAATACGTGGAAAACTTAGAAAATGAGCTGCAACCTTTGAAAAATTGGTCTTATGGAGTGAATTTTTATTCTTACTTTTAAATTTTTATTTTTTCGAGTCAGGGGGCCGAACAACCCGACCGGAGCTCCATCCCTCAACCCCGCTATCACTTTTGCCCCCCTTCCACTCCCCAAAACAGGCACACCGGTAGCAGAGCTATCATCCCGTAGTGTTTGCTGCCACTTACTTGACAAAAACTATAAGCTCTGAACATCTGTAGCGCGTAGCTACTGGAAACTTGCTTTCACATCGCTATTGAAGAAAATAGCATGTTCACCTCGGCGCAAACGACCGTTTTCTCGCTCGGTAAGCAATGTACTATTTCATGAACTCGGAATGGTAGACCGGAAGACCGGCAGATTCAGAGAAGGTCGCAAGGGCCTGCAACTGATCACGACGGGTCGGGTAAAACTCTTCCTCTGTCTTAGCCTGTAAAGACAGTTGTAAAATAGTTTCGAAATAACGTAAACCAGTCCTGAAGGCCAAACTCGCCCAACGTATGTCCATAAGCCAGAATTTGGATGAAGCGCCCTGAGTTGGGTCCTTCGGGGGAAAACCGCCTTGCTTGCACTTAAGAGGATATGTGGCTATCAACTGCACTGTGTCCGGGTGTGAAAACACTCGGCTCAAGACAGACAGAAAAGAGATTCCACTGAGAACGGTTGTGTATGCAGCCTCTATTTCAAGGTTCTGGATAATTTGTGTTTCTGTTATAATTTGCCAATTCTGATATTCGGCTGTGCCGCCAAGTATACAGTTATTATTTTGCACTATTTTATCACTATATGCCTGCAGTTTGTTGTGAGGACGAGATATGATAGTGCTGTCCCGTCGAAGTACCGGTTGCAACACCGCAACAGCTGCGAGTCATCCGTAGTCGTCTTTGGGGCAAGGACTGCCCTCGTACCCAAAAAGTTGGGGTCCTGTAACGAGCTGGGATTTTGCCACTGGGAAATCCTATTTCGCCCAGCGACCTGACTTAGAAGAGAGATCGGTCTCGGCATCACGGAACACACCGTGTATTGCGACAATATCGCGGATGTTGTACCCTCCAATAGATAAGAGAGCTCTCTTACAATTAGTTGATTTAGTCAAGCAAATGATCATTCCAATTTCGATAGAAGTCACTGGCTTGTGGGAGTTTATTCACCTTTTCATGCACTTGGATGTTACCTGAGTTTCATCAATAAATTCACTATCATTCATTGGCTAGCTCGGGCTTTTCCCTCTACTCCGTGAGGGCTTTTACGCCTCGATAAATTGTTGTTCGTTATTAGTTTGTCCGCACAATTGCCGTGTTTTTATTTAAATGACCCAATTACTCGTTCCTGCCAAATCCTCGCTTTAATATTATAAGAATAATTCACCCGTGACTTAATTCTCGGTGTTGGGTAACGAAATTTTTTCCGTTTCGTGGAATTTAATTTAACTACGCGGATAACATTTATCACGCCATTCGTTTATTTACGTCCGGATTATATTTTGGGTTCTTACGAGAACGCTGCAAACCGGTTTAATCGCGGAACGAAATTTTCATCATTACTCTTTCGTTGATAGTTCCACAGAGCTCTCTCTACACGTGAATTTTCTGCGGAATTTCTGTAAACTATTTTTATTTCGTCACGGTGAGGTCGATTTGGCTTGATGAGTACTCGTCGTCTGTTGTATCCAGTAGTTGGCGAGGATTCATGGTAAATTGTTCAGTCACGGGACAGAACGTTGTTTTGTACTCCCCCGTTACTCGTTACACGTTCCGCAGAGCTCTCTCTACGCACGAATTCTCTTTGGGTCATCTCGACAAGGTAAACGCAGCGTACTACGTGTTCGCCGATTTTCCAGGCTTGTTGGCGCAGGTTTGGTTTTGTTTAACCGCGAGGAAACACGTTTTTATTACTTATCCGTTCCTGGCTTCGCGGAGCTCTCTCTACACGCGAAGTTTTTGCGGATATCGAAGTAATTCTTCAAGTTTACCAAGCTAAAGATTGCTTACTCAAAATTTGCGAAAAAAAATAAGAATAAACCTCTGCGGAAATCTAAAGGGTTAAGTCGTCGCGTACGAGACCGCTCCTCACGTGACAATGGTTTCTTTAGATATTGAAGCTGCATGTTTTGCCATGTTTGTAGAAGTGAAAGACAGAAAATATCTTCACTTCAGATTCAAGGGTTTAATTAACCAGCTTATGTGCCTACCCTTCGGGCTTTCCACGAGTTCTACGATGTTTACAAAAATTCTAATACCAGTTATGGACGTACTGAGAAAAAAGGGTCACATATCAAGTATTTATTTGAACAATATTCGTTGTATAGGTGCTAAATGAGGAATACGTTCAAAGAATGAATCAGACACTGTGACACTACTGACAGAATTGTGTTTCATCGTTACCTCTAAAGAAAGTTCTTTAATCACACCGTTGAGGTGTAAATATCTGGGGTTCTTGCTAGGCTCAAAGGGGTTTGTAGTGGAACTAACGAATAAAAAGAAAAATGGTCTAAAAGACTAAATATAAGAATACCTGCTCACAACTGAATATCAAATTAGAAGTTTTGCTAAGTTCTCGGGATACCTAGTATTAGAGTGTCGTGTTGCCTAGGTATTGCGTACGATCCATGTACTGTGAAAATTTTGAAAAAGAAAAATTTGTAATTCAAGTGGTGGATAGGAACTACAGAAAAAAGTAATAAGTCGATCAGAATCAAGTTTTAAAAAAGAGATGAACTTAGACGCATCGTTATCCGGCTGGGATGCTTATTCGGAGGAAAGAAGTACCCATAATCTTGAGAATTGAAGAAAGAAGGTTTCATATAAACTACCTTGAGTTACTAACTGTATTTCTTGCCCTGAAATGTTTTGCAGCAAATTTGGAAAATTGTGAATTATTGATAAGGTGTGTTAATACGACTGCCTTGTCATATGTAATAAAATTACATTATGCATGCATTACCTTCTTCTTCAGCCGAGTTCGGGCTATTTTGATGTGAATATTTACCTTCAATGTAAAAACAAATATGTATGGACACTAGGGTGGTCCTTATTTGGGGTGTTGACGAATTCCGATAAGTGCGCCCCCTAGACACGTTTGAAATAAATTAAAAAAAATGTGTGCGAAAACGGAGCGCTGTAGTCCAATTAGAAGACGTGCCTGTAAGCTCGTTTTGTTTTTCATTTGAATAACATGGGATTTTCAGACCACTTCAGTCATTATGTTTTTGAGTTGTCCCCATGAACGCAAAAAATTCTTTTTTCACATAAATCTGTTGTTCATGGGTACAACTACGCGTATATTTTTCCACAAGTCGTTATCACAACCTTTACGCCCCCCATCCCCCTGATATTATACACGACGGCAAATTGATCAACGTGAGAATACCTCTTTTTAGCCGCTTGGTGCTTGACAGTATTTCACCAATTAAAAGGCAGTCTTATTTACGTCATAAGTTTGTAAAAAAAAAGTAATTGTCCATGTGGGAAAAAATATGTATTTCAATTAGTGTATTTAAAAACACATCGTTTATACTTTATACTTTTTTAAAAAGTAATAATTAAAATTAAAATGTTTTGATCGCCGTCTGTTTTTCTGGATCGGGAAAGATTTTACGATATTCCGAGATCCATGAACAACAGATTTATGTGAAAAAAGAATTTTTTGCGTTCATGGGGACAACTCAAAAACATAATGACTGAAGTAGTCTGAAAATCCCATGTTATTCAAATGAAAAACAAAACGAGCTTGCAGGCACGTCTTCTAATTGGACTACAGCGCTCCGTTTTCGCACACATTTTTTTTAATTTATTTCAAACCTGTCTAGGGGGCGCACTTATCGGAATTCGTCCACACCCCAAATAAGGACCACCCTAATGGACACGCTCTAAATCGAAATCGAAAATTTACAGTTCCTCAGAAAACGAAAAAAAAAACCGTATCAGTTTGCAACGATTGCGAACAGAGTTGCACTAAAGTAATAAAATTTGGACATCCTATTAGGATCCCAAAGTTCAAATTCGTACCTATAAATTAGAATAACCTGACCTTTTGCAGAACAATCACACACTTCTACGGGATTGAGATTCAACGAAGGAAACACTTAGGTGTTTGAAACTGAAATGATTTTCATAAAAATACGTACTCATAATTTTTATGATATAAAACCTGGAGATGAGTCTATTTTCCTGGCGTTTCGGAAAATTGATGATTCAATCCAGTAATAATAATAAAAATAACGTTGAAAAAAATTTAAAGGTGGTACGGAGCTCTCACGTAATGCCGTTGTTCTTATTTCATCTTACTTTCTGTTTTCATTGACCTCAAACACTCCAGAAACAGCGATTTTCTCGGACGAACCGAGCGTTGTGTCCTAAGTTCAGGTTCAGAATTGTAGAAGTTTGCAAAGTTAATATGGTACCACGTTCATGAGTCTAGAACTTGCACTTCTGTGAAATGTTTCAGAATTTAATAAGCAATCAAGCAAGCCTGGTGGCTTTATTCGTACCGACTATTTTTATGCATCATTAAGAACTTCTGGGACACTTACGACCTTATCAACCACCCTATGGATAAAGATTTGAACACTTGCTTGTAATGATCTTCTGCAACACATCGACCACTTGAAGACTCAGACACATTAATAAACCTGGTTGAGTTAATTTTTGCAGTAAACATTGCTTTTTCAAATTTAATTCTTTGTCAAAATAAATATCCCCGTCAATTCATTTTTAACAGACACAACTGGGTGGGAATACGAAAATATGATAAACTGCAGCGATTGAACAAATTTGCGATGTAACCTTAGGAATGTGTAATGGTTTTATTATTTGCTTGAGGCACAATTTCAAAAAAAAAAAAAAAAACTAACTACTATAATTTAAGTTCAGAAATAGGTTTATACCTTACTGCAGCATCCTACTGTGTGGAATGTATTATAGTTTGATCATTCGAAACCCATAATGACATATTTCCTCAATTTGAAATAGTTCTTATAACCAGAAAATAACCTTACAATCATTAACTCATTCATTCTTTCAAAACATGCCGATCGGCCTAGAAAGTTTAATTTAACAAAGTTGGAATTTGAATTGAATTGAAAAAGGGGGAATCCTATGATAGTGAGTGTAAGTTATACAAATTTTCTGAAGCTACATGTATAGGATTCTCAAGATGATGCTAATTTGATCACAGTTGACGCCTTAGTACTATTCTCTTACTTAACTGGAGAAATTGACGATCATTACGAGCTGTGACATGCACGACCATAGCTCGTAACGGCGGGCGTGGATCCTTTATGTGCTGAACGTGCTTCGAAGAGGCTGTCTAATCGTCCAGGAGATGTTGAGTGATGTCCCACAAGATCCGTAGTGTTGTTTGCTTACGCTCAATGCAAAGACATTTGAAACATATTTTGTACTATACCGACCCAGCAGTGGAATATTTACGTGTATAATGGCTGTATGTGAAAAACATTGACACACTGCTACGAGGAATTTAGGTATGTGTTGGTTGATGTAAGCGCCTATTTGACTCTCTTCGACGATAAATTTGTTTGTGCTACTTTGCTCTGATGGCAGGTGTCACCCTGTACCTGTCACACATTGATTAAATTGCTTTTTTTCGTGCTGTCTTTATTATCCTTACTTCCGTCCAGTCGATCCTCTTCAAATCATTCGATCAATGAGTATTTAATAAAAAGTGAAGGTTCTGCAATATTCATTGCTGTAAAAAATTGAGAATCGTCTCAGCAAAAGTCAAAGTGCGGATAGTGGCATTTTCATCGTCAGTTCATCTACATTCAAGTATAAAATACAAAATTTCTCTATAGCGAGTCAATGAAGTCGTATTAATTTTGAAATCTATTAATCCCATGTAAAGCGAACATCAGTCGACACCTCAATTTTTCTTTAAATATCAGTTTTCTCATATTTCGCAAGCGTGACACAATTGGAGCTTCTGCTGAATCACCCCTAGAATGTATAAAACTACTAATGAATCGATACACCCAAAATGTCTTGTGAACAAACACAGCTGGGCAAGAATATGGAATTATGATGAACTACGGTGTTTGAAGACACTTGCGATTTAACGTTAAAAATAGTTTAGATCGCTTATTTCGCATTGGAGTCTTGCAGTTTATTTTAAAGCAATACGTGAAATATGCTATTATGTGAATGGGGTAGGATTTCTTTTTCGTCCCATCATGCAGACATCAAACATGACTCACATTCAAAACCAACATAATCAGGTGAGTAAATTGAAGAAGTCTTACTCAGCCTAACTGGTACTGTAAATTCTGGTGAACGTGGAGCTGCGATTACTTGTCTTTAGCCTGGCAATATACGCCCACCAGGAGCAGTCTCATTCTAATCTTGTTCAAACAAACTTTCAGACGAATTTATCTACCCTATCTGTGCGCTTTTGTCCTCCTATTTCTCGGATGAAACTCGCTCTGTGTCACGATCAATGTTTCACATTCCTTTAGGAAATCCTTTAACCTATTTATACAAAAGATTTGGTTAGTCAGCGAATCTTACGTGGCTTGAAGTTTCTAGTTTTTTTTTTTTTTTTGTATTATGCTAGCATAAAAACTGCTGAACAAAATTTCCGAGATTATCGCGGAGGTTTGTTCGGATAAACAGATAGACGGATATTTTTCTAAACACCTGTTTTTCACATACCGGAGGTTCGGAAGCGTGAAGATTCATTAAAATCAGAAAACAGTACGTTGTGTTACTAGTGCGGATAGTTGGTGATTTTCGACTAGTGTGAAATTTGCAACATGAGCCATTGCGAGCGCTGTAAACGCACGAGTCAGATATCACGCATCCGCATGTCTAAAAATACGTTATTTTTTTCAACACCTATGAAGAGAAGCTTGATTTGAGTTGTCTTTTTCCCTAAAAAAGTAAGACTGGCAGGATAGGCGGTGAAATGATCAATCCACCTTATTTTATTTTATTTTAAACTAACCGACGCCTATTTATTTTACTATGCATGGGGAAACTTAAGTACGCTTTACAGATTTCGAATATCTCACTTTCCAAGCAAATGTTGGGAAAGATCATTTTCGACTGAGATGGATACATTTATTAAATTACCCACGGTGATAGAAATTACCATGTCCCATTCTTTGCATGTATGCTTCCATCGAAAAAAATTATAAAATTCTGAAGACTCTGACGCAGTTCATACGATATTCATCTAAAATTGTGTACAAACTGCTATGAAACGAGTAAAATCATGCAACAGGTAACGATTACATAAAAGATTGAGGAACCGTAAGCCTAATAAAAAATAAAAAAAAGAAAGAGAATACAACCAACTAAGGATTTCGATCGTATTAAATGGTATTTCCAATCATTTAATTAATTTACAAAGTGTTAAAAGTACCCATGAAAAAACTATTTTTAGAATTTGTTTCTAGTTTTCCTACTATAAATGTGCGAGTAGGTACTTTATGTAATTTCTCATTGAATCTAGAAAATCATCTATCCGATCATCTATACTCTGATCAAAATACGATGTATACAAAAAAGTACGGTAGCAATGTCAATTTTTGTGCTCGTGACTCGGCTTGAATAATGGGTGCATCTTTTTGCTGATCCTAGATTTAATTTGTGTTCCAAATCTGTTGAATTTCACATATTCGGTTGATTTCGTAGAGATGCGTCCATTGACAAAATCATCTACGGATCGTTGTCACATACGCAGAATTTTCCAGGAAAGTGAATGGAAAAAATATGTGCTTAGGTAGGCTAATCTGCTAATCAAATGTGCGTGAGAATGAAATACGCGCCTCTTCGGCAATGAAGAAAGATCCCAAAACGGCACTCTGATCGGTAAAATATTGGTGAAATTGATGAAATAAGTCCGAATAAGATTCTAGCAGATAACGGGCCTAAGGGCCTGAGAAATGCTACTCGAGTCACGTGGGAAGCGATCAGGCGTCGGAGACTTAGGGTTATAGATTTTGTAGTTCTTCGATGTCCCGACTATAACCCGGGGCAAGTACGTGGGAGCGGCGCCAAGCAATACCCCTCAAGATGTATCCTTTTTGGTTGTTGTATAAAATTGGCGGTGTTAAAATTGACCGAAAGTGGCTGGTGTGGACTTAAACGTGATATATAGTCTTAGATTGGCGACAGATAGTATTAGATTGTCATCGAATAGTGTTAAATTGACACCCAAAAATATTCTATTAAAGTCCACACCGCATTTTTTTACAGTGTTGGGAGGCGCCTATCTTATCACAACAAACAGACTGCACGAGGCCTATGGACCTCCCAGAATAAGGGAGCTACCCACCCGTCCCTGAGGGGTGGGGGTAAGAATAAAGGAGGATGAGAAAATAGAAAGTTCGCAATGTTACTAGTCCAGTCAAGATAGGCAAAAAATCGAGCTCACTTTGCATTAATTCCGTTTTTTCTTGGTTCAATTGTTGGGGGGGTCACTGGGAGTCCTCAAACCAAAAGTCGACCAAATCGGCCCCTTGCTATCGCCGCCATCTTGAGTTTTATGAAAAATGGTTTTTCTTGAATAACTCGGCTATTTTCAATTTTAACGAAAAATGGTAAAGACAAAAGTCTGGTTCTCGAGTTTTTTTTCAAAAAATGGATATTTTTCGAATTAAACCTGAAAATAGCGGCGAAGTAAATCTATTGTATTATCTTGTTTATTTTTGACTTTAGGGCATAAATGAACTTGAACAAACTTGCAGAAAATTAAATTTTCAACAATTTTTGTTCCCACCTTTTTTTTGCCACAGTCAATATTTAAGGTAGTACGCCAACGGCAAAGAAAAAGAGGACCGTCAAAACTTTTGTTTCAATGTGTGAACGTGTCTATATGCGTACGCACGCGCGTGCGTGTGTGTGTGTGTGTGGTGCTGCCGGTACAGAATACAAGATAGAAAATAAAAATAGGTTTAAAATGAAATAAAATAAACCTGAAAAAAGCGGCGAAGTCAAACTATTGTATTATCTTGTTTTTAACTTTATTTTTAACTTTAGGGGATAAATGAACATAAACAAACTTGTAGAGAGTTAAATTTTCAAGAATTTTGGTCCTTACCTTTTAAACCTATTTTTATTTTCTATCTTGTATTCTGTACCGGCAGCACCACACACAACGCGCCCACGCATATAGACACGTTCACACATTGAAACAAAAGTTTTGACGGTCCTCTTTTTCTTTGCCGTTGGCGTACTACCTTAAATATTGACTGTAGCAAAAAAAGGTAACGACCAAAATTGTTGAAAATTTAATTCTCTACAATTTTATTTTTGTTCATTTATGCCTTAAAGTCAAAAATAAACAAGATAATACAATAGTTTCACTTCGCAGCTATTTTCAGGTTTAATTCGAAAAATATCCATTTTTTGAAAAAAAAATCGAGAACCAGACTTTTGTCTTTACCATTTTTCATTAAATTGAAAATGGCCGAGTTATTCAAGAAAAACCATTTTTCATAAAGTTCAAGATGGCGGCGATAGCAAGGGGCCGATTTGGTCGACTTTTGGTTAGAGGACTCCCAGTGACCACCCCAACGATTGAACCAAGAAAAAACGAAAACGGAATTAATGCAAAGTGAAAACCTATCTTGACTGGACTATACGGGGTGGATGATTGTGATCACGACGGCGGCTATCGATGACCGCATTCACACTCAGCCGTCATGTTATTACGGCCTATTTCAGGATAGTCACCCGTCGACTTCACGCACCCACGAATCATAAGAGGAAATGAGAGGAACTTGTATTGAGGAGTTGAATGTTTTAGTATGTAATTGATTTATTGTAAAAAATATGGAGAATACAGTGAGAAGATGTGGAGGAGGAAAGATACAGGGGCAGGAGTATACTGCGGACTCGGTGAAGATAAGGAGAGGATGCAGGGTGTATAGTTACTATAAGACTGTGGGAAAAGAATGTGAGGTTTGGAGGACGTACCAATATCCATTTTATGCAATATCGAATTTTTGAAGAAGCGATAATGTCATTTAATAGAATTCAAAAGTATAGGAATTCGTGGTATGAAGAAGTAAAAGAGTAGAATAGGTCAGAATACAGATTTCCAAAATGTAGAATCGTATACAGATTCTAGATTCTACCGTTCCACCTTTTGACTTTTCTATATTTTGTCTGTGTACTTCAGATTTTGAAGTTAGTGACCTTTGGAGGATTAGCAATAGGTGATTTTCGTCGAGTGATGGTCAATTCAAGAGACATTTTTTTTTTAATCAATATTTTATTGCAACGTTTCGATCGGGCTGCAGCCGATCATCTTCAGGCTACTACAAACAAAATGAAAACAAGAATTTTTCTGGACAACTGTTTAAATTATTTGGCGTTCGTTTATATTTATAAAACTAGTTTAAATTTGAGATGATATGAGAATACATGCGTTTTTGAACTGGAAACGTGGAAAATGATATGCACAACAGCTAATATGATATAAAAATAAAAAAATAAAAATAAAAAATACAAGGTGAGACTTACAGAAAAATTATTTATAAGAAAAGGATCGGGTATTATCAAATTAGATGTTGAGAGGTTTCAACTTACAATTTAGTGACATTCCTTATACATGGTGTTGACTCTTAACCGGTTGGCGCGAAAGTGAGGATATATTGATTTGTATTGATTAACGACTGATTCTTTTTCTCAGGACTCGAGAATTCTCGACTAGGTATTACGTTCTCCAGACCTTAAGATTCTTTTCCCACACTCTTACGGTTTACTTTACTTCCCGGGAATTCTCACTTTCAGAATTTTCGACCAGAAACCTGAGTACCACCGTAATTATCGGGTGGGAAGTGACAAACGTACGGGGACATGTAGACTATCTCTAATGGAATAGATTTGTGGATTGAAGGTAATCCAATGTAACGAATCAAACAATATTAATAAAGGTACATGAAAATGTATAAACCGATATCAATCTAGTTGTAAGTATGAGTTACTACACTTCAAACCACACGCTTTTGGGGCAAAACTTACACCGGTACTTCCAATGTCACAAAAATTTCTGAATATGCTGTCTCTGTCTTGAGAAAATCACTCTAATTTTTCAAATCTCAGCGTCAGTATTTTTGGAGTTACACGATGTTGAAAAGCTTAGTCTGAAAAAAAAATTGCAAAACTTTGGCGCACGGTGATCTTCAAACACTTATATTCTTGGATATATTCATCATAAAGGGTCCGATCGGAGATATTTTGAAGCTGATGCAACCTCTCTTCAAAATATATGCACATAAATTTTACTTCCCTAATAACGAAAAGTCTTTTTTTATGCGTATGAATATTCAAATGGATTTTTGTACCATGAATTACTTGATCTCAAAATCTGGAAAAATACCAGCGTATTTCTTGATCAACTTCCACTAAAACCTGAATTTTTTATCATAGATGACTAATGTGATGTATGTAAGAAGTGAGGAAATTTTGTTCTTTTTGTACGGTTAAACGAAACGTAGTATGTATAGAGAAAGATTGGATATGAATAGAGTCACATAAAAAATTTAATTTCCTTGAATTCAGTATTCCGTCATTATTCACAATATTGCAGTAGGTATATCCTTTTGTGCAAAAGAAAAAGATTCGGCAGTTATTTTGTTTCTTGATCGGAGTAAATAAGCCAGGCTCCATTGGTGTGTCATGGATCGCTTCGAGAAAAGCAGGTTCCTGTGCGCAACTTTTCTTCTAGTTTCTTAAAACTAATCTCGCCATATTTCTGGTAACTTGGATGATGACTAGGCTTCCACTCGAACTAATGGATATTTAATAGATATTACCGACGCCTTGGATCTTCAATGTAATTTCACCGCTGTTGCGGGTTTTTTGTCGTTCATGTTCAAAGTTTCACATTTCGTGCAAGGTTTACCAGTATTTAAATTTTTCTGAGGAAGGCCCCCCTTAGGGCCGAAACGTTAAACTGTGACTTCCATTCATTTTGACCTTAGATACCGAGAATTCCATGCATATTATTAAGTTTATAACCTGTAGTCACTATCATTTAGAACTTGTAGTCATTTTCGTTATATCTTCAGATAACTGTTGATTATATTGGTTATGTTGACTGTTTAATTTCGGTTCATTCTGCATTTGGTTCCCAAAATTCTGAGCTATTCGACAATTCTTATTGCAAGAGAAGCACCGTAATCCACCGCTGATGTATACAAATCTGGTTCTTCTGTTATGTTGTAATTTGGAATGTCTCTTCGAATATCCTCTCTTGTACGGCAGCATCGTGATAATTGCTATAACTGCCTCTCTCGTAGTAACGTAGCGCCTGCAACAGCTTTGTCTTGACTTATTCAATTGTTATCAGTATACTTGAATTTTTCAAACCCCATTGTTAGTTCACTCTATTCGTTTCGTACCTCAATACCCAGTTAACCCTTTCAAGCACACATTTTTCCTGACATGCGATTCAGTTGAAATTTTTGAATCTGAATGAGAAATTCAAAAAATTCAGAAAAAAATTAAAAATTCGAAAAAATTCTGGAAAATCCTACGTCAAATATAAAAATTTTTAAGCTTTGATCCGGAGTAGGCCGATTTTCCCTTCTTACTGTTTTCAAGCTTTTTCCAAAAAAAAAAATCATGAGAGTTTGAAAATTTTTTCAGACTTTTCAGAACCATTTTACCATTTGCAATTTTTTTTATTGACAAAATTGCTGCGTAGATAAGCGAAACCACCATGCTCAATGCAGCCTGAGCTTTTTTGATGGCGTTAAGAATAGCTGGTCTGCTAAATGCACTGGCTGAGAAAGTTAAGCCTAAGTATTCGTAGCTATCCACGATATCCAGTTCTTGGTCTGCAAAGTGGAATCTTAGGTTGCCCGGGATCCGGCCAGCTTTACGACAGCATACTACTTTTCTCTTAGATGTGTTCACCTGTAGTTTGTTTGTTTGACAGTTATGAAGAAGGTCTAGTTTTCTTTTCAAATCGCTCTTGGAGTTGCTCAATAGTACTGAGTCGTCAGGATACAATAATATGAGGATATCAGAAGAGCCACCAATGTTCACTCCTTCACAGCCATTCTCCCGCAGGAAGTGCTCCAGATCGGCGGTAAAAATAATGAAGAGTAGAGGGTTTAAAATTTCCCCTTGCAGCACTCCTTCAGTCGAGAAGAATTCGCGCGTGGATTCATTGTTATTTTTTGCAGTGAAGGCAGCCGAATCGTAGATGTTTTTAAGTAACCTAACAATTTTAGCACTGATGCCTGCTTTGTATAATTTAAGCCATAGCAGTTCGTGATTTGAAGAGTCAAAAGCCCTTTTGAAATCGACGAACAGAACACATAGTTTGGCTTTGCTTTGGCGCAGACGAAGTTGTGTAGCCGTCAGCAGATTAAATAGATTGTCTACGCAGCCTTTTTCCTTTTGAAACCCAGCTTGCGATTCCGGTATAGCCTTTGCGTCTTTGGTCCAATTTTCAAGTCTCTTGTTGACCTTGTAGGTGAAGAATTTTGTGAGGTGATTAATTAGCGCTATTCCACGATAGTTTGCAGGATCGAGTTCGCTTCCCTTCTTGTGCAGCAGTGTAATTGTCGAGGTAAACCAACCTTCTGGAATTGTCTCGTGCTCGAGCAGTTTATTAAACAGACAGAGCATGTAATATCTCGAGTTCAGCGATAGGGATTTATAGGCCTCATTTTTTATGTTGTCTGGTCCTGATGCTTTTATCCTTTTGCAGAGTTTTGTGGCTTCATTTAATTCCTCCAGCGAAAATTGACTGTCCAGTGACTGGTCAAAGACTCCGTAGAATGTGTGTTCACTCATGTCTTTAGGTGGGGTATTCTCAACAAAGAAATTTTCCCACGTGGTTATATCAATTGGATTAGTGTTTAGCGTAGGTATTTTCTGTGTAGTCTGGCAGCTTTCCAAAATTCGGCCGAATTTTTTATGTTGGCTAGGCTGTCGAGATTGTCTTTGTTAAATTGTGATTTTTTAGCTTTTATTGTGGATTTATACCTCTTTTTTGCCTCTAAGTAGTGAGTTTTGGCGCTACCTAGAATGTTTTCGACTCTGGCTTGTTTAAAGAGAAGTTTGAGTTCCGTTTTTGCGGCCCGGCATTCCGCATCGAACCAAAACTGCTTTTTATTTGCCTGACTAGACAGACGGATTTCTCGAGTCAGCCCCGAGTTACTTGCTGCAACTTTTATTGCTACGTTATTACAACGTTGTTTATTGTTACGTTATTACAATTCAAGAGGATCCGGTACATTCCTCGGGGTGATACCTAATACAAAAACATTTAAAACATAAACATTATTCACACGAGCAACGCACGAAGGTACTTTTGGAGCAGCCTCATTTCTCGGTGTGAATGCTGTCTTATATTACAAGTAGACGTGAGGTGATTGAAATATACGCCTTGATCATAATTAATTGCAGGTACAAGCATTTGAGAAAATGATTCGGTATGCATGGTTTGCTGCAAAGTTATCACTGGATCGCGAAATTTTGATCTACGTCAACGATCTTGCTTTTCCAGAAATTGGAATAAAATTATTTTTATGGAAAAATATTCTTTTAATAAAAATTTATAAATAATATAACGTTAATTTGAAATCTTCAAATTAAATCGGCATCGCTATTTTCATCAGATTGATCATCTGTGTTCGAATTCGTTTCATCGATGTCGTCTCGTTGCTCAGACTCAGACTTAGAATTTGAAAAGAAACAAGTCATTATTATAAACAAATTATCTGCAAATAACTCTAAAAATAAAATTCATTCAAATTAACATCATCATTTGAGTAAATAAATATTCACAATTTCATTTTACTTCCATTTTTATTCGGTTGAACTATCACGTCTCTCACAAGCCTTGGCAATTGATTTCCTTCGAATCAATTGAAATTACCGAGAGATTTCGCAACAAAACTGTCCCCTCGTAGTCATAAACGACCTTTCGAACGGATCTTCAAGGTTATTTTTTGCGCAGATTTTAGCAAAAGTAATTGGGCACTCTCAACGAGACGTTATTATTTTATTTCTGCCATTATGAAAGATTATTTGAATGTTATTAACGGCAACATATTCACTGTTAATTTATTTTACTATCAGTTTATATTGAAACATAAAAGTTTTAATTATTAATCAATTACAGGCATATCGTTTTTTTTTTTTTTTTTAATTATACATAATAATTATGTAATAAACAAATTTTCAGCTATTACAAAACTCTTGTACCGACATTATTATTGCGACCACTTATGCGACATGCTGACTCGGCGCGTTCCGCAACTATGCGTTCTGACTACTTTTTCACGTTTTTTTGTACTATAAACAAGTTCAGCTCAAATCTTCAACTATTCCGAAACACTCATAGTACATGACATAATTTAACCAGGTGTCCCTTTATCTGACTTTTCGAGTGGGCGCTGACTCATATACACCCTTAATACTACTTTATATTTAAATATGAGCCATTAAAAATCTCTTGCCGTTTTTTATCACGAGCTCTTGGACTAATAGTATCCCGTCAATTTTGTCACAAACTGAGCCATTCAAAGAATTTTTTGCAATCGCGGTGACTCCTCATCATCTATTTACTTATCATCCATTTGCCTATTTACTGTTATAATAATTTTGCATTTTATATTTACAAATGAAAAAATTTTTCGAACTAGTAATTAAGTTAGTGCTTAGTTGCGTTGAATTCGCCGAATGCAAACCGTGTAAGGTAAAGCAATGCCCGAGACATTGTTCAGTGCACATTGTACCTGTATCTACAGATTACTGCCGACGCTCGCTACAGCTCTCATTTCGAATCAAATCGATTTTATGCCGATAGGGTGGTGTTCGGTTTCCCTTTCGAAGTTAACAGAGAGCTCAGGCTCCTTTTTTTAGTACTCTCAGTTTCCGAGATTTTCCGATAGTTCGCTTGGAATGAGACAGTCAGCTTTTATAGTTCCCGTTTCTGTCCCTGAGGAAATTTTTTGTCAAGATTGCACACTGGCAATTGATAGCTTTCACGTTGAGCAATAACGTGGGTGCTGAATTAAACGTTAGGACTTAGAGGTATAACGTTTTTCCAGTATAGAAAAAGTGGATCAGAACTGAGTCACTGATTCTCATACGCATGCTTTCGGGATCCTTCAGAAAATTATATCTATTCATTACGTATAGTTTTCAGTACATCTTTACTAGTTTCAAGATCTAGTAAATCACCTCCGACCATTCTATGGAATTACCTTCGACCGTTTCCGAATGGTGCATGTGTTTATGGTAATTGGAAAACGAATAAAGGTATTTGGGTGGTTTTGGCATGAATTAAGTTTTGTATTTTATCAATCAGGCAGTTTTTGATTGGTATAATTAACCAATTTAAGAAACTTCAAAACTTTCATTCATCAATGTTTTACGGGTTCGAATTGCATCGTAGTGGGAAATTCTTGATAGTGCTTATACGTAAATCCAAGCTATTCGGATCTTCGGATACCCAATTCACTCGGATCCGTCAGTTATGAAACTTCAAATCCGGATAATTCGAGTACCCGAATGGTTCGAGTATCCGGGTAGGTATGATTTCCGGATAGAATGAGTATCCATATGGTTCGAGTACCCGGATAACTAATATAACCAGAACAATTTGTACAAGATTTGCAAATAAATTACATACATTCACACGAGCAATTTTATAAATTTAAAAAACAGAGGTGTATTTTTGCAATAAAGTTTTATTAGATTGCGTTAGCCCTCGATTCCATGCGGAATATGTAGCAATTCCACTTCGCTGTACAGAAATAGTACTCTTGCTCCACTTCTGCGTAGAAAATATATAGTGAATTCGCAAACATTTTCACGAGTACACATATAATGATAGTTATAACAAACACGTAGCTCTAATACTTATGGTACAACTATCCGTAATAAAGTTCGTCGCTGAGGTACATTGATCCAACTATCCTAACCCTAGAACACGTGTATCTTTTTTTTTTCTTCTAACTCATGAGTCGGGTCGTTAACGACCTCGCAGGATTTTCTTTCGTAAAATCACTCTAAAAACAATGGTGGGATTCGCAAGTACTTTTCGTTTTTTAATTAGGAAAAAAATGGTGAAGAGCAAATCCAATTACGTTGAAGTTTAGTTGGGGATAAATTCAATTAACTATCAAAAAGTGCTGAACAGCAAAATCGTCATTTTTTCAACAAAATCTCATATCTTTCTTGCTAATGAAATGATGTTAAAATTTTAAAGGCCATTTTAAAGAGGATACATTAGACTAGCAGAAAACAATTGCTTTCCTTATATCCCATTGGAAAAATGTGTTTATTTCGGGATATGCAAATGAAAAAAATACGGGATACCGAAATAAGAAAAACGTCAATGAAAACGTAACAAAACAGTATTTGTCAGGAGTTTTCATATATTTACAAGTTATCCTGTTTAAAAATTATCATATCTCTCTATCTAATAAAAAAGTTCTGAACAAATGAACAGGTAAAAAAGATTATAATAACAATAGTATAAAAAATATTATAATAACAATAGTATACGCATGAGGTTGGCGGTGGGGTGAGATGCCGAAAACAAAACAAAAAGCATCTAGCAAACAAAACTTACTTTGACAGCTGTCATCGGCTGTTTATGACAGTCTTTGACAAATATCTTTATAGGTATCTGTTTCTGACGCGCAAAAAATAAACATGCAAACGAAAATTATCGAGATGATTCCCGACGGGAATTGTCTTTTTCGCGCGCTGGCGTACTGTGTATACGGCACTCAAGATCGACTTTTATTTATTTTATTTTATACAAAGCCGCTGAGTTCACGTGAAAAAAATAAAGTGGGGCAGATTTTTTACAAAGGGTCCGCGTTCACGAAGAAAATTGCTTCGGTATGTGAAGTATATGGCTTTAGATAATACATATATGGAACCATTGATGCTTAAATTACGTATAATAAATAAATACTTGAATAACAAGTCAAATATTTTTATACGAGTAAAAAAGGAAAATTCACTTACTTCCACGAAACACCAACGGCAGCTAGAGAGCGGGGTCGTTAACGACCCCATACATGAGTTATAGGGTGTAACACGAACCCCCGCGTGAAAAACCTAACTATTCATATTATTCGAATAGTTTAAGTATCCAAACAAATAAAGTGCTCTAACTATTCAAATAGTTCGGATAATGCGGATGCCCGAAAAAGTGGTAGCTCCTCACCAACGATGAGGCCAGCTAAAGTAAACACACCTTCATTGTTATTTTGCTTAGTTTATCTAACACCGATATCGTATTTTCCGCTTGAGTTTAATGCACCAAAAGTCATTCCGCTCGCATTAAATTTTCTCTAAATGCCCTGCAGAATTAATTTCTTATAACGTTGATATGTGTTCAATAATCTTGTTCGTAATATGTTCGTGATTAGTGAAGAAGTTAAGAGAAAGTTTGTCATGAACGATTTGTAAATAATTCATCTATCAATAAAATAACCTGTTATTTATTAGCCGTTGGATGTAGGGAGCAGTTTAGTATTACAAACACAATAAAATAATGTGATTACTCCGAAATCAATAACGGACGGACGCTTTCATTTTATCTTTCTGAGGTTCAATCATTTTTTCCTACACATGATGGATAAGATACACACCATACTATCTCCTTAAATCACGTCAATCGGTGAGAACCAGAGGAGATAAAATGGTCAATGGCCAGCCGTTACCCCTGATTAGCACAACTAATTGGTACCAGGTTGAAGTTGCAGAAAGTCGCGTACAATCCGTGCAGTTTTCGTCCAATATCGAAAATTAAATGTTCCCTTATACTTATGGAAAAATTGGCGCCCGAAAATAAAACTTCAAGAAATGAATTAAAAAAACTGCCGTCTATTTGAAGTCTGTTGGCTACCAATAGCTGTAGTTGCGATTAGTACGTACAAATTAAAGAAAGCTTAAGAGTATTGCTTTTAGTATTGTTGTCTATTTTTCAATTCTCCATTCTTCGCTACGACAATTAGAATCGAAAAAGTGTGCACGTGGAGAAAAAATTTGATTAGAATCCTGGAAGCTGTGTTAGAATTACTCCAGCTGTGTAATTTAAAACGGGTGTGTGATGAATTGTAATGATTAAAAATCAGTATGATGATGAGGAAAAAATGTTGAGCCAAGAGATTTCGTGAGTTTCTAAAAACATCCAGAGCCTGGTGCATGCGAGTAAACTTTCCTTAATTGGTGAACCCGACTTGAAAAAGGTGTACAGCAATCTACGCAGACTCCTTAACCGGAAAATATCACAATAATCTCGGTATGTTGGAACTGATCCATTTTTCAATTTTATCATTATATCTTACGCTAAGGCAGCAGGTCACGTGGATATCGAAACAAACAGGAATATGAAAATAAAAATCAGAAAAACTAACTTAGCCTAGCCTAACCTGAAACAGTAACAGACAAATGAGCTAGGCATAATGAAAACTTCGGTACATGAATCGAATCTTCATAATGTGTACATAAATATTGTCCATGTTATTAACGGGAGTTTGCAGAGTATCGCATACTCAAAACTTTGGTTCAGCTATTATCGAAAGTGAGATGTATGAAATTAACATTCATTCATTTTTCCATTATACAGATTTGGATCGTTAATTCATCTCAAAGTTTACACACTCGTGAATAATGGCATACCTATGTTGTCACTTTCATTGGGCGTTAGTTTTGACCGTCAGAAAATTATTACAGCAAAAATCTATAACAAGGCTAATTAGCTAAGAGTTAGCTGGCTAGAACAATTAGCCGGCCAAAATAGTTAGCCGGTTCACCTGCTAAACCTAAAAGTGTAAAAGATCAACAATCAAATGAATTTTCCACCTTTTGGATTCGAACTTGCAGCTGGAATAAGTTTTATTATATTTACTTGACAGAATTATTGTCATCTAATTATCCAAGGTGTCTCAGTAGTTGTTCAATCAATAATAATCAGCTAAACTAACAATAAGAATAACAATCAACTTCGTCAAATCGTGATACGTGTTTGGATTAACTTTTCAAAGTAATTTACTAGGCTCCGCATATTTTCGAATAATTTGATACGTATTATTTCCTAACTGGAGTTAGTACGTTATTCAGTTATATTAAAATTAAATTCATTCAAAAACTCTCTAATTATAAATAATAAATGTCTATTTATGTGGTATTTTGGCTAGAAGTTCGAACCCAAAAGGTGAACAATTCATTTGTATGTTGATTTTCTGCATTTTTAGGTTTGGTCGGGTAAAATTAACTGATGAGCTATTTTTGGCTGGCTTGTAACGAATTTGTTATATTAGTAGGTCAGTTATACAAACGATTAATTGTGATTTAAATTTTATAATTATATAAATGGTCATACCAATCAAGCTGACGGGAAATATTGACCGGATATTAAATACAACAAGAAAAAAAAATAAATAAAAAATACTTAAAAGTAACTCTTATCTTTTCTGAGGCGTCATACGTTAAAAATAAATGTTAATCATATATGTTTGAGTCGTCAGTCCTTATATAATACATATTTCGATTAATCTTGTAATTGGTGTCAGAATTTTCCGCAAGTTTTCCCAAGAGTGTTCGAAGAGATTAAAAAGAACAAATAAATAATTAAAATTCCGTATCGATGGTTATGAATTGAGCCGTCACATCGATAATTGATGTGATTTGCGATACGGATACTAACCGACTGACTATCCTCGCACCTCACGCGTGATCGACACCACACGTACATGTGTGAACATATACATGTGACGTCCAGATTCTTACAGGCTTAACCAGTTACCAGCTAATTATTTTGGCCGGCTAATTACGTTAGCTAGCTAAGTTTCAGATAACTAGAAAAATTAACTGCCTTGGCCGGCACTAATCCGAAGATATGACTCTACAGGTTGAATGATTCTTTTGCCCTTTTAATGCGATTCGAATTGGCGTTGGGAATACATTTATCCAGCTTAAAATTAATTGTAACCTTGAAATCAGTAAGACTCAATAACAAGTTTTTCTGTAGAGAACTGGTTCAGTCGATTCATTGGTTTGGTATTTGATTGATATTTCAACCTTGTTTGGCATCGAACGTTTTCATGTTTTGTCGAAAACTATACACTGCAAATCCTTCAAGTGAAACAATTCCTCTTCGATCTTTATTTTCGTATGCTTTCACGTTACATGTATTCAGACCGTCAAAAACTGAATTAATCAATACACAAAAATACAAGAAAAGGTGCATTAATAAACAAGTTTTAAATTACGTATATCAATCCGAGCAGTATGAGTTTATTTATTGTTCTCTTTCTGTAACGTTAACTTATGCGGCATCTAACATCTTCAATGGTTTATTTTTATATTTTTTCTTACATAACATTATTACCGAATAATCACGGTAATTTAGTTAAATAATTTCTTCAACGTGACAAATCATTGAAATCCGAGAAAGATTCATCGCGCCTTAAGCTTGTTATAATTTGTATTTGATCGAATTGTACGGACGTACAATATATTCGACAACGGTTTCGTGAAATATCATTTCGTGCAGTCTGTTGCTATGACTACATCGAAGACAGTTATTCATTTTACATCCTATACAGCGTGTTATGTTGCCACGAAATTGCAGTGATCGGTTTCGGTGTGCAAGATTGGTAATGTTACGTTCACCTCACAGCAATGTTGTGCCAATTTGTTATGTCCTTTCCAGGGAGGAGATTTTGGCAAATTACAACAATATTACTGGGTAATATTGCAACAAAGCATTCAAAATCAGTTTTGGAATGAACATGCGTATGTATTCAAAATGCATGAATGGTTTGATGCCTCGTGGACGGAATAAGATCGAAAACAAATAGAAGCGGTTTTTGTATTTGAATATGTCTGAATTCTTTTTGCGAATCAAAAATTTACCTTAACACTTTCACGCACCTTACGTGTGATTCACTTGAAAATTCGCGTGCATGGGCAAAAGCCAGAAAGGGTTACCGATTACAAATCTGAGCTCAAAATTTGAAAATTCAAAATGGTGGACGTAAATTCAAAAACTTATTTGATTTAGATAAAAATTTATGTAACATGGCTTTTGGGGTCACTGATTACGAATTTGAACTCGAAATTCGAAAATTAAAAATAGCGGATCCAATGAAACGGACAAAATAAAACAAGAACAAGAAAAATTTTGAAAAGATTGTGTAAAATTTTTTAAGGTGCGTCAAGTTTGTGTAAAAATTGGCATTCGGATTTTCATGGCAGATCAGCCGAAAATGTTTTTTTCGTGTAACAGCACGAATTTCGACCATTTGTTTACATGTGCTATTTTTGAAATAAATAAATGAATGAATTTTATATATTTATTAGACTTAGAAATATTTCAGAGACGACGTGAAACCAAAAAACTCGGCAGTTACCAAAAAAGTAGTTCAATAAATAAGAAGTTGCTAAAAAATGTGGGACCCTGCGCGTCTTAGCGTGAATTAAAGGTTTAACCGATCCCAATATCCTCACCACATGTTAATCTTAATATATATAAATCTCGTGTCACGATGTTTGTCCTCAATGGACTCCTAAACCACTTAACCGATTATAATAAAATACGCACACCATGTGCAGTTCGATCCAACTTGAGAGATAGGATAGTTTAAATCTCAAATTATAGTCGCAATTATAATATATTGCTAATTATTTGTCTGTTATTATTTGACAGTCACAATTATCTGTTAACTTCGAATGATTCTAACAGATGTCGATACCTTTCGACTGGGTTGAGTAAGTAATCAATAGATGGCGCTGCTATGGTAAATCTACGAACGTGTCATATAAGCTACATTTTAACAGCATAACTAGCAACCCATCCCGGCTTCGCACGGGCATATAATAATATAATAAAAGAAAATACACAATGTTTACAGTGAGTTTCTAGAAAAATAACATTTATATTATTACTTAATATTATTATATGCCCGTGCGAAGCCGGGATGGGCTGCTAGTTGTATTATAAGATTACTAGCTTTAGACTTCATAGTATTGATAGACGGTAGAAGCGTATGAAATATTTTATGAGTACCCAACTGCAGATGTCAAGTGCTCAGATACGGAACCATATACCGAATGATTTCACGAGTTGGGATACTTGCAGCTCGATAATAGTTTCCAACAGAGTAGTCAAACTCTCCTGCGCGATTGGTGGCGGACTGTAGAAATTCCAAGCAAGTGTGAAGGAAAGACTGTTTTCATATGAAATCTGTCCATTCACTGTATAGGATAAGAATTTGTTACCCATAGTGCGGTAATGAATTGATACACGAAATGTGATATGAACTACGTTCGTTTGTGAATTTGATACGCATGTGAATAAATACAACCGTGCAGGGGTCAAAAACTGCATAGTTGTAACACTTTCCGCCATTCCTGAAAGAACGAGGAATGAAATGAGCGATCGTGACACGGTTTTCATGCAATATTAAGATCACTGGACGAGTACTAAGAATTATAGTAATTTCGTAAATAAAAGATGCTCTCACGATCAGCTGGGCGCACGGCCAACATAGGAGAGATCGGCCGTGTGCCCAGCTAATCGCGAGAGCATCCTTCATTTGCGATATTATTGTGATACCTAGTTCTCATCCAGCGATCTCAATACTACATGAAAACAGTCAGAGAAGACGACAACTTTATATTTTTAGAACAAAACTAATCTCAATCAGATGCGTTCGATGAAATTTTCAATCATTTCAATCACACATTTTCTTGATACAAAATTCACATTATTACTAGAAGTCACGCCGTGTTATCTTGAATAAATTTTTAGTCAGCAATCATTCAAAGGCTCGATTCAATTTTGTATTAAGTTGTAAGAAATATTTCGCACGACAAAAGTATTTTGTTGAATTAAGTAAGTATTGCGTCCACCGCATTTAACTATAGCGTTTATTGTTAGTTGAATCAAACGAATATCACTTGACTCGAATAATTATTCCCCTCTATGTAGAAATCATTATATCAGCCGAATTGCAGTTGTAGATGTGGACTTGAAACTTCAAAGTTACGCAAAATTAAACTGAATTTTGATATCTATTGGATTTCAGGAAGATCATATAACGCATAACGAATCTCCGGAATCAATTATTATATGGCGGTGAAATTCAGACCAACATATTTCGCATTTCACGTGGCAATACACCAAGAATATTGAAAAAATCCACGCAATAGATGTCGAGTTACTAAGTTGATAAAGGTTTAGAGATTCGTTATTCGAGACGGACGGCTGGACGCAAGTTCTTGATATTTAGAAGGTAGGCTGTGTCGTTAAAATCGTGACCTCCATTGACTTTAAACAAAATTGGAAGACAGACCGAACAGTTAGTTACTGACTATTTTTGTAAAACCGGTATGAACCGCGATTTCAGACGAGCAGCCAGAAGTGAACGTTTCAAATTTAAAAGGTCGGTTTGCTAGAAGGAGGGAGGTCGGCGAAAAGTCTGTCGACTATGAAAGATCCTTGAGCATCGTATTAATGATACATGAAAATGCATAGGTAGTCTAGAAATATCGGTGTACCATACAAACATGTCATTCGTGGTCATGGTAACGTGATTTGAGTGTACATAAAAATTGTTAACTCTTAAGATAATTTTTATACATGTGTATCTGTACAAATTATCAATATTTCCAACCATTTTCTGCACGCTCAATTAAAATAAATTGGATGAAATATGCTATTTCGATGCATTGACTTTGACCACGAATTGGTTACAAAATCAGTCCAAAAATAATCAGAGAAAAGTTCATCAGAATGTTGGAATAAAAATTTGATTCCACCTACAATAATAATTCATCTGCATGATTCATAATAAATTGTTGCCACAGCATCGATATTATATTATCAACATGTATATTAACTGAAAATCAGAAACCAATTCATTCGTACTTCAGTTCCCTAAAATCTAATTACGCAAACTATGCAGAGATGCAATTGAAAACTGTATCTGTAACCCAATAGTCATAACCATGTTCCTCAGAGGTAGATCGAGCCTGAGGCTAATATTCAATGTCAATACAAACGACGTATTTACTTATAAGGTAGTGAGAATAATCACGATAAATTTAAGCAATTCGCTCATCACGGCACATGATTTGGGATAGATATGATTCTATACTGCATTAGGGTGGTCCTTAATATGGTTGTTTTCGAATTTCCATGCCCCAATGAGCTTAAGCGCTTCCAAATTAATGAAAAAAAGCCCTCAAAATTTGAATATAAAATATAAAAATATATAAATATAAAATACCAAAAATGGTGGAAAATACATATTTTTGTAAAGAATTGAACGCTTAACAAAAAAGCTCTGATGCATAAAATTTTTGGATGTAAGCGTTCATATGTTCATTTACGAATTCGATTAAACTTTGAACGTCATATTATATTTTGATTTTATTTAATTCAATTCGATCCAATTTAATGAAAATAAATTGTGTTGAATTTGTATGAGTGCTGAATGTGGGTGGGGTCAAAACTTGGAAGGGTCTGATTAGTAGTCATTCTAATCAGTGAGACTTTCGAAAATCAAGATTTCACACAATTAATTTTTCGTTCTTTTATTTACGGATTTTTGAAATTTCAATATATCGGCTATTCGAAATATTGATCCTTCCAAGTTTTGACCCCCCATCCACGAAAGTGCGTTGCATCGAACAGGTATTGTGTTCGATGTGTGAAAAATCGTAGGTGTTACGTCTGGCCTGCCAGCCACACGTATTCCTCATCTTGTCTATTCACTCATTACCCATTTATTGTGCTTACTAACTTTTCCACATTCTTTACGACGACCTTTGTAACGATATTATTTTCCTTGCACTCTTTCGTAACTAGGTTCTTCTAAGGTTATATTAAAAAAAAAGCACACGACTCGTCGTAGGTTTAGCAACATAGCCTAATAGTTTAAAAATAATAAAACACATGATAAATAACAAATAATATAAAAATGTATAAATAAAAAGATAAAAAACGAGGCGTGAAGAGACAATTATCCGTAAAATAAAATTGAGACGAGAAAGGGGTTTTTCCGGCGAACGTATAAAATTGTATAGAAGACGGTGACGATATTAAAATTAACTCTTTCTATGCTCGGTTGTATATTTAGTAAAAATTTATACCTGGCCAGGGTTTCGCTTCAAATCACTACTGTTACACATCTTATCCTATCGAACTAAGTAGATCTACTAACTCTTTCGCCCCAAACTCGTCTCTCTCTCTCCCTCTCTGTCTCTTCTCCGAATTTAAATATAATCCGTCACACCTTATAGTCTGCTTCTTGTCTCGTTTTCATCCGGCCTTCAAGATGAGACGGGCGCATCTCAATTGTTCCGACACCGTATAACAACATTCTATCGTTACGCTAGTGACAAAAAAAGTTACTTATGGACCTCGGTTGGCTGGATAATCATTAAATGTCAACAATTTTATTCAAACCTATAAAAACTTCACAGGTGGTTTTTTTTTTTTTTTTTTTAACTGCGTTTTTCAAATCGGCAGCCATGATATCGCGATAACTAATTAGCGGATTGACCTCAGTTTTGGCATTCGCCTTCAGTGGACTGTTTTTCAACATTGGAAGTAGAATTGAGTCGATATGATATGTTTTTTTTTTAATATCGTATATTATAACTTGGAGAATCGTTAGAAGAGTATAAAAAATTCACAATCAAAGTTTAGCAAGACGCCGTTTTTTAAACTTTATTTCCACTGAATCCGGTACCAAACATCGCAACACTCATGCAGATTGAGAATGGGTTTGTTTTTTTCCAGATTCATACAACGAATCGTTCAATAAACTGATTACCAATTGGATATTTTTTTTCACACATCGTTGTAAATAAATGTACAAAAGTACATGATAACGAAATTTGCATATATTCTTGAAAGATCAATAAACATGTGTCAAAATTTCATTATGTACGAGAGAAATTTGACCTTACAGATTTAGTATTCTGAACTGATAGTTACCCTCTGTGGAAAATTTCAATAAATGTTCAATTACACGGTCGAAATTATTCAGAAATGACAGAAGTCTTACCGACGTTGATCATATGAATTTAATAGAGTAGCGAGCGTTTAATTCATTTCTACCGATCATACCGATTGTCATTGCAATAATATACTATACGAAAAAATTTATTACACGTAAGTTAAAGCACCGGAACGAGCATCACTTCCGTTGACTCCCGAAATGTTGAGGCTGAAAACATTCGCGACTTGATACCTCGACGTTGCCAATGCTGCGTTTGCAGTAACGGTACAAATTATTGTTTTCTCGATTATGGCGATTTTTGTAACGCTCAGCCCGGGATTTCCTGAGGATTTGGTCAACGACACACGCGTGACCATGTATTTGTCGGATTTCCTTTTACTTTTTTTATTTGCTGACTCTGCGTGGCGACATGGGCAAGATTTACCGTAGCATCGCTGGCCGGCTCCACGTCTTCCGCATTTTTTCACCCTGCAGCGACGGCATCGTCTGCGAGAACACATCTCGATCAGATCTATCTCTTGTGCGGCGATCTCTTCGCTCGCAGCATCCGTCTCAGTCGGGAAACTATAGAAGCCTCCCTCCCGCCTCAGGATTCCGTAGGCGAAGCCTCGCTTCAGAGATGTGTGAACCTGTCGCAAGATCATATTATAGTGTTAGGTCTCGTGGTTTTAACGATTTAATTCACGCTGGGATGCTCAACGTTCCACATGTTTTGTTGTAGCTTTTTATTTATTAAGTTACTTTTTGGTAACAACTACTGAGACTTTTGGTTCTACATGTTCCCTGAAATATTTCTACATCTAAAGAAAATGTAACGTTTATTCATTCATTTATTGTAAAAATAGTAAATGTAAACTACGTGGTCGAAATTCGTACTTTTCCACGAGAAAAAGCATTTTCTGCTAAATCTACCATGAAAATTCGAATGCCAGTTTTTACACAAGCTTAGTACACGCCAAAAATTTTCTTCTTGATTTCGATTGTCTGACATATTGAAGCCATCATTTGAATTTTTTAATTTCGAGTTTAGATTCATACTCAGTGACCCCAAAAACCCATGTGTGCAAAATTTCAAGTGGATCGCATGTAAAGAGAAATGCATGCATGAAAGAAGAATTTAATGAGTTTTGCAGTTTTATCTAGATCTCGATCATGTAGTTCACTTGATACACAGGGGAAATTTACAATTTTTTACAGGTCTGATTCGACTTTATGGTTTTCCAAAACCAAAGGTGTCCGTTAAACTTCATCGGCAGGTTCCTATCGAGCTGTGCTTGTTAGCCTAGTAAGCCCTGTTGTCACATAACTATTAACTATAAGAAAGGATCAGGTATATATCTGACAATGAGCAAAGCAGCGTACCACGCAAATTGTCTATCTTCGGCATTGGACTCTTCAGCATCCTTGAACTACTATGTAAGTAATGAGAAGGTTTTATTGCATGTCGCTTAGCATGTTCTACATAAACATGAGTCCAGTTACTCAGCATTCGTTACAATTTGAAAAAAAGTAGGAAGTATAGCAAAGTATAAAAAAAAACTAGAACAGCTGCATCAATCCAATCAGGTAAGATTTCTAGCTGAATGTAAAACCGGAATACTACAATACGTAACAACATGAGTATTTCAGTAGAGGTAGTAGAGGTATTCAAAAAGTTTGGAAGTTGTGAGTTTATATTTACTCGTATAAGGCTAAGGAAGTCGGTGAATTGTTGGAATTCATATATTGAAAACTGATTGGTTAATTTGATTGAAGTTTGTTTTATTTGAAACTCTGTGGATTAAGCTGCATTCACGTTTTTTGAAACAAGAATCGTTGAATCACACGCATTGAGACAGCCTATTCTTGAATAGCCTATTATTTTTTATATGATAACCCCATAATGAAAATTGAACCTCAGGTTCAGTCTTCATTTTGAGAGTCCTACATTTTTCAAATTACTTGAATTCCATTTAAGAGTAACTATAAGTACGAGCTGATGTAAAAAATGAGAGTCCATCACCATAGGAGTTAATGAAATTGTAGGTTTTCATGTGCGCATTACGCATAAGAATCCGCAATCGACGAAAATATGGCTGATAATATTACAATCGATAACGAGTTACACGTGATAATTAATGGGGATTTATATCAAGGTACGACAGTAATTAGAAATGTTTTGTAACGTCCCGAATTAGCGTCGACCGCAGGAGATGGAATGTACGTCTTCTTCTGTCTTTTCGTACAGATTTTATTTGTGATATTTTGACTGTATAATAATAATATGGAAAAAAAATATGAAAGCAATCGAAGAAAGAAATAATCGTAAATGTGGTATTAACAAATATAAATGAAGAAGGCCTAATATCGGTGCAGTTGCCGATGTAATTATTGTAAAGATTATGTACAATATTTGTTAATCAAATGGTAATTTGACTATCAGAGTGGTTAATAATATTTGTTTAAAATGCGCTAGTCGAAAGAATGTATCAGAGATCTTTAAAGAGAACATTTTATTAACATACCGGCTTCGGTTGATATTTGTTCGGAGAAGACCCTACCGTGAAAGGTTTTTCATCTCGTGTCATACAAAGGACCAGGAAAAAAAAGAATTTTTCCAACACCTGCTTAAAATGTTTGATTTTCGAAGCCTGTGGAGCGTGCGCAAAGTGATCTATTTCCAAGCGTGTCATAAACAACGTCGGCGCTTGCACACAATTTAAATGCCATATATTTTACGCACTGTAGTTTTCTTTGGTACATTATTGACTCAGAATCATCGGAGAAGGGATCAACAATAAAAAGAACTACGTGGAAAACACAAAAATCTTTAAAAAGGCCAGAAAACCGAGTACCCTTCTTTGAAGGACCAACCAGCGCCGGATTAACGCCTAGGCCGACAAGGCCCAGGCTTAGGGCGGGAAATTTTTAGAAGCAGCACTGCCGATTTTTATTTTTTTTCTCTTGCTAAGATTACATTATTACAGTTATTGTCGTCGGATCGTATCCCAATCATATTCGGCTGAAATGATAATTAGTGGATATATTGTATTTTTTTCATCATGGTACCTAAGCCACGGCCACCCGTGGCTGCTGCTGATGACGGAACCGAAGTATATAATTTTGCCACAACGTGGCGCGGCGGTACCGGCGGACACCGGCACGGCGGTTATATCTCGACGTTCGACGCTTCTCGCGAATAAAGTGTGGTCACAAATTTTATACTTCTGAGCGGTGATGTGCAGACGTTGCAATCTCCATGCGTACTGATGTAGCTTGATACCATTGCGTTGGGTTAATTGGCATTTGTTTAATTGGTAGCGATTAATACTGTATAAGAAAATCGTAGTAGACGTTGTACTGGCAATAGTGAATTTTTTCCTGCACTAAATGACAGGAGTTATTTTTTTTCGTAAATAGGTTCAGTATGACGTACTGAATGTAAATTCATAGAATCCTTACATAGTTTCAAGGGCGGAAGTGCCGCCATTTTGAGAAAAACCGTTTCGGCCTATGTCTCCGTAACCGTGCACTCTAGGCCTACAATGATAATGACCTTTATTGTAGATAATAATATTTTCTATCTTTTTTGTTGAATAACTTTTTTGTATCCCAACTATGAAGAACCATAGGATCTTCCTCCTACGCTGTAAGAAAGAAGGAATAATGCCCAAGCACCTAAATTTCTCTAAGACCACCTTTGAAAATATTAATTTTAATCTGTCAAAATCAACATCTAAAGCCAAACAACTCACAACCGAGTTCCAAATTTCTCTATTGAAGTTAGAAATCAATGATCTTCACACACATATCATCAATTCTGAAAGGACTATGAGTAACCTCGCTGAAAAAATTAACCTAAAACTTGGAAGTACTTTGGGAAACAAATTTTTTGAATCTCAACATCGGATGCTTAACAATAAATTTATTGCTATAAAGAACAGGAATATCAATAAATTCACTAATTTACTTGCTCATAAAAAATCTTTGAACAAACATAAAAACTCTAATTCAATTGGAAAAACTACTAAAAAAAATTGGTTAATTAATCTAACTGATACGCCTATTCCAGAAAATGTTACTGAAATAGTACAACTAGGTCACAAATACGGTCGCACATACAACAAACGTGATCTTCCAGTCTTCAACCTTATTTCCAATTTTGAAGAAAAAATTACGAGTTTTTCAAATGAGTCAAGAAATCAAGCTAGATCCGATTTCACCAACCGTGTACTTGTTTTCCCAAAGTACCCCAAAAACAACTTCAATAATTATGTCACTGATCAAAAAATCCGTGAGACCATGTTTTTTAAAAAAAATAACCCTGAAATAATGATTCTAAAAGCTGACAAAGGTAATACGTCGGTTGCTATGTACAGAGACACGTATAATGAAAAAATGAGACAGCAGCTTTCTGACACCACTACATATAGAATTACTAGATATGATTTGTGTAACTCCCTACAAAATAGGGTGAATAAGCTCACTTTTAATTGGTTTACCTCTTAACTTATAACCAAAAATCTACATCGAAACATTTCTACGTACAATAGTGTCCCTCCACGCGCATATGGGCTTCCAAAAATTCATAAAGAGGATGTCCCTTTAAGAATAATAGTCTCATTTGTTAATAGCCCGACCTATACCTCAGCCAAAACTATCAATTCATGGCTCACCACCAATATCAAACCTCCCATCTCGAGAGTTAAGGATAGTTTTTTATTAGTTGATAAAATTAAGACATTGATTATCCCGGACAATTACACGTTAATATCTTTAGATGTAATTTCACTGTTTACTAACGTTCCTACAGATCTCGCATTGCGTGCAATAAACAACCGTTGGGCTTCTTTAGAAAATAAGATCCCAATTCCCCTTAGTGAACTTGAAAAAGCCTTAAAAATATGTTTTGACTCCGCAATTTTTAAATTTAATAACCAGACTTATGCACAACAATTTGGTTTGCCTATGGGATCTCCTCTTTCCCCAATCCTGTCAGACCTCGTCATGGAAGACCTTGAAACTTCTTGCATAAACGATCTAGGTTTTAATTTACCGTTCTACTTTCGATACGTGGATGATATTCTTACTGCCGTTCCAAATGAAAAAATACATCACATTCTTAAAATTTTTAACGGGTACCATCCTAGAATACAATTTACTATCGAAACAGAAGAAAATAATGCCATCAGTTTCTTAGACGTATTGTTGATACACAGCAATAATAATATTAAGACAGATTGGTTTCACAAAAAAACATGGTCACAAAGATACTTGAATTTTAACTCTCACCATCCTTTGTCCTTCAAAATAGGCACCATCTTTAACCTTGTTGACAGAGCTATCAAACTAGCTAGTACAGAGTTCCAGAAAAAAACCTGGCGCTCATATACAATGTACTAAGATCGAATGATTACCCTCATGGCCTATTACAACAACAAATTAATAAGAGACGCTCCTACATCAACAACATACTTGACCATAATATTGACTCTGCTCCCGTTGAAGATAACAATAGACCTGCTACTACATATATCCCCATTCCATATGTAGCCGGCCTATTTGAGTCACTTAATGGTTTATTCGCTAAATATAATGTAAAGTTTGTTGGAAAAAATTCAAAAGACCTACAACTAGTTTTTGATACAGGCAAAGACAAGATCCCCATAGGCAAACGATCTAATGTCGTGTATAAAATACCATGCAATGACTGCAATCAAGTCTACATAGGTCAAACGGGTCGACATCTCAATACTAGAATTAGGGAACACCAACGCAACATACATGAGACAGAAGAACGGCACACAGCTCTAACGAAACATAGTATCGATAAACAACACACATTTAATTACGACAACACAAACATCCTTTGTGAAGAACACAATTATTATAGAAGACTGTTATTAGAAATGTGCAACATTGTAGGTCATACAAATTCGGTTAATCTCAGACAAGACGTTGAACATTTAAGCAATATTTACAAACCTCTAATCTCTGCCCACACAACAAATATTGTTTAACCTTAACTATTTTTTATTTTAAAAAAAATTATTTTGTCTCCATTTACAGTCCTTTCTACATAACCTTTCTTACAAAATATTTATTGTTATTCTGTATAATTGTTTATAATAGGTTCACCTTCACTCTGGATTATATTGTTTTCTCCCATCAGTCGTTATTCACCTGTTGACCCAATTGGTTCAACCAACAATATTTCGTTAGACATGTAGAACTTAATTATAAAGAGCCTACCTCCACTTAATTGACACCTGTGAATTAATTTCATTGCTTAAACGACCTTCTTTAATAACCTTTTAACACTATGACATACTGACTGTGAAGAAACATAGTTCTTTAATCTTTTTAATTAATGACTACCAACTTTTAACTCCCACATATAAAATAACTTGAAGATTGACATTGTCTACCGTCACTCAAAAGAACACTGTTTCCACCAATTGTAATTGTGAATTCGACTACATCTTATTACACTCACTTAATTCAAAAGGTAAATAACACCATAAAACATCCTTATCTCAATTAATCATAAGGTTCTTACTATCAACAATATTTAATAGCTCTAAGAGTATTACATCTACAATATTTATGTCCGATTACTTCTAGTACCATTATTTATTATAAAATCCTATTTTTGTTATTTTTGACAGTTTTTAAAACAAATCGTTCTGAGGAGGGCCCATATCCGGGTCGAAACGTTAACTAAAAATACGTTTTCTTAATTGACCGATCACCAAGACTCTATAATATAAAAAAATCTAAATACTTTGCGGACATCGTTGACTCGACTCCTGACATATCTCATGTCGATCGGTTGTCTTTCATGCGCAGATATGTAAACGACGATGGCGTGCCAGCAGAGAGATTTTCTAGTTTTCTGCTGAATACCAGTCACAAATAAGAACAGTTAGCTGATGCTGTACTTTCAACTTTGAAGACTTATGGACTGGATATCACTAATTGTCGGGGCTAGTCGTACGACAATGCCAGCAGCATGTCGGGCACATATAGTGGGCTGCAAGCAAGAATTAAAAAAATCAATTTCCATGCTGTATATGTACCTTGCTCCGCACATTCTTTGAATTTGGTTGAAACAACTGCAGCAGAGAGTTGTCCCGGAGCTTGCGGGTTTTTCTCAATAGTTCAACATCTTAATTTATACTTTTTTGCTGCCTCTACCCACCGATGGGAGATATTAGTATCTAATTTCCAGCCAAAAAGTAAGGTAATAACGAGACTTTCGGAAACTCGATGGTCATCTTTAGCAGAAGCTTGGCATAATTTGAGTGAAAAAAGGACTGGAATTCTTAACCCTTTCAGTCATGCATTTTTTATCTGCACCGATTTCGATGAAAATTGGTACTCGTGGGTTTTCGGGGTCGCAGATTACGAATCCGGCATTAGATTTTTTAAATTCAAAATGGCGGATCCAATATAGCGGACGTGAAATTCCAAATACTTATTGATTCTTCTAAAACTTTGTACTCAGGGGTTTTCATGGTCGCTTATTACGAATCTGGCATTAGATTTTCAAAATTCAAAATGGCGGATCCGATATGGTGGACGTCAAGTTTTATATTTTATATCTTTCTGCTCAATATTTTGGCCTGAATTTAGTCATTTGGGGGATTTTGGAATGGCTGATCACGAATCTGAAGTCATGACTTCATAATTTCTAAATCCAAGATGGCAAATGCCAGCTTATTTTCTTTGTCTATATTCGTGTCTCTCTCTTAGCCCTAACCGGAACTAACGACGAGGACGTGGAGAGCACCTAGTTCCACTTTTTTTTTGTTTATTTTTCTGTTTTTTGTTGCTTTTTTCTGTTTTTTATTTTATTTTTTTTCTGTTTTTTTATTGTTTTTTTCTTCTACTTGTTTTTTTTCAATATCTCTATTATGACGCACGCACACACACACATATATATATATATATCAATGATAATGATAAGGAACCACGGATTTCAATTATCTCAAATTTCATCTCAAATTAACTGAAATATTTATTTCTAATGTATATTTCAAGGAATATTCCTGATAAAATAAGATTTTACGTGATTGAAATTTTTATTGTCACATTGCCCAATTTCATCGACTATAGCGGATCCACCATTCTGAATTTTCAAAATCCGACTTCATATTCGTGATCAGCGACTCAAAAAACCCCTAGATACGTATTTTCAGAGGCCTTGGTTCAATACTAGAGCTCTGAGGTGATTTTTTAAAAGGTGGGACCGTAGCGGTCCCACTATGACTGAAAGGGTTGAAGCATTGTGTAAAATAAAAGAACATACTATTGAGAAACCAGTAACACGTAGTGGAGCTGCAGGACTGGAAAAAAGTTTTCATCGAATTGAGACAGCTTTTATGTCCGTATTTTAGACCCCACTGTTGGATCGCTTTCACATTATAAGCCAAAAGCTGCAAAGTGTTGATATCGATTTATAGACAGTTATAGAACTCTACTCTTCACTTATAGGATACACTGAATTTATGAGGGACTTGTTTGACATCTACGATGAAAAAGTGAAACAGAAATCCGAAATTCAAAAGTACGATCTGCAACCCTTTTATTACCAGCCAATCGATCTGCCAATATTATGACGAGATTTATAGGCTAAAAAACAAACAATACGATCAGTTGCAGCCATGGAATAATAATAATATTTTCACTATTATATTACATATTAGAGGTGTTCTGCCTCCCTCGCATACCGCTATCAGGGATAATCCTCATAGGTGTCACTTATACATGTCTCCCTCGACATTCTCACAAAAAATAGACCTTGAATAAATAATTACTGAAAAATATCACCAGCTCTTACACTACTTGCCCTTCCTTTAACACGGAAGATCCATAGAAGGTAAATTAAGCAATTCAGATTCCTGACGGTCGCCGCTTTTTGATCGTGAACTCTTGATATAATTTATCACTGACATCATTCACCCACAAACGTGACGACGTAGCCTGTACGCCTGCTAAGTTACGCCGGGGATTTTGTAAGTCTTGTTGCTATGTTTCCCACTGAATTCATTATACATTCGATCATCAATACACTCATAATTCACATCATTCACTCATATGCCAAAGGCTAGTAAAACGAGTTAATAAGAAACAAATCACCTAAGGAATACACATCATTCTACGAGCATCGAGTGTATATGTGGCATTCTCATCAGTTCAGCCACCTTTTTCGGACCCTCTTAAATACCATTCATAAACGGTCACATTTTAGTACTACTTAAAAGTAGTTTTGGTGCATTTGTACAGTTTTTGAAATTAATCAATCTATTCAAGATGATGAATATGTTTTGTAAATCATACACCTTGGATCGAGTGAGCCTGGTAACACAGTTGTTGTGTTTTGAAAGTCGCAGCATGAAACTACGTCATACCTACCATTGCGGCAATATACAGATCGTTGTTACTAAAACGATTTGATAAAGATGTACACTTAGGGACAATGAATCTGAGATGGCTAATTTTTTACACTAGACAGTTCTGTGATGGATTGGAAAATCTAAAAAAAATCACCGATTTTAATATCAAATAGGACTCAAATGTGATTAAAAAAAACTAAAAAAAATTTAAAAATCGTTTGTCAAACGATCTGAAATTCAACGACATTCAATCGTGATATTCCAAACAGACGTGACTGAATTAGTGGAGAATGCTCGGTAAAAGCTTTTCATGTTCGAATTTGTTATCAGTGTAGTTAATAAGTTCATCAACAAGTTTTCGCACTGAAGAGCACGGAAAAAGACACTGCCCGAATCTAGTGAACCAAATTGATCAAGTATTAGAATAGATGGACACTTTCGTATCGGAAGTTCTGCGTGTTGCATGGTAGATCAACCCCTGCATCTCACGTGTATCATTTGCCCACTCACCAATTTTTTTTCATTTTGACCCGTAAAAATTTTGTCAGCAAATCTTAAGGATTTATCAAAAATTCGGATTTCGATAGATGTTGAGCGCCTTCGTCCCGCGCCTCGTACGTAAATATCTCTAATTGCTACTTTCTAACCTGTTTTCCGACCACATCCTCATGAAATCCGAAGTTCCTTGTTATGTAGTGAACAATATCTCGGGACGTCGATCCTCTAACTTCCTGCAACTTCTGAATCGCAGATACGGCCAAAGCCAAAGCCTTTGTTTTCGGTGCATTATTCATTTTAATGTTGTGAGTCCAGGTCACCACGCAATAATCCCCAATCACAAACTGTAGAGCTTACGGCAGTATCTTTATCTTTAACGTACGTCTGCGGAAAAATAAAATGTTTTGATGATCATGGGATACTTTTTGTTACACTTCAAATACGTAATACGTGGTTACGCGCAGGGAAAAGAATTCTTTAACTAACAAAATACATTTTATTGGAGTCCATTCGTTTCAATCTAGTATCCTATTTTTGTCCACATACGATAACGTATTACGTATTACGTATACGATTGTTTGTAACATCAATTCTCCCACCTACAAAATTTCGAGATTTTGTTCTTGTGTCTTATCAAACATAACAGGTACATCCGACTATCACATCAAGGACACTTGGTCTTTTGTAAACAAAATCAGGGGAAAAACAATCCCTCCTGATCACCTGTTAGTATCCCTAGATGTCAAATCACTGTTTACAAACATTCCAACCAATCTAGCAATATCGATTATCAGTAAAAACTGGCCCAATTTGAAATCTCACACCAACATCAATAAAAAAGAATTCCTAGCGGCCACCAAACTTTGTTTAGATTCATGCTATTTCGCTTACAAAGATAAATTCTACCAACAAATCTTTGGCGTAGCAATGGGCTCACCAATTAGCCCAGTAGTAGCGAATCTAGTACTCGAACATTTTGAAAAAAAAATCATTTCAAATCTCCCTTTCAGCCTACCTTTTTACTATCGATATGTAGACGATATTATAATGTGTGTGAAGAACGAAAACCTACAATTCCTTCTTAATAAGTTTAACAATTTTCACCCACGTATTCAATTCACCTTTGAGTTGGAAGAAGTTGGAAAAATCAGTTTTCTAGACACTATGGTGATTAACCACAATGACACCATAATTTTAGATTGGCACCACAAACCAACCTGGTCTGCGAGATACATTCATTTTAACTCACATCATCCCATTAAACATAAAAAATCTGTCGCCATATCCTTATTTGATCGTTGCCTTAGAATCTCAAACCCTCAATTCCTTAAAAAGAATTTAAAACTTGTTGAAACAACTCTTATCTCCAATGGCTATCCTATAAAATTCATTAATGATATCAAAAAGTATAGAGTAGAAAAAATGTACAACTCGATTGATTGGAATTTAGACTCCAACAATCCAACCGATGTTAATGATAAATTTAAAAACTCTATCTCTATACCGTATATAGAAAATCTATCTAGCCAAATCAAAAAAATTCTGAATGACGAGGGAATTGAAATTACTTTTAGAATATCTAATACTACAAAACTGTCTCTGTTTTCTCATCTAAAATCTGTTACTCCTAATTTAGAGAAAATTAACTGTGTATATAAAATACCATGTCGAGACTGTAGCATGAGTTATATTGGACAAACTTCACAACACCTAAAAAATAGAATTCCTAGCCATCGTTCTAATATCAAATGCCATGTCACTGACAGATGTGCTTTAGCAGATCACTCCTTAAGCCTGGGGCACAATTTCGATTTCAACAATTCTATAACCCTAGCTACAGAACCGAATTGGTATAAACGTATCATCAAAGAAATGATTCATATCTTTAAGAACAAAAGGAACTCCGTTAACAAACGTACAGATATTGAACATCTTAGCCACTTATACTCTAACATTCTCTAGTTCACACAATCTTGTTTTCAAATCTTGGCGCCCCTTACTCCGATTGGTCGCCTGCCTTTTGTATTCCATGACTTTCGAACATAGATCAAGATCACACGTGATCAACATAGATTTACGGATCGTTTCCCGCTAACCTTCACTTCCGTCCGGAATGCTGTACCTCTAACGACACCTAAGCATGTACTGGTCGTCATTTTTTGTGAGTAATCTTTTCAAATTTAACTGATCTTTTCCCCAATTCCAATTCCCACATTATTATTAAGCATTTTTTCTGACATATTTCAATTCTCATCAACCAATTTTTCCTCTTATTAACCTTTCTCAAGAATTTTGACACTTAACCTAAAACTGTCACTTTGACAAGTTTTCTTGCAACTGTTTAATTTTTCACCGATTGTTTACAACAACAAATATTTGTTTGAACATATTTCCATGCTCTCAATTCAGAATTGTTGTTTTGAAGCATCCTGTTTTGTTAATTATTATAGAAATTATTCCTGAGGATGGTCGGCAGGGCCCGGCCGAAACGTCGATTTTTATTCTCAAGTCCTTCAAAGTATTAAACTTTCTTCTTCCTGACCGGATTTTCGACAAACTTCATTCTTCAATCTACCTCCTGGTCACGAACTTCTTTCCTGAACACATACGATAACTTCAGTGCAACAAATTCAATTTAGTTAATTTGTCAAGACGATTTATTCAAGCAAATTCTTTGATTCGACAAAAGCATGTGGTGTCGTGATCGAGTGAAGAATTGATTCTAGTAAACCTATTGATATGTTTCGGAAATAGAATCAACTGAATATCATTTCGTTTGAAGTTTATGTATTGTTCTTCCAATCGTATGTTCGTTAACAAAAACTATTCAACACTTCAAATAAAATTAGCACAGGAATCTAGCGAAAAAAAAAGTTACATGGATCGAGTGACATACTTTGTTGATTTAACCGCAGCTTGCTTGATGTAACTAGTTAAATCAGTTGCACTAATTTTTTTACGAGCTAAAAGAAACACCACATGCTTTGAAACAAGTAGAGAATATATTCATCATAAACATGGGTATACTAGTACTATAAATGGCCACTAGGCAGTGAACTTTCTCGCTATAGAAGTAGCTTCAGAGATAGTTACAAAACTGTGTAGTCTGTTAGGAAGTCAGATACCATCAGGATAAATTAGATAAAAATTTTCCATCCGACCTGTTGCCAACGAAGAAAGCATGATATCAATTTTCGAGCCATCGAAATTGATTTAACTAAAAATTAACGAAAACTGTTGACACACGTTCAATTTATACTTCTACATATGCGTCATTGCACGTCAAGCGGGACGGATTTAGTCAAAAATATGCCTTGATGTTTCTGATTCTCTCATCATTTTTCTTCCAAATTCTCTGAGCAAAATGAATGAATCAAACAATTTTTTTCTTTTTTTCTACTCGAATAATTCAAAAGTTACGAGGGGTTGAATTTTCAAAAAATGGACATCATGCTCTACTTTAACGTCGAGATCTCTGGTTCCCTTTTTCGTACAGATTGCAACAAAAACTAATTTCAAAGCTCTTAAATCGTAATTTCATCTTATGTATTTCAAATTTATTGGATAAATGATTTTTCATTTATATTAAGAAATTATATTATTTAAATGTGATTTTCAAGATAATTAACTTCTTGAAAATTTTCAAAAAAATACAAGCGTGTTCCTTGATTCATTCTCTAAGAAAGCTGTATGTTTGAAAGTGGAACTCCGACGTAAACTATATTAAAAAGTGATTGATTCCTGAGGCACGTCACGCATGGCCACAGGCAGGGGCGCGGCAGACTCTGTTCGCGCATAGTTATACGTAATTGAAATTCAAGTCTGGTAACAAACTGTGTGCTAATTTTGCCTTCTATACGATTGGCTTGCAACTCCGAAACACTGAATACATTCCAAGAAATTTTTATTACAGCTGTGACGGGTTTTGAGTCCGCACGAATAATGTGGGGGGGGGGAAAGAGACAATTAGAGACGGGGCGGATGTGAAAGGTAAAACTTGGTGTGTGTATTTTTGCACAAGGGGTCGACTTAAACTAAGAGGTACAAAAGGGTTGTAGACTTGAGCGGTGGCTGATCACGCCTCAGCCCTTAGCGTTACTTAATACTAACTTACAGATACGCGCGCGGGGGGGGGGGGGAGGAGAGTGTGGGAGGTGACGGGGAATATGAGGTCGGAAGGGTTGATATTGCGAGGGGAGGGTGGTGTAGTGTGACGGGGAGTGTGGGGTAGAAAGGGTTGGTATTGCGAGGGGAGGAGCAGATCGGCGGTAGAATGCAGGCTAACCTGGTGTCGTCGGCGTGTGGGTGGGTGTCTCGAGGTGTGGTGGAGTGTAGCTGGGTGTATCGGTGGGTGTGGGTGTGACTCTCTCTCTTTCTTTCTCTCGGTGTGGTTGAGTGTAGCTGGGTGTATCGGTGTGTGGCGGTGACTCTCTCTCTTTCTTTCTCTCTCTCTCTCTCTCTCTCGTCCGCTCTTAGGCTGGGCTGCTCAGGTGTTGCTGCTGTTACTTCCGTGCTCGTACTGAATCTGGCGCTCGGCTCTGCCGAGCGTCGGGGGGCTTCGGTTATGTTCGGGTCTTTCCCGACGGGACAGGACTCACCCGTTCGGCTCTTCCCCGCGGGTTTGGGGTTTGTTATGACTTGCACTCTAGGTGCAACGTCACACAGCTTACACTGAATTTCTCAGAAGGTTATAGATATCTAGTAATTGCCAAGTTTTCAGGATATTCCGAGTAATACAATATCAAGACCCATTGTCTGAACAGCCGTTTGTGTGAAGCCTCAGGCATAAATTTTGGACATGAACTGGGTTCTTACCAGGCTCTTAGAAATCTCCTTTTATTTACCCTTTCAGGTATTCATGACCTCCCTGCAATAGCGGAATGCATTCTATTGTTTGACTATTTCAGTATCGTTTTGATGCTTACTGGAGTCGCTCGATTTTCTGATCACGTAGCTTCAAACAATTCACAAGTGTTTTATATTTTTTGAAGTGCTTCGAAATTAAATTTTCAATATTCATTATGGCACCAAAACAGATTAGTTATGACCGTTGCTTCAACCCGTTCAATCTAGAAAAGCATTGCAGACAATCCGTAAAAGATTTGAGACGTGTACTTCCCACGATGCTACAGAAGTTGAACATAAAAAATTTGGCAAAGTCCGCAAATGTGAGAATTTATTGTCAGTTGATACTTACAAAAATACCTGAAATCGATAAAATCAGTGATAGTTCTTCACTAACAAGTGAGGATCCTCAACGTAATACCAGTGCGGTAATTCAATCGTTAAGTGCCGAAAAGAATTCTTTTAAATTGACCGTTACTGGACGAACATTACGTATCATTAATCCTCCAGCGCTAATTAACTTCAAAATATGAAAAGAATTCTACGCCAAGGAAAAGATCTGTGGATATTTTAAAACTAAATGAGAGTTCAATTAAAAACAACATCCTTACGACAAACTGAAAAAATTGCGCAAAACACTAACTTCAAGGGTATTTCATATTAAAGATGACATTGAAACGGAATCGGAAAAAAACAACAAACAGTCAATTAATTCAATAATTAAAGGAACAGTTTCATTGTACAAAAGACCAGAAGAAGAAAATTCGAATTGTAAAAATATTTCAAAATTGGTAATTTCGCAACATTCATAAAAATTTTGATGTTGCGGACCAGATGATTACCGCTGCCTAAAAAAATTAGAAGAACACGAAATCTTATCCACCCCCAACGTGAAGACTGGTTAACTCATTAACGCTCACACGGACGTAAACGGACACTCGCAAAAAAAAGTATCCGGTAACGAAGTAAAGTAAAAAAGTATAAAAGTATATATAAAAGTAAAAAAAGTATATATAGTATTGGATTTTTATACATCTGATCTCATTAGTCGTGTGATGGCAGGTGAAAAAAGGTAGACACAAACCATGGTCAGTAATTCCTTTGAAAATAATGATTTTGATTTGATGATTTCAACTATTTTCATATTTCGCGTGCCTAGAATGACCTTGTGTTGTAGATCACTGAATTTGCTTCATAGTCAGTAATAATGTCGTAGGAAAAAAAATGCATTGTTCCATTTAAAAAAGTGGCGTTGACCTTGACGTAGCTTCAGCGCCTCCACCAAAAAAAAATAAAATGATCCAGTATGACGGCCTTTTTGAACAATGTAACTTTCATCTGAAACTTGTTTGAGTATCATCAATAGTTTGAGTACTATTGCTCTGACACACTTTAAATGCCCCACCCTGTATATCATACGAAGGATACGTTTTGTGCGCTTGAATAACTCTAATGTTTAGTCAGTGCAAAAGATTTTGTGAAACAACAAACGTTACTTGCTTCAACCATTGAAGTCTTCTCTCCACAGAACATAAAATAGAATGAACTTAATTTGTTTGAAACAGCAATTTCATATTTTTGAAACAAAGCGATTGAGGTGCGTCCAATTAGATTTTAGTTATTCCAGTTACACGTTTTGTTGACGCAAAATTGACATTTTCGCAAGCAACTCTTGCCACGTTGAATAAATTGATAGTCAGCATAATTATTTAAAGATTTGATTCAATTCTGTATTAAGTTGTCACAAGTATTTAGTCCGACAAAAGTATTTCGTCGAATCGAGTAAGTATTGTGTTCACCGTATCTAACTACAGAATTTAGCCGAATGAAACGAATATCATTTGACTCAAATAATCCTTTCTCTCCGTGTAAATGCGTGGAGTGTATGTTCCAATTCCTGGTTATTTAAGGGTATGTAGTTGCGATGGTTTTGTTGATAAATACAGAAAATAAAGATGACATTACAGCTGCAATCCTTAGATATTTATATATATCTAGATCTGTTAAGTATTCGTTTCATACGGTACCGTGGAATACGAAAAATATACCTAATCTTGAAGTGAAGGGTGAGCGCATTTTACAATTTCTGAATATTATATATAATCATCATACATAATTTCTTCAAATAAGACACTTCGACAGTGTAGTGTATTACTATAGTATTTAGACTAAGCTATAACTATAATTAAATATGTACACTTCTAACCCATTACACTATTGAAGTCAGTCTATAACGGAACGTATACGAGTGAATAGGTATCACCTATCACTAGAATAATGTAGACATATCTGAAGGTTTTTATCACAAAATAAGAGCGTCTGAACCAACAACATGGAGTACAATTTACTTTGAGCATTTACAAGCCCTAAAGACAGTATTTGTCGCAGCTCCTCGCGTCACCTTACGAGCCAATGCAATTACCGGAAGTAAAATCAAGTTCACTCAAAATATGTTGTTGTGACTACTTTTTTTAAAGGGGGTTCACTAGTTCGGCTGCTGCGGGGAACAAAGAGAATAATTACGTTGGCTCTTCTGTGAAACCCATGCATAAAAATTCAATTTTCTCGTTTTCTTACGATCAACGGCGTGGACGAGAATTCGTAAACAATTCAATTATATGTTTACAGTTTTGATGAGAATGTTGAAAAAATTTTGAATATTACTCGGCATTTATATAAAACTAGCAAAACCTTCTCGAGTATTGAATGATTTTCTCATGCATAAACTTGATGTGAAACGCCGTATATTTCAGATTCAAAGAAATAAGAAAAAACGTTTAAAAATTTATTTTCTATTCTTCAAGAGTGCTTTGGTTTGGCAGAAAAAAAATGGATAATTAGCGTATTTTAACCGTCGGAGAATAAATCACGAAAATCAGTTATTTTTCGACCCGTTACACTAGCATGATCTCTTGATTGCACAGTGTATATCTTGCAACACATACACGTTATGAAATCAAATTTCATATGCCTAAAAAAACGAATAAGAATTTTGCGCAACATTGCCATTTGGAGTTTGACAATGAGCTTCTATATACATATACGGCATTTCATATATAATCGACCTGACCAAAACCTTTACCTTCTCAGATCTTGGTGAGATCTTTTCATCAATTAATAAGACTGTATGTGAATTTTTGTAGATTTTGATTCGAACATGTTTGGAAGTGAGTAACCGACAAAGCATATTTTCAAGTCTACCACCTCCGATTTCAATGGAGTTGTAACTCAAATACTATGAACGATAAGAAGAAAAGTTGATGAAAGAGTTACACTATATATTTAAGTTGATTTTTAAGTCATAGTCTTCAAAGCAATATGGCGGCTCTTAAAATTTGATATAAAAAAACTAAAATTCATTAGTTATTTAAATTTCTCAATAACCACCCGTTTCCACTAAGATTTTAGATGATACTTCTTTCTAAGTACAGAAAAATGTGTATAAATTCAGTATCGGACCGAATTCAGTTACAAAGCTATACATTTTTTTCGTATTTAACGAAAAAAAAAAACATAAAAATATTAATAAGAATGTTTCACGCTTCCAAAAGCACTGCGCAAACTCAAAAGAAACAGAGAACAAGATCAAACCTGTTCATTTGATGTATCACGAAGACTATATGAGTCGATAGCTATGAAGTTTCTAAGCTAAATTCAGCCCCATGTTGAAGTTTATACACGTTTTTCTACACCAACAAGGATATTGCATTGGTGAAAATGTGATTATTTTCAACCGTATTGCCACTGTTTGTAATCGAACAATTTTGATACATATCATTTTCTCTGAACGTTAAAAAATCGACCACACTCAAATTTTCTTTTGGATTTTAGGGCTGTAGCGTATGATGTTCATTCGATTCAACAGTATTCAGAAGAAAATTTGTAAAGCTGGACAGTTAATACTTTTTATAGGTACATTTAGTGGATGAGCACCCTCAAAGTATGGTGCCCTTAAATTCGGGGATATCTCACATCTCTCATATCTTTACGGCGGCGGGGAGAGGGGAGTATGGGCTACTTATCTTCATACCAAATAATCTGAGATCTCGACAGAACTGTTGCGTACCGTCAATTTATTTTCACTGGAATCACTGTCAGGATTGCTAATTGCACTATCGTATGTGTTCCTCCCAAAACCCTAAGATCCTCTGTTTACAACCTTATGTTGTTATACTTAGTTTTCCCAAGATATTTCAGCACTCGAATGCGACCCTCATAAATCTATTTCTATCTCAATTTCACTCGGTATTATTTTTCTGCGAGTCCAATATTTTTGCTCTTTGCTCTAAAAATTGACCTTCGTCTGCTTATTCTTTTGCCCATGGGGCTTATAAATTTTCAATTCCGTGGCGATCTCCCACCTTCGTTATTTCATCCACCGCAGCCTTCCCGTTCCAAATAACATCCCACGTAATTTATTTGCCATCGATGCTCGCCACTTGATAGCAGTAAATTACAGCAATTGAGAAATGTGCCAAGGTACACTATTTCTGAGGCACATCACTGCCTCTAACAACGTGATTCAGCGTAGTTGAGCACTTGCTGTTTACATTGGGTTGGACAAACACTACGAAAAAGAAAAATAGAAAGAAAACGAAGTGATATCAAAGGAATTTGACGACCAAAAGAAAACTGTGGTTTGTTTTGACAAAAGCACACGCTTGTCAAATTGCTTATCAGGAAATCAAGAATCCGCGGCTAAGCCAAAGTTCGTACATTTTTACCGTGCAGATGATCATATCAATTTGCATATGGATGTTAAATCACATGACATAGGGGTGGAAAAAAGTGAAATAAGACTCAGTTTGACGGAATAAGTGAGTACTATCAACTGAATTACTGGGGTATAAATGGATATACAGTATTGGGTGTAATTAATTAATTACAAAGTACAATTGTACTTTATAACTGAAAAGAACATTAATTGCACATTGCAAATGTATTTTGTAATTGAGTAAAAAAAAAAAAACGATTGGAAATTACAATTGTCATTGTCATCCTTTTTCGAATCAAGTAGAAATTACAATTTCAATTGACATCCTGTTATCGTATCAATTACAAATTGCAATTCTAATTGACATCCCTTTATCGCATCAGTTACAAATGAAAAAATTAATTGACACTTTTTTCAAATCAATTACAAATTACAAAAGTAATGATACTTTTTACGAATCAATTACAAATCACAAAAGTAATTGGTACTTTTTTTAAATCAAATCGTACACTCTGTTCCCGCATGAAGCAAACAGTGGTCGTCGAGCCAATTAGGGTAAGAAGATAGTCGAAACTCGGTGGAAAGTAATTTATTATTGTTTCGGCAAAGTTGCGAATAGTTAAATGTGTGTCTCGCGACACTCAAAATCGTCCTCGCACATGTACGCGCACTCGCGTGCAATGTTTACTTGCTAGTCGAGGAAATAAAGCACTAAAAACGGCCCAACTGTCGATTTTTTGAGCAGTAAGACGGATTTTAATGCGGTTTTTTGCATTCGCTTCGTAAGAGCGCCTACAAACTTTGTGAACTAAATTGATTAATTAATTTTTTGAAAATATATTATGGCATTAATAATATGCATTTTGCAAGTGCACTTCCAAGAGACACTTAATAAAAAATTTGCTACTCGGGGGTTTTTGGGGTCGCTGAACACGAATATCGCCACGGCAACCGTCTCCGAGGTACCTGGTGCCCAGGGTGGACAGTATCAACGTCTTCTCCTAGAGTTTTGGCGAAAATTGTGATCGAATTTGTCGAAACTCGTTGCTTGGGGGTTTTTGGGGTCACTGAATACGAATATCGATACGGCAACCGTCTCCGAGGTACGTGGTGGCCAGGGTGAACGTTTCAACGTCTTTTTCTGGAATTATCTTGAGTATTATCATTTTTACCTCAATTAAAGTATATTGTTCTTAATTCAATCACAAATTCGATCACAATTTTCGCCAAAACTCTAGGAGAAGACGTTGATACTGTCCACCCTGGGCACCAGGTACCTCGGAGACGGTTGCCGTGGCGATATTCGTGTTCAGCGACCCCAAAAACCCCCGAGTAGCAAATTTTTTATTTAGTGTCTCTTGGAAGTGCACTTGCAAAATGCATATTATTAATGCCATAATGCATTTTCAAAAAATTAATTAATCAATTTATTTCACAAAGTTTGTAGGCGCTCTTACGAAGCGAATGCAAAAAACCGCATTAAAATCCGTCTAACTGCTCAAAAAATCGACAGTCCATTGCTTTATTTCCTCGACTATGCCGTCTCTGCGTCAAATCTCGCCGCTTGCCCGTATCGCGACTCAAAACCTATCAGCTGTATCTCATATATTGTCTACTGTCTCGAAATCATGTATGTGTGTAATCTATGTCTTCTCTCGCTCCGTAAATCATCACTCTCTGTAACGTTCTCTTGCGATACGGTCTGTATCGCCACATCGAAACCAATAAAAGTCTCGTTTATCGGTAATCATTATCTCTCTCCATCTCAACATCATTTTCGTTTCATTTACACTCTTCCTCATCACTAATTCGCGGATCCCACGTCGATGATCCATATCCTTTTGCCATCTCTCTAAACAATTATTGAACCCAACGTGCAATGGTCAACCATTTATTAGGACATAAAACGACGTGTCATGAACGAGGAAACAGAGCAATGATAAAAAGTTCGACGTTCCTGCGTCTGGCCCCCAATCAAACTATCTTTACCGATATTATTCAGATCAGTACTTGCGCCGCAGGGTTCCGGATTATCCACCCTCGACCTATCTTTCAATATCATTTCTAGGATAATTTGCGTTCACAACGTACGAATGTTAAACAAGTAAATATCTAATGAACGTGATTTTGCACACCATATACATTTTCATCGGACGATTATTCGCAGGGAATTTGTACAGCTGTTATGCTTTTATGTTCATTATGAGTATGTATGTACTGGCTCAAATCATTTGAAGTTATCCAATTCAATGTTTTAGGAATATTTACAAAACTCTTGGGCCTCGAAAAATAGATGTTCTATTTTGCTCCGGAATTCGACTACTTCAAAGGCGTCCCATCAAGTACATTACATAAAGGGGAGATTCAGGCGAAATGGGCCCCGCACTGATTCGAAATAAAATGTCAATTACTTTGTTCATTTGTAATTGAGTTTAAAAAAGGGTCATATACTTGTTTAATTTGTAATTGACGCGATAAACGGATGTCAATTACAGTTAAAATTTGTAACTGATTCGAAAAAAGATATCCGTTACAGTTATAATTGGTAATTGATTCCTTTTTGTAATTACAAAATAGAATTGAAATTGTAATTCAATTTTTTCAATTACAAATTACAATTCTAATTTGTAATTTAAATGTTATTAATTACAAAAAGTAATTGAATGCTGCCCAATACTGTGGATATAAATATACAGTGATATGTATAAACTACATATTAGGGTGTTACAAAAAAAAAAAATATCTTTAAATGCGCATCAATATTTCGTTATAGCATCTCAAATAGAATATCTCAGCCAAATATGAGCTCTTATTATTGATATTTAGAGGTGCCTATTTTATTTTTTTCATTTTCCATTTAAATAACACAACAAAAAAGAAAAATCAGAAAATTATGATTTTTTTTCCCTTTTAAACGGCTTGACTTATAAACTATCTAAATACTCATTCTTGTAGGACATTTCACGCTCCGTAAAAAAGTACTAAGACAGAATTTTCCTAACTGTAACCGATTAAGAGATATTCGTCTATAAACATTGCGTCATCTTGAAATAGGAAAATTTTAGCTCAGTATATTTGCTTTGTATAATTTATCCGGTCATTTTATGAGATCCCAATGTAGACTCGATGCTCAAAGCCTTTGTGTATATACACTTCTCGCAAAAATTAAGGGAACAAAAAAATTTTCGAAATTTTTTGGTGATCTTCAACAGGCTGTATTTCAGTAAAAAATGGTCGTACAAGAAATAAAAAAACAAAGCTTTTGAAGCTTGAAGACTCTAGTTTTTGAATTTTTCGGTGAAAAATTTTTCGAAGCACTGTCAGCCATGCAATTCTTGGATAAAGCACGAAGAAAAAATTTTCAAAATTTTTCACATGTTTTTTTTCGCTCTACGGGCATGGAAAAATTTTTCCGAGCTAAACCAATGCATAGGTCGCATAGCCTGTTTATTCAGCTTCAAGATGCTTTTTTTTAAACCTCGATACGACCATTTGTCTTCGAGATATCGAATTTTGAATGTCAAAGGATCCTTTTTTACACAACTGCCGATATCTCTAGAACTACTGGTCGCCTAGCGAGCCAAAGGGCAGTTTCTTTTGCTGCAGAAAATTATCTACAAGAGTCTGTCATGGTTGATGTGAAAAAAAATTTTTTTCCACCTGTAGCGTTAACGTGAAAAAAGAGCAAAAAAATGCCATTTTGCCTTTTTTTGGATAATCCCCACACGGCACGAAATATCTCAGAAATATTTCCGAAATGTTACAACATTTCAGATTCATTACATCATTTCAGGAATATTTCTGAAATGTTTCTGAAATATGTCAATTGCAATATAACATTCCCAATATTTCGGAAACCTTTCAGAAATATTTCAAATGCAATATAACATTACTGGTACATTCGAAACGTTTCAGAAATATTTCAAACGCAATATAACATTTTCGATATTATAAATATATTTCAGAAATATTTCAAATGTAATATAACATTTTCGATATTATAAATATATTTCAGAAATATTTCGAATGCAATATAACATCACTGGTACCTTTGAAACGTTTCAGAAATATTTTAAATGCAATATAACATTTTCGATATTACAAATATATTTCAGAAATATTTCAAATGCAATATAACATTTTTGATATTATAAATATATTTCAGAAATATTTCAAGCGCAATGTAACATCACCCGAACTTTCGAAACGTTTCAGTAATATTTCCGTTTATGTGTGTATACATAAGTATTTTTTATAAAATTTGTCATTTTTCAAATTTTCCATAATGGACACGTGCATAAAGTTTTTCAATATTTATACCTTTCATAAAGTTATGGATCTTTAATGATTATGCATACTGAGCTACGTCCAGTCAAGAAGACCGAAGTGAAGATTTTTTGACGGAATACGAATTGGGCGTCATAATTCTCATTTGTCTTGTTGAATCTACCAATTTTCTCGAACAATATCTCTTAAGGGACAACACCACTGTGACGGCTTCAAAAAATCGATTTTTTGAAAACCATCTAGAAAAATCTAGAATACATTTAAGAATAGAATGCCGTTGGTCCCAGGTCGAAAAAATAATTATTTTGGGAGATATAGGAGATATGGGAGATGCCAAAGGGACTCGTGACAACGGGTCCGAAATTGTGGTCCACACCGAATGCGTGTTTACTTTAAAACTAGTATAACATTGACCAGATACTTCCAAATTCCAATGTTTAGAATATTCAAGTATTGGAGGTGGTGGTTTTGAACGCCTTAAACGGATACATATAAATATTCGTTATTTACGTCTGAACTATATAAGAATAAACAAGCAGTGTTTATATTTTAACTAAACAATTCATCAACAATTAACATTCCTTTTTGATTCCTGGGTGACCGGTTTACACTAATTGTAATATTATAATATTTATTCGCATTCTTATTCTACGTATATGTTTATGAAAATTACCGTCGTACTTATATTAATTCAAATTAACGCGCCTTATTTATTCGCGATTTAGCCGCGAGGAAGCGCTGAAAAACCCTAAAAATATGGCATCACGTCGCATACTCGAGCGCGAGTGCTCGAGCGTCGCGCGCCAATTTTTCGCGCATCACCGTCGCGCAGCGTCGTGCACTCTTCCATCCTTTATTCTCGAGCTTTCTTGTTTTTTCGCACCGCGTTTTACAGGTCGTTAGATACCACGGACCTCTTGAGAAAATTACAGAAACCCACGTGGCAAGAAAAGTGGATATTTGGTAAGTAAATGTTTAATTTCCAATAAATGTGTAGAGAATTAGACCAAAAAATATCCTTAGCTACTTGGCATAATTACATATTTACGTGCATATTTGCTATGTACGCGGTTCTTGGCCACCACGTGTTGAATGGTATGCAATTGAAATACCGGCTTATGTGTGAACAGAAAGTACTATACTGCTTATAATTTTTTGGCAATCTGTGAATTAAATAAAATAATTACGATCGTTGACTTCCCAACTATGAAACATCTATAATATTAAATCTTTTTATAGTTTACTCAACAAGGTTATTTCCTAACCGCAGTTGACCTCTCACGAGTGAGTACTCGTTTGCTTTTCCACAGAATTGAAAAAATCATGCTACGTATTTGAAGGATAACTTTTTGTCAGAATAACTTTTCCTTTGGAGAATCATTGTGATCTTGATGAACTAAGAGTGTTTGACCAAATATTTAGAAAAAGTCAGAAATAGTGGAAATTGTGTGTAGAAATTTCTGGTTTTTTTCTCATATTTTTTGGTTAACAGATCTTCGTTTATCCAAATCAGAATGATTCACCAAAGAAAAATTCGTCCTGATAATTATCCTTCAAATTGCATAATGATTTTCCCCCTTGATGGAAAATCACACGATACGGCATAATTGCCTTATGCAGTATTAAATTATGCATATTCCGATATTCGTATAGTGTCGCGATTTATTAACAAAGGCTAATTTTAATTTATACTAAATTGTTGATCAAGTGAAACTTGAAGATACGCCGAACGTTATCAAACTTCGGTTTACTTTTCACTGGTTAATTACTGATTGAGGCCTGTATATTCAAAACTGTACGTTTTTAACATTTTAACTATAATTATTATAGGATATTATTATGCATTATAATTATTTTTCACGCTATACATATAGACGGGCCCTAATGAAACACTTAGTGTATCTCGCTGGCCCAAATAGAACAAGGCTAATTCATAAAAAGCTTTATAAGGCATGTACAGAGCTCTGTATATACGTCCTATGTCAGCTTCAGTTTTATGCACATTCCTATCATTGTTGATTATAAAATAGCAGAATATACTCTCACAAAACATTCTGCTTATACGTTATTTCAATCTGGCGTATACCACCTTGAGCCTCGTCTAATCTAGCTTTAGTTAGAAAGGTATCAGACTAGGTGGAGACCGCCGATCAGTAATTACATGTTATTTACTTTGAATCACACTCATGTATTTACAACTAAATCTTGAAACATCTGTAATAATTGCAGGAAAAGGTTGAGCAGCTGACAGTCAACTGTGTATTCGAAATATACAACATACGTTTTAGGTAAGACTATTATTAACCAATCATTTAGTTTATGTTTGATCAAATGATTGGGTAACCAGCTACCATTCAATTGGCAATCACACTAATTTAATATCAATAGTGGCATTACGTCCATATTTTCAGTGTATATTTTATGTTAAACAACTTAACTTTGCAGTCAACTGTATAGTAGACCCTGACAAACTTTAGTTCTCAGACTGTTTTCAGAATAAACTTTTATTTTCCTGCACATCAAATGAGAAATTATTGACTGACCTTTTGTTATTCAAAGTTTTATGTTTGCAACATTGAATATTATACTTTATTATACTTGTATTATTTATGATATTTGATTTCAGAAAATGACACGTAAAAGGAAAAGTAACGACTGCTATTCAGATAGACATAAACGTCGACTCGTTGAACAACAAACTAAATTAAGTATTATTAGAATGAAGCACGTTAAGCACATATAGTACGAAATGTAAAGTCGTGATCCAAACGCTTTTTTTAAAATATACATGAAAATAAGTATAGTTCTTTCTCGATTTAAACTTATTATTATAATATTACAATAATTAAATTATTTTTAAATCAATAATGCATATGAAAATATAGGTTATGATAATTAAGCTGATACAGGGCAGTCTTTTGCTATACACCATATTTACTAGTATAGTAGTAACTATACGTAGTAACATTTACTACGTGTGTTACGTAACATTTCTTTGTAAATATTGTGTAAAGCAATAAACTGCCCTATATCAGCTTAATTATTGAAACCTATATTTTCATATGCATTATTGTTCCCAAAATAATATAATCACAATAATATAACGATAAGTTTATATTGAGAAAAAGACCATACTTACTTTCATGTATATTTCAAAAGAAGCCTTCGATTCACGACTTAATATGGACATGAGTCTGTACGATTTTATAATGTATTTGAAAATAAAAACTTTGTAAGATACCTATATAATTAATCATTTTATTCAGATTCAGGACTTTCTTTATTACCTGAAAGATTTTTGAAATGTATTGTGGAATATATCAGAAATATTTTCACTATATCTTTCGGAAATGTTTCAGCAATATATCAGTCACCATTTTCAGATATATCGCTGAAAAATTTCTGAAACATATCGCGGAAATATTTCTGACATATGACCGAAATGTTTCTGACATATTTTTGACATATGTCAGCTATAAAACGTTAGTTATATATGCGGACATGGACATATTTCTGACATATTTCTGAAATGTTGCAATGGAATATAAAATGTTTCTAATAAGACATTTCTGAAACATTTCTGAAATATATCGCGGAAATATTTCTGACATATTACCGAAATGTTCCTGACATATTTCTGACATATGTCAGCCATAAAACGTTAGTTATATATGCGGACATGGACATATTTCTGACATATTTCTGAAATGTTGCAATGGAATATAACATGTTTCTGATAAGACATTTCTGAAACATTTCTGAAACATATTGTGCTGTGTGGGTCGACTGTATCTTCGTCAATATTGGGGGGAAAGCTTAGGTTAGAAGAAAATTTTACAGCCTAATGTACCCCAAAGGTCCCCCTAAATCGGTAGATCGATCGGTTCAGCGGTTTTCCCGGACCGGTTGATTGAAATTTTGGAAAAATTAAGGGAACAAGGTTTTTGTTCCTTAACCCTTTCGGCTCTGTATGAACGGTGTTACGCAAGTACGGACGCTTGCCGCGACTGCTCCGTCAGCAGGGACGGCGCGACGGAGATTGCGTCCGTACCGAAAGGGTTAAACTTGACCTAATCTTTTTAAAAATCAATAATTTCATTTTTTTTCACTTTTTACTCAACTTTGTGTTTTTTAAAGATTAATTATCAAAAAAAAAAAATCAAAAAAAAAATTTTCATAAATTTTGAAAATTTCCAAAAAAAATTTTTTCGAAAATTTAAAAAAAATTTCGAAAAAAAACTTTTTTTTCGTTTTTAAGAAAATCAAGGTTTCTGACAAAAATTTTGATTGATGATTCATTCACCGCCGGCATTAGCGTTACCCAAAGCATACCACGTGGAGATTGCGCGGTCGGATTTACGCTTCTTTTGTGCTTACGCACGAGTGTTTATGATTCTTTGGAAAAAGAGACCCTGTGGTTTCAGCTCCACAGTATTTTATGACTCCAAACTCATTTTCTAAGCTGTGTAAGCATGTGTGTGTGTGTGTGTGTGTGTGTGCGTGCGTGCGTGCGTGTGTGTACGAGTGCATCGTGTTCAGTATCAAGTGTTCCCGCCTCTACTCTGAATCACAACTTGCAATCTTTGTCGCATATTCGAAATGCAATTTCGGATCATCCGTTGAGGGATCTGACGCCAAACTCTAATCAAAGCGTTCTCTAATGCTGGTAAATTGTTCAAGTTTGGATAATTTTGACGCAATGGGCGGCCCAATATGTTCCAGACGTGCTCTATAGGATTCAGATCAGGACTCATTGCAGGATGATTAAATAATCTGATGTTGTTTCTCTGAAAGAATTGACGGGTGATATGCGCCGTATGAGGCCTAGCATTATCCTGCATAGAAATGAATCCTCTCCTGTTTCTCGCTAAAGGTAACACCTGAGGTCGCAAGATTCGGTCGATATAACGCCGAGCATTGAGAGTGTCTCGAACAATCACTAAAGGAGTTCGAGAATCCCTCGAAACTGCAGCCCAAACCATTACCGATCCTCCACCGTAAGCAGCTATGGGACGAATAAACCGTTGTTGATAACGTTGACCTGTACGACGCCAAACTCGAGGTCTTCGGTCGTTACCATACAGGCAAAACCGAGACTCGTCAGAGAAAAAAACGTTGTTCCAATTTCTCATTGGCCAGTTTACATGGTCGCGAGCGTACTGCAGACGAGCTGTGCGATGTCGAAGGTCAACATCGGTCCACGGGCAGCAGTTCTTGCACGGAGTCCAGATTCACGAAGACGATTTCTCACCGTCGATCGAGAAATGTTTCGCGGCTGTCGTCGTTGTCGTTGTTGTTGACGGTTAGGGAAGTTTCGGGCGATGACGTTTGCTGGAGCATAAGGGTCTTGGATAGCCTGCCGAATGATTGCCCGGTCGTCTCGACGAGTCGTTGCTCGTCGGCGGCCTTGTCCAGCACGTCGTTCATACCCATCTGTTTCCAGGAATCGGTTGTACGCACGAGACACAACCGAAGCACTTACACCGAGTCGTTCACCAACCTGCCAATATCTGTACCCCTCCTGAACAAGAGTCACTAAACGAGCGACTTCTGGGGTGGTTAAATGTCGCCTGGGGGGCGTTATGACACAAATTGAATTTTAAAAGCTGCTGTGAGTAATTTTTTTTTTGAAATTTACGAAAAAAGGTTAGTTTTGAAAAAAACTGTTTGTTGGCTTTTTTATCGAATAAATCGAAACGTTTTGAAAAAAACTGTTTTTTAACACGTGATGGTTCTGCAGAAAACGGAAAAATTCTATCGCTCAGAATTTCGCACAACGAGTACCGTGGGCAACTTAGGGGTATCAACTTTAAATTTATTCAATAAATTTTTTTTTTAGCAAAATAAAGGTTTAAATGTTTCCATAGCTTCAGTGGAGGTGAGTCAGAAATGGCCTCTTGATTTTTTTTTCAACTTTTTTAGATTAAAAAAAAAAATTGTTTTGAATTTTTTGAAATTAAAGAAAAAAATTTTTTTTTAATTTTTCGATATTTTCAGAACAAAATTTTAGGGAATTTTCTTAAAAACGAAAAAAAAGTTTTTTTTCGAAATTTTTTTTTAAATTTTTGAAAATTTTTTTTTTGATTTTTTTTTTTGATAAATATTCTTTAAAAAACATACAATTGAGTAAAAAGTGAAAAAAAATGAAATTATTGATTTTTAAAAAGATTAGGTCAAGTTTAATCGAGGCCAAGTAACTGCCCGAAAAATCATGGTTCCTTCGATGTAAAAATGAGTATAGTATACGGGCTATTCCGCGTCAACCGGATCAGTCATCTCTCAGATATTTTTTTAATTTGGCATGTGGATTGTGTAGGGGGAGTTAGATTTTTGTGCCAAAGCGCGGATCTCATAATGCAAAATTCAATTTTTTATTAACAATAACAAATTAGACTCCCATTTTTTTCAAAAATTCATAACTTTGGCAAAAAATTAGATACAATATATTTTTTTTTTCAAATTACGCGGAAAGCTCCATAGAATTCAAAAAAAAATACGAAATGGTAAAAAAAAGTTGTTATCAATTGTTTATTTAACAATTAATTTTTCAAAGATTTTTAAAACAGTGACTGACACGATCAAAAAATTTTTTTAAAATTCTGACATGTTCCTTGAACTGTACTACAACCTGTGAATTAATTCCAGAGGGGTGTTTTTCTTCGTTTTCGAGTAAAAAATCATTAAAGGTGTCGATGCGCATGAAATTGCGGCGCGCCGAGTCTCTACGTAATGGCGGGCGGCCGGTTGCCGTCCACCGCTACCCCGCGGTGGCGTCGCAGCGTTATTTTAGAGTCATTTTCACGATGTAGGACATGATTGGAGAATCTGAAAAAAATACTGTACCTTCACAAGGCTTGCTCAAAGCGATAAGTGAAGTTTCAAGAATGTGTTTTTATTTTAAAATAAGTAGCAAGTTATGTAATTATTATCATTTATGTGCACTCTCATGGTGTGTAACCGTTATTTTGAATCTCTGTAATAAAAAAACGGTGAAAAACACATTCCTGAAACTTCACTTATCGCTTTGAGCAAGCCTTGTGAAGGTACAGTATTTTTTTCAGATTCTTCAATCATGTCCTACATCGTGAAAATGACTCTAAAATAACGCTGCGACGCCACCGCGGGGTAGCGGTGGACGGCAACCGGCAGCCCGCCATTACGTAGAGACTCGGCGCGCCGCAATTTCACGCGCATCGACACCTTTGATGATTTTTTACTCGAAAACGAAGAAAAACACCCCTCTGGAATTAATTCACAGGTTGTAGTACAGTTCAAGAAACATGTCAGAATTTTAAAAAAAATTTTTGATCGTGTCAGTCACTGTTTTAAAAATCTTTGAAAAATTAATTGTTAAATAAACAATTGATAACAACATTTTTTTACCATTTCGTATTTTTTTTTGAATTCTATGGAGCTTTCCGCGTAATTTGAAAAAAAAAAATATATTGTATCTAATTTTTTGCCAAAGTTATGAATTTTTGAAAAAAATGGGAGTCTAATTTGTTATTGTTAATAAAAAATTGAATTTTGCATTATGAGATCCGCGCTTTGGCACAAAAATCTAACTCCCTCTACACAATCCACATGCCAAATTAAAAAAATATCTGAGAGATGACTGATCCGGTTGACGCGGAATAGCCCATACTCAAGTGCGAGTCAGTTGCAATTACCGGGTATCAATGATCGGTTGCGCGTGTACGTGGATGATACATCGTGGTTAGCATCGGCTGACAGAATATATTAATATGTATACCAATATCTGCTGCCACTCTGATTATCCCTGGACGCGTCTTTTTCGTCTTTTTTCTGCAACACGGATTGAATTTCCACAACGGGATTTTAAACCGATTTTGAAGACAGGAATGAGGTTTGTTTCTGGAAAAAAGTCCTAGTAAACTGAAGAATTCTCTTTGTATTTACACGTGAAACAAAATATGATCTGCTGCTACGCGAACGACGCTGTTCAAAACTAGATTCAAGTGGTCACGATCGATTTGAAATTAAGTGCAGTTTATGCATGTTGGTCAAATAAAATTTTGTCAAGCGTGGAAAGCACAGTAATGGTGATGATATCTAGTAAGGTCGATTACGAAAATTTGAATGGATCGCATTTTAAGTATAAAATCAATTTAATTCAACTGGGCCAGCATTTTGGTTGATTTGAAAACGGGTTGAATTTATATGCTTCATAAATGAATTTGTTGAATATGATTTCTATTAGGAATTTTTAAAATCAATAGGATCCTTCGGGTGATTGTTTGGCTGGTAATTATGTCAATAGCGTAATAATATATGCCTGACTACCTAACCACTGTGTTGTTATCTTCATAGCGTATACATTATCATTATCTGTGCTAGATAATTGTAATGATGGGTATTACTATTATAACTTATGCTAAAATGAATTACTATTCGAATATCTGTAGCAGTACTGAAAATAATTAGATTTGCAATTTAAATTTTATTATTTATTATTCTATATCACGCGCTCGACGCGTGTCTAATACCACATTTTCAGAAAGATACAAGCGGTAAAGAGTAGTATCGAAACAGTGGACAGCGCTATACTGTAACATGAACACATTATTTTCAATAAAATTACCTTAACAATATTTAATAAAGTCAACTCAAATAGTCACAAGACTACTCAACTAATGCATACATTTATTTGATTCTGCAAATATTATTTTTACAGCGTTAAGTGGTTCACTTGCTTTCATTGTTAATAATCTGAAGATATAAAAAATAAGAAGGAAAACCATTTCCACCCTTTAGAAATGTATAACATTGTTGGAGAACATAACACAGTTAACCTTGAATCTGATGCTGAGAATCTTAGCAATGTTTATTTCATCTGATTTCAATCAAACAACAATTCGGTTTCTCCTTTTATGCGATGCAGGGTCCTGCTACTTTTTCACTGGTTAGACCTCTCAGCGCTGCAGCGCCAGGACTAGTGCTTTCCCGTGTCATTTTCTCTTAGCTTTTTCTTTATGACACCGATTCGTCTTTCTATCTATCATGGTCTTTCTCTTACAATAATCCGATTCGCAACAGGTGTCAACGGATGATTTTCCGCCTGAGTAATCCAATTTTTGATTCATTACTTGCAATAAAATGGTTCCTAAAGAACCAGAGAAATAAAATCGTTTTCTCTCTTAACATTTTCGTAAATTTCTGGTTTTTTTCCCGCTATTCATGGACATTGACGCAAGTTTTTGTTTCAATCGTTCCTTGTAGATGATGACCTGGCGCCTATTATATGCTTGCTTGTCCTTGCGATGTTAATTTTCAAATTATTCGGAACTATATAATGCCTGTTTGCACGAATCTGAATGTAAGTTAAAATACTCTTATGTTATACTTTTTTTCTCTTTTTTTCTCTGTATTAATTACTTACAGTTACTAGTGTGTTGTAAAACATCATTTTCGTTAGGAAAATATATTTTTCTTACAATAAAATGTTTCTAGTCCGAGGAGCCCCCCCCCCCCCCCCTTAGGGCTGAAACGTTATTGGCATTCGGTTTTTTTTTTATTATTAATCTGACGACACCAAGAAAAATTTCTACAGATATAGTTCGCACTATTCGGCATCGGCACGCGTCGACCGTCACCGACATGACACTACACGGCATATCATTCGAGAAAAAAATGATTCGTTGCGTCATTTTGGACAATGTGGCTTACGAACGGTAAGAGTACAGTCGATTTTGCGAATATTGATTTCCGAAAACTCGTCGAATGTGTACGATCTTACGTGATACTGTATGTTATGATCCGCATGAAGAATAGTATTAATTGGTTCTAGAATGATGCTTGGCGAGAAATTGGAAAAAAATGAACCAGCCAGGTAAGTTTGATAATCATTTAATTATCTTCGTGGTTCATAATTGCTATGAAATTGCGACTTGACATCAACACGATCGTGTTCCGCGATAAAAAACTGTTAGAAGGTATCTCAGACGGTAAATTCAATATTCGTTGCACTGCCTTCCTGCCGTGCTAAACTTCGCAATTCGGTGGCAGTATCATAATTATAAGAACTGCTTCTTCATGAATATTATATAATTCCTCGGATAATTATGTAGGATGGATGTGGTATTTTAATTTGTACAACATGTAGAAAATTGGCGGTTGCAATGATTTTGGAATCATGACTCTGTAACCCAAGAACAAACAATTTTTGTCGATGGTTAAATCTGATTTTTTATTGTAAAAAGGTCTATCGATATTATTGAACTTTTAATGTCTTTCGGCCATCAAAACTATGCTTCATTACGTTACGTAAATTTTTATCTTTGTCTGTTTCAACAACACTGTGTTCGAAATTGAAATTTCTTTCACCAACTTTAATGAAATTTCTACATGTAAACTTAGTTTCGAATACTGGTAGGGTATAGTACAGGAAATAGGGGACCCGTTACTCTTGTCCATAATGCACTAACTTACAGGAGTTATTTTTTTTCATAAATAGGTTCAGTATGACGTGCTGAATTTTGAGAAAAACCGTTTCGACCTATATCTCCGTAACCGTGCACTCTAGGCCCACAATGATAATGACCTTTATTGTAGATAATGATATTTTCTATCTTTTTTGTTGAATAACTTTTTTGTATCTCAACTATTAACAAATTATCAACTTATACGACTGCCAAAATTCATCTATTGACTTTTTGATCAATATCTCCCCGAATAATTGTTTAAACAACGAAATGCTAATAATTTAACTTTTAGATCCACAAATTTCTTACAACTCTTACTCACGACTTTTTTTTCACATATTAATATTTTCAAAGTTATAATGCGTTCACTTCAAAAATCCTGTATCTTGCCAAGGAAAATGCGGACGAAAATGTGAAAATTGATGACATTATCCAGGGCCGTATCGATGTTATGTCTGCGAGTGACGATTGCGAATTGCTTTCGGGAATTTTGAAAAAAATTAATTCTGAAGATGTGCTTGATATTCTTACCATGAAAAAATATTTATGAGAGAAACACGGCGAAGAAGTTTGCATCGTTGATTCTCAAGGCCACGATGCATTCGTTCTTTACAAAAGTAATTCGCAATTCGAATCGAAGGGTGAATTGCATAAAATATAATATAAATTTGAAAAAAATTTCCATCAGGTAGTTGCTGTTTTTTTTTCAGTTAAGAAAGCAAATTATTTATTGCTATTTGTCACCTCATCAATATTTTTTGCACATATTTGAAGAATTTTCATCATTATTTTATGCATCCCGCGTTTTTATTAACCTTCCACCCGACAGTGCAACATAGAAAGAGTTATAACTTCAGAAATATTTATTCGAGGACAAAAAGTTTCGAGTAAAAGTTGTAGGAAATTTGTGGATCTGAAAGTTGAATCATTAACATTTCGTTGTTTAAACAATTATTCGGGGAGATATTGATGAAAAAGTCAATAAATGAATTTTGGCAGTCGTATAAGTTGATAATTTGTTAATAGTTGGGATACAAAAAAATTATTGAACAAAAAAGATAGAAAATATCATTATCTACAATAAAGGTCATTATCATTTTGGGCCTAGAGTGCACGGTTACGGAGATATAGGCCGAAACGGTTTTTCTCAAAATGGCGGCACTTCCGCCCTTGAAATTTGTAAGGATTTTATGAATTTACATTCAGTACGTCATACTGAACCTATTTGTGAAAAAAAATAACTCCTGTAATTTAGTGCAGGAAAAAATTCCCTGTTGCCTGTACTAGTAGTGAAGAAAACTCATTAAAGTTACCACTTACGTGTGGTTTGATAATTTTAATATCGTACGTAAATCCGGAAATAAATAGAACCACCTTATCAATCTACTTTGTAACATACTCAATAAATTTTCATTTGGTACTGAAATGAATTTTAAGGACACATGACCAGTTTTCGAAGTAACCTTAGCAGCATATTCATACTGAAAATATTTGCTCTCGCTTTTTTATTCAGAATTTCACTGTGGGGTTCAATTTGGGATATTTTTTTCGCGACAAATGCAACCGATCGTTCTGAACTATCTGAGAAACGATGCGATAGCACTGCTGACAGCCCATAATGACATGCATCACAGTCCAAGAGATAAATTAGGATCGAACAATTTTAATACTCCGTCGAAATTCGATCTTTCGACCACTCAAACTCTTTCAAACACTGATTAGTCCATTCGTATTTTAATTTGTTACTTAAGTTAGACAACGGTTTGACACGATCAGCTTTATCTAGAGAAAGTTTCTCGTAAAAATTCACTAATCCCAACAAAACTTACGATCGTTTAAAATTTTTTGGTACTGGAGCCCTGTATAATGCTTTCACCTTTGGAAGTGTAAGACTTAGACCTGTATCACCAATCAAAAATCCTAAGATTTCAATTTTTTTCTTAAAGAAATTATATTCATGAACATTTATTCTTAGTTCAGCTTCGAATGTCTTTTATTTCATCACCGAGTGTGGATTCACCGTAATTCTGAAATTCCCACACGCTCTGACTTGTGCGTTTTCTTTCAATACGAGTATGACGAGAGTTGGCCATTTGCTACAAACCATTGGATTTCAATTTCTCGCTTTCACTACTTTTTAATTTCATCTGAAATCTTGCATCTGACAGGGAAAATGGAGCGCGATAGGGATTTAATTGCATTGGTTTGTCGTTATCTTTAAATCTGAATAGTATTTTTCGACCTGTAAAGCATCCCGGTTTACCAGAAAACAAATCTAAGAATTGCGATAAAAACTTGTCTCTCATTTTACCTTTAAAATAATACATATCAGAATTCTTTGGCTTTTCGACTTCATCTACTTTCAAAGGCCAATACCCAAACTCCTGAAGCCTTGTGTTCAGGCCATTTGTTCTTTATTGCGCAACGTTACGTGAATATTTCTCATTATACCTGTTGTAATATTATTTTTTCTCCTACAAAATTTTCTTAACAGAACGTGGCAAAACATCGTTGTCTCTACGAACAGCTTCGTTTGAGTGGGACGTGGTTAAAAGCGATCGTCGTTTGAAATATAAATAGTACATTTTTCAAGCAAGTAGAATATATGAGTAGTAAAAAATGTATCCTTCGACTTATCGATTTCTATTATTGATAGATGTCACTCAGATATCACTCCGATTTTTTGAATAATGAAGCGGGTGCTTACTTCCAGCAAACACACTTCAGACTGTATGGAATTCGAAGCACAAATCGTCATCGCTAAATGCGAGATACAATTGTGACAACGGATTTTTTATGTATGGAAAAAATAAATACATACAGTTGGACAAAACTTGGAATATTTCGAAGATTGTAAGTTTATGCTTATAATTAGATTTACTCCTTGGGGTGTACTGAACTCTAATTTGATATTCAGAAAGAATTTGAATATTGAATACATCATGGAATGTTCAAGAATTTTACATGATGTTCCATACTTGAAGTTATGGTCATAATTCCTTACCATCACGCAGAATTTATCTCATACACTTTCTGTTTACAAGTTTTTAAATTATTACATCGACTGCTAAACAAGCTTTTTAATGTAAATGAATCATGACTATTGCAGAAACTTCTGGGACTTCTTCGTATCATCACTTATATTTACTTTGTTCACACGGAACTAATAGAAGAATCACGAGTAATACTTTCTACATTATCCACTAACGTATCAACATTGCATGAAAACAGTCTCATGACGGCTGATTTTACTCTTCATTCTTCCCAGAATGGCGGAAAGTATCACAATTATGCACTTTTTGCCCCTAAAATGCGGGAAATGTGGAAATGGCAAGGCGTGTCAAAAAATCACACATTTGTTTCACGATTTTTGGGATTTGAGTAACTTTCCTGAATTCCGCTACAAAAGAGCGACTATACATTTGATTCTTTTGCGATCGTTTGTTTATTCAATATAGAAAGAAAAAAAAGGTGAGTTTACTCGGTCGGTAAGGGTAGTAATTTTGCACGACCTTGAAGTTTTCGCACGATGTCCATTCACAGCCGTGAATACAACACCAACCGGCATGGGTATACACAAATATTCCACAGTTATAAAGACCGCATCGTACGCGCTTCTTCGATCCGAGCAGTATTTCAATTTAATAACACAGCGTATTACGTAAAAATGCTGGTATAATACGAAGGCCCCCCTTTCTCGAGCGTATAACCTGCACGATCGGTAAAAAATGAGAAGTTACGACGCGACGCTACATATTATAGTCGAGGTCCTCGCTCACTCTTGCGTGTCCCGGCAGTAATTCTAAAGCTCCGAAAGACATAAACACTGATCTGTGAGACGGTCTTGCTGCGTGCGACGGAACGGCCACTGTCCGTGTATACGTATTCTTCTCCTTCAATCAACGACGGTTATTTCGACTTTTTCTTATACCAACTTGTTACATAAATGCCGAACTTGGCCTCTAAAAGATCAATTGATTGGGGCAATATTCACAAGATATGTAAATTCAAACGAACGTCATCGGGTAGGTCATTTGACGGAGTGTTAATTCAGTCAGCCATTTGTGCTACGGCTATACGATTATCATGCCGAATTTTTCATCGTGTTACTTTTTCTATAACCCATTGTTACAGCTTCCGGTAAATTGAAAGCACTCATAGATATTCATGCGCCCGGCCACGTGTAAATACCATGTTTATACTTTACAATGAGTGCCTGAGCATTCGAATCTTTCACTAAACTGCGGGAGTGTTTCCACCTAAACGAATCAGGGTTTCCTCAATTTTTCACCGTTAATGCGACATTAAATGAAGTCGGTTGCATTTTTTATTATTTTTTTGAGATTTCGGTTTCGATATAAAGTAAGCGTGAAGTACTGAGATTTCAGTTAACGAGTCACGAATCAAGTAATCTGAAAGCTTCCCATCCCGGAAGTGATCGAAATTTTTTACATTAAAGGCAAATACCATAATCTGATCATATTTGAACAATGTAGATATTTAACACTCATCTACGAATTGTTCCACCAAATATGAAAAAACTTTATAATTTCCTTCGTTAATGAAGAATTAAAATATGATTACATAAAACATCGTAAAATTGCCTTAAAAAGAAAATAAACAAGTTTCGTATTCCAAATGTGATATTGCCGCCATGCCGTTGAAAACGTGTTGTTATTGAAAAAAAATTAAAACTTTGCGCTCACGAAACTTTTTGTTCACATTTTACTTTTTCATTGGGATCGATTTCAGTTTGATTTCTTATGTAACCAGGATTGAACATAAGATATTGCGAGATCTTTAAAATATCCAGAGGCTCATAATCATAATATTTATTATTTCTGACGATTATGTGAGATGAGAGGTTATAGTACAAACAGTAATTATTCAGTACCCTGCAATCGCGTTGAGGCGCTTGTTGATAAAAACAACATGGTGTGGTCAAGGTTAGAATATATGGATCATTCCTAGTCAACTAAACCTACTTTCGCGATCGATCTCTTGTTGACTACTTTGAGACTGAAGAATGATGTATGAAACGTTGAGAAAGAGACTTACGCTAATTTAAATACACTGAAATATCTGTACGTTAAAATAAATATCGTTATTGTTTTAGAACTCCGTTCTTTGAAATTACGAAATAGTTGACGTCTGTTCTCATCTCGGCTAGCGTAGCCATACCAACAGCCGCTGGTAGAACTACATTTTTTTGCATCACTCGTGCTGTGGTTCATGGACAGCCCCTAAGTTGATTTGACAGTTCAATTATACTCGATACCTCGTTATTGCAGATCACAATATAGATGTTTTAAAAGAATTAGCATTTTTCAAGCGATGCAAAATTAAACATAGGTACGGGGTAATTCTACCTCAAATTGGCGGAATTTAGGTCTTTTTTGACCTTGTATTTTTTAGATAAATTGTACGCACGAAAGTGGTCCTATTTTTTCTCGATGGTCCAAAACACGCGTACTCGTACCCGCACAACGCGATAGCGACGAGGCGGACCACGCATCAATACGATACCGCGCGCTACAAGTAATTGAACCAAAAATATTTAGAAGAAACGCATAATTATTTAAACTTTTTTGCATTTCTAGCAGAGAATAAGGAATGCAATCCCATTATTAGAAAAATTTTTAAATGGTTAATGTTTGAGAAAAAAATTTATAAGCATTTGAATTGCTCATTAAAAACAAAAAAACTCTATTTTTTCAGAAATTGTAGATTTCCATTCGAAAGTGTTTTTCATTAACTTTGAAACGGGTTTTTTAATATCTTCCCACGGTAGGGAGACCCGAGATATGAATTTTCAAAGCCGCCCGCAAGCTAATTTTATAGTGAAATGCAATAATTCATGACTAGTAGATAAAAAAAAATTTTCGACCAACGAGTAAATGCAGTTCATTTTTCAGGTAAACTTAAAAAGTTTCAATTTATCTATAAATACAAGGTCATTTCTGGGCCGATTTGACATGGATTTGCCCAGATATCTTTATAGCGCATACCGAAACGCATATATGTACCTCATTTTTCGCCTAGGTATTCATTTTCTGCTTTTCAGAAATTATTTCAAAGAAATTCATTCAACCGCCTTAATCTCATAACTATGTTTGTGTATTCTAGAAATTCCTTGTGCATTTATTTCTATCCAATCATTCTGCCCTTAAGCAGACATATTCTAATTTCTATAATCTTGAAATTTGTGGCAAGAATTACCAACTCTGATAAATACAACACATTACTATGCATATACGAGTATAATGCCAAAAATTGTTACAGGGAAAAAATAGGCCCGTTTAGCCAATTTTTCGAATGACTCAGGAGATTTTAATCAAAATTTCTCCTACTGTAGTTTAAGGTAGTATAATATAGTATTCATTCATTTGCCAATCCTACAAAAACCTGTACAAATAAGTGAGAAGTTGGCATTGTATTTACATTAGGTACATAATCGCTTGTTACAGTAGGTAGTAGGTAGGATTTATAGTAGATAAAATCTCGCTTGAGAATTCATTAGATTTGTGTCACAATAGAAACGAAATAGAGGACAAAGTTACACATTAGATCTAACGGACAAAGTCATGTATTGTGCGACGTTGCACTTTCAAAGTTTGATAATATTTTGAGCTACTACGATTTTTTTTAGTAGGTTCGATACTATCTTAATTCTATCAATACAGTTGACATTCAATAAACATGTTCGTGCATTAATTTGAGATATGCCCAGTATTTGTTATACAGAGATATCGGTTTGAGTCTCTTGGAACGCAACGCAATTGGTTAAAATATGCATTATGCTTCCTTCTCAACAACATTAATTCTGGATGTGCGTTTAGTAAATAGCCTGCACTGATCTTGAGCTACGATCTTTATCATCTAGATTGGCAACGTTTGATTTATGTAGGGCTGGTGCTCGTTTGCCAGGTTCAAACTCCGATAGAATACAATGAGATTAGATTAAATGAAGTTTATTGTGTGGATATTGTGCTGTCCAAAGTTCATTGAATATTAAAGTTCCCTCGGTATTTGTATTGTATATATTAATATCAGCAGTATATAATGGAATTGTAATTCTCTATTTAACAGTGCGAAATAAAATGATATAGCTGCCTCACTGCTGCTCTCTCTCTCTCTCTCTCTCTCAATCAATATAAAAATTATAGATGGGGCGTTTGCTTGTTTCATAAAGAGACTGAGCTAATATGAAACGAGGTATGTAAGGACTCGGTGGCGCAGTTGGGGATGACCAACCCTCCAAAGGCAGAAACCGGTATTGGTTTCAAAAAAGCTGCGTGAGTTTATAGGCTTACCTGAACGTGAAACTTGATACTCTTATGGCAGGCAAGCATAGCCAGGACGAGAAATAATGTGAGCTAGCCCAGTTCACGTGTGTAGCAGGTAATGTGCTCGTCCCTCCTAAAACCAAAACCATATCTTAGGCTCGTGTTGATCACTCACTGAAGCAGCACGTTTTGCTCCTTTGATGCGTCGTAAAAAACCAGAGAGCATGAACCCACTAGGGAGAAGAAAAGCTTCTCGATGAGGTACTTTCTCAGCGCTGGGAATAATGCTTTTCTTTAAAAACTTGATAGAGGTGATTCAAGCGAGTTGAAATGCTGCACTCTCTAAATGTCCGTTTTTCAGGCTGCTATATGAGACACCTTTTATAAATCGATTATTTAAGATTTACATTCAAGTTTTGAGATATCACTGTCATTCTTCTTTGCACAATTGGCCTTCTTAGTCAATGTTGATGTTTAAAGAGGGATTATTATGATTCCGCAAATACAATGAGCGCCATAAATAAGCAAAGTGTTGAAAATGCCTGTTTTACAGAATAAATGTAATTGTGGAAAGGTTATAGAGACTAGTAAAGTGGAAGGCGGTAAACTTGGTTTTCTGGAATCGCTAAAAACGAATCCGACGTCATCATTTCAAAATTCAAGAAAGTGGATCCAATATGCCAGACAAACATGAAAACTGATCTTATGATTTTGACAATTCAAGATGATGGATCGAATCCCACATAATATGAAAACTTTCTAAGAAACTGTCAATAAAATATTTTATAGAAAGATTATGAGAACTTTTTTAAGAACAACAACAATCAAGAAATCTGTTGCAAGCTTCTGGCGTGGACATTTTCAACTTGCAGCAACCTTTTTTTGAAATATTTTTGGAATGTTTCTTTCCTTTCATGAAAGATTTCAGAAAGTTTTATATATAGGGATATGTTGGACGAAAATTTTTAATTTGTTCGCATATCGTCAAGAAACTCCGTGCAGAGGTGTTTGCAGTCCCTGATTGGATTCATCATATAGAATTTTCAACATCTGATTTCAGATTCGTAATCAGCGATCTCAAAAACCCTCGAATAGAATGTTTTCTCCGAATTCGATCGAGTTGTAAAGCTTTATTCGCCATAGTGGATTCGCTATCTTGAATTTTCAAAATTCGATTTCAGATTCGTAATCAGTGACCCCGTAAACTAATAATTTATGTAGAACATGTATAGGTCTACAACTTTGCTCCCGCCGTTTTTTTTTTTTTAATTTTAAAAATTATATAAAAAAAATGGTATCTTATTTATGTTTCAAAGTATTGTCCGTCACTTTCCACTACTTTGGCCCATCTTTCAGGCAACAAACGAATCCCGCGTCGGAAAAATTCTTCATCCTTTGATAAGATCCAAGAATCGATCCATTCTTTTACTTTTTCAAAAGAATCGAAGCACTGGCCCGCCAGGCCGTGTGCCATCGACCTAAATAAATGGTAATCAGATGGAGCAACATCTGGAGAGTATGGCGGGTGAGGTAGAATTTCCCATTTCAGTGTTTCGAGGTACGTCTTGACTACTTTCGCCACGTGAGGTCGAGCATTGTCGTGTTGCAAAATTACTTTCCTTGTTTTTGGATCATCCCCAGCTGTTCCAGGCGTTTTGATACTGCTTGCTGAGTTACTCCCAATGATTTTGCTAGCTGTTCTTGAGTTTGGCACGAGTCTTCATTAAGTAAAGCCTCCAGTTCATCATCTTCAAAAGTTTTTTCTCTGCAACCGCTATGCCCATCTTCAACAACAAAATCACCGCTTTTAAAGCGCTGGAACCACTCGCGACACGTTCTTTCACTAATAGTATCATCACCATAAGTACTTGAAATAACCCGATGAGCCTCAGCCGCCGATTTTTTCATGTTGAAATGAAAAAGTAAAATCTCCCGCAAATGACGTGAATTCGGTTTATAAGTTGACATATTTAATTAAGTGTAACTATATGACGCAAACAAAAATTAACTAATATCGATGTAAGGTTATATTTATAGATGTCAAAACTGATGGAAAACAACTGTGATTTATTTATTGGAACTATTACTGGCTACTAGCGCCATCTTTTGGAAAACGGCGGGAGCAAAGTTGTAGACTTAAGGGGTACCTTTCTCGAAAATGAATCATTCCGTTTTGTGCCCCTGGATACTGTGGAGCATTTGCCTAATCAACTGCGGGCAGGGTGTTTCGTCACAATCTAGCTTAGCAAAATATTTTAAACAAAATCAACACATTAGTTTTGGAAACATTGCCTTACTCCAAAAGCAGGTTCCCTTCATCACTACTGTAATAAAGTTTTTATAAAAATTTTCTATCACAATGGAAACATTCCCATCAACTTCTAATTCCAAATCTGCAATGCAAAAAGTGTCCTTGACTTTTCTTATAAAAAAGCATTTGTAGCTGAATCTGGGTCTTGAACTTATATTGAATTTTACCATGACAATGATAATTTTCTCCAGTCTTTGAGCTTATCGGTCACTTCACTTCGATAACAGCTTATCACAAATACCATCGGGGGAAGCACCGAACTCAGGAAATTTGACACCGAGTAGGAGTGAACTCTTATCTACTTTTTTCAATCGATTAGATATTTTTTGAAGCACTTGAGGTTCTCATATTCTTCCTCTCTTCATTGCCATGGTATAAAAGTTTTGTGCACTCAAAATTCTTCCACCAAAGTTTCATGAGTTGTGTTACAACGTGCCGTCTTAGGAATCACTGATGAAGTAATACGTCCACGACGCAGTTCATACCATTTTAGTAGAGCATGCTGCTATGCAAGCTTCATTGGTTAATTTTGCAGCAACATAATCCAGAAATGCTGGTACGTTCCATTTGTCACCATCATGCGATACAGTATTATGATGCATTGACAACCCAAAACCAAAAGTTGGCGCAAACTTTCGCTAAAAAAATTTTATCAAATGACTATCTGTGTCTGATTTCTCGATATTTAATATTCTTTGAAGGAAAGTTTCCTGCCGGTTTTCACTCTAAACACCTACAGCAACAGATTTTGACTGTGTGATGTCTATCTGCTATTTAATACTTTGTCATGATGTAATTTAGATGAGAGTGAAACATAGAGTTAATATGAAAGTTGAGCGTTCGATTATCAAAATCGAGAAACGTGGTCAATACAGTATCAAGGCTCTCGCCGGACTGCCTAGTCAGTCTCTTGTCCGGTTAACCTTATAGTGGTGAGGTTTAACCCAGGCGTCGTTACTCGCGGTACACATTGTACGATATTATTCCTACGATCAGATATCAGTGCCAACTTGAAATAGTTTTGGCTTCTTCGATAGCATGCTATGGATGTAGGAGCAGGCTCTTCTGTAGGACGATGAATCCACACAAATAAAGCCACAGCATGTTTGCAATTACCTACAAAATTTTAAAAATAATTTTAGAACATGAAAGAATTATTGCAGCTTCAGCTTGCAAAATATTACAGACATGCCCATTGAAGCAGTGCACTCATCACAAACAGCACTTATTACAACATTGCCCCCTTCATTTATTACTACCCTGGCAGTATAAATTTAACTCTTTATTCTGTGTTCTGGGCATATTTTGACTCCCTCTGCATACGTACCCTTTTCTTGCAATACTTGTACATGTCCTATGGCATCGTCTCCATACTTAAGCCGCATAGATATAGGAACAACAGACAATACTTGTTGGAGATATTTTATGATAGAATTTCAAGTTCACACTGTAAATAATCAAGAAGTATGTAAAATACAAGTCTTTCGGTTTTGACGTTAAACTTAGTTGACCTATTGAGTTCAAATTTGGATCAGATTACAGTTTAGAGTTCTTAACAAATGGTTCAATCTTCAAAGAAATCGGCCCAAAGATATGTGATTTTTCAATTTCACCGTATAATAGGCTTCGCTTAACTCTTACAATTACAGGACCGACGTTTGGAGGTTTAAGACTCCCATACAAATCGACAAAAATCTGTAGAATATCTGGACGAAGGTAGCGTCTATGTATAGATTCTCCGGCCTTATGGGGGTTAAGGTTTTTATTTCACTGTTTTATGCTTTGAAATGTAATAAACTAAAGAAGCACGTCGATAGATTTAGCATTTCCCTTCTTAAGTAAGACTCCGTAATAAATGCTCTACAACCAGTGAAAGGTTTGATGGTAGCAAGTGGTGAATTTTCTTATAAGGAGAAACCAACTGATTCATTGAAGAAGTAAATTGAAGCAGTTCTTCTGTAAAAATCAATTCTAAAAAACGGTACCTCCGTTGTGAGAGCCACCGTTATGCCATTAGCTTGATCAGATCTTTATTAAGAGTGGGCACAATTAATGCAAAGGGCGGAAATGTAGAAGAACTAAATTTGATAAATTTGATAAACTGGCAAATTCGAAAAATTAACGGCGGAGCCTTTTTTTTCAAATTTATATCTTCAACAATGAAAAGTCCTCGTAATTAATGATAATGCATATCCGCATTTCAATTATTAGACGGTCTTTGACTGTCTTACGGGCTTCGCATCAGAAGCGTAAGATTCCAAAATGTAAACATTCCTTACATACATTCTTATAGTTGTTGCTTAAGAGGAAGAACACTTTCTATTCACAATGTAGAAGTACCATTGTCATCAGTCTGATAAACGCATTTACCGTATAAGATTCAGAGTCTCTATACCATGAGCAATAAGTATTGCAATTTCGATTAAATCCTAGATGCAAATAAGTCTATCTGAGGAGTACCCAACCTCGAGGTTATCTCTCGATAAGCAGTCTGTGCAAGCTCCCACCCTATATCAATGTCATTTATATGTAATTCCTGATCTGCTACCTTATTTTCTTTATACCGGGACAATCTCTTGAAACTATACATACAATGCGCATGCGCGAGTTTTATCGGCTGCACGGGCAGGCTGGCCACTCCGAGTTTCAGCTGTCAAACTCTGTTTCTGGCGTCGATGTAGTTCATACGGATTTTTAAGGTTAGAATCTCAAACAGTCGAGATAGTGACTCGGAAAGTTGATGCTAATGCTCTTCGAAAATTGGCTTTATTCGACTGAAATGAGAAATCTGTTTAAATGTTGGGTGCTTGGAAGAAACGCAGCAGGTAGGTGGGAACACTTTATTTGATCACTTTTATTATTTTGTACATTAGAAAAAACAATGAAATTTTTTTCCGTCAACAGGTGATACGGCCAAAATAATTGCATCTCTAATATTTACTGTTATCTGCCTATTCAATTTATCACACGTACAAAGATCATCGCCATTTTCAAGCAACTAAGCGACCTTCTCACTCTCTTGTGATTTCAGGCGGTAATATTGAATTTTATTACTTTTGAAAATGGGACATTAAACCGAGTGTTCAAGAAATTTAAATATCACACTATCTGTAACAGAACTGTGAATCTTTTTTTTCTCGAAAATAGTTCAACAAAATTTACAAATAGTCGATAGTCAATGTATTTTTAATGATGTTTTAATGATGTTCAATTGAATAAATGAAGGGAACTTAATACTCAAATTGAAAATTTAAGTAATATTAGATTTACTAAAACAATTTCTTTTAGTGCAGTTCGAAACAAAGAAAATCTAATCGGAAGCGTAGAACTCAGGAATGTAGATCACATCCTGTGACACAAGTTGAAAATCAACTTTCTCAAAATGCGCCTTAACGTCACAATTACCTTCAAGGACAATCATGTTTTAGAGTGATGTCAGAACATTATTACGAGGATATTGACTTATCGGATTCATGATTGCGCCCCTTGTTCCATGAAAATAAATGAATATCTAATTTTTAACGAAGTTCATGAAGATTTTTTTCCAAATAATGTAATCCGATACAATATCCTCTTCATAGTCCTCCGAACATCACCTTGTAATAAGGATATTTGGAAAGAGTCCCTTTGTTGCAGGAACCATTATAAAATTTTTGGTTTTCAATTCGTGCTACTGAATAACTTCTGCGTTTCAGGTTCCATTTCCGATCTCAAAATGAAATTTTTTTTGCTCCAGACAATGCTCATATGAAATGCAGAAATAATTGCGCTAAATGGAGATTCACAAGCTTTCAGTCTTAGCGTAGAACCCTATAAAGAGTGTAAAATTGAATTTGGTTTTAAGTTATCGTGCAACTAGCTAGCCAGATGACACCGTCAACTAAAATTAAATTTAAAGACATTTTTAACTGGAGTTATTTAACAATTCTAGATTTAGATTGATTCAGTTTGCCTAGCAAAATTCACCCCCACAATCTAATTGAGGACTTGAAAAACTATTCATCTGAATTTAATGCCTAAGAGAGTAAGAGCAAGCTTCAAAATGAGATACCAAATTAAATGGCATAAAGTTTGAAAAACAATGTTGGTCAATAATAATGCTTGAATCACAATGGTGCACAGAATGATTCCTCGGTACAACGAATTAGCGGCAACGGTTAAGTAACAAACTTATCGCTATTGGCTCGATCAAAGTAAAATGATGGCATATTCAGCCATTATCATCTGTAGTATATCCCGCTCTTCAATTTTGCCTCAACTGATGTTAAGAAGGTGGCGATGGCCTGATGAAATTCACTCTGGCACCTGATGTCTGACGGAACAATCAGGTTCGATGGTTATAATGATTGCACCGCTCGAGAAACCAGGATCCTTGCCACCTAAACGTTTTGACCATCAGGTACGGCATAATTTTCCTCGTATTAATCAAAGTTTAAACTTCGAGCCTGCTGAAAAAAAAACGAATTTAATCATTGAATCCATGTTAAAATATTGTAATTGTCAAAGATCACGTAATTAGAAATTTACCTACATGCTTCCATGCCTGACAAATTTAGTCCCGCTTTGACAATGCATTATTTCGTACCTGAAAATATTACAAGCTATTATTATCAGACTGGAACTTTTGGTATTTTTGAATACAACTAATTTCCAATAAAATGCACAAAACATAAATCGTTAATGAGACCCATTTTTAATTTTATGTAAATAAAGAATCTGTTCACAATAAACATTGTTTTTACTCACCTACCTCTGTTTGTCCAGACTCCCACTTGTTAATGACATTTCACATTGAATTTTAGATTTTTTCTTTCAATAAATAACATCCAATTTCTGTATCATTTGATATTTGCGTCGGTTGAATATTTTCCGATATCGACCACGGTATTGCTGAACGATAGTATTCTTAGGCAAATCGCGCTACGTGAAAATAAACAGCAACATAACCTCGATCCGCGGTTTTATGCACGAGAGATTTACAGCTCTTGAGTCTTGTCTCATTTTTGTGTATGTTGGCCCTCTGCTCAGCAGACGAAAACATCGCCGCGGGGCGATTTCACCGACCAATGAGATTGAATTATTTGGCGCATGCGCATTGTATGTATAGTTTCGAGAGATTGTCCCGGTATGTAACTAGGGGCTTCGCCCCTGCGCGCTTCGCGCGCCAACCCCGCCGCCTCGGCGCTACGCGCCTCGCTATTTCCTTATACATTCTCTATTAGACAGGTGAATTCATTTTGCACGTTTATTTTTTGCGTACCAGAAACAGATACCTATAAAGATATTTGTCAAAGACTGTCATAAACAGCCGATTACAGTTGTCAAAGGAAGTTTTGTTTTCTACATGCGTTTGTTTTGTTTTCGGCATCTCACCCCACGGCCAACTTCGTGCGTATACTATTGTTATTATAGGCTTCAGGCTTCTTTGGCTTCAGGCTTCCTTTTCATTTGTTCAGGACTTTTTTATTAGATAGAGGGATATACAATGCACTAATTAAACGCGAAACTAATTTGCAAAACTTTGGAGATCAAGCTCCTCTCATTTTATTGACACGAGAGATGGTCGTCGCAGTGTAAATCGTTAATGTATCTCACAACTTCTCGAATTATCTACAGTCGTTTTCAAAGCCAAAAGACACTGCTAACGATTCAATATAGAACCTGAGGAATAGGCATCTAGAAAAAATCACAATCCTGTATCGCTGTGTTCAAATATGATTAGAATTTGTTGACACAGAATTTTTCACTTAATCACGATACCTTTATACCCAGATTGGTGTATGCGTATCGTAATCGCAAGTATAGAAGGGGAGCGGCGATTAGACGTCCTATTAATTGTACAAAAGCTTTTACTTTACACGCTTGTGAATAAAATTCGTGACTTCTTGATAAGGCAGCTCTGTCTTCTCCTCTGTTGCTTCTAACATGAGGGGCATTCTATGTCAACTCAACGAATGATTTTCCCTCACCACTTTTGGTATGCTTCAGAATTTTTTATACGATTTTACGATCTCAGAAAAGCACACCTGAATTTTTTCCTACAACTGTTGACTTTTTATGATTAATCAAACCTATCTCAAGGTTGGAACTTTTTTTAAATCTCAAAAAATTGTCTAAAATCTTTTCATTCTGATCATTCTGATATCGGTTCATGATGGGGACATTTCTTTTATAGTTTTTTTCAGCACTTCAAAAATCTTGAACAAACAAAACATCATATTACGACGTTCCAAAAATCTGAAAAAACTCAGGAGTGCTTTTTTGAGATGAGAAAATCGCATAGCAATTCCTGAAGCAAGACTTCAATGTCAATAACAAGACTCGATATAAACAACGCTTTTTCCACTTTTCTCTAATTTAATAACGAAACCTAAGCGTCTAAGACAAGATATTATTTGTTTCACATTATCGCTATGGGCCTCGAAAGATTCACCTTAACGTCAAATGTCGTTCAGGTAAATTGATGATATTAATATCTTCAAAGGAAAGTGATGTTAAATTTCTCTTCGAAACCATAAGAACTAGGCCCGTGGAAACGTAAGGTGCTGTTGACAGGTCGAATTGCGAGTATGTAAATTCGTAGACCTAACCCAATAACATAAAGAGCAGACATTTTCTCTGAAATTTATATGCAGAAATAGGGAGACCTTTCAAATTGAAGGATATCAAAGAAGAACAGACTTCGCGCAGCAAATATAGTCTCGGCTTGTTTACTCACACTCTGGCTGCTTACGATCCCTGTTGAATCGTGTGTGGATACCCTTTTCACCACGTGAGCGCTTTGATTTTGCGTCTGACGAAGATTGCTGTTTTGCAGTCAAATCCACCAACAGCTTCCGTAGATTGTCTACGATGGTTTCTTCGAAAATCGATATTTTACAATGTTCACCGACTTTATGCAACGTGGCTCTGTTCAACGTATATAGCCAAGATGTTTTTGTACTTCTACAGTAGAACTCCTTTTGACTGTGATCGGTTCAGTATTTTTCAAGTAATTTAGATGATAAAATTATCAGAAATAAAATGAAAATGATATCTTAAGAAGGGATTCACAAAGTTTCATAAAAATTTATTTTACAAGGTTTTTGCGGCGCTTACCATGGATTCCAGGTCATTTAAGCAAAAATTGTACCTACAGCTGCAGTCAAATATGGTGAAGCAAAACCCAGAACTCGTTTGATTTTCGTGCATTATGGTATCTGAAGGTTTTTCGGTCGCCGATCACGAAGTTGGCATTGTACTTCCTATATTTAAATAAACCTATGACATTATTTTTATTATTTCAGCTTGAAACGAGTTTGAAAACGGGATGTTCAAAGGCTGGCTCATGGTCAGCCTAAACCTGCTTATTTATAAATGTAAAAAAGAAAGTCTTCATCATTTTATTTTCGCTAAAAATTGCTTATCTTGATGAGTTGATCCATTAACTGCTACGTTGGTATAAAGTACGCTGTATGTCGCAATGTCTGAAAATAGCCATGAGCATGACATTAATCGAGGTTAACGAATTCAGCGAAAGTTGAGATCATCTTCATCATTTGTTGATTCGTCGATATAATCTATTTCTGATTCGTGCGAAGAGGCTTCTAATTATTCTGCTTTATCTGAGAAGAAAACTTCAGTTTAATAACCATGGCAACTGGGGGACGATAATAACAGTAAGTATCATGAAGCCGATACTGACAATTGTAGTAATATTAGTAGTATCTCGCCCTTGTGAAGTTAGTATTGGGTCGTTTCCAGGATGATGGCACGTGCACGAGGGATCCAGGCTCGAATGATGATTTAAAATTTACAAAAATAACATTTATTACGTACACACAAGTGGTTCACATTGTCGTATGGTACATAGACGAAATAGGCAGCAACCAACTAAAAGTTTTCTGTAAATTCGGACACACTATATTCCGTTACAAGCCTACCACGGATATGACATTAGTAACTCTTAATCCAACGATCATATAAAAGTGATCGATGTCTAGATCATCCATTTATTCCCCATGTAGCATATCTAATGCCACAATACCCGTGAAAGAGTGAGGCGCAAAGCTTTAAAACTTATAAAAAAAAATTCATTAGACTTTTTGAATTAAAGGAAAAAATACTGCCACGATTTTTCTTTAGTCTGATAATTTAAGTAACGAGATCTGATTCACTTATACAGCTGCTGACAGAAGGACTAATTGACATAACATCATAACCAGCGTGAGGTTATATTGAAGATCAATCATTACAAATCCTGTAGAAAAAAGTGTTGGATTGCATCATTAGTTTCCATAAATGAGAAATATTATAAATTAGGAAACACATCGAAGTGTTGAAATATCTCGACAAATAGCGATAAAATCTGTATAAATAATATTATATGCAGATTAAATTGATGAATTTCTTACATACACTCCTCAAAAATTTTTGAGAAATGGTGAAAATCGAAACAGTGAAGCATACTACTAACTTATCAAGTTACAGGATTGGCCAATCATCTTAGACATAAGAATGTTGATTACGGAAAAAAATCGCTTATTTCTTAAATGGTCTACAGCATGATGATAAGATATTTCGTAAACCGGAATATTCATAAGCTACAAAACTAACCTGTACCTCGCCATTGGTTTTTTTTTCCTGGTGTATTCATCGGAGCAAAGAACCTTTAGATTCAAAAGTGTAGAACCTCGATTAACCAGGAAGGATGGATCCGAATCTGCTATATTGTATGAATTTTTAATTTGAAAAATAGTCGTTAACGATTCTGGAAGTATTCATAACAGTTCGTATAAATGAAAAAGCAAGATTTATAACCATTGCGTGATCATTATGTCAGTGAGAACAAGCACGACATCTTTATTGTTCGAGTATAACAGACATACACAAAGCTTTGTAATGAGAGCAATTCATTATCTGTAGTTGACGTCGAAAATTATCACTAAACTTGCTAATGTTTGAATCAAGTGCGAGACTGCCATGACGAGGAAATACAGACATTTCTGATGTGTGAATATGCCACGATAAGCTTATCGCGGATCTGGAAAGGTCTTAACGGGTCAACGCACACACAAAAGAACCGAATACTGAATTCCTAAAGGCCTGGGTCCACGAAGAAGACAGATTCACGTCTTGTCCCCGCTTTGAGGTGAATTTTTATTTTTTTTTTATACCGCATGTGATTTTTGATCTCGATATATACGACTGCAGAAATTATTTATGCGTGTGGGAATACAAGGTCACTAGAAACCGGTCATTTGGAACCGGGATAAGCTGTTTGATACTATTCGTATCACTTGTATGAGTACCATAAAAATTTTGTTCACAATGTTATAAGCGACTATGTAATTGTAACGTATTTATACTTTATTTACGGTATAATAATTAATTGATATGTTTCTAACCGAAGAAATTCAGAGAAATCTTTCTCAAGTTTCTGTAATAGGTACCAGAACTTACGATTAGAAGAGGTTTAAGTGTGTTGATTTTCTTTGTTTCGGTTTCACCTCTCTCTGTTCATGTCCAATCTTTGTCACTTTTGACAAAATTCAATATTATTATAACAAAGATTAAAATAAAATATGAAATACTTTGGTCAGTCACAAAATTTTCCGTCATCTAATTTTTCTTGTGACAAAACATAAGTTTGAACAATACTTTAAAATCCTTAAAATTACCGGGTTGTAAATTTATACATTAGGTGTATAAATAAAATGTATGTCTTTAAAAACGGTATAACTAAAATGTATCACTATAAAAACGGTATACATAAAATGTATAACTATAAAATGGTATAAATAAAACGTATTACTATAAAAACTTATCATGAACAGCCCATATAGGATTTCTCCGTCGCTCAGGCCTCCATTTCCTCTTTTGATTTCTATAGATCTCCGTCACACTTTAGATCTAACTGTCAGTTATACGTTAGCTTTATCTCGATCGTGTTTGATTGCAAACTAGTTATTTTTGTTGTATGACGACGAAGATTAAATTCAAGAACAAACGTAGATTTAGTAAACGTTTTTAGTTTTTTGAAAAACGCACTCCATATTGTTCTAGTTAGGTACGTCTCTATCATTCAGTCGGCGTCAAAGGAATGGGGGTGAGAGATTGTCAAGTCAGAGATCGTCAAAGTAACCGCCAAGGTCAAGGCTTTGCCTATGAGCTTATCTACTTCTTTGGTCAAATTGTACTTTGAATTAGACGGGCGTATTCAAACTTTTACAATCTTCTATAAACTGCTCCATAAACCGCATAACAACTAATTATTTCGTGAAGCACGGAGTAGATGCTTGCCAAAATTGTGAATTAACGGTTTCCGACGAAATCATTCAAATTAGTAAGCATAGCAACTTACCATTAAAGATGGTAGTAACGATAGTAGCACGATGACGATAATAAAAATAGTATTTCTCCCTTATGACGTTAGTGCCGGGTCGGTTCGGCGCTTTTAATGCTGAACGTGTACTAGGACTAATTTAAAATTGACAAAAGTAACATTTATTGCCTAGACACATGTGGTTTACATTCCCATATGGTGCACATATACCTAAAACTGACGTGTATGAATTTTTTCATCGTTCAAATGTACATTGCTTCAAATTTTTTGGAGTCTCCTACGTATACAGGCAATAACTTATTAAACGTTTTTTTTTTTTTTTAATTCTGATACTCCACATCGTGTTAGAAGCCCACCATGGACATGACATTGCAAACTCTTGAAAGGACGACCAGACAAAAGTTTTTACAGTCCAGTTAATCCAGTTGTTTATCATATAGCATATTCAAAACCATAGTACACATGAAAGAGTGAGGCACAAAATATCTAGTGTGCAAAACAAATATTGACAAGCTGTCCCCGATTTCATTCATCTTAGGATATGTTATTCTTGATCGAAATCTAAACGACACGTGTTTTTTCTTATCAACAGATGAATGGTTTAGCGGGGTGAATTCAATCCCCAAAGTTAGGCATCCTGAGTAGCAGTTTCGCAATTTCGCGTGCTTCGAGTTGCGATATTTGAATGAAACCAATTGGAGGATAATTCTCATGGCAAATAATGAAAAATCTATTCGACCGATTATGATGTTAAAAAATATGGTTGAGAATTATAAACATATCATTATTCACTTATTGGAATGAAAAAGTCGTACCTATGTAGAGAAATATTGTATTACAATATTTTCAGAACATTTTAAGACTTAGTTGCAACATGTTTTCTCCCTCGTAGGTCCAACGTTGGTTCAAAAAGTGTGGTATTGATTGATGTATGGAGTAGCCACTGCCCTGCAGCTGTATGCTAGGCATCACCTCCGAATAAAGATTTACGTTGAAAATTATATCTAAAAGAACAACCGGAATGATTCGACCCCCTTACGCTTACGGTTTTAGGGTGTGGAAAAATTTCGTTAGACAATTGTCGGACAGTGTTTTATTAAAGAAATATAATGTAAATTTACATTGGAGAAATACTGTTATTAAATTACAATCTTTGACTTACAATCAGTTATCATCTCCACGATATGTCAATCTTTTTGAGCTTTCTTGGTTCAAGAGTAGTTACACAGAAGTCAAGCCAGAAAGATTTTGAAAATTTTGCGGATTTCGCTTTCGAAGGAACTTGTTCATCACATTGTCAAGTTGCAAAATGTAATAATATGGCGGCTATTCGTTTTTCTTGGTGCAAGAAGTTCTTATGGTTTCACCATTTTTTGACGATTATCATTATTGTAATACTTATAATGAGTATTGCAACGCATATTACCTCTAATATGGAGACAATCAAAAGTAGATAATTCATTATTGTTGAAATTCAATATATTGTAAGATTCGTAAGTTGTAAGTTGAGTTCAGATTGATAAAATAATATACGTCCTGGTCTCCCTCATTAATTACATTTGTTATATGAATCTAACAACATCGCATTGCTGTATTTTATTATGCGATGATTCCAAAATTGCAAGGCCAGAATCGATTCCAGTGATGTCAAAACCCCTGAAATACCGGGATTCGCAAGATTTCGCGATCGTGAAATCAACTCTGCAAGAAGGCGGGCGAAAATTTGAGAGGGTGGTTTTTGTCATTAATGAAACTAAATGTTATGCAAATGAATAAGTTTCTCAATTGTTACGCAGAAAAGCTTTGTAATATTAAATAACACAAACTGAAGCAAAATAGTACCAATTTAATATAAACTTGGTTGTATGTGTACAGGAGTAGTTCACCTCCTATGTGACATTATTTCGAAAAACGCAAAAACACGTTTGACCTAATTTTTTATATTCTGTCAATGCAATTAATTGCATCCAAATATGAGCAACAAGTTTAAATTTGTAACTTTCGAACCCTTGAATCTATTACCATTTAATCCTGCCCTAATCGCATAAAATGCATTTTTCGTTATTCGCCACGGCAATTATCCTCAAGTTGGTTTCATTCAAATATCTCAACTAAATGCAAGCGAAACTACGAATCTACCACTGTGGATGCCCAACTTTGGGAGTTGATTTTAGCCCTTTAAGCCGTTCATTCGCTGATAAATAAAAATACGTGTCGCTTATATTTCGCTGAAGAATCATATATCCTAAGATGAACAAAATTGGTGATGGGGAGCACATCGGAACCTTTCATTATTAGTACCGTATTAGATATCGCTGTGCAATATATAATAAAGTTATGACCTGCATTGCAAAAATTTTGTATTTAACTTGAAAACCATGAGAATATAGACTCACGAAAATTGTTCAATGTTTCAACTACCACCTGACCGGCAAAAATACTTCCTTTATATACGAAAAAATGTTAGAATTAATCTTTGTCGTCAAGTAGGTACATAATTCATAAATAAATTGGCATTTGTCACCTCTTTTTGAATAAAATGATGTAAAAGTGAAGAATAGAGATTTGTGATGAGATGAAAATTTTTCAGATATCAGTAGTTGGCAAGCATTTTTTTAAAACACCTGGAAATTTTTCTTATGCAGCTGCAGAAGTTTCCAAAGAATTTCATTATAAGTTCCCACTCTAATTGATGATCTGATAAGTCGATTGAAAGTACTGCATCTGCTGTTCTCAATAAAAGAAAACATTGCTCCCCGCAAACGTAAGTCTAAAGACTTAAACGTCGTCTTTGTCATATCAGATAGAGAGTTGTAATTAATTGTAAGCGAGAGTTCCTATATCGCGAAAAGTTTCCGATACGTGTTTTTTCAAATCGTTCGGTTTACGTAGTATGTGTAAAATACATTATTTTATACCCTAGATTTATGCATATTTAGAATCTGTTCTTTATTACAGTCTCGAAAAATATCATCTGTTCAAAAACTTTTCAAGCTACATTACGGATCGTAAATTACAGCAAAGTCTACATATAATGTATAAAAACTCATGGGAAGATTATTCTACTGCTAATAAGAATGCAGGCTCTCCCAATATTTTAAACACTTTTATCGTGAAATTTACGTTCTAAAATTATTCTTTAAGCGCTTATTAGAAGTCAATAAGTTTATACATTAGGGTTACGTATAATCATTTAAATTTTCAAGACTCTTTTCCTTTTATTTATCCAACCAACGCTAACATCTCACCATATAGATACTCGTATTGCAGAGAAAGTAGATGAGACATGGGCGCTTCTGTAAGCGGAAATACGCCCGGAAAAGAAAAAGAGAGAAGATTGAGGAGTGCTGCTATCTCGGTCCTCTGGCGCATGCGCAATGAAGCTTCTTTGTTGACTGGGGGAGGGTTATTTTCGGCGCTGGATCTACGAGGAGGAAGGGGGGAGGGACCGGGGCACTTATCCCAGGCGGCAACTTCGTGGAGCGGCAAAAAGGAAGAAAGCGAATTGCGAACACATATGCCCAAGATAATTTACCTGAAAATAAAATATTGAGTAAAAACTAGAAACTACTTATTCACATGTTCCTGGAGGTTCTTTCATAAAACTGTTCATCGTCCATCCTTCATGATCAAATAGAGTTGAGAAAAGGTTCTCTTAGGATGAATGTTTTCTTTACATATGACCCCATAACATATTTCTCCAAAATTTTTGTGTATTTTGATTATGTCGTCATATAAATCACATTGAAGAGAAATGTTTTTTTAGGACTCATGTCATTTATCCAAATATATTTGAAAAATCACTTCTATCCGTTGAAGATATAATTTTTCTAATATATGTATATAAAAAATTATATTTCACAAATGAAGAATTAAAGAAATCGACTCCGATCGAATACTCTGATTTTATTCATTCGCAATATAACAGATCATTTTTCAACAGATATTCTTACCATTTTTCATTTGTTATCCTCATTCGAACCTTTGCCACTGGAGCATTAAAGGCGGTATCGACGGTGCGTGGAATATCTCAGAATATTAAATTAACAATAACTAGTTCCATATACTAAATTAAAATTGATATTAACAGAAGTATTTAGCAAACATAAATACCATATGAGTTTTTAAATGTTTGCCGTTTGTAAAATAAGCTATCAAGTTCAAAGATTTTATCTTAGTTCTACTACAAGACATCCACTTTTTTGTCTTCCGAAATATATTAATATGTGATTTATTTACGCAATAAATGATATGTTTTTTTTTTTTATTCCAACTGTTATTGCTTTTCTGAAGTACCTGAACGAAATTCCAGTTCTTAAAAAAGTATCAATCATGTAATTTTGATTTTTTGTCCGCCATATTGAATCCGCCATTTTGTAGTTTTTTAAAACTGACCTCAGATTCGTAATCAAACACCCCGAAAACCCTAGGATCAAAATTTTTGCGCCAAATAATGTTTTTTCAATGATTTCATCCGCCGTCTTGAATCCGCCATTTTTAATTTTCAAAATTTCCATACTTTTCAAAATTCAGACACTGAATCAAGGTTTTATCCAAAGTTGAACCCAAGACAATTAGCTCGAGAAATCAAGCAAGGAACCATTGTTTGATTTTTACGTAAAATTTCACCCTTTTCGAGCCGCTATTTTGCAAACAATTAATAAAAAAAAATTCTTAACCAATAGGTTCTTAAAGTACAGATAAAAATTCCACGATTTTTGCAGAAAAGAATCTGATTTGAGTGTTATGAAGGTTCGATATAAATAGTTTTTTAAAATAACTACACCGAAATTTCGCTGTTTTTTTTTTTTAATTGCAAATTTTCCATAGAAAATTTAATTTTCATGGCTTCTAAACTCGATATTCTGAAAGAGCACCCTTAAAAATAGCCGGGTACTAATTTTTCTTAAAATCCCATTGTCCTAGCATTGTTGACAATCGGTCAAACGTGACTAATGGGTTAATTAACTGGACCGAATCGATTTGTATTGATCCGAACTTTCATCCCTATCGATATGAAAGACAAACAAATCATTTACCAAAATGGCAACCAGCTCCCTAACTATTAGACAGAGATAGAAAGCACTCCACGGTTGTTTTTGTCTTTTTATTCGCAATGTGTATATTTCGCTGGCTTCCTGACATTATCTATAATATGTCTGTGCGATTCTTACACGTGAAATTAGACATTTTGACTTTGAAGCTAAGTGCTACGACTGGGGGGAATATGGCGTGCAATTATTTGAAATAATTTACATGGTAAAATAAAATAATTTGGTTCAACGCAAAATCTTTATCAAAATTGAATAGTACTCATGATTGTATCCAAAAAAGTCCATACATTTTGTTTATAAACATCAAATCAAGGTTGGTTCTGCTAAAAACTATTGTTGAGTACTGTTTTGACAGCCAACATTTCCGAGGAGTCAGTATCAATAGCGTTGACCTAAAAACTGGTACCAAATCGCTGAGATTCGATCCAAATAAATTTTTTTTTTTTTTTTTTGAGAAATTTAATGTAACAATTGAAGGTACCTATGCCTATGAAAGAGATTTATTTATCCATACATCATTCAAACATACATATTAAAATACGCCGTTATATTTCACGAGTAATAGAAGAGTCCACCAGTTAATTAGTCGGGTATATTAATGAACGACAATTAGAAGTATCGATTTCATTTGTGTGACGTAATTTTATTTGTTACCGTATTAGCACACTGTTAATATGGTATAAAGAACTCGTAGAGATCCAACGTAGGTAGCAACAGCCTTCGATGAGAGCACAATCCAAGATGGTGTAGATCAAGATGATAACGTTTACCACGTGTAATATTCGAAATTCGATGATCCAGAGACAATGTATAATCCACTTGATTTGGTGATTGATTAGCGTGGAACTTCTGCGGTCTACTGCGGAACACTGATGATTTTCTCTTTACTTCTTAATCGTATCGTCTTTGGTTGAATTACGGGAGAATAGAAATTCGTTTGTAGTTACTTGAGTTAGAGATAGAAATAAATATCACTGCTATGAGATATGATCACGGCTTTCTACACAGGTCTGGGGATTCCTATCTCTTTACCATTGAACGCCGTGTAACCGGTTTGAAGCCTGTGTTTCTTAGTTCGACCGGAGCGTTGTAATCTCGGAGGCTGGCTACTGCAAGTGCATGTCTAATAATAAGTAGGTACACTTACCAGTGTATTGGCCTCCCCCTCATTAGAGCAAGCGGCAAAAATGCGGCAAAACGCGGTGTATTAGGGATAACGGGATAATAATATGGACAGATGAATTATCGTTATATCTTTATTTGGGGACGGTGACCATCGAACTGATTTCTCACCCCTTAAATTCTATCTTCCCCTTAGGCTCTGTCTTGCTCTCCCCCCACTCACGCTCGATGTCTCGCTCACGTCGTACACGCATACACCACAGCTTACAACGTCGGTTTCAATTCCGTTTTGATTTTAGAGACGGAGTGCCCAGACCTATGTAGAAGGCCGTGGGTACGATGGATCTTCCGTCCCGGTGTCTTCCAATAGAGTATGTATTTGTCTCCTCCAATTTCCGGCTTGGTCACCATCCGTCCGTAACCATGCTCGTCAGTTAAGGGCGTTGCCTATGCCTCGAAGAGCAAACAGAGACTCACGATTTTCCTTCTCATTTCCTCATTTTTGAAGACAATTAGGTTCTTAGGGGGTCATTTTGAAGGTAAAGGATAGATCTGTGTCGCCTTTTTTGCCGAATTTTCGATTTCGCTTTCAGATTTGCGTAAAACGTACTTGAAGGTACGTTATGTTTGAAGTGAAACACAGCGGACAGTGAATTTTTTTTCGCAATTCGGCGAAAAAGGCGACACAGATCTATTCTTTATCTTCAAAATGACTCCCTGAGAACCTAAGTATCTTCAAAAATGAGGAAATGAGAAGGAAAATCACGAAGCATAAAACAGCAAATTTTTCGCGCAAAAGGCGGGCGGCTGCTAGCGCCACGACTGCGTTGGCGGGTGACCATGCGAATTACAGGCGAGGAGAGTAGACTCAACACCCCCCACTACAATTCCCCTCCTTCGAATCCTCGTCACTCGGCACGTGGATAGTGTTCCGCGCTTTTATTTTTGCTTGTGTTTTTCTACAGTGTTTTTTATTATTTCGAATCAGTATTTAATCCCGCGATGGCTAAGAAGAGAGGGAATGTGTCTTTGAAGAAGAAGAAACGTACTACTTTCCATAGTTTGCGCTTTCTATAGAATTTATTTAGCCATATAATGTATACAATGCTCGATGCTTTGTTATATCAATTTTCTTTATCAAGATTACTGTCATGTTTCACTTATACTGTTTCAATTTAATTTCTATGAGATCCTTCTCATACAGATTTCGTGATTATGTTTATTAATTTTAAACGAGTTCAATTTTACTTTTACCATTTCATATTATTTTTTATCATTTTGTATTTGTTTGGTGCAAACCCGATCATGGTTGGGAGGTAGGGACGGGTTAGGCGGGTCTCTGATAGCGACCTCCACGTGGTGAGACCTGGGAGATTGATGATATTTTCGTTGTTATATCATGAATTTGCTCACAGCTATTCGTTGCATTTTCAATTTAAAATGACCTGTGACGACGTCTGGCCGGTATTCGTAAATAGTTACGTATTATTTTCGAGACTGTATTAGGAACAGCTCTCAGCCGATCAAGCTATGCTTTGAGCTGCCTCAAGACAGTCCTGCAAATCGAACCTGACTATGAATACCGGCTATTAGACTATTACCAGTCACGTGATCGCATTGCGTAGAAATACGGACGCCGGTGAATATAATTTTCGTTGAAATATGAAGAATGTATATCTATATCAACATACGTATAAGGAATTCTACGTCACGTCAATCAAAAAATGACCTCGTATTTTTTCAATCTATTTATACTTTTTTTCACATGAAATAAAGGTAAAAAGAATCGACACGCATTTTGGTGTTCGTCCGAATTATGTTTGTTTTCGAAAGTTACAAGACAATCATTCAATTTTGATCCAAAAGGAGCTCGGATATATCCGGTTCTATTCGACGTAAAGACATCATTTACAGTGCATTCGGAAGGTGAACGAATAAGCTTTCATAAAAAAAATGCAATGTTGAACATTATTGAAAATCCCAATTTTTATAAACAATTCAAATGTTTGACGATTTTTACCTCATTAATGACAAGTTTTCGAATTATAAAAAAAATAGTTTCGGGTTCCTTATTAAATTCTGTATTACTAGTAAATTTTTCAAGTGGAATCTGAAAGGAGTCTACTTTTTTTTTCTGTTATTCATCAGGCGCTGCGTCGTGCCGAGCGCGATACACTGGGCTGTTTAAAAGTATTTGAAACCGAATGCCCGTGAGGGGTGGAAGAGGATAGCCGCGTCACCCGCCCCACTCCGGCGACAGCTCGGCTGCTCCGTCTCACTTGTTTCTTTACCCTCTCTCTCGCCACGGTTAACGCGGGAAGCGGAGTAGCCCGCGCTTTCTAGCTAGGCAACGCCCTTAAATTACAGTTCAGGTTGAAATGTTTGCGTGCGTTAAAATATTTTAATGCTTGTAGTGTTACAAACCTAAGTAAAGTAATCACGAATGTACGAGTCTTCGGCGGGGGGGGGGTTAGAGACATACTCTGAAGTGAAAAGTTTCTTTTATTTACACTGTATTGCGTTAGCTGTCCCAGATATTTATAATGCTGGGAGCTCTAGAAGACGGTTAACGTAATAAAATTTGTACGCTATTTAGTGAGTGACATTTTGAAATGACATGAATATCTTCTGAAATTCGTTATTCCTCATGGGCCAAAGAAATTCCATAACCAGAAGAATGAATATAAGTCTTCACAGAAGAATCGGGATGGATCAAGCTGCTTACGCTAGGGTTACTATGGTCCTTTTTAATACCTGCGAGTCATTCCTTTGAGTACGAGAACCGAGCTACCACTAGATTTGGAAAGCCATAGTACCTGAGAATTTTAACTTCTTCCAGACGGTAAACAACCTGGTGGCGTTCCGTGGAGGCAATTTGAAAGCAAGTGCAGTTTCTAAATACATATTCATTTCGTCTGTACTGAAACTTGTCAGATGCGTATTACATATTGGATGTTTCATAAAGTTTTGGCATCTGTCTGCCGTGATGCGGCACAACAGAATTTTCGAAGGTGCAGGTGTTTGCTCTTTTGGTATCTATAGATTACAATAATTCGTTTGGCATTTGAATTACTTGCCGAAGGAACGATGGTCACTGTGTGCCCTCACGCCAGATTATTGAGCATACGTCGATTTCTATCTCCGGAATAGGTTGACACGGCTTTCTTTGATGAATCGTTCGCTGGTCTCGGTGAGCATCCTACTTGGACATGGTCAGAGCCGATTCACACCGTTTCCAAAGGTTCGAAACCCTAGTCTAGGTTCACGTTTTTCATCTGTGTTTCAACAGGCTCTGGTTGATTTATAAAACTATAAAAAAAAAAAGAAACAATAACCAACGCTACCATAAGTGACGTATACTTTATCCTAATATTGATAAATTTCTAGAGTAATAATTTATCGTAAACAAACTTATCGAACCGAACCTCATCAAGGTGGACATGATTGGCGTAATCTATTCCACAACTGTGTTTCGTTTATGTACTTACCAATGAAATTATACGACGCTATAGGTTTTTTCTCCGTGACCACAAAAAGAACAGCCCATTGTCATTTTTGAGTATTTGGGTATTCCACGCGTCGCTGTCACTGGCGGTTAATTATTTCGACAATGTATAGGAGAAATCGGTTCACTCATGAACTCGTGCGGCCGTCTTACCGACGAATCACCACTAAGAATTTTCGCCCCACGCGATCTCTCGGACGTTCTCGACAACGCCTGTAAAAATCGATTGCCATGGTTCCGAGCTAAATTCTCAATTCTCGGAGAATCACCGATTGTCGCAATTGTCTAGATTTCGTGTTATTTTCTCATTCCAGGGTGAAGCCCACATATTCATAGTGTCTGCCTGTTCGAAAGGCTGTGAATAATGGGGCTGTTATATGCCCATTGTTTTTATAAAAGGTGCTACGTGGCGGAAACTGGGAGCCAGAATTAGCAGCTAAATGTTCTAATGTTCATTTAAATAAGGTAGTGAAGTCCCAAAATAATAATTTTGGGAAATACCTTGCACCGCAATTACTTTTATAGAATTATAAGGATAAGACTGAACTGCATTTTTCTATTTCCAAAAATTTAACACGTTTGGTTGCTAACTCTGGCTGTTAGTTTCAGCTTTATAAAGATGCTTCGGTTCTGATTTTTAACGACATAAGTGACACGCCCACATTTTAAGATTTACATGACGTGAATTTTTATCAATTTTGAGTGATTTTGTGCTTTCATCGGAAGCTATTACTCGAGAAATCCGTATATAAAAAATTTGCTCCAATCTCACTTCACCCGTCTATGATTGATATCAATGTTACCTAATCTCTCTATCTAATAAAAAGTTTTGAACAAATGAACTGGTAAAAAAGATTGTAATAACAATAGTACACGCATGAAGTTGGCGGTGGGGTGAGATGCCGAAAACAAAACAAAAAGCATCTAGAAAACAAAACTTCCTTTGACAGCTGTCATCGGCTGTTTATGATAGTCTTTGACAAATATCTTTATAGGTAACTGTTTCTGACACGCAAAAAATAAACATGCAAACGAGAATTATCAAGATGATTCCCGACGGGAATTGTCTTTTTTGAGCGCTGGCGTATTGTGTATACGGCACTCAAGATCGACACGCAGAGGTGAGACTGAGTATCGTTTCAAATATATCATACTGGCAAACATGTCAGCAGAAGTAATGAAACAGAACTCGAGGAGAGTTATATCAGAGAAGAAATAGGTTTTTTGTTAGACCTGCATGGAAAGTTCATTTTTATGCACCATTTACAAACACCGAAAGTAGTCTTTTATACACATGTGCGGGTAAAATTTTCGCGCATTGCTAGGGGTGTGAGAAAAAACCTTTCCACATTGCTAGCGGTGTGCGAAAAAGTTGGTCGCGCTTTTATCCACAGTTGCGCATTTCGCAAACAGCTGCACTAGCGCTACCGATGGAATAGGTTGGTGCATAAAAATGGACATTCCATTATAGGTGTAATAAAAAATACAGTTCGATACACGTGCGAAAGTTAGCAATGCCTATCTCGCGTGAATGCCCCACACTCGCCCTTCAACTCATCTCCGGGCTCGTGCTGCGCCTTCACGCTTGTACGGGCATTGCCACCTTCGAGCACTAGTATCGAAAAACACTATTTTGGATCCTGTAAATCCTTGATCCGGTTAACCACTAAGTAAGGGCCTTCCCAGTTTCTTTGTAGTTTCGGACACCGTCCTTTCTGTCTTCGAGGTTGAAAGAGCCAGACAGAATCTCTGGGATTAAATTTTATATCCTTGGCTCGAATATCATAATGAGTTTTTAATTTGTCTGAAGCCATAGAAATTCTACTTATAGCAAAGCTATGAATTTCTTCTACTCTGGGGAAAATAATAACTATAGCAAAATAAGTCGCCAAATGCAATTGGGGGTGCATGGCATCGGGTGTTTTGTACATGTGAGTGGATTCGTTTACGAAAACAATCTGAGCAGACCTGCATAGGGAGCCAATAGCAATGTCGGGTTGACCGGAAACAACCGATTAACAGTTGTGGACCTGTCATCAAATCAGCACAAATAAATTCACCTGTTTAACAGACACTGTATAAGGAAATAGTATGGCGCGTAGCGTCGAGGTGGGGTTGGCGTGCGAAGCGCGCAGGGGCGAAGCCTCTAGTAAATACTTTACAGAATTTTTGTTTTTTTGGTTACTCATGTTTATAGAATTTTAAATTTGTAATCTTTGTGAAACCTAATGAACTGATCGGTCTGTCTTACGCCAATATATTCCATGTATTGATAAATGGTACCGATAGAACATTAAAACCACACAAATAGAAATGTTAATCGATACACTAATTTTTCTTTTGGTTACTCTGCTTCTGGTAGGTCTTTTCTTTAATAAATCAAATATCATTCTGTGAATTGTTATTGCTGAACTGTTATCAAACAAATGTAAAATATCTCACAAGCCTCACAATCTTTACAATCATTACGATATTGTTACAAAGGGTGAAATCACCCGTCTTATCCCCTTTTAATGATCTAGTAGTCATTACAGATAAAAGAGGCTTATAAACCTCTTATGTCTTTAAAAAGAATAAGGTTTCTGCGTCAACCAACATTATTGTAAAAACAGTTTTGTTTCAGACTTTAAACTAGAAAGACGTTCTCTGCTATTAAAACTTGTCTATAACATTTGATTTGCGCCTTTAATTTGATTCACTAAATAAGCTCGCGAATCCATACTTATTTGGCAACGTCTTAAAACGTTACAATATCATAAATTGTAAGGGATCAAATGCTTCACGTACTATTTGGTTAAGTACTAATATTGAATACCATTCGGTGACATTACGAAAATTTTAGGATTCATCAATACGTAACCTCATTCAATAAAATTCATTGGAATCAGTTCATTTAGAACACATTAATTCCTTCGAGAACGCCGTTTAAACAGTTTTGGTTGTTCATGACAATTGTTTTCAAACTTAACACACTACGGTGAATAATATAGAATTAACGGATCAACGGCTTGGTATTAAATAATAGATAATCAACGAATTATCCGTGTCAATTAACTTTTTCACACAATCTTATGAACTATTTTCGACTACTACGGTTAGACGCAGAACAGAATGCAAAGGGTCTGTACAAAGTACTATAATATTTATTTTCAACTATCTTGTGGTGAACTTGCACTGCGACGCATTTGTCAAATTTATACCTATAACATTTAAAAAAATCTAAGATTCTGGAATTTAGCTCTGCACTTTTCGACAACTAACGGTGCTACCCTCAGTGATACATGTATGCGAAATTTAGTTTCTTGTGAAACGTGGTACTTATCATTCTTACTATCATTACTAGTAATACTTATTGGAACACGGTTTACAAGTACGTACGTTTACTAACGTTGGATGTTTTGTGCTTAATTTCAGTTGGTGATATTTCACGAAGCGAGCGGGCCCTTCGTTGAAGAATTTTGGCAATGCGTCACACACGGATTCTATACGGAGCCATGGCAGGAGCAGCTCTACACGACGCTCAGTTTGATTTTCATGTTTCTGCTGCCTCTAGCTATCTTGATATCCACATACGTATCGACCGTAGTGACGATAGCTCGTAAGTAAGCATAAAAAAGACTTATAGTGAAACTATCTCACAGTAAAAGTGAATGTACAGACTGCTCAGCTGAACAACTTTTGAACCGACAACGAAATTCAACTTTGGTCGATTGTCAATTTTTTTTTTATTGGTAGGATTGTATGTGTAAGCCCGGCTTGTGCATAAGTCCACAAGTCAAATTTCACAGACTTAGGTTCATTACATGTGGAGAACTATGTTTATTAATTTTGACTTTGAGACAGTTTCAAAAGCTTTCATGTCAAGTTTTTACTGTAGCCACTTCGCGAATATCGTGCTAAGTTTTACTGTACCTATAACGAGAAATTTCTGCCATTGTTCGTCACGTGCTTTCTCGCTTTAGGTTGGTTGCACCTTCGCATATTGAGTATGCAAATTCTCGGTCGATCCTCGCTCAGCAGTACTGTCACCAATTTCCATCTCATTTTCGAGGACCTCCGAAATCAGTAGTTCTCGAAGGCCTTAAACTTAAGAATATAGCGAAGAAAGAATATCTCACAGGCTTTCACGCTTAGTTCAAAATTGGATTTTTTGTCGGTATGGCAAATCTTTTTCAACTTGAGATTCATAGACAACATGTGGAAATAATAGAGGAAACTAATATATCATCCGAATACTGTGGGTTTACTATAAGACCTTTTTGGCAACAAATATTTAAAACATGCTCATCAATAATTGGAATAAGTTCAAAATATAAGGAATTTTGTTCTAACAATTCGTACAAACTTCCGATGCATTATCTTTGAAAAACCATCTGATTATCAGAAAAATTATACCATTTTGTGTATCCGTAACTATATTATGGTGGATACTCGATACACGGAGAAAAATCCCGGGTTCAGAATACCGTAATGAATGTAAATTTTACTGAAATCGCTGGTGCGTATATGGACAGAATGCCTGTACGGTAATTCCTATTTTATTTGTCTGGTAAGGCTCGAAACTCAAATTGTGGTTCTCAAAACCAATTCCGAGCATCAGCATTACAAAAACGCATGTTATATTTACTCCGTCCAGACAGCTTATTTACTAGTCGATGCTGTAAGTGTTACGACAAAACAACGACAAATCTATTAGTCAATGCTTCAATTGCTACGACAAAACAACGATAAATTTACAAGACCATAAAGTTGAAATTACTGCCCCAATGTGGTTCATTGAGCCAGCTGGTATTGTTGGAATAACCAAACTGTACGGTATCCTTATCAAGCTGAGGGAATAATCCATGCACTGGTTACCAGTGTGTATAGTTGAGAGTACCGATCGGTGCAATCGTAGCTAAAATATTGTTTTGTTTGTTTTAGTAAACTTTTTGGTAAAATTAACAGTACAGCCATTCTATCCATATACGGACTTGCCACTCTCGTGAAATTTACCAGAAGTTCAGTAAATTTAACATGCAAGGTATAGTTATAGAAATAATGAGTCTGTAATTATAATATTTGTCAGTTTATTCAACATTCCTTCAATTTACATGAAACATGAACATTGAGCAGGTACATGTAACAATTGCAAGAAATTCCAAGGCGTAACGTGTAGTTACGTAAGTCTTAGACTGTTTTATAAGTAACAAACTACACGGACGTGAGTCGGGTGACATTTTAAAAGAAATGAGACTTGAATGTATATCCATACCTGGATTTTCAATTATTTCGTAGCCCCAAAAATGATGATCGAATCTACAAGATGGAAAAATATTAACTAAAAAGTAGGGGTTGTCTCCGACCATAAAAATATCTGTTACTTTACCAAAAACCGGATAAACTGTGGTTTTCTCCAGAATCAATATCGAACCTACCAAATATCTCCGGCTGTTTTATTTCATCAAAAGTCAGGATTTCTGCATTCATAGGGGCGTCGCCATGTGAAGTAGTGTTGAGTTGATGTGGGACGATATACTGATCTATATATCGGAAAACTATATATATATATATATATTGTATAGAAACTGAGGCCAATAAACAAAAACACTGATTATATACGAGTAAAAGTGAATGAACAAAAGTACTCACCATTCCCCAGCTCTAGCAATGAAGAAAGAAAAGAAACGTAGTATGGTACTGAGTTTTGGTCTTGATCCAAGCTTTGGAAAGACAGATTATTTCTGTTTGTCGAACACTGCACGCCACTAACATAATGAGCCATGATGCCTCAAGTTTAACCCGCTTTTTTAGGACTGATAGACGGTTACAAACATAACTGTGCCAGAAACTAAATTTACTCTTTACCGATCCACGCACTTCGGTAATTTTCCCTCCAAAACACGTCTTATAAGCAAAGAGTAAATACCACCGCAGCGGCATGCAAATCCAACCGGTCTTCTAGTCTTTCTACGACAGAGCCGGTAAAATTCACCACGCGCTTCAGTTATTTTCCCTCCAAACGTGTTACGAGCATAGACTAGTAAACTTCACCAGAGTGACGTGTAATGCATACCGCTTCTATGGTGCTTTCACCGACGGGGCTGGCACACAATTCGCTACGCTGTGTGATAGAACTTACCAACTAATCGGTAAACCATGCGCTTGTCTGTATCTAGTTAACTCGACTATGCAAAATGTATATAGTACTAGAATAATGGTACACTCTACCATTACGACATCAGTAAAAATCACCGTAACTTTGTAGCAGTTTTTACGTTCACGTATGTACTTTAAAACGTACACATTTATAACTATGAACAAATCTTTAGTACTCAGTACCATAAAAATTTTCCCTGTGCAGTACGGTAATCTGGACAGAGGGATTTTTCTCTGTATACGATTTTTCGAAAAATTCTATTATTTAGGATTATTCTCTCACAATCAGACTATTTAGCCCACGCCATTACAGATCCAACCTGTCGAAATATTATACTGATAAAATATTATGATACCTTCAAAACATGCTATTATTATATATAAAGAAAATCAAAAACGGCACACAGATTGATCCAAAGTGATCATTGTGGGAGATTCGCTTTTCTTCGAAGTAACCTGAAATATCGACTCATACATATCTTATTGGAATAATACGCAGGTGCAAATATTATTTCATCTAATGCAGCTTCGATTCTCGTTACCACCCGGCGCGGCGGTTCAATTTTATACGAATACAATTACAAATACAAATAAACAAACAAATATCAATTCTAAACCAGTCCAACGCCGTTTTACAGTGATGTAATTTAACTCACGCAATAAATGTTCCGGCGTTATGCTTGACTTTCACGACATAGGCGTCATCGTTTTTGATGCAAATACTTTCTTTGAATTCAAAAAATCACACACACAGATAAAGCCCAATTATTAAAATTTTCAGATATCACGTTACAGGATGGGTTTTCTCACGCTGAAGGCGTGTTATACCTATTTTTAAACAAGTTTGATGAATAATTATTATATTACCTCTATATAATAAACCTCAATAAAATCTGTATCCTTTGAAAATCTACCTATTCTGTTCGTTTGACTGGTAACTTCAATGTTTGTGAATTTAGCCATGTAACCATTGTGGACTAGGAAAGAGGTTCGGCAATCATGCCGTCTACAGAACAAAAGCGGATGAGATTCAGTACACAGTTTTGTAGTGGCGATAACGTTAGTAGTAATTGATTACGCTACAGGCAGACACCGTCTTTATGTGGCTAGTCCGAGCTGAGGTTGAGGTGATTGATGTAAATGAGAAAACACTTTTTAATAAAAAACGGAACTTGAAGTATAATTAGGTAGTTGTATTAATTGAAACTTGATAATATTTTTACAATGAATTTCCAGAGTCACGCTTATTTTTACTAAGTTCTTGATTTCTAATGATAATTTACAGTAGCTTGCATATTGGTTGTGTAGTTTGAAATGCGACACAAATGGAGTTGACGGTTTGAAGAATTGCGGTAGACTGGTTGTTGGTGGGTGTTTTGAATGAAGATTTGGAAAGAAGGTGGAGGGGTGTAAGAGTTTGATCTTTCGTATTGATTAGTGGACTTTTAAGAATATTTGATTACTAGAATTGGTGGATGTTTGGGATTGGTCGAAAAATGTATACCGGAAAAGCCTCACAAGAGGAGGAGCATTGATACATAGTGCTTCTTAGAGAGAGTATGTGGATAGGAAGAATAGAAGAAGGAATGTTGGAAAGTTCCAAAGGCAGGGTTGTAAGAATATAGCCCGGGGAAATTGCGTTTGATTATCGCATATTTAGTTGCCAGAAGTAGTACAGCAAGGCGGGTTCTGAGTACAAACACCTTCTTTACCGACCAAGCCAGCTATCGCATCCCAGACGCAAACCCTTGAAGATAACCCTCACTCTCGTAAGATAAAACGTGCGCTGCCGTACGGACCTGAGGTTGAAAACGTGCAACCTTACCGACAGTTGTATCGGTCGACGGTAAAAATCGCACTGCCTTACCAACAATTCTTATCGGTCGAAGGTCAAAATCGTGCTGTTTTACCGACAACCTTACCGACCGAAGGTCAAAGTTTTTATGTTGTGCTCGTCTGCCAACGGTAGAGGGTGCAGCGGGGGCGAGAACTGTTTTACCCTCCCGCATTCTTTTTCCACTATGGGACTGCTCAGGTTTAACATCAACCACCTCACATTCCCTTCACATGTTATCAACCACGCGACATTCCAAAATTAATGGTTCTAAGAATTGTTTTTCACTTACTGGGATGCTGGTTTGATATCAACTACGTGCCATTCATTACCCCCACTAAATTTCAAATTATGTGGTGGGGGAACGTTATATAAGTCAAAAGTGGTAACTTCATCGCCAGTCTGAAGCTGTTCTTTTTGCAAATGAGAAGTGCTCTGGAACAACAACGTGAATCAAAGAAACGACTAAAACTGCTCATCAAGAATATTGGAGAAGTAAAACATCTGCTGAAAATCAGATCTGACCTCAATCAACTCACAAGAGATTTTGAGCACATACAATTTGACAGTAACGATCATGGACTTTTCAAAATTGAACGAAGTCGCTCGCCTGGAGACACTTCTGCCCTTGAACAAGCTTTCGGACCTCGAAGTATACTTAGAATACCGAGTCAGCGGCGTTCGTCGGGTTAAAACGAAATTTGGTGACAAAATCGTTCTAGACTTGGAGAACTCTTTCACGATTTTTCTACCGAACCAAATAACCAAGGCCCTTATTACGTCCGGCACATTGCTTCGGCGTACCTTTTTCAAAATCTATGTGACCTTCAACACGTGGTGGTGATTCTCACAATTAGCTTTCAACACTGTAACGGTTACGGCCATAAACAACATTAAAATATCGTATTGCCTGAACCGGCGAGTTCCACCCCTCCTGGCAAAAGTCACGTAGAGACCAACAATGATCCCTAGTATAAGGTTCAAAATTGTTTCTTACAACTGGTACCAAGAACTGAGATAGGAGACTGCTAAGCTGGTAACAGCGGAGCTCAGCCTAATAATACCTCTCTTTTTGGGAGCAAAATTATCATTGATATTTAGCATAAACCACTACCTTTGGAACCACCAAATTAAAATAGATTACTTATTAGGATGTATGAATGAATGTGTGAACATTGTCTGTAAATATCTCTTGTTCATATTTTTAATGTGTCACCGACGAGATTGAGAATCGTCGGAACACCGTCAAAGAGCATGAAGTAACGCTGACCATGTGGATTTGGGCACCAGGAGGTCGCCCTTGCACCTCATTGGCTAATTACCGTTGTAACTTATTACAACTTGGACCCTCAGGCCCAAGAAGCCATGTCTTTCGTCCGTCAAGTCGCGAGGTGCGTGGACGTCAACTCCGTATTAGCCCTTCTTGAGCAATAGTAGCGTTCGGAAAATCTTAGTTGTGACCGGCCTAAAGTCTCGCACTAATTCGTCAAATTCGAGCATTCAGTTATTCTATTAGCTGCAAAAGACTTACTATCTTCTACGTTTCCATCTTTTATGTGCTTTACTGCCGACGCAGACCGACACGATCCGACGGCTCTCAATCTCGTCGACCGATTCACCTAAAGATAAGTCAATCCAAGTGCTAATCTTCGACATTGAACGAATTCTTGTTTCACCTTCATAATCAAAATTTACTTCTGTAATATTCATTTAAAAGCAAGTCTAGAATTGGTGGCTAGCTTCACTATCCCCAATTAAATCATACTTATTGTTTCCAAGATTTAACCAACAAGAATTAACAACAGGATATATAATTGATTTAAGATAATCTGAAAAGAGAGATACAATATCGAATAATCACGACCAGCTAGTTATAACCATCGTTCAGAGTAGATGTTCCTGGTACCAAATAATAATATTCTTTAAAATAGAATAACACATAATTTGCCAAATCCCGCAAACGGTCAAATTTAGTGATTCTGCAGCTTCTCTGCATTTGAATATAAATTCGTCTATCGGCGTGGATCGTTATACAAACTCAAATGCTTCATAAATTGTTAATTTCGGCTTTTATGTCATTATCACCATTCATTGTTATCGGACATTTCAATCACCAAATCATACAGAATATACTTCATCTTATACCAGTTAAATCATATTAAACCATTTATTTTGAACAACCTTTTTCCCATTTTCATTATTATAAAATTGCCTCAACAATTTAAACAAACCTCACAAACCTGTACAGGACTATAGCAACACGATCCTACAAATTACGGGCTTATCCAAAGGTAGGACTTTTCTTAGTTTTAATTTTCATCCATTGTCGTTACATGGGACCAAACTTGATTATTCAATTAATCATTAACTACCACCGCTCAGTACAATCTCACCCCCACGTAACACCCTCCAAGAAGATGAAGATTTGTTCCAGAAGGTGACGACAGCTAGTAAGGAGATACGGTTGCATGTACGCTATCTTAGCGGACCGTACGGTCAACTTGAATTCGTATACGTATAATCTAAGTATCACATCCAAATATCCAGTGTCTTGTGGAAGTCTTACGTTCAATGAACAAAAAAAAAAGATTGAAATTATGAATATTTTTTCGTTGATCGTTAAACCGTCCTGTATACCTTTGATCCTACGTACGTTTTGTACCTTGTAATTGTAACTAGAATTGAGTCTTAAAATCTAAGAAAATGTTACTCCGAACACCACTAAGGAACGATCGAGGGTTTCAAGCTGCGTTTGCGTCCTGTGACTGTAATGTGAACGATAAATTTTGTACGGGTTTAGTCAAGACTAGAGTGCAAGGTCGACCGGTAGCTGCGGTAGTATACATTAAGAGCCAAGGATCTGCGCTGTTGGGTTACTATCGCTCTAGCAATGGAAAACATAACTCGGTTTGAGTACAGCTCGGTTAAGGATGGAGAGCAAGATTGAATCTTACATGAGCTTTGTATTTGTTGGAATACATGTAAATTTAAGTCTGGTAGCGACATCTTACTGTATTAAAATGTATTATGTAATAAATGCGCATGCGCGTATATTCCGACACAGCCAGCGAGTGTGTCCCTTTTGGAGCCCAAAAACGGTATAGCGATAAGAAAGAGAGCAAGCCTGTTGTATATCCTCACGAATCCTTTTGCATCAAGTTTAAGTATATCTTTATTAATAAATACACAATTATAACTAATTGTCTGGCTTTTCATTTATCAGTCCACGATATTATTAACATGGTAGCATTCCGTGGTTTGAATAAAAATGACTGTTGTATAGTGTTGTAATGAACAAAGAAGAACCGGTAAAAACACGTGGTGACGAAAACGCTTTTGAGGTTAAGGAAGAAAATCTCACCGATAAAACTTCAGTTTTAGAACAAGAAAAATTAATCAAAGGTGTTAGGAAATTCTTCTTAAAAGTCACAAGAAGAGTTTTGCTGCTGAAAAATTCTATATTTGAAAAGTTTGAAAAGTCTGACGCTAACGAGATGAGCGAAGACAGCAAAATATTTATTCCGATATTTGACGGAAAAGATTATACCACGTGGAAAAAACGTTTATTAATTTTCCTAAAATGGAAAAAATGTGAAGACGTCGTTGAAAGAGAAAAAATCGAAAGTGATAACGCAACCTGGGACGAAAAAGATATCAAGGCAGTCAATTATATATATATAGTGCTCTCTCTAACAGACAAATGGAATTTTTAAACGCTGAAGACTCTGCATTTAAAATAATGAGAAAATTGGACTCAATGTACATACGAAAATCTACAGCATTGCAAATCAGCTTAAGGAACAAAATAGAAAATGTGAGGTTAAAAGACTATGACACTTCAGAAGATTTCTTTTGCGATTTTGAAAAAATGATAACAGAACTAAAAAATGCAGGTGCTACAGTTAGTGACAATGAAAAATTGAATTATTTACTAAGAACACTGCCAAGTTCATTTAGTCACATTGGAGATCTCATCGACGTTTTGAAAGAAGAAGACCAGACAGTTGAATTTGTAAAAAGCAAAATAAAAGCAGCAGAAGACAAGGAAAAAGAAGAAAATAAACTGAGTAGAAACCGGAGCGGAAATTCAAACGCTTTCGTTTGTGAAAAGAAGTTCGATGGCGTGTGCTTCAAGTGCAATAAACCTGGTCACACACAATATACGTGCCCGAATCACCGTACATCTACATCCACCTCTACATGGCGATACAACAGCAGGGGAAACAGAGGCCGAGATATGCACGTGACGCGAGGAGGCGCACGGGGTCTTTTCCACCATCAGCAACAACATGGCAACAACGTGAACCCAAACAGAGGCAGGTATCCAACTTCACGCGGTCGCGGGAGCTGGCAACGGCATGGAGAAGATTCTACACGGTCAGTAAGTAATAGCGAAAGGTTCAGTAGCACATTCTGCACTGAAGCAGATTGTAAGTTAGAAAACGATTGTAACAATGATGTAAACGCGGATAAGATCGAATGGATACTTGACAGCGGGTGCTCTGATCATATAACAAATAACATAGATTACTTTAATGATTACATAAATTTGAAAACTCCAATTCCAGTAAAAGTAGGAGACGGCAAAACTTTACAAGCCACAAAAGTTGGCAATATCTTCGTTGATTTTATTGTATTTAATGAGACAAAAAGAGTAAAATTATCTAATGTTTTCTATGTAGAAAAAATGTATCAAAATTTAATTAGCTATGGAAAAGTAACTGAAACGCACAAAATATTTTCAGAGTACAATGTATCAAAAATCTATACTAGAAACAATGAGTTGATTGCTGTAGCGTTCAAAGAAAATGATATTTTTAAAATGTATAGCCTTAAAGATAAGAAAAATGTTTGTAACAACGAAATAGCTTGCAATATAACTGTAAAGGAAAAGTTCCATAAAATGCTTGGACATGTTAATTTCAATTACTTGAATGTACTTTGTAAGGAAAAACTGATCGATGGCTTACCAGATAAATTTGAAAGTGATTATTTAAAATGCGGTACATGTTTACAAAATAAAATGCACAATACAAAATTTGACAACGATAGGCACAGAGCCAAAGAATTATTGGAAATTATTCATTGTGATTTGAATGGGCCACAAATAACTGGAAATTTAGGTGAAAAACATTTTGTATCTTTCATTGACGATTATAGTAAAGTAGCTAAAGCTTACACTATCAAAACAAAAGACGAATTCTTTGAATGCCTAGTTGAATATGTAAATCTAGTAGAAAATTTAACAAAAAAAAGGGTTAAAAAAATTAGATGTGATAACGCTAAAGAAATAGTATGTAAAAAGGTTTATAAATTCACACAGGAAAAAGGTATTTTGATTGAGCCATGCCCTCCGTACGTCCATGAACCCAATGGAACTGCGGAGCGGTACAATAGATCTGTGATGGATATTGCAAGATGCTTACTAGCTGACGCAAAAATAAACGTAAAATTCTGGCCTGAAGTAGTAAAAACAGCGGTTTATTTAAAGAACAGGACTCTTGCTAATACTATTCAAAGAAAAACACCATTTGAAATATTTACAGGTGAAAAGCCAAATATAAAAAATCTAAGACTATATGGTAGTAAAGTTTTTTGCAGAGTACCTGAGGTCAAAAGAAAGCATAAATGGGACAGGAAGGCAGATGTAGGGATTTTGGTGGGATACGAAAATGTAGGTTATCGAGTACTTATGGGTGATAAAGTAACAGTAGTTAAACATGTTGACGTGATAGAGGAAGATGTGAAACTAGTGGGTTTTACTGGAGAAGAAAATGATAAAGAGAATTGTGAAACTGATAGTGAAGATAAATTTATTGAAACAAACAATGATTGTGCCAAAAATGTCGTAAATGAAGAATTTAGTCAAAAAATTGATAACGATAGTATTTACAATGATAACGATGAATCACTAAAGAACCTAAGTTTAAAATCTAATGATAAAAATGTAAATACTCCTTTAAGGAGGTCAGGTAGAGAGAGAAAACAAACCGATATCTACCAGTCACATAAATTTGCAAATTGTATCTACGTTAACTACATTAATGCGAATGTTCCAGAAAACTATTGTGAAGCGATAAATAGTTGTAATTCTAAAGCTTGGCAGGATTCGATGAATAAAGAAATGGAACGCATTAAAAAATATGGCACTTGCGATCTAGCCAAATGTCCAAAAGATAAAGATGTATTAGATTTAAAATGGGTATATACACAAAAGTCAAATGGAGAATTTAGAGCGAGAATCGTTGTAAAAGGTTTTCAGCAAAGAGATAAATTAGAAAACATATATTCACCTGTAATAAGATCTCAAACTTTAAAATTATTAATGTCATTTAGTGTAAACCTTAATTTGATAGTTCATCAATTAAACGTAGAATCCGCATTTTTAAACGGAGAAATAATCTCAGAGGTTTACGTCAAACAACCTGAAGGTTACGACGATAAATCAGGTAGGGTCTGGAAACTAAATAAAGCTCTCTACGGATTAGGTGAAAGTTCGTTAGCATGGTACAATTGTCTTGACAATTTTCTAAAAAGTATTGGCTTCAAACGAAGCAACAACGATCAATGTTTATACATTCTCGATGAGCGTGAACAAGATCCTGTTTATTTCATATCCTACGTAGATGATGTACTGACTTGTTGTAAAAATATAGAGAAAATAAACAATGTTAAGGAATTATTATTAAAAAGGTTCAATGTGAAAGATTTAGGCGAAGTCAAAACTTATCTAGGAATAAATATAGAATTTAACAAGGCTAGAGATACTGTCACCCTCGATCAAAAGTCATACATAGAATCCTTAGCAAAGAAATATAACATAGAGAATTGTAAACTCTACGAAACACCGATGGAACAAAATTTAAAATGTGAGCCTGCGCAGTCAGTGTCTGATTATTTAAATTATAGAAGCATAATCGGGGAACTACTTTACGTAAGTTCAGGATCACGATTAGATATTGCCTATTGTACCAATTACTTAAGTCGTTTCCAGAACTGCTATGATCAAACTCATTACAAGTACGCCTTACACGTCTTAAAATATTTGTACTTGACTAGAGAAAAAAAATTAACTTATACGAAAAATGTGAATTGCGATACACTTGATTGCTTCGTAGACGCAGACTGGGCCGGCGATACTGTAGACCGTAAATCTACAACAGGCTACGTAATTAGATTGTTTGGCAACGTAATCTACTGGAAATCTAAGAAACAAAGCAGTGTTGTTAAATCCTCAACTGCAGCAGAGTACGTTGCTTTATCTGATGTAGTTAGTGAGTTGAAACTGATTAAAGATTTGCTGAAAGATCTTAAAATTGAGATAAAAGAGCCAGTAAAGGTTTATGAGGACAACTCTGGTGCCGTATGCATTGTAAAATTTGGAAATTTCACAAAGAATTCCAAATACATTGAAACTCACTACCACTTCGTTCATGAAAACTATTTGAAAGGCTTGATTGTCGTTGTAAAGATAGATAGTGAAAATAACGTTGCCGATATACTAACTAAAGCGTTAGGAAAAACTAAGTTCAATAAGTTTGTCGGCATGCTAAATCTAAAATGAAAACAAACGTAAGTTAATCTGCACAGAGCAGAGGTGATCATATGAAACGATAAATAAAATATCTATTAATTTTTTTTTTCTAATTGTAACAAAACTTAAATTTAAGGAGGCGTGTTGGAATACATGTAAATTTAAGTCTGGTAGCGACATCTTACTGTATTAAAATGTATTATGTAATAAATGCGCATGCGCGTATATTCCGACACAGCCAGCGAGTGTGTCCCTTTTGGAGCACAAAAAACGGTATAGCGATAAGAAAGAGAGCAAGCCTGTTGTATATCCTCACGAATCCTTTTGCATCAAGTTTAAGTATATCTTTATTAATAAATACACAATTATAACTAATTGTCTGGCTTTTCATTTATCAGTCCACGATATTATTAACAGTATTGAAAAACATTCTCTCTTAAGAGCTGAGGTGAAGGTGTGAAATTAATTCATGAATATTCTTTATGAAACAGGTTTATTGAGGACAATTTTTGGGTTACAGTTGACAATTACTTCACAACGATAGTACAATAATTTTATTCAATAGTATCGTAACCAGGATGATATATTCGCCAGGAATGCGGGACCGTTCTTGTAGATGCTTCTGCGCAGTAACATAAATCATACACCCTCGCCATCCGAACAGTATGATGATTTTGTAGCCAATTTTAAAGTAACAAAACGTTCTGTGCTGCACAGATTGCGTTGGATACTGTATGCACGTCACATGTTAGAGACACAGCTGAAGTTTTTTGCAAGGTTTGAAGCGACAGACAGTCAAAGTCCGGTTTATCGATTATTTGAACTTTGCGGACAATTTTGAGCAACCAATCTCGTTTTTCTTCTCCTTTTACGTAAACGGTTTCAGTTTTGCACAGCCTGCCTTTAATGGTCCACTCAACTTCCTTAAACGGTATGGTTCCACAGCTCCAAGGTAAACCGTGAAAATCGCGTTCTAACCAGGAATTTTGGCTTTGGTATTTGACGTCCACACAATTTCATTCGTAAGGTGGCTTGAAGAAAAACATTGATGGAGATGCTTCCCAGTAGATTGAAATTATAGCCAATTCTTTCTATGTAAAGGTATTGTTGAAAGGTCTACGAAAGCCTTGTATGTCAACGATAAGCTCCATATTTGAACTGTGCGAGATGGTGGGAACGGTCAGCTTTCATACCAACTTTTTCACCCCACCACTGAGCGGGTTGTATTCGACAATACGATCGTGAACAATCAAGCAGTACGCCGATGTTTCAGCGGGAAAGTTGGCTCCAGCTTCAAATTCAAGACGGATGTCGACAGGTACGTACTTCAAAGATTCGTTTTGTTTTGAACAGTCGATAACGAATAAGGGGACGTCTCGAAGAAATTTATTCTTTGTCAACAACGGCTCGGGGTTCTTTTCGTACTAGGTAGCTTGGAAGTTTGCGTACATCTCGTACAGGAGCGCGTACACGTCACGACTCATGTTGAGGTTCAGGTTACCGTACGGATAAGATTCAGAGTTTAACAATAGCTTGAGGTCCGTGATATTGCAATGATCGAAATGACTTTCGTTCTTGCCGGTTTTGTTCTTTCGACTTGTTTGGAGACCCAAAATGACGTACCGAGGTTTTTTAAGCTGAGTGGAAGTTTTCACAGTCCAAACGTCTTTCGATGTGTGGGAAGTAAGGGATATTCGTACAATTTCCAGCTGCGGAAGGTCATCGAAATAGGCGGATCTTTCTGAATGAAATTTAGTAGGTCAACTTTTTTCTGATCCGCGAGTTTCAAATACGGTATCAGCCATTCCGCTGCATTGATCGTGATTTTGAATTTCTCCTCTTGAGTCTGCATGATTGCGTTGACGTCAGTTTTTGATCACGTCAAAATTAACTCATGTCTAGCGTTGACAACGATCTTGCGGTAGTCTTCAGCGAAATCCAATATCATGCTGAGCGGTATCAGTACGTCCAAATTACCCTCGGCATTGGTTAATTTTTTCTTCTCTTTTACATCAAGCCATCCAGCGTTCTCCATCAGCCAAGTCTGACCAGGGTGCAGGGAAGCGTAACCCTTAATGAGACTTGTCAAGCCAACGTTCTTGCTTCTATCAATCTCAACTGCATTAATTTTGTAGCGAATTTCTTCAAACAAATGACAGATCGCGTTGTTTACGAGCTGAGTGTTCACAGAAGCTGTACCTTCAGGTTTGAGGAGTCGTCCATGAATATGTACCGAACTTTTGCTGGGTAATATGCATAAATCCTGATGCTGGACGGTGATTCGAATTTCATTGCTGTTGTTCAAATTTGACAGGGCGTAAGGTTTGTGAGCGTGAATCTCGTAACGCGCAACGAATTCGTCAGAAACGACTGGCGTTTGAATATTTAAGATTTCTTCCTCCATAGTATGTAGCAGATGATAAAACAGCAAAATCGGATTTTTAGTTGTCGGAAATTCCTCTTCCAAAAGAGGTCAGTTTCAGACCCAGAGCTATCAGGAACTCCACGTTTCGAGGTGTTAACTGTTCGAGAATCGATCGATGACTGACTTGATTGGGGCATGCCGACTTACTGATATACTTACTCTTTGAGAGTCTGTTATATACAATTCCCATCGTTTATTGCGATTCGATATGTAGTCTCGCAGTAATAACTTCTCCACGAAAATTAACCAGGTCTCCGTCTTGATCCACTAACCGGAGCTGAACGTGATCTATGGTCTTGACGGTGATCGGAAGGTAAATGACGTGCGACGGTACTTCCACGATCTTATATCCTGGTGGGACGGTCGGGAAAAACTCGTGAATAGTGTGTACTTTGTGTCCGTTGACGTAGGCGCCCGTTGTAATGCTACACTCGACTCGCAACGCGTTGACCTTGAGCATAGTTACAGGCACGTCTGATTCATGAGTTTCATCAACCCCCAATACACGTGGTGTGTATCCCAAAAGTTGAGCAATGGAATCATTCGGCTCAAAGTTAATCGTGTGGTTGCATGTGATTTCGCTGCGTAATGTATTATTGTTGGGTTTGATGGTGAGCCTGACATCTGTATTTTCTAGCACGTTTTGAAGATACTTCTCTATGTCTTCGATCTCGTAGCTGCCAGTAGGTATGGTGATCACTTTATCAGCTACGTCAATTTAAATGTGACCAACATCAACGTTGGGAATCGAATTAAAGGTTAACAATTCTACCAAGCCAAAAGCATAACTGTTATCACGAGCAAGTTCGATCGGTGGAAAATATTGTGCCTCGAGAATCGAAGAGGTTCCCGAAATCGTTCACGTTAACAAATCATCCATGACTGCGAGTGGTAGACTGACTTTGATGAATCACGCACCATGTTTATGTAGCTCACCACTCAGAAATTTCAGACACAAGTGTCCGCATTCAAATATATCACAATCCTGGTACCTTTCACGATTGTATTTAACACTACCAACGCCGAGGTATCTTATGAGGTCTGAGGGTGGTTGAAGGTTGCCGAAACTGCCAAAGTAATCGATATTATTGTCACGTTTCTTGCATGCAACCCAGCGTGTTCCCGGACCGTCTTTGTCGTCGAGGTTGATTATCGCTAACTCGTTTTTTCGTGGACCGGTTTGGGCATTTCGTTTCGCATGAAAACACCGCGGAAATGCGGAACCGTAAAGATTTTTGCATATTTCAACAATTCCCAATTAGCCAACGCTCAACGTTATAGCATCGCATCTAGTTGTTTGAAAGATGGAGACAAAGACCTGTTTTGTACGGTTTGACATGAAGCTCAACGCGAGAGCTTCCATAGTTTAGTTGTGTCGTTTGCTGCTTTTCAGTTCTCATTTACCAGCACTTGCATCGTTTACAGCTGTTGCTATACCTGCCGCACCACCGGCTAACGCGCCTGTAGCACTAAGTCCAGCGAAGATAGGAATCAGAAACGGTAAAAAACTACCGACTTTTGAAGGTACTGTCAGGACGCAAGGTGTTCGTACTTTACATTTACCACCCGCTTTTTCAACGGCGCTTTCAGCTCCCTTCAGTGCAGATTCGATAGCTACTTTCGCATCGTTGCTTGGAACCATAGTACGTTTTGCAGCATTTATAATTTTTCTCAAGGTCACATTTTTTGAGTTTGGAATTCCCATTCCGAGTTTTGATTTCACTAGTTATCGCACAAGCGGCTGCTTTCTCACCAAAATTTGCGTCCTTTGCGAGAACCCGTTTCCAAGCTGTCTCAGCCAACACCCTATCAGCCTCGTTTCTAACTTCAAGATTTTCACGATTTTGCGAGTAAGCAATGTCGTGGCCCTTGCAAGCTGCGTCCAGGAAATTGATTGCCGGCTCACCCCACGCCAGTCTCTTTGTTAATTTTGTACCAGGCCCACAGTACTGATAACCAGGTAAATGCGATTCGACTGGAAGTCTGTTGACGATTTTATTCACCAGACCATTGCCACGATGTTGCCGCCTGCTGCTTCTTTTACCACTGTACGCGATCATGTTCGTGCGTTGACTGAAGAAAAGTTCTTCAAAACGGGATATTTATAGCAAATCCGATCAGTCATGAACGAGATGCGGTTTGAGAAACAACCCACTAAGCTTCCCGTGATGAATTTTGACAAACTTTCGGAGCAATATGTCAAAAGGCACAAACGGCACGGTGAATTACTCCCGAATAGTGTACGTGCAATATTCTGTGGACCGTCGAATTGTGGTAAAACTAATGCGTTGCTCACACTTATAACCCATCCCAACGGACTCAGATATGAAAATATCTACATCTTCGCAAAATCTATTAACCAACCGAAATACCAATTGCTGAAGCAATTGTTGGACAATGTTGAGAATACGGAGTATTTTGCGTTCACCGAGCGTGAGCAAGTGATTACACCGGAAGAAGCACGGCCCAACTCAATAATCATATTTGACGATGTAGCGTGCGCGAAGCACTACAATATTAGAGCCCACTTTTGCATGGGTAGACATCATGACGCTGACTGTTTCTATCTCTGTCAGACGTACGCGCGTATTCCCAAGCATCTCGTGCGCGACAATGTGAACTTACTCGTGTTATTCCAACAAGACGATTTCAACCTGAGACACGTATACAACGACCAGGTGAGCACCGATATGTCTTACACAGAGTTTAAAAGTGTGTGTTCTGCATGCTGGGACGGTGAGAAGTACGGGTTCCTGGTGACCGACACAGACAGTGAGCTCAACGGAGGACGATACAGGAGGGGATTCGATTCTTTTAGTAGCCTGGAAAAGAAATAAAATCTAACGTATCTGAGCGAAAGTCGCAGTAGCATTGGAGAGTCAGTTGCGTCAACATGCAGAGCTCTGAAATTTCCAAGCAAAAAGATGTCCTACATCAGATCGCTTAAGCAAGTGCTACGATCGGTCGAATACACAAATTGCTCAAGTCAGACAAGGAATCTACGACTCAGAAATTAAGTGACGTTTTCGAACCAGTAGTGACTCCGTTGCAAGAACTGGTGAACGTTACAAAACATACTAAACCTGTAAAACAAGAGGTGGAAGAAATTGAAGAAGTAATGAAGCAGATGAAAAATGAAACAAACAATGAGACTGTCTGAGAAACGGACGATTCCTTTGCTTCGGCAGGAGATAAAACAATCGTGGAAACAGCGGTCAAAAAAATCGAGGATGAGTATTTTACACTGATGAGAGATGCAAATACAAAGGTGAATTGGACAACGTGTACGGTGTACGCAACCCCTCAAACGGACTAATGATTGGTGATTCGTTGATATCTCCTGAGAGTGACTACATTCGTATTGGCGATACGCTTCACCCGAAAACGAAGGGTTTGCTGGAACTTTCGTTCAAAAAGAAGCCTGACGGTTCTTCTGTGAGCGCCGGAGATAGGGAAAATTTAAAAAAGTAATCCTCGCAACGAACGCGCATAAAAAGTATGACTCATCCGATGGGGCTGTTCGAAACGATAACAGTTACAAATTCAAAAATGTCATTGCCGAATTGATGGATTATTCCCCATCACCTCGCCGAAAGGGTAAAGGTCTACTTCCGCAAGCTATGATCATTCGACAAGGTGTTGAAACGGAATACGTTTTCTGGGATGATCCAAACGAGTTAGTGGAGCGTCTCTATTTACTCCTGGCATCTCAGGCAGCGGGAAATCCGAGTCCCAATAACGAAATAATCTCCATTATCGAAGAGCTACGCCAAGCAGGAATCATTTAGTAAGGAGCTTTCATCGTTCTTGCATTCATTACCGAGATGAGCGTCGACGTGTTTGGACGGCATCTGGATGAAAACACGGCCACGAGCAATCGCGATCCTCCGGGTGTCGGATTTCGAATAACAGCGGACGGGCATCACGATATACGGAACAAGAGACTGTGCAATGTCGCAGATCCCGTAGAGCCGAACAATGTTGTAACTTTAAAAATCTTGAGACGAAAATTCAACGTGCTGCAAAAACAAATCGACAACCTCGATCAAATGATCAAAGCTTTAGAGCCCACCACGGAGAAAGCTTTGCGGCGACCTCTTGACAACGACCAGGTTCGCCCGTCGTCAGAACCGAGAGCAGCGCCCCAGAACGAAAGCGGCAGCGTAAGCAGACGCTGACGTTCCGTCTCTGCGACGAATAATCGTGCGAGAACTTGCCCTAAGGGCGCGCCCCAAAATAAGCCAAATCGGTTACTCTCAGCCAGAGCTGTGGCTAAACAACCGCGTGATACTTTCCTCTGAACTCTTTAATAAACGACAACTTATTATCTGTGATACATCAAGGTGTACCTATCATTTAGTTACCCGTCCTCCCTTGAATAAAGCTAATGTAGCTCAGATAGCCAAAACTGGTGACCCCGACTAAAAGAACTAACCCAAAAGAAAAAAGAAGAGGAAACTTGGCATGCCCACACCGCAAACCCCCTCAAAACAACTACCTGGCGAAATGTCGAACTCCGAGGGAGCCGCGGGTGGAGAGGACCCAACCGGAATCCTCCTGCAACAAATCAAGGAACTTCAAGGAGAAATCCAAGACATGAAAAATCAACAGGTAATAGAAAGCCAAAGAACACGAACTACCCAACCCAGCTCCTCAAACCAGCAGGTAACAATCACTCGTAAAGATAACGAGCTCAGTGCGATAGCAAATTACAAATTACCCATGTTTTGGAAAACAAATCCAGCGGCATGGTTTATACAAATAGAGTCGACGCTGCGAAAAAAGAAAATCGTCTCAGATTCAGCCAAGTACGACGCGGTGGTAGAAGCTCTCGACGAAGCAACCATTTGTGAAATTACAGACATTCTTTTCAATCCGCCAGCAGATAATCGATATCAACACATGAAAGACATGATATTTAAACGATTCACAGCCTCATCAGAGCGTCAGTTGCAGATCCTGCTCTCGGAGATCCAACTGGGTGACCAAAAACCGTCGCAACTGCTGAGGAAAATGAAGGAGCTGGCCAACAACAGAGCATCAGAAGAGCTCCTCAAAACCAAATGGCTCCAATTATTACCAAAAACGGTACACAACACGTTAAAAGTCGTACGCGACGCAACACTGGACGAGCTAGCAGAAATAGCCGACAGCATCCTCGAAAACACAACGAACGTCATGTGCGTGAACACTCAAGGTGAGGAACAAACACTATCAGTAAACGCAATAAAAACGCATGAAGGAAAAGCTCTGGAAACTAAAATCGATAACATTGAAAAAGACTGAATGAAATTGCCGAGTGGATAAAAACTGAAAAAAATAAGAATAAAAACAAGGAAAATCAAAGATCCAGAGCCCACTCGCGAACTTGATCTCCTTCAACGGGACGCACCGGTCAATGCTACTATCACCGAAAGTTTGGTGACAAGAGCTACCGCTGTACTCCACCGTGCACTGCGAAACCCATTGAACAAGCTACGAAACCGGAAAACTAAAGGAGCTGTCATCTGTACAGGCGGTGGGCGACAGCAACATGGATACGAAAGAACACCGCCTACACATCTATGACAAATTGACACACTTCAAATTTTTAATTGACTCCGGATCAGTGGTTTCAGTAATTCCACAGGAGGCAATAAAACAAAAATTGAAAATTTCAGAGCTCCAACTCTACGCAGCCAACCACACGGTCATCAAAACCTACGGAATCCAATGGACAGAAATAGATCTGGGACTGCGCAGAGCATTCAAGTGGCCATTCATCATAGGTGACGTCAAATCAGCAATCATCGGTGCAGACTTCATCGCTCGCTTCGATCTGTTAATAGATCTGAAAGGACAACGATTAATAGATTCAACAACATCGCTGTCAACAAAAGGAGAAATCATCAAAGCTGCAGTTCATAGCATCTCGACAGTCGACATGAAAAAAAACTCTCCAAGCAACGAAGGCCAAAAGTACACGGCCCTGTTGAACCAATACATCGAAATAACAAAACCAACGATCCAAGCCACTGACGAGAACAATGAAGACATCGCTCACTACATTCCAACGCAACGACCTCCGGTAGCCGAAAGGCCAAGAAAATTGGCAGGGGAAAAACTGAAAGCAGCAAAAGGAGAGATTAACATCATGCTGGAACTAGGAATAATCAGACCATCGAAAAGTCAGTGGTCAAGCCCGCTGCACATGCAGAAAAAGAGTTCCGGAGCGTGGAGACCATGTGGGAACTATCGAAAATTGAACGACCGAACAACACCAGACCGATATCCTCCACCGATGATCCAAGATCTGTTCCAGAAACTTCACGGTAAGAAAATTTTTTCCACTCTGGATTTAACGAGAGCGTATCACCAGATACCTATGGCAAAAGAGGATATTCCAAAAACGGCCATTATTACCCCTTTTGGATTATTCGAATTCATAAAAATGCCTTACGGGTTAAAAGCAGCCACCCAAACATTCCAAAGATTCATGGACAAACTATTTCGGGATCTCGACTTTGTGTTTGTCTACATCGACGACATCCTCGTCATGTCAGAGAACGAATCCGAACACGAAGTACACTTGAGACAAGTTTTCGAAAGACTGAAACAAAAAAGACTCACCATCAATCCGAGCAAATGCTTCTTGGGAAAATCGGAGGTCAAGTATCTCGGCTATACGATAAACGAAAACGGGTACAAACCACCACAAGAACGCATTATAAAAATAAAAAATTATCCAAAACCTGAAAATGTAAAAGAATTGCGACGATTTCTAGGTATGACCAACTACTACCGGAAATTGATTCCCAACGCGGCGAAATTTCAAGCACCCTTGAACTCGTACCTGAAACAATCAAAGAAGAACGACAAAACAAAGATCAACTGGACTCCGCAAGCGGAACAGGCGTTCACAGACTGCCAAAACAGCATCGTGAACATAACGACCACCGAATTCCCGTCACTGACAGCACCATTAGCTTTGGCAACAGACGCATCTGACAATGCGATCGGAGCAGCGCTGGAACAAAAAATAAATGGGACGTGGAAACAGATCGCATTCTTCTCACGTAAGTTATCTGAAACAGAAAAAAAGTACAGCACGTACAATGGAGAATTGCTAGCTGTCTTCGCGGGAATCAAACATTTTCAACATCTTTTGGAGTGTCGACAATTCTCGGTAAAAACCGATCACAAGCCATTGATTTACGCTTTCTCACAACGCTCCGAAAAGGCATCTCCTCGCCAATTGCGACAACTTGGTTTCATCTCTCAATTCACCACGGATATAATCCATGTGAAAGGAGAGGAAAACAATGTAGCCGACGCCCTATCTAGAATAAACAAAATAAACATGCCAACAGTACTATCCAGCCAAAAAATCGCCGACGCACAAGAGAGAGATGAAGAACTGAGACAACTCATCGAGGGAACCTCATCGCTAAAACTCCAGCGACTCCAAATCGATGAAAAAGAGATTTACTGCGACATTGCTAAAGGAACCGTCAGACCGTACATCCCAAAGGCTTTGAGAAAAACAGCATTCAACTCGATCCATGGCCTCTCGCACCCGAGTATCCGGAACACAGGCAAGAAGATCAGAGAAAAGTACATTTAGCCGGGAATCAAAAAAGACGCAACGCAATGGGCAAAAGAGTGTCTGGAGTGCCAACGAGCGAAAATCCAGAAACACAATCGAAGCGTTCCGAACAAAATCGACGTAGCGGACGCCAGATTTAACCACATAAACATCGACATAATAATGATGCCCAACCTCGACGGCTTCAAATACTGCCTAACCATCATCGATCGCTTCTCACGTTGGCCGATGGCAATACCACTCACAGACATAAACACAGAAACGATAATCACAGCGCTCTTCGACAACTGGATCAGCCAATACGGGACACCACTGAAGATCACGACAGACCAAGAGTCGCAGTTTGAATCTGCGCTATTCCGGGGATTGACCAAATTCATCGGAGTAAATCGAATAAGAACCACTCCCTACCACCCAGCGTCGAATGGTATGGTGGAACGGTGGCATCGAACGCTTAAAACCTCGCTGATGTGCAAACTAGAAATCCCATGGACTCTCCTTCTACCATCGGTAATGCTCGGCCTCAGGACTTCGTATAAAGACGACATCAAAGCGTCGCCGGCAGAAATGCTGTACGGAACGACCTTAAGAGTCCCAGGAGAGTTCTTCACGCACAACGAAGAAACTGCTGATCCAGAAAAGTTCCTGGAGAAGCATCGCGAGGCAATGAGGCAAATCAAACCAACTCCGACTGCTCATCACACCAAAAAACGCCCCTTCATACACAAGGACATGAGCGATTGCACTCATGAGTTCGTTCGATGCGACCACGTGAGAGCACCACTGGAACCGCCGTATAAAGGTCCGTATAAAATCATCGAAAGGATCAACGACCGGGTCTTCAAGGTCAACGTTGAGAAACACGAGAAAAACATTTCCATTGAAAGACTGAAGCCAGCGTACATTCCAAATGAAAATCCGGAGATTGAAAATCCCTACCAGAATACAAACTCTACTGGGGGGGGAGTGGATGTGGCGACCTCTCGACAACGACCAGGTTCGCCCGTCGTCAGAACCGAGAGCAGCGCCCCAGATCGTAAGCGGCAGCGTAAGCAGACGAATAATCGTGCGAGAACTCGCCCTAAGGGCGCGCCCCAAAACAAGCCAAATCGGTTACTCTCAGCCAGAGCTGTGGCTAAAGAACCACGTAATACTTTTCTCTGAACTCTTTAATAAACGACAACTTATTATCTGTGATACATCCAGATGTACCTATCATTTAGTTACCCGTCCTCCCTTGAATAAAGCTAATGTAGCAAAAAAAGCCAAACCTTTGGATACCTTTCACACAGACTTCAAAACAGGCAGAGATCTGTCGATTCGAAACGCTGAATTCATTTCTAAATTGGACACCAGTCTAAGAGCGTTGAGGTATGAACGAGAAAACGCAAGCACTGGTGACGGAACTGCATAAGCCTGCACGCCGGAATTACCCGCGTCGACGTGTAGACGTGCGCGGCATCGACGAGACCTGGCAGGCGAATCTTGTTGACATGACGTCATACGCTGGACAAAATAAAGGCTACAAGTACATGCTCACAGTCATTGATATTTTTCCAAAGTATGCGTGGGCTTGCACCGATAAAGAGCAAGTCTGGAGATGATGTTCGGTAGGCAATGAAATCTGTGCTTGTTCAAGGACGGGTGCTGAAAAATTCACACGTCGACAGAGAAACGGAATATGACGACTCGAAATTTTATTCGCTTATGACACGTTACGGAATCAAACTTGACTCCACGTACGGTAATTTGAAGGCTCCGATCTGTGAACGTTTCAATCGCACGCGGAAAGGTAGAATGTGGAAACGGTTCAGCATGCAAGGAAGCTACAAGTGGCTCGATATCTTGTCTGAGTTGGTTTCGGCTTACAACAAGGCCAAACACCGAACCATAAGAATGAAACCGTCCGATGTCACTGTTGCAAACGAGAGGCTGTTATCACGTCAGGCGTACGGAGGGCTTCGAGCGATACCTAGCATATCGGCAAAATTCAAATCCGGCGACAAAGTTCGAATCAGCATATTCAAAAATGTCTTCGAGAAAGGTTACACTCCCAATTGGATGACTGAAATTATCACGATAAGTCGAGTGAAAAATAATCATCCTGTAACGTACAAGCTCCAAGACTACCGAGATCAACCCATCGATGGTGGTTTCTACGAACAGGAGCTCCTCGAGGTTGAACATTCGGACATCTATTTCGTGGAGAAGGTGCTCAAGAAGCGTGGAAAAAAAATATATGTTCAATGGTTAGGTTTTGACAATACCCACAACAGTTGGATAAACGAATCGGACATGTAACATTGAATAAATGAATTTTTTGTAAAAACGTATGTGCCTCTTCATTTTCTACCGGATACATAACAAGTATACATCTCAATTTTTAAGACAATCGACAGACATATGCATCGTTGTACAATTTTTATATTTCGGAACGTTCTTATTCACTATCCTACATAATAACATTTTATACATCATGGTACAGCTATGAATTAAATCCTACATAGATTACGATACGGTAATTACAAAGCTAAGGTGCAGGCTTGTAGCCACACGGTAGCTTGTTGGTTGTGTTTTGGAACACGATCCGTTTGTCGTCATTCCAGCACAGTGCCACTTTGTGCTGTTCTACGGTGTATACCTCGTGCTTTCGACTTGATATCAAATGCTGATTTGTAGACAAATTTTCACTGTTCAAAACACATTCCAAATAATTGTTGAAAGTTATTTTTCTCAACGCAGATCCTTTGACACCTTTGGCACATTTATTGTCTTTCTCATCTCCCAAGACTCGGAATGCGTAGAATTCAGCTCTTAATCCTACAAATTCCAGCATTATTTTTCCGTTATTTTCATCTTTCATCCAGCCGAGAACTTGTTTGTTTGCTAGAGGCATTCCATACACGCTGTCAAGCGGATAATCAAACGTATCGAATTTATGCAAGTCCTCCTTCATATGTTCGCATATGTCAGGGACGGCAAAATTGTAGATCAAACTGTCGGTATCCGTATACATCAATATTGCTCGGTTGCCAAACTTCCGTTTAAAATAATTACAATGAAAATCGTAGATATATGTTGTACCCAGAACCATGATAAAGAAACCTGCATACAATTGTTTATTCAACTTGACTTTCGTCTTACTCATTTCGACGATAATTATATCTTTGTCGAAAACGGTGCAGCTGTGAAAATTAGGTTTGGCTATAGTAGCTCTACCACCGTATCTTCCATCCCATTTCGTGATCAGCCTAACAGTTCTGTACTTTCTAACATTTTCCATTCTTTTGCCAAAAACTGCGTTGTTCGTCAGTTTGTAAAAATTTTTCTCGAATTCGTTGTGAGATTTTTTTCGCAAATCGGTGTTTAAATTGATGTATTTTTCGAGACACGGGGTTCACCTGAATTTGAGAACTCTGTGAATTTTGAGTAATTTTAAGCCTAATTGTAAGCATTGTTTCAAAACGCTATAGTGAACAACGTAGTTTTTTTTGGAAAGTAGCGTGGGCTTCAATTTTGGTTGCTTACTATTCGAGATCGGAGGTATGTAATGCTCCGGACACAGTGGTAAATCTTTATGAGTATCATGCGGTTCCTCAGGGTATTCCAAATCCACCTCCAGTATGTAACCAAACCTCGCATCGTCCGAGATGGTAAAAACGTCGCATTGTCCGAAGTCTGATAACCATTCGAAGGAACTGTATGGCAGAGCAAAGCTCATAGCAGCACCGTACAAATTATTAACGTCAAAGTACGTGAGATAAGATTATTCGAACTCAGGATCGAATGCCTTTCTCATGTACCTGTTGTTAAGCTTAGCGTATCTGTTTGAGCACTGTGACACACCACCTCGAATACCTTTTTCGATCAACATAACCATATCTATGTCGGTGAGAAGCTCGAGCTCGATGTCGGTACACTTTAACATTGCATCAAACGACAGACCGGGCGCGGTGTAATAATGAAACGGGTCCAGGTTGTACGTTGTCCAACAGCTCTGTCGAAAATTTTCAAAAACGCCGGCTAGTAAAAACACGTCCGTCTGTAAATACAAGTCCAAATACTCTCCCAAAGTTCGAACGTTAAAAGTTTGCCAAACTTTACATGCATGTGCATAGTCGTCGTCTGATATATCCCGACCATTCAATTTTGAGTCAAATTGTTGTTTGGATGGTAGCCGTCTGTCCTCGAGCTTCTCCCAACTGTCTATGTATTCGTACGGGAACACTCCTTTTCTGGTCAATAACTGAAATTTATCTGAGCGACAATAAAATTTTCGTTTGATTGTTTTTTGATCATCACCGCGATACGTTGCCAATTTCTCGAGACTACTGGGTATGAAACGGTACGAATCCATGGATCTAAACTTTATATCTGTCCCCTTACATATTCTGTAAAAGAAATGTACTTTTCTTTGTTTACGGGTAGAAGCTCAAATGTGCCTTCGAACGATGTAGCCAGTACTTTGATCAGAAAATGTGAATCGTAACCCGACAGATTTTGCAATATCACTGGGATAGTGTGCGAATTTTTGTATTTGAGATTGCAACCTCGATGAGCAGCACCACGGTACTTTCCTGTGAAATGGCAATTGAAGACGTTTGAATTTTTCCGCGAGCGCTTTCAAGATTCTGATCGTTGTGATAATTCTCATTTTTTCTCCAATTGATGAAGCCTTTCACAAAATTTTGTCCAGAAGCCGAATATTTTGACTTCCGAATTTTATCCATTTCTGAATCTCTGCTGTTGATGATGATTTGTCCAAGATCTTGTACGCCGATGTCTTAATCTTGATCAATCTCAAACACTTCTTGGATTCCATCATGAGCATTTTCCTCGCGTATACTTAACAAGTTGTAACTCAATGATCGTTTGCAGTGATGATCGCCCTTTTTATAAGGCAGCTGTACGTATGTTTGGTAATGCGCGCGCACCTTTCAGCATTCTCAGAGCCATAGTAACCCAACACCGTAGATCCATGGCTCTGAATGTATACTACCGCAGCTATCGGTCGACCCTGCACTCTGGTCTTGACCGAACCCGTTCAGAATTCATCGTAGAGTTCACAGTACAGTCACAAGCCAAAAAGAATGTCACGTGGTTGATATCAAACCGGCATTCGAGTAAGTGAAAAACAATTCTTAGAACCATCAATTTTGGAATGTCGCGTGGTTGATAACGTGTAAAAGGAATGTGGGGTGGTTGATGTTACACATCAACAGTCCTACTGAGGGAAAGGAATTTGAAGTGGTTAATGTTACACATCAGCAGTCCTATCGTGACAAAAGAATGCGGGACGGTAAAAAAGTTCTCGCCCCCGTTGCACTCTCTACCGCTGGCAGACGAGCACAGCATAAAGACTTTGACCTTTGACCGATAAGAATTGTTGGTAAAGCAGTGCGATTTTTACAGGCGCCCGATACAACTGTCGGTAAGGTTGCACGTTTTTAACCTCAGGTCGGTACGGCAGAGCACGTTTTATCTTACGAGAGTGGGGGTAACCTTCAAGGGTTTGCGTCTGGGATGCGACAGGCGGCTTGGTTGGTAAAGAAGGTGTTTGTACTCAGAACCCGCCTTGCTGTACTACTGCTAGGCGTGTTAGTAAAAGGTAGAGAAAAAAAGTACTTATTTTATTCCTGTTATGCCCTATGGGTTCCCGGTCGAAGTGTCGGTCACTCTCTACGGCGTGCATTGTTCCCGCTGTCATTACTAACCAGGTGTCTAGTTATTGAAATCACCAAATCGTGTCTTCAAATCTATAGGTACTGCATCTCGAATAGTAAGAATGTTACGAAAAGGATTAGATTGATCCAAAACCACGTGACATGACACACAACAATAATAATATAATAGAAATGCTAAGGTAGTACGATCGAGCCTTTGATTAAATGTGGTTTGTCCATATTATGTAATTACAGGCAGTGAGCGCGTATTCAAAACTGAACTTGCCAACAGTAATACGAATCACGTATCCGGGGACCTAAATCGACGCCGTCTGATGCATCGCGCCAAGACTAAGTCCTTGCGAATCAGCGTCGTCATCGTGGCTGCCTTCGTTCTATGGTGGACGCCCTATTATACCATGATGATCATCTTCATGTTCCTGAATCCAAACAAACATGTGAGTAGAATTGCCAGATTACAACTCACTTAAATCAACGGATGAATATTTAGTCAAACTGTGATTAGTAGCACCATATACGTGTACGACTTTTTTTCCATTGAGTGACATAAATGTTGTATCATGCTTTATATATTTCATCCATCTTAATTGAATCTTGGGTGACTGAAATCGAATTCATTTGATTTAACCATTGGAAATATACCTCTTTTCGGTTCAGTTACATTCCTTGATACTGGGTATGTAATGGTTCTCGAGGTCGTTGATATAAAATATGGGGTCAGATTTGGGAAATTTTCAAAATTCAAAATGGGTCATCTAATATAGCAAACTGAAAATGTAAAAGTGATCGAAATAGCTTAAAAATGCACACTCAGGGGTTTTCTCGGATCACCAAATACGATTCCGCTGTCAAAATTACGACATCAAAGATGGTGGATCCAATATGACAGACTGAGAATATGAAAATTGATTTGATTTGCTTGAATCTTGCTATTCGGTGCTTTTTGGGAACACTGATAACAAATCTGAATCCAGTATAATGGAATTCAAAAAAGCAGATCTATTTTAGTGGTCAAAAAATAAACAAATTGATCGGACTAGCTCAAAATTTGCTACTTGAGGATTTTCGGGGTCAACTGTAACGAACTCGAAATCGTGATAGCGACTACCTTCATCCTTCATCCATGCGGACTTTTATCCTAATGTATTCTTCATCATGCGAGATTCATTCAAGCATTTTGTGCATAATGCATAAAATGCATTCGGCACATTGAATTTAGTAATTTTGACGGTGAACACGTTTTCATCGACCTCGAAAACCACCGAGTCACAAATTTCAATAAAATATGAACTGTTTTCATATTTGCAGTCCGCCATATTGGATCCACCGTCTTGAATTTCGAAATTCTGACTTCGAGTTTGTTTTCAGCGAGCCCGATAACCCCTGGATAGCAAACTTCAAGCGAATCGGATTGATCTTTATATTTTCAGTCTACTATATTGGATCCGTTGTTTTCAATTTTCACGGCAGATTCATTTTTAGTGACCCCAGAAACCCAAGAATACCGAGTTCTACTGTTCTACTAGTCTCTATAACGTTTCCATAATTACATTTATTCTGTAAAAACAGATATTTTAAACACTTAGTGATGATTAGAAGACCAATTATGCAAAAAAAAAAAACAAATAATAACAGTAATATCTCGAAAATTGAATGTAAAGCTCGAATTACCGAACCAAAAAAGCGGCCTCATATATGATACGCTGTGCCGCAAAGGATTAAATATAGCTGAGGTGGATTCCGCGCCTTCGCAATCCTCACTGACGGGATTCCTTTCAAACGTTCCAGTCCCTCCGCTCTCTCGAATCTCTATCTCTTTAGACGCAAGTGTGTGTGTAATTGTATCAAAGAGTCCCGTTTTGGTTTGTAGATCGGAAATTAGGGGCTTGAAGCGGGCCTCGAGTAGGGCACGCGGAAAAGAGGTGAATTTCGTACAGCAGCAAAATGTAAAGTGCTTTTACTTTCTCATACTTGAAATATTGGCTCGCCGAATCCGAAAAAGTATTAGCTCTGCTCTTAATGAATGCGTACACTGTCCTAAGCACTAGTTTATGTATTAATAATCAGCAATGTTGGTAGTATCTATTTGAATTATCGTTCGTTCGCCTCCGGGAGTACATTTCTGTGAGACGCTGCTCGTCTCGTTACAAACGAGTTCGCCACCTATACACCCCGTCAATTTATCCCAAAATCAGATTTTTCCTCCTCCGGTAAAAATTATTTCTGTAATAAATGTCGGCAATGTATAAAGGATTCATTACTGCACTGTGCTCTGAATCGACGATAATTATTCAACAATACGCTATCTACATAATGAATCGAACTCTTTTTCGATGAAAGCTTCATCTCGTCCTTCACCTGTTCACGCGTTACTATCTTCAATCAAAGGGTATGCCTACGCGTAGAGATCAGGAAATGAAAGTTCGATTTTACCTCGGCAAAGTGAGATCAGACGGCGAAAATCGACGTCGTTGAATCGTCGCACGTAACCACGAACCAACCAACGTTTTTACGTGGCATTTTTCCCTTGAAATTCGATATTTTTTGTAGGTATGATTTATGTACATAAATATCGACGTTATGATAATCGAAGTTACCTGCTGGCTCAAAAACGAGCCAGGTCGGCCCTCTAAAAGTTGATGGAGTTGCTGTGTCTCATTTGGAGGTTGGGTTTAATCTGGGTGTAAGTTGACAAGCGACCATATGACACTACAGCCTATAGCCCTCTCGTAATCCAGGTAGACCGTATTGAACTATTAGGAACTGTCTACTCGATTTTGAAAGGCAATCGATGTATCACATCACCGAAGCATGCGAAACCAATCCTTCTCTCTGAGAATTATCTTCATTCAATTTCATTCATCGATCGCAGTACGTCGAGCATGTATTTTTGGCGACATTCAGTCACTAGAGCCATCAGGCACCTGATCAATCAATTACTACAGTCTCGGAAAATATGCCGCACAAAACCTTTATGCCCGTGAACGAATTGTTTTCACCCCTTACTGACAATATCCCTTAATTGTAGATCTAAAATTTTAGACATTTGTTTTCATGCAATGGAGATTTCTTTTCAGGTTATACGAAATTTTAAACAAATATTTCAGTAAATACAGTCAACGTCGAATGTTTCTTTTCAGTTTTTCTCGCCGATCGAAATATTCCGAAACGTAATAATAATACGACCGAACCGCGAAAAAAAGCATTGTAAGTGTAAGAACTGTCACATCCTCGTGTCTTTATTACTATTGAAGTCCGTGAACCTTGTGTCATCTATACCGGCGATGAATAAATGTAAGAACCTTCTCCTTGTCGAGTAAATTACGATAAAATCAACGACTCAGAGGGAGAAGGGTGGTTCGTGATTCGGCAACGTAGGCCGTACAGCCGAAAATAAAAACATATTTCTAAGTCGCCGGAGGGAGAAGAAATAAGAGAATACAACGGACCGGGATCTCATTTGTTCCGGAGTAGCTCAACCAACATGCCGAGCACAGTGTTATGGGTCTGGATTCGATCGACATTCCTCTAATTGTAGGTATAATGCGCATTATAAGCCAGCAATAACGATGCTTCGGAGTTAGGTATAGTTTAGGACTCCACGTATTGGACAGTAATAGATCAGTGAGAATAAAGTAGTGTGCACAATTATGAGTTCAATGCTCTATTAATGTAGCTTTTATTATCCGTTTAGTAGTTTTATCGCTTTTTTACTTTATCCCCTGAGAGATGGAACACGTGTAAGGCCGCTTGCACTGTACTAAGGAAAAGTTAATTGTACTGGGACACAGGATTGCGTTTACGTTCACAGACTTGAATTCTGCAGGACCGAAAGAAAAAAGAGAGCAATTTTCGTCACAACATTTCGCGAAAGTTAAACTTTTAGGGCTTCGAAAACACACACTGAATTACCCAATCACATTTCCTCACCAAACCTTGAGCTTCTCCTGTAAAGTCAAACGAGTTCCTTTCTACTATCGGAGAGGCGGTGTGAGATTTATTTTATTCCTACTTGAGATAAACTGCACCATTCATCCGATTAGGTTAACAAATACACACGAAATAAAAACGGTAATTTTTCCGGGATTCTGTTTCGTTATCAGGAATTTGATGTAAGAGATTTGAAATTTTACCAGCCTATAGAAGTCACACTCCCCTCATCAGTGTGAGTCCTGCACATACGAACCCTTAAACCGAATTTTGATCAGCCATTCGCCATCAAAAAATTGATTCATCTGGTACTGTCATGTTTTATTTCATGTGATAAACATATAGGGGTAATTTAATTAAAGGAGGGAAAATTTTTCTCGCTATAAATATGATATGGTATTTCATATCAGCAAAAATGAACGGCCCGCCGTTCAAAATGGCCAAATTAATGTAATTCACATTAATAGCCACATACAAACGTCACATGTGTGCACATGTCAACAAGCTTCACACACAAATTCAAAATATGTGCTATCGCGGCGAACTTTAAAATGTAAATATATTCAGAGGCACACGAAAACAAACAATTTTCGAAAAACAGGTGATGAGAGAAATTAATGACATGTAGTCAGGGCGGCTAGGTGGTCTAGTGGAGTAAGTCTCCGGTAAAGCATCTCCAGATACCAGGTTCGATTCCTGGCTCCGTCGTTAATTTTTCAACTCACCTGAAAATTTCGAAATTGTTTTCTTCAACTAGCAAATTTTTCTCACTATAAATATGATATGGTATTTCATATCAGCAAAAATGAACGACCCGCCGTTCAAGATGGCTAAATTAATGTAATTCACATTAATAGCCACATACAAACATCACATGTGTGCACATGTCAACAAGCTTCACACACAAAGTCAAAATATGTGCTATCACGACGAACTTTAAAATGTAAATATATTCAGAGGCACAG